>NW_024609884.1:25463156-26663156 GCF_016920785.2 Ixodes scapularis | reverse complement strand
TACGGTCGTCTAGGCCGAGTTTTTGACGACCTGGCCGCGTCACGCTTGACGTGCGCTGATGCATGGCAGCTGAGCGTGCGGCGCCTTTGATGCCGGCCCTTGTGTCCCGTCTCGCCGCGCCGCTTGCTGGTATAAAAGTGGGTTTCTCGAGAGGCGGACGCCTTATCGGGGGACTCTGCCGCCGCGCGCTGTCGCGTCAGCTCGCTGCACCGCCATCCCGCGGCCGGCAGGAAACAAAGACCGTCTCCTGGGGAGAAAACAAAGTGGTGCGAGACACGATTCGAATACGCAATTACACTCGTTTGTCGCAGGCTGCGGGGCTTCGGCAGTCTCACGACGGTTGACGCGCCGATAGGGTAACGAGTTGGAAGGCGACCGGACGTCGTATTTATCGCGAGACCTCCAAGTCTCAATTCCGTTTTGCTTCTTTCTTTCCCTCGGGCGACTCGAATTTCTGGGAAACCGTAGTTCCCGCTTCTTGCTGAGGCGATCAATTCAGGTGGACCTTGCATACCCGTCGCCGCTTCCGCGCTGTCGTCGCGCAGTATAAGTAATGCGCGGGTTCTCATTTCCGGCGTGCCTGTAACTATACTTCTGGTTTGTCTAATGGCATTTGGAAACGGAGCCAAGCATGCCGAGCGCCGCGCCGTTAGTTCCTTTCAAGGAATTCACTGATATGTTGCAATGTCTTCCTCCCCGTGTTCTTTCTCGGACCTAGGCAGTTGAAACAAGGACGGGAGGGGTTATTGATATTCGGGTTTCCTCATACTAACTTCTTTCTACTAAACGAGGACGATTAAGTATAATCGAGCGATGTCGAGCGACGGGACAGGACGAACCAACTGTCTTGAAGGGGTAGACATAGCAAGAAAGTCGTTCAATTTACACACTCAAGTCATCCATGTGGATCGACTCATTAAGATTTGGAGATATCATTGGTGCACGAATAAACGGATAAACCTAACTTTCTATACGCCAGTTAAAATAAATAGCGGTTTTCTTGGTCAGCTCATATGTAGATTAAGTCAAAGGTCCGTATTTACTTGTGTACACCATAAAAAACTTTACATTGTATTTTTTTTTTTTTTTTTTTTTTTTTAAGAATCCCATTTCACAGAGTCGAACATAAAACGGCTATCCCTGCGCCGGTGGCCTTTCGCGGTCTGTGCTCTGTTGTTCCCCTGCTATTATTAATTACGGAACGCTCGTAAATATTTATATGCACGCGCAGCCAAGGAGTCGCTTACGTTATTATGCAGAATTTGCAGTCAGGAATGCTCCTTTGTCATATTTAAACACCCAACTTTACGCCAGCGTTTCATTAATGCGAAATCGCCATCACGCGATTTAAGAACAATGTCCTTCCATTTCTCTCAACCATCTCACCGTTCAACCGTTCAATCCCACTTAACAACGAACCTTTGAACGTTGATCGTCATTCGTGTTGGTAAGCTCTAAATTGCGCATTCGCTGGCTATGCGAGACGTAGGATCGAATTCCGATCACCAGACGCTGTCCCTCGTCGCTATAGGTTCCGACAAAACAGGTGTCCCGTCAGTGGCGACATCGGCATCTCGAGAACGACGTCAATGTTCATTCCTTCAGCCCGACAGCAGGTTTTTTTTTCTCGTTTAAAACGTCACCTGAGCGACGAGATTGCGTATCCTGTTGCGCGCGAGCCGTAAATTTGTCCATTCGGAATGGCAAAAGGCATTGAGTTCTGGGCGTCTCCTAATTTGAATGCCGAGAACGACACTCGGTGGGGCTCGTGCAAGGGTCTCGGATCACACGTCAGTGCCACTCGGGCCCCGAGATAATGACAGCCTTGGAGGGCTGGCGCAGATTAGCCACATCCCCCGTTCTGTCCCCATTCTTTGCCGGCAACCTCTGCGTCAAAAACAAGTCTCCGGACACGTTTATTTACTATCTGCTGGCCCCAGCCGACTCTTTGCAGCGAGAGTGTTCTTTCTCACTCTGATGGAAACTGGGTTGAAGGTGGGGGACGCAACGTTACCTGATGGTCACGATATATACATTTGGTTTGTTTGAATAAGGTCGCTGACGCAATCCATTTGAGAACTGCCGACAGCTCAAAGAGGGGTTGGGTTGCAGACCATGAACAGTTAGAAACTTGAGTAACACGTATAAAATCAATCGCTATTGGAGAAGCGTACACTTGGATGCAAGTTAAATATTGGGTTCAAATTAACAGGTCAAATGCTCCAGTTGAGCACCTTGTTAATTTGCCCATTCTACCACGGGGCAGTGTTTAGTACTTCAGCCTAGATACGTTTTTGCGAGTATACGACACCTTATTAGGCTGATTAGGGTAAGCGGGCTGGGAATATAGTCTGTTAATTTTGAAATAATAAAAACAACGGCAAACGAATACGGAATACCCGGTCTTCTTTATCTAGAAACAACGTTTACTTTGGACACAGGATTTGAGCGCCGGGACCAGGTTTCATTACTTAATTGTAGAGTGAATCGTAATATTTTTCGTTTCTTTTTTTTTGGTCTGGGAGGAAGGCGGAGGGAGAAAAGCGTACAGGGGTTAGAAAGTAAGCAACGCCTCTGGCTCGAAATGTGTACGTACGCACAGGAGAATCAACTCTGGCCTCTGATCTAAACTTAAACCGAAGGTTTTTTTATCGTATATATATATATATATATATATATATATATATATATATATATATATATATATATATATATATATATGCGATAGAAGGGGCTGGGGGGGGGCGTGTGTGGCGTTTATCAAGGGTCATGCTAATAGATTCTCTAAGAATCTACCAATGGATCTTAATGATTTTTTTTTTCAACCCTTTTCTGTACTCTGCCTGTCAGAGTACGTCGACGCCCTTGGATACGGTCATCCACATCACTCGTTGAAAGAACCACATCCATACCACTCGTGGAAGGAACAGCGTCCATATCACTCGTGGAGGGAACCGTAGCCATCGTTTTAACTACACACACACATATCACAGCCCACGCACCGCTACTACGGTAACCCAGAGCGAAGAACAACCTGCGACGGCAGGGCGGCAACTGAGCACGCCTGCATTCCACCGCGCTGTGGCACATCTTAGATAACAAAGCCGTAGTGCTGAATCAGATGGCGCCATCACAGAAAGCCAACGCTGGGCACAGATTGGGCGCGACGATTGCGTCAACGTTCGGCTCAAGCTTGACTCGAAGCCGAGCGCTGACGCAGAACTCGTTTCCAATCTGGGTTCAGCGTTGGCCCTCTCTGGTGACGCCATCTCATTCAGCACTACGGCTTTGTTATCTAAAAGGTGTTGCGCGTCGCGTCCTCCTCTCTGGCTCCGCACCAAGCTGTGCGCGTGACATTGACGAAGACGAAAAGGCTCGTTTTGACGATAACCCGGCGGTGTCGGTCAGTTTGTCAGCGCCGAGGAGAGAGGGAGAGGTTGACGCGTGCTGACGTCAGCGCTTTGGACCAATGGGAGCGTCGCACGTGTCATCCTCTTCCCCTCCTTCTCCCTCTCTTGCCGGCCCTGACAAACGAAAGACACTGCCGGGTTTTCGTGAAAACGAGCGTTCTAATGCTAACGGATTAAAACTCTGCGGAAACGAACGACCAACCTTGGCGCACGTCAAGGATTGCTGAAACGTACCACTGAGCAAAATACTGCGAACGACTTAATTTTCGCGAATTTCGCGAATCGCCTACAATTCGCGAAAAATAGGTCCCGCGAACGTTTCCGGTAAATATACACACATTGGAATCTATATTGAGATCCCCACCGTGTCGCGAGAATTAGAACCCGCAAATTATTCCAAGACTTCAGCTTTGACCTAAATCCCGAAATATTGAGCCCAGAAAAATAAGTCGTTTTCAGTAATTAAAATTTCCTAACTTTTTTTTAACTAGTGAAAATAAACATGGTTCTACTGAGAAACTTGCTAAGCATCATCGAAAACAACTAAATTGACTCTTTTTAGAAGGATATAATAATGCAGAAGCAGCGTTTTACGGCGTTCGCGAAAAAGAAAAAAAGAAAAAAAAAAAAGAAGTCTGTTTGGGCGCGTTTTTAGCTTTCGGTTTCTTATCGGAGCGCATCTTTGCGCCCGTGGTCCCACTCCCCTCCCCGGTGGTTGGGGCGCCAAGCGACCGCCTGCCTCCCTCGTAGGAGGGAAGTATGGGGGACGTGGGGGGTGTTGGGCGTCTCGTCCTTCGGGGAGCAGGACTGCGGGAGCAAAGATGCGCTCGGATAAGAAACCGAAACCTCTTCTTCGTGTCACTAAAACCGTGTAGTACAGCCAAAGCTAGAGGGGAGAGAGCGCATGCAACCTGTTCAAGAGGAGGGAGAGGAGGAACGGCAGAGAAGGGCTGAGATTCTCCCCATTCCTCCTCTCCCTCCTCTTGAACAGGTCGGGATACGGTCTCTCCCCTGTAGCTTTGGCTGTACTGCACGGTTTTAGTGAGACGGAGTATAGAAACGCGCTCAAATTGAGCGTTTCTACGGCACGCCGTACAATGCTGCCCCTCCCTTATATATTTATAAAGAGAAAGTTGATTTAGTGGGTCTTCGATCATGCTCAGCGAGTTTCTCAGTGGAACCGTATGGTTACTTTCACTAATTCAGAATTAATTAGTGACTTCTAGTTAATTATCTGCTAATTAGTATGTTTTTGCAATCCTCGACGTCCGCCAAGGCTGGTAGTTTGATCCCGCAAAGAGCCTCTTTTTATCTCGAACAGCATATTTATAGGGATTTTTTAAAGCTTTGGCAGAAACACCCGATATATACATTTCTTTTTTTCAGGGTTCCTGGAATTAGCATTTGTGTTCATCAGTACATTATGAATGAAAAAATTTGGCGGTGAGGATTTTGACGCTCCGTATATTATTAAATGATTTACAGTTGAAAGCAGTAGTGCTACTACTATCCGTCGCGGCATATATACTCAGCGTCATGACAGTCCGGGTGGGTGCCCGCAGTGTGATTTTTTTTTTTTTTTTGTGCATCTGATTAGCTTTACGTTTGACATAGCGCAGGTTCCTCAAAACCTGCACGTCAAGGTGGATTCGACCTGACACTGTAGTATTCGTGGAAATGAGATCAGAGTGACGATCCGTCAAAAGTTATACGGCTATCGAGCCTTTATTCCCTCGGTCCATTCGCCTTTGAAAGCGAGAGCTTATAACAGTGTTGTGGAAATTCATCCTGGCTTCTCTTCATATTTTCTTGTTTTGTTTCTCTCTTTGGCATACTAGTTTTCCCTCCTCCTTTAGGTGCAGAGTGTGCAGTTACGGTTTAGGCGTCGGTCGTCGCCTTTGGCACCGGTTCAACGAAGGGATCGGGCGCCGTTTGATGCAACGGAAACATAAATTCATAATGGGACGCTTTCTTTGCTATTTCTATCAAGTAGATCTCGGCAGCTCAGGAAACAAAACAAAAAAAGTAAAGGAGCGTGTAATAGAAACGTACTACTGAACAAAAGGACAAAAGTGGCGTGAGAACGAGTGCTCAGGCGATCCTTGCGAGTCGATACACTCTAAAACCGGTCCCTCATAAAAAACGCTGTCCCTCTGATTTTAGAGGGGACAACAATGCTTTCAGGGGGACAGCCCTTTTTAAGAGGGAAATTGAAAAATAAAACAGCAACATCTAGAGGGACACCAACATATTAAGAGAGACCAAGGAAACCGTTTCGTTAGTCCCTCTGAACAGGAAAGACAGACAAAACGATTCACACGTGTCCCTTCATATTAAGAGGGGACCGGTCCCTCTTAACTGGACCAATGTAGTTCGGTCAGGAGGAGGGGGGCAGGCGCACTAATCCACGGCAAAGAGTTCAGACGGTGCTAAGGCTTCGCGCCAATTCACGGAGAGCTGGAAACGGTCGTTGCCGGAGAGTCGCAAGCGTCATGCTGCTCGTTTGACTTCCTTCGGGTAAGTAATCCTGTCATATTGGCGCTTTTGTTTTGGGTGCATTGCGGGTGGGAATAACGAGCCATCAATATTTTCACGCTGGCTGTGAGATGCACGAGCTTTGCATGTAGAGTGAGAGTGTTCAGCTGTAGTCCGCGGACGCGGTCGCTTCCTGGATCTGCTCGTTCAGCTAGCACAAAGCGTCGCTAACCGTGAGCCGCAGGGCTGTCTTTCGCACAAAACACTTTTAGCGGGTTAGGGTGTCCCAATGTGTACGCGTCTGTCTTAAGCTGGTGATATCAGACAATTTTCTGTCCGACGCTTGTCTACTTTTCAATTTCGAACGCGCGATCGTTCTTCTCCCAGCTCGAGCTGCTAACTTTGGCAGTGCTACGCCGGCATTTTATTACCGGCAATTTCCTGGTATTTTATCCGTGAGTGTACACTGTCGGCATCGAGCACAACAAAGGATGGCATCACCCTCCCTAAGGCAAAGCCAACATAAAGGCACCCTAGCTGGGGCAGTCAGTGTTTGTAAGCTTGGCTCGCCGATTTCTTTCTCGGTGTGCACTCTAAATGCTTGAGGTTGACCGCCCGAGAGCGTTGATTGACAGAAACAATGTTGGCGATTTTGCGTTTGTTTGCCTTCACAATTCATTACAGCAATTTACACTGCAACGTTATGTTGTAGACATCGTTAGCGTTGCAGTGATTATGAACATTTTTTTCTCAAGTGGGCGGCGAGTAAAAACCCATAATGTGCGTGTATGTTTGTGAAAAGGGCAGGGGGATTGGACGAGCACAAAACAAAAAGAAGAAATAAAGGTTTTTTCTTCGCGTGTTCGCGTTGCGTCGGCGTCGCGGCGTCTGGGGGAAGGGTGTAGCGGCGGCCAGGGAGTACATTTTTTTTTTTTTTTGGTATTTCTTTGGCGTATTGTTTTGTTCGTTATATTTTGACGGTCGTGTCGGCACAGCTACCGGCTTTTTTTTTTTTTTTTGGCGCCGACCATGTTTTTGTTTTTGGAGATTTTATTTATGATGTTTATTATGCCCTTTGTTTTCTGTAGCTGGCTGAATATTTTTTTTTTCTGTGTCGTGCATCCGCGAAAAATATGTAAACAGAAGTTTGCTTTTTTTTTTCTTTTCTTTCTTATGCGCTTTAGGGCTAGTGCGTTGACTGTGGGCGTTAAATGACTGACCGTTATTAACAATCTTGTTTTCAGAGTGAGGCAATGGCAACGAACGTTGACATGAAGGGAATCAGGCGGGGGTTCCGCTCGGATTGCTCGTGTAAAGAGCTCTACCGGGACCCTCTGCACGGTGGAACGCACCACCCTGAGTGGTGAGCCTACTGCGGCCACCCGCACACGGTTCACAACGAACTCGGTAATTATTAACTTTTTGTATTCCGATATGTAGGTAGGCTCTATTTACGTTCTGTTGGCATATGCACTGCTTCTGAAAAAAAAAAAAAAAAATGAATGGCTTGCGGCGAAATATTTACAGAAATGTAATTTTTTATTTGATTATGTTGCTTTCTAAAACATGCGCTAGATCACTTCTGCAGCTTCGAGCCGCAAATGCAATCCATGCTTTCCAAAGCACATGGGGCTTCTAAAGCTCATCTACTACTAAATGCGTTTTCGTTTTGTCTTGGTAATACAGAAACAATTGATTCTCGTAAATTAATTAAAACTGCAGTCTATTCTCGTACCAAAAATTAATAGTAGCAGAAGTTGCGTCATAAGCTAATGTCACTCGCTATTTCATCGCATACAGATTGGGTTCCGAATCTTTGAACTGTTTGCACTTTATTTTCGCATTTGTTTCCTATCGCCTGCTTGATAACAGGTGAAAGCGCTTCATTACCTTTATTCTAATTCCCACCCTCTGTATCTAAAGGAAAACAATATGGTCTTTCATTCAGCTAAAGGTGGATGCACAACTTCGGTTCCATAACACGATCGTCACCATGCTGGGAAACCTGGAGGAGGTAAAAGGGGCCTTCTGTGGAGACAACCCAACAACATTCTTGAACATTAAGACCATCCTCCGGTCTCGATTGGCCAGAAGTTGTTTCATCACCTATGGTATGTGAAAAAGCGAATGCAAAAATAGAAATCTAAGTTTGACGCTGACGAATTTTTTTTTTTTTTTTTTAAGAATTGCTGCTTGCAGGACGATTTTACCCCTGACGAAAAAGTTCCAAGACCCAAGACTTTCTACGTTTCGGAGAAAGGGATCGTTTCTGGGAACTGGTCAGTGAAACTCACCGCTAGCACGACTATGGAGGGGGAAATAGTCATGTGCTTATGGGTGTATTACATAACGGGACTTTCCTACCCCGTGGCATGTGGACAAACCCTTGGACTCCTCTAGGGTCTGCTCGTTGAAAATAAAGTGTTTCGATTAAGTTTATGTCGGAGAAGCTCATAAAATCGCTTATGGCCGTTCAAAAACAACAGAAATTCTGAGCTTCTGCTGATGGCAAGAGACGCCGAATAATTAGTTTTTAATGCTATGAAGTAGGTAACTACGCTCTAAAAAAAAGCACAGGAATCTACTTTCCCGAGCCAGCACTTGGAAAGTCAATCACCGTAACTCACGGAAGCAGCTCAGCGAATCGCGATGCCGAAACATAAGATTAGACCAAAAAAGCCAGTCCGAGTTGTGACATTAACCAATGCAAAACATCACGCTTGTTGTGCTTAATGTCGCAACTCATTTTTTTGGTATAATCATATGTTTCGGCATCTACATTCGCTGAGCTGCCTCCGAGAGTTATGGTGATTGTCTTTCCAAGTGTTGTGCGGGAAAGTAGACGCACGGGCTTTTTTTTAGAATGTACTTTTCTTTTTGTGTTATCCGCTAAAAAAAGTTTTTTTTTTTTTCCAGCACGATCGTATTGTTGTTGTTTATGATAGGCAAAATGAGTCACTCTGCAGCGCGAAATTTTTTGTGTGATAGCTTCCAAGAAACGCCGATTTCGGGCGTCGTTCTAAGTCTTTTTTTATTCGTAAAAGCTACCAGAACATCGTTATAGAATTATTATTTTGATGAAGACATATCAAAATATTTTCTTGTGTCATGGCAAATAAAACAGTGTTTACTCTTAAAGATTGTTACTGTTTTCTTTAACACATACTTTGGTTAAACCATATCAGCAAAAGTGCGAGAAGTGCAGTGCAGCATGTCAGCTTACACTCAAAACACAAAGGAGCAGAAATTGTACGATACAATAACAGAGGTAACTTAAAGCCGGGGTCACGCTGCTTATACATCATACAAAATACATTCTGCAGACATGTTCCAATGCGAGTCACCGCGACATCCGTGCTTTGTATGCCACGTGACAAAGTAACCTCTTGATTGGTTACCTCGTGGCGTACGAAGCGCGGATGTCGAGGCGACTCGTTTCGGAACATGTCTGCAGAATGTATTTTGTATGAAGTATAAGCAGCGTGACCCCGACTTAAGGGGGACTATGCCCCTGCATTTTAAGCGGGCCACCGTCCCTCCGAATTTAAGGAAGAGAATATCTAAAAACTGTCCCTCTTAATTAAGGAACTCTGACCTCAAATTTAAGGGAGACGCCGCCTCGCTTACTTTAAGAGGGGTGGTGTCTCACTTAATTAAGAGGGAGCATCTCTATGTAATATTAAGAGGTCTGTCGCCCCCCTTAAAGTTAAGTGGGAAAAAATCGAAGAAATGTCCCTCTTACTAAGTGGGACCGGGCTTAGAGTGTACAGAGACGTACTGTCGGGTCTGAGTTGTTTGAAATCAGCTCAGGCCTCGGCAGCTGAGCCGACAGGCCGATCTACGAGCGCAGTTCAAGGCTCCCCCACACGGTGTTGCGATCCTCGCTTGCGCTGCTCCAAGAGTAGCCATCTGTTGTCGGGGTCCCGTCAGCGTCGTCGTGCTCGCCTTGGGCGCGGGTAGTGCGGCGGGGGCGGGCCGATTTATTGGGCCCGCTCTGAGCAGGGACTGCCTCGTTCTTCCGCCGTTGTGGGACGGGGCCGCGTGGCAGCCGAGTCCTCCGCGCGCCGCTCGACGTCAGCACCTGGGAGCCCGCGGTGACCTTGTTTACCTGAAGGGACGAGAAAAATGACGCTCCCCGGCATCACGTGGGCGGCCGCGTCAGGTCAAGTCGCTCTGTCAAGCGGGCTTGCCGCTTCCCGGAATAGGCTTCCTCCGAGAAGAGCCGCAACAATGGCCGTAATGAGATTGTAATGAAATGCCGGCTCCCTGCTTAGCATGTAAATAGGAGTTGGCAACAATCGTGACGCCGCGTAATTGATGGAGAGTTTCCGCGGATGGCTAATTTGTAGCATGATTGGATCACGCCATTGGCCGATACAATCATACCCCGGGCGGAAGCGGATGCGTATCGGGGGAATCGAGCCGGCTTTGTTTCGCCCGGGGGGACCCTGGGCTGTCCCTCTGCCTGTCCCGTGGGACGCCGTGTCGCCTCCTCAGACGCGGGAAGACGAACGTCCGCAGACAGCTTTCGTCGTGAGGCACTCGGTCAGCTCGCACGAGCGTGAACGGGACGCACGGTAGACGTGTGTTTCCGACGGCCGAGCGCTCAACTGTCGAGACAATGAGGGATGATTCGTTAGAGGGGTTCAAGCGGTGTCAATTAATTTAACGGGCCTATCTCTGCGATCGGCATAACCGCTTTTTTTATTTTTATATTTTCTCGCGTTATTTCTCCACTCGATTTGCATTTGCCAATAACGAGCTGTTTACGCTGCTTTGTTGGATCGGAATATTTTTTTTTTCTTTGTCCGATTCCTTAACACCTACCTAACTGAGAGGAAGCCAGTGCCTGAATGTTAAATAAACTCGTTTTATTTAAAAAAATAGAAAATAAATGAAAGCTTTTGGTGAAATGGCCTTAGCCCAGTGAAGGGATCGAAAGCGATCCAGTAGAATATGAGAGTGGAGGCCGTCGCGTTTCACTCCTCGAATGCTGTAAGAAATGGTTCTTTGTTTTTGCGACAGGCGGTCTTTATCTGACCCAAGATAAACCAGGCGCGTTCTCCGAAGACTCGGGCACAGACGCTGCCGGCGAGCGGGGGACCCGGGCCGGTGCCTCGCGCGGTCCCGGACACGTGCACCGACGCCGTGCACCAGCACTGCGCGGACCATGTGCCTCGCTGGGCCGGAAGAGTGATCTTTTAAAGTGGTTCCCCTCCACCTTGCTCGCCGCTCTTCGTTTCGGTCCAATCCAGAAACGAATGGGAGAAACAATGAAAATAGATTTATCCGTCCGTCTGCCCGCTGCGGTTAGGCCTGGGCCTGGGATGGAAACACTGCGTCGGAAACATAACGGCTATTTGGAGAATACCGACTTCCCTGTCCTGACTGTTTCCAGACTACTCCCAGACCGCAACCAAAAGCAAGTATTACTCTTTTTTTTTTTTTTTTCTTTTTGAAACGTTATTTAGTTATTTTGTTGACCGCTTTGTGTGAGTGAACTCGAAAGAGATCATCTCGGAGGACCAGGTCATTGTGATTTTCTTGTAAGATTGGTATTCAGAAAACGGCGCGAACATCATGAATACCACCTCTTATATGTCACGTATGCTTTGGCCGCTATATTCTACAACATAGTGCACATGGTATACTGTACATCCTTGGTGCACGATCCAAGTGAGGAAATTGAAATGAAACAGAACGCTTTTTTTTTTTTAGCGATTACTTTAGTTTTCTATATGGTTAACATGGGTACGATGTACTTAGTGGATACCTTTTCCTCAAAATATTGTTTTTTGAATGAGTCCTGGGTAACGTACATCCGATTAAGACCTGCATTGCCTTCCACGTGATTTCTATATGTGGATTTATTCCAAATGAATCTGGAGTGCTTTCTTGTGTCTGTATATATTTTATTTTTCCTTCGTAAAGCAAAAACTGCCTAAACTAGGTGATTATTTCTACGTTGCAGCGGAACTGTGGACAGCTAAGGCTGTTCCGGTCAGACACTTTCGTGGATATTGCATGCATGTCTTTAGACAAAAAAACATTCAATAAATCTTACATCACGCATCTACCTTTTGCTTGACTGGGACACAAAGGAGCAGGCTTTGATTGTAGTTCCGCGTACTCGCTTCGTGGGTGCTAATTTCTTTAAAAGCAATTTCATCAGCACATTACGACTTGTGTGGCGTACAGACAGTTTGATGGTATGAGTTCTCAAAAAAAAAAAAAAAAAAGTCTGGCACGTGTTGCGCACGGAAGCAGAATCCTATCAGCAGCGAGATGTTTGGGTGGCGCCCTCCTATGGGTACCTCTCGTAACGTCATTACCCTGTGAGCAACAGCTTCGATGGTGTTTGTAATTAGCATGGTGGAAGCTGGAAATCATTGCGTTTTTAAGCCAATACTGCCAACACCGTCAAAATCGAAGTTCTTACATTACTCTTATTTCCGTTGATAACGAATCCTTTGCTGACGTCAATGCAGCATTCGGCCAATCGTGGAGGGCCAACCACCGCGACGCTTTCGATCGGTCACGTCGCCAATAGCTTGCTCGTTTGGGTTACAAATATTCTGCGAAAGGTCGGTTTCGGACACCGTGGTTTCGGATTACTAATAGACCGATATCACCAGCCAGTTTGGCTACGCCACCGCTGCCGCAATGCATCCAGGGAACTTTAGTCTTTTTGCGCGTGGGGTGACCACGCTGGAGCTCAGCGCGTGCAGCGCATCTGACTGAACGAGCTGTCTCGTGCACTGCCGCCTGCCTCCTGCGAACTAAATTTATGGCGGCATTACGCATGCGCCGAACGCTTGGTGAGATCGGTCTATTCGATGTCGGGCAAAGTGGTTCCTGCGGAGCGTTGTTTTATAGTTGCCTCCGTGTGAGGCTTTGCTCGATATAATTATACCATGAGCGCGCAAGGCCCGAAACTAACGCGATCGCAACGATATTAGCGACGTGCGCTACCAAAAGCGTCGCTGTGGTCGGCATTCCCGATTGGCGAAACCATGCAGCTTCCTCTGTACTGGTAATGACTGCCCAATCGCCGGTTCACGGTGAGGCACACGCTGTCAATCACAGCGTGGCAAATCCTGGTCGTCACGCCACGAACGGACACCATAAGACCGAAACATCTTGGTGCTAATAGTGTCGCCTCGCTGTCCTTTAATAACACCCCCGAGTATGCATGGCTGGAACATCATATAGAGGAATAATTCAAGGTTAATATCCTTACGGCGTTCTATGCAAGCTATGCGACATGAATTTTCTTCAGAGCTAAAGACAAAGACAGTACTCTGCGTAACGAGAATGAAAAACAACAACAAAAGCAACAGCATGATTTTGGCAAATCCCGAAGAGGAAGAGAAGCATTGTGGCGCCTGGCACATATAAAAAATTCAGGTAATTTGAGAGTAGTAACGTTGAATATGTAAAGCAGGAATAAGTGTATCCGGAGTCCGCACACAGCCCGCTCCATTAGGGTGCGCGTATTATACTTTCAATTATTCGCGCACAATTGTTTGCCTCTGACTCAGAATGTCCTACTGCGTACTTGTTGGCGCCCTCGTTCGTTGTCTTTGTCTTGTCAGGTAACGTGACGGCCCTTTTCTCGCCTCTCGTGTTTCCCGTTGACTGTCTACAACAGAAGAGGGGCTTTCTCATTCCGGTTTCTCTGTTTCACACTTTGACTGCCAGGGCGCGCCATTTGCTTGCTACGACGATTGGGAGGTGCGAATTCGCAAGGTTCTTTGCGTAGCGTTTTGGAAGCTAGATGGCGCAGGCTCACCTAGATTGGATGGAGTGCATTGGCGAATTGAAAGGGGAGGGGGCAGCGATTTTCGTTATACCAGTGTATGCCGCTTAGAATTTATTCCCTGGCGTTCGTAGCCTAAGAAACACGCGTTATATCTTCCCTAACCGTAAAAGCAACCATAAAAAAAAAAAGGAAAAAAAAAAAAAAAAAACGAGCAGCGTTTACTTCTTCATTTCGCAGCCAGAACAAGTGACCATGTGATCTGGTGCAGATTATATGCCGCCTGGGTTCATCGAAGCAACACGCTGGGGTTAGCAAAGGACAAGGCACCTGCTGAATTCCTTAAATTGCTAGGTTTCGTCTATTCCCGTCATTTCAGCAATTGAACACGAGCCACTACCCGAATGCCCGTCAAGGCATTAGAGAGTTTTAGTAGATCGTTTCGATACCTCCGATAGCCCCGATAACGATACTAAGCATGCTCAAGGGAGGCGGTGGCGGAGTATCGGGTATCGTTCTCAGAGTCATGGGAACGATTTACTAAAACTCTCTATTGATTGTCCCGAGCCCAAATTGAGAGCTCACACAGTGTTCGTGAGTCGTCTATGAGCTTCATTTGAATATCGTCACCATGGGGCAAGTTTCCGTGACTACGCCAACCCATTGATCACCGGGAGGTCCGTGACTGTGTTAAGTTTTTTGCGAAGGCGAGACTGAAAGAAAAACGTCAGCTTTTCTCCCTGACTTCACACCGCAACAAAGAAGTTTCTTTTTCAGTGGCGTTGCGTGCGTGTTTTCGCGACTCCAGTGAACTATAGGGGGCGCGCTGGTCAGGCGAAATGGCGGAAGAAAGTGGGTCATTTTCGTCGTTCAGCACTCGGACCACCATAAATTTCTTGCACTGCAGCGAAAAATCGGTGTTACATATGAAAGCAAAGCGATTTTTGAACGGTAGAAGCCTTCTTTTAGTCAGTGCGTAGGAATGACACGGCGGAAGCACAAATATAATTACTGTAAACGATGTTTGTTTGTATGCTGCCTACGAGAACCGAGCAGCGACAGCAGACGACAGAGTCGAAACGACCTCCTCTCCTGAGCTTCTCGGCGTTGCCGCTACGCGGCGTCAATTTCGCTGGAGTCGCCAATACTTGGGTCCCGCATAGTGTCAGTAAGCTTGTGCAAAGTGAGAAATATTTAAAGGGTCATTTGCACGACCTTCTTAAAACGGGAAGAAACCTTTTGTGGCAAGACTACCTACCAGTTCAGTACAATTCTTTGTTTATTCGATGAATTGAAGAATTCGGTCCCCTACTTTGGGAACGGCTGCTTGAAATGAGGGAATGTATACAGTCTTAGTCTGTGTGAAATGTGCTCCACCATTATTAAATTTGTACAGAAGGCGTGATGCATTGAACTATGCAGTTAGACTCCAGAAGCATAGGAACTTCTGCAGTGAGAGGTAGGATTTATTTTTCTTAAACACTTGGTGGAAAAATGATGTCATAAAATGAATTTACAGTGAAAAAAAAATTAGAGCTGTATTTACGGCGCAAAACGATTTTGTAGTTTGCGAGTGGCAACTAGGAGCCACGTGACTGGCGACTAGTCACGTGGTGCTTGCACTTTTTCGGGAGCTTCTTACGGGCTCTAAAAGTTACTTATCAAGCTTGTTTTTTTGTTTATTTTTGTAGCCTTTAAAACGAAGATTAATATGTATTTTTTAGAGCCCATAGGAAGCTCCCGAAAGAACGCAAGCACCACGTGACTAGTGGCCAGTCACGAGACTGCTAGTTGCCAATTTTCCGCGGGCTCCCGTGGGTGCCAACTACAAATTCGTTTCACGCCGTAAATATAGCTTTAATTATTTTTCGTTGTAAATTTCTTTTATGACATCGCCTTTTCCACCCGGGCTCTTTTTTTTCTTCTTTTTTTTTAAAAAAAGGTTAAAAAAAGTCTGCATACAGTTTCGAACGCGAGTCGCCGCGAGATCCGTGCTTCGAATGCCGCATGCCAATGAGTTCGAGGATAAAGATTGGCACGGGGCATTCGAACCACGGATATTGCGGTGGCTCGTGCGTGCAGACTGTCTTTTGTATGATGCATGAGCAGTGGGACCCCGGCTTTACGTTACGTGTGCAAAACTCATATACATAGCGATGTTGACTGCAAAAGAAATAAAAGCGCTTGACCCTGTTTCTTGTTTGAGTGTGTTTTAGTTGCTTGAGCCAGTTGTGTGATTGTTAAGACAAGTTCGATTTCCAGGTGCATTGCCGATATCTGTATAAACGTTTAAAACCTTTGACGTTCTCTCTGCTCTTCAATCTTTTCTGCGGTTTAATTTTTCTTGTTAGATTAACACGAGAACATTGCTGAGCCTAGATAGTAGCTCGAGTTTTAAATTACTTATACGCGTCATTAACATGGTGCATTTCCCTAGATATCGCCCGCTGGAGTTGGATGCGTTTTGTCACCATGTTTGGCTGCTGACTCCAACGTGATTCAAGCAGGCGTGCTTTCCTCTTGGAAAGACGGACATTCCTTCGAAGGCTGAAGCGAGATTCGTGCGTAAGAAGGCAGCGATAACGCGAGTGTTTACAGAACAGGATGCCCAGACTCGCCCAACAAAGAAATTAGCATAGACGACGAGCGGGTTGCTCAAACGTTGTCGACAAAACGCGAAACTACCGCGCTTGCCAAATGCCACGGTGTTTTTCTGCACCTCAGCTCAATCGTATATAGACGTCGGTCGGTTCGGCTTTCACGGACAGCCAGAAAGATATCTGTCACGTGGGATGTTTACAGCTTGGAAGTTAGAGGGTGATAAAAACTTTGAATACAAAACAGGCTGTGGTATGTTCGTGATTTCTTCGCCTTTATTCCGCCTTCTACGCCGCATGGTGAAGCTTAGGGCTGTATACGAGATGTTAAAATGTTGGAGGCATAAATGAGCTGCTTCCGATGCTGTCGCCCGTCACGGAATGTGTAGCTGCTTTTTGAAGTAGCAGTACCTTCCACGTTTGGTGCCATGGCTGAGCTGTCGGGCCTCTCTCGCGTTTATAGGAATTGCGAAGGGTGCCGTGACTTTTAGACGCTCAGGGAGTCTCCCCGACAAAACGGGAAACCCATTCGAAGCGTGTGCCGAGGCCTTGCAAATCGTCAGAGACTGTATATTTTCATTTTTATTCAAGTGAAGCCGGGGCTGCTTAGTCGCGCACAGTAGACCCGCCTGGCTCTTCAAATGCGTGTTACGTCTGGACCTTCCGGCCAAACTCGCTGATTTTTCGTGTATTCTTCGCCTCGCGGCTGCCTCTTGGCGGTCGTTTGCAGTGCATAGCGCGTCGTGAGAACGCCCTTGTGCGCGACGCCTGTTCCGAGCTGGGGCATCACTTTCGCCTCGGTTTCGACGTTTCCTATCAACTTCCTGTTGAGGCCGAGGAGGCCGGGGGAGGGAAGGATCCACGCCGAGCCGAACCCAGAGATCCCCGAACCGTGACCGATGAGCGAGCCTCTCCTTGTTTTTCCCCTTTGAGAGGTCGAAACAAGCAGCGGCAGCCTGGTGGGATCGTAACGACGGGATAAAAAATGCGTTTTGGAAGAAAACGTGCGGCGAAGGAGGAAAGGCGAGCTCGTTATTAATGGGCGGCGTGGAGGGACGCGTGTCCGGCGCCGGGGGCAGCCGCAGGCGAGCAGCGCGCCCGCGACCGACGCGTCGGCATCTCGTAGCCCGTGGGATGAGACTGGCCCAGTTAAAAAACGCGGCGTCTGTCCCCCTTTCGCGCTGCCTGGCTTGACAAGCCGTGAGCCCCGTCTCGGAGACAAGGGCGGGAAAGGCTCTTTAGTATTCCGCCATCGAAGCCGCCGCAGATACGTCCGAGCCGCGATAAAAAGAACGACCGGGGAAGAAACAAAGTCCACGAAATGATTTTTGGCCGCCCGAGTTCCGCCTGCCTCGTGAAGGCTTGGAGGAAAAAAAGGTGCGGGGACAGAGTGGTTTATGGCCAGACAGCTCGGGGCTCTGCATACCGATGCGCGCTTAGTCGCCGCCAATGATTTGCGCCCGTTCGTGAAGCGCTGGCACCGGTGACAATTTATAATGGCCAGGTGAACGGCACCGATGGTCCACTTCGATGCGGGGCCCGGTCTCCGCGTGTCCCGTGCGGACGGCTATTCTCAGAAGTCGTGACGCGCGATCGAGGGCCGAGCATCGTCGCGCTACCGCTTTGTGCACGTGGCACTGCCGGGGCACGTTCGGCCTCGCTCTGACCCCGGCCGAAGCGGCCTTTTGTTTCGCGCCTAACGAACGGGCCGCCACTCTTGGAGCTGGGGCGTCTGTGCCGAGGAGTCGCGCTGACCATGATTGACCGCGTCGCCGCACTCCTCGTGAGCGCCTCTTTGTTTTGTCGCGCCGGCGTAAATTGGCGCCCGTTTCCCGCTAACCGCGCGTCCCAGTGCAGCCCATTCGAACCCGACCCGAGCGCCAAAAACTGGACTCTTAATATACATCGTGCAAAAGACAGTGCAGACATCAGTCACCGCGATATCCGTGGTTCGAATGTCGCGTGCCAAGTTTCTCCTTGAACTATGCGGCATTCGAAGTACGGATCTCGTGGTGACTTGCGTTCGAATCTTTCTCCAGACTATCTTTTGTATGATGTATAATAAGCAGTGTGATCTCGGCTTTACGATTTGGACTGCTGTTTTGAGGTGAGCACGTTGGAGTAGTGTAAAAAATACTTGAGAAAGAATTGGTTCTGCGTGCGATTATACATTTCGATTCCGTTTGCTGATCCCTCTCCCGATGGCTTGCCGACGAAATTCCGCATCCCTTCGTTTATTTTTGTTTTTGTTTTTTGTTTTTGTTTCTCGCGGGAAGCGAAATGCTGAATGCAGGATAAACTAACTTGGGGAGGGCATAGACTTGCCACGCGCTAAAATAAGTGCCTGGATCATACCTCTGTGTCGGTTTATTTCATCTGGCATCCCTCGTTTTGAGGTACGGGGTTAAAACTGTTGTACTCACGTCAAACATCTTAGAAACAAATGTCAAAATATTTTTATTTTTTTCTTTTTGTTTTATAATAAGATATGTATGTTACGGAAGTGGCTCATTATCGTTGCCATTGTTGGATCGAGTTTGCACGCCAATTAAGCGGTGACACACAAGTTGCGCTAACGCGTCCAACCGGGCGTACCGTATACCAGTGACACCCTGTAGACGCCACTAAGACGCTTGGCTCAATTTCGACGTATGAGTTATATACATTAAAGGCTCTAAATCCGCGAAAGAAAAGAAAAAAAAAGAGAGAAAAAAAAAAAAAAAAAAAAAGGAACGGGCGTCACTCAGCGCTTTAGGACGAGGTCTCGCCTCGCGAGCGGCGCTCAAGGAGAAATCGACGCTTTAATAATCGAAACACGTGTGTCGTTCTCGCTGTGGGATTGTTGGGTAAGCGGGCCCCGATTTCTCTGCTCGGACGCGACGACGTTGGCAACTCCGTGCAGCCGAGTGCCTGCCCGGTTGCTCGGGAAAGGCGTGTGCGCAGGCGTTTCTTCCCCGCGATAAGCGCCGGGAGAGCGACGTGCATAATGCCGACGGGAAGCGCAAGCCGTCGGACTCGCTGTCACACGGGCGCCCACCACTGGCCGCCGCTCTACGGGTCCGCATGATGAAACCCGTAATTGGCACGTGACGATTGTTAACGACCCGGGATTTCCACTCTTCGACCAGGGGAAAGCCGCTCGGGCGGCGGTTTGCGATCCTAACTAATGGTGGGCCCAGACAACGTCACGTGAGTGGCAGTTTCAAGTCGGGCTCGATGTGTCGCGACAGCTTCGAAAGCGATTGCAGGGAAGAGTCTTTAGGCGTTTGTTGGGCCGCCGACTTGCGCTGTTGATTGGAGAAACTATTCGGTCCGACAGCTCGGCGGTTAGCCCCGACTATAGAGGTGGGCGATAGAAGTGAGTGTTGCTATCGCACCTATATGGAACACTGATCCGCCTTTTGAAACCTCGCAGTCTTGCATTCGATATGCTTTATACAGTCGAAGAGTAATCACAAAACAAGACTGTTTTACGGCAAGCCTGGATAAGCCCCCCTCATATACACAAACCCATACATACATACTTATTGAATGGACACTTAACATATGGCTCACCACTCAATCGCTGCGAAGGCACCCGCACCCGTCCTTCTCCCCTTTCTTGTATTTGTGGGCGCCGGGACTCAGAACAATACCAAAACCTCGTGGAAAACGAGTGATGGAGATATGTGTGGAAACCGTGACATTAACGCTTGTGACAAGCCACACTCTAGGAAATGCCTGCCCTCTCTACTTACCCGAAAAACACTCGAAGAGCCAATCTCTGCGATCTAGGAAATCAGCTCGGAGAATGATGAGGTGGAACATCTGTTTAGACCTTAAAATTTAGAATACGCTGTGTCATTACGCAATGCAAGCATGACGCTTCGCAATGCGTAATGCCACAGCGCAGACTTCATTTTGAGGTCTAAACGGATGTTTCGCCTCATCATTCGCTGAGCTGATTTCCTAAATCGCAATGATTGGCTCTTTTGAGTGTTCTGCGTGTAAGGAGACGCGCGGGCATTTCTTAGAGTACAGTGTAACGAATTGATCTATTGGCGGTGCGAGGCGTAAATGACCGCGACCACAGTTCAAACCTCAGTACTGGGATCTTAGTGATCCCCATCGGGACTGCCATCCAGAGCCGCAATATAGGATGTGAAAGTTGGTCTCGATAAGCATTAAAATAATTTTATACGAGAAATAATTACTCACGTTTTCAGCTTTCACGTCATTTAGTAAGAGAAGCGAGCGGGATGTGGAGAGACACGTACACAGCGATAACGATACATGTTGCCGGAAAAGTTACGAAGGATTAGCAAACTGTAATAATTGCGATAAATTCCGAAGCTTGTTGCGTGAAAGCCGCATGCTTCTGAACGAGATGAAATGCCTAAATTATACAGAAAGGCCATCATCTCATCTTCACTCGAAGAAGCATGAAAGTACAGACAGCTGTCGTGAATATATCGCTTCCTTCATTGCGACACTCCGGCTCCTGGGGATACTTTTTAATAATATTATATACGATGTATTCCCATTTTTCCGTCGGTACGGAGAACCCAACTTTAATCCGCCCGTCAATGTAGCGTTTTGGCTTTATGTAAATGTGATGGCATTATAAGCAGTTTCCGTGTACATAAATAAATCATCGCACGCTTCAACAGCCAGGGCGGTGTAAACGAAGCAAGTTGTAGAGTAATCCGAATGGTGTGTCATGGCAGCAATTATACTATTCTTTTTGTTGTCTTTTTTTTTTTTTTTAGGTACACAAATTTGATTTAGTACGTATGTTTGAATGTCCACGTGCCCTTTATTTGACGAGCGGGTAATTCAAAATGAAAAGGCCGGTTCTCCAGAAATCCCCCGTTATCGACTCATTTGGGTTACTGACGCTAACGTAAAGGACTCTTCCGCAGCGTCTCTGGCGTGCAGCGGTGCAGCGATCGGTGACAATAGTGAAACAAAAAAAAAAAAAGAAGCGTTTTCAACAGGAAGATTAAAGATGGTGCCCTGTAAATGGCGAATTTTTATGCATGGTTCGATGTTCCTTGAAGCCTGTTTGGTGTCGGCAACAAACCCAGGAGAAACGGATTGACATGCTGTTAAAAATCTCGTACAATGGTTTTCTTCTTGTTAGACATCCACTTTTCTTCCTTACTATTTTTTTTTTGGCACAAAAATGTGTTTTTTTTTTTTCAAAGCTGACTTTACTACTACAGTTGCATGGGGCAAAATACTTTCGAAAACGTATCGCAATACAATTACTAAATACTTCGACAAAAATGTATCTATATACAAATACAATTACACTTTTCAGAAAAGTATTTAAATGCAAGATACAAATACAATAAGGAGTATTTGATCATTTTCAAATGCTTTTACAAATACATTTTGTTCTCATAGTTCGATATCCTAGATTAAAAATTTACCCCGAATGAAAATACCGTGCCCAAATAAATAGTGAAGTATGTTCGTATCAAGAGAGGAGTGAACAAAAAGGAAGTTGCAGCTTTAAAAATACAAGCTGTTTGGCATATGATAGTTTTGTACAGCATCTGGAAAAACAACGTATTCAGTGAGAGTTATATTTCAAAGGTTCAACTGACGCAACAGAGCAGTTTCAAACATCATGTCGTTAATCCGGCGTCTTTAAAAAAAAAATAAAAGTACCCAACCGAAATTCCATATTTATAGCCATCTGGTTCCATTCCTTGTACTACTCTTCTTCTTTTCTTTGCTGACACTCATATTACAAATAGTGCCCAAATTCGTATTGAATTGCGAACAGTGCGCAAAATTGTATTTGTCCAGTTTTTGTCTTCTTTAAATACAAGTATTTGAAATACTATTTTTTTTATTTAAATACAATCGACAAATATATTCCCTAATATGCAATTAAGTACAAAATACTCGAAGTGTTTTAAATACATATTTCAAATAC
Organism: Ixodes scapularis; assembly: GCF_016920785.2. Lineage (NCBI taxonomy): Eukaryota > Metazoa > Arthropoda > Arachnida > Ixodida > Ixodidae > Ixodes > Ixodes scapularis. The sequence continues at coordinate 26,640,989 of NW_024609884.1, read as the reverse complement.
TTTTCTCTTAGATACTGCCCATCCCTGTACAATGGTAAAGAAAAAAATCTGCAAGAGGATACCTTAGGTGCTCAAGAAGCATTTGCTAGCGTGTATTTTTGTTTTTTTGTTTTGTTTTAGTTCGATTAGCTTTAGTCGCATCGTCGGATCGGAGTCCTCCAGTCTATCCTAACGAGAAGGCAGAGGGTTGATAGCCTTCGTGGTGAAAGAAGGAAGGGGATCTGTTGAGAGAGAGCGAGAAGTTTTCGCGTTCTGGGTACAGACGTGTTGAGACAGAACCATATTATGGACAGGGACGGCTGCACACGCTGTTTTTTTTTTTTAATTCTTGTCAGCGGAATTAGTGGAGAGGGAACATTTGAGCTGAGAAATCCTAGTTTCTTCGCCGAAGACTGAAAAAAAGTAGGTCAGAGGGTTTCACTGGTGCTTGCCAAGCGGAGCGGGCGTTCGGTGGATTGAATGGCTTAGTATAAGCAACTTTCTGTGCTGAGCCGTGCCGCGGTCCGTATGTTGTGCACCCCTGCTCTCGGAACTCCCTCGGGCGCACAAGTCGTGATTCGCCAGGCCTGGACGGGGGTCTTCCTCAATGAGCAGCTCAGTTATATTCCGCTCACTTATGATGGCAATAAAAGCTCGCATCTCTTTTCGGGGGAACACTGCGGGTGACCACACGGGTGCGCTCTTTGCCGTCGCCGACGAGGTTGGCCACCGCCACGTTCTCAGCTGTTCACTCGCTCCCGCAGCGAGCGCCTTCCCACAATCCTCCCCGTTCCGAAATCCGATGCGACCTCTGTTTACATCGGTTGCATGAATGAGCATTCGCCGTCTTGATCCACCTCCGTCTAGCGACTCGAATGCGATGCGCTTCCCTAGCGCATTATGCCGATTACATGACCGCATTGAATGTGACAACTGGATTCGATGCGACTAAACGCCGGTTCACACATGCAGCGAAGCGCTGATGTAGCGATCACGTGTCGTGAGCTACTTATCGCCTGCCATGAGCAACAGTTTTTGACGGTGCGATACAAACCTCGGGGACGCTCCCGTCAGCTCGCGCTTAGCGCGAGGTCGCCGCTATGCTTGTAGCGCTCCGCTGCATGTGTGAAAAGGCCTTAAGGCTCGTTCACACAGACCCGTTTCCTTACGTTACGTTACGCAAAGTCACCGGGAAATCTGTGCTTCGTATTAAGCGTGGCTACCAATTCCAAGAGATAGCCTGGCACGCGACATTTCAGACACGAATGTTTCAGTGACTTTGACGTAACGTGAGAAAACGGTGCTGTGTGAAAAGTTGAACCGAGCTCAACTCCTTACGTAACGTTACGACTAGCCTTGCGTCCTTCGTTGCCAGGGTAACTTACCGTCCTAGCTCGTTCGTCGTCACCGAAACATTTGTGTCTCGAATGTCGCGTGCCAGGCTATCTCTTTGAATTGGTAGCCACGCTTAATACGAAGCACAGATTTCCCGGTGACTTTGCGTAACGTAACGTAAGAAGACGGGTCTTTGTGAGCGAGCCTTTAAGTCGCATTCATGTAAACGCGGCCACCGTGAACGCGGCTAGACGTCTTGTAGCACCCAATGCCCACTGCACGCGCTCTCTGGGAAGCTACAAAGAGATAGCCGAATACAAAATGCTGTCGTAGCGCTGTCAGTGCCAAAAGCTCGTTCCGGGAGATGGACTTTCACGCGCTCCGGAACAAAAACGAAACAAATTTTTCGGATCAAAATTGTCAGATATTAGTTTTGTTCCGAGCGCTTTTGTTCACGCACCCACCCCAGGATGCGTGAACGTGACGCCGATGCCGAACGACTTCGCCTTGACGTGTCGCAGCTATTGCTGTACTGTGGATTGACACAGGACTGTTAATTTTTTCCTTCTAGTTAGTGTCAGTTAATAAACTTGAATAAACTTTTAGCGGTTTAGTTTTGCTCTATTAAACAAGTTCTATTATTTGATTTTCTAGGTTTTACGTTTTGGCTTTAAGTTATAATAGCACGTTTTTCGAAGTTGTGCGATTTCTTTGGGTTCGGGACATTGATAGGCAATAAGTTTCCATTTATCCCAGTTTGCCGCACAATAAATACTTAACGCTTTCTGCCCTATTTGCCAATTTGAGATAGCTAGATTGCCTCCTAAGATCTGGAACATGTGCGGATCTAACTTTTCGGGTTTTTTTTCTTTCTTCTTTTCTTTTTTATTATTATTGTTATTTTTTAGTGAAACTACCTCTGCGACAACTCAATGCTATAGCTGTTGTTCTCAAGGCAGTGATGTCTTGTGTTTTGCTCGACATCAGGCCTTCGGGTCCAACGCAAAGCTCTGGACAGCTACTGCTACGTCATATGGCGCCATGTTTTCGGTTGACAATGGAGTATATTCGAGAAAAAAAATAGTCTTACACAATGTGAGATGTGCCGGATAAAATGTCCAAAAGCCTTTTTGTTTTTTTTAGTTGATCATACGTTATTCGGCGGATGTCGTAGGTTGCGCTCGACGGTCTGTGTGCATGGTTCCTTTGTTCTGCAGCCAAAGAGAGATGCCTAGGCGTGTTCCATCTAGATGCGCAGCTTTTTTGTTTAACAAGAACGGCACGTGTTGGACAGTTCATGACAGCTTCTGCTTGGAGACAAACCACGATGACGTGACTCGGTGTGCAACATTTTGTTCAAAAGTCAAAAGTTCATTGTATATTTTTCTGATTGTCTATGAATCTCTTCTGTCGTATATTGCAAATCCTCTCGCTTTTGCTTCGTTCTTTTAGAAAAAAAAATGGAAATCATGGGCATGTGGAGTTAAGAGCTCGGAGGCAGGTGAATACTTTTGGATGGTTTCGACACCGCCACGTCGCATTTGCGCATTTTCCCGCCATCTGCACATGTGCGCACGGTAAAACTTGAAAGGGAGATCGTTATGCATGTTCGCATGACTTTATAGAAAAAATTAAGTGCACGCAGTCCTATGCCAGAACGTCTAGCACTCGGAGTCTGAGTACAGAAGCACGCCGTTGGGGAAACGATGACTTTCCAACTGCATTATGACCCGTGAGGGATAGAATGGCATCAGGGTCTCAGGGGCCCGTGTAACTGGTGACACACAAGAATTGGAGGATATGGATGAGGGCAGACTCCAAGAATGGAGAAAGTTTGCAGAAGTAATTGAAATGTTTTCCGTCTTAGCCCTGCGGGAAGCATTGGGCACTCGCGAGAAGGAGCTCGTGGCGAGAGTTTCGTCCGGTGTTCTCTGTGTAAATGGTATAATATCTTCAATGAGACGCGGGGGAACAGATGACTCCATGTCACGTACTACACTCTTTTGATGCTAACTTGACGGGAATCAAACTCGGTGACCGTTGGTTTTAGTTGTATTGTTGACTGAGAGCCAGACATTTCATTTGTTTCTAGATGAAATCTCCAGTGACTAAGAACCCCTTCTCGAACTATATTTCAAAGTTCCGAAGTGCACAGGAATGATTTTGGTTCTGCTGAAAAGAATACTGCGGACCTCGGCAAGGACCCCGACAGCACAGGCACGGAGCGCGCCGTAGTTAGCCCGAGTTCTCTGGCGATTCAATACATTTTGGTGGCATTATGAACGTCCATCCTCAAAGTCAGGAGACATCGGTGCCTCAAAGGCGCCAGTGCGGACGGTTCCCACAGAGACAAGCTTTGTGGAGTTCGTGAAAGGAGAGCGACGCGAGAAGTAGAACCAGGAAAAGGCAGATCCATCACCCCTGCGGTAATCTCTCGGTCATGAATGGGGTGAGACCGGCGGGTCCGTTGAAGCAGCCCGTTCGTTTTTATTATTAATATATATATATATTTTGTTTTTCTTTTTATAAACGACGTTGTGTACGCGTCGCGCGTGCACAAACAGTTCGCGCTTGCCGCAGCTCGACGGCTTCTCCGAGAACTGGATGCTCGGCTCGCATGTGACGGATCTGTGTTGGGCACACACAGACTCACACACACACATATAACCAGCCGGAGGAGACGAGTTGCCGTCTTTTTCTGATTTTGCGACCGAGCAACTCCTGCCAGACGCCAGAACAACATTCGACCGTCTCGCGCGCACTGTTTTCCCGGCATAGCAGAGGGAAGAGAAGTATCCGCGTGGCAGGAAGCACCAAGTCGGCTCGCTGCCTCGGCCTGCGTTGTCGGAGTTGCTCCGCGATAGCGTAAACTTGACTGAGTGCGCCTTGTGTAGAGCGACCTAATTCGAACTTTAGGCTCCTGCTGTGTGACGGATTTAACAACCGCTTGCCCTGAAAAAGACACTTAAATCGCCGGGCTCGTGTTTGACGGAGATGATTGACCTTCAGTTCATTTCACCTAGAAACAGGCTATACGCCGCCTAGGGAGACCGCATTTAAAGTCTTATAGATGGGTGTGCAAGGGCTTCGAGCTTCGTTCGAAATCAACTGGAGCGTCGACCTATTGAGCACCCTTGGATTGCCAACTTGCGATCACACGTTGCTTTATATGTAAAAAAAAGAAAAAAACAAAAAGAAAGAAAACATGTGAATGTGACTAAAAACGTCTTGAAAATTTTGGAAAGGGACTCCGTGCGAACTCAGTGTTTGAGTCCGTGTCTGGACGTATCAAGCTATGCTGATTTGTTCGAGGACGAAGCATCTTTTGGGGCCCCAATTTGCTCACACTGTTGACAATGGTGCTTTTGGTGGACTTTAGTTCCTGTCGTACACTCGAGGTGATCATGGCCAGTGGCGGTGTGCTCTCACTCACGTTTGGATAACCAAAAGCAACAGTTCGTAAACAATGATGGCACAATTTCGCTGGGCATAAATTATTTTCCCCCGTTAGTTTCTCGCCCCCCCCCCCCCCCCCCCCCCCAATTTACGAGGTTAATAATAGGTAATGCAATACCCTCGGTTTCCAGTCCTTCCAATTCCCCGATCCCCCGGCCTCCTATTGTCTTTGTCTTTCTGTCCTATTCTTTTATTTTCAATGGGAGGTATTGAATGGGCAAGGGACGAGAAACTATTTACTTCTTGATTACTTTTTTTCCCCTTAGAGTGCAAATGGCAGTCACCGGTGATTACTCGCGGATAACAATTAATTATTAGTGTTCTGGGGCTCATACCTTGGTTCACTGCACCAGCCAGTCAAAAGGTTAACGTATATTTTGTCTTTCACTAACCGCTTTTGAGAGCGTAGAACAGAAAACAATTGCAGTCGATGGTCCCGCGATATGTCAGCCGTGCGTTAGCTTTAATAACCCATATGAGATAAGCAATAGCTGTGCAGAATAAAGCGAAATTCAAATTTGCAAGCTGAAAGTCTTGCCGGCAGAGATGAATAGGCGAAATGCGTCTGTAAGCTCAGAAGGGGAAAAAAAAAAAAAAAAAAACTGGTTATGGTCTAGGTTGGGCGTCAGTGACGTACACTTAAAACAGTTGAGGCCTGAATCGCGTGGGCGTCTATAAGTACAACTAGATGGTGACAGATTAGCGTAAATGATACTCAAGATAATATTCGAAACGTTTGCAGTTACGTGTTGCCCACAAGAAGGAATGCTGCACCATTTCGTTAAAGGAAAATAACACCGATAGTTACGATGTTGTTGGTTCTCTCAAGGACGTATTAAGTATTATCCCAAAGACTGTTTTTTTTTTGTTTTTTTTTTACATTAATGAAGGGATATTAATGTACCACCGTTGTAATGACGTGGATATCGATGGTAAGAAGATCGGACTCCCTCGTAGAGATCTTTTTATTTTAATTCAATACATCTTTTTTTTCTTTTCTTTTTCTATTTTTTTTTTTTTACCGATCGCGGTTGAGGTTATAGTGCCTTCGTATTATTTTCATACAAATTTTATATCAGCGGCCCATTACCGAAGTCGCTGGCTGGAATGCAGGCTTTTTTTCTCTCAAGGATAGGAACAGCTAGCGCTGTCGTCTGGGATCGAGGGTAGACCAAAAGAGAGCAGACGTCTTCATGAAGCCATAACCTCGCGCGCTCGAGTTGGTGCACAAACTTCGTGACTAGACTCCGCAACCCTGGACGAACGAGTGACGTTCGACGTGTCTTTGTAAGAGCTGCTGATTAGGGTTGAAAACGGAGCGGAGATCCGCGGCGATGGCGCGGGCGTCGTTCAAACTCTACGAGCGATCGAGAGCGATAGTCCGACCAGACAAGATGGGGCAGGTCTGTCGCGGGACTCGACAAGCACCGCATGCAGGGCGCGGGGGCGCTTAGATCGAGCTTGCGAAATCGGGACGATAACGACGTGAGAATGCCAAGGTAGAGTTTCAATTCATTCGGTTTCTCTTGGTTTCTTTGACTCCTTTGTGCCTGAGAGTTTCTTGGGCCTTGGGAGGGGATGACGGACCAGCTGGCAGCTTCCTACACGTGCGTGCGCAGCTTGACGCTTCGTGTTGTTTGCATGAATCAGGCACCGATTTCCCTCGGGGGTGGGGCGGCTCGGGAAAACGCGTGGGCTGTATGATTGGACAGAGTGGCCTTCCACGCTCTCTGCTAAAGGTGCGCAATGCACGACCGATTGCTGTGGGCTGTATTTTGTTTTCGTTTCCTCGTCATCTTTTGCGTGCATCTGCTGTGCTCTGCGTCTCGTCGGAGTGGTATCGCGTATAGAGATAATTCCAGGAGACTAGCTTAGCGGTGGGAGACTTATCGCAAATGAACTTACCGGAGAAAAAGTTCACCGCCTTTTTTTTTTGTTTTTCACAGACACTGGAAAGGCGTCCAATAAATTTGTTCCCGTTCCTGCATATAAATGCGTCGGCGGGATTTGTTTTCGCTGGAGATTTTCCCGTGATTGGGCGCTCAAAGCACATAAATTGGCTACTTACACTTAACGTGCAACATTCTGAGAAAATAAGCTTCCCACCCTCTGACAAACATAAGTTCCCGAGTTTACACGTGCCTGTTTTGTGTTGTTTTTTTTTTGCTCCGAGATTTTGGAACACAACCCTAAATAGAATATAGGAATGTACCGAAACAACATTATGTCTACATAACGTTCACTGACCCAGGAAAGCGGTTTACATCTGGTTTGTGCTTGCACTTATAATCGTCGACGGAATAATAATGACGAATGCTTCGCAGCTTAAGGGGAAAACACGAGGAACCGATTCGGTCGAGTGCCAAAAGGGAGGGCTCTAATGTGCGTGCGCCGTGGCTGCTGGCTACAACTGCTCCAAATCGCAAGAATCGGGTTAATTTTACGATTCCGTATTGCTCTCGACTCCCAACCCGAACGGTTCTGGCGTATGGGCTGATCACCGGGTGCGGTCATCGCGATATACTCGAACGGTTTCTTGCGTGCGTGCAGTTCGAAACGAGGCTGACCACGTCAAGCGGTGTGATTGTTCCCGAGGGCACAGAGAACGGGAGGTTGCGTGTTAGTTGGCACACTTGGCGCTACTGATTGGTGCGAGTGATCGCCGTCAATTTGCATATACGTGTCTTCCTCGACGTCTTCGAGTTGCCGTGGTGTGGGAAAATGGAGCCCGATCACGGCAATAATTAGACTAGAGTGGCGCCCTGTATGAGCTGAGTCCTTCCGGGGAGCTCAGTACGGGTGAAGCCCCCTTCCCCCGGCTCCACCTCCACCGCATCCCGTTGGGCCTAATCTACCGTTACGAAAACAAATTCGGAATTCCGCAAACCGCTTCCTTCATTGAATGGGGAGGAAGGTGGGCAATACACGAGGTTATCTCGCCGTTAATCGCATAATATACTTGATTGAACAATTCCAATGTGGCTCTTAGAGGCAAAAAGGAATGTCACCAAGAAGAACAAACAATGGGGGGCAGGTTGCATGGAGCTGCGTTAACTCCCTGACGCAGTTGAGAAGATGACGAAAAATCACCGATCTCTCTCGACTGAGGCCTTTTCCCATGCTGCTACAAAGAACAACGCACTTAGTCGTTCTTGAGAACATGTGCCGAACAAGCGCTTGACTGTTCGACCACAACGAGCGGAATCGCCCAGCGTCACCCGAACGCAAACACCGCGGTGGTTGTCACGGCGTCGCTGTCCACGCCATCCACCGCTGGCTTACCTGCGTGCGGTTCCCTCATTTGCCCGACTCCGCGCGCGCCTGTGCGTGCGTTGCCGGGCGATCTGCGGGCCCAAACTTTGGCGGCCCGCACCTCGGAGACCAGGCTCGTCCTCGGCAGGGCGCTCCGCACGGCGGCCATTTGGTTTGATTGTTTGTCGCTTGCCTCGGGTGACGAATCGGAGAACAGGTGCGATCAATCAGGCTCGCCTCGATGACGGATGGAGCGCGTCACAGTCCGCTGATGCTGGCCCGCCTGGCGCTGCGCCATTTCGCGGAAGACTCGTAATCAAAACGCGAACAAGGAGAAGGGAAAGCCCACCCCCACTGGGCTCATTTCCCGCTCTCGTGTTCAGTCATCATCGTTCACGCCGGGCCCGACCGCTTTCCTGTCTCCGTTCTGGCGGCTCGGCTGCCTTGGCGCGCGTCGCCCCTGGCCGGCGCAGGACGGGCACCGTCGGGGCCACCGCGACCGGGCAGATGCCGATCCTGCGGGCGACCGCATCGATCTTCGTTCATTTTACGCCAACGCGTTTTGGGGCTAATTTGCGTATTAATGCGCACCTGGAAACGTTCGCAGCGAACAACGCGCGTTTCCCGGTCTCATTGCGTGTGTCCTTGCCGTGCCTGAGCGCCTGTCCGCAAGATTCCCGGAAACGGGGATGGCTGCCCGGGGCATATGTTCAACCCGAGCGCGAGTCGTCAGAACGCCTGGTAAAGATGCGCGCACTCGCGTTCCGCTTAGCTACGCCGTCCTGTTCGCCACTAGTAAGACATAATCAATTTAAAACACAAACACACGCACAAAAAAAACAAAAAAACAAGTGTTACTGTTGCTATGTTTTTAAGTAATTGGCAAAAGATGCTCTGAAACCAGAAGGTTCTTGAATTATTACAATAGTATCAGGAAGGGAGTTCCATTCGTATGTATCTATAGTTGTAGTGGTGAGAATTAAAAAAAAGAAAAGAAAAGGTTTGTTGGTGGGTCGACCGATATAAGTTTTGCCGACTGGTCAGTACGCGCAGAAATGTGTGGTGCAGTCCGGCAATACAGTTCTCTCTTCGATACAAAGTGTGCAACTATGTAAATCTTGAAATATTTCTTTTGTCAGCGAGAGGTGGTAGTCCAAGTTTCTCCTTTAGTGCGGTGGTGCTTGTGCGCGTGTAGTTTTTGAGAACGAAGAGTGTGGAATAAAATACAATAAAATCATCTGATGGGCTAGTTGGGTAAACATAATAAAAAAAAAATAGCGCAAGGACGGAGGAGGGAAAACGAGAGACAGGAAAGAGATTCTGTTTTGCACCGGTTTCAGTTTCTGTACCAAATAACACTGATGTGGATTCCATATTATTCAAGTGTATACGACTTGAGATCGAATGAGGGTGGTAGATGCTACAAGCATTGTTTCCCAGTTGGTCATGTAAAGATTTCGTCTTAGAAAACCGAGGCTTTGGTTTGCTTCTACACTTATGTGATTAATGTGGGCTTCCCAAGAGATGTTTGATGTGAAGTGAACCCCAAGATATTTATATGTATACACATGTTCAAGAGCCCATCGAAGAGAGTGCAGTTAAAATCTGTTAGACTTCGCTTAGTACCAGAATTGAGATATTTTGTTTTTGAAATATGTATCTTCATTTATCACTTCCGACACCATGTTTCATTTGTGATTAAGTCGTACAATACTGTCACAAATCCTGGATATTTTTTTAAGCAGCGCACATTCATCGGCATAGAAACGGATGGTGGTCTAACTTCGGTCCCATCTCACACCTAGATTACTTTATTCTCCCTACCGATACCTAACCTTATCTTGTTTTAGTGGACACTCAATGTGAATTGTTGCACGAATGGTCAGTAGACCAAAGTGAAGTTGGAAGCACGTTGCAATTGCAGAAAATTTTCCATCGAGGCCATTGGAACGTTCTATATTTTTTCTTGACGTTGTGACTCACGAGGCGTTCTAAGGTAAGAAGCATCAATCAGTGTTAATTTATTGACTAGAATAACACACGAAGACCTAAAGAAGAGTGGTCCAGCAATACGAGTTATTGCAAGCCTGTTTCACAATTGTATATAAACGGATGCTCTACCGATTTAGTTGGCGTTGCACCCCGCTGGTGAGGACGTGGGAGGCATGAAGGCCGACTCTTCCTTCATTGAAGCGCGAACCAAGCTTTTATTTCGTGCTTTCGTGTAATTTACATGGTCCTTGTGAAAAGTTGGCCGATTTCCCAGTTCCTCGAACTTGGCATTGTCGAAGGGCTTTTAGACTTTGGCTTCATTAGGTAAGCTGGCGACCTGGTCAATGTGATCCGCTCCTTTTGGGCTCTTTTGACCCCTGAGCTGCCGTGAATAGCTTCCATTTCCTTCGTCTACGTGTGAATTCATCAGTGGCAGTTTCGTCTGAACGAGGCGCAGGGAAAAGAGGACCGAGGCGGGGCGCTGTTGTATCAAGAGCCCAAGTATTTTATTTTGCGCGCCGCCGTCCTATAAGTTGCCCGAAGAACTTCTAATAGTTTAGTGTTAATTTTAGATTAGATGTATTAGTTACAAATCTTCGCTTCGGTTGCATTTTTAATACGCTGCGATAGAGCCCTGTTTTTGTTTCTTCCTTGAGGTAGTGTACACAAGGAACCCATATATGAAAGCCAAGAATCAAGTAAGTTGAAAGAATAAGTGAAACACGAACACTTCTAATTTACAATTACTACTTTTCGTTTTTTTTTTTTTTTTTTTTTTAGGGGGGGGGGGTTGAAAATAGTGGTTATATTTTTTGGTTTTCCGACAAAGATGCAATAACACTAATGCGAAAATGTGTTCATTTCTTCAATTTTCTGAATTAGGGCAGGGTCTGAATTCGTGCTTACAGAGAACCAATGCGCGTGTATGAAGTGTATCCTCTCGCTGACAATAATCTTGAACACTTTTGTTTGTAAAATCCTCACAGCCCAAAAAACGGCTGTGACGATTTTTTTTTTTTTTTTTTTTTTGGTGTATGCGGCATTACCAGAAAACTTACCGAAGAACTGCGAAGCAGCAGAAGGGGCCCAGAACAGATACATATTGACTCTGCTTCTGCGAGAGTGCAGTGATTCCAACCCTCTGACATAACAACCCTAAAGCGACACGAAGTAGTGGGGTTTTCTGGTGACAGCGCCGGGAATCATTTTTCTAACTGGACGAGTGAGTGCCTGTTGGTGTGGGCAGAAATTAAGGTATCTCAGTTGGTGCGGTCAGGGAAAAAGATCAAAATTTGTAATTTCAATCGATCTATCTTATATCGACCTTTGAGTCGCGTCCCATGAGTCTCAGGTCTCCGCCTACGTTTTGCATTTGTCACTTTCTCAAAACGGAAGCATTAAGTCACAAAGTCGACCATATATTTGTTTTTGATCAAGCACTTTTTTATTTGATTTGATTGGTTTTGTTATTATTGTTCGACTTTGTTCTTTCGTTAATCTTTGTTAGAGGAAAACAAATGTTTTCAAAATTGCCCGAAGAAAAAAGCGACGGAAGAATATCAGGTATTTTTTTCCTGTCGGATCTAAAATTTCCCGAATATTTGCATACCTAGTTGCGATCTCTTGTATGCCGGAGGCCCGCATGCCGGGCCCGTGATTGGTCGCCCGACAATCGTCGCCCTTGAGGTTTTCCGCTGACGCTCGTATCGTTTGTAGACACTGGCAAGCAGTTGGCACGCCTCCGCGATGGCATAGCGTTGCGGTCCCGTGCGTGACTTGGTTTGTGACAGAGAACCCGGAGGATTAGTTGGATGTGGATAGCTGCTCGCGGGGAGTAGGCGTATGCCGCTGCTTTCCTGTTCTTTAATTCCCCGCTTTCCGAGCGCGCGTTTACGACTCTTTCAGTGGTTTACCTTCCAGGCCCGTCGGCGTGTCTACGGACGGGCAGACCATAAAATCGGGGACAGCGGACGACGAGTGTCTTGGCCCCTCTCTCAAATGATAGGTAGGGGACAGAGCAGGCGCAAAAAGAAGCCGAATTCACGAGGGTGGAAGCAGGGGGGGCAGAGTAGAAGAAAGGAGGCGGGAAAAGACCTAGTTCCAAAAAAAAATGGTCTCTGTTGAAGTACTACGCTTGGCTGAGCGGTCCTGATTGAGATGGATCGTTGCTGAACTAGCTTGACAAGAGTTGCCGTTTTATTTCTTTTTTCTCTCTCTCTTCCCGCAGCGTCCGGCTTTTTTTTTTTTTTTATTTGGGGGGGGGGGGGGGGGGGGGCAGCTCGGCTACGCTGTGGCGCTCTGCGGATCGGCCTCTCTTGTTGTGCGTGTTTTGCGTCGTTGGCCGATGTCGTGTTTACGTTGAACCTTGCTTATAAGGATATGCGTGACGTTTAGTGCGCGTGATTGAGCGTTAAGTGTCCCCTTCGGTCCGAGGGATGAATTGGCTGATGGCTCAGATGCGGCTCGAGACACGAGGACATGGCGACGAGTCGCGTTGTCGGGGGACTCCTGTTTGTTCTTGTCCCTGGGACTCCCGCGGTTGCGCCTTTGCTTTGTCGCCGCCTGCCGCCGCGGCTCATTGTTGCGGAGGTTACATTGTCGCGTCTAAAGCGTGCCTCCAAATTGCGCTGCTTCGACCGGTAGCTTCCAAGATTGGAGGGGGCTGTTTTGGGACCGTGAAATCACTGGAGCGTGGCGGAAGCAAAATGCTGTACACCTCGTACGCATTGTGTGGGTTTACTTTTTTTGTGTTGTTATTATTATTATTATATATATATTTTTTTGCCCGCAGCTGCGTGTGCGACATTGAAAGCGCGTTGCGTTCTTGATGTAGTAACTTGGTAGCGACTCCTGGGTCCCCGAATTACAAACAGCAACTTTATTTTTCGTTTGCATGAGGCACGTGCGTGTGTTAGATTTCTTTGTTGACTTAAAACGAAAGAAACACACAAGAGGACGAAACAGACGATTTCTTTGTTTGAGTTTGCTATAGGAGGTGTATAAATCTGGTCATCCGCGCGGGTTGTGTGTAAAACAAGTTGCCGCCTGCCATGGCGTAAAATTTTTGGTGGTGCGAAAATGAATATTAAGAACCTTTGCTTCGTGTGCGCGCTTAAATTAATCGCAAAGTTCGCAGCTATGGCCAAGAGTGAGTATATTCCGTTTAATGTTCGGTTCCCGGCAGTGGACTGCTGACGGAAGATATTTTGCGTCAGAAGTAAAACCAGACGTACGTATCACCCCCCCCCCCCCCCCTTCCATAACAAAAAGAAAGGTCGAAAATGAAGTGGGAAAATCAGCACCCTGTTTCATTTCGGCCGCTTGTATTTCCACTCTTCGTCTCTCGTGCGGAACAGGCTTCCGTCACTTCCGTGTTTCAGGCTCAACTGGAGGAACAGAGAAGGTTCGGCCCTTGACGGTAATGAACGCTAGCGGGGATCTTAAGCGAGACGTGTTTCCGAGATGTACGTGTGACCTCGTCTCGAGAAACTTGAGATCTGCGAGTCGGCTTACAGAAATTCAGATTTTGGTCAGAATCATGTCGCTTGGGAAGATACCAAAAGAAAAAAAGAAATTGCCCTCATCATGATGCTCGACCGACCTGCTCGGACCGGATTAGAGTCAACGTCGAGCGAATCGAGCCCATTACGAGGATCAGTCCGATTCGTGTTGTTACGCCGCTGTGACTTTCATGTCAGCGGGCGTACGATCGCACGGAGGAAGCACTAATGATTTCACGACAGTCGGCATAAATCAAAGCGCGTTTGTTGTTATTTTTATGGGGGTATTCATGCGCGTGCGCACGTCCTGGAGAGTATCCTTGACACGCTTAAGTTTCTTTCTTCCGAAGCGAAACGACCGGGGTATACGCAGACGCACAGTACACCTTTCTTCGGAGCAACGGATTCGGCGTGAGATCTCCGTTGACATTGCAAACAGCGCGATATAGAAAAAAGAAAAATGAAGAAATAAAAAGAAGAGTGTTCTGACAATGCTCTTGGTTCGAAGAAATAGCTTCGAGCCACTTGCTGAGGGCTGAATATCGCATCTCCCGCTCAGAGGAGAACAATCGTTGTAGCAAGCAGCGCCGCGAACAATCGCCGAGTTGACGCAAACTTGGTGACACGCAACCTGGCGTGTGCGCGCCGACTCCCCCTGTTAATGTGAATCCGCATAGCGCACGGGACTCGCGTCGTGGAGCCCGCTTTCGTGGAACAAGAGTTGTTTTGATGGCGGAGATGTCATTGAGAAATTCTGAAAAGAAATACACTGGGACTTTCTTTTGTTTTTATTTTTTTAACATCTGCTTAAAAGCGAGAATACTTTTTTTTTTTTGAAGGGAGCGCAGAAAATGAAACGTTGTAGGCTGAATATAGATAAAAACCGGAAGGCAGTGTGTACTTTGTGGACAAGGTGATTTAAATGCCGCCAAACATTTCACCTGCAACTGTGGAGCAGATCGATGGCAGCAGTGAAAACAATGAGACGAATGTCGACGTGTTCGTATATACTCGGCTCTATCTTATTCTTTTGTTCTCCATTCTTTTTGAACACCCCCTGAAGGCACTCAATCTTTGTGCGGCCGAAAGTTCTCGGTGTGAGCCCCTTGAAAGCCAATAGCGGATTTGACATTAGAAAAGATGCGCCGGCTGTCGACGATAAGCGAGCGCTTCCAGAAGGTTTCTTCCACAATCTCCTCTAGGAAACACGAGGAGTCGCGAACGCATCGGACGGCAAATAAATACCCGAACCGGCCAGAAAATACACCGAGGCAGTTAAAAAGGCTAAAAAAAGAAGAGCCGGAGATTTTGCGTTCCGCAATGCGCGACGGTCGTGCGTCGCACGGCGCGCCGTGTGTGTGCGCGAAGTGTGGCGCGGGATGCGCATTCGCGCGAACGCGTCCGAGACAAGACCGATGACTTGAGAACCGCACGATTTCTCTTGTCTCTCTTCGGAGGCTCTCGCGGCGCTGTCTTCTTCGTGATTGTCGTTCGCCCGGCGAGCAGCAGGTGGCGCTTGTGCGGCCGGTTCACGCCCTCCATTGTGCCTTTCACCTGCTTATGCTGCGTGCCCCCCGCGCTGAGCTACAGCAGCCCTCTTGACGATGCGCAGAGGCGCCGTTTGTCGACGAGCCGCTCGCACGTCGACAAAGGGTTGACGTATTGCGTCTTGTTTTGTTTTTTTGGTCGCCGGGGACGGTTGCGCCAACTGTAGAACTGACTCTCGCTCGTCGTCACTGCTGGCGAAGGCGGGGGAAAAAGGGGGGCCGAAGCGCGACTATAACGGGACACCGGTGGGGAAGCCAGCAGCTATCCACGCGCCGTGTCTTTTGAATCTGCGTGTTGTCTTGGCTCGTCCGGATCGGTTTTATTCGAGGCGGGAGGTCGCTCTGGCTGCGGGTTTCCCCTCTGTCTTCTCACATGAGTCAGAGAAACTCCTCTCTTTGTGACACGTCGGAAAGTCGGCGGTTCGCGGGACTTGGAAGAGCCGGAGAAAGTGACTCTGCACCGATTAAATATTTTTAAGCGATGCATTTGTCACCCTGGATCGATTTGAATCCATCGGTTAAATGTTTTGATATCGGGGCCGATACGCTCGTGAAATTGTCGCGAAATTGTGGATATAGGCCATTGTACAATTTAAGAGCGATCGCTGGGATTCGTAATACTGAAAGACCCTGTCACATTGAGGGAACACGGCCGGCGACATCAACGCAATATATTCATCAAAAGTCGGTTAACGTGTTGCTCGTTCGCTCTGCTGCCCGACTATCCGGCTACATTGCGGGGACATCAGCGCAACATGGACGACAGCGACAATGTTGCCCCGGTGTGACAGCTTTCAGCGACTGAAACAGTATATGGCAACTTGTTTTAGACAACGCGTGTTGCCCGGTTTGGGTGATGAGCCAGTTTTGTGCAGACAACACAGATAACGATTCACAAGCTCAAACATCCGTTCAGTGCCTCGTGTTTTTAAATTTTCTGGACTTGGGGCCTGGCAAATACACTTAGAAATAATAAAACCTGGTGTACAGTTCCGATGCCTTTGATTAATGTTTTCATTGCGCAATCACGGAAAGCGATTGTCGAAAAGGTTACACCTGCGGTCCTGAGCATTGAAGCCCTCGTTGAAATTAAAATTCGGCAATGATCAGCCCACATACCGCTAGAACAATGCAAATAACGTGACTCGCTATTTGAAAATACTCTAAGAAAAGCCCGTGCGTCTACGTTCCCGCACAACACTCAGAGAGCCAATCACCGCAGCTTACGGAGGCAGCTCAGCGAATGACGATGCCGAAACATAAGTTTAGACCAAAAACCGCAGACTGAGTTGTGATATTAGAGAGTTTTAGTAATACGTATAGGGGCAAACGCAAACCCCCTACGTTAGCGTTAACGTTGCGTCGACGGAACGTTACGGAGCGCGTCGAATACGCACTTTTAGTACAGCGGAAGAAGAACGCATACGTAAAGACTTGTAGCGCCATCTAGATGTGCTCCTGTAAACTGCTTCAAACAATCCAAGGCGGGTATTCGGTCAAGCCAATCCAAAGCCCCGATTCTCCTCGCTTTGTTACGGAAGTGCGTGTTTCCGTGTACCTGTTGTGCACGTGTTTTGTCTTCTTTTTTCTTTTTTTTGCACCGACCGCACGTTTAACACCTTTTTGGGTTCGACGGCGTCGCCAACGTTCTTGGCTATCGACACCCATCTCTGTGGGTGCTCGAAAGGGTTCGTCGCGTTGACTTCTTTGAGGAGGTTGATGTCATCTTCAATTATAAAGCGAACCCGTACAATGCGCGTAGCACTTCCACTGGTTTGCCTCACCGCCGCCATTTTTCAAACTGGACTAGTCTCGCGCTCTCCCGTGCGCGACGAGAGCAACGAGATGGCACGCAGGTGACCGCTACGTACGTTCGCAAAAATCGATAGCGAACGTACGTACGCAAGGCTCGCCGCATTACGTACGTATGGCGCATGCGCAGTGTGGAGGACGCAACGTTAACGTTAACGTATGGGGTCTGCGTTTGCTCCTATACGTATTACTAAAACTCTCTATTAAACAATGCAAACATGACGTTTTCCATTGCTCACTACGTTTACGCTAGAAATGGTGTTCATTACTTTCGCGCTAGAAATGGGAATTGCACGAAAAGCATAACCATTTCATACGCCGGCGTAAGTAATCAAAATCGCAGCAATCCCATTCTTTCCGGTTAGACCTAGGTGCTTTGTCACCGAGCGAAGAGCATTCCAATAAAATAAGGAGCGAAAAATAGATATAATTTTCTGGTCACTATCAGTGGGGGTCGTCCCGCGAGGTAGTTTTCGGCTTTTCGAACGCACTGTATAGAAAGACATGTCCTCAGACTCAGCATCGCTTTTACGAACGAAGGTAAACAAACGAAATGGCGGAGTGTTCCCCGTGTTCGCCGCACCGTCGTCGCGGTGTGACAGTGCTCTACGAGTGTCGGAGAACAAGTAGGCGAAGATGGTTGCTAGGCGACAAGAGTATGCACCTTTGCATTTAATTGCTTTATAGCCATAACCTTAAATTGCAAGCTTCGCCCTTGTTGGTGTTAGGCTGGTGGCAGCTGATAAAACCCGTTTGCTCTACTGACGTCTAACCCCTGGTTAGCTCAGTTGGTAGAGCGCTCCACTGGAAATGGAGAGGTCCGGGTTCGATACCTGGACTAGGCGGATTTTTTCGGACGCGCTCCAATTACCGAGCTGTGTTTGGAGATTTGTGTTTGTCATTTTTCCCTCTCGTTCCCCTCTCCGGGGATTACTTTCGTCATCCTTGTCCAAGTCGCTTGCACCTTTGCATTTAATTGCTCTATAATCAAGAACATGTTTCCGAACTGCTGCTCTTGCCTCAATAAGGAGTTAACTGGATCTTTCCGATCATTCCGACAACCATTCCTGATACTCCGCCCACCACCTTTGTGCACGCATCGTATTGTTATAGGGTCTCGTTTTCGGAGTTCTCCGAAAAATTCTCTAGAACACCCTAATGTGACAGGGTCGCTGGAGACATTTTTCCCTTGTGTGGGCAGCCAGTTTTCCAACTGTTTCCTCAAGATTGCTGGATCTGAATCGGGTACTCCGGCATTTTCTTCATGGGCCCCGATTTGTCTGAAAACTTCCTAAACACAGCAACGCACATCGCTGAAATAGTATCCCAAATATTAGGTCATATTTTTTTTTTCTCGCGAAGGTATCGAGTTTCTAATTTTGGCCCTCACCGCGTTTCAAAGTCTCTGCTGGCAACAACGAAAACGCGACGCCCGCGGCAGGCAGGGGTTCACTCTTTGGAGTGTAGGATTTGTTCCTGATTCCAAGCAGTTTCATGGTGACAAATGGATGCTTTGAAAGCTCGCTTCAGCACCCGCGAATGTTCGACATGACCAGTTTTTTAGACTGCCTGCTGGACTGGCGAACCTGCCTGCCACTGACTTCACAGCACTAAAACGCGCGGGAATATTTCAATGTTGGTTGTGGCATCAGTTTCATTTGATGATTTCACAAAATCTATTCTGAATTTAACGATACTAGATAGCATATTCGAAAGGGTAAAGCCCGGGGATTCATGAAATATAGTAACTTGGGGTAGCTTAAAAAAATCGCCAGAGTACGATAAGTTTTATTATAGTCATTTTACTTCAGTTATTGGTTTGCTTGCCATACATTTAAATGTGATCGTCCGATGGCAGAGCGAGAGGGGATTACAGAAAGGTATGTATACACTTTTGATTGACGCCAGGGGCCCTAATCTCCATGGCGGGACCAGGACATCGCCGCCTTCTGTGATTGGCCAGATCAGCACCCCTGACCAATGTCCCGCCATGTAGATTAGGGCCCCAGGTGTCCAGCTATTACGTACTTTTTGAGTGTCTGTACAATTGTGAGATTTGAAACATATCGATTATAAAAAATATTTTTTTTTCTCCCGCAGGAATCTAAGCAGCGAATCTAGTATTTATTTTTAGATGAGTTTGGTTATTCAGGTTGTCAGTGGGGTACCGATATTTGAAGAAAATACAAAACATTGGCGAGATTATAATTATTTGTTTGAAGTCATAATAATAATAATAATAATAATAATAATAATAATAATAATAATAATAATAATAATAATTTATTTACCATCTAAGTATGATGGGAGCTGAGTATAAAAAGCTGCCTGAGCAGCCTCACTGCCCCTCAGCCCCCCTCAAGCACAAGTAAAATAAATAGAACACAAGAAATTATACACTACTACACGGTACAGTCTTCCGTCACTAAAGTGACAAAAACCACCAAGAAAGGAATTGACAACAGAGACGTTCGTCTATACTAAGACACAATAAAAGAAAAACTGAACACACAAAAGAAAAAGAAGAAAATTATCAATAAACTGAAGTAGGGTGGTGATTTGGGCCAGTTCGTCCCTGTTTATCTGAGGCTGTTTTTCATCATGTTTAAAAATTATAAATTTTTAGCATATCACAGTAGCACCCATAAAGAAAAAAATGTAGATTTCCATGCTTTCGCACATTGCGCGAAGTTAAGTGTCAGGGATGGGCAAAATACATGCAAATATGTATCGAAATACAGATACAAAATACTTCGTCAAAAATAGATTTAATTACAAATCTAATTACATTTCTAAAAAAGCATTTAAGTACAAGATACAAATACAACCAAATGTACTTAGTCTCCTCCAAATACTTTTCCAAATACATTCCTCAAAATTTGCGTCAGCGACTTCAGGGCACCTGCAACGGGTTTCTGGGTATCTCATTTTAATTTTGCATCGCACACTCAAGAGTTAGTGTGCGAGGCTCTAGTAAGGTAATAGAAATATAATCACAAAAAAATGCAATCAGCTGGGACGTAATAGGTGAAAAAAGTACAGAGCTTCAAGCAGCTTTTTTTGTCGATTATACATTTTGGTATAGACCAACAAAGAACCGAGACGGCCAAGACGCGCAGAGCTAGCTAGAGAATTTTTTATTGTTGCAACTCGCACCAATCACGAAAATCTGGACAACCCGCGCATTTAGAATGTTCCAGGCAAAAATATGGATGGAGGTCAGGCTAGAAAGCATCACAAGCTGTCACAGGCACTTATTTAGCCAGTCTTCCTGTGAACGTCGATTTCGTCACTATTCTTGCCCTGGACTAGCACCGTAATCACAAAATCACTAAACATTTGTGCTTGATTGAGAGATACTGCATTCGGTGCAGAAAGTAGTTTTCTTCCTGCTCTGTACAGTTACAATAAATTTGAGAGATGTTTTTTCGCCCACAAAATTGTATTTAATTACAATTGTATTTGAAATACTCTCGTTTTAGTATTTAAATACAAGCGTCAAGTACATTATCCAATTTGTAATTGAATACAAATGCAAAATGCACAAAGTATTTAAAATACTTGTATTTGAGATACTGCCCATCCCTGCTAAGTGTACCTGCAAGTGTATGCATCAAAATGAACAAGGTGATAGGTATTTAATAGAGATGACAATAGATAACAAAGACACTCTTTTCTAGAGTTTAGTCGAGTTGTAGGTACTGTCCTGTTTTCTTTACATTTCGGAGAATGACTAAAGCTTTTTATTTGCAACTTCGTCAGATTGCATATAGTATTTATATTATTTTGTGTTTCTGATTTATAGCGGACACTCGAACGATATCTCCACAAAAATTTCCACGTAATGTTAGACAAACTTTAAAACTATTTTGGTTTATTTTAGGAAGACAAAACCAAATGAACAGCTTTGTTCATATTTTGGAGCAAGTCAGGCTATTTTTTTGTATTTTGCCCAATTAACTAATTAATTCAGGTTAATTAATGAACTTTTGAAATATTCAATGTACAGCTTTTGCTCTAGATAGAATATTTCAGAAGTTCTAGAGACAAAGTTGTAGAGCATCCTTAGAAACATCCAATTCAGTGGTTTTATCAAGAAACCTTAACACGGTGCTTTTTTTATGGACTTCAAAGAAAGTCAACCAATTGCGAAAAAAAAAAAAGCCGCTTTGTGCATGTGCACCTTGTATTGCAGCGCTCTCAGCCGTGTCTCAAATAAACTAGGCCCGCATGCTGAATATAGCCCTGTTGACAAGGCGCTGTTGACAGATACGCGTTGTGTTGGGTTTTTTTTTTGTGTTTTTTTAAGTCCAGACAATATAATTGGGGTTGTGGGGATATTTATACAGCGTGTAGTTGGTCTGCCATTTTAAAGCTGCGACGAGTCACACGCTGTAGATGAGCAATTTAGCCAGTGCAGTACAACCGCTAGCCTGGGGTCTTTAACGTGCACCACGCAGTAGTGATACACGACCGCACGCCGGTACGATGCTCATCCAGATTGAAACGGGCAGGGGTGGGGCTCGAACCCAGGATCCCTGGGTTCTGGCAGCGCGAGCTTTCGCTCCACGCGCGTCGAGCTGGGTGTGCGCTTTAGCCCACTCGGCCACCGATCCCCCCAAGTCCAGACAAAAGAATCGTGTTAAGGTTTCTTGTTAAAAAACACTGAATTGTATGTTTCTGAGCACGCTCCACAAATTTGTCATTGAATGTTTTGCTCTAAATTGAATATTTCAAAAGTTAATTAGCTAATCTTAATTAGTTAATTGGGCAAAATGCAAAAATAGCCTGACTTGCTCCAAACAATGAGCAACCTTATTCCTTTGGTATCGTATTTCAAAGGTACGCCAAAATATTTTAAAGCTTGGTTAAAGTTTCGTGGAACACCCTGTAAGTGCATAAGCTGTAGGCTCTGACCACGCGGGAACGATGAAACAAAATTCCACTTGGTGTATCATACGGCGCGTTTTAGATGTGCTGTATATGTTTCTTTTGCATTAAGTGAGCACGATGCAGATTTGAAAATGTAGTTGTCCCTCACACCAGTTTGCAATACATGTGAGTCAAATAGGGAATAATAAAGAAGAAAGTTGATTCGCGTAGGAAGAAGGTGTCTAATACGACACCCTACGCCTGCAATTTGACCTATTTTTGTTATTAAGTGGTTAACGGGATTTTTTCACAACATGTCGTAGGAAAATACAGCGCCAAGGCAGTTGAAATTAATGCCTCCTCTGTATAACGTGAAATTAGGATTATGTATAGTGTGTGGGAATGGAATATAAGCCTTTGCTTTTGCTTCTTTTGCATTCATAGAATTAGATACCGACCATTTTTCTAGTGTTTTCTTTGCATCAATATATTTATCTATGAGCTCATAGATGTTATTGCCAGAAACAAAATATACTAAATCGTTTACAATTATAATTCCAATTGTACTTCATTTATAACAACAACGTTCTACAGACAAGATTGACATAACTCATATAATTATGCCTCAGTGAGCCTACCTGACGATTATTATAGATAGGAGTACATACAGGCATGATGTTCATTAATTTTTAGTGCAAATTCAACATCAATAATCATTGTGTTCAGTTTGACATCGACGTAGATGGTGCCCCTGACAACTCCTAAAAGGGTTTATTTTTAAGAATTAATCTGTTAAGAAATCAGTCGACTATAAATAGATTAATCGATTAATTGCCAGGTTAGTAATCGATCAATTTCACATCATTACTGGAGAAACGTCTGGGTTTTTTCCGCGTTAATGTAAGAGGATGAGGTTGCAGAAGGAAAGAGAGTCAAATCTTGTGCTATACTTAATAGACATTTTTCCAAATTACCCAAGCCCCAAGGAAAATGCTGGAAATATAGGTGTGTACCCGCTGCACGCGCCCGACTTATCTATGTACACATTTTCCACAAGGGCGCAGTCATCTTGAATATTGTCACATATATAGTATGCTGTAAAACATCGTTTTGAGCTCTCCGCGCCGCTGGAAGGTGTTTAGGAAACATACGTGATTGTCACACATTCTTGTTTTGCCTCACCTATACTTTCTCGCATATTCCAGGTTGAAATGTTGCATTATTTGTTACGTCCCGCATAGCAGATAAGGAACCCACGTGATTGAAAACGACAGGAAACAGAAAACGTCTATAAACCTTTCCAAAAAAGGGCTCTTGGCCGGTTCCATTTTGAGTGTTCGTGCGTATGGCGCGTGATTTGCTCGCTTTGCGAAGCGACGAATATGCGCGCGCTGGGCTGAGGACTTGTAAGTATTAGAATGGTGGATAACACAATCGAAGTTGCAAAATCAGTCGTTGGAGAAATGACGTGCGAAGTCACGTCATTTCTCCAACGACTTCAGATGCCAGCACGTGCAGCGCGTGGAACTAAACTCGCAGTTTGGTCCTGTGTGTGTGGGTCACTCAGCGATCAAAGGTTGCCGCTCGGTAGCATTGGGCAATTAATATACATTCATGGACGACCTGTTGTTATGTTGATATTCGGGACATTGCTTTCAGAACAGTTTCCAGGGGTGTACTGCCGCAAGTTCTACATCCTTACAGTTGCAGAACGGGCTTTTCTAGGGACACGCTTTCATGGGTGCACTTTTATTTCGAGTAATTCACCCGTTATAATTTCAAAAGGAAGGGGCTGTTGTATGAAACACTTTTCATTTCTAAAGGGCATTCAAAGGGTGCCGCGACGCGACAATATACCCGTTTCAACAGCTCTGGCGGTGGTTGTTTTATTGACCGTATCGAATAATTATTGCCTGTACCAACGATACTTTGAAACATATATTCCATAAACCTCTTTTTTTTTATTTGAGAATATGGCATTATATTTGTTACCTTGTGGATTGCAATGGCGGTGACTGGCGAGTGAGTACGTCGAGTACAAAAAGGCGACGGAGCGGTCAACAAGGTCGGGATACGGGACTTTTGCATGTTCGTGACGTATTTTTTTTCTGTATGTATGTGGTACTTTCTGCTTGTAAGCTGTGTGTGGGCGTGTGGAGTGCAGTGCGTCAGAAAATATCTGTAGGTCCTCGCTAGGGTTGCCTTTTCTGGGCTCTTCGGCCTGAATAAAGGTTGCTACACTCTAAGAAGACTCTGGTCGTAAAAGACACCTTAGGAGTTCTTCTGCTTGTACATATTTTACACCATAAAATGTTCTTCTACTCGTCCCCTAAAAGGGTTCTTAGTCAAAAATTCTATAAGGGATTCTTTTAAGCTCCTGTTTTGATGCGAAAGAGTTGTTCATCGCCCAGTTGCCTTTCTAGTGCGTCAGAGGGCGATAGTGCATGAGGCGAAACCGTTCTTCACAAGCTGAAATATTTCTTGGGACGTCAAAAAACCTTCCAAATCTAGACTTTTTTTTTTTTCTTTTTTTTAGAGTGTAGCTTTGCGACAACCTGGTTTGTATCCTTGAGGATGTAATTTTTTCTACGATGTAGACAAAGAGAGAGACGAAAATGGTATTGCATTTGGCGGTTCCATTCATATAAAAGGTAGACCCCCTCGAGAAAAAAAAATGATGGCTAAATTCCTTTGAATAAATAATCTATTATTCCATTAAATAAATAAAGTGCTGACAAAGTTTATAGGGGGATTCGCTTTCATGCACTTTTTATTTCGTAGAACGTTACGTCGCGCTGGCTTTGGTGTTTTAGATAGGCATATACTCATGCCAAAGGTGCACATTGCTTTCTTTTGAGCGTTATGATCTTGTAAAAAAAGAAATAATAATCCACTAAAAATAGTCAGTGTGCCGACGAGCTGGTGTAAGTTGAACATGATTGTAAACCTGAGACTGGGGTAGAAAAAGGAAAGCGCAAAGGAAGACAGAAAAAGAACAGGCAACGTCTCATCGTTGCGGCAACGTTTGAAACGTTGCCTGCTCTTTTTTTTTTTTTTTGTCTTTCTGTGCGTTTTCCTTTTCCTACCCAGTCTCAAGTTTACAATCATGTTGAACATAATCCACTACATAGACGAGACGAGCACAGCATAGGAAAACTCGTCCTTTTCGACTCATTCTGGTCCGATGGCGGTTCTCTATGATCTCTATGACAACACTACATAGATATTGTGCCATTGTCGCCCTATTCGAAGTGTTTTGGACCGTGTTTATCCAGACGATTCCAGGTAATATTTCTTACGTTCTGATTTCAATCACCGTACTTCAAATGCCGCGCAAGCTCTAAAAATATACCACTATTGTAAAGAAACTATTGTCGTCTTTTCGCGGACTATCGAACCAGATTCAAACATCTGTTGGCCCGTGGCAGTGTAGGGAAGCTCATTGTGGTGCGCGCTGCATCATTGAAATGTCCGTTTGGTTTCGAAAGTTCTCGTTTTTTAAGCCTTGACTCATCGAACGTACTTTAAATACATGTTTACGATGTTGCGCATTTCACCGGCATAGGTATAACATCATGGCACAGGCACGTGTCTGGGGGGGGGGGGGGGGGGGGGGGAGGGGGAGGGGGAGGGGAGGGGAGGGGAGGGGAGGGAGGGAGCCCATGGGGTTCGGAGACACTTCCTTCATAAAAAAACAGTCGTAACCCTAAAATCGAAAAATTGTACCGGAGTTACCCTATAAGACATTGATGAACAACCTACTACGCGTGCAGAATTTGATCGTGTCCTACGCTATCGCACAGCAAGGACTGCACTGTACATTATACTTTCTTGAGCGACCGACTGTGATGCTCAGCGAACGGGGCTACAGGTGATGGCTCACTGAAAACCTCCAAGTCTCGGGTCGGGGACAAGCTGGAGAAAATGAAGACAACATAGTGAAAGAGCGTTTCTCTGGGAGCTTTGTCGTCACTTGAAGGGGGTGCGACTAAGTACATGGCAGCGTACGTCCGATGCCTTGTCAACTGCTTGGAAGCTGATCAACACGCAAACGTCAAGGAAACACAAGATGGTGCTTTAACGGGATAACCCAAGCCATGGGACTTGAGCCAGAACGTTGATGCAGTGGGCAGAGCAAACCCTTGACCACATTTAAGAGTCAAGCGAAGGCAATCCTTAAATTACCAGTTTCGTGACAAGCAGCTGCGTGACAACGATTTTTTTTCTAGAATTTCTAGAACCTCGAATGGACCGATCTCACTAAGCATTCCACAGATGAATGACGCCGCCATAACTTTATTTCATATGAGGCAGGCGGCAGTGCACGGGGACGCCTCGTGCCGTCTCGTGCTCCCCTCGCGCAGGCCCGCAGCGCTGTTGTCGCACGTGCCGAAAGACTACCTTCCATGCGTACGGCAGCTGCAGCCGAGCAAAACTGTCTGGTGAGATCGGTGTATTCGAGAAGGCAGTGGAAACCGTAGTTCATTGGCTCTTAAACGCACAGTGAAGCCAAAGCTGGTTGTTTGCTGGAAGAAAAAGATGCCCCTTGGCCTCTCTTCATTTAGAATCGTATGCACACGCCCAAGACGCAGTCGCGGTGTGTCACACCGACGCCTGCCCGAGGCGCGTATATATAGATTGCACTCGACTGTCCGCCGAGGTGCGAAAGGAGTGTCTGTTATACATGGAGACGTGGCAACACATGTTCCAGTCTCATGGCATGGTTGTGTTTCCGGCCGTGGTGAGAGCGGGCGGCAAGCGACGGCCGTCGCTACGCATGGCAGACGCGCTGTACTTTAGCAACTTGACTGCGTCCCGACGGCGGTTGGCGTGTCTGGCGCTAGCGTCGGGAGCAGTTACACACTCATTAACGCGTGCCGGAAGCGAAGCATATAACGCCGTTAACGGGCACCGGATGACGCGTCCTTGACGGAGCGGCCTTTCCCCCGGCCGACCAGGAAAGTTTGGGTTTCAACTCGTGTGTGAAAGCCACGCAGCCGGCCACGAAAATAGTCTGACTGAGCTGACTTATTACTCTGCCTTCGGGGACACGACGATTAATGCGGAGTAGCTTTTTTCGTGTAATGTATATGACGCCGGGTGGGGAGAGATAAAACGGAGTAAGAGAAGCGGTACGTGCTTGATAACGCCGGAAAGAAGGCTCTTTATTTGCGAGCGTTTCGTTGGACGTCAATGCGTGAGGTCAGTCGAGGGCCGAGAGCCTTGAAGTGTCTTCTGCCGTGATTGAAAGACACGACATTATCGTACGCGAAAAACAGAAAAACACAGCTGTTGAAGTGCGAGCGCATGATGAATGGAGAGATGTACAAAAACAAGAAAGGGCCTTATTTAGAGGCTGTATTCGAGCGTAAACAACTTATTCTATAATTTGTTTACGCTCCGGGAGAGGCTCATTTTTTAGAGCGAGATATTCTCGGAAATTTTCCTTTGTCTATGGCATGTTCTGTAGTAAACCTGAAGCGGGGTCACACTTATCGTACATCATACAGTTGGTTCGAATGCCGAGTGCCAAGTTTCTCCTTGAACTCACTGCCATGCGGCATTCGAAGCACGGATCTCGCGGTGACTCGCGTTCGAATGGGTGGACAGACTGTCTTTTGTATGCATGTTTAAGCAGCGTAGCCCCGGATTTATGTAGCAGCAAATGCTTAAAGGCTTTTTTTTTTTTCGGGGAATGTAGTAGACATGTTTACTAGACATTCATGAGTGCAGGAACCTCAGCCTACCCGCATTCGTGGCTTCAAAACTCCTGGGCGAACGCAATGAAGAATTGAACTTTTTTTAATCTCGATTCTCTGGAAACACACGTGCCAAACACCAACCGAAAGTCGCGCGAAATACGGATCAGGATAAAATAGTTTCATGCCATTCTTTCTAACACGAACCACGCGTTGGTGTTTAACGTAAATAATCGGAAACTGAATTTTAACGACACCGTGTTTCGATTCAGGCGCCGTAAATACTTTTTTTTTTTAATAGCTTGCAAAATATATTTTTTTTTTTTTTTTGCTGAACTTTGTTGCGCAGTGCTGTGGATAGGTTGTGTTTCGAGCTCAGGGGAGGCTAATCTTATTTATATATTTACACGATACCTACATCGCCCGAGGACATTATTGTAGGGTGCACTTGGCATTCAAGGAATGATTATTTTGTCACACCGTGGATAAAACTGCTAACATTGCATACCAAAAGGAAGTGAGTGTTCCACAAATATCACAAAAAAAAAAGCGTTGCATCAAACATAGAAAAAAAAATCGAGGAAAAAAATGTAAAAAAAAAGTCTTGCAACAAGGAGGAAAATATGGCATCGGATGTCTTAACTTAATTCAAATAGTAATGTTACTTTAAATGTACCTTAGGCCATTTCATAGCAACGTCACCACCACCTGTCTATTGGACGCACCAGGCTGGCCACTTCCGAGAAACCAGGGCCCAGCCTCGGCGTCAACCGGAGTTACTATAGTGTCAACTTGAGCACACGAGCGCCCATCTTGCTGACTTTTAATCCCTTTAATTTGCGTCTTCCCAAAGAAGCTCTTTTATTCTTGCGCGAGTGGCTCCGTCTGGCACCGTTGTCTCCATCTAAGTGACGCCCTTTTGTTTTTGTGTGCGTCTTTGTTCTAGCTTCAGAGGAGACGCGACCACGAGCCTGGTTGCCCTCGCGTCCCGAAGAATGTCGTCGTCGTCCCCGCTTGATTTATGTGCAACTGTTGCTCGTCGGCGGCTCTAATGCAACGTGAAATGCCGCATGGCCGAGGCTGTGCGGCGCCAAGAGTCATCCGCGGAGCGAACAATAGTCTCGCCAGCGGTCCGGCGCCCGTTGACAAGGCTGTTTTCCCCGCGCATCACGCGCCGGCACCTCTCGGCGCTCCGGTGTCGGAATACGCGGCTATTGTTTGCACTAATCTCTCGCCATTGTGACGACGGGATAAGTTATTCGCGTTCTGTTCCCGGCTCGTGGCCCTCGCGCGCCCCCCCCCCCCCCCCCCCCCTTCCCTCTCTCTCGCGCTCTGGAATCGGACCTGCGGCTCGAAAAAAAAAAAAAAAGGAGGCTCAAGCAGTGGTACCTGCGTGCATCGTCCACGCGGTCAAAACGCTTCCATTGCATGATTTTTTTAATTTTTTTTTTATTATTGGGACCCGTGTTTGTGAACGCGTTTAGCTGTGTATGGAGTATGCACACGGGTGTTTGTTTGTGAGCTAGCCCGTAACGTTTGCTCCTTTCTTTTCCTTTCGACAATATAATGGCCTTGTTGTTTTCTATTTGCTTTGCATGAATTACTTACTCTCCTGAGACCTTGAAAATGCGTCGAAAATGCCCCGTGACATTGTTGTGGAATATTTTTAATATGTATATATATATATATCAGAATTACGTAACTGTTACTTGCGAAGTATTCGCAACTAGCTCCATTAAAGATGCTAAGAAAAATAAAGTAAAAAAAAAAGTTACTGACCGATCTTTGGCGATGTGGCGTTCGGTCAACTATGTCACGATTCGGCGCAAGGTGGGCGTATCGCTATAGACTATTATAAAGTAATTGTCGTTACTTCTTTGTACAGCGGGAGGTTAGTCTGCCTGAACATGGCGACATTGTTACCTACTGTAAATGAGAAATTTAGCCAGTGCAGTACGACTGCTATGGGGTCTTTAACGTGCATCACGCAATAGCAACACACGACCGCACGCCGGTACGATGCTCGTCCAATTTGAGACGGGCAAGGGTGAGCATTGAACCTCGAATACCTTAGAAACTATTATCTCGTTCTGCTTTTCTGCTTCAGTGAATGGTACAAGATGAAGGGAAAAAATAAAAATAAATAAAACAAAAGGTCGTCTTTTTGGGCAGAAGGGGCAGGCAAGTGTTCCAAAATGCGTCTTTAGCGCACTGGGACGCAAATGGGAGCCTGTCAATCAAAGGGAAACATAAAGAGCTGTTAGAAACGCGGGATGACGAGGCAGCCAATTGCGCACCGTCATTCACTGAGGTCGGGGGAAAACAAACGCACGTGGCACATTTGGGGAGTCAACAACGAGGTGCGCAAAAAGCAGGCGAACCTGCAGGCCGTATAGAGAGTTCTAGAATAAGGGACCCCAACTCTTTGGATCCTCCGAGCAGCTTGGGGGACCCCAAAGAGTTGGGGCGCCCTACTCTAGAACTCTCTCATTTTTATGTTTTCAGTCAGAACGACAGCGTTCTAAACTAATGTCCGCGTCTACTTCCCGTAGATCAGTATAGGGCGTATTCACTGGCGGCCATAGTTGTGCGCGCTACCGCTGAGTGCGTGCTGACGGCGAGCTTCCACAGTTCTTCAGCAACATGCATTCCGCACCATCAAGATTGCCGGGTTTAAGCAGTCTATTAATGTGAGCTTGTTCTGAGCATGTGCTCTAAACATCGCCCTCAAATATGGCGTCCAGTGCATAATTATATAGGAGTGTTCGGTCTACGAAATGAAGGTCGCCGATTGGCGAGGCCGGCGAAATAGTTCGACCTACAAACAAGGTCTGCGATCAAACATTGACCATGGCGTGAAAGGCTGAGTGTCATTCGCAAAGTCAATTCTTCGGTGAAAATTATTTTCTGGCCTAGTGATTCGCCGAGTTCCCGGCGGTAATTAGATCCCCTGGATCACTCCTTAGGTGGCTGCGATTAGCTTCCTCAGCGTTCTACAGAAAAAAAGAAAAAAAAAATATATATATATATATATATATTCGCCGGTGTTTTTTTTTATTGTTTTTTTATTATGTGTTTCTCTAATTGGTGATATTGAGGTGGATGGGGAAATACCCTAAGTGGAAATGGCGAGCGTCATGAACGTTTATTGCAAGCCTTTCAGGCGCTCGCTCGTAAAAGTGTATAAAAGACACACACACACACAACAACAACAAAAAACACTACAAGTTTGATATTATGTTTTCGGCATATTGTCTCGACACAAACACACACACACGCACACACACACACACTCACACACACGCACCACAAACACACACACACACACATAATCAAGCCGGCCTGCGTTTATCGGTAGTTTTAGAATAGGCTGCCCCCCCCGCTTAAAGGACCCGAGTGCAGGGATACTCGGGCTGTCGGCTTATAAAAAGAGTTTTCGCCGCGTTTTCACTACGTTTTCACTACGTAGAAAAACGCCGGGAAAAGGGTGTGTGGTTCACGGTGTTTATTAATGATACAAATCAGCGGATGTTTATCGGTGTTTATTTGTTATACACCAGTGCATTTCGGTTGTACGACTCGTGGCGAAGCTAAAACCGGTAATTATCGGTAAAAAACAAAATGAGGCTTTGTACACCCTTAGTTAACTTGAATTAATGCTGCCACAGCGGGAGCAATAGGGGTTCATTATTATGGAGGAGCTCAATGTGCACGTCAAATGTTGAAGATTTGTTTTGTTATGTTTTGTTTTTTGCAGCTGCAGCACTAACTTCAGTTTCAGAAACGTCAAAAAGACGCACAACTTCATCTTGTTAAAAGACACACAGAATCCGTGTTTTACTGTGGAAGTGGCAGGATGTTCAGAACACCTTCTCCGACTCCAAGGTGGACAGAACGTATACGCCCGTCAGCTCTCTGTCCAAACAAGTGGGACAGTTCCAGCAAACCCAAGACAGGGTGGCATCAAACCGAACCCGTAGCCCGGGAAGCCCTCGAAAACTAGCAAAGAACAATGAACGTATCTCCGTTCCCCAGGCGAAGAGACGCGTTCTTCAAGGTTAGTTAGTGGCCCTGGACCACACTGATGTTGGCAGTGTCTTCTAAGAACCACAGCGACCTCTCAAAGGATGCAGGATTCACGAGATAAGACGTTTGACGAACCTCTAAGGGGGAAGAGTCTCGAAGAAAATAGCCGTTGCTATAGGGCGGAAACATGCGAGAACCAGTGTCTTGCGGTTTTAATCAGGGCAAAAATATTCAACCACCGGCGTTTTTCGGTTTCAACCGATTTTGTATTTTCGTCACCGGTGGATGTTTGTCGGTGTTTTTCGGTTAAAACCAGATCATGCATAAGGTAGTTATACTTGATTGAAGCGAAGTAAGGCAAAGCGAAAACCTGTTGCACCATTCATTACCAATGAACTTACCTAGGAATGCAGCGACCATGACGACTTTGTTTTGAAGCGAGCGATTCAGGGCACCGCCATGTTTCCTATAGGGTCCCCGCGCACTATTTGGGGGCGAGTGCTGACCAAAAACGCAGCTTGGGTTCGGCGCATGCTCAGTGGCGAGCCGATATTTCATATGGGCGCCCAATGTTGCAGGGACAAATATTGCAGGGGCAAAACTTTATGCAAGCAAGTGCTCCGCACATGAAGGAAAGAGAATGAGCCTTTCTTCGGTCATTGCGATGCCAACTCTCTCCGGCTTGGGTCGACTGCGCGCTTCAGGCGGGAAGACGGTTAGGAGACAACAAAAATGGTGGCTCCCACGTACGCTTAGGACTGAGGTTTGTGCGTTGAAGAACCCCATACACTTGTATCTACAACTGGCATTTAAGGGGTCACGAAACGATATCAGGTTGGAATGTTCATGACCTTGATTCAGAAGCTTCTTTGTCGCGGTGAAATTGCGAAGATAAAAGGGGACTATTTCATTCAGTCTTGCCTTCGCAAAGCTTGATGACGTAATTGTAGGATCGAAACCACCATAACCTCCTCCATACTCACAAAGCCTGGCAGATCTCCACGAGACGCGGCCGCTGAAAGTGAAAAGGTGGAGCTGCAGACAAGAGTCATGTAACGGGCGCCCCGCTGCGGCGAGACGCCAAGATACGCTTGTCCCGAGCGATGGAATGTCCGCTCGTGCTTCTCGCGTTCCTCGGGCTACCGCTTCTTTTCTCGTCGGGTTTGAAAGCCATGCTTCGGATCCTCGCCGCTGCAAAAGCTGTGCGCTGAATACCAGACTCCCCGAGAAATGCTCTGTGTTACCAGATCCTCGCGCTCCAAATCTGCGACCGGGCACTCTATGGCTCCGTCATCGAACTGCCGGGCTTTGTGAGTATAGAGGAGGCTATGAAACCACTTTCCTGACGACAGTCGAGCGCGGTTCATGGATTGGACACCAGAACTGCGTCAGCACTCGAATTCAACTCTTCACAATCAATGCCTCGGCGGATACTCGGGTAGTGGCTTCGTGTCCAATCACGGCGATGATGAGAATAGCCGAACTCTAACAATGCTTGGAGCTCATCACGCGTTTTTGTGCTTTTCCGACCCCAGCGCGTGGCTATAGGCACCAGGTCACGTGGCCGCTTGTTCTGGACCCGAGGTGAGGGAATGAACGATGCTCATATTAGTCGAATTCTTTTTGGCGACTGTCATTGCTTAGTAAGAAAAAAACTAAGGCAAGTTTATTCAGTTATTAACGTTAGGGAACGATTCTAAGTCGTATTTAGCGAAAGTCGAAAAATTGTTTTGTGGCTCTTTTGGTGCTGCTTGATTGGCTCTATTGGATCGCGTCGTCGACTGCGGTCGGTTCTAAAGTAAAACGGCGTGTAGGTTCTTCCCTTTCTCGTCACTTGAGTCGTGTTTATCAACAAGCTACAAGGACTTCATGCCCGAGGAAAATGCTCATGGTTGCTGACAGGTTGAGAGCCCAGCAGATGACGTAATTGTAGGATCGAAACCACCATAACCTCCTCCATACTCACAAAGCCTTCAAGGCAAAGCCCAGCGAAAGGCAACGAGCACGTGCTGGAGGCGGGGCGGCTGCTGGGTTCTTACGCCCTAGTCCCACTAGAGGGACAAGCAGAAACAGCCGACAATGGCAAGCCTCACTCACGTGCAGCATGCACGCTATGGCACGTTTGGCAGGCTCACAATCATCCGTGCTTACTTCACGAGCGCCGAGGGACTGCCAGCCTGACAAAGGTACCGTCGCGTGCATGCTGCTTGTGTTGTTTGAGGCTCGTTGGTGGTGGTTGTCTGTGTTTGTCACTTTATATACAGCTCGTGTCTCTTTAGCGCGGACTATTCTTAGCCACGCATGCTTGAAGCGCGAGCTAGTTGCTTTGGATGAAGCCTTGGTGGCTACACGAGCGCTCATGCAGCGAGTGCTCCAGTCAAGGATAGCCGCTCGCGCTCGCACAGCCTTTGCATTTAGTCCACGCTATAGGTGAGACGAAGTATAGTGGGACTTGGGCATTACTATCCCGAACAGTGAGCGAGAGCAGCTCGCTGTGGTTATTTGTCACGTGTGCCGCTCTTCAATGGCGCTTTAGTCCAAACTAGACATTGAACTTGCAGTTTAGATCCCATTCTCTAAAGTATTGTGGATCAAGAGATGATAGGGTTTGTGGGCACCACACTCGTATCCAAAAGTCAGATCGAGTGTTGTCGCTCATTTTGTGTGTAAGCGTACGTGACCTTACGCTGAACTATACAGTTGCCTTTATTAGGATGAATGAACACGCGACAGTCGGCGAGCAGGGCCAGCACGGCACACTTAAGGCGCTGTCACACTGAGGCAACAGTTGGACAACTCTATCCGGCAACACGGGACAGTTGTGTTGCCGGCGACCCTGTCACATCGCGGCAACAACAACAGTCGGGCGACATGTCGCTGCCCCCCGGCAACCGTGTTGCCCGATTTGTTGTCCGACAACCCTGTCACACCGCGCTGACGGGGAGGACAACACGGGGAACACTCCGCCATTTTGATCGTTTACCTTCGTTCGTGTGCGGCGCGGAATCGCTGGAAATGTGACTCTACAAAGTGCTAGTGCGTTCGAAGGGCCGGGAATTACAACGATACGACATCAACCAGTTACTGCGATTAGAAAACCTGACACGGGGAGCATTTTCTGCTCTTTATTTTATCGAAATGTTCTTCATTCGCTGACAAAGCAGATAGCCCTAACCGAGGAAAGTGACATCGCTGATATGTTTTCGGGATTTACGCCACCGATGAAGTGTTTCTGTCCGGTTCTTTCATGCAATTCCTATGTCTACTGTCAAATTGAGTTAGCACCGGCAATACCCCAAAGCGTCTTTCGTAGCGTGGTGTTGAGCTAAACTGAGAGTGCTTCAAAACTGCGACACCGACACGATCGGCCTTCATAACAATCGGTGGAATAAATATTTTTCAACGCTGTATACTTACCTACCGCCTGCTATGTGATCGCTTCATTTCCCCAAAACACCCTGGGTATTTTGAAAACAAATCAGGTGTCTGGTTGTGGCTGTTTCCAAGTTCCAAGCATCAACAATCATGATGAGAATGGTCGTTTTAATGCTTCGATTTTTTAATCGTTGGTTTTCTGGATTATTTTTATCATAATTCATCAGCGGGTGAGTAGGCATGCCATTTTATTTTACTATCAGTAATGTGAGTTGGTCTCTCGGCAGGTCTAATTTCAAAACCAGTCTTAACGTTCACGACCGTAGCTGCGACCATTTTGAAAATCGCTTTCCGTATAACTACGCAGCAAAAACATTAATAGAAAATAATTTAGCTGCACGCCAGCCCTAATTACTGTTAAATAACGTTTTCCAAGTATTTATTTAAGTAAGACGGTATTGATAGGGGACTAGCTCTACCATCGAAGCTATCCATGTTGTCGTGTTGCCGGCCCGAAATTCGCTCAGCCAGTGATCAGGGCAACACACGTTGTCCAACACAAGTTCCTGCTGTTTTTGTTGCCGAAAGCTGTCATACAGAGGTAACATTTTAGTTGTCGTCCATGTTGTCGTGCTGTTGCCGCGATGTGACAGGTTTGTCGGACAATATGGGGAGCGAGCAACAAGTTGCCCGACTGTTGGACAACGCGTTGTGTTGCTGTTGCCGTCGTGTTGCCTCAGTGTGACAGGGCCTTTAGAACGACACTTCGCCAACAAAAAGGAGAGCGTGTGCACGTGCAGAGAAGAGGAACACGCATGCCACAAAATCCAGGGGCCTGTTCTCGCTTTCATTCGCAAAGGTGCCGCTCCAGGGCGTCGGTAAAGCATGTCGGCCGTTGCGCGCGTGCTAACTTTCACATGGAACAACTGAAGGTCCGTGAACTTCGCACAGTTCTTTCTTGTGGTAGGTTGCCAAAGTTACTTTAGTAGTTACAACATCGCCAGCCAATACTCTCCATTTGACAAGCCAAGATGACCCACAACAATGTTTTCTTCGTATTTATTTGACAACCAAGAGGGACACATTTAGAGCCGACACCTTGTAAGTTGTACTCCATCGTGATTGAACATACTGCTATCTGAAAATGTTCCTCTTGTCCTATAATGTGTGAACACATAGGAAGAAGAAGAAAAAGACATGGGGAACGGCGCGCAATTTTTTTTACTTTTTTTTTTTCAGATGCTCTGAATATTTGACCTCACCTGTTAACCAATATTTTAGGTGCTGCTGATATTGACCCAGATGCTGTTAGTTAGGGCGAATTTCTGCAAGCTGCTGTTCTACGTGTCTTGCAAATTATTAAATCCCTATTTTTTGTTTTGTTCATTCATGCGCCCGTGTTTCTACGGACAACTGTAAAAAAAAAAAAATAAGAAGAAAAAAAAATCTCACAATCTCAGTTTACGGTGATTACGGGCCCTCTCCCTCTCGCACCGTTCTCGGAAATTCCGACACCAATTAAAAGCGTTCCCGAGCGGCCGTTACACAAATGGTGGCCACTTAAATCACGCATGTTATGACGTCATCGCCGGAAGTCATCGGTCACGGGACTTCCTCCTTGCTCTCGCCCTCCGGTCGGAATTGGTTGGAACCGGCGCCTGACCTGAGGGGATTTCGCAGAAGAAGCAGACCTTCACGCGGCGGTGATTTAGGCGAACGCATCTGATGGCTGCATATCGCTGGCGCCTTCGCTGATGCGTCGCGTCGTGGGCGAAGGTCATTCGGGCACTTGACATCTTGGTCACGGCGCCCAGGCCGCGTGACGCAGGACGAAGAGGGACAGTCCCGTTTCCGCGCCGGACGCAAGTGTCGCGCGGACCGCAAAACACTCGGCGGCGACAGAGATCCCACACGATAGCGGACATGCCGTGACTTGGCTTTGAGAATACCGGTCGCTTCCGTTGATGGAAAGTTTAATCGGGTCGTCAGCGTCGTTAGCGCCGCGGACCCCGCAGGTGACCCAACTAAGGGAGACCCAATGGCGATCGGGTGGTGGAATGCCGCCGGCATTCGTCCAAATAGACCGGCTGCTGCGGCCGCAACCTCGTTAAAAAGGACTCTCCTTTTTATGTATGCCTTTCGGAGTACTCGGCCACCATGTTTTTTGTTTTTTGTTTTTCTTATTGACTTGTTTGTCTTACTGCCGAGGGCGACGAGAGATCGTGGTATTGATTATAAGCAAAAGTTCTTCCGCAGTCGAAGCCGCAGGAGTACATCGTTCGTTCAAACCCACTGGCTCGGCCCGGTGTGTGGAACTTTGTGAAGAGTGGTTTAGTATAGAATCGGTCGGTACGTTTGCGACCAAATGGTCAGTTGGAAGTGCGCGCAATACCGTCTTTTCCTTTTGCTCGTCGTGTAATCGTTGGTTATACATATTGGCTCTGTGACCAAGTCATGCCACTATGCATTGGGGCTGACGCTCCTGGCCGCCTAGCTTTGTTGGTTGCGTCAACTACTTCCAATGTCTGACATTTTTGTTTGAAGAATAGGACCGCCTATTGACCTTCTACGCTTCGAACGGAGAGGTCATAGGCAAATTCACTAATGGTTTCAATATGTGTATTATTATTTCTTTTATGTTCCCCGCACCATTAACGTTATAAAAAAACGAAAAGCACGACTTAAAAAAATAATTAAAAGAAAGTAAAATGAATAGCAAAAAGATAAAGCTTTTGCGACTGCGTCCCTTGAAATGGTTTACTGACATTTCGCTAGCAACTGCTTTTACAGCTTGAAAAATAATTCCTCGCGTTTAGTTTCATAGTGATTATTTGGGCATGCCGGGAATTACTACAGAAGTTACACTGAATATGTCGAGCACTGTAAATGGTGTCCAATTTGAAACGACATGCTTTATATAGAAAGAGGCGGCCATATGGGGTTACAAGCGTGGTATCTATGGCCTTGCTGTTTCGTGTTTTCTTAAATTCCAGGTTTTTTTTTTCTAGTTTATCTGGCAAAACAAAACGCACTTCTTTCAAAACAAACATTGCTACGCCTTCGGTGGTATTTCATCAGATGCTTCGAGTCATCAGATGCATCGAGTCATCTGATCAAGTCATCTAGAATATATTTTCTTATAGAAATCTTTTTTATGTTATTCCTCGATTTCTGAACGCACAGATCGAAGGATAAAATCGGTGGAAGCTGTCGTTGCCACTTAGTGGCACAGGAAATTTTAAAAAAATCCGTAATTTATCAGATTTCGGCTTCACTTGTACAAAGAAGTTTAGGTGCCGTTTGGCGCGACTTCCAAGCTGATGACGTCGGCTCGCTCCATGGGACCAGTTAATGCTTTCGGATTAAAACAACATTTGGAACTCCAGATATACAGTTTGTGACATACGTGCTCATATAGTAGGAAGTAACAGTTGATTGAGACTATACGGGGTGTGCCATGCTTTCAACGTCCCACTTTGTCCCAGGAAAAAGAAAAGAACAACAGTCTTTTATTGATGCATTTGCGAAATATACCGTAGCTCACACAGCTGCCTCTTCCTACGTCATACTCGCTTCCTGTCGCCACCCTCTTGGTGGTGACTAACTACTGTTGGGTTTCGGATCGAGAGGAGGGAAGGCAGTAATGTCTACCCAAGTAAAAGTTTCGAATGACTTAATTCTAATCATGATATGATGACGCCTGCTCCCTAGTCTTTAGACCCGACCAGATAACGTTCGTGCTGTCCCACGTTGCTCCTTTAAGATCGTTAGTAGGCCGAGTTCATAGTTATGGCAGGCTTTGCACTCGCTGATTGGTAAATGCTGGGGACACTGATTGTGTTGTCACACATGGCGTAAATCCTTTGTGAGTGGTCGAGGAAGACGAAATGTCGCGCCATCTGGTTGGAGATGGTAGCGACGCGGCTTGTGGAATCTGAATGCAGGTCGGTCGTTGCAATCATAACACCAACATAATGTTAATACCGTGAGCCAGTGGACTAAATCAAGTAGGAAAATAACGAATTTGTTTTTTGTTTTTTTCTTTTTTTCCTAATCACACACGTGCTTGAAACAAATTCACAGCGACGTTCGCTAGGTTGACAGATCGGCCCGAGGTACTGAGGACGGTCAGACTGTTTACGTTCGATGACTAGTGCCACGCGAAATGAGAGACCTGCTTCGAACAAGACCGGAGAGCAACGAGAGAGGGGAGCCAAAATGGCGTAGCGCATGCCGCCTTTCGACAAGTACGTTTGAAGAAGTGACGTCAGACAACCAGTCGACCTTCTAGGCACCGACACACACCCTTCCGAATCGTCCATTAATCAAAGCCTGCCATCCCCTATTATTTAAGCCTCGCGCGCAATCAGTGCCCGAGCGAACGCTCTGTTTACAAGACAAAAGAGCGTCATCGTACCTTATGGCCACGGCGCGAACGCCAGCACGCGGGATGCCCTGGCCGTGCGAGGGCCTTGTGCGAACACGCTCTGCTTGCCTGCTCCAAAGAACAAAGAAGAACGAAAAGCACCCGAAGGAAAAATTAAACGAATGGGAATCAAACTTTGCGCGTCCGCATTCACGTTACAAGGTTCTTCGTTATCGAAGCAAAAAGAAGTGTTCCACGTTGGCGGCATAATAAATCCCACTTTATCGGGCCGGTCCATCTATCTGCAAGTTCTGAAAGGCAAGAAAAGAAGAGGAGGATTTCAGTGGCGCTAGTCACAATGGCGCAAGGACAACCGGTTCCGAGAGCCGTGGTCTATCGGCGAACAGGAATAAGAAATAAGCGCGGCGTTTGATTGAAAGCTCACATCAGGGAGGAGCCGGCAGAAATCCTTCTCAAGTCACCAGAGATGCACTAAATAATAATCCGCCGATGGGGACGCGGAAACGGGCACGCATGCGCTGCATGCTAAGGGGGCTCCTTGGCCGGCTAGATAAGGCCGCCCATGGCGACGTGTGGTCGCGCGTCATGTCGGCGTCTCGGGACGCTTCAAGTCGCCTTCCAGGAAAGGCAGGCATCGCACGCCGCGTAGGTGGTGGGACGCCCTCGTGCGTTGGCGCGACTCGCTGCCAGGAGGCCCGGAGTCCCCGCGACATCCCCCGGTGCGGTTGCTCTCGCCCCGTGCTGCCGAAGAGCGGACCTTGATCGGTCGCGCTAATTTACTGTCGGATTAAAACCAGAGGCACGCGGTGTGGCGCAAGCGGGTCTTGCCGCTCTGGCTGCCAGGTTGCCGCGGACGGGTATATATTACGCATGATGAATGTCAAATGTTTGCGGCGAGACTCTTCCGTTGCTTCGTCGGGTAGTTTGTTTCCGGTTCGGCATCTGAAGGGGCCGTGAAACGGTTTACGAGCTTTGGATAAATTATCTCCAGAATTAATTCCCCTCAATGCTCGTGACATGTAGGGTGGTATTCGTTTTTTCTGTCCGCGTGCCAACGGTTACTACCGAGGAAACTTTTAACATCTTGAAAACCCGAGACATGG
Organism: Ixodes scapularis; assembly: GCF_016920785.2. Taxonomy (NCBI): domain Eukaryota; kingdom Metazoa; phylum Arthropoda; class Arachnida; order Ixodida; family Ixodidae; genus Ixodes; species Ixodes scapularis. The sequence goes on along the minus strand of NW_024609884.1, from coordinate 26,600,654 downwards.
AACAAAAAAAAGCGGACAACACATTCGTAAGTGTTTGGGTTTCAATATGTTGAAAGTTCACCAGTTCGCCTCCATGCGGTACGTTATTTTTGCCGAAGAAAGCTGAGCAGCGTTAACCTCCTCGACTTGCATTGAGAACAACGGGCGGCGGCGTTAGGGCGCCTGCAATCTTGATCTCAGTCACCCGTCTAGGGCTGGAGTTGGGTAGGGGTCAGAGCCCGAGCCCCTGCTATGTCCTAGGCTCTTTACTGTGAGACAATGTCCGTCGTCGTTTTGATTGGATATGAATCGGAAGATTCGGAACCCAAATGATCGCCGACGCGAACACAACCCGAGGGTTAATAAGCGATAGTGAGGTGCTTGTGCCTAAGCCGTGATCCTCAATCGGCTGAGGTGTTTTACGCCACAGCTTAGGTAGGAGATCCTTCGGAAGTTTGGCAAAATTTCCGGAAGAAAGAAAGTTACCGTTTTATTGTATTTGTATTTGTTCAATGCCGCAACAGAAATTAAGCTCTTAGCTTGTCACCCACCGGCCGCAGTTTCATGCTGCATGACGTCCGTTGTTCTAATTGAGAGCTCCTGGTTGGTGACATTGGCAGCTGTCATGCGAATCGAGCATGATGTCTACTCGCTCTCTAAAGCTGCAGGACGCGCTTTTTGGATTTGAAGACATTGAAACGTATCTACAGTGCCGTATAGACTATTCGAATGGTCTATACTATGAAGGACTTATTGACTGTTGGAGAAAGGAGGAAAAGCGGGTGCTTTGTCGCCAACCTTCCAAACAGTCTGTATTTGGTAAAAAAGAAAAGAAAACTTTGATCGACTGATTGGAAAATGTTACCCAATGTAATTTCATCGTGTGTTTAATATTAAAAACGCACACAATTTGCTGGCAGAGATAATGGGTGGTTCTGCCAGTTCTTTCTCTCAGAAGCACTGAGCTCGTTCAAGCTACTGTCATAGGGGCTCCGCAGACATAGAGGCTCTTCGAACGCTGCATGTTGCTCGACATCAAAGCGCCGATTTAATTTTATTTCTGGTCGGGCAACTACCAACTTCTAGAGCGATTTATGTCTGGATGGGCAGTGCAAAGAAGGGCGTGGATGTAAAACCACGGTTAAGAGACCGTGGTCGCCCGTTCTGCGAGACAGCAGCCGTGGGCTCGCGCCGCAAGGCCACCCGCGGCTACCCAGACCGGTGGCCACTCATATGGCGAGCCCGGACTGTGTCGCGTATAGCGAGAGAGGCCCGCACAACGGAGGGACACGGCGTGAAAACAAGACTGCGCGGTCGCAGGCCCTCTCGGGCCAGCACGACGAGGCCGGTCCGAGAGAGTGATCTATTTGCTCGCATATGCGCGGGACCCAGGGCTCCCCCAGCTCCATTCACGTCGCTTGACGCCGTCATTTTTCTGTGGCTCGTTCCGCGAGGCCGCGACAAAGAGCCGCTCCCGCAGCCCCGCCGTCGTGGGCCGCCGGCCGTCCCGGGGGAAGAACAACGAGCCCGTATTGAGCCCCGCTGATTTATGTCGCCGCCTGGTAGCACTGTAACTATTAGATAATCGCGCGGCGGCGGTCTCTCTCTCCGGCTGGCTCACTTGGGCCTCGCCGGTGTGTGTCGGTGAGCGGCCGCCGATTTTTCAACCTGTGCCGGCTCTTTCTTTCGGGGGGGTCCCCTGTCGCTCCGTTTTGTGTCCCGGCTCCGAGTCATGGTCGGGCGCTAAGGAGATTGGGCGGTTGCGGTGTTGTGTGCAGCCCGTGATGTATATGGGATTTCGCGAACGTCTCCGACGGGGTTTCTTAAGAAATTGGAGCAGATGTGGCGTGCTTTGAGGCCGAGCTGATGGATGTCGTGACGTCACGGACCCTGTACCGCGCCGCGCGCTTGGAGCCTGAGGGTTCGGACGTTAGATGGGGTCAGCTGTCCTTCCGGGGCTCTTGTGTGTGTACGAGTCGCCTCTATTGTGCCCCGAGAGTGTTGTTCTTTTCTCGAGCCTGCTTAAATGGTAAAGGTTCCACTGTCATTTTTTTTTATTATCATTATTATCGAGCTATCGAATGGCTTCATTATATATTTGCTTTTTACACCGCTTCTGTGGCCAGCGGGCTCTACAGAAACTCATTCTACACCCAATGCTACTCGAAATACGTGGCTGCGCTACAATGCTGTGAATTAGGTGCCGTTTTTTTTTTTTTTTTTTTTTTGTTTTCCTCCGATAAAATCTGTTTTGCAATTTTTCACTGGTTCATTTCGGGTGTCCTTTAGTCTTAAATAGCAATCTACGTGCTAAAAATACGTCGTGCGGGAGTACATGCAGTGCGAACACATTAAATCAGGAGGAATATCTTAATGCTTCTCTCATTTTGGACGAAATATGAGAAAAAGAGCGGACCAGGGGAAAATGCTGAAGAGCCACGATAGGCAAACCGAGGGACGTGTTTTTTTCTGCCTACCTCAGATTTCGGTCACGTGTGTGATCCAAGTGCATTTGTACTAGAAATGGTCTGTTCGTGGTATAAATTTATCGACGTTGCTAGTGGACACCCATGAATTTATGAAAGCATTCACGTTTGCTTATTGTTGCTTTTTATAATTTTTTACTTTTGGTTTAAAAAAAAAATTGTTTTTGCAAACAGTTTGCCTTAAACAAAAACTCGCATCTAAATTCAAAATATTAAATTGTGAGGCCATTCAGCCATGTGCTGTCACGTCAACTATGTTTGAAAAGCAATTTATAGTATACTAACAACAGATATAATTAAAGCAAAAAGCGGCAAGCGAGTTTAACTTTGCCAATTCCTTCTTATCTCGTTTAATATTAACTCATGAATACGAGACTTTTTCACAAGATATCTTCTTGTGGTAGGGACGAAGCGACAGATTCGTAATTATTCTATTTATATTCGAATATATAGAAACGGAAGACTGCGTGGTCAGACAAATTCGAGATGACCATTATTGCGTCAACGGATTGGTCCTAAAATAATACTCGTGGCGAGTGCGAGCTCATGGCTCCACCTTACGTCTATGTACGAGCGACTTATAACTACGTCGCAGGATAGAGAAATTTGAGTGGAGAGATTGAGAGAAAACTGGCTTTTTTCGAAGTGTTCCTTCGCGATTCGCCGTTCTTTAAGAATGCGTAGATTCTCCCTGGACTTTAGAATGTGAGCACTGACAGAACAATGCCCAGAGTGATTGACAGCGCACATGCGAGGCGGGGCCATCCCCTTCCGCCTTCTTATAGCTTCGCGTGCTTTGACCAATACGAGGCAAGGAACGAATTTCAATGAAAACGAAAGAGCCACGATTTCCCGATTGGTGATATGTATTGCGTCTCGTCGGATTTCGCCCAAATATTGAAATAGCAATACTTATAGTATTTATTTATTTATTTATTTTAGCTTGACCATACCGCCATCCATGAGGTCAAAGCAGGTCATAGGTATAGCAAAAGTAAAATCCCCTCAAGCGTTAAAAATATCAGGAAAGGAAGACACATGTTCACTATTTACAGCATTCGTCGAGAGTGAGTTACATTCGTTGATACATTTATCAAAAAAAAAAAGTTTCTAAAAGTGTTCTTGGTTAAAGCAATGTAGCATAATGAATCTGTCATATTTTGTTCTACCGTATTTACTCGAGTAATAGCCACACTATTTGTGAACAAGGCCCTTGCGTCTACTTTCCCACAGAACGCGTGCACAACCAATAATTGCGTTGCGCATAAATAACATAGCGAATAACCAGATCGAGAAAACGATTCTCCATACAAATTCAATCTTCAAAGACGGTATCTTGGCACGAAGACGTTATCTCTGTCCTGTAAAAAGCTGGAATTCTGCTGTCGAACGCGGTGACTGGCAATCTGCGTGCTCCGCGGAAATGGGAACCCTGAGGCTTTCTTCATAAACAGTGCGGCCATTACTCGAGTAAATACGGTAGTTACGCTATCACAGTTCGCGCACGTAACATGTTTGTAAATATCAATGAGGTAATAACCGTATATGGTATCGAGGCATGCAAGGGATGTTTTGAAATGTTTCTTGGCACATCATGAGGTCTCTGAAAGGCGCTGTACTCCTTGAAGCCCTCGCATATAGCACCAGGCGGAACCAGTGCCACGGCGTATCGTATTTTTTGGCCTTCTGATTTGCACCCGAAGTTAAAATAACTTCCGGATGAGATAGTAAACACCGGCGCGTTCTTGTTTGACTTTGTTATGTGGCAACTTTAACGTAAATAATTGTGCAGCTGGGAAGTGCCAACTGTACGCCGGACGTATGGTGAGCTGTCGAAGGTACCACTGTAAATAAAGTTATTAAGCTCTTGGGAAAACCGCAGTGTTATACATCCCCTCGTTAGTCGTTTGACTTTCGCATAGATTCTTAGAATAGCAAACGTCTTTGCCGGAACGCAAGTTTAAGCGGGAACTTGTTTGTGGTGATTCGGTTATTTTCATGTTCCCCGAGTGTTGGGTGTGCTCCATGGTGGCCCTTCAGACTTTTATTTTTTCATTATTTTTTTTAATGATTATTGTAGGTTAAATTGTATTAGTTTATTTCTGAAGCAGTTGACTTTATTGAATTGCACACGAAACACGGGCTGAAGGGAACAATGTCCACCGCTTTCTTTGGGAGCCTTTAAGCGAAGGCCGATCCTATAGATAGATAAATTCATAAACAGCCAGAAAGATCGGCCAGGACGGACCACGAGCCGGAGTGCCTGGAATGTCCGTCTGTACTCCGATCGACGTCCGTTGTTTTTATGGCCGGAAGTTTATACGAATCGAAGGTTAGTGAAACAACAGCCTGTATTAGCGGCCGCGCTGCAGCGCTTCAATTGTTCTTTCCGGAAGGTTAACATCGTGGTGAGGTCAGGGATTACCCGCACCATATCAAGGAGGGTGCTATTAACTTGCATTGTGTTAATGCACAATGGTGCGAGAATACACGGCGCGTGCTTTGAGCACCCTGCAAACCGAGAATGCCAGTGGGAAAATAAAACGATGCATATCCATCGGAAGCACGAACAGCTGCACTCTCAAATGCAAAATCATAAATAAAAAAAAAATAAAAAAAAACGATTTGCCTCTTTGGTCACTCATTTGTCGGTTTACTCGGGCCTCTAATCTATATCTTTTGTTTCCCCTCAACTTTTATGACGTATAGACTACAGAGTTACGTATGCACGTTTCTCTCGGGAAAATTTAAAACCGTGTGTAGTCATGCATTTTTTAATATGGACACTTCCCCCCCCCCCCCCCAATAAAATAAAAAAAAATCTCTGTAATGTGAGTTGTTTATAATAAGGATACAAAAATACACGTATTTACCCAGTTCGCCCCAATATTTTTGTTTATGACATGACCGTATCGCCATGTATGCATGTTTTTTTTTAAATTAAAGTCGAGCAGATGGCTATAATATACCTCGAATTCGATCCTCTTTTGTGTGGCCACATTATCGCCATTATGGACCCAGATGGAAATTTGGTCCGAACTTACGGTATCGCTGTTGTGAATGAAGCAGGCGCTCTGTCGGACTGTCGTTGCCCGCCATGACGCCTGTGCCTGTTGCGGTGTGGGCACCGAATGTTTGGCGAACTTAGAATGTTTCGCCAGTAGACTGTTTCCGTACGCGGACAGTTCGGTTACGGTGAACCTCCTGCGTGGGAACGTTCTGATACGAGGACGCCTCAATATACGAACGCGCCACATACGCTAGATGCGTTTTCTGGATCGATCTCTACATCGTGGCATTCGAACTCCGTGGATGTGCCCCTACATTCTCTCTGTCGAGATTTTCTGATTACGACACCATATTGACCGTCTGCAGCCATGGTTCTCAAGCAGGTGTAGTTCTTATAATGACAAACTAGATTGCATTGGAAATTGGACGTTACATCAATTTGGGAAGCACCAAGTTATGAGGGACTCGTCGGCTCCTCTCTCGCAGGCGCTCTCTCGCAGGCGCTCTCTCGCTCTCCCGCTGCTTGCTCCGCTTGCCCTTCCTCCCTGCATTCGAGATGACCGTCCTATGATGGGGGTGGCAAGAGCTGAAGGGGCCGAAGACGTTGATGGCGCCTGTCCCTTTGTGCATGAGAAGCTTGCATCGGTCGTGCGCCGAGCTTTGCGCTTTTGTGTACTCGGCCGGTGTGGGTTCTAGTTTTATAAGTGCTTTACAGTTTGTTACCAAAAAAAAAAAACTATATATATATATATATATATATATATATATATATATGGTGTTTCACGGAAGAAGGACAAATTCGATATTGCGAAAACTACGCGGCGCAACAAAAAAAGGGCTTGTGTCGTCATGGTCTGGGGCCAGGGACATATTTAGGAAAATTATTAAAGTCCGGGATAATTAGATTGTTAATTATTTTTCCGTATTAAAGTTTTTAAATATTTTGTTAGAGGGCATGGTTTCAATTAGAAAACTGCTCAGCATCATCGAAAAACACTAAATCCACAAATTGCGGAACGATAGAAGGCACGCGAAGAATTTTACGGCTTTCTGAAAAACCGCACGAATTCGACGAGTTTTAAGTTTCGGTTTGCAATCGGAGCGCAACTCGGCCCCGACGGCACCGCGCCCCGTGGAGAAAAAGTGCAACCGACCTCTGCCGCGTTGCGCTGTCCTCGCGCAACGCAGCAGAGGCGGGTTGCACTATTGCACTGTGATATAGTGCGGGTGATATTCCGAAAAAAAAGGGGGGGGGGGGGGGGGGGGGCGGGGGAATGACAATAGAATTCAATTGTTTTCTGGAAGACCACATTTTAGCAGACAATCCCTTTAACAGAAAACAAAGTCGGCAAATTATTCGTCGAGTGAAAAGGTGTCCAAACAGGACACTACAAAACGCACGACTCCGACAAATCGTGAAAATTGAAGCGGGCTTGAAGCGGGCGCGTCCGCTTCAATTTTCACGATTTGTCGGAGTCGTGCGTTTTGTAGTGTCCTGTTTGGACACCCCTTAACACGTTCTTGGCGTGGTTTCTCCTTTGTTTATTTTATTGCGTGTGTATGTGTGTGCGCGCGTGTGTGTGCGTGTATTTTTGTGTGCTTGTGTGTTTGCTAGCCGCTGTTCACGAATTGTCAGGGAGGTCTTTTTGTGTGTGTGTGTGTGTCTGGGGGGGGGGGGGGAAGGGGGGGGGGGGGAGTGTTGGTTGCGAATTCTTAATTGTTTGTATAAACGTCCGCGCGAAGCGAAGAAACCGATCCTACATCTATAGTTTCATTCCACCACCGCTGCCGCCGTGCATCGTGGGAACTCTAGTCTTTCTGCACGCGTGACAACCCCCCCTCCCCCCCCTTCTTTCCCCGAGAGTCGGCGTGGGCAGAGCACGAGGCGGCACGAGCTGTCTGGTGAACTGGCGCCTGCCTCCTTGAACTACAGTTCATATGGCGTCACGCATGCGTTGAACGCATAGTGAGATCGGTCTCTTCACATGCACACATTAGCGCTTTTAAAGAAGGGGAAATAAAAGGGGGAAAATGCTTTTGGCTGGGGTAATTACAAGTGATTCCTGTCGCCGAAGTGTTTACCGTGTAGAAAACAGTCTTTTGTGGTGAAGGACCTATATATTATTTTGATGGTGATTTGTGGGATACCTTGATGTCCTGATCGCTGTAGGATATGTAGGACTCTATGATCGAACTTTTAATTATCAGACTTTACAGCGACAGCTGTTAGTGGGAACTTCCTCAGGGAATTGCATGGTCGTCCTTCGCGAAGAATCTTGGTGACGTCATCAACCGCATGATAGCTCCAAACCGTCGCCCACTGCGTTTATAAAAAAAAAAAGAAAATGTTCGTCCGGCGAGCAGGATTGGAACTAGCGGCCTATGATAGCGATCGTTTCTTCTACAGTCAACTGCTCTACCACCTTAGCTGTAAACGGTACAAATTTCAGGGAAATATTTCTTGCTACTTTCGATAACGCTTTGGCGACTTGCAGGGCGTGGAGAAGCAGCCAGAACATTGCGAAAAGCAGCGAGTGTGTGCTGGGGGCCGGGCGTTTGAGAGGAACGCCTTGCCGTTTTCGTCTTAACGGCGAATATCAGAGGTGTTGGCTTTAGCCGACACCCCTTCGTGCCGGCGCCTGCGCACTATACCACCCAAGCGGACCAACTTGCAGACCGTATGGATACACCTCGGGAAGTTAATTCATAGCGGGTCCGAAGAACGCGACTATCAGGTGGTGGGTGCGGCGCGCTGAGGGGGCTCGTCGCAGACGGAGAACGGATCAGGCACGGGAGCGGATATCGGGAGCGGGAGGGGAAACTGGCGTGAAAATCCTCAGAATCATGCTTAGGAGGGAGCGCAGAAACGACCATGACGTCACAATGAGGGCGGAATACGCAAGCGCCGAGCTGCTGTCGCTGTGTTGTTACGCGATGGAGAAAATGCTCTCGAATTGAGAGGTAAACATGGGGGTTTAGTTCTTAATTTTAAATTCATAAAATAATCGTGGTTTTTAACCCATAATTATTAGTGTTTTTATTGTTTTTCGCATACTTTTTGGCCATAGAGTAAGTAGAACCAATTTTCTTTCGCGCGGCTATTATGAAAACAAAAAAAAAAAAAAAAAAAGAGGGGGGGGAGGATGGTATTTACAGCATAAACATCAAGTAGAACGCAACGACAACATATCGGAAGCAAACCATTATAAAAACAAAACAAAAATACGGCGGCGTTTAATAACGGGGAAAACAATCAGGAAAAGGAAGCATGTACATGATGATATTTCCGCGTTCTAGCTACGTACGATACGGTCTACCAGACGCAAAAATAAGAGTCATCGCAACAAAAATGCAAAACAATTACTGCTAAAAGTTAGTCAGTTATCAAACCAAATCTAGCCATTGAGTAGTAGTGTACGATTAAGAAATCAGTAAAAAAAAAATGTTTTATAGCAGTATTTATACGTGTACTTCGGTGCATAAAAAACAAAGAAAAATAGACGGGGGGCGACGCGATGAAGTAGAACAAAAAATACACATAAAAAGTTCGCTTTTAGAGTGTGAACCCAGCAGAAGAAAAAGGTTAGACGAATTGTTAAGGCTCGTGATATTTTGTTGCTGCTGGGGCTGTTTCCTGTCAAGATCATCTGCAGTGAAGCTTGTTCCTCATATTGCTTCATGACTCAGACATTCTGTCGAAATATTGTCATTTTCGTGCCTTTGGTGAAGACTCGAGGCCGCGATTTCTACGAAATTTCAGGAGTGCCGGTATGAATGGATTTTATCCCAAAACGAAAGAACCATTTGTTCCAGAACTTGTCGACGATGTCCACAAGCGCGCACAAAGAAGGGAACGAAAGCGGAGTTACTTCGGAGTTGAGAACTCTTGTTTGTTACAGTCTATACTGTAGAATATATCACGGGCACTTTCGGCGTCGTGCGTGCTTTCCAAAGAGGAAATAATCGAAAATATGCAGACGAATGAACCATACTTGATCGAATGAATCATAGTCTACGAAGCCGCCGAAAGACAAAATCTGGCAGAGCCGCGGTTGGGCGTTCCGGAAGCGAGTACTTTGTTTTTCAGCTGTAATGCAACATCACACTCGCGCGACTGTGTGCACCTGTGCTACGGTCGCTTTCCATTGTGGTCTTGAATGGAAGGCCCGAAACGATCCTGATTCCCAGATCTATTGTCGGCGTAGGTGATCAATTAGAAAATAGAAAGCAAACAAATCTCTGAACTTTCGGAGGTATTGAAGCAACGTTTGGTATTTTGCGCGGCTTCCGTCTCCACCCGGCGTAGTTGTGCTGTCAGGCCGTCAGAAGTTCCCGTGGCGTGACTCCTTCCATCGGCTCGTTGCGCTCATTTCTCGGCCCTGCTGCCGGTGGTGGGTTATGCTTCTCTTTCGCCCGCAGCGTATATCACGGTGACGGGCTGCCAGGGGCTGCGCTCCCGCCATAGGCGGACTCGTCTCCCTCCGCGGTTCCGACTGACAAAGTAAACAACTCACTTGCTCGACGAAGTGGGGATGGATGGGGCGCGATCGGCGCAGGTGCCATGTCCGCCTCTCCTGCGCTGGGACTTTTATGCTGTCGCTTGGTTTGGCGGTTCGGCGCCGTCGCTCAGTGCCGAGGTTTCAGAGAGAGAGAGAGACGTCGGCAAGGTAGCGTCGGCGTCGTAGAGCTTCCGGCTGGTCAAAGCCGGCTGATTAAATTTGGCTCTGTGTATTGCCCGAGTATCCTGTGTGGCTGCTATAGATCTATGGTTAAAAAAACAAAAAGAGCTTCTTTTTTTTTTTTTTTTTTATTGCCATCCGAACCGCTCGTTAATGCGGACATGCGTGTGTTTGTTTTGTATATAGGGACGTCGAGTATAGATGACTTTCACCTTCCCAACAGGACGAGGAAAAATAGATGGTTCGGAAAGTGTTTGAGGTTGAGAGCTTATTTCGATGGACTATGCGTAGAAAATACAATTTTACGTGCCAAAACTGCTAGTTTGTTTACTATATTGATACGAACAGCTTGTTTTGATGGGCTATATGGGGAAAATACAATCTCACGCGCCAAAACTCATAATTTCTTTACTATATTGATGCCGACAGCTCACTGTTTGCTGCAAACTGATTCGTGGTGTCTATTGTTTTTTTTTTTTTAAGTGACTGATTTAATGAGAAGACATCTCTGTTGGCGACGCGCGCGACCAAAAGCGTCGCTGTGATCTCCCATCCACGATTGGCCACACGTTCACAATGACGTCTTGAGTAGAGTAATTTCTCCTTTCATCGACGAAAATAAGAGCCATGTCAGACTGTCAGCCCTGACCGTGTTGATTGAGGAGCGAGATTGCTACACTTCGTCTCACCCTATGATGGACTAAAGGCGAAAGCTACGGACCACCAGATCCAATCACGAACCACTTAGAAATTGTGCGGTATTTCGCTTCGACGCACGTATCGGTGCCCGCGTCTCGGCTCACTGATGAGTAGACGGGTGAACAGTAGTTCGAAGAAAGCCACGACACATAGGCTGTTTGCAGCGTTGAAGTTATAGAAATGATGCGGCGCCTTTGGAGAGCATTATTCCTCCACCCCTAATCAATGTTAAGCGTGTCGTAGTATAGTGTGGAAAGTGATTGGACCTGGCGGCCCGTGGCATTGGCCTTTAAAGGCCGACTTACGAAACCATTTTCCGCAGGCTAGGAAAGTGCTACCCAACGACCTTCGCTCCCTCCCATCTCGCACTTCTTCCTCCTCCTCCCCTGGAAAGGGCGGGTCCGGAAGCTAGTCTCCGTGGAAAGGAGAAGGGGTTTCCTCCTTTCTGGGTGGCAAGGAAGAAACCTCTTCTCCCGCGGAAAATGGTTTTGTAGGTCGGCCTTTAAGCGCGAAACACGTGTACGACGAAACCTTCCGATCCGACGTCCGACCGCGCAATACGACGGTCGGAGGCGAGGGTTTTCAACGCTCTCCGATGCTACGAAAACCCTCTCCCCCCAAGGTCATTCCGGCAGTCCGCACGTCGGATCGGAAGGTTTTCGTCGTACATGTGTTTCGCGCTATAGTCCATCGTATAGATGAGACAAAGTATAGGCTTCCAGCGCGCTTTTGACGAACCATCGAACTTGTCGCTCGCTACTGTAACGAGTTCCCGTTCCAGTTCCACCGATGAAAAATGGGACGGCGGCGTTCCTTCGTCTGCTAAAAGGGACGTGTTCCAGGAACGTTGTTCCTTGGAACGCCGTTCCGTACAACACTGTCTTAAAGGGAGACAAAATATAGCGGGCTTAGCTTTGACGTCACTACGCGCCTAATCAAACAAGACGAAAGACCTTTTTTTTGGGGGGGGGGGGGGGGGGGCAAAATGAGCAATAAAATTATAGTGTACCTTTATATCAAGAAACCGACGTCAGAACCTCACAAAAGAGGGGAGGAAGGAAACTTACAATAATACGTATAGAACGTAAGAATACTTTGTTTTCGTTCTCGCGAGACGGCTGTACACATTTTCGTTTTTGGTAAACGGCAACTATTTATAGTTTTCTTGCGTTCATGAATCTGCAACAGATCGACGAGAATGAAATTAACTTTTGAGAAAGGGGCGTGTATGTCGTGTTGCTTCCAAATCACGCGTCAAGGAACACATCTGCGAGGAGCCGTTGCTGAAGAAGGATGGCCAGCGCGGATCCCATATGCCTTCTGTAAAGGTAAACAGTCTTACTGACCGGGCGTATCCGTTGTCACCGGCGTTATCAGTGTATTCTGTTTGTGAGCAAACCGAAGTATTTCAGGAGTTCCCGCGCCAAAGTTCATTCGTCGCTGGAATAGATAATCCGGGACAAGTATTAGTGCCTGAGCGGAACTAGCAGCTGCGGGACACACGGGGTCTGTTCATCACTTATACCACGCAGTGCGTCGTATATTGGTCGGAAACCAGCCAGTTGTTTCATAACCCGAACAACGTTTCCTCTGCGTTTCTTTGTTCTCGTGGCCCTGTTTTTAGAGACGGATTTGAGACGCGTCAGTGCGGAGACGGCGAGGTTTTCGCACTCTTTCCTTTCGTCTTTGTGAGGTTTCCGGATTGACACGCGTGAAGTGTTCCGAAGACTGACAGCGTCACTTGTAACTTGGCGAATCTCGCGTCACAGCTGCGTGAAATGTGGCGCTTTCTATCTTGCTGCTGTTTCTGGATTAATGACGGCCCTATAGCGCCTGATGCCTCGCCCCGGCCTCGCTAACGCGGCAACGCGGAACAGTGTAAAAGTAGACGGCAACTGGCGGCTCTTCGCGTTTGCCTGTGACGGAACTCGGTCGAGCGTAGACGTCAAATGCATCGACGCGTTGCTACGACTCTGCCCGGGAGTTATGGAAACTGGGGAAGGGGAGGGGCTGCAAAGCACGCTTAATCTTCTCACGATGCCTGCTTGGCCGGTTACAGTTATCAGGAGCGGGAACAGGAATCAGTAAGGCCAACTTGGGGGATTTCAACCTGTTGCGCAAATGAAAAGGGAAACAAAAATTAAATTGCCATTCCCTAGAACTGGAGGTCGGAACAGAATCCAAGATGATCGTGAATACCGGAAATCAAATCTTTGCAATTGGAAACGAAATTCGAAGCAGCTTCGAGAATTCGAAAAAAAAAAATGCTGAATATGTAACTCTAAGTCATCTGCAGTGTCGAACTGGCGAGTCCCCTTGGACCGAACGAAGCAACGGTCAATGACTTCGCGATTCTTCCTTTCGGCCTGGGTTGGTGGTGCGATTATTATTTTAAAGAATTAAACTTTCTCACGACGAATTTACCACGAATATAGCTCACGTAAACTTTCTGTACACTAGGTCCGAGTCTGCAAGCTATAGATAGCGTCCAGTGAACCTTCCCGACTCAGTTGAGACACCACCGAGCTCTTGAAGGGTGCCTGACATCTCAAAATCTACTTTTTTTTTCGTTTTTTGAAAGGGGACTACAGGGGTCTGGCTTCCCTAGCTTGCTGCCTTCGTCGACGCCAACTACGAGATTGACCAAAACGCCTGTAAAGCGTTGGGAGTATCCTAGACCGAAGCGTGCCGCTGTTCCGACGCACTTTTCGCCACAGGACGACGTATCGCACGAGGCAGAATGATTGAGCTTAGAGGTATGTCTATCAAACCGATATGGGGATTGACCAAAGGCTAATAAGGCTCCAGCGAAACGCCCACAAACGCAGGCCGACATCGGTACACGCCACGATTACCGATCTGTTCGTGCTGTTGGGTCGGCGCTCGGACGTTGGCCCCTAAAAGCCTGCACCTTCAAGGTTTGAGTGCAAACAGTAATTTTCGCTCGATCGCTGCCAGTGATCCCACTAGACTTCGTTTCACCATAAGTCCAGACGCAGCCGACGCTACGACCTGATGAGGCCAATCACGTCAAAAGGGCACCATCATGGTGTTCGTCATGTTTCTGTACGTGTTCAAAACATCGCTGAACCAATCATAAACAGAAAAGGCCTATACTGACTTGCGTGATGCTGCTCGATTGGTCACATTACCTCGAAGCGTCGGCTACGTCTGCACTTAGGCTGAAACGAAGTATAGGCGCCTTGCTGCTTAGGATAAACCAGATGGTCATTTATAGCCGTCAAAGTGTTACTGGCACAATAAACGAACAATAACTAGAATGACATAACTGAAAGTAATTGCCATACTTTTTTGTTTAGACAGCGTACAGAGAAATGAGACAGATTTCTACAGACAGATAAGAAATTTAGCCACGTGCGGTACGACTGCTAGCCTGGGGTCTTTAGCGTGTACCATACGGTAGTGATACGCGACCTGCCGCCGATACGATCGAGGTCGAAACGGGCAGGGGTGATGATCGTATACCCGTAGGTTCCCTGTGTTCTGCAGCACGATATTTCGCTCCACGCGCTCGATGTATTCTGATGCTGTAAATTGGGAATTGACGTTGGTGTCTTGGCGTTGTTGCTATGCCGCGGATTATACTATGTTGTTTTTATTTATCTGCAAAGGTGTATAAAAAGTGCTATTTGTTTTATTGATTATGTACCTCTCTGTAGATAGTGACCGAGAAATAGTTTGGGTTTTTTAGAATTCGCTTGTTCGCGACTTGTTCTTGGCGAATGTTACCGCCCACCGGGACGGGACAGCAGTATTTTTCAGAGATATTGTTTGACTGCATCGAAAGTATCTTACTATCGCTATCCTGATTCTTGTATAATGTTAGGCAAGGACTTCAACTACCCTGGTGTGAACCGGAAAGAAGGAAAAATTGAAACCTCACGTTCAAACCCAGTTAGAGCCTCAAATATTCTTGATATAGTGAGCGGGTTTTTAATATTTTCTAGCCGTGACTCAGCTCACCAGAAACAATGCCACCCTAGACTTAGTTTTTTTTATCTTCCCCTTGTGATATTAAGACATTTCATGCTTTTGATAAAATCAATGATCATAACATTGTTTTTGTTGAAACGCTACTTCCTATTGAATATAGAGTTACAGTACCAAAAGTAATTTATGACTACCCCAAGATCGACGAAAACGCCCTTGTTGCTTCTTTTCAAGGTTTCGTGTCTACATGCCCTTGTGATTTTGATAAAAGATCTGCTGAAGCGAACTGGAGTATGCTAAAAACGGAGTTTAAAAAACTGGAATCTACTTTCATTCCAAAAATTGTGCTAAAGAGAAATGCTAAACGGCCGTGGTTTACTAACAAACTAAAGAGATTGACAAAAAAAAAAGAAGTTTATAACTCCCTGTAATGCCGAATTAGAGCGCAGCTCTTGAGGAGGAGGAGGGAAAGTACGGAGGGGAGGGTACGGGGGGAACGCGCGGGTCACGAGTGAGACCCGCGCGTTGCATTATGGGACGTTTCCCATAATGCAACGCGCGGGGCCATGGTGGCCCTTGTGACGTCGCTCGTGACGTCACTTGTTACGTCAATATGGGAAACGTCCCATAATGCAACGCGCGGGACCCTCGTGACGTCACTCGTGACCCTTGTGACGTCACTCGTGACCCTTGTGACGTCATTATGGGAAACGTCCCATAATGCAACTCGCGCGTCACGAGAGACACCCGCGCGTTGCATTATGGGACGTTTCCCATTATGCACCGCGCGGTTACGCCGACGGCGACGCCGCTCAAGCCGGAAACGGGCGCGTAAGAGCTGCGCTCTAAAAAATAGAAGAAACATTTGTTTCCGAAAGCGAAGTTATGTGGGTTTGCTTCAGATTGGTCTAAGTATAACGAGTGCTACAAGGAATACAAATGAGAAATTAAGAAGGCAAAGAACAAGTATTACATGAGTGATCTCCTAAATGTATTGAAAACTACACTCTAAAAAAAGCCCGTGCGTCTACTTTACCGCACAACACCCGGAGAGCCAATCACCGCAACTTACGGAGGCAGCTCAGTGAATGACGATACCGAACGTATGTTTAGACCAAAAAGAACCAAAGAGCTCTTCACAACCGGTGTGCGCGCGCGCAACTACCACCCTACGAATGGCCAGGAAGAGAATAAGAACATGTTAATCCTTCCTTCGAACTACGTCATATAATTTCGTCTTTGTTATTTTTGGTTTTCTTGCCCTTCCCAAGATAATATTTCTTTCCCTCGCGCTTCTTACAGACAGACAGACATCGAATCAGTCTACTTGTGCACTAAAGGTGCCTCGATGTTTCTGTATGCCTCGTCATTCATCCTCGCAGCCAATCGTAGGTTCGCATAGATTGTCATTCTAGAGATTGCAATTTTTCGAAATTTTTATTCTAGCCGATGCTGGGGTCAGATGTCAGCACCGTGGCATAAATACTGGGTGTTCCTGGAAACGTATTGTGACATATGTGTGTTTTTTATGGAGACTTCAAAAATCGAATGAAATTAATTTGATTTTTATTTGTCAGTGGCTGTCTAAAACGCTCGCGTTTCTCCTCTCCCGAGTTGCCGAGCTTGCCGCTCCTGATACAACGACTGTGCTGGTCAACGAATGGGGTTTGGTTCTCGAAATTACTCCCATACTCCGTTTCTCTCCAAGATGTACCGATGCGAAAGCCAGGAGCCCGACCTCGTGGCTTGGGACGCGAGAGTTTGTGCAGCCGAGATACGTCTTTGAGCAAGATATTCGCGCTTGTAGCCTTCGAGGTTTAGACAGATTGCACTATCACAAACAACTAGGGAAGACGTGGCGAAAGTCGAGCCTCAGGGAGAGACTGATAAAAAACAAAAGAAGAAAGGCTAAATGTTAAAAAGGCATTAACGACCAACCCAGAAAACAGGGAAAACCCGGAATTGGCAGGGAATTCGGCGAGTCTGTAAACGTCAGGAAATTTCCACCCCAATCAGCATCGGCCAGGAAAACTGAGGTTTCCTTTCCCTGGGCGACAGCAGCTACGATGCGTTTTGTGGTGTGACACACATTGCAGGGGATTCTACCGACTTTTCGATGCAAATCTCTGCTTGGAAACTAGAGTCTTGGGGGAACACGGAGATTCAACCCCAATCGGCTCCTCTTGAAACGCGCGTTAGAAACCTCAAGGAGAAATCTTTGATCACCTAATGGATGCTTTATGATGCCGTGTTGTCTGCCGAGGGAAATACCGACACTCATTTAACGAAGATGCTGCAGATGGGGGGGGGGGGGGGGGGGGGTGAAAAAAATATCCCGTTGATAAGAGGAATGACAGAAAATAAAGATAAAAAGGACTAAGGCAGCATGAATGTCCCCGAAAGAAAACCTGCAGCGGCTTGCGATAAGGAGCTTGAAAATAATAAGCGAAGACTTCTGTGTGAGGCAGAATCATATCCTCTCGTATTCAAAATGAGATAGACTATCTGAAAACATCAGATGCATGTAGTTGAACCTCAGTTGCCTTTATTAGACTTTAACAATATTATTATTCCGCCATACTTGGTTTTGTCATCAATATCTGCTCTTGAGCACTTCAGTGTGTCGTCTAGCCTAGCGATTACGTATGTTTGCATCTTTAAGAAGTGTGAATGTTGATCGGTCACTTTCAATAAATACCAGTGTATTGTAAGTATATGTGCTCATGCAGCACGTTACCAAGGAACGACAATATATTTAAACTCTCGGTAGTTTAGTTAAAACGGAATATTTATTCAGCAAAAAAAAGAATAGACTGGCCAGGTAAAGAGATCCAGTGCTTGGCAACCGCACTGTCGGCTCTTGGGTATGCCATCAGTATTGCAAATATAAACTGCACTTTAGACTGGTCCTGTCCCCTTAGGAGTGGGTCAAGGTATTTAAAGAAAAGAGTCAGGTAATTTGAAAAAGTCGTTTTGGTAAACACTTCGGCGAAATAAACACTGATACGCAAACAGGTCACGTAACCGCCAATTTCAACCAAAATAATACTTAAAATGAAAAAAAAAAAAAAAAAAGAACGAGAAAAGCTTTATTTTGGCTAACTCTTCATGTTCCACTCCCTAGTATCCTCACTTACCCTGGCCCTTACCCGAGATTTGGCCCGAACCTGGTATTTCAACGACGGTCTGCGTTGGTCTGTGTTGATCGCGGGAGCCGGAACCGTCAAACCGTCCACGGACCCGACTATACGCCCGTCCTCCACAGCCGCATTTGAACCGCGTGGCCCCGAAGAAGCGGTCGCCGCCCGTTGCCAGCACTCCCACAATGGACCGCATCCGCGTTGCACGGAGTTCAAGTGTGTGTCTCCTCAAATGACGCGCGCGCGCGGTCCGAAGCGGTGTGAGTGGAGCCCGTTAAGGGAAAATCTTTAATGGGTGCTTGGGAGACGACTGCGGCGGCGGCCGAGTGTAGCCACCGCGCACGAGCGGGTGCCGAGGGTCCGGAATCGCTAACGGTCCCCCTCCGCCGAGCGACAAAAGCTGCGCGCTGCCATCTGTGCGCGATCCATCAGCGAATCAGACACCTTGGCGAATTGCACGTTGGAAATCGCACGCGCGCTGCTGCTGCTGCCGCCGTTGGCGCGTCCCTGGCCAACTCGGGCGTTCGTGCCCTCTTTGCCTGGGGCCCGTTTTGCTGCCGGGGCTCGCAGTGACGCATGCACCGCGTCGGGACGGGGGCTCGTGGCGCGCTTAATTGGGGAGCGCCCCCCCCCCCCCCCCCCCCTTCCCCCCGCACACTCCCGGCGTCGGCGCAACGCTTGCGTAGGGATTATTGGGAGGAGGAGGGAAAGCGTCGCCGAGACCTACCGAGCTCCAAGTTGACCAACTGCGCAAGCTCTTACCGCCACCTCCCGGCTATCTGGGATCTCTGGTCCCGAGTGCGACGGTGGCTAGGCATTCATTCGGAACAGGTTTGCCCTTTTTTTTTTTTTTTTTTCGTGATTTTTGTTTGTTTTGCTCATGTTTCCGGAGGGTAAGGGGGTGATTTTAGTTGACCCGAACCGGCGACACGACGATCGCTTGTAAAGAGATCCGGACGTGGCACAATGTATTCGACCGACGAGCTCCTTCTATGGCTACTGCAAAGTGCCAACTGCTCCCACCTCGTTCAGAAAATCTTGTTTAGCTTTTGTGAGGACTGGACGTTATACAGACGTTGTTTGGTAGGTTTTAACGTATAGGAGCTTAGTTTAGATGTAGTAACTCGGGCAAACTTATTTCGCGAAGAAAATAGGTTATTGAGAGAAAGGGCCAAATTGGGACCTGCTAATTTTGCTTTTGCGATGATTCTTCCGTCACGTCGTCGTAAGAACGCTTGACCCTGGCGATATTGCCGACTATTTGACCTTATTTATAGTCCAGACTACCTGCGAGCATCCTTTTCGCAATCGATCAGAGAAGACACACAAAGGCATATGAAATAACGCTTCCAATACATAGTTTTTTTTTTTTTTTATGGAGACAGTAGAACAATGAAGCCTAAGCAAAGACAACGGGCGCCTTACTATTGTTCTTGTTTTGAAAATCAAGGGCTGTCAATAGATAATATAGGTGGTGTCTGACCTTTTAAACGACAGCGTTAATAGGTCACCGCTATGCCTTCGACACACACGAATCCACCATGCGTACGACGACATCTCTCGACGTCCCGTGTTGATCTCTGCGTTCGGATGATCGATTTCAGGCGGAATTAAGTCATCCGAACCAACGCCTATTCTCTTTTTTTTATCCCCTGGGCCTTTACGTCGAGGCATTGTGTGCAAGAGAACCTCTTAAGCGACCTACGCCCGCTGCTGCTTTTTCGAGCGTCGACTTCCTAATAAGGTCGCTGGTATTGGCGGGACGCAGAAAATCCCGCGCGAGCCGCGCCTTGTCTCTAGTTTGACACGCTAAAAACAGTCGCTTGAGGAGCGGTCGCCTATTGGGTTGACGTGTCTCAACCAAGCTTTATTTCGAGGCAAACATGTCTCGTGCTCGTGCGGGCGGCTAAAAGGCTCGCCTGCATATTGTTAGTCGTCCTTGCGTTCCTTTCTCTCCTACGGTTATTGTAACGTTCCGTCGCGTAAAAAATCTCGTATGCTGCTGTTTCTCGGTGGAGCTACAACAGTAAGGATTTAAGACGTCGGATATCATGTGCCCTTCCTACTTTGTCAGTGGGCGCATAAGTACATTTTTTGTTGGCTTCCTGGGCCGACGTGTCTCGTAGCTTCTTGGTTCTCACTTTCTCTAAAGTATCCAATGTCAATCACTCTGCCCAGGGTTCTTAGAATACCGCATCGTTTTGGTGTATTCCCGTCTTAAACGCACCAACCAAACTTTCGCGGCGTATAAAATAAAATTTCCAATAAAAATAAAGGAAGTATGTATCCGAAGCAGGCAGCCGCAGTGTTCACCTACTGAAGCCAACATCTACTAATCTCAAGCCAGTGATAAATGAAATGAGCTAGACCTATGCCGGAGGGACTTTACCTCTTGAGGCGTAATATGCTTGAGGGTGTTCGCTGACATGAGAATACGCTGTGCTACTTTTCAGGAAATACAGTATAGCGCATACATTAAACCGTGCAACTGCGAGCGATATTTTTACCATGCCTCGACGCAAAAGAATTGCACGGTTATGATGAGCCTTTTTCTCGGGTAATACCTACAGCCCTGCTATCCTAATTTGTAGTTGTTTTGATAGCAGGATATCCTGCGCATATATAGTACCATGCCGCATTCTTCCTGCCGGTGCCTTCCTGAGGTCTAGTGAAGTAGGCATTTTTTTTGTGTTCTGCGGGTAACAAATTCCATGGCGTCGTTTTGTGTTAACACGAATCATTAGCTCTCAAACGGCGTATCACTTTGCACTCCTTGCCGCCATCACTATGTAGCATATCCGAGTCTCCTGTTTTCCGGTCGCCCTGCAGCCGCAGTGCAGCGTCCAAAAAGGGTCGAAGCTCGAACTGCAGCCGCGCAGCCAATCTCCGGTCAAAGCCGAAGCGTTACCGATGTGCGCAGCTTACAGCGTCGCCCCGCATACGTCTCCCCTCGAAATGAATCTTCCTCGGCCCAGTCTTTCATTCCGAAAGGTCTCCCGGTGGCGAGGTGACCCGGGTGCGAGCGAGTGCGCGGATTGCGCGAGGCGTCGCGCGGTCGGGCAGCGGCCGTCTGAGGCTCCCCATTTCCGCAGTGCGTTCTTCGACAGGGACCTTTCAATCGCGGCCATTGGCGACCCCACTCACGTCGCTTCCCGGTGAAGCCCGCCGCGTCTCGCCGGTGTCGTCCGCCGAAGGGGCCGCCGGCGTCCTCAGGGGTGACTTATGCGCAGGGCTGAGGGGCAACCGGCCGCGCCGCCGGACTCGGGCCCCGGGGTGATTTACGCCGCTTCCGAGGACCCCGACCGGACCGCGTATGCGCGCGCGACAACCGGGGCCCTTTGTGGGGCCGTGTAGATGCAGCTGCCGCTTCCTCGGCGCTTGCGCAAATACGCGCTCGCCGGGCCGTCCTGTTGCGCGACGATGCCGAGTTTGAAGAGTAACGCCGCGGACTCGATGCGGGCTCCGGGTCACCCGACATCACCGCGCTCTATACTCGCTCGCTCGTCGTCTCTGCGGGCACCGTTTATAGTTGAACGTAACGGTGCTGAACGCCGGCTCATATTCGCGGTATTCCGCCCGTGCACTGCAGTCGACCAGCACCTGCAGTGCACTGGTAGCGCGATATATGTCACGTTCGAGTCCCCGTCATGTCGTGGAGGCATGGGCGTGCGCCGTGCATGCACGAATGGGTTTTTATTGCGGTCGAAGGGCATTGGATCACAGTTATCGGCCTCGCGGACGCGGCAGGGAGGAAAACTCGTTCAGCCTCGCACGGTCCTAGGGCGACCGCTCCTTGGCGTCATTGGATGCCCGATGGACCAAGAAATAAAAGAGCGCGCGGAGGGCCGGCAGTCTCATCTGCGCTGGGCTTGTCGATATGCGTCTTAATGCATCAGAGCGCTCCCACCGATTAAAGCGCCGGGTGACAAGCTCACGCTGGAAATGTGCCCGTCGCTTCCTCGTGCGTGCTCTGGTTATCTCTGGTTATCTCTGCTTATCTCTGGTTATCCCCGTGAATGCCGGAACGCGCGCTCGGGAGACGCCAATGAGAATGGATGGCGACCACTCGTTAATTTGCGATTCAGAAAAGCAGAGCAGTGGCCGCGGCCTGTCAGGCTTTTCTCAGCCGAGCCGGCCCAAGGATGTAAGCGTCGCGAGCCTGTCAGGACCCATTGCTGCCTTCGGTTTGACTGGCCGCCGCGACGGGCGTTGCGGCTGAGCGGTTCGGTGCACTACTACGCGCGCTGCGCCTCCTCGCCCGCGGGACGGCGGCTTTGCATGCTCTCGCTGGGGCCAATGGCCCGCGCTCGTGCTTGCTCGGACTTCCCGTCTGGACCACGTCGTGCCGGACGCGTGCGGCACGGGCCACCACCGTCTTTCGCAGAGACTTCTTTTGGGCAGTGTGCGACTTGGCTGGTTTTATTGTTCGGTATTTCCTTTGCCTGGGCGGGCTTCTTTGTTCCTATGACGATACTGCGAGCCATTTTTTTTTTCTTAGCGAGAAACGCTTTTTTTTTTTTTTTTTTTCGGGACCCGAGGAAGGCGGACCAGCGAAATAGAAAAACGACGGCAGCACAATATATGTTGGTCATTTTCACTCCGTACAAAGTGGCATTATAAATATAGGATTTTTGTAAGGGAATTTTGCTAGCTTATTTTTTTACGGTTAGTTTTACTACTTCATACGGTTCATTTCCTTGGAGACCTTGTACAATTCACAACCGGGCGGTGCGCGTGTAAGAACTAAATGCGTTCGACAGGTGGTGAAAAAAAAAAGTTTTTGAGGACAGTACGGATGTCAATACAGAGTTTTAGAGAACCGTTTTTGCATATCCGATAGAGTACGGTGGGCCCTCCGGTACGAACTGCACATGCGCTATCGTATAAGACTCGCACACGAGCAGTGCGTACCCGATCGTATACCCTATCGGATGTGCAAAAGCTGTTTCCTAAAACTCTCTACTATCTACTTTCCTCCCGATATGTGAGACGCCTCCAGTTAATTTGGACACTCTTGGTGCCCAGTTGGGCTGCAACTTCGAGATGTGGCCTAGACCTCCAGTTAGAGAGGCGTTTATTACATGACGTATGCTACGCCGATGTTGAGGGATCCTGTCCCATTTCAGGAGGAGGTCGAGTTACGTAGGTGTCGGATTTGGGAGTCCAGGCATAGTTGGAAGATGGCTTGTAATTTCATAAATCTTGTTTCGTTTTATGTGTGTGCTTTTTTTTGTTTTAATTGAGAACAGTTTTGGGGATGGTGCGAGCAGCCACACGATGCGGTGTCCGAGTGTCAGGCAGGTAGGATGGGGGGGCATGGGGCCCGCCCCCCCCCCCCCCCCGAAACCTTCCATTTGGCTGGGACCTCCTCTCCCCCCTCCCACTCATACAGCATTTTGTCATGGACCCCCCCCCCCCCCCCCCCCCGAAACAAAATCCTGGCTACCTGTCTGCCGCGTGTCAACAAGAGACTTTAAGCTGCCGCAATAGCGGTTGCTCCACGTGGCTACCGGCCCCAGGTGCCCCAAACAAACCAAAGACACAGACACACACACAAACAAAAGAAGAGAAAAAAAAAAACAGCAGCAACTGCCTTTAAACCTCACATTCGGTTAGTGACAACACTGTCATTGTATTTCTTTTTTCACGAACATATTTTTATTTATTTATTTAATTGCTTTCAAACGCTCTTTTGAATGGTAAATAAATGTAATTGTCCTCGTCAGTAAACGTATGTTATTTTTTCTTGCTTCCTTAAACATATTTTATTTAGAATGGTCGATAATATTTTCATGATGATAGTAGCACATGGCGAAGAATTTACTTCGTCCTGTTTCTACACTGCACCCTCCGCTCAAATGGTGCTTCTGAAGGTCAGCATGTACGGACCATCTTTACGGCACGCAGACAAACTCCGCACCTATTCTTCTGTTATCCCAAATCGTCCTGTAGCTTATGGCGGTGCTAATCATCGGGACAACGCGATGCAAATTCATGTTACAAAACAAAGATTTTTTTTTTAGCTATTACAGTTGAAGAGCTGCAATTAGGCGGACGAATCACGTGCGGGGCCGTGCACCTCCGAGTCCCTAGAAAGCGATGATGCGTGCAGTTTTGAGCAACACCTCTGGCGTGAGACGTGTTTGAGGAGAGCGGCGTGGCCGATCGGAGGCCAAGCCTTTGTGAAGGGCCGAGGCAGCGTCCGGTTGGCTGGCGGCCTTGCCGTGCCGAGTCTGCCCGCCCTGGCCTTTCGAAAGGCAGCTGTCTGCGCGCACAAGTGAGCGCCGGCAAATCCCGAAGGGAGCTGTCAGAGAGACTGGCCCACCTCCCTTGTGCGCGTCTCGCCTCCTGTCACTCGATGTGCTCGGGATTTGACCGCGGAAACTGCACTCGAGCTGCTCAAAAAAACCTCCCCCCCCCCCCCTCTCCCGTGAACCTGTCTCGGCCCTCGTGGATCTTGCTTACGCCCGGTTCAGCGGTGGATGTCCAGGTTCCGTCTGACGGACGTTGGGGCTCATTATCGTGGTGAATAATCGGGCGTGGATTCGCAGCGCCGCCGCGTAAACCTCCCAGACGCCTCGATCGCACGAGCCGTCTCCCCCGTGTTTGACCAACGCCACCTAGAAGACCCTTTCCCCCTTCTAAACTTGATATGGATCCACGCAGCGGCGCCTACCTTGCGTCAACATCGCTGTCAGCGCGTCTTGCATCGTCTCTCAACGAGCGCGCGACGTTAGCGCATGGCGACGCCAAGGCCGACGTACCTTCCTCTTTGCGACGGCTCTTATTTAGCCTTCTGCGTCCTGGTAGACATATACCGATTCTGTCCGCCAAAGCTGTGTCGGAATACGCCATGACGCGACACGAAGACGCAGCGTCCCATTGCCCTGCGCGACCGCGACGTGGCGACGTGAGGGCTTCCCGATCAGGGTGTCGAACCGGAACCGAAAACCGGAACCGAACCGCTATTTTTAGCCGAACCGGAACTGAACCGAATTGAAATCTTCGACGCCATCTTGGAACTGAACTGGATCTGAACCGCAGAAAAATATAACTGTAACCGGTTTAGAGTGGTTTACGGTAATTTTTTTTAAAATCTTTTTTAGTATTACAATTTGAATGTTTGGGAAATGAAAATTGGTCGCTGTGTTTGTATATAGTGATCAAATTGTTATATACCGAATTACAATGTATGAGAAATTGTGTGTTTTTCTTGCGATTTGTATGTTAATCCAGCTTTTCTTATACTGTTTCGTCGAAATTAAATAACGTAATTTCTCTTTTTTGGTACCTGAAAATAAAAGCGGATTGTACGAATGATAAAAAAACTATATATACGTCTAGTTACTCGTTTCACGATTGAAATAGAGCCTATTGCCCAAAACAGCGCGGATGTTAGTTTAGCGGTTCAAACCGGTTCAAACTGGTTCGAACCGTTATTTTTGCTCCCCGGAACTCAACCGGAACTAAACCGAAAGCCATCCCGACCCCGAACCGAACCGACAAAAAATTCACCGGTCTCAACAATTTGCTGCCACTTCTGTCGTCGAAAGGGCAAGTGGGGGCGCCCGGCGGCGCGGGAGCCTATAGGCAGAGTACATGACATCGCCATGGCGGTGTCATGACATCGCCATGGCCGACGGAGGAGTGCGCCGTCAGTGCTTCGACCACCGCCTGCCCAATGGCGGCGGCGCGACGGATAACCCCGGTCCCCGACGGCGGGGTTAGGAACGATGCCGCCTCCGCGCGGCCATCGACAGGAGTTCTGGATTGAGCGGAGGACACGCTGGCGGTATCTCCTCCGCATCCATCTATAATAGTCCCGGTGGCCGGTTCGGGGTCTCTTTCCGCGTCCCAGTTGCGGCCGATGGAGGTCGTGTACGCGGAACGGCATCCGTCATCACGTATCACCTGCGCCTTAAATTTCGCTCGGACGGGTTCGGTGACGTGGCCCGAAGCCCTCGACCGAATACATTAGACGGGGGGCCGTTCAGGAAGCGATCGTCGTCGTCCTAGCCCACATGTGTGCGCCGCCGCCGCGCCGTCGGCTCGCGGGTGGCCGGCCAGCGCGGAGAGGTGCCGGCGAGGAAAGAAAGCCCGTAGCCCTCAAAACCAGCGCGGCCAGGTTCCCCCTCGTGTGCGGAGGGGGGGGCGCCACTTCGCGCCAGGGGTCCGGGGTTCTGGATTCATCTCCTTGCGACTAGAAAGCTGCACCTCGGCAGGCGCGCCCGTTAAGCTGTATTACGCAGCGTCTGAACCAACTGTCATTCTGGTGCTGGCGCCTCGTCAAGCTGCACTTGTTGCAGCTTTTTTCCCCCAACCGCCATGTTACTCGTAAAAAAAAAAATTGATTGATTGATTTATTGCGACGACACGAACGACTTTTGTCTCCTACGTACTGTGAACTGTAGCGAGAGCTAATCACGTAAGCAACCTTTTTGCCGCACTCCACGCTAAGTCCTGCATGCATTGGCTGGAATAACTCGCAAATTCCAACGGAATACCGACCAATCGAAATTGTTCCAACGAGAAATGAAGCCTAAAACTAAAAAAGAGCGACTCAAAGTTATTAATTATCACCGATGTCACTTTCTACAACCTTAATTGCGTCGCGCCTCGCGCTTCTGAAACTCCCAGTGACTCTAGATGAACGCGACTCCGTAGTCAGAAATTAACCGAATCCTTCCGATTTCTCACTATTGGAAATCATACGAGTATTTGCTTCCGACCTTGGAGAGGAGGGTGTTTACCGTCTGACAAAACTAAGGTAAATCTTTTTTTTTTTTTTCTTGACACGTATCGGCTAATTATATTCGCAATTAAAATGCGAGAGCCAACCCCACAAGCAAAGTAAGTTACGAGAAGCTATTACTCCAGATCAAGCCGTTGGCGCGCGTGGCTCGTGTGCTGTTTCGCCCTGTGACATCGAATGAACTGGCGTTTGTCTTTGCTTCGTGGGTCTGTCCTTTCGAAACGGGTGACCTCGTTCGCGGGAACTGGATGTTTAGTTGTTAGCCTGTTTTTTTTTTTTTTTTTCTAATTGATGAGGTGTTTCCCCCTTCGTTTACTCGGGCTGCTTTTTTTCTCTTGTTTTGCTCCTGAATTTTAAATTCTCCGAAGACTGACGACGCAAGAAATGCGCACACGACGCTAAACGATTCGTTTTCGTACTCGGGCGATTAGTAACGTCAACTCTGAGCTCGTTTTTCGATTAACCGGCTGGCGCGGGGCACTTCTTGCGCAGCGCTGATAATGTGAATTCTACGCGCGGAGAAGGCTTTGCTAACGCGCCTTGTCTTTGCTACGCTAGGTATACCGTCGGCTTACGCACGCCGCGGTGCAGAAAACAACAGTTAAGCAGTCCGGAGGCGGCTCTTTCCAACAGTCGGAACGCATATACGTGTCCACGAGAGACCGGCAAGCGAAATTGTTTGAGACACGCGTTTTCATAAAATGGCGCGAGGAATCAACTTTCAAGTCGGATGGGTAGCCGAGCTTCGTTGACACCGCCGGAGCGATTGTATTTCCTGCTCGAAGCTGTGTCTCTGTTTCTTTCGACGACAGAGGCGGCCTTTGCGGGAAAGCTTTGTGTGGACATGTAAACGCCGCGATTCTGTAACAAAGACAAGACCTGCGGAGACGCAGTGGAACTCATATATATATATATAAAACATACATAGAACGGGCACAAACGACCACTCGACACTGTTTTCGCCAAAAAGATATGCGCAGTTGCTCCGACAGGAACTGCCACACCAACGATTCATTTTTCTCGCGTTTCTTTTTTTTTCTTTTTTTCTTCTCGTTTCTGGGAAAGTCAACAAAGCAGCTCGTATCCCCAAATGCGTCACCATTCTCTTTTCTGGCGCTGGCTGTGCTCTCGGTCTCTTCCTCTGGGAGAGCTCGACGTGGCTGCCACCGCCTGCCTCTCCCGACTCCGAAACCGATCAGTCTCCGCATTCAGACTGGGCCCATTCTCGATACGCACTCGTTTTGTACGTCGAGGAACCGGAATTTATCTTGGGCGACCTCAACTTCTAATGACCTCATTGTTGGCAACCGCTACCTCCAAACGCCATCAGGAGCCCCTCCTTCCCCCTTTCTATCTCGCTTTCCCTCAGTACGCCGATAAATACCAAGATAAAATAGGACGGGAGACAAATTTAAATAGAGAACGTCCCCCTTCCCCCCCCCCCCTTTTTTTTTTTTCTTCCCCTCCTCCTCTCACACCCGGTTAAGGTTTCACCTCAACTCCTTGAGCTGATCAAGCGGGTCATTTATATCACCTTTTCGGTAAAGTGTCACAACTCGTTTTTTTTTTTTCTCTCTCAACCTCCCCCCCCCCCCCTTTTTTTTTTTAAAGATTTATTTGTGCCCGCGTATGCCCCTTTCTACCTTTTAAAAATCTCCCCACTTCGGCTGCCGTCCCCTCCGTCGCCGCGACTGCACGGCCGCCTATTGAGCACTCGCATATTGGTAAGAATATGCGACGTATTTATCTTGCGATTGTTAGCCTGGTTGGAGTCTTGGAGCGCGCGGTTTTTCCTTTGATACGCTGGTTTCGGCAAGAGTGATGCTTTCGGCGAAGACGCCGTGGTGCGGTGGAGCTCGGGGTTTCTTGTGGCAACCGGAGGGCCGACCCTGATTCTGCACCCTGAGCGGCAGGCATGCTTCGGGGGATCGCGCTTCTGATGGAGTTTAGCCCATTTGGGCTCCGTTGTGTGCCTCCGCACTTACCGGCGAGCCGTATCCTTCCTGTTCGAGTTGGACGCCTCGCTTGAAGCCGCGATTTTTATATAAGAAAAAAGAAAAAGAAAAGTTGCGTTGTGTCCCGTAATCGTCTCACATAAAGACGCGTCTAAGGAACGAACGCGTCCGCTGAAGTTGTGGCGCGTTGGGCGGTGTCGTGCGAAGGTGAATTGCTGCCGTGTCCGCGAGCCTGTAATATTTATTTCCATTCCGCTGCTTTCGTTCATGTCTTTCATGCACCGTCTATTTGTACTTTTGTCGTGCGCTGCGCTCCCAGTCGGAGAATCGTGCAGTGTGTGCCGAAGGCCTGTTTTACGGTGGAACGCTGTTTGAGAACGATGTTACTATGAAACTGCCCATGGAACCTAATATAACGTCATCGTGGTATTTGATTGTTTGCCACACTTAATCGATATAGTTAACATAAACTTCTCGGGTAATGTGTTTCAATATCCAGAACATTACCACTGTATTCAAACAAACAAAAGGAAACAAACCTTCTCCCTTGTTTTTTAATGAACGCTAATTTCAGCAGTCAGATTAACTCTTTGGAGACGTCACTTCGGTACTTCAGGCTCGAATTGTAAGCCAGTCCTTGAAAAAAAAAATATAAAGAGTTGTTTCGCATTTGTTTCACACAACGTGTAAAAGAAATGCTAATATTATTTGCTTGTTTCTCAAACTTGGAACCGTCAATGGGATGTCGCTTTCACGTTATCAAAATTACTGCGGATCAAATCTTGAGAAGATGTACGCGCATGGGCTTAATACTACCCGCCTCCTTTCGCTAGTAATGACCCATACATGTGTTCGCCGATTGCAACGGGCCCAGGCCACAGCGCGTACCTTCTACGCACTTGTTGGCAGAGGAGAGGAGGGCAGGCGAGTGCCGGCGGAAAGAGCTGTCCCCTCTTTGTGCTCCGGGTGCCCCCTGCAGTATGAACCGGCAGCCCCACGTACCCGCCGTGGGGGCTCTGCCTAATGGCCCGGAACGACCATTTGACTCAGCGCGTGTCCCTGTTGGATATACTAACCACCTGCCATGAGAGGGCGCCACATGCCGCTTCGACGAGAGATACCCGTAATGAGGCTTTCAGGTGCGGTTTCCGTTTGGGTGCTTCTTCCAAAACTGCCACCTCCGCGTCCCTTCGGCGGCAGCTTCTGTTTGTTGTTGTCGCGGCTCGTAAGTGGTGTGAATAGGTTAGGTGGATAGGTGTCTTCTTCGCTCCGACGGCTCTGACGAAATGCCTTTCGGAGAGCGTAAACATCGGAGGGGAGAAGTCGCTTACACCGAGGAAGGAGTCAGGACGTTGGTCGAAACGTTGCGGTGCATGCGTAATTCGAGGGATCTGTTTGGGTAGAGTTGCGCGTTGGGAAATGCGGATATTCAGCGGCACGCGGTTCGCGTAGTAAGCTACTCGGAGTCACGACAGGTGCACGGAACACTAGCGTTCGTCAGCGAGGGTGCGTGAACTCCGTGTGTGGAAACATTTTCCCACACAAACGCGGGATAGTCTTTCGCGTATGCATTTTGGCGTTGATGTCTTCTTTTTTTCTCAGTATTCAACGGATATGTCGTGTATGTGATTATACCTAAGATAGTATGTTCAGCGCGGAAAAAAGAAATAAAAATAACAAAAAACTGGGGCCTTATTTCACCCTTATGATCACGTGACACCCGAGTCAGAACGTCTAGCGGGTCAGAACACCCAAGTAGGTCGAAACATTCACTGAGCCAAATTATCCAACGAGTCGAAACATCTATCCGAGTTCAACGGGTCAAAACATCCATCTGATTTCATTCCGGGGGTCCTTTCCTTTGGTGGTGCGGTTTGCGGTTCGAGGTAAGACGTGGTAGAGGAAGTGTGTACGAACGAAATCTAATGCTTAATGAAAACAGGTTCACCTCTTATTTCAACTATGATACACACAAGAAATAAAAAGAGTTATACAGGATGTTAAATTTAAATTGTAATTCATTTTTTTGAAAGAGTTGTCAGTTACACCGGATCCGTCTTCACTATGCGCTTATCTGGCTAGGCGGACATCAGATAAAATAAGAAGCATCATGGTAAGCTAAGCTGGCTTAATTAACTAAAATCGGTTAATTATTTTTTATTTTCTTGATTTGTGGGTGTTTTGCTGTTAGAGGCGAGACACATGCAAGAAATTTGCAAAAAAAACAAAAAAAAACAATGTTTTTTAGATATTAATTTATCGCTTTTCGCGTTTTTTCCTCCGATTTTAATATTGCGCGCAAAAAGAACGCCGCGAGTCCTCTCCACAGTGACACTTGGAAGAATGACACTTAGAACGCAAAGGAATTTTAACACAGTTACACAAACTTGAAGCCGGGGACTAAGGATGGTGATAATGGTGACGACCATGTTCAGTCATGGTAGCAGCGGGTCTGCTGAGAGCGGGCCGCGGGTCGGTGGAAAACTTCCGTGGCCGGAACTGGCCCGCGGGGCCTCGTTTGGAGACCACTGGTGTAAAGCAATCACCGGATCAATATTGCACCCGTCCTCCGCTAAGTGGCGTCAGCTCATTTTCAGTGTTCGCGCTTGCGCTTAATAGTCGAACCTCAGTCAAACTTTTGTCTAAGGCAGCGTTATAAGTTTTAAAACGTCGAACCCGGTCGAGTTCTGACCTCGGTAGCTTCGCGACATCCCTATGTGCAGCTGACAAGGACTCGCTCGCTTAGCGTAATGCAGCGTTTTCATTTGTTTAGAGCGCATGCTCGCCACTATTCACTAATTATGAATCGCTACTGCATTCAGTATCTGCGGCAAGTAAATTAGCAAAGCAACCAGACTAAACGTTGAGGAAAAATCGCTTGGCACTTACTTGCCTTTTAGCGGGATATTACGAAAAGTGTGAAATGCATGGAGCGCGGAGCATTTTTAACACGAAAAGTTAAAAAAAGGAAGTAAAACAGCTGCGCTCGAAAGTGACGTAAGCCGTCTTCATATTCGCACACAGTATGTAGGCGCAAATTTTGTAATCCCGTCTAACAATCATTGTTTCCTTAGTTTAACCACGCTTTAATGATTATGATATCCCCTAACCATTCGAGATATTCATCAACCTCTCTCCCGCTACACGTGGTTATGTAACGGAGTACTGTAGGTTGCAAAACGCATAACGGAACAGCGTATTTTCGAGAGATGCAATTTAATGGTTGCATTCGCAAGAGTTCGTCTGCTTATTTTGCAGGGGTTGCAGTCACGTCAAAAACGCCGAGTTCTGGTTGGCTCTAATTGAAGGATAGTGGGTAGACCTCGAAGCAAGCTGCCTTGAGGCCTACTCACTATTCTTCAATCAGAACCAATCAGAGCTCGTTGTCTTTCTGACGTCATCGCAACCCCTGCAAAGGAAGCAGACGAACCTGCGCTCCGCGTAGTCATTGTCTTTTTACGTAGAAAGTGCCCTGCACATCGCAATGTTCGTCTTTATTCCTCGCGTGCTCTCCTGGGTATAGTAGCACCAACTTTTAAAACTCACCCTTCCCATGTGTTGCCTTTCGTCGACACCGCAACGAGTGCCTTGCCTGTGATGGATGCCTGAATGTATAGTTTTATGCCTCACTCCAAAACCGACTTCAAACCTGTATTTTAATTATGTGAAATGTCTAATTTGGCAGAAAAAATCCAACGAAAATTATTTATAATTATTTTGTATATTTACCTTCTCTCTCTGATTCTCTTTCACTCTTTTGTTTCTTAAGTCTTATCTCCCCAGATATCAAAATCCTGCGTACGCCAGTGGCACGTGACGTCGTGCTGGGACGGTATCGGGATGAACTTGTATTGAGGAAACCTGGGGTCGCAGTGTCTATGAAACCACAAGGCCGCTAAATGTCGCGCAACAGTCGGGCGATTCAGAGTGCATGGAGATGCGCGATATGGATGGACAGCAACGCGGGCTCGGAAAACCCGCCCGATTTTGATAGGACTTATCTCACTATATACTATAGAGGAGGGCTCAGTGAATGCGGAGTATGGTCTTCAAGATAAGTCTTACTCGAAATGGTGCTCCATGCAATGCTGCTGCAAAGCTTTTTTTTTTTTTTTTTCAATTTTTACAATTATTTTGTTTTACGTGGTTTTTCTTTTTGAGCCTGTTGGCGGAAATGGCATTTAATTGCACGGTTTCCGTGTCCTCGGTGGTCTAAGGAAAACACAATACAGGTGTCGAGAAAGAAGGAGAAAGAGCGCAATTTCCGGTTCCGCTCCACTCACTTCCGGTCCTCAGCGACTGCGTCGCCCCTCCCCGCAGTTGACCCGGGGAGTGTATAAAACAAAGTAATGAAGGTATCTCTGATCGCAGTGGCTCCGCGCCGCCGCGCGCGGCTCACTCAAGAGACGCGGAGAAGGCGCAATAAATATGGAGACGTGTCTCGTTTTCGAGAATCTCCTTTTCGTTCCGGTTTAGCTATCTGAACTGGGGCGCCTGCCTGATCTCTCAAATAAATTAGCGGGGAAGGGACGGGTGCAGGGAAGAGCAGAGAAAAGCCGCGGGGACAGATGGCAGGGACGCTGACCAGTTTTTCAGGTTGCGTTTCTCAAACGTGCGCGCGGCTGCCAAATTCATCGGCAATCTGCGAAGAGAGAGGTTGACGTCGAGATTTTGATTTGGGGAGTTGGCGCCCGGACAGCGGAACCGGAGAACTCGCCGAGGGACGAAAGAAGAAAGCAGATTACGGCGACTGACTGACTGATAGCAAAAACTGGTCTGCGACCGGCGGAACCCATTACTCGCCAATAAAAGCATCCGCTGAGAAAGATTTGGCCGAGTTTATCGGGCAGAGTCTCTGCCAGTTGTACTCCGGGAACTACGGTCCAGAAACGGTAGCGTCTCCGCCGTGACATTTTTCCCGAATGAGCCGCGCGCGCTGCCCCAGGTTAATGAGTATCACTTTGTGGGCGATATGGGAAGCGCGGGGGCCGTCCAGAACCGGATGCAATCGTCTCAGGTGCATCCTGAAGGACTCTTTGCCGCAAGAGCGGGTAACCGACAGGCGTCCAGCGGATTGGCTAGCTTGTGCTAACCACGAACCACGATGAACTTCCTGTGTTCCTGTAACGGACAGCGACCCGCTCACCATGAGATGGTGTCCCGAAAATATGTTCTCGATCCAGGAGTCAGTTGTCATGTACACGTCAACTTTTTAGTTTTTTTTTTTTTTTTTTGCTCGCATGGGGACTATTTTTGATTTATCTGAATTCTGCATGTCATGGCAGTGTATTGGAGGAAGTTGCTCATGAATGAGGCGTATTCGCTCCTAAAATTTAGTACGCCATTGTGCATCTCACTCTGAGACGTATCGAAGCCACGACGTCGTGCCCACTGCATATGCAAACTGTGGTCCGGATTTTCGTGGCGAAAGGTTACTTGCCGAGAACTCGTTGACATCGTCCTTGCTCAAGCTCGACTGCTGCCTAGTTTAAATTGGAGAAACATCGAAACGAAACAAATGAATGCCTTGCAACAAGTGGCGCTTTTATAAGACATTCAACTTGCACTGTATAAGCAATCATGCGTGATTATCCGTCACGTGAGGCTACATAAACGCGGGAGTTATGAAGGCGAGAGTGAAGCATCCTGTCGCGAGCCCCAATGATCTCATTATCTCTGGACAGCCCGACAGGGATGCACAACAACCTCCGGCCGGCAGCTGCATGCTGCCGTCTAAAGAAGACGTCGGCATTCGCAGACCGAGATATTCGCTCCTTTCGGGGATGTCGAAAAGAAACAAACAAAAAACGATCGGTTTCTGTCACGCTAGTTGTGGATCCTGAGACCTGGCAAATGTCAGATTGAGCTCACCAACCCTCAGAACGTTCGAGGTTTAACAAAAGTTGAGTCGTCTACTTCTACCGGCTGCTGCCAAAAAAAAAAAAAAAATCTTAGTGTAAGCTAATAGGTTCTCTATAACTCTGTTGTGAATGCACGTTTTCGGCGACTGATAATTGCTGTATAGTGCTGAACGAAATAAATGTGCGGAACCGACTAGGTGGCAAAGCCTTTCATGCTTACAGTCTTTGTTGAGGTGGCATGAGTGTAGCAAAAAGTGAAGCGATTGGCATGCGAGAGTTAAAGCGCAGATGTTTCGCCATGCCCTCGAACTTATGACTAGCGTCCACTTCTTGCCGTTCTTAAGCGTGTTTCACATGCAACGGTTTTGGCCTTAGACCGGCGCGATTTCTGCCGTCGCGGCGCTCTGGCCAGCAGCAGCGGTTGAACGGCACGAGCGCCGCGACGGCAGAAATCGCGCTGCTCTGTGGCCAAAATCGCTGCATGTGAAACACGCTTTAATCTGTCAAAGTGTATTCGCAGGATGGACTTAAAGCCGCAACTCGAGTGCAAAATATCATCCGACAATTGCATGATATTTGGAAAACAAACACACAAAACAAATAGTTCCTCGTCATCCTTTGGAAGAAGTAACCACGTGTTGGTGTTTATTTTACTGAAATAGAAAGTATGCTTTTTAACGAAAGGATATTCGTTATTTACGCGCAGT
The DNA here is from genome assembly GCF_016920785.2 of Ixodes scapularis. Classification (NCBI taxonomy): domain Eukaryota; kingdom Metazoa; phylum Arthropoda; class Arachnida; order Ixodida; family Ixodidae; genus Ixodes; species Ixodes scapularis. The sequence continues at coordinate 26,565,436 of NW_024609884.1, read as the reverse complement.
AAGTACCCTGGTCTTTCAACAGCAGCCGGGAACAATTTTCGCGTGTTTCAACTTTCGTGGCAGTTTCGGTTGGTTTTCCGCGCATGATTTCCTGCATTTTGGAGGCCAGACACAACACACGCATGATGGAACGTCCGTCGCGCCGCACACGACGGACGCTTCTTGTGTCTGGCGCATTATTCGCTGTGAAAACCGTGACGCCGCCGTTTCTCTTGTGCAACATTCTGCTTGTTCATCGCTCAAACGTCAGGCTAAATTCAGGAACCTGTCCGCGGGCCAGGGAAACCATGTGTATCGCGTGGGCAAACGTCGTAAAATTAGACATCAAACCTGCTCGTGAGAGCCGGACATGCTATTCTAGTCTGTTGAGGAACCGGAAACCGATTGCGGCAAGCGGCTCGCTGGACGGTGTCCCACGTGCAGTTCTCTCTTTCTTTCTTTTTTTTTTCTTTTCTTCTACGCCCGTAGTTACCACCTTTAGCATAGAAAAAGAGAAGCAGTCGCCCACCGTGCAAGTACGCGCAATATTCGACGCGTGCGACAAGACAGTGGGGCCACTGTGCTACTCCCAGCAAGAGCGTTTCGCATAGACATCCTGCGGCCAGCCGACCTTATAGTTTCTAAAAAATACACATCAGCTTACCTGAGCACAGCGCTGTACAAAACCTTCGTAGCCACAGTCCGCGCTAACTTCTTTGCTCAAGACCTGGAAAATGAAAACGACTCAGAACGCCGAGCTCTGGGTGGAATAATTAGTGGGTAGGCCTAAAGCTGGCTGCCTGTATCTTCAATGCACTCCTCGAACGCCTTAGAGCGCGGAACGCAGGCGTCCGGCGTTTGGCTCTCGCATTCGAACGCTTTCGACGAGTGCCAGGCCTTCCCGCTGATCCTTCCAATTAGAGGTCGGCGTTCAGACGTCCACGCGCGCTCTCGTATCCTCCTCTCCCTCACTTTCTCGGCGCATAGCCTGGAACACAACAGCTACGTGCGCGAGATCAAAGCCTTGGGATGATTCTGCGTCGTAGCTCGTGCAGCGGAAGGAAGCAGTTACCACCACAGCTATATACGAGTTCACTGTAAGCGAAAAGGAGCGTGGGCTTTGACGCCGCATGTCCGCGGTCCAGGTTCCACAGATTTGTCGGCCGTGTCGTTACACCATCCCTGAGGCGAGAGGCACACCTGTTCTTTGTCGGGAGATGTAACCATTGCGACAGATGTTGGCGACCATGCGCGGGCGACGCAATGACGTCTCGTCATCGCGATCAAAGAGAGCTAGATATTCGTATCGCCGTAGGGGCGACGCGACGCCAGACGACAGCGTTTTGCGCACATGTGTTTCCCGCTAAACTGTAGTCAACATCGCACTATCACTCTCTTGTTTCCCTCTCTCTGCGTAATTTTAAAGACGCTATCTAGCGCAGGGACCATCGCTCTTTTGGCAATGCAGCAACGCTGACGAGCTGTTCATGTTGTGTTGGCAAACACGGTTTGCGGACTTTGAACTCGTATGAGCGTACTGTCTCCAAAAGAAACACATTCGGACGCAACCGGAGCGAGGACGACCCACGCGAGTAGTATTTTAATTTTCCCTTTATTCGCGGTACAAGCTGGAGCTGGTTCCTCGCGGAGTCTTCCTTATTGCTTTTACACCGCGCCATTTAAAAATACTCGACGTCGGAATTAAGGAAACGCTCCAAGCGGCAACATCTTGACTCTGCGTTTCAATCGCGGAGCCGCGCTAAAGCGTTTTGGCTAGCGCGCGTGTTTTCGCGGCGATCAACCGCGCCGTTAACGAGTTGTGTTCGACTGTCCCGCGACATAAATTGGCAGGTTGGCGGTCACGGAGGCCGCTTTATTTATGTAACCGTGCCTTAAATTAATTGCCAGAAAAGCCTTGATGTCCGCATGTCGATTCGAACACCGTCATTTGCGACCGGTCGAGACCATAACTCAAGACGTGTGTTGGATGTCGAGATTTCCCGCGTCTGTGCGCCTGCGCGCGCGCTTGCCCTCTCGACCGCGCTGCGTATGCAGGAAAAGCCTGTTCACGGACGTGCATGCGCTTCGGCGTCGCTTCGCGTATCGCATTCAGATTCTCCGGGACACTTTGGGAGCGCGTCGAATCGTAACTCTTGTCCGGCGGAGACCGAAGCGAGTGTTGCTTCGCCTTTTCCCGGTGCTGTATAGGTATATACACCCGACTGGGCAATTTCGTCCTTGGCTGACTTGTGTCGAGCAGCGTCGGGTCGCCCAGGAATCTTCCAGCTTGTACTACTTGAACGTCCATGCCACTTCCCGATCAAATCGCGACTCCCATTGAACGACGGCAAAAAAATGCGGCCGTAAGCAAAATCAAGAACAACGAAAGCTTTCCCGTATAGTATCCAAACATGGACGCCTCGAAGGTTTCATTTCATATTCCGATCGCTTTCCCGTCATCATTAAGTCGCCGTAATGATGACAGCTGCATTCGCCCTGGCTGCGAGGCTACGCCTGCGACGTCACCAGGGCTTGTCGGGCCAATCGGAGGATGCCGAGCCGTCGCGCCTCTGTGACTCGCGACGCTGGCATTGTTTGCGACGCGTCCTTTTTAATTGGGCAACTGTTGATAACGATCTGCAACTGCGAAGAGACCCGGGCGCCCTTCCTCTATGTTTGCTGTTTTGTCGTTGTTGTTGTTGTTTGGCCTGCGAGCCTCGTTTTTTTCCCCGCGATGGCGGTGCGGCAAACTGTGGGCGTCTGCGTCGGTGAGTAGTATGCAGACGACAAAATTCTGTTATCGGATATCGTTTTGAAAACTCCTCATCGCTCGGATCTATAACGTTTTGGGACAACCAGCGGTTTATGGACCATCCCCAATCCACCAGCACGCGGCCCTGACGTCGTGCCGCTGTGGTGGCTTTGCCGTCGTCGCGGCATCATGCGCACGTGCAGTGCTGCAGCCTGGGCAAAAGCGGGAGTGTTCCTAAACAGCTCGTTGGCGTATAATCTGCGCGCTGCCATCTTTTGTTTATACTTGGCTGTGGAACGCGCGTTCTGAGCATGGGTAATGCATCTCTCCTTCTTTCATTCATTTAATTACCTCAAAGCGGCCGAAGGCTTTACATGAGGGGGGAGTAAAACAGAATTGATACATTTTGGAATACGTGCATAACATTCAAAATGGGATCACAGATACAACAAACGAAAAGAATCATAGACGAAGCGCATGCGTCCACTGTCTACCGACTCGGCCTTTTTTCGCCCGCGTCGTGAGCGCTAGAAGGTGTATGGTTCGTCTTGTTTTCGAGCTTTTGCTTGTTTTCGAAATTTTCTCGCTTGGGAGAACATCGAGATTTTTTTTGGCCACCATTGGAAGGGGCTATCGGGTCACGCTTAGGTGATCACCTTTTGTTGGGGTGTGAGTATGACTAAGATGGGGCGAAATAGTGACATGGACATAGTGACGTAGCAATTAAGCGACTTTGGTAGTTTTAGTTTTTGTCCCATTTTCCTGCGGTTTGGAAAAGAAGCCCGCCTTAGCCTCAGAGCCCAAGTGTGCTTTGCCCCCACAGTTTTCGGGTGGAACTGTTGAGGATAACACTGACAGTCATCTGCTGTATATGTCTGCATTGTTTTAGTCAGATGTCGACGACCACGAACTTGTGCTGTTTTACTATGCTTCTTGCACGTTGGATTACTTTTCTTACACGCGTCGCAGTAGGCTGCAAAACATAATTGCCCAAGAAAAGTTTGCTAAGCACGGGGTGTTCTTGCCGAGTGCCTGTACTCTGTCTCGCCCCAGCGTGAGAATTTGACGTCTAGGTGCTGGCTAAAATGATGATGGATATGTTCTTCGAACATCGATCTCGATGTGTCGAAATAAACAGGCATCTAGCTTGAGGAAACTGGCACCGGGTGTACTGCAATGGATCATCTAAACCTGTATAGACAATTGCAGCATTGGCTCTCTTTGGCCATACTTGAACCTTGTGCCATTAAACTCCATTCGCTCCTCCGTTCATAATTCTACTAAGCAATCGCACTGGCCGCCGTCGCAGTTCTGGTCGATAGAGAAAGTGCCTGGGATTGCAGGCTTGCCAAAGCCGTACCTTCTCGTGCTTACTGCACGCGAGCTTGCACGCACATGGGGCACCAGCTATAAGATGTCAGACTTGCAATTGTGCATACAAATGAGATTGTAAACGTCGACGGCAATGTAGTTTGTCTAGTATGCATAGATAGCAGCCAGTTTGTTCTTTCCGGGGTGAGGTGTTCGTTACGTGACATTTTGTGCGCCGCGAAGGGCTCTCCGGAAGTGCTACACGGTAGATTTTCTTATCTAGATATGCAATCTTTTCACCAACTCACCTGGTCTCTTTCAGCGCACGTACTAATATAGACAGTGCACAGGTCGTGAATAGACATGTCATATGTTGTCATATTTTATAAGTACATGAGCTGGGTACACCAGATTGTTCTGGCAACTTCACTCTTTCAGCTTGTGGTGACAAACACCTGTAACTGCAACTTTACGGAAGTTACATTCGCGTACATGCTGCACGTGGTTTGGACACACGGGGTGCCAGCCAGGTACGCCATGTTTCGCTTAAAGATACAGAGAAACTTTATGTAGTAGCGTCGATTTCAGTTACTATAGTTGTATGTAGCCTCATATCACATTTGTGTTAGATTCCCTGCCTTCTGGAATGAGCGGCACTTATACAAGTATTGCGATCATATTCTGCAAGCAAAGATAATCCGTATTGTGTACGTGTTGCGCGCATGATACCCAGACGCAGCCTTTATTCATAAAGATTGGTGTAATACAAATATCTTATCAAGAATGCTTGCAAACTAGTTTCACGTATCACGTGACAAATTTCTCACTTCCTAATGTTAGAACATCATTCAGGGAGGTTGCATAGGTCACACACTCTCACAAAAATGTATGTTTGGTTTAAGTTTTGCGTCGACTCTTAAGGTATGTTTGCGGCAAGAAGTTCGTCTGCTCTTTGCGCACCTCGTGCGTATCTTTACCTCCGATGCGTCCACGTGATTTTGTGCCCCCCCCCCCCCCCCCCCCCCCACCCCTCCCCATCCCCGACTTAAATCAACGAAGGCGCGCTCTTGGGCTGACATTCTCATCGCGCGTACCCTGTGCGTTCCATATATGTCGCCTTCTGATTGGCATGTTTCGATGTGATTGGCATGTTTCGACGCCTTCTGATTGGCACGTTCCTTATGTTCCGATGTAGCAAAGACGAATTTTCGAAGACTTACCCGCCGTATGCGCCCACTTTCATTAGGTTATCTCTGGGTAACTATCTTTTTGTCTTTCGTTCTTTTTAAGCACTCGTCACCTGTTAATCACTTCTCCACCTAAGCTTTCTTTTTCTAAGTTTGGGAGAGACGTGCCGGCTATGTGTACCTTTCTTCCTTTTAGCTAGGGAAATGATGACATCTCGCAATCATTTTAGGCGCAATTTTTTTTTTATGTGTTTGCAAAATGCACGCGCTTTTGCATTTCGGGTGGCAAGCCTCCCCATGACATCGTCGCTAGTGAATCCCCCCCCCCCACGCTGAAGTTTGACGAGAGGCACCGCAAAGTGGTAGACGCGTCCGTCTCGACGCCGTCGCGTGTTAGCGTCGCGCGTTCGTTGTGAGAAGATCCATGACACGCTGCTCCTTTTTGGGCGGCTCTGCTGGGGTCCAGATGTTTGGAGGGGGGGGGGGGGGGGGGGGGGGGGAGTTCAGTTACCTTTTCGGTGGTGTTGGGCAAGCACCTATAGCTTTGGCGTGCTTCGATTCACCGATGTTCATTGGTACGTTTACTTCGGCACGTGCTCGCGGTGCTCCATCCATCAGGCGATGTCTCAAACTCAGCTTGTGGCTTTTGTTGTAGACTATGCACGTGTTTCACGCGCGCGACAACCCCGTTGTGGCGACAGAGCGGCTCCTGGAAAGCACGTCGAGAGGAAATGAAGACGACGCGCATCAAAGAAAGCAGCCGCGGGATCCGCCGTCTGAGCTACGGTCGTTCCGTTTTCGATGTCAGGAATCACCTTCGGCGCCCCATCCCCCTTCTGCGAATACAAACGCTCTCCGTTGAAGCCGTCGGACGCCTAATGCTCGGAATGGCGCTGATACAACGATCGTCCAAGTGGCGGTCTCAGCCACTGCGGAATGAAAATAGATGCCGTCGTTGCGTCAGCCGGGGCGTTCTCGTTTCTTTCTTTTTGTCCTTCCAGGCTTGATTGAAAACAAGCTACAAGGTCGAAAACATCGTAAAAGTGAGCTTCGCTGGCGCTTTAGATTACGCTCGGCGAGCCAAGGTGAGACGGGCATGTGAGAACAGTCTGTCTCCTGTTGGGCTCGGTTGGAGCGCGGCGGCCGTTGGGCTTTCCCTGCCAGCCGCCCGAAGTCGCCCACCGAGGAGCCCTCTCGCTGTCGCGCTTTCGACCCTCCCCCCGATGATGGTGTGGCTGGTCTAATGGCCGTCCAAGGCTGCTCTTCGCTGAGCCCATTTTCGTGAGTTCCGAGTTTGCCGGTTCCGACGTGAGCGTTCGCCTCTTCGTTCCTATGGCCCAGGGATGTCATCATGATTGTACGGACGGTGTTCTTTCTGTTTTGGAATATCGGCGAGTGTCCATCAGTCCGGGGTGGAGAGGCGGTAGTCTCGAATCGTACGCGCGTCTTGGGGCGTCTGGAAGGATATCAACGACCGGAACGACTCCGAATGGCCAAGATGTGAAACAAGGCCTTTGGAGGCTTTCTATCTCACTCGCCGGGAGCGACCTCGGCGTTCACAAGCAAATAATTCGCCTGCACCGCGTCCTTTTTTTTTCTTTTTTTTTATATATATATTAATTGGTTTTAACACATGCTGGATTTTAGGTGTTCGTCATTTTCCTCCGTCCCAGGTCGTGTCCCTGTCAGGACAACACAGTCCCCTCGAAGTTGTCGAGGCAGCCTAACACTTTCTAAAGATTTTCCCTTCACCTCCTATCACCTCCCCCCCCCCCCTTCCCCTTTCACACACACATGCACTCTTTATGCTACCGAGTGATTCTAAGTGTTAATGGCGTTGCAATATCACCCCCAGTGTCAACCCTCTGCAAACTATGCCTGGGTATTTTTCTGTTTTGCTATGTAGATTCAGGCGTCACTCTGGTGCCCCCCCCCCCCCCCCCCCCCCCCCCATCGTACACGCCCCGTTTCCTCTGAATGCTATAGCTAAACCAGTTCGACGTTGGTTGTTTTTGCTTCCCGCTCACTGTTCTCCGTGAGTCGGGACAGGCTCGCGGACAGCATCTGCGCCGAGCTGAGCGCTTGTCGAGATTGGGTTAATTCGTGCAGTCGGCGCGCGGCAATCTCGGAACGACTCAAGCGGGTCACCGTGGCCCAATTAAAAAAAAAAAGAGAAAAAAAAAATACGCTACACCGAACGAGTCTCTAAGCTGCAAGGGGCGAGGCATTTGAGCGGTTGCTCGATCTTGGGCCGTTTATGCATACCGAAGGCCGGTGATTTTTTGGGGGGGAATTCCTGGTTTTTTTCTCGGATCGTGCTCCTCCGTGAAACAGATTTCACGGCGAGCACTTGCGTTGTCGACGTGTAGATCGAATGGGCCTGTTTACATTTCGTAAGCTCCAGAGTGTAGGCGAGCGGCAGACCTCGCTCGCTGCCCTTCTCTCTCGCACTCTCCCTCTTCTTCGCTTCCTATGTTATGATTATCATTATTGTTTGCTTTTGTTTCAGAGTTTTCTCTCTGTGGAAACGAGCGACTTAGCGATGCATTTCTTCGCAAACTTGAATTCGAGCGAACCCAATTTCAGCCGGTGACATTTTGTTTACGCTCCGGGATAGCCACAGCCTTCGCCGTCCTCCAACTTGGGCTTCCTTTTTTGCTTTGTGCGTGGCTTCCCTCTCGAATTGTTCTTGGTCTCCGAAGCGCGCCTTGGGTGCTTCGTCTTTTGCGTTGTTGATATCCGTTGTCGAGCGTTCGGCGGCTGCCTGCCACCACCGCCTCTGCTACTGCCACTCGTGTTGTCCCTGCTGCTGTTGTTTGGCGGAGATGGCTGTCTTTGTTTGCGGGGGCTGGCCTGCTTTGCATATTTTGAGGGGAGTTTGCGGGACGCGAAGGGCACGGCGCCAGCGCGCGAGCGCGCGCGCGCCCGTTTTTTACTGACTAGCGGGCAATCACCTGTGGTTGACACTCTCGGGACGACAAAACAAGGCTGTGTTAACAACAGGAAGGGAGCCGCGGAGGGAGAAAGCCAAAAAGAAGGCGGAGGAAAAAAAACAAAAAGAGAAGGGAGAAAAAAAGAGTCGCGCCTGCGCGCGCGCCATGTTTTGACCTTTTTAGGAGGAAGGTTGGGGGAGCGTTTCTCCCTGCAGAAACCGCGCGCGGGAATATTAAGCGTAAACGGCTCAGATATAATTGTTTGTTGTTTCTAGATGATGCTGTTCGTTTTTGCTGTAGCCGTCGCTCGAACGTTTTTTTTTCCCTCGTTATATGTTTTTATTTATTTTATTTTTATTCGCTCGTTCGTCGAAAAAAAAGGTGGAGGGTGGCGCTAGTGGAAAAGCGACTCTTTCTTTTTCTTCTTTTTTTGCATAGAGGCCTACAGCGTTGGAACGCTGGGCGCGCGTGTCCTCTGAACGGTCTGCCATGGCGCTGTTAAAAGCGCCCGTCAAATATTTATAGGAGACCTATGCTCTTGCGTTCTGTCTGTCGACTCTGCGATTTTGAAATAGGAGTTTAGGCGGACAGATTGGCTCCCTTCTCTTTGGTTGCACTGTTGATGTCGTAGCAGAGCCCGGGGAGCCCAACCGGGTGGCTGGTTCCTAGCGGAATTGATTGTTTTCTCCAGAGAAGCAAAGAAAGCTGATCGTTTCTCTTTTCTGTACTGCCTTTTTTTTTTTTCTACATTTTTTTTTTTAAGAACGGGAGAGAGGTGGGGCTTGCTGTATTTTGCTGCATTTTGCAAACAAAACAATGCGAACTTGGAAGTGTAAAGCAAGGAAAACAAGACTAAGTATAAGACACGAAGAGATTCCTGAGGCACGAGAAAATTGAAGGCGTAAATGGATGATATTATGCGCCGTGACATTGTTTGTGATTTGAGATGCCGTGTTTACATTCTCGGACTGGAACACCGTTGTGCGCGATACGTGATCGCTCTGCACGTGAAAGTGACATATCTGAAATTAGGATTAGCGTCGTCTTCCTTTCTTTTCTTCGAAAACGTCGCACCATCGCGCGTTCTATATAGGGCGCGTGGAATCGTACATCGAATTCACATCACCGAAATGTACTGATTACTGCAGCTACAAACACTGGTGCGGACAGCATACCTCTCTAAACCGACGGAGTGCTTTCGCATAGCCGATATCTAATTGGCACGTTTTTATTTTGATTTTGTTCACACTTCGAATGGCCCCAAAACATTTTTTTTCACGGTTAAAAAGTAAAAAAAAAAAAAGTGATGGACCATTTTAAGTTACAAAGCCAGGGGAAAACTTTTTTTTTTTCAATATTTAATGCGATACTGAATGAAATTTTCGCAGTACTTGATCGCTCCTTTCTGTAAATCTGGTGTTAGTTTTGATATAGCTTGTTTTTAAAGCGACAGCGTTAAGGAAATCGCGTTGCAGAAAAGCGGGACGGGAAAATCCTGATTCGTCGATAGGGTTATGACGTCGCAGCTACATGACGTAACGCGGAAAATAAAAAAAAAACAAAAAAAAAAACACAACGCTTATGTGAAACGTGACGTCATGCGTAGAATAAAAGTGATTAAAACATGATATATAATGCGAATTCAAGGTCGCCGCATGTCTCAAATGTCTTCAGTTTATAAAGCAATTCATTTGCCTAAAAGAAAAAAAAAATGAAGAATTTTCGGTGGAGGCGGGATTCGAACCCACGACCCTTCAATCGTGTTTCTTTTTATTTATTTTTTATTTGAAGGCCACGCAGCCACGCTTGCGCGACTTGGGAACGAGCGGACGTTTATATGTTTAGCCCTCACGCGTTCCACTCTTAAAGGCGAAGCTTAAGCGTGTTCCTGTATTTTATGTTCCTGATGCAATGCACGTGCAAGAAAAAAAAAATGGCGTGCACGTGGGGCATGGGAACAAACTTAAAAGAGCCTAGGAAAATAGGCTAATAGGCCCTTTTCAAAGGTCCATCAAGCAATATTGGCGGTCGCCATTGCTTGAACACGAGCCGTGTGATTGGATCCGAGTGCTCACCGAATGCTGACGCAGCGCTCATTCTCAGCACGAGCTGAGCCGAGCTTACGCCGAACATTCACGCAGCCCTCCATAAAGCGCGAAACACATGTACGACGAAACCGTCCGATCCGACGTCCGACCGCGCAATACGACGGTCGGAGGCGAGGGTTTTCAACGCTCTCCGATGCTACGAAAACCTTCTCCCCCCAAGGTCATTCCGGCAGTCCGCACGTCGGATCGGAAGGTTTCGTCGTACATGTGTTTCGCGCTTAAAGGGTATACTCGCTCGTTTTAATCCCCTGAGTGCAACAAACTAGGAAATAAATGTTCATTGGAATTATTTTATTTTAAAATACTTGAAAACCACAAGCAAGCCATTCTAAAAATTAAAACAAAAGTTTTTCTGTTTTTTTTTTACGTTTTATAAATAGAAAGTTATAAACATATGTATTCTAACTAACCCTTGATAACTCCATTCTACATATCCTTGAGCTTTTGCTTGCCGAATTTGGTTGTCATAAGGCAATATTAAAACAAGAATTCTTATGCGCAAACTGTGAAGATTCCTCAACATTTGAGAAAGAGAAAAACGCGTTCGAATATTATCTTATATGTGTAAACAAAACTCCTCCGCGGCGCAAAAAAAAAAAAAAAAAAAAAAAAAAAAAAAGTTACGAATTTTGGGGCGAAATTGAATCTACACAATATTGCGATGGCGAGGAGATGGCTAGGACTACTTTCGAAATAATTCTGACGGCAGGCGACGTCACAATTTTAAAAACCGTGCACACGAACATGGCGCACAGAAGGCCTTCAAACGCGAATTTGACTAATTTCAAAACCACGTTTTTTTTTGTTTTTTTTTTACGAAATATTTTCGCTTTGTTAAAACGTTTGTTGCAAGATAGGGAAATCCTTCTCGACAGTCCTTTTATTTCCCCCTCTCCCACTGGTATCTTGACGGAGGGGGACTCCTTTTGTTGGGGCTGGATGAGCCGGGATAAGCTCCCGGCTTATCGCGCCCCAAGATGTAGCAACGTTAACATAAGAGTGGGAGAGGGGGAAATGGGAAGGGAAGCGAAGAGCATTTTTGTAGCTCGCGGAAAATTATTTTGTAGGTTGGTTTTTAACGACGCAAATCAGGAGAAAGAAGTACTTGGGTACACTCTAAAAAAAAAATCTGGTCACAAAATAACTCTTAAAGGGACCATGAAATGAATTTTCGGCTGCAGGATAAATTGGGATGTTACTATCGCATGTCGCATGGAGTGCCAAAATAAATCTAGCACTCGAGCCTGCTTTTCGGTACAAAAATTTGGAAATACAGCGGACTCTTTCGAACCTCCTTTCCTTCGAAAGTTCTTAGCCTTTTCACTGTGGTGCATTCTCGGTGCCCAAGCACGCCAGCCGAACCCAGCTCATGCATTCGATACGAGGACTGCGTCACTCGTACGTATATATGCGCTCGTCAACAATCAATCCGTGAGAAGGACAAGTTCCATGGTGTGCTTGAAAAAGCTCGGTGCACGGAAGCTTGGAGTCATCGCCTCTGGTGCCACGTGTCGACCACGTGATTTCTCATTAGAACTTGACAAATCAATTCATGGTCCCTTTAAGCAGAGGTCACACTGCTTAGTCGCGGCGAGAAGTTCGGGTATCGACGCCTGGTGGAATTCTTTCACAACCCAGAGTGAGGATACTTCCCCTGCTGGTGCAATCATCTGCAATGCCAAGTTTTTATGCCCTACGAAAATTAAAACATAACCGCGTGGGTAGCAGGTGCACTACTCACAGTGAGGAAAACAGCAGCGCCCCCTCGCGAGCTCAATATATCATACAAAAACAGTCTGCGTACAGATTCGAACGCCAGTCAGCGCGAGATCCGTGCTTCGAATGCCACATGGGAATGGGTTCAAGGCAGGGGTTTCCCCAGGATTCTAATCAAGGGGGGGGTGTCCCAATGGCCTGGGGGGGGGGGGGGGGGGAGAGAGAGAGAGAGAGAGAGAGAGAGAGAGAGAGAGAGAGAGAGGAGAGGCGATGCGAGGCGAGGCTAGATAAAATATAAAACTGTTTCTTTTTTAGTCCACTAGCTAAATTACAGACGTCTATTAACCAAATGCTCATACCCGTAATGTATGTTTCTTTTTCTCTATATATACACCTGAGAGGTGGTGTTTTCTACTTAATCTGAAAAAAAGAATTTGGGGGGGGGGGGGGGGGGAGGGGGGGAATCTAGGGAAATCCCTGGTTCAAGGAGAAATTTGGCACGCGGCATTCGAACCACGGACATTGCGGTGACTTGTGTTTGCACTGTCTTTTGTATGATGTATGTGTGACTCCGGCTTTAGGAGTTCTTCGACTGGTCCATATTTTGCACCCTAAAAAAGTTATTCTAAGCACCCCCTAAAAGGGTTCTTCGTGAAGAAACCTATATGGGCTTCTTTTAAGTAATGCGAAGGCAAAAACTGTCCCATGGAGCGAAGCCGGCGTTGTCTGGAACCGTCGGTAGCAGAAAAACGGCTCCCACAAGTGGAATTCCCATTGGCCGCGACGCATCATATCAGATGCTTCGTGACGGAAGCCGGCCGGGCGCTCAAGGTCAAAGCGGATGCGCCTCAGAAATAAAACACAGAGAAAAGCACAGCAACCTAGATGCATCGATCACGGAAGCCGTGGAGCCGGCAGGGTTCACCGCGCCTGCGCAGTGGGGGAGCGTGATGTCACCGCTGTAGCGCCGTGTGCGATGGGAAGACGTGGCGCGCTGCTTGTAAGAATGCTTTCGCACTCCTACACGTTAGCAGTCTTAAGTATCTCTGCCGAATGTTTGAAGCGAAAGAGTGCTTCATCGGCCAGGTAGCTGTCTTTCTAGTGCGCCAGGGGGGGGGGGGGGGGGGGGGGGGAGGCGACCGACAGCTTTGAGGCGAAACCGTTCTTCACGAGCCGAAAGAGTTCTTGGGGCGTCAAAAGAACTTTCAAAAACGGATTTTTTGTTTGTTTAGGTGTAGGCTTTTAAAACACAAATCTGTCCAGACTACATTTCTTGTCGTTTTCTTATCATATTTTCAGTCAATCAATCTGTCAACAAAACGAATCATTTAGTAGTTGCCTTTTTGGGCGCGAATGCGTGCGTCCGTGCGCGCTTGTATACATCGTTTCCCGTCCTCTGGCGTCTCAGCTTTCGACGTGCCCCTTGCATAAGCTCTAGCGATCACGAGCTGGGATTGGACGTAGCTCTGCAGTTTCGCTATCAAAACCCAACGCTTACGGGGAAACATAATAAGCAACGCCCTTTGTTTCTTAAACAGTCGCCGACAATAGTGTGTTCGGCTACCGAAGTGAACATTTCTCAATTTTTAAACGAATGAGCATGTGGTATTTTGAGACTCTAGGTCACTGACAGTCTAAGAAACACGGGGCGTGGCTTTATTATGTTAAAGACCGACGGCCAGTTCGCGCTTTCCACTTTTCCCCCGCTTCCTCCTCTCCCCTCTCTACCCTGTCGACTGTTCTCTATTTCCTCCTCTTTCTTGCTGAGGAGGATCTTCTGCCTTGCAGAATCTCGAGTCTGGTCGTCGGCCTTTAATTCACGCTCCTGTCTTCGTGATCGGTTCTTCGGCGTCCTTATCGGCTAATCCACAATCTGATTGGCTGCTGAGCGTAAATGAGATGCTCGGGATTCGCCACGCCCTGCTTTTCTTAAGTGCTCAATGAATCGTCAGCCAAGCCCCCATTTATTTAGTTATTATTTTTTGTATCCAGGTTATTGATGCTGTTAGTGCTTGGCAAGGTAGTACGGGGTGAGTCCGTAAGGGGCCAGCACATTTGGCAAGCCTCAAAAATTCGAATTACAAGCGTATTGAATATAATATATGTTGTGACTATATATCCACGTTACATATATATCATGAACAACCCGGTGGTAATTTTTAGTTCGTATTTTTTTTTCTTTTTAGTTAGTACACCAAATAAGTTAACTCATGCCATCGACCGACGCCACCTAATGTGGCCACGTCTGGTTCCAGCTCGGTGCTGATTAACCATATACTGGCGCTTCCGCGCGCGAGCACTGTTTCATATCGGTTTCGCAGGTCTCACCATCGACAGCGACAGCTGAAATAACTCACACCCGCTTTTGGTGCTCGATCGAGGTTTCCATTTTCTTTTATTATTATTATTCCTATTATTATGTCTTTTGTACATACCGAGTACCGACCCATTAAAGAAACTGTCGCTTTTAAATGTGGCGCGCACAAAGCGAATGGAGTATGGACAGACGCGGGAAACCCGCCCACGGAGCAACTTGATTACCCAATTCTAGAAGCCGTTCGTTTTCTTCTTTTTTTTTTTTTTTCCCCTCTTTAAAGCAACGAATTCGTAGTAACCGGGTTTCGTATATAACGTCGGGCTCGAACGAGCGATTTCTTGGGGTGTCGGACCGATGTTTCTTGACGTTGTTATTTTTGAACGCCTCTTTTTTTTTTTTTTTCTTTTGTTTTGGCGTTCTTTTCTGTCCCCTGTTTTCATTTCGGAGGGCTGTAATAAAACATGATCGACGGTGGTCAAAAGTGGACGGGAGCCACTGGTCTCTGGTTTTCGTCCGGCGCCCCAATCAAATTTCGCTCCGCGCGGAAAGGAGAAGGAAGGGTGAGGGGGAAAGAGGCCCTCTCGGACTCGGTTCATGGGACCCAACCTGGGTCTTCCTAATTGCAATTTGTAATTATGCCTTTTAAACGCTCGTTGTGTCTTGAGTATCTTAAAAAAAAAAAAAAAAAAAGCACGTACGCGCCTCTCGCGGAAGCCTTGTTAGGGCGTTAAGCATAAAACGAGGATCGTCCGTGTCGCCGAGTGGGCAAGTAAGCGCTGTTGGGGGATATGTACCGGGCAGTTGGCGCTCCGAGTAGCTTAAAATATAAGAATAAATAAACGTTCTCCTCCTCACATTAACCAGGCACGATAGTTGACGGCGCGGGAATAACTTGTTTGACGCCGGCATGCCGTGAGCAGCGGCCATTATATCGCTCTTTACAGCTCCCAGTGTGGCTGCCATAAAATGTGTACGCGCGGGAAACAACACAGTCCGTGCTGTCGTGAGAACGACCCGATCGCGAACTTCGTGGTTTTTGTTGTTGTTGTCGTTGCTTAAATGCGGTTGCTCTTTGTTCCCCTGCTTCGCTTTGTTGGCTGAGTTGAGGATTGTGGTAAACAGGGACGACTGTGTACAAGCTGCAAAGATTTTTTTTTCTCTCTCTTTCCCGTGTTTAGAAGGTCCAACTGCTCTCGAACAAAATATTGCGCTGTCGGGTCAAAGTACGTTCCCAGGATTAAAGCGCAGTTGTTTCCTTCTCTTTACTGAGCGTTCAAACGAGTTGACGACGTGACGTTCGCAGAACCCGTTAATTACGGCTCGTGTATGCGAGAAAAATAAAAATAGTGATGTGGATTTCGTGCGCCGTCAGGGAAGAACGATCCGTTCGTGCGCGTCGAGAACGAGAGGTGTACGCGAAATCTGGGGTGAGGATATTCGATGCCCTCGATTTTCAAAGCGACACGCGACGGGGCGCAGCCGCTTGAATGACACGGGCCGAGATCGTTTCCGTCGGTGGTATAAGAAAAGGGGGAGAACGCTCTCGATTGAGTGAGGCGAATCACGATACATGACTCGCCCACAAAACATGACATCACCGGCAAAGTATAGAGTAGTGGGGCTCCTAATGACCAAATTTTTTTTCTCGTCTCTTTCTCTCTATATTCTCCCGGGCCGCTTTCTGTTCGGAATGAGGAAATTGATGTCTCCGCCACATGCAGCAGTATCTCCATCGTGGACAACGCTAATGGTGTGGAGCGAAGAGTCCATTCAAGTGCCGCTATAATTGTCGGGGCGTGGAGAGATCGCTTTGTGTCCGTTCGCGGCGAGTCGCCTCAAAAATCGAACGCAACGAGAAGTGATCCGGGGTCTCCAAACCGCAGACCAGAGCGAGGTTGTTTGGCGTGTCGTTGGAGGACTGTGACGCGGGGGTGCCAGGGGTCCCGGAGCGGAGCGCGGCCGGCCCGCGTGTCTGGCGCACCTGAGCGGCGCGGGGCGGCGTCGTGGTGCGTCGGCCGCGCGGCGAGCGTGTCAACGGGGGGAGGAGCCCGGCCGAGCGGGAATCGGCACGGCCTCGCAGGCTCCGACCATTCAGGACGTCCTACGTAGCGAGTTGCGGCGTTGCAAAGGCCGCCGCCATGCGTGCCGGCCCGCGGCATGCGAGACGACAACGGCCGTGTCCGCGGCGAGAGGGGAGAGAGAGGGCCCACGCGCTCCCCGCTGCGGATCAACTGCGAAGCACAAAAGAGGCGAAAAACGAGATTGATTTGCGAGTGCCAGCGATAGAGGCCACTCCTCCCGCGCTCGGGCGGACCTCCTCTCCTGGCGGCTTTTCTTTGTGCCGCTCTTTGGGAGAGGAGGCGACGCAGCCCTCCCCGCTTCGTGCGGGCCGCCGGCCGACTGTACATCATCATTTGATGAATGCGTGTCTGTCACGAAGAGAAGCCTTTTGGATGGACTCCAATATGGCGATTGTTGTTGGAGGAGAGGGTTCGCCGCCTCCTCGCCCAGCCTCTCTCTCTCTCCGTTCGAGCCTTGCCGCCTGGTTCCCTCTCCCGACGGGGTCGAGCGGGGAGGAGAGGCGTCGGAGAGGAGGCCGAGCGCGTGCTGTCGGCGCTGACGATCAACTCTCCCTTCAGTGACTCCGGAGCCACGGACAGGAGCGCCGCGCTCTCCAGCAGTGCGCCGCTCGAGTCGGCGCGAGAAAAAGACCGTCGTCCAGAAATAGCGGGCGCGATCGGCCCCGACCGACTGATGCGAGGACCCAGCGTCCAGTTTCCCGTCACGTGACTGTTCCTCGTGCTGTGCGACGTGTGCGTGACTGGCGACGTTTCGGCGCTTTCCGGCGTGGATTGGAGTGTCGGCCCGGAAAGCTGGATGGGATGGTTATCCGGTCGGCGTCCGCCGAGGCGGTGGCCGTGATCGCACCCGCGGTCACGGCAGCGACGGCCACCACGACGCGCCGCCGGCCGCGCAAGGCCCCGCCGCGGCCCAGTTGCCGGCTGTCGCTCGTCGATGCCGTGGTGGCGGGCCTCGCCGCGGCAGCAGCCAAGAAGCAGAAATGTAGGTACCCCGACAGTGTCCGTGTTCCCTCGGCTCGCCCGCTGCTTGCGGTCGTCGCCAGCAGCGAGCGTGCCGTCTTCCGGGTCTGCCCACGAGGCCCCCGCTGACTCAGGCAGCCTTGGCCGAGCGGTCAGCAGAACCACGATCGGGACACGCCCGCGTGCCCCTATCGCGGGTCGCTGTCGTCGCTCCTTCCAACGCGCGTGGTGCCGACTGCTAAAGAAACCTCGGCGGAGTCTGCTCCCTATCGTAGATGCCGGTTGTCCCGCTCCAGGAAGCCCGGCGAGCCAGTTCGTTCGTCGACAGTCATTCCATTTTAGTACGCGACGGTAGTTGGACGAACCCCTCTGCCCGCTTCACAGGCTACTTCTGTTTTCGAAAGATTTCGCGAGCTTCTTTGAGAATGGGACGTTTTCATCCGGCGACCGATTTTACTCGATTTATTGAAAGGTAGCGCGGTAATGATAGCGCAGTCGTGTTTTCGTTCTCGTTTGAATTTGAGAAAATCGGTTGTCAACAGTCGTACCTGGCCCTGGCTATTACCGTTCATTCAGCATGTTCCGTGTCTTTTCTCCAAACTTCCGCTTCGCGTTTCCGTATGTTGTGCAGACTTCAGTACTGCGTATATGGCATCCAAACTCGACGTTGAACGGAGGTTTTCATCAATACTTTCCACTCGTCCAAATCCGAGACGGAGTTTCGTCTAGCGACACGCCGGTTCGATGTATTCCCTCCTCTGTTTCCCGAAGTTCGGCCTCAATTCCATCTCCATCTTTCGGCGTCGTCTGTCATCATCTGTCGTCGCCGCGCACACACTTGCACGCTGATCCTGTACAAATCTGTGCGCGGCACTACAGCGTTTCCACGCAGCGTTTGTATTTCCCAGCACTGGCCGTAACCAGACCCCGTGTTTTGGCTCCCTTTACACGTTTTTTTCCCCCCTCCTAACTGCATTCATTACCCCGCACCAACGTGGTCCGGCAACCGCGCGCGTCGCCTTGACATGTGGCGCCATCTCGGGTACGTCCTGCTAACCATTCGACCTCCGTTCTTCCGGTGTTTGGTGTTTTTGTCGAGCGCGCGACATTTCCAACCCGGATTTTGTTTTGTTTTAGAGTCCCGCGACTCGCGCACGGAGGTGGCGGTGGGTTTTGAGTGGAATACAATTGCGGCCACCTGACGAAACGATATCGCGGCGGGGGTAGAAGCGTCCGTTTTCGAGCTTGCTGTTCGTGTCTCGTGATTTATAGCGGCGAGTTGTCAAAGCCCCCGCTACCTACGCCAGTCACGGAAAGTGTTTTCTATATTACTTTTTTTTTTCCTTTTTTTCCCCCTAGCTGGTTCTGGTTATTGCTTTTTTTTTTTCCCCTTGAAAGATTTGCGGGAGATTATTTTTCATGTCAGCGAAACGGCTTCCCATGGAGAGAGAGAGGGAGCAACGACTATGACTTGCGCGCGGTCGCGTTTGGCATATGTCGCGCAAAACTAGTTTTCCCCTTCTCGCGACGCTTACGGTGAACGACTTCACGAAGCGAACTCCGTTAATCCAGTTGTTGTTGCACGGATGTGCGCCATTCTCGCCGATATACTACACTCCGTATTATTTGAAGTGCGACCGAGGTGGAAACTACGAACGCGAGGATGTCTTGAACAGCGCTTGCACTGCACGAACGCCGCGTGCACAACGGCTATGATCAAAGCACGGGGTTTGCGCTCGCAGGCTTGACTTCGCTCGCGCCTAAAATTAAACAGAGTTCTGAGCAAAAGTTTGCCGTCAGCTTCGTCGAAGTTACACTTCCTCAATTGTGCGCGTGAAGAAAGGCGGTCGCATGCGTGATTCACATGGCGCGATTTTAGTTGCGATTTCGCAATGGCGCCGTCACTCGTGTCGAAAAAGAGTCAGTCTAACGGGACAGGCCGGCGCTAAGATGGTTCTTAAAAGGATCGACTTTGTTTTTGGTTCGTGCTGAAACCAAGCCGAAAAAAAGAAACAAAAACCTTGTTGTGCGCTTTCTGGCGCGCTGTGTTCTCGGCTGCACATCATAGGATATTTATTTTCTTTCCACTCTACGTTGTTGCTCATATTAACCTTCCTTTGTTCGGTTTATTTTCGGCGTATCTTCTCTGAAGTGTAAGGTAAGCTCACCTTATAATACATTGGCGGATGATGTTGACCATCGATGAAGGCTTGAGAGCATTGCCGTTTGCCGCGCTCGACCGATGTCACCCAGTTTTTTTCTGTTCGGCGCGGCACTCTATGGAACCTGGGTGTACATCATCCTTTCGAAACAGTAATTACTCACAACATGAAAGATAAACGACTGTAGATTCACGACGAGATTGCACATTCGCGTAAATTGTTTTGCCGAACTTAGCTTCTTTGACAGTTCCGTGACTCATATATGTGGCAAAGGTATAAACGACGTCGACTGCTCAGTTAATTTAACGGAAGTGCGGCGACGAAACATCTGTGGCGAGCGTCAGAGATGTCGAGCGCACGGGAAAGATAGAGAACTATCGAAGGGAAAAAAAAATCAAAACATTCTTTCATTTCTCGCTAATCCTGACGTCCCAGAGCTCGAGCCGTTTTAAATGGATGAAGTGGAAATCACTCATTTTTGTAGCTTCCTGTTATTCATTTAGGACGTACGTACCCAGAAATGTTTTTCGTTGCAACTGGCCCATTTACTACCCTAGTAGTACTAATCATAACACTAATAACAACTATTGGCGTTCCAAGGAGGTACGCATAATATTTCTTTCCCGCGCCATGCAGTTTCACCGCGTTGTTTTGTGAGCGCAGCCATTGTTTAAACGCGTCACGAGGAAATGTTTTAATGTTTGTCGTGGCTTCTGACGCCACACATTTTCTTGTTTGGTCGTAAATTCGCAGGAAGTGTTTAGCCGTTCATTCTCGCTTTTGACAGCTTTCATCGCGAGCTTTAGAACTTCCTAAATCTTCAGGTGGCAAAGGTAACTCGATAACGTTAAAGAGAGTTCACTGCCCTCTACACTTCTTGACTGAGGGCGACAAGTGGTGCTTGCTGGGTGTTCGTACGCCCTTTCGATGACTCTCACTAAGCGCAGCCATTGCGACCAGGACATCCGCAGCATAAGCCAACAACCTCCTCCCTCTTTCGCTGTAAACATGCCCGCGCGTCTATTTCCTGCAGTGCACCTGGAGAGCCAACGGCTGCTATCCATATGTAGAGTCCTAGCTGGTGAACGACGAGTTCAGAAAATGGGACGACTATAAACTTATATTCTACCTCGTCATTCGCCAAGCTCCTTCTTTAGATGGGTTTGCTTCCGTGTGTTCTGCGGAAACAGACGCACGAACATTTTTTTTTATGGTGAAATAACTACAGCCAGGTACTGTAATACATCGACACCTCTCTCAGCGCGCTAGCCTTTGCATTGCGTGGCCGTCTACGAGTATTGAGCTCCGAATGTGGAATCCGTCCACCTTAGTTTTGGCCGAAGGGGGTAGCGCTTTATCGTCTCGTGCACATCTGTCTGACCACAGTGTTCAAGAGGACCGCACGTCGTGTCGTCCCTCACGATTAGCGCTGCAGAGCATTAGAGCTGCGATTTTCGGGTTTGCTCGCTGAACTTCTCACTATAGATTAACTTGTTCTTCGTATACACGGCCGAGTTCGATTGAAGCTTTCTCTTCTCGTTGTGCTACGCGTCGCTGCTCTTTGTTTGGCAAGTGTGAATCAAAACTGACCGGATCGGGTTAAATGAAGTGCCCCGACGGGTCTGTCTTGTAGCCTAGGGCTTATGTTACGTACACCACGAAGGACGCCCTTAAAATGATTGGGGCCTCCTCTATATCTCCTTTACACTGCCAGCATTAAGGTATATTTGACGTAGGTCATTTTGCAATCGCCGAATTAGCCCTGCGCTCGTGAGTTTCGAGCACATGCCACGCGCGGAGAATCACAAGATGACTCGCCTCCGACCATAAAGGTCCCTGCAAGCTATTGGTACCTTTATGATCGCTTGAACGTGGACACCGATCCAGTGTTTACAAAATCACAGCTCAGCGTTGCGATCTTCCACAGCTCAGTACGCGTATGTTCGTTGCTTCAAAACGCGAGCAAAGCACGCGGCGTATACGAACAAATGCTGAAATGAATGCACGAGATTGCGGTTTAAAAGCTCGCCTTTGCAGAACGACAGCTCGCAGGTGCTCTTCAAAGCAAAAAGCGCTTGATGGCTCGCGCTTCTCACCTCGGCTGTCCCGTCGACCTGGCCGTTGTCTTCCACAAACGGGCTTCTAAAGTCACACGGGCTTCTGATCGAAGTTTCAGCGTTCGTGCGTATGGCGCGTGGATTGCTCGCTTTACGAAGCGATGAACATGCGCGTGCTGGGATGGGATTTTGTGAACACTGGAACGGTATATATTACGTACAATACATCTGCGGCCATGTCATGTATGCTTATAAGCGATGGACGGCTCAAAAGTCTTTCCGCTCGCGGTGCTTTCTTACGGCTGTTTTATTTATCCCTACGCTTCATGCGCAGCCTTAGTTTGCTCTAATCTCTCTGCTACGGCATACGTAGTTAGGCTTTAGTTCTTTACAGGTTTTAGTTTAGAACTCCCGCTGCCGCTCAGTTGATGTTATAACGTAGTGCATAATCGAACTTCTGGACCGGTTTGCTAGAACAGCGTCTCAGCTGAGACTGGGTGAAAGAAAGCAGTGCAAAGGCTGGGGCGCGATCGTCTTGAGCCGCGGTTTGAGTCTGGCTCAGCTGGTGCGCTGGCTTTGGCAGCGCTGTCATTGACCCAGTCTCAGCTGAGACGCTGTTTCTAGCAAGCCGGCCCTGAAACTGGCACTGTGCGACCACCGTACTATAAATACATTCATTGTAACGAGCCTCTAGTTCTAGTTT
Source organism: Ixodes scapularis (assembly GCF_016920785.2). Classification (NCBI taxonomy): domain Eukaryota; kingdom Metazoa; phylum Arthropoda; class Arachnida; order Ixodida; family Ixodidae; genus Ixodes; species Ixodes scapularis. The sequence continues at coordinate 26,543,170 of NW_024609884.1, read as the reverse complement.
GTGTTCCTGTCTTTACACCAAAGCACAAAAGACGCTAAAACCTTTGATGTTACGAAAACGAGCAAAAAATGGGAACGCGAGAAAAATAAATAATTGAACATTAGTTTTTTTTTTTTTTGTACATCTTGCAATCGCGAGGGCGGCACATTGAGGTGATGCATTTTTTAGGGAGGGAGTGAGAGAGAATGTACCGAGTGCTTTCTTTGCGAAACACTGCAGCTCGCATACCCGGGTGGAGAAGGAATTCTGGGGTTCCTAGCGTTTTGAAACGGTAATGGTGTCAGTGTGTCACACGTTGTGAGGTGCAAGTTGCAACGCTGACGTCGCGAAGTTATTGAAAGGAAAGTTACCCCCGCAGTTTGTAGTGCCTGCCGAGCGCATGCCATTACTCTGGTTTGTAGCGAAAAGTCCAGCTCACTCTTTTAAAGAGAATATTTGCTGAATCCACGTGTGGTTTGTAGACGATCTGATATCATAGACGATCTGATATATAAGCAAAGCGAGTTAGATATCTTCGATATCTAACTCGCTTTGCTTATTAACTTGCTACATTTGGTCAGGCTCTGATACAAGCCCATACGTAGGAAGCCCATACGTTTGCGTGAGCCTTTCAAACGTTTCGATGCGTCGTTTACCCTCCGACGGAAGCGGACACTCCGTAGATTGCAAGCACGGGATTGTAGGTTTCTGCTCCTGCTGTATACGGCATGTACCGCCGGAACGCGAACCAAAGCTTCCAGCTCGCTGTCGCACTTTTCGTTCCTGTCACCTGGCGCCCTCACTGGCGTTATTGTACATAGCTGTACAGTGGCCCTCCCGCGCATTGGAAATGCCTTTTTTATATCGGGATTATTACACTGACTACTTGTAAAGATCTGTTATTACAAGGACGTATTGAAAGGAGGACCTTCGAGGCTTCGAATATGAGATGATAGCAGGAGCAAACTTCTTGTCTACATATAAATATGCACCTAAATGAGCTTCAGTACGTGGCTGTTTTCGGGAAGGCGGTGTGATTGATGTTTGGAAATTGGCGTCTCTATAAAATCGCATGCTATATCCTTGTATTTATTTATACATACCCTAAATGCCTCGAGGGCGTTATAGAGGGGAGTGGGTGGTTCTGAAGGGCTAGTCGCAATTGCTTGGAGTCGGGTATGGTAACTATGGCATCCGGGAGGTCATTCCAGTCCACAAGTGCTTCAGCTGCTGGTGCGCTTGACTTGAGACGGGCGATCTTACATGAATGATCCAGTCTTGATGATATGTAGGTGGACGGTTTTAGAAGGGACGTTTTCAAAGAAAGGTGTGTAAAAGACTTTGTGAAGAAGATAAAGACGTGAAATTGGACGGCGGGAGGAGAGTGGAGAAAGGTTAAGACGAGACTTCATTGACGATACACTTGAGGTGCGAGAGTAGTCATTAAAAATAAAGCGAGCAGCACGGTTTTGAAGGGATTCAATGGGCTCTGTTAGATTTTTCTGATGAGGATGCCAGATCGAGGACGCATATTCTAATTTAGGCCGAACGATAGTGGTGTACAAAATACGTTTTAGGTTTTCAGGTGAGATTCGAACATTTCGGTGAATGTAGCCTAGAAAGCGGTTTGCAGAGGATATAATTGTTTTAATATGAGTATGTCATGATAGATTAGGTGGGAAATCAAGCCTAAGTATTATTTGTATTGATATAATCAGTGAGGACAGAGTTCGAAAGAAATACAGGATAGTTAATTGACAATGAACGAGAGAAGCACAGGCATTGACATTTGTTAGGATTTAAGGACATGCGCGATGTGTTACACCATTCGGAAATTTGAGAGAGGTCGTCCTGAAGCGTTACATCATCAGCAGAGATTATCTTACGGTAAATTACGCAGTTGTCGGCAAAGAGTCCCACAGTACAAGAGATGTTGAGAGGAAAGTCATTAATGTATATTAAGAAGAGTAATGGGGCCGAGTACTGTCCCTTGGGGGACACCAGAAGAAACAGAACACAGGGAGGATTTGGTGTGGTTAGCATAAACAAACTGACGACATTGAAGAAGGCATGATTTGATCAATTTGAGTATATTAGGGTCATTCTTTAGTATAGTCTCAGAAAGTGGACGTTGTGTGGTACTTTGTCAAAGTCTTTGGCGAAATCTAGAAACAGCTCTAGTGGCGTAGCCAGAGTCAAGGTTTAGGTAAGAAATAGGAGCTGCATTTCATAAGAGAAGTTACGACCGAAACCGTGCTCCGCATTGTTGAAAAAGAAGTTGTGTTCGAGAAAATCAAACAGATGCGTGAAAATAATATGCTCCACAATCTTTGATGGGATGCAAGGGATAGATATGGGCCTGTAGTTGAGGGGAGAGGACATTGCGGCTTATGTGGACCGGAAGGACCTTGCCGATTCTCCAGCCCTTAGGCACCACCCCCGACTCCAGAGACTGCCGAAGTATTTTCATCAGAAATAAACGAGAAGACAGGTTAGTGTTACATAATATTTTAGCCTTTGTATTATCAATGCCACAGGACAACGATACCTCTGATGAGTTGATAATTAGATATACACCATTAAATTCTACAAAAACAGGGTCCATTGGAAAATAATCAGCAGGAACGTGGCCAGGTGAACAGTAAGTAAAAATCGGCGTAAACACATTGCAAAAAACATAATTAAACATACTGTAGTTGTAGATCTTAAAACAAGGTTCGCGTCAACACCGGGAAAAATGTAGTGCACTTCTTAGAACCTAGAACCCCATTGAAGCTCATGGAGGTTGTGGCGGCCGTTTCTGGATATATAGTGGCCTCATGCGTGCAAGCACGTGCAGTGTGCACGCGAGGGCACTTTGGTAGGCCTGCGGTCGCGCGAACTTCCTGCAGAGATGAAGTACGGTGTCGTCACTGACAGGGTAAGGACGGATATTTTGCCTTTAGTATGCACTCGTTGCCCTCTACCGTGCTTTGGCTGGGCGTACACGCTTGAGGCTCACGAGACGCTGAAGCGTTGCCGAAAGTCGGGGGCTCACGCTTGAGGCAGGACTGCTGAAGTGCATCCCTGCCGTTCTCATCATGTTCGTGACTATAATGTCCAGAACTCCCTGCTCGAACAACGACTGCCCCTTATTCTAAAGATTCTGCACAGGGTGGGAACACGAAACTCTCAAAATTGCAACCCCACAAATGCTGAACCGACCGTGCTTCATCGTCATCGTGTCTAGTTTTAGACGTGCATGTAGCTCACTATTGACGATTCCGCTATTGTTTTTCATCTTCAGGGCATCTTAAGAGTTCCTCGTAAGAACGCCGTCGGCCTTAAAATGTGATGTTTTGGGATTTTGGGCGGCTCGGTAGCTCCGCTCGTTTTCGCTCTCTGACTGTGGCGCCGTTCGAAGGAATGAAAACTGAGCAGCTTCTGTCCAGTAGCCGGAAGTAACGTTGGGGGAACGGCGGGACGGTTCTTGGCGTTTTTGCGAATGTTTATAGCCTTGTATTATATGCCGCTCGCAGCCCACGAGTGCACTAGAAAGACGCAGTACTTCCCAAAATCAAATTGCGTCCGTAAGTTGATGGTCAGGTACCCATTGTGGGGGACGCGCGGTAGCAGGCATGGTGTCTTTCTACCGTGCTTGCTTCGACACAAAGCCTCGCTCATCAAGCTCCGCTAGAGACGGATACCGTTGTTTCCATAAAGCTCGTATACATCTTTCCCGCACTTAAAACTCGGGCAAGAGATACAGAGTCAAGGGGGAGCTGTGGATTCATGCGCGAGGCTCACTCTCAAAGTGCATTCCGCAGCCAGTTATACAAAAATGGCAAAGCGAAGAAACTTTGCGGGCTGAGATCATGACAAAGCTCGGCAATAGTCCCTTTTACTGTTTACAGACATGAATTGCCTCCTGTGTCTTAAGCGATTTCCGGTCTCTCCGTCTTTGCGAGCCTGTCGAACTTGCTTATGTCACCAGTCATGGAAAGTATAAATGCTGCACGGATAACAGAGTTGGAGATTTAGGGAGGGTCTTCGGCTGTACGATTTAACGTCTTAAAGGAGACATGCTGCTTTCCAAGAATTTTCGAAAAAAAAAAAAATGCACAGATCTCGCGCTTCTTGGTTCTTTTGGCGTTTGCCTGGAAAATTGGTTAGCAGTGTGGCTTCTGTGATTTTGTGGACGATTTTTTTTCGTCAATGCTTGGTACGAGAAATGGCGACATTGACATTCCTGAAAGCGCGGTCGCTTCCTGCGTTAGCGTGGAAGAATAACGGCGATACAACCGAATCTGATGTTGTAGATATTCCGCCGATGGGACACACTTACTTGGTCACAGGTATGCCTACACATATAGATAAATGCCTACCTATATGGTCTTTACTAAAACAAATAATGATCCACTTAGCACGGTGCTTACGTTATCTGAACTACGCAAAACGATAGACAAATACACCCACGTGCTTTACGTTGTTTGTGAAACCTATGCGCCGAGAAAGTGGTGGAGAGGAGAAGACGAGAGGGACGTCAGAACGCCGATCTCTGGTTGGAGCGATTAGTGGGTAGACCTGAAGCTATACTCCGCGACAACTTTTCTTGGCAATGCAGTGGAAGGTACAGGCCCGCGTCCCCTCTCCCATTTTGAGTGTACGCAGGCTCTCCTCCTCCCCCATTTCCGGGGAGAGGAGGAGAGCTCGCGCAAACTGAAAATGGGAGAGGGGACGCGGGCCTGTACCTTCCACTGCATCGCCAAGAAAAGTTGTCGCGGAGTAAAGCTGCCTTTGTCTCCACTGCACTGTATGCAGACTGTCGTTTGTTTGGTGTATAAGCAGTGCGACCCCGGCTTCAGTCGTTGTTTTACGTCTGCCTCTGACAATCGTCTCCATCGTTGTACACGGCAGCTCCGTGCCCTCCGTGCAGACATGCTCGATTCGGGCGATTTAAGACGTGTTCCCTGTCACTTCTTATAGTGAGATTCAGAGAAATGGGGGAAGTGGGGAGCTGGGCAAGTAAGCCCCTACCCGACCTGGAGAAGGGGAAAACCGCTCGTTGTCGAAAGACCAAAAACGATCATTTGGAAAGTTGACCGCGTTGGTGCCAATAGGCAGTTTTCGTCTACCGCGTTTCTCCCTCCGCTAAGCCCCCCGCAACGAAGAAGCCGCTATTGCGCCTTCGCGCCGATGGCCTTGACTGTAGAGTTACGGGTTATCGTAGCGGGTTGCGGAGAGCTTTGCGGGACGGCGAAAACGATCTACGACAACTCCCCTAGTGATCGCGGACGAACGGTGGATCGGTAGTTCGTATATCGGTCCGGTGGCTCGGAACGTAAGGGCGCGATCTTTGTGTCTCGGATAACCAGCGCACCTCGGAGAGCGGTGACTGAGGCGTTTGCGGGCCTGCGGTTCTGCGTGCGGGTCCCGGAGGCGTCCCTCTCTCACGCAGGCAGGGCGTTCGCGCGCGCATCGTCCGCTCGTCCGTTGAAGCCAGCGACGCCTCGGGTCCGAGACAAAGACCGCTGTGGCTCCTGCGCGGGAAGCTCGCGCGCGCGTGAGGCCCGCTCGGGTGCGGACCAGCGAGTGCGCCGTTGTGCCTGACAGGTGCTAAACCTTGATGGATCGGCTAATTCGCGCCGGCTGCGTCGAGCGCGGGCGAGCTTTGTGTCCGGTTTCCGGCTTCCGCGACGCGCTCCGCCGCATTCGCGGCTCCTTCTCACTGCGCGCCCGCGGGCACGCTACCGCGGGTGCCCCTGCGACAACCGGCACATCAGAGGAGTTCCTGAATGTTTTGTTTTTTTCCCTCATCTTTTTTTTTACCATTAGGTTGCTTCTTATCCAGCTCCGCATATTTCGAGTGGTTTTCTCAATGCTCTCTCTCTTACCCCGTTCAACGTTCACCCGGACCCAGTCACGACAGTTCGGCCGTGTTAGTTCTGGAGCGTGTGTTTGGGCGTCGGCTAAAAGTTCGTTTACAATGTAGCGTTATCCGAAGGCCTCGATTGACTTGCACCAAGGCGGCTGAGCTGCCGCAAGCCGACACATACCGCATACCGACACACACCGCGAACAAGAACTTCTTTTCGCTAGAAATTAGTTTTTGTCGCCTAGAAAACGGAAACAGGCGTTACATAAAGGACAAAAGAGACCAGGCACTCTGGTTTTCAATCCGATCTATCCGTGTTGTTTGCTGTTTATACCCTGATTGTTGATTCTGCCCTTTTCCGGATGATTCATCATTTCTTTGAGGCGTGCGGAGCGCGCAAACGTCTCTCTTGTAAGCTTGGGTTGAACTTTCGCCAAAACAACGCTACACATGGTCGTATATCGTGAGACGGCTGCTGCCGTTTGCTAGCGATAGCTTACTCTTTATTTGTGTAGACTCGAGTAATAAGATGCGGTTACAAATGCAACTCCTTCGAAGCGTACATCTGTGAACTCCGTCCACCGATCGGATCGTTGACCTGCTTGCGGTTGAGCATGCGTCCACTCGTCGACTGTGCCAATGTGGCAGACCAAGACCGATGACAGCGGAAATGTGGTGGCACCCAACGTGCTTTTTCAGCTGAAAGCACTTGCTTGTAGTACATGTACACGTCGAACCTAGTGAAGTTGTACCAACGTTTGAGACGTGATGACGATACGTATACATTATTTCATTCGGAGTACTTTTGGTAACGAGGTGTGGCTCACACCATGTTTGCTTCCGTAGGCTCATTTTGTCAGTTTTTTTTTTTTTCCCTTTTTGGGGTGGATGGCATTTTTTATTGCACTTTTATTGTTTAGCTCTATTTCGGAATCCAAATCAAATTTCTGGATTTTACGTGCCAAAGCAACGAAGGGCAGCTGGCACGCCCCAGCGGAACCCTGTGGATGAATTTACAACCTGGGGACCCTTTGACGTGCAGCTGAAATCTCGGTTACCACGGCGCCTTCTCTGTAATAAGCCTCCGTCCGATTGTGGGCACCGCGGCCGGGATTCGAACCCGCCATAGAGACTCGTGGGCCGGTGCATTGCCTCGGCGCCACCGAGGTGGCTACTCCATTTCGGAGGAAAAATCTGTAATGTTGCGAACGGAACTGTGCCATCTTGACAATATAATGCAGCTAAAACAACGCAAATAGAAAAGAACGCGAATGCTGTGCGTATGCAAAATTAAACATTTCCCTAGCCCCTTTTCAATACATAGGCGAAATGGCTGCGGCCGTGATGCCCTAATAGATATAAACCGTGTGACATTAAAAAGTCATTTTTTGACCAATGGTAGAATAATTTCACGCAGACGGTATTTCATACCTCTCGAGCTTCCGATTTGCGGGACTTGTTAGCCCTTCTGTTCGTCCCGGCCATATTACTCCACGGATACAAATCGCTCTTTATAGTTAGTGTAAATATACGAGATATAGCACCTGGGAGGCGTCCTTTCTCGTAATTAAAAAGATAGATCTGGTAAAATTATGTTGTACACCACCGTTCTCGTAGTTTCTACAATAGCACTTTCTATGACCATATTAACATCAAGCGAGCTTCTTTATACATTTCAGGCACCCACACATCGAACCCGATGATTACGCATATACATACGATGAAAGACATGAAAATTTCTTACGTGTAGCTGATAAACCAAGCTAACGAAAAGGCCTCTCACGGTGCAGGCTCTTCGCTATTAGCCCGATGCTATTAATATTTGTGACACTGGTTTCCGACAATACACAATATTGTAACGCAGTGAAAGTATAAATTTTTAGTTTAGTAAGTTTTTTTTTTCATTTTTGCTTTGCTGTTTTTTTTAAACACTCGCTGTTACGTCGGACAACGCTTTCGCTGCACGATAGAGAGAGAGAGAGAGAGAGAGAGAGAGAGAGAGGGGGGGGGGGGGGGAAGCTTACTCGAGCTTCGTGCGTACCACGTGGTTCACGGGTACTGACGGGCAGTCACTGACCTGCCCGGGGTTACTGACTGCTCCTGAGTCTGAGCAATGACCACGCTTCCTACAGTGGCTCAGTGTCTTGGCTAATGCCTGGCTGCGTTAAACTTGGTTAGGAAGGGTGCTGGGGGTGCACTATACAAAAGCCAAGTTGTCCATTGAATCCTACGAGCTATCTGGCAATTTTCTCGTGCTCACAACGCAGGTGAACACTGAGGCTGCAAAATTAATCGACTACTAACGTTATCATCTATTAATCTCTAAAAGTAAAACCTAACTAGCTGTACTAAAAAGAAAAAAAGAAAAGCTTAGTAGCTGGCATGTCGACGTCAGTTAAAGGGTGTGTGCATCTCTCCGTGTTCTCTCTTCACTTCGGCAATCAGCCCGCAATGTTTGAATAAAAAAAAATAAATGAAATGGCTTCATCAAAACGTACGGTTTCTACATCGCTAGGGCTATACCAATCCCAGCAATTCTGTTCAGTTCACGATGACATGCTTGGAATTTTGGAATCGTTTAACGATTCTATCAGCCTCCGCGTAAGGCAGATTAGACCGATTAATTGGTCGAGAGTCACCGAATCATCGGTCAAGGTCTCTTCACCGATGCGCGGCTATAGAGTCCCTGGCGAGGCGACAACGGCAGGGCGTCGCTTTCGGAGGCGCGACCTCTAGGCTCGAACAGGCGCTCTTTGCCTTCCGCCGTGCTTTGGCGGCGCGTGCACGCTTGAGACTCACACGAGACGCCGAAGCGTCATCGAAGGTGTAGGGAGCTCATGCTGGATGGAGACGGGGTAACCGAAACTCATCTTTCTGCCGTTCTCATCCTTCCAGTGAATCGCGCACACAAATGAAATGAGACGGAAGGTGAGCAAGGAGCACGACCTCGCTGGTCTGGACGCTGACCACAGTGCAAATGGCAGTGGACTCTCGCACTCGCTATACTTTACTAGTTCCGAGGCGATCTTCGCACGTGCATTGTTTTTGATGAACTTAGGACAACGGTGTGCGGTGTCCACGCTGGAACGCGCCCAATGATCTCGGCAAAACGCACAAAAAAAAAATCTGAAAAAGCATAAAAAAGAGAAAGCTGTATTTTGCTTTGCGTAGCCCCGGTGAGTTGTTAGTTAATACTATTTCAAAGCTGCGCTGTGCTGTATGTAGTTTCAGTGGGGAAAAAAGAAAAAAAGAAAGTTTTCGAAGCGTACGAGCCTGTCGACTGATGCGAGTGGAAAAAAAAAATGAAAAGATCGGATGTGATAGTTTTTCTGCTTCGGGTTGGAATCAAATCACATAACCAGCTTTATTTAGTATAATTTGTGCCTGCGTCAAGCAGCCCACCGTTCCTGCCGTGCTGTTTTCGAGCTGCCTACGCCTATTGCCGCGTGCATGACCCAGTCGGAAGCGCATCTGGCTCCCACGCTGAGTGGCAAGGGTTGAAGAGCCCTGTACCTCGTCGTCATTTGTGACAATATGGCTGCGCAGTGTCGTTAAACAGCTGGGGTAGTGCCCGTTAAATATATGTTTTTTAAAGATTTTTTTTTTGTAATATGGCGGCGGGCGACGTTTCGAGACAGCTAAATAAGCGCTTGCCGCCATCATGGAACCCCTGCTTATTTAGGACGGCTCGACAACGAGGGGGCGAGAAGGATTAATGCGTGCTAACTAGTGATACTAGATGTACTAGTGTCAACAAAGAATAATCGATTTCCGTGATGTTCCTTTTTCTTTTTTGGCGGGGGGGGGGGGGGGGGGGGGGAGAGGGGAAGAGGGGAGAGGGGAGGGGAGGGAAAGGAAAGGTTCAGTGTATGATCTTGTTTTTATCAGCCCAACGGCCCTGCACTGGCCTTCGGCGTCGGTAAACGGCTGCTGGTGGACTGCGCCGCTGCACTCCTGAGCTCGGCGTCGAAGCGGGAAGCTCAGGGGTGCGCCTCTGCTTCGTGCAGCCAACCTTCTACTCCGTCAATGCACAATGCAATGATGAGCTTAATTGTGTTCGGAAGAATAACAACCCACGTGAAAGCTGTGCGACGCTTATGCAGCACATTATTGTAATTGTTTCCTTGCTTATGGTTAAGCGTATATACGGCGTGGTCCCTATACTTCTTTTATTGTCAAACGGACTGTATGAATCACCTGCATTAGCGGAGCGAAGTGTGATACGCAGGTGTTCCTGGGTGGTGCATTAGAGATAGCATAATGCCGCAATTAAATATTTCCTTTATAACATAAAAATGTACTTCGAAAATTCGGTTCTCGCGAGCCGCGAGCTTAAAGCACAGCCATAGGTGTTACGGCAGCACAATTGTGACACAATTTAATGGTGGTGTTTCTACGTCTTGTTTACTCAGCATTCTCTCTTCAATAATAAGTTACTTCCTCTTTAAGCCGCAAAAAAAAAAAAAAAAAAAAAAAACGGGTTTAGTTTAGGGAAAGTACAAAATTAAAAAAAAAAACTTTTTTTTTTTTTACTTTAAAATGTAGATTACCTTTTAGCATCTCGTTCGGACCGCTAGCGCCATATTAGGACGGAGAATGCGCGTTCGGCGATGCATAGTTAATTTTTGCAGTCAAATGAACCCACCAAAGTTTAATTTTGGAACACCCTGTATCTGTAAAACGCTTAGCAATAATAAAAAAAAAACGACGATGATGTTATATTGAAATACCGTATCAGTGTTATGCTCCACTTTTGGTAGTACGTTAGGAAACAACACAGCTTGTATAAATTGCTGTACGTTACAAGCGGGTTTTTGTTTCGACTTAGGGTCCTCAGCAGTTGTCGGGACAACACCCATTATGTGATTCTTCCTGCATTGACATACGCAGGTCTATCACACCCACCCAATAGTTCACACGCACACGTAAAAGAACGAACATTGCGTACAATGAACTATACATCTATGCTTGCCGTGTACAGTAATTTCAAATATGACTACTCAAAATGACTACTCTTCTAAAGTAGCTTTAGTTTTGGATGGAACCTGCCCTATATTTTTTAGTGTAAGATAGCTCCAAGGCTGGTCACGTGACTGGTGTTGCACCCTATCGGTGCTTATTTGATATTATTGATATTTTCAACGACTGGAGCCACGCAATGCGCGCTATCTCGCGCGCGGATATGCAGTTCTGTATTATTAAAATACGCAGACACCAAGCTAACAAAAAGTGTTATGGAGTCACTGTTTTTATATAATTAAGAAGTGAAGCACGTCATAGTGGTGCATACATTTCCCGTAGACTTCCAATGGATGCCGTAACAGTGTAAAGATACCTGAAAAGATTCGCAGCAATCATCTTTCCGTCGTTCGTTTTATGTACGGCTCCTTCCTGTGAGCGTATTGAGAAAATTGGCACTAATACTGTCGGTCTTAACCATGATTAAAGGAGACTTAGACACTGAGGTCTCGCCAGCGACATGTATGCGGTTAGTGGCGGTAGTTACGGAAGGGGACATGCGCTTGGATGCGGGGGGGGGGGGGGGGGGGGGGGGGGGTTGCAATCCACGCCGGGTTTGGTCGTCGAAAGAGCATCGCTTTCTGATGAAGCTTCCTTCTCTGGTACTCTTCAAATAGCTTCGCGTTCCTTTACCTGTTGTCGTTAACGGATTCCCGTGGCCTCTGGCACAGTTCAAACGCCCACCGCCGTTTTCGTTTTAATGAGACCGAATTATAGATTTTTTTTTAAAGATGTATTTAAAGATATAGATAGATTCGATAGCTCTTGACTAACCAAGACATTTTGGTTCGTGGCGTGGCCAAGCACGTATTCAAAACAGCACAGGAGGAACTCATTGCGCTACCCGGACCTATTAAGCGACTTTTTTTTTTTTTTTTTTTTTTGTGAAGGCTTTGACAAGCAACGCTGTGTTTCAATTTTCGTCACCGTGGGATTGGTCTTGGACCTCCGCACCTTCCTCGAAAAACCGAACCCATCTCGAGAGCCTGGCTTTGTGGAGCTTTATCGTGTCTTCGGGTGTACGAACTCACTGACGTTGAAGGCTCGGGGATCCTTAGATCCACGTCTGCCTGGCCGGACTGGCAGCGTTCAGTGCCTATTGCTTTTCCGCGCCGATCGTGTATACCGTAAAGTACGGTCTGGGTCTCACCCTGGCTCTGTCTCACCTTCATGAACGTGTACTATAGCGAAAACATTGCACGTTATCTGCTTGTCTTTGTACGCGACCCGTCGGCACGATTCCTCATGCAGCGGGAGCAGGACGAGACGGAGCATAGGCGGTTTTTATTTGCCCACGTCTCTATCATTTCGACTCTGCGGACGTTTTCCGTGCTTTGCTCGAGTCGCGTTGTGATGATGTGATTCTTCCGCTACGACGTGTGTTCCTGGACACGCCCGTTAACGTCCTTATGCCGTTGCGGAATACGGAAGGTTGCGAAACATCGAGCAGCTTCAGCTTGTGCTTTTAACGTTTTATGGACATGACAGCTCTGCCGTTTCGTAACGTATACTCTTCGTTTAATGTCGCTTTCCGGGAAGCAGATTTACTCTTTGACATTAAAGAAGGTGACGTGTAGACGCGAGGTCGGGACCTTCAAGGTGAGATTGAGATCGTCGATCCAACGGCTTTGCTTCGATTTTGTTTTGAACCGTCGTATCTTGACTTCGAACGGGGGGCGGGGCGATAGTGTCGTTCACTGTTAGGAGCACCCTATAGGACTGCCACGAGCTCTCTGTTTCGACTGGACAGAATGAAAGGTACATGGATAGGCAGAGTATTCTATATAGTGTGTACTTATAGGCTGTAATGGCCATTTCTCAAACCTAATAAATATTTACTAGAGATCGCCGTGGTTATCAATCTTGTACACGTTACTTAGAAGAAAGGAAAAGTAATCGATTGCGATTACAATTACTCTTGGGTGAAAAGTGTTCAATTTGATTACTCGAAAAGAAAAGTCGTTGGCTCTTACTTGAAAAAGTAACCGTTACTTTTCCGATTACTTCAAATTTTCAAAACAACTTTTTTTTTTTTTTTGCCGGTTTGAAAACGGGGTTTTCCTAATATAGATTATTACCGTCTTAATCCACCGAGTTTGGTAAACAATATTCCTCTCGGAGACTCGATTCCAAGATTCCTTGGTAGGAGACTTATACGAACGAAGGGCGCCATTAGGATGGAGAGGGGAAAATAGTAACTGTTACAAGTAATGTTTTGGTACTACTAAAAGTAATCAGATTACTCTCGCGATTACTTTGTATTAAATGTATTCAAATTATGACAAATTCACTCCAAAAAGTAATTGATTACAAGTAATTATATTTCTTGTAGTGGGGGTACCGTCCAAGTCTGTGTTGTATCTTCCCCTACACTAGCTCTCTTACAGGCATGAAACATGAGGAAAATCGCACTTTTTTATAATGCAAACGACGGCGTATGTATTATTGTCGTGGACAGTATCAACGCGAACAGCCCGGCATGCTTTTTCGACATATAAGTGTTTGAAGGAGCCTTGGTCCAGACTAGGGGCGTAGCGCGAAGTTTGGGTAACCAGTCTCTAAACTCATTGGGACACGTCGAAGAATAATGGAGCTTGCAGAGACTGCAGGCGTAGCAAAAAGGCCAGATCGAGTGTTGCAACTCATATTGTCTGGATGGTTACAGCGATACTGCTTGCAAAAGTGCTTTCTTTCTTTCAGTAAGCTAAAATGTCATTTGTTTTCTATATAGAATAATAATAGAACTGGACAATTTTGACGTGGGTGGCACTCAGTTGGTCGGCCTCCGCAAAGTTGGTCGGTCTCAGCGAAGCACCCAGCGAACGGTCGGCCTCCTCGAAACGGCGTTTACGGGTGGGCCAGGTGGGTTAACATTTTTGTAATGAGCCGCCGCAGACTGACGCCGCGAAGCGTCGTGAACGCTGGTGGGCGGGTGGGTCAACGCGCGCCCCAGTCATTCGCTAAAACGGCAATTCGCTCATGTGACATGGACCCGGGGTTCTATCTCTGTGGACAGGTATAGGCAGGATTTTCGGAATATCTTTGCTTCTTTTCTTTCTATATCTCCCTTTCTTTCTTTTTCTCTTTGGTTCCTGTCTGAAATTGCGCCTTTTTGATTCAGAATGCGCATCGCTTTGGCGGGCGCGATGTTGCTATACGACATTTACGCACAGGCGTCAACGAAACACCGTGGTTCTTAACCTCGCCTATGCGAAAGGTTACGCCGGCTGCATAAAAAAAAAAAATAAATAAAAAAAATAATAATGGATCGCAACTACAGGTTTTTCTGCCTTAAACGTAAAGGATTACCGTTCATAATTACGTTCATGGAAAACTAACAGATTCCTCGCGACGTTGTACCTTTCGTTTATCTTGCCCAGACATTTATAGAGAAATAAATTAACTCTAATTTGATGATTTATGATATTATAGGTATACTCTACTCTGTTCCACCTTAAAGGGTAGCTAAAACAGTTCTTAAAAAAAAAAAAATTAGATGGATGTTGATTTTAGCGGAGTTTCATCACGTGAATCTGAATATGACGTTCGTTTTTCCCGAAGATGCAACTAAATGCCAGAAAACACGAGAAGAAACCCGACCAATCGTGACGTCTTAAGATGATCTTTGGGCCGCCAAGCGCGTGTCGCTCGTGTGGGCAGCGCGTGCAATTGCAAGCTTGCTGGGTATATTCCCCCGCACTGCACTGGCACCAGTCGTGGCGTCTTTCTTACCTCTTTGGAAGATAGCAAGAGTGCGCGTGCATAGCTCTGAAGATGCGCGAGAGCAGAGATTCCGACAACTCCTTTTCTGGCGTCACGCTCCGGAAAAGGAGGGGCTGGAGTGGTATTTTGACAACAATTTTCTGCAACCTCCGCTCACCCAATTGAAAAAAAATAAATAAATAAATAAACATAATGTTTGAAATCCGGAAGGCGAAAATGAAGACGATTTAACTGTTTTCCCCCAAATACAGAACCGCTTCAGTTTCCCATTAAGTCCGTCCGCAGCCGATCTAATGGGCCGAATCAGACTGAGCCAAACATGTGCATCGTCTAGGCACTCGTCGTCTTTGTGTGTTTGCTATGTCACCGGCTAAGTTAATCACGCTGGGAAAAAAAAAAAAAAAGAAACGCGGGATCATGGCGCATATACTCTGCGTGATTAGCTCCATCGATCGTATAGCGCCGACTGCGGCCGGACTTATGTTGACTTGCAGTTTTCACATGGGTATACTGAAGCTGATCAGATAGAAGTTAAGAATGCGCAAGAAGCTCCAGCGCGAGCTTTGTATCTTCGGTAGGACTGCGGAGTCTCGTCCGCACGCCCGACCAAAGTGCGACGGAACGCACCGAGCTCGCGTGCTGCAGGCGGAGCTCCTGGCGCATCTTTAAAACTTGCGCGTCTCACAATGTATACCGATCTCACCAAGCGCGTTCGGCGCACGCGTGAAGCGCCACAACTTCGGTTCGCAGGAGGCAAGCGTCAGTACTCGAGACGATTTGTGCGGTCTCGTGCAGTGTATTGCGCAGAACTCGAGCGAGGTTGTCGCACTTGCAGAAAGGCTCATGTTCGCTCGATGCATTGCGACAACGGTGGTGTTGCCAAACTCGCTGGTGAGACATCGGTCCATTTAGTGCCGAGATGTTTCGGTACCGCATCCCTTACTGATCCCCTCTGTGACGTCTCGCTCAGGATTTACCTCGCCGTGACGTCATATCTGGCTACCTATCATTTGCGAACGACATGGTGCGTGTAAAAAGCACGCTGTCTTAACACCGTGATTGTTGAGTGTCTGACATTACTGGTAGGGTTGGGCACAGTGCGGTTTGAATCGAACAGCGCAGCGTCAGCTTCAGCACTGCAGAGAGAACGCGCATGTCGTCGGTTGCTCCAGCACTGTGAAGGCTGCGAATCACTCGGGGCCATTCGAGCCGCTCCTCGTCCACCCCTAAGTACTAGCTCCAGTGAGGAACGCTTTTTGATTTTTCGGCAAGGCGTGGAAACCGGACCGCAGCGACGCTTTTCCTCGCCCACGTCGTCAATAGTTGTGTGCTGTACCGACAAAAGCCGCGGGCTCGAGAGGGTGCACATTTAAGGCAACACTGAGTGCGCGCTCGCGCATATCAACGCTCCTTCTAGAGCCATACTCTCGTACGCATGAGTCAGCCGAAAGTAAACGCACTTTTTCAAACAAAACATCGTCAAAAAAAAAAAAAAAACGCGCAGTGCAGTGTTTTGCAAATGTATGGTAAGCGCCACGGCTCTGAAGCGAAGCGTAAGTTACCTTATCACTAGGGTTTCGTGTTTTTAGATAAATCTGAAAAACTCCGAAAAGCACCCGCTGGCAAAACTTTTGATGTTGATGTGCTAATGCCCCCCCCCCACCCCTTCCCCCTAAAATGTGTTTAATAACTTTGGAATTAGTAAAAAGAACCGTATGCTTCAGATTAGAAAGTTGCCGAGCGTCATCGAAAACCACAAAATAAGTCAACTCGAAAGATTTGGGGCGTGTGGGAAGCGGCAGTCGTGGGCTAAAGTTACCACTCGTGCAACAGGCACAAGGGTAGCCGTGCGGGAACGCGGATGACAAGACCATCATGCACGTCTTGTCACCGATAGCCTTGTGCCAGTTGACCGAGTGGCAACTTTAGCGCACCGCAGCGCTTCCACGTGCTTCAAGTCGTTCTAAAATTGAATGAATTAGTTGCATTCGCTGTCGCTTTGGAAGTTTCTAGTTAGAACCCCACGTTTATTTTCAATAATTAGAAAGTTATTTAACATATTATAGGGAATTAGCCGACTTATCGCGACGCTTAGCCACCTATATTGTGTCCCCCTGACCGGATAACTTGCCTGCAGAGACCGCATTAGTGTGTCTTTCACGACTTTTTTCAATATAAATATGTTCGAAGAAAAATCTAACACCCTCTATGTTTTATAACGTTTTTGAGGTACGGGGGAGCGCATATGTTGTTAAATTGACTGATCATATTGCTTTATTTCCGTACATGCTTTTTTTTTTAAATTCTAAGTAACAAGTAAATAAAGTAATTTGTTTCAAGTATCCTCTAATTAAGGCCCATAGCAAATTACTTCCGCGAAAATGTAACGGTGAAATTACATCAATTATTTGCAAGGGGGACGGATTACGAATAATTGATTCCGTGTAACGGTTTGCTTCCCGAGGCGGCCCTGAGGACTGGATCCCACGCGTTTACGCCCTCTCCGCGTCGCGCGTGCACTTCTACAGTCTACTGCGCGGCACAAGAGCGGCCGACCGTTCTGGAGGTGCGCCGTTGCCGCGAGAGGGTTGGCGTCTGCCCCCGGCTCGAGAAACAGCGCGATAGCGGCGCACGTGCTCCGAGCACCTGGCTCTCACAAGCTCCGGCCGCGTCGGTCATCTATCATCTACGCATCCAGTGCGGTTGATCTTTCGCGTTGAAGCGGCAGTTGCATCGGGGAGGCTGGCATATCCGAGGCGAGCTTGTGCGCGCCGCTGCGGCATTTGGCCGTCCTTTTCTTCGCACTGGGCGCTGACTGCCGCGGCGATTGTGAAACGTGGTTGGCACTCGGAAGACGAGGGCGTTGAAAGGGGAAGCTGAAACGCTCTCTTTTTGATCGCTTATTCGGAGTCGCTACAATGCTAGTTCATTAGACGATAGAAAAGACTAATATCACACCTCTTTTTTTTTTTTTTTTTTTTCTTTTCGGGCGGTTTGGTTGAAATATAATTCTGTAACTACCGCGCCGGCGTCCATCTCTTCGTGAGGCTTGACGTCACGTCTGATATTTAAAGTTGATGAAAACGCAGTAGAAGTTTGGAGCGCCAGCTCACGGTTTGGGGAATGGCTGGTCAGTCACACGAACACACGTGAATGGGAAGCAGAATCGTGGATGCCCTTTCAGATATGTACTCTGTACTCAGATAGGTACCGAACGTAATTAGGACCGCGCGTGCTCAAGCACGTCGAAGCTTGTTTAGAACGCGCTACACCAACCAAGCAATGGATATGTTGCATCGTTCGAGTGCGGCATCAGCTACGCTCTGCATCTTAGTAGCCCCTTTTCGGACCTCTTGAGCTGTTGCCCACTCTCTACCAACACACTTGGATTCGAATGCCTTGGAATTTCTGTACTCGCGTTCGTAATGCGAGACCTTGCAAACATGTTAAGCATCGACCAGCGCCATTTAGAATTATCGGAAAGCAACCATTCGCCGATTCATCTGTCTGGCCCGTGCCCCCATTTGAAACACAAGTCGTTTTATTTGGTGTTTTAAATTTCGCGCTAATTAAAGTTCTGCTGTCATCGCTATCAGTTCCCATTGGGCTCCTATTGGCATATCGGATAAATCCCACTTTAATTCGCTGGGTAAGCCTGACGGATATTCGCGACTCCAGCGAACTATGGGGGATGCGCTGGTCAGGCAAAATTGCGAACGAATGAAGGTCGTTTTCGTCGTTCAGCACGCGGACCATTATGAACTGCTTGCACTGCAGCGTATAAAATCGGTGTTACATATGAAAGGCAAAGCGATTTTTTGACGGTAGAAACCTTCTTCTAATCAGTGCGTAGGAATGACACGGCGGAAGCATAAAAATAATTACTGGAGACTATATTTGTTTATGCTGCCTGCGAGAACCAAGCAGCGATAGCAGACGACAGGGCCGAAACGACCTCCTCTCCTGAGCTTCTCGGCGTTGCCGCAACGCGGCGTCGATTTCGCTGAAGTCGCCAATATTGTCTCGAAATGGTTTTAGTGTTCTGGTCCTGAGCTTGTACAGCAGCTTCTTTCGTGTGCTCGCTGCTCTCTAGTTCTGGACCAACACGAGTTGCTTAGTCACATGTCCTAATAAGAGCGCAGCATGTGACGGAGCCGACAGGTCTGTGTGCGATGTGCTTTCCACCGCGGCGAAGCCGATATAAAAAGTAAACTGTGAGCCACTTGAAAGAGAAGGTAACATCGCTATTTTTTCTCCCATCGGAAGATAAAATAAGAGCGGTTCGGGAACCACCACTAACTCCTGCATGTTTTTTTTTTTTTTTCCTGATTTGGTTGGGTGTATAATAACTATACGGTACGTTCCACGAAATATTCGCCCTACAAGGGCTCTTCGGATACGTCATTTAGACAAAACTTTAACAAAATTGTTGGTTCAACTAGAAACGGAATAGGCGATTTGGGTTGCTTATAAGAACAAAGTAACTACTCATGACTTTATTAGGAGCGCGAAGAAACACGGCGAAAACGCCAATGACGGCAAGCGCTAATTGCTTTTTTTTTCTTTTCTTTTTTTTTTTTTAACGTAAGGTACGCAACAGTGCATGGAAGAGCTTTCTTTATCTCTGAAAGACGGCTGCCCCGATTAATTTTACACTCCTTTTTTTTTTAAGTGCTAAACGATTTTTTTCTGTTTTGCGAATAAAGATTCTAACAATTGCCATTACTTTAGGTCTGTTGAAGACCTAAACTCACTGACGGCCTAAATAATACAGGGCGTGGCGAATCCTAAGAATCTTATGATCGGTCCGCGGCCAATGAGATTGCGTTGTTAGCCGATCAGAACGCCGGAGAACCAATCATGAAAGAAGTAGCGGGAAGCCCTGGGCTTGTTAAGCCGTGAGTGTCTGCATAGAAAACACCCGAAATATTGAGTATGTTTATAATCTGTGCTACGTAAGGATTGTTGGAAAGGCTCCGCCCTCAGAAAGAACAGCGCTCCGCTCAATGCCCAAGGCGTAGCTTTGTATTTTTGTGGGCGCAAATCTTGGGAGAAGGATGCCGTCATGGATGAACGCTTCTTTCTTTCCGTGAAGCCACAAAATGTGTGTGTGTGTGTGGGGGGGGGCTTGGCTTTCCTGCACTTCTCATGTCCAACATGCAATAGTGGGCAGCCAGTTCACGGTACGCGGTCGGTTCCGCCACTATGAATCAAATACACTATTCTCGTTAGTCTTTGAAATTGGCCGAATAACGCGTGGGTCCACTTGATACGTTTGTTTTCTGAAAGAGTACACAGTTGCGGAGACCGTTCGAAAACGGAAAAGTACGTGCTCATCGTTACGACAAGGCGTACGTGCATCCTCCTGGAGGGCCGATGCACCCAGATTTGAACAAAGTCTATTCGCCCAACACTGTTAAATTATTATTAATCTGATCGCTGTGCTTCTAGCTCAGGGTTCTGATGCACTGTTTCTTTTTGTTTCTTCCGTTTGCAGGGGAAGAGGGTGAAGGGAAAGGAGAGGCGGACGCAGCGGCCGACGATGCTCGGGAGGACGTCTCGGTGACGAGCGACACTCGAAGTACGTCGCCGCCGACGCAGCAGACGGGGACGCCACCTCGGTTACCGTCCACGGCTGCTGCTGCACCCCAGTCACCATCAACGGAGACCGAAGCCGCCTCAGTGCCGCCTACAGAAGAACCACCTGGTTTGGCTTCCCCTATGCAAGATGAGTATCCTGCGAACGACGCGGCTGTCCTCAAGCAGGACCCCGATGACAATGAACTGCCGCAAAAGATGGTCGCGGAACCCATTCGCGACGAGATTCCAGTCTTGGAGCCGATGGTCGTCGTCAAAAAAGAAGAAAACGAAGCTGATGAAGGTGGCATCGAAGACGACGCTCCGCTAGATTTCAGCATCAAAAAGCCCGGAGGCTCCGGGAGCGAAGTCGCCGAGTCTGGAGATGAAGAGATGGGCGCCCCAGATCCTCCCGCAGCTAACGGGGCTACGGACTCTCCCCTGGACCTGTCGGTGTCTCGGCGGAGAACCCGGCCTCCCATGCGTGACCACAAACCCGCCAAACTGAGCAGGTTGGAACCTGGTCCTGTCGGCTTGACAGCCAGCGGGACTCCATGGTTGGGACCTAGGTTGCCGAACGCGCCGTCGCCGGTTGCACTGGCTGCGCGAAATATGGCGGCCGAACCCCACGCCCATCATCAGCACCATCACTCGTGGAACGGTAAAGTGAAGCGCGAGCGTTCGGTTGCGTCAGATATGGGCACTCCAGTTGGACCCGTCATGAAGTCCGGCTTCTCTGAGAAGTCCAAGAGCGATTCGTTCCGGCCGGCTTCGAACCGGCAGAACCCTTGGCAAAGTCAGTGGATCAGCCGCAGTGGGGAGCAGACAAAGGACGTGTTCACCTGCGTCTGGTGCAAGGAGTCGTTCCAGTCGCTGGCCGACATGACGTTACATATGAAGCAGTCTCCACGGTGCGGCATGGCCGGTATGCACGCGGCCGTGCCTCCATCTCAGCCGGCCACGTCTTCATCAGCAGGCCACACAACGCCACCACCGCCCAAGCTTACAGCCACGCCTCCGGGCGCATCCGGAGCGACGACGAAGGACGGCGTACCCTTGCCCCGCAAGCTGGTCCGCGGACAAGACGTCTGGCTAGGCAAGGGCGCCGAGCAGACGAGGCAGATCCTCAAGTGCATGTGGTGCGGACAGTCGTTCAAGTCGCTTGCCGACATGACAACGCACATGAGGGTCACGCAGCATTACACCAACATCATCAGCCAGGAACAGATCATCTCCTGGCGGACGCCGGAGGACAAGCTGGCCAACCAGTCCCAGGTGAACGCGGTACTCACGTGCAAGGTGTGTGACCAGGCGTTTGGCTCGCTCAAGGAACTCAGCTACCACATGGTCAAGAACTCGCACTACAAGGAGCACATCTTGCGCTCGATCACCGAGGGCGGCGGCCGCCGAAGACAGACGCGTGAGCGGCGGAAGAAGTCGCTGCCTGTCCGCAAGCTGCTCGAACTCGAGCGTATGGAGATGACGACCAGGGGTGGCCCGGGAGCCCCGGGTGCGGCTGCCGCTGGTGCGGGACCGCAGGCCGCGGCCAGTCCGCTTGGGGCTTCTGGGGCGACGGAGACCGATGGCAAGATCGCCTGCGAAGAGTGCGCCGAGAAGGTGGACGCCAAGGACTTTGTCCAGCACATCAAGAGCTGCAGCCGCTCGCAGCAGTTGCTCAAGACCGCGTTGCAGCAACAACAGGTCCGGCCGGAACCCTGCTCCTCGAACGAGTCGCGCAAGAGCGCCGAGGACGATACGCCGCCGCCTCCCCCTCTCGAGTCGCCGCGACCGCAGTCAGCCGAGCCCGACCGGGCCGCTTCCGCCGAGTCAGAAACAACGCCGAACTCGACGTCGTCCTCCTCAACGTCTGTTCTGAACGCCATCGAGAGACTTATCGAGAAGAGCTTCGACAGCAAGGGCAAGCGCGGCGGGCCCACCTCGGCTGGGATTCTGCAGCGGCTCGGCATTGACGAGGAGGTCTACCCACCCTGGCACCCTGCTGGTTCGCCCCGCTACGCATCCCTCAAGTCATCGGGTCACTCGCCCAGACTCACGGGTGGCCTGGCATCGCCGTGCCCCTCCGAAGAGCACCAAGGTCCCGCGAGCCACAGCGCGGCGTCGCCTCACAGCGGCGTCTCCTCGCCCAGGCACGACAAAGACGGCGATCCTACTGTGCTTGACCCAGAGCGCCTGAGCCAGCCCAGATCTCCCGCCGAGTCCATTTCAACTCGGGCCAGTTCTCCGGGCGCTGACGACCTCGTCATCGCGGACGGCGGGCCCTCCAGACGGTCCTCTGAGCGCGGAGGTCCGGACACGGACGATCTGTCATCATCATCCTCTTGTGACGCTCCTGGAAGCGACGTCAAGGCGCCATCGTCCCCGAAGCCCAAGCAGACCTCAAGCCCGCGATTAGCAGGGGTGCCGGCGGCGGCGGCGTCACGCTCTAGGAGGAGCCATCACAACGGGGAAGGCGACGCGGTCTCGAACCATCCGCTCAAGGAGCTGCAGAAGTTGCTGGACAAGACGGACGCCCACTTGTCGCGGTCAAACGTGCCACAGGCGGCTAGCCCAGGCTCGATCCTGGCCTTTAGCTGGGCCTGCAACGACGCGGCCACGTCGGACTCGCTCATGAAGTGCGCCTTCTGTGACACCCACTTCGTCTCGAAGGGTGCCTACAGACACCACCTCTCCAAGATGCACTTCATCAAAGACGGTTCGGCGCCGCCGGGCGACTCGCCCACCTGGAAGGGCGCCCACAGGGAGCACTGCAAGGAGTCTCCGCCAGCAGCGGCCGGCAACCCCGGCAGCAGCCACAGCTCCCCTGCGGGCGCCCCTTCCGCGGCCGTGGCCGCCTCTCCCGCAACCTCTCCGGCTGCTCCAGCAGAAGAGAGCCCGCACTCGAAATTCCTCAAATATACGGAACTGGCCAAGCAGTTGTCGAGTAAGTATGTGTGACGGCAGAGTGCCGCTTGTAAAGGACTCGCCTTCCAGTGTGGACACCACCGACCCATGGACTCACGGTCGGCCCGCTGAGTAGTTGACCCGCGGGGCAATCTTTCAATGTGATTCTTTTTGTTTTGACCGTTCTTCGAACCCTGTTGTGATGATGACGGTTCGTGAACCGAGGAACAGTGATCTTGGAAGTGAAATGCGTAAGCAGGCCAGCCGATGTCCACTCCTGTCGCACCCGGTCCCGCCACTTAAATCGGCAGGGCGAGCGTTACTTAACTCACTTAAAGGAGAGCTAAACAAAGCCGGTCACGGCAGCCGCGACTTACATGCTCAAGCGAAACGGATTGTTCACACCTCTACAGCGGCAAGGGGGCGCCGGAGGGCATCGATTGGCCAGTCTTAAGGTGTCGCGACTGTACCAACATTCCTTAATTTATGATGAACTTGCCGTGTTTTAGGCTGTCTGTCTTCTTTCCCTCTTCGTTTCAAGCTCACTCTTGTCGTTCATCACATATCCAGTCACAGAGGAATCTCAAAATGTTTGCAATAACAACCTTTCACTTTAAGCCGAAAGGTTTCGGAGAAGAAGCCCCTTGTGCATTCGCGAAACGACGCTTCTTGGCGACTGTCTGAAAAAATACGTGACAGGAGAGAGCGCTGTCAAATTTATTAGAGCGGTAGACCTTTTTTGGTGACCACATACCTTGAGCGGTGCACTTGGATGTCTCATATCAAAGCATGTGATGTACTTTTTTTTTTTTTATCTTTTCGCGTTCTTCAAAAGAACCACACAATAGTGACAGCTATCGAGTGTCATAGCACACGACGAACCGTGTTGACGAAATGCCTTTATACGTGTACATAATTCCAATCATTCTTCTGTTTTGGGGTCTCCTGTGTGCATATAATGTACCATAGTTGAGTGTAATTGCCATGTAAAAGTCGACTTTGATTCGTCTTATTTAAAGGAGAAATGAGATGCTTTCATCCTTATGCACACCGATGCTCACAAGTTTTTATTCAACGTGCGACTTTGCGCAAGTTCTCCACTGGGGGTAGTTGAAGTTAGTTGCTCATAGATGGCGCGAAAGGGCCCGCTGGTTCTGTCATTGGTTACTGTTTCAATGACGTCTTAACAACCAAAGATGTGTATCGAGAGCGTGGAACGTTTTTTTTTTTTTTCTTAATAGAAAGGATGCATTTGAAGTCTCTAGCGGAAAGTCAATTAAGTAACAAAGGAACGACACCGTGTTTCCGATTTTTTGTTTCTTTCCTATTGTCACGGGGCATTTCGCAGTTGGCGAGCACCGCACGCGACAGCACGAACTGCCGCAGAAACCGAACAGCATGCGTGGCGATATTTGTCTGCCCCCCCCCCCCCCCCCCGCCTTTTTTTTTTCTACCTTTTTTTTACTCTTGCCTCTACAATCGCGTGAAAAGACTTAGCCAGCATTCCTAGGCAGTAAGAACTTGGGCATTCTCGCGGACGATTACTCTCGGGACAGCAACCGAAAACCCAAAGAGGAAGGAACAACAGTAGCGGCAGCAGCAACAAGAGGAGCCACCATCCGGACAGACGCAATCACGCCCCAAAGTACAATCGTCATTTGGACCTCCATCCGCTTTACCCTTAAGCCACGCAGAAACACACACACGCACTCAGAAAAGAAAAGAAAAAAAAAAAGGGGGGGGGGGGGGGGAGGAGTCCGCGCGGGCCGAGATTGTAATTTGAAAACTGCAGCTCGGCACGGTGGCGGTCGAGTCGGCAAGATTGAAACGACGCAATAACCGGTG
The DNA here is from genome assembly GCF_016920785.2 of Ixodes scapularis. Lineage (NCBI taxonomy): Eukaryota > Metazoa > Arthropoda > Arachnida > Ixodida > Ixodidae > Ixodes > Ixodes scapularis. Next base: position 26,518,272 of record NW_024609884.1, on the reverse strand, counting down.
AAAGCGCGCGTCGTCTGGAAGATTCCGGGAATGGCGTGGTGCGACCATGTATTTTCACTTGGGTTGTCAGTTCGGTAGGTGAACCTCGTCCACGGGCGCGCAGTCGTGGCATCTTTTCTATTATGTATCCCCGCGCGTGGATTTTCAAGCAGCGCGAGTTACCCGACGCAGCGGAAACAGCGCCTCAAGATGCGTTTACGCGGATAATAAGGAAATTCTGCCGTTGGCTCGCCGGGGACCCGCATTCTGCGCGATCTTGGCGTGCATTAGGGCAACCGCGATTCCCCGAGTTTCTTTGTGACAACTGGCAAGGACCACGTTTCTGGCGAGGCGGGCGTAATTTATAGAAGCACTTGTCTGGCTTGGCGCTGCTTACAGGAAAGGGGGGGGGGGGGGGGGGGATGATGTCTGGGCGGGCGCCTGCCGTCGGGGTTCTGCTCTTCGGTGCTGTTCGCTGTGGCGGCTCGTGAGGACGGGGAAGGCGACCGCTCGAAGCGCTTGGAGATCAGGGGGTTCGTGCGAGTGGCGCGGAGTCGGCTATTTAGCGGCGCCGAAATGATGTTGCATATCACGCAGAGATGGCGCTCTCGCCAACTCGAGGGCTCGCTCGCGTGCGTCTCGCAAAGCAGCTCGACAGCCTTCCCAGAAAGGACGGGATCCGGAGCGAGGGGCGCTCTTGGACCTTCAATACAAGCCGGTGTTTTGCATTGCGGTGGCCGTAGGTTAAGGAACCGTTGTAAAGTCATTCATTCGACTTAGGTTGTACCGCGGTTGTGTTCAGACGCTACACGTGCAATGCCGAATTTTTTAGAGTGGGGCCTGACCCTTGCCGATGTTTCTTTACGGTGGTGATGACGACGGCTTTGTAGCGGGTCATACTCTGTCTGGCACGGCTGGTGCACAAATTGCGCCGAGGTCTTGTGTAAAAAAGAAAAAAAAAAAAAAAGAAAACAAAAAAAAAAGAGCGAAAAAAAAAAAGAACGCATCGCGCTTCGTTGTAAGCTGTTTTTAGGTATATAAACCGACCCGCACACTTGTCTCTTTGCAATCAGACATGTTTGCCTCTCGTCCCAGGACCGCTTCCCTCGAGATGCCAGGCGTCACACTCTACCAGTGCCCTGTCTCTCTAACTATCTGTCAACCCTTCAACTCGCGTGATTCTTGTGAATAGCCTCCACCGAACTCTAGAGGTACAGCTACTGCACGCTAGAGTCGATACGACGTCGACCCGTCGACGCTCTTCGCCCGCCAGGCCGCGCTGGGCGCATGCCACTGTCAGGATGCAACGAGCTCGCCAGATTTCACGTTCGGTCCGAATTCATTGGAGGAACGATCATTACCCTTCCAAGGAGCAAAAGCGCCTAATGCAAACGTAACGGTACATCAGGTCAGTGGCCTATCGAGATTCCAAAGAAATATTCCGAAGACTATCTGGAAACCAATCGATAAGCTCAGGGAGAGTCCATTGACCGAAAGACAGGCTTCTGAGAAAGTAGTTCGTGTTTTTCTTCCATATTCTATCGGTAAATAGGTTAAACCGGAGGTGTGTCGACCGAACGTGTACCGCAAAATCGAGTGGAGTTGAATATTACGATGCAGAGGGAATGCTCTGGCTTCGGGCCCACGCTTTAATTTCTCTATCAGTCCTCAATTTCTCGGCTCATTCTCTGTCTTCTGTATCTTTTTTTTTCCTATTGTACGTGGCCCTTGCGTCGCCTCCGTGGTCGCTGTCATTCCGTAGAACTGGTAGCGATCCATGTAGCCGGCGGGTACGGATGGGAAGGCCTATCTGCCGTTTGTTTTAGCCAGTCTTAACCTTCGTAATGACGAATTTGTCGAGACGTTGGCGTTTGTCTTAATTCTGAGGTACAATAGCCGTAGCTCGGTGCACTCTGTACAGTCGGAGCTCGTGCGATGTGATCTGACACCAGCGCGGTTTGAAGGCGGCAACTCATTTATCAATCGATCCCGGTAGAGTGAACGAGAGCTGTTGTTTTTTTTTGTTTTTTTTTATTTTTTTATTTCTTGATATTTTGTGTTTTTTTTGTTTTTTTTAATCCTCATCGTTGGTGATCCGGGGACAACGTCAGCACAGTCGTTGTGCGCATGCGTGGCTTTATGGTGCGTCTGCGTGTGTGACTGTGGCAGCACGAGTGAAACTGCACTTTCTCTGGTTTCGATAAAAACGACGAAAGCTGAAATTAAAAAAAAAGAAAAAAGAATGGGAAATTCTACTAAGCCCTTTTCCGTCGGTGACATCTGGCCACTTGTCCCAGAATTTGTTTTTGCTTGTTGTGGTTCCGAGGAACGCGTTTGTTTTGTTTTTGAGTTGGCAAGTGCTTCCACTCTTCCCGCATTGTACATACGACCATCGAGATGATGAACTTGAAATTGTATATGTCTATATTCCTATTATTTATTACTAATAAACTCTATATCGCGACTGCGGATGTTTGTTGTCATGGTCTCGTTTCTTTCTGGGAAAAATATGTTCTGGTGCCTTGATTGTTGTTTTCTTGGCCAATATCTCCCTGTGAACGTGAGTAGAAGAAAGGTGTCGCTTGATTCTTGTTTTGCTGTCAACATTTCTTCAGCCTGGGACCTTTTATGGTGTTTTAGAGACGTGGCACCTGTCGTTGCATTTAGCGCTCTGAGCGGCTAAATACGTAGATGTGTTAAGGGTGGCATAGGCAGCTATGTCCATGCTATTTCGGCACATCGGTAGTTTAGCCACGTGTCGCAGTACAAAACCTTAGTCCAAATTGCTAGCTAACACCACTTTTTTCGTGTAAAGCCCGTCAAAATATTAGGCGCTGGAGAATTTCAGCCTTATGCGTTAAGTCCTTGTTTCGAACTCCTTTTGTTCACGTTCCTCCCATTTAAAAGCACGGCGCAAAAGCCAAAAAAACAAACTTGATCTCGGCACCCCGCCGTCTCCTTCCGTACGATAAAGTCCGTCTGCAATGCATATCGGCCGCTTCGGAACGGCGGGGCATAGACGGAAGGGCGACGATTTGCTATACACAAAGCAGAAAATCATATCACTTCCAAGGCCTGTACTTAGTTTTTTTTTTCAATCTTTAATTTGCACGTAAACACAGGCGCCGCGCGTTGTATAAAATAAAGTTGACGAGCATTCGAGCAACCCTAATTCAAGCAGCTCTCTCGTTGTTTCTCTCGGGATCACCGATGTCAACGGTTACGATTTGCCACGTTATGCTCCCGTCTCTGGGACCAGTGGCAATCAGTTCGTCGAATGATGTTTCATCGACAGATCGTTATGTCGACACTGCGACGTTTCATCGACACAGCGACGTTTCCTGGAAAGCGTATTTCCGCGCACATAATAATAGTAATAATAATAGTAAGAATAACTTTTATTTTCATCGGTTGTGTTCAGGTAGCTAGAGCCACTAAATGAGGTACGCTTAGGGTATCTGCACTCCTTTCCCCGAGCATGCTAGTGGGCGCCGCCATCTTGGTGCTTAGTGCAGAGCAGACGCAACTGTCGATCGCCACAATTCAAAAATGCGACTTGAGCAGCTTTACAGGCGGTGTCAGGAAGCTCAGTGGAAATCGTTCTACTCTGTCGCGAACTGTTTTAACATTTCGCGAGGACGGAAGAACGTTTCCTGCGATTTCAGATAAAGCTTCGGATAACTGGCAACCGCGATTTTAACCACCAAGATGACTGAAATGTCGTTACTCTAAATCGTAGCTTATTAGTGACTCTAGGGCGACCCAAGGTAAAAAACAAAACAAAAAAAAACAAAAAAACTAATATACAGCTTAACGAGTCCTCGGGCCCCTTCAATGGTCAGCAGCGAACCGAAAAAGAACAAACATGGGAACACACGAGAACAAACTAATGTAAAGAAATAAAACAAGAATCATACGCCTTGGTCGCCGGCGTCCGGATGGTGGCCTATAGCTTGCCCAACGCTTGGCAGTCCAGGTGTGGCCTGGTGTAAGCTCGGGTGTTAGAATAGAGTTTTAGTATTGCGTATGGGAGCGAACGAGAGCGCTGTGCTCTTGCTTTAGTGTTGCGTGCTCCACGCTGCGCATGCGCGTCGACGCCATGCGCCAATCCAAGGTCGCAGTGTGGGCTCAGCGAACGCGCAGTGTGGAACACGCAACGCAAACGCACAGTCCTTGCGTTCATTCGTATACGAATTATTAAAACTCACTATAATATGTTGCCTCAAGCGGAGCGAGGGGTGCCCGCGCGTAACGCGGACTGTTTGGCAGTTTGGGATTAGGGCTCGCAAATTTGGTTTTGCCCTACCGGAGCCGCATGAATGAATCCACTTTGGTTCCAGTATGCTTCCAGCGAACAAAATGAATCCAGCAATCCAATCCACTTAATGGCGCGTTTGCACTTGCGGATTCGCGTGCGGGCCCGCGCAGGCTGAAAGTAGATTTTGGAGCCGGGTGGCGAAATCGACTCGTCGCTGGCGGAAAGTCTGGATCAATCCGGGACCCATATCCATTCCAGATTTTATTCCAGCGGCAAGTCGATTTCGCCACCGGGCTCCAAAATCCACTTTCCGTCTGTGCGGATCCGCCCGCGAATCCGAAAAAGTAAACGCGCCATAAGAAAAAAAGAAGACAATTGTCGACGAAACGTTGCAGAAGCATATGTGTCCATCAAACATTTCAGTGTCGACGGATCGTGTGTCCAAGAAACCTGCGCCCAAGAAACATGTGTCCACGAAACGTGTTTCCATGAAACACGTGATTCGACAAAGAGATATGGACCCCCCTGGGTGAGCATCACCATGGCAGCATCTTCATAGACGAACGCATGAACGCAACATCCAGCGGAGCGAAGCGAGTGGTACGATGTGTTTGGAAGCCAGCCTGGAGCCCGAACTATGCGGAGAGCGGGTTGTCTGCTTTAGTCTGCCTCTTGCGCAGAGGTTGCGGTGACTTCAGAACGACGCCGAGCTCTCATGGGCTTTGATTGAAACGATAGTGGGTAGTCCTCAATACAAGGTGCCTTGAGGTCTACCCACTCTTCTTCTTTTCAATCAGTAAATAAGAGCTCGGCACTCTGACATCATCGCAGCCCCTGTGCACGAAGCAGAAGGACTTGCGCTCCGCATAGCGTTGCCGCGTTAGTAGCAGACGGCATTCGGGAGCTGGCGCCGCTGTAGCTCTTCAGACGCAGCGTTCGCATGTGCGTCTTTCCACGTTCGGTGATCATATCAGACGGACTTCGTTGTGCGGAAGAAGACGGTGGTGCGGCGAACCAGGTGCCTACTTAGGCTCTTACGCCATGTTTTTAATGGGTGGAATGAGAACAAGAAGTGTTACAAAATAAAGACTTAACGTAGAGGGCTGATTTTCTCAAGCGCCTAATATACCGGGAGTTTTTGCGAAGACTTTCAAAAATCCTAAACATTAGGGCGATTGAAAAAAGAAGAAACTCTCTTCGGGAACAAACTACCAGCCACGGCGGACGTCAGGAATTGCCAAAAACCTACTAATTAGCCAGATAATTAATTAAAACTTGTTAATTAACTTTTTAATTAGGGGAAATAGACATATGGTTCCAATTAGAAAGTTGCTGAGCGTTATCGAAAACCACTAAATCAGTCATTTTCAGAAAGACTTTGAGCGCGTGAGACGAGTAGTAGCGCACTGAAGTTGCCACTCGTGGAGCAGGTACAAGGCTAGCGTTTGCGGTAAGGCGCCCGCGCGATTTTTCCGCCTCTTATCTAGCCCCAGCCTTGTACCTGCTCCACGAGTGGTAATTTTAGTGCGCTACTACTCTTCTCAAGCGCTTAAAGTCTTTCTGAAAATGACTGATTTAGTGGTTTTCGATAATGTTCAGCAACTTTCTAATTGGAATCATACGTCTATTTCCACTAATTAAAAAGTTAATTAACAAGTTTTAATTAATTATCTGGCTAATTAGTAGGTTTTTGGCAATTCCTGCCGTCCGCCGTGGCTGGTAGTTTGTTCCCGAAGAGAGTTTCTTCTTTTTTCAATCGCCCTAATTTTTAGGATTTTTGAAAGTCTTCGCAAAAACACCCGGTATAGTGACAAGCAGTAGACGAAAGGCATGTTTATTTGGCCATCCGGTGGCTGTTTCCCCCTTTCGAAGATGGGCTAAAGTATCAAAATGCCTGTATTTCTCCCCAGAAGCTGGCTCACGGCAGCGGCGCCCAAATTTGAAGAGGGGCCGCAAGGGGACCCCTCCCTCTTGCAGGAAGACGAAGGTGTTAAACTGCAACAACTCTGCCTGCAAAAAAAACTCTCACATAACGACAGGTTATACATAATCACAGAATGAACGAACCAACGCCGACACGACGTGACGGTTTTAAGCAACGTATGTTTGCAGCCTGCGCGAATAGATGCTGGCATCGGAGCAAAGGTTCCAAAACACTATATGCTCAGATTCTACACTATAATATAGTTACACTAGCGTTCTCAACTGTCATTAAGCCAACGATTGTTGACATCTCCCAACTGTCACTGAGCTCAACTGAGTTGCCCGGTGTTACACGGTACATAGGCCTAACAACTCCAGAGGAGATGCGCGTCAAGGAACACAGTCGAAACCGAAACGAAACCAAAACTGATGTCATATTATATATTTTTAAATAGCGATGCAAATGTATATATGCACGCTTCATTTATCATAAAGGGTTTAAAAAAATTGTTTTAAAGCAAAGGAACGACGCTCAGAACGTTCAATACGAGTTCAAAGAGGTAGACGCGTCTTAAAGCGATAAACTTGCTTTCCGTTCACCAAGCAAAAGTGACCCCCACTCGGCTGCCGCCATCTTGTACAAATTCGACCACCAGACACGTGACCGTACCAAATCTTGAGGCTTTTTCGCAAAACTGAGCCGACATTTGTATTGCGATCGCTGTAAAAAAAACACGATAAACTATTTTTTCAATGCTGTGAGACCCGGAGATCAGTGTCTAGCTCCGATAAAAACCTAAAATACAACGCCGCAGCTTACGGCATCTAGCGGAGGCATTGCGATGCTGCCCGAGGTTTTGTCGTAAAACCACATTCTGGACTTAAAACAAACGAAACGTAACTTATATCGTCGGTACTCTTAGTAAACACCAATAAGCAATTATTTGTGCGAGGTACTTCGTTAAAATTTAGACCAAAAAATATAAGGTCACGTGTCTAGTGGTCAAAAATTTGCAACATGGCGGCGGCCAATTGGGGCTTTCTTTCAGCTGCCAGTTTATCGCTCTAAGCCCCTCTACCTCGTTGCCAAACTTCAAGCAAAAGAGACACAACCAAAGTCCTATCGGCACCGACATTACAATGACCGCCCTCGCCGAGCGTTGGCTTTCGCGAAGTGTCGTAACCGTATAGCGGCAGCTATGGCCATGAATCGTCCCTCTACCTACAATATTTGCTGTTACGATGCTTTCTAGATACCTCCCTCAATCTTCCGCAGTAGTAAGGGCTTCGCTGGCGCCGGCCATGAGCGGCGATGTGGCGGACGCCGCCATCTTTAGCTCTATTGGGCCGAACCCCGATCAGTTATACTCCGTTTCACCTTATGTTGTACCGCAGCGAAGGCTAGAAGCGCGGGCTCATAGCGTTGGCAGCTGCCCTTATGAATACACGAGAGCTTGTGCCGCCGAGATGTGCCCCAGAGCAAGGAACTCGCGCTTGTACCCTTTCTTCCGGTGCATCATAACGCGAAATAGAGTATAACCGAGGCAGGCTAGCTCAGTCAAACTCAATGATCGTTACCGGCCTAAAGAACCCATGGAAAGAAAAATAAGATTTTTTAATCAGTCTGGTTAAGACACGCGTGTCAAAAAATGAAAATTACAAAAAAAAAAGTTTTAGAGTTATATTAACGGCGCGAGTTGCGATTTAGTTGGTAGTCACCTCATTACCACTTGTTTTCACTCTCATCATTTCGGGTACGTGGAGGAGAGGTGAATCGGCTTGGCCATCATGTTGAGGTGGAGAGAGTGTATGACCATCCCATTGAGGAGGAAAGAGTGTATGACCATTCCGTGACGTCATGAACTTTGCGCGAAGAATTTAAAATAAATCTTGCACCGTCAATATTGTCCTAAAAAAATTTTTTTCCCCGTGGAATTAATTTTTTGACACGCGTGTCCCACCCAGGCTGTTTAAAGAAATCACTTTTTTGTAGGGCTTCTGTAATGGCAGTTGGTGCCGCCGTGTAACTCCTGGCCATCGCCATTAAGTCATCTGTCGTTGGCTTAATGGCAATTAAGAGTGCTGGGGCCCTAAGCCCGCCAAACACAAAGTTAGGGCCGAAAGTTCGCGGAGCGCGCCGATTTGGCAAAAAAAACAAAAGCGCGAAGTCATCGTCGTGATAGCCAATCGGCGTGCTCCGTCAACTTCGGCCCCAACTTTGTGTTTGACGAGTTTAGAGTCCCTAGTGCAGTGATGTGATTGCTGCGCCAATTGCGCCAAACTGCGCCGAAGGGCTAACCCTGCTACATCCTGATACATTTCGCCAAAATATAGGTAATCTGCGCCAAGCTTGCGCCAAAGAACCAATTTTGCTCGCCTTTCAAAACCAAATCTAAGCTGAGTACTGTAATGAGCACGCGTGAGCTAAATGGCGCAAGCAGGCGCCCGACACGAAGTACCCTGCATCACTCGTTCATCCGGTCTTGCATGGTTTTTCCCGCCGTCTCTCGTTTCACGCTCTCGTCCTCTCGTTGTCTCGCGTTTTTTCAAAAATTTTTCAACGATAGACGCGGGCGTCTGCGGACGCTCCGACACCAGCGTGGGTACCAGCCATGTCATCATGCTGTGAAACGAAACCACGTTTTTGCGCGGCGGGAGTTACTTTGTGAGCTGAAGCACTTGCTCCTGAAAGCAATGACCGTGGGAAAACTACATTTGGTACCTGCCTGCCAGTCGCCGTGGTCGCGCGACGTCGAGTGTTGCCGTCGCCACGTCGCTGCAGATATGGCGCTTTACAAACTGAAACGTAAGGACCGCCTTAATCTTCACCAACATTCTTATTCTTGTTTAATGCTCTACTACAAAAATTTCCTCTAGGGTGCCTTCATGTGCGCTTTGCTTAGGGTGGAGACATCTGGCCATTTTGTCCCACACTTTTATTTTTCTTTTTTGTTCAGAAGCGCGTGAAAGAGCGTGCCCCTGCACGCGTTTCTGGCGCTGACTGTGCTATGGCGACATTTTGTTTTCGTCGATTTCTTTGTATTTTATCCGTGAGCGCGTGCTGTCGGCATCGGGTACTACAAAGGGTGGCATCACCCTTAACAGAAGAACATTGAGGCACCCTAATTTCCTCTAGATCAAAGACGCTGTGTCGAAGTTTTGCCTGGGTTTCTCTCGGTAAGCTTTTCTTCGAGGGGTCGCCGGTACTTGAAAAATCTGCCGCAAGAGAGTTGGTGAAATGAAGTGAGCTAAAGCAAAGAAGGCAATGTCGTTTACGCTGAACTCGCACAGCGCGCTTGTTTGTCTCGACTTCAGTCGTTGCTCAAAGCGCTCCAAGAACTTTCTGACGCTGGCTCGTGATATCTTGCATCGGTGTGCTCAGATTCTTTTTTTTCTGTATGTTTAGCTTATACCTCGCCAGCCGCTCTGGCAAGCACGTGCGGCTGGGCTGTTTTTTGTCGTATGCTGGACAGTTACATTTTGTGTACAATTTTGGCAACCAGTTGGCGACGGAGCGGGGTGGCATGGTTTCGATCGAAGAGCTATCTCCGCTTGCGTGACAATTTCGTATTGCACTTCAGTGGTAACGTGGATCAACAGTTAGAGACTGCTTCTATTTATTATATAACTGGTCAACCTAATAGTGCGATATTTAATACTAAGCTGCATGGTCACTTTAAAATAAATTTTAATAGATGCAGTTTGGTTTTTAGTTACCTATAGCAGGTACATATATATGTACCATTTTACTGAAAGGAGCAGAGCAACGATATTCAATTGGAATGTTTTTCACTTGACACGAGCTTACTGGCACACATGGGACTTAAGGATACTCACACGCAACGCCACTGGCCAAGAAACTCCTTTGTTGCGGTGTAATTTCAAGGACAAAAGCGATCATTTTCATTCAACCTCTCCTTTGCAAAATTTGATGACGTAACGTGGGGATCGCAGTACACCCAAGTGACGATATTTGAATGGAGTTCATAGATTGGACCCGAGCATTGCGTGAGTACTCGACTTGGGCTCGTGATAATTGCTAGCTCGAGAAGCATTCGGGTAGTGACCCGTGTCCAATCGCTGCAACGACGACAACAGCCGAGCCATAACAATGTCTGGAACTCAGCGCGTGTCCTGCGCTTTGCCAACCCCAGCGCGTGGCTATGATCACTGGCGGCGTATAATCGGCTCCAGATCACGTGGCCACTTGTTCTGGCTACGAGTTGAGGGAGTGAACGCTGCTGGTTTTTCTTTAATTTTTTTGGGGGACTTCTTTTGCGTGGGGTGAAAAACGAACCCGTGTTTCATAGGTCATTAACGTCAGGGATCCGTTTTAAGCGGTATTTGCGCAAAGTACAAAAATTGTTGCATTGCTCCTTGAAGCATTGAATTATGTTTCATGTGATTGGCATTTCAGTTACATGTTGAAAGACTCCCAGGTGGTCTAACTTGACTATAATATGTTTACTGCGGCGAGAAAAGTGTCCTTCGTTTGTCCAGCACTTAAAACGAATAATTTTATTTTTCTAAGAATATCTGCTCCAAAGTGCACTTTTGCTGCTCCAAAACACTGTTTTGGCTGCTCCGAAAGGTGCTCCAAAACGGCTTAGGCCAATCACATCACTGCTAGTGTAACTAGGTTATTATTTGATTCAGTTCATGGAACATTGACACAACCATCTAGAGACGCAGAGTGCCCCCTACCTGCGACCTAGCGCCAGTGTTACGTGACGGCGAGATTTGACACAGCCAGAAATCTTCCTGATATACTCCGTTTCATCCCAGCCCTAGCGCATGCGACGTGGATAACCAAGCAGCTTCAAAAGTGAAACAGCACGGCGCTCGTCTTGTTTGTTCGGGTGCCATCACCACATCTAAACTAATCAAGCGCTGCCAAGTGCCATGATCTTGCTCTTTTAGTTTGCGCATATGTTGTTGGTCTTTTACTGCTCCCTGACTTGTTGCAAAATGAAGTATATAGTCGCGTTTTGACGTTTCGTCGAGACATTCTTGGCCTGGTGGATTGGTCAAGTACAGACAGCCTTTGGCGACTTCAGTTAGTTTAGTTGGTGTCAGACTTCACGCGTTTCAAGTGCTTTGCAGCCGCCAGGTGGCATATGCGAATTCTCGAAGCGGACTTGACTGCATCTCGCAAGGTAAGCCAGCTTTTATTGTCGGAAGTCCTAATGACATATTTCCATTTGGATATATTACAAGAAATTGATGTGAGAATGAGCCGCCTCACGAAAAGTATTGGCCCTAGCACAGTGAACAATTGTTCATTGTCTCAACAAATCTTTTTTTTTTTGTCAATTGGTTAAACATTGCGTCTCGTAAATGATTCTCAAGATAATATGGGAGAATTCTTTTTCTTTTTTATTACTGATCAATTATGTCATTTCCCATAAGTTTGGACGTTTTTAGGTCGAAGACAGCTTTACCTGAGTAAATTACCCACGAATAAAAAAATAAGTATAATTCGAGTTGAACACAATTTCTTTCCGACTGAAAACTGCTCATACGGCATGATATATCCATATGGTGTCAATCAATTGTTCTATTTGTTTGCTTCATGTGCCCAATAAAGCCATTTTCGTTCGAAAGCGCCTAAACAACGGCACCGCTCCAGCATCATCAAGACGGTAACGACTATAACAAAGTACGAGTGCATTGTTTTATTTGTTGTACCAATAAGTATGGAATAAACGCGTTTACTAAGAATTCATCAGCACTTATAACCGAATATAGAAATGTTAGAGTAAAATGGTATTCCTGACGGATTCAAAAAAAAAAAAAAATCAAAGAAAAGATTTTTAAATCAAATCAAATTTGGGGGTTTTACGTACCAAACCTACGAGGGCATCTGGCACGCCCCAGCGGAGAACTGAGGATTAATTTGGACCACCTGGGGATCTATTGACGTGCAACCGAAAGCTCGGTTACACGGCGCCTTCTCCGCAATAAGCCTCCGTCAGATTGCGGGCACCTCGGTCGGGATTCGAACGAAAGATTTTTAAACCGTCAATTATAGAACAGTATGAAACCAGAAGAAAACATTCAGGCTCTACAAAGTGCTCCCAACGACGATCACCTTGAATTTTTATTTTTATCTTTAAATGAAATATTAAAATTACCACGGATCTACCTTTTTTAAATAAAAATATTAGGAACAAGGGCATGTTGGAATGCCTCACCAGTCATAAACATATCATTCAACAAGAAATCAGAAACCGACACTGGTGTGTTAATATTTCTGCCAACGTAATCGAGGTGTCGGCAAAATGCTAGTAGCGAACACGAAAACAATTCAGGTAGCTCTTCTTTGTAGGGTGGTTGCGATATGCAAAACACGCGGGCTAAAACAAAATAGTGATATATTGTCTAATAACTTAGTAAGTATACACAGGGCATAATAATTTAGTAACGATATACAGCGGATAAGAACTTACCAATCGTGCGCTGTGCATAAGCGGGCAGGAATACGCCCATACTGATTTCACATCAACTACGGAACTCGACCGCGGCGTCGTGAGCACTCGCCACCTCACGTTGCTGCGTTCCTTTCTCCAAGCGCTTGCCATGCTTATACGGTTAGTACGTGTCCCCACGTTTGTTTAATTACGATGAGTTGGCCAATACCAAATTGCAGTAGATGGCTCCTTTTGGGTGGCGCCCTTTTGAGGGTTCGAGTGGCATGTGCTTTGCGCAAACAACGCTGTCAAAGCTACTGACGCGAGCGCGTGGTTTGATTTAGCCTATCGTTTGCACTCGTTGTCGCGAAAATATGACGCTAGATCAAGCCACGCGCTCGCGCCACCAGTAGCTTTGGCAGTGCTGTATGCTATATGCACGAAACAAAGTATAGACGAACAGGCGGCCCTGACGTCACGCTGCTGCGCGGCGCTGCTATTGGCATGGCGCATGCGTGGACCCTTGTGGTTCCCGCGCAAGCGCAGTGCCCACACCTGGTGGGGGAACAGCGCGTTTGCCCACAAGTCCTGTGGGCTTGTTTGGAAACAGCGCGTTGGCCTTTTAGACGGCCAGCAACGTCAGTAGTCCGCCGACAAACTCTCAAGGCAAATTGGACGTTCGTTTTTAGACAGTATGAAGTCGTTCTGTCTACATTTGAGGTATGTCAACACTGTTTTATGCTGCAGATGAGAAATCTAAGCCAGGGCAGTACAACTGCTAGCCTTGGGTTTTAAACGTGCACTACGCAGTATAGTGATACACGAACGGATGCCGATACGATGCTCATCTACAGGGTGATTCAAGGAGACTCCAGGCTCTTTAAATCAACCTCGAAATTCGGTTTCTTAACCTATCACGCTACGACTTTGCGCAGCGTTGCCCACAGATAGTGCATTTTTTTTTTGTAAAATTTGCGAAGGGCGGATTTACCTGAGGAAAAAGTAAAGAAATAAAAAGGCTTAGCTCCTATGGAAATGCAGCGACGCCACCGGTCTTCAAACAACACGGCACAGTTTCGCACGGGAGACAAGAGATGGCGCAACGAACGCCACCAGCGAACGAGCATACGGCGCCGAGAGCCAGCGTCTTTAGCAGACAATCTTTTCGACTCAAAAGCTGCGCGCGTTCCGCAGGCGGCGACAGTCGCAGAAACAAAAACAGGCGCGGTAACAACATGAAGTGCACTTCCTTGTCTGCTTAAGACGCCGGCTCTCAGCGTTGTATGCTCGTTCGTTGGAGGTAGTTGGCGTGCGACCGCTTGCGCCATCTCTTGTCTCCCGTGCGAAACGGCGCCGTATTGTTTGAAGACCGGTGGCTTCGCTGCGTTTCCATAGGAGCTAAGCCTTTATCTTTCTTTACTTTTTCCTCAGGTAAGTTCGCTCTTTGCAAATTTTACAAAAAAAAAGAATGCACCATCTGTGAGCAACGCTGCAGAAAGTCGTAGCGTGATAGGTTAAGAAACCGAATTTTGCGGTCGATTTAAAGAGCCTGGCGTCTCCTTGAATCACCCTGTAGATCCAAACGGTCACGGGTGGGGATCGAGCCCAGGATTCCCTGGGTTCTGCAGCGCGAGTTCTCGCTCCACGTGTTCCGAGCGCGGAGAACGCGAACACCCTCGGCCACCGGACCCCGCGGTAAACTCTCGTAGACGCGTGCGTGCTGAGATCGACTGCCGCCAAGGATCGTCACCAGCAGAGCCGTTTATGTAGAGTTTTGTCGTTAATTGGTAAGAATAGGGCGAAAATAACAGCACCTCATTCACTGAAATTATTTCATTTTGTGACCAACCACTAGCCAGAAATATTCCCCTAGTGGAGGCCATGAGCTTAACAAATACCCTCCAATCACAATTTCTAGGTAAGGATGTTGAAATTTGCGACTCTTCGTAACTGAAGGGGCAACGAACGTGACGTTGTTGTCGCGGCGCATTCAGAACGCTCTTCTTTTGACTGCACTCGCGGCGGTGACCGCTACCACGACCCATCCCACATTCGCAGTTGCACCTCATGTTTCAAGAAATGTTTTCTCGTCAATGTCACCTTTCCTGACTCGGTGAATGCACTTAGGATTTTCAATCTCCCCTTTTCCACCAATCTCTAGCAATTATACATTCATGTACTTTCAGCATCATCCAGAAAAAAAAAAAAAAAGGGAAAAAGAAAATATTTGCGCCGCTTCGCGAATCTTTCACGGTCATCCCAACCGCATTTTTACTTCGTAAGTTCCTCTCGGGGGAATATGCGGCGGTGGCGGCGCCGCCGCTTTCTCCGCTCCACCCTGCAGCTTCCGCCGGCTCCTCCCATTGACCAGACTATCTCTATACACGGCTCTGGGCTCCATGAGATCCTAGCGTGGGCTGCGGTCGGACTTGGAGTAAAACGATGTATATTAACGCCGCCGAGCACTCAAATACTATAGCCTTTACGTTTGTTCATTCCGTCACGCTATGAGAGAGAGAGAGAGAGAGAGAGAGGGCTTTCCTTATCAAACTGAATTACAATCCACCAGAGGCGTGCTGCGTAAGGAGGGCAGGTGCCTTCCCTATGGCCACCTAAAATCAAAAATATTATTTTTTTTATAATATGCAGTGCAGCTTTTTTTTATAATCAAGTGCAGTTTTTTTTTTTCTTTTTTTGTGGTTTTAGGACATAGAACGGCCAACTGGCGCATGGAAGACCGCGTAGTTTGCACGCTGGGATTAAACGTTCAAACACCTAAATCGTTGCTACCCGAATCTCACCAATCGCTTCGTCGGACGTGGTTCATTAACACAGACCAGGTAAACTCGCTTCCACAGCGTAGCATTCAAATTTATAGTATTTCTTTCGTTGTTTAATGGCAGGGTTTTGTGTACTCTGTTACCGGTGACCGGTGACGAATTGGGCACATTCTATACTTCGTTTCACCTTATGTCCGAGCGCGGACGATGTTATGAGCCGAAGGACCAATCAAACAGCGCAAAAAGCGCAACGTCATGACGTGCTCTTTGCGCTTGATAGGACTAGCCGGCGGAGGAGCACGCACAGAGAGACGCCGAATACCGGCTAGTCCTATCAACTGCAGAGAGCACGTCATGACGTTGTGCCTCTTTCGCTGTTTGATTGGCCCTTCGGCTTATAACATCGGTCGCGCTCGGACCTAAGCTGAAACGAATAATAGTACTGCAGTGACGAGTTGGACAGCGAGCAGAAAGCCATGAAAGTAAGACGATAACGGGTACCTTCAGCATTTTGCTCGTTCTGTTTCACATATGTAGCGAAAATAACCAACTACAGATCGTGCATATTCATTGCATGGGTTTCGACGCAATAATGCTGAACTTTACAAAGGTTAAACAGTGTTTGACAAGCAGCGTACAAGCAGCGGCAAGAATAGTGTCTAAATGGAAAATAAACTTTCTATTTTCTCTTCCATCAAAAGCGTTTCAACGAAACAATATCTTAGGTTGCCATTTGATGAATTTTCGATTTTTCTCGTCTTTCCGGATTAAAGTAAAAAAAAGCATACTCAAATCACGTGCAAAACATAGTACAAAGGTTATGCAATCGGTCTTGGCATAACAATGATCTGTGTCACTAAGGCAAAGTGGCTGATATAGACGGTCGTTTCACGTAGAAACGAAACACATGTTAGCATCACCCTGTAATAATCCCATTCTACTTCGGAATGCGTGAGCTGCGTTGGGTCAGCCCGCTTTTTTTTTATACATATAAACTTCCGGTTCCTCGTGGTACACCACCGTCCATAGACGGTGTTCTCGCTGCGTTTGCGATCGAGCAAATGTAAGATTGGAGACGTTTCAAACTCGATCGTCAATAGACCTATTGTTACATTACCCAAGCATCAAGGAGAATGCTGGAAATGTAGGTAGTACACGTGCCGCACGCGCTCGCCTTTCCGGTATAAATGATTTGAAGTAAATGACCAAAATAAAGCGTCGACGAACGCGCGAACAGTTACTGCCGCAGACGCCGGCACGTGCAGCGCGTGTAACCCAGCCTTGAAACCAGATAGGTGCCCACTACCGAAGACTGAAGATCTCTTTGTGAAGATTGCCCATGGGGAGAAGTTAACCAAGCTGGATTGCAAACAAGCCTACTTCCAGACCCCTTAGCGGAAGAATCGAGAAATCTCACTGTTATCAACACACAAAAAGGGCTCTACCAGGTGAACAGAGTGCCAATAGGTATAACCCCAGCATCAGCTATATTCCAACGCGCCTTCGAAAAACTCACTGGTAACTTGCCGCATTCGGGTGCATTTCAGGATGACGTAGTGGTAACAGGCAAGAGCGATCAACATCACTTGCGGAACCTGGACATCGTACAGCAAAAGCTCAGCAGACTCCTCTTCTAAGAAGATCAACACGAACGAACCAGCCACCTACGCGGCTGAGCACTTGAATAGAAGTTTTTGAGGGGGAGATATTGGCCGTGTCGGGTATATAGGTTTTGTCGGTATAGAGGAGGCTATGGCACAGCCATGCTTAAGGTGCACTAGAATGGGGAGGTATGCCGTCCGGCGGCCGTCAGTGTGTCGCGATGTGCAAGTATGCCGGGGAGGGCGCTGTGGGGCAGAGCGCGGCCATACGGCGGCTGACAGAGGTCTGGCGGTCGCAGCAGAGATGCCTAATTTATTCGGCGTTAAAATGGTCGTATTCTTTGTTCGCTTTTCTCTGCTCGGTTGTGAGACTGAGAAATAATGAGTTCCATCCTATCTCACAGCCCTGCTAAAGGGCGTGACTTGGAGCGGTCCGTTGCTTACATAATCTCGCTTCTTTGATTTTTTTTTTTTTTTTTTCGTTTTGCTGTTATAGAAGAATAATTTTCTATTCCACTTTGTATACCAATATTAGGAAAGCGAAGCTTGAGTATGCTATAATAGGCGATGCTTTCCTCTCCACTTTAGTGTCAAGGCTATTTTAATTATTTTTGGGCAGCTGTACAGTTTGCAGACCTTTAAATACCTAATTTTTGTCCTGCTGTCAATACAACTTTTTGTGTAACACGGGATTAATGAAACCCAGCTTTTCTTGACTTCTGCATTCTCAGCCAAAGCTAATAGACCAGGAATTGTCTGAATTGATTTCATCGAGTGAAAAAAATGCAATGACGTGACGCAGTAGAATTATTTCATGGAATCAGGCGATTCCATTGCACGAACAGAGAGGCGTCGCTCCACGTCCGAAACAAGGAGTGTTTCCTTTGCATGTGTTATAACGCGCGTTACACCCCGGCACAAAACACGACCCTTCTGTATTTTTCTTCGCTGTATTTGACATCGTTGTGAGTCCCTTGTCTCTCCGGTCCTTCCAAACGCCCGTTTTCCCAGCGGAAGAAGCGTATAGGGTAGCATATATACGTAGACGGCAGCAGCATCTCAAACATTAAATGTATGCACGCGGCCATAGGGCTTATATTTTCGTTAACACTGCTAGCCAAGCAAGGTCCATGATGATGATCCTTGGCCCTGTTCGTAGCGCCACCGTGCGGCAGAAACAGCCTCGAGTTCATTTTTTCTCGTAGTCTCTCGCAACGAATAGAATGGCTAGAGGGGAGTTTTGCGCTTCAAGAATCTAGGAGGCCATGTCCCTGTACTATTCGCGATTCCAGCTACCCATAGGGGTCGTCACTCTCGGGCAAATACGGTTGTCGAAAACAGGTCGTTAATTCCGTGCCAAGTGCCAGCTCATCGCACAACGCTCGGGTTTCAGCAGGCAAGCATTGGTCTCTCAATATGGGTTGTCCCAATTTTTATCCCCTATGTTCCAAACCTGCGTCCTTGTGTTGCTTCCATTAGAATGCATTCTGCATTGAAACTGCTCCAGTGTCTACTTTTCTGCAGGGCAGCTGGAGAGCTATTTCTATAGTTAAGGCTGAGGCCCCACGACGGCCTTGAAAAAATGTCGATAAAGACTCTCAGAAATGAGGGGTGAATACCCCTTATTTCACAATGGCACTATGGTTATGCATCTGTGTTTTGTACCACCCTACCAAAATCCTACAATGAGGATTAGTAGTATTGATAAATAAATAAATAAATAAATAAATAATAGGGTTACACCCGTTGCCCCACTACATTTGGACGTTCAGTCTACTGACGTCAAGCCGCCGATACCAACTTTTTCGAGCGGCTTGAGAGCTGTTGGACATAACGTACTAAATAGCTAATCTGCGTATCAAAGACTAAAAAGAAAAACAAAAACACTGATGCTTTGCAGTATAGGGCCAAAAAAAAACCTTGATTGTCTTACTGTAGCCTTTACTGCGTACATTAGCTATTTTAATAAGTTGTATCGGTCGACTATCAAACCACTCTTGAACGTTGGTATCGTCGGTTCAACGTCTGTAGACTGAGCGTCGAATTGTTTGTTTTTTTTGGGGGGGAGGGGGGGAGGGGGTGGTGTTACATATGGGACAAGGGGCGTACCCTGTATACATCACCTATTTCTTAGAGTGTATAAGCAGGTATTTGAACCGCACTTCTCATGCTTCGTTGCGTCCTAAAAATATTTCTTATTGCGAATATATAGAATAAAAAATGTCTTCATCTTGATATAATAAAAAACAGATAAGTAAATTAAAAATTCTGCTCGCTGGAAAAGTGACGTTTTTGAACGTAAAGGTTTGGAAGTGTTAATGGGCAGAGTTTAATTTCGACCGAATTGGTTCAAATTTTAAGAGGTGTAGATAAAAAGCGCTTGCTTTGCATATCCCTTTTTAAAATTTTAATAATATATTGTAACTATATCTGTTGCAAAATAAGCTTCATGGGAGTTAATTCACAATCAATTTTCACGAGTGCTCAGTTTTTATGTCTGAAGCTTGTAACAGGTATTAATGGGCATAGCCTGAAAATATATACCAAATCTCATTAAGATTGATTCTTAATGTTTGTTGTAAGGCTCGCGTGAAAATGAATAAAAATGGCAAAAATAGGCAAGCATTGTTTCGTAGTGCAAACGCACCGCCGTTAGTTGTTTTTTCAACATAAGATATCAGAACTTCTGGCAGACAAACTTAAATATATGCTCCTTTGCATATCGTGGCTTGCTTTCCGAAATTTAAGTTTAATGTTTCTGGAAAAAAAAAAAGTGGACCTGCAGAGAAATAAATATTCACTTACTTTAAACACACAAAGAAAAACATTTTTCAATATTGTGTATGTTTTCCCGCTTGAAAGATAATGTTAGCGTAAACAAGATAGATTATTATAGCGTATACAAATTACCAGCTTCTCATTTCAGTAACCGTTGCTCAGTTTTGTCTAAAGTCACAAAAACACAAAAACAACAACAACATAATAGCACTAGGTTCTTTTGGAGTTTCTATGGTCGATAGTGCCATCTGCTGAGTTGTGTCCAAAACTGAACTACTACTTTACAGGAGCTTACGGGCACTACTGGGACTCAAGGATACTCGCACGCAACACCACTGGCCAAGAAACTCCTTTGTTGCGGCGTAATTTCAAGGACATAAGCGAGTATTTTTCATTCAGTCACTCCTTCGCAAACTTAATGACCTAGCCGGGCGGTCGCAGTACTGCCCAGTGACGATAATTGAATGCGGCTCATAGATTGGACCCGAGTATTACTGGGCACTCGATTTGGGCTCGTGATAATCGATAGCTCCAGAAGCATTCGGGTAGTGAGTTCCCCGTGTCCAATCGCTGCAATGTCGACAATAGCCGAACCATAAAAATGTCTAGAACTCAGCGCGTGTCCTGCGCCTTGCCAAACCCAGCGCGTGACTATGGTCAACATTGGCGGCATATAATTGGCTCCAGATCACGTGGCCGCTTGTTCTGGCTGCGAGCTGACAGGGCGAACGCTGCTCGTTTTTCTTTAATTTTTTTCTGTGACTTCGATTGCTTGTATTGAAAAACGAACGGGTGTTTCACAGCTGATTAACGTCAGGGATCCGTTCTAAGCGGTATTTGCGCAAGATACAAAATTGTTGTATCGCCCCTTTAGGCAGATGTGCATGCACTCTAAAAAAAGCCCGTGCGTCTACCTTCCCGCATAACACTCGGAGAGCCGATCACCACAACTTACAGAGGCAGCTCAGCGAATGGCGATGCCGAAATATATGTTTAGACGAAAAAACGCAGTCTGAGTTGTGACATTAAGCAATGCTAAACGTCACGCTCGCATTGCTTAATGTCACAACTCAGACTGTGTTTTTTGGTCTAAACATATGTTTACGCATCGTAATTCGCTGAGCTACCTCCTCCGTTAGTCACGGTGATTGGCTCTCCGAGTGTTATGCGGAAAAGTAGACGCACGGGCTTTTTTTAGACTGTGGGCGCAGCCATGACTGCCCTTCACTTTCTTTCGCTCTCATTTGGTACGCTTCGCTTCATTCCTCTGGTCGCGACACAGATTACAAAGTTCTATACACAATCGCTTTATGTCCAAAATGTTTTCCTAGGGTTACCTCGCCATTACCCATTTTAGCGGCTGGGCATCTCTGTCAGGTAAAAAAAGAGAGCCAGCTGTTGCGACTCGAATATGACGCTCGGGAAGAAAGTCTGATAACACCATAAAGGGCGGTTCACACATTTCCGTGAGTACGACCGAGTGCGGCAGCAACGGCTTGCGACATTAATCCTTTTACGGGTGGCTATGGCGACGGGATTTTAGCCGCTTACAACGGCACCGTTGCCGTAGCAATCCGTAAAAAGATTAACGTTGCAAGCCATTGCAGTCGCACTCGGTCGGACTCAGGCAACTGTGTGAATCAGCTTTACCATGAAGTGTGCAACCAAAAGCGCTGCACGATGGGATAAACCTCCGTAGGTCGTCTTTCTTTTGAATTAATATTTGTTTTATTTATTGAAGTAAAAATAATAATGTCAGACGATCCACTCTGACGGTGCTATAGATTAATAATGCGACGACTCCAAGCTTCCCCTGTGCTTTTGACACCCACCATGACTCTTGTCGTTTGCAACTAATGATAAGCAGCCTGGATCACAACTCGTGAAGTTTCCTCGGGCTTCTCTTTCGTTCTTGCAAGTGACCGCAATCAGTGTTGGGAAATAAAATTGAGCGAGATGATCAGTGCAGCCCTGCCTTGTTCCTCAGTGCCCAGGCTAGAGAGCGGCTTAACTTCCGGCCTTCACTCTCACCTAAGAGCAATGCAACTTTTTTAGCCGCGTGGTGGTTTGCCCAATACTGCCTGAGCCACCCTGAATAACTGCTCCCCGATCACTGCCATTGAAAATGTGTGCCAATATGCGTATCTGAAATAACTGTAGTGAGACGAATGAATTACGTTTCGGCTTACAATAATTAAACGCTTTTTTTATAGAAACTCGTTTCTTGAGGAGACGAAAAGGAAGTGGCGTTCAACGTAGGTCCTTGCAGGCAGGCGGCCTCATGACCTCTGTGCCTAATTACTGCAGAAACTTCTTCAACTCAACCCTGGAGCAAAGAGGCCAACACGGTGAGGTGGAAGTCCGGCTCAGAAGGAATTGAAGCGCTGTGGGAAGGGTACTGTTACAGCGACGCCTTCGAGCTGCGGCCACAAGAAGCAACCACTCCTCGTGCAAAGGCTTGAAGTCGCACCTGTTCACTCGAGCCCGGCCATGGTTCTTTCAACTGCTGAACGAGGCAAGGGCTTGTTCATCAATCCACTTGGCTTTAAACCTAAACGCACAAGGAAAATAATACGGTGTGAAAAATTGTGCCGCAGAACCCAGGAATCGTCGACTCGAACTACACCGCCGCCCGTTTCGAACTGGATGAGCGTCGTTGAGCGTCGTATCGACGTGCTAAATTTCTCGCCCACATCGAAGACACCAGGCGCCTTTTGGGGCACTTTAACATTTCGCTGTCTAAACGTGCAACAATAAATTACAGTGTGTTCGCACAAAGAAGGGTTTCTACACAGAATGGAGCAGACGTCATCGCGTTTCGAGGTCACGTTCGCCGCCTCACGAATGCTTGCTAATTCCCGTATTACACCACTCCGCCGAGAGCTGGGGATTGTTCCACCGTTCCGGCGAAAAAAATGCATGGCGTCGCACGACAATTTCGACGTTGTTTGTAAAAAGCATGATGGAAGCTTGAAGTCATCGTCATCTTGCACCAACAGCGCCAAGCTTGACAGTCTGACATTACGATTAATTTTAGAACGCAGCTCTTTGGCGCCCATTTCCGCGTTTCGCGGTGTCGGCGTAACCGCCCAGCTAAATTTAGCGGGAAATTAATTTGGTGTTGAGGTCACGTGATGTCAGTTTTCCCGCTAAATCTAGCGGAGAAACTGAATTTGTACATGGGTGACGTGGCACAAAGACATGTGACGTCATTTTCTCCGCTAAATCTAGCGGGCAAACAGAATTTGTGTTGATGTCACGTAGCGTCAGTTTTCCAGCTAAATTTAGCGGGGAAACTGGGAGTAGGGGAGTTCATGGGGGAGGAGGGGAGGGTACCGTGGAGGAGGATGGGAGGGTAAGGAGCTGGAGAAGGGAAGGGTATGGAGGAGGAGAAGAAGAGGGTACGGAGGAGGGGAGAGGAGGATGAGGAGGAAAAGGAGGAGGCGGAGGAAAAGAGGAGGAGGGAGTGTACGGAGGAGGAGGAGGGGCATACCCTCCCCTCCGTACCCTCCCCTTCTCCTCCTCAAGAGCTGTGCTCTCATTTCGCATTAGAGAGATTTGTAAACGTCTTGAAATTTTTTCTGTCATCGACGGAAGTGGGAGTAGCTTCCGGACTGCCAACTTTGACGTTGTTGATTTAAGAATGCAGCGGCTTCAAGCATCCACCATGCTTTTCACGCACATAATTAAACTAATTGAATTCATCGTTCGACGCCATCCTCCTTTCTCGCCGGAGCAATAGGACGATCTGTAGGAAGGGAACAGTTTGTCCTCGACTCCGTGCAGAGAATGGAGATTAGCAAGCGTCCGTGACATGAGCCACATAATCTCAAAGTACGGTAACGTGTATTCGTCTACCTGGAGGAAATCTCCGTCGTGTGAGTACGCCACTGGAGTAATGTCAGACTGTCAGCTTTGACGCTGTTGGTGTAAGAACGCGACGACTTCAAGCTTACCACATGCTGTCGCTCGACGCCGTCTTCTTTTCTCGCGGGGATGATGGGGGCAATCCACGGCTCTCGGCGGAGTGCGGGGATTAGCAAGCATCCGTCATGTGGTGCAAGTAACCTCGAAGAGCGATGACGTTTGCTCCTCTCTGTGTAAGAACTTTCCGCCGAGAGAATTTTGAATACACCGTTAGGAGCCTCACCATGAGAGATACATGGCGGCATGGGAAAGCCGGTTCTCGCATGCAGTGCCGCGCAAAACTAGCTTCAACCTTGCGAAGATCTAGCGTGACATTCCCCCAAACACACCGTATTTACACGCCAAGATTGTCCAGAAAAAACGTTGACTTTCATTCGGGAAAGTAAAGTAGATAACTCGATAACGAACGGGGAGTCAAGGCTTCACCACGCAGTTCGACCCCACGAAGAAGCAAAAAAAGTGCCAAAAACGAACCATTTCGTGGTGGTGTTAAACTAAGGAAACAATGTACTTTTCCAGGGTGTATGCAAGTTTTTATTTATAAAAAAAAATGCAAAAAGATAAAAAGTCTTACATAAGCCGGGTTAGCATGCTGGGAGATGTTGCTATTGGAAAAGTGCGAAATTCCGAGTTAGGCTTCACTCCGCATCGATAATAACTTGTTTGCCCCAAGTGCCCCGGTATTCCGCATACGGCTTCAGCGGGTAATATTTATTAGCTTTTTATTCTCATAAGACGATTTAGTGAATATAATTTTTTCTCAATTAGGGCACGCATTTAAAGTCTACTTTTAATATAAAAAAACGACATGTAATGTCGGAATTTTTTAGTGAACGACCGCGCAAACGACAATCTTGGCATATATATATCTTTTTTTAATTTATTGATAATTGAAGTGTCCAAGGCGATATATAACAGATGTTTGTTCCACCTGTCAGATCGCATGTTTGACCGCTCAGTATTTTATTTTTTTTACTTTTTACACTACTGCACTAGAACTCTTTTTTTGACACTTTCAAAATAGATTTTATGGCGCTTCATAAATAAGAAAAATTGGAAATATTTTGAAAATAAAAGTTTAAATTTCTCTTTTCAAAGTCATTGAAAAGAGAAAGTACAACTTTTCTTTTCAATGACTTTTGCCAAAATTGGACAAGTCTTAGATGTGACATACATAAGGTATATTTTAAGAATATTAATATCATCAAAACGCTCAAAGAGCTAATTCTTTTAGTGCAGGTAAATTCAATATGTATATGTACAAAATAATATTCGTTATATACATGGGTGTCCTTCAGAACATGTTCAGACTATTTTTCACCTAAATATAAACTACCCATTCTCCAACGCGCATTTTCCGCCCATTTGTAGCGCTAACTGTTTGAACCAGATGCAAAAGTTTCAGTACTAACCGTTACTTTATTTATTATACGCGATTTTTAGAAATTTTTAATGGGAAAATGGTGACCGTCACAGATCTCGAATAGGAGCTGAATGGCGCTATACTGACTGAAAACGGGTGAAAATGGACCAATTTTCCCTTTGAAATGAGAAAACAAAATCGCTACTTTTGAAGAAAATAACGATTAGTGCTGAAACTTTGGCATATGATGCAAAGCGCTAGTACTTCATTTGGATGGACAATGAACGTTTAGTGTAGTTTCTTTCTTGCTGTGAGAATAACTAAATATTTCGGGGGACACGCTGTATATTTGAATGTGAAAATATTTGGAAAACCAAACTTGAAACCTATTTTTTTACAAATATTTTTTTATTTGCTTGGTGTTTTACTAGTAAGAACATATGATTGTGTTTTATCAGAAAATATAGATAGAAAATATAGTATTTCTTTTCTTATGACTGCAAATGAAACTTGAAACATACCAGTAGGGCGTTATAACAGCGTCCTGGCATAAGCGATATTGTGGACAATATTGTGGCATTAATATAGATATAGATAATTACCTCAAATTAATATTTTGCGCATAAGCTTAAAAGTTCGTAAAATAGCGCGCAATCCGAAGTAAAACTTATTTTAGACCGCAACAAAGCTTGCCGTTTTCCAACGCACATTTAACAAGATTCAAAATTTATTTCCTGTTATATACACAAGAATACTATAATTTATTTGCATTTCATGGTAGATCACGATCATACCTTCATATTGATAAAAAAATGAAGCAAATTCGCATAATAGAGTTTAATTCGTAATATAATATCGAAATTATATGAAATATAAATAGCTATATTTGAGCTTCCTGGTTGTATCAAGGCCATTAAAATATCTAAAATAGGCCTGACGTAAGAACTTGCGAAACTTAGGCGAAAATCATTATCGGGACATATTGTCTTATTATTTTAAATACAATATCTTTTTTTTTTGGTTTCATTTAACATAATAAAATCTATTTGAAAGTGTCAAAGAAGAGTTCTAGTGCAATTGATTGAAGAAGTGACAAAATCGGTCAAACTTGCGTTTCCCGGGAGGTAGGAGAAACGTCACTTCTGGCCTCGGGCCGCATCAATAGTAAATAACTTTAAAAAAAATCCAAGCTGGTTGTTACCGCTCTTTTTCATTTAACAAGTAGACCCCAAAATTATATATTTTTCATAAAAATCAACATGTCGACCCCAATACCGTGATTATATTGGGATGAAAGCATTCGGATACTTTTTACACTTTGATAACGATATTGTATGCATCCCCAAAGGCACGGAAAATTAGCCAGTATAGTTATCGGAACGATCTACTCAACCTAACTTAGTCGGCACCTCGAAAAATACCGTTATCTGTAGGCCCGGCTTTCATCCAGGCACTTTAATTTAACAAATATGCAGCGCCTTCCTGCTTCTTCTTTCAAACGTCTTTATTTACAGACGAAATGAATGAGCGGCCTATGCGCTCTGCAAATATGCAGCGCCTTCCTGCGAAACAGTATTTTATGACAAAACCCCCAAAACTGATAAACAAAGTTAAAAAAAAAAACACAAAAAAACACGAAGGACAGCACAACATAGTTATTCGTTTTTTCTCCAGTCTCGGGGATTTGTCTGAAAATATGTTCAACCATCGCCAGCTAGTTTGAGCCCTAACTTTTTGTGCACTGAAACAGTAATCTGTATACACATCCAGTCACTTTTCAATTGTTATCGTATTGATCACACAAATCAATCGCCAAGCGTTGCCACCTTTCTAGCAGACGTCCTCGTCAACCTCTGTCTTGAAAGAGAGGGTCTGCTAAACGTTTAGGCCGAACAATTATTTTTTTAATTAACGAAAAGTTAACGAGTCAACACGTAAGATGTTTGCTCACTTTGTGATTTCTCGCACGAAATCACGTAGAAATTACTGCACCGTGGATCAGAAGCCCATATCAAAGACTAACGTATCCAGCTTGGCATTTTCCGACACATGAGCTGGCTGAGCTATACTTCGTCTCATCTTAGCATGGACTAACTGCGAAGGCTGTGCAAGCGCAAGCGGCTAGCCTTGACTGTCTTGACTGTAGGACTCGCTGCACGAGCGCTAGTGCAGCCGCCGAATATTCATTCAAAGCAACTAGCTCGCGCTTTTAGCATGCGCGGCTAAAAATAGTCCATGCTAAGGTGAGACGAGGTATAGCGGTGCAGACTGGGCAGCGCTGGCACCGCATGACGCGGGCGAGAGCACCAGGTGAACCTGAAACGTTCACAGGGGACTAACCGGAGCATTGGTGCCACGAGCCATGCTTGGCAGGGACGTTTTCCGCGTCCCTGCCAAGCACACGCTCTCATGCAGTGCAAGCACTGCTCAGGGCCACATGCTCGCTCTTGTAACATCAGGGTAGCTAAACTCGTGGAGCAAAACATTCTTCGCTTTCTGACGTAGCGGGGGGAGTGACCAAAAGAACGCCGCAAAGTTTCCTCCTCCCTGCGCGCGCTCAACTTGAAAAATCCCCCGCGATCCCTAGGCGGTGCACGAGAGCACGAGACAGCGCGGGGAGGCGAGCGTTCACGCCGCTCGCTGTACGTCAACGTTACTAAAACACTCAGTTGGGAAACTGCCATAGAGACTTATCTGAAAAAGTGGCCCCGATCTGTCCTCGAGCACCGAGCTAAAGACGAACACAACGCCGCCATTTCTCCCGCAGCGGCCACTCGGGGAACTGTACGTTACTTCTATTTTGGCTTTAATCGGCCATTTTTGAGCCGAAACAGATACAGCGGAAGAGGTTACAGGGGTGCCACCCCCGTCTCCCCAGCGGACGCACTGCGACCTGCTACTGAAGTTAAAATGCACCTAGGTCGGGACGCGCTACCTGAAAGCACCGCTGAGGCATGGTTGTATAAAAACAATATTAATTGTTCCGAAAAACCCTGCAAACTAAAGATTTAAAAAACATCACGGGCCCATCATTTTGTACTAAACTCCAATTAATTTCATACAAAAAAAGCCTTTTCCCTTTGTTTTTACGCAAAAATACGCTATGTAAAAGCTCAAGGTGACCACAGTACAGACAAATGACAAAGAGTGGTGCTGTTGTCGTATTTAGCTCGGTCTCGGTGGACGCCAGCTGCCCAAGTTTCGACGGCGAGTTTCCCAACTGAGTGTTCTAGTAACATTGCTGTACGTTGTCTTTGAGCTCTCTAGCGCCGACAATCCCGTCATGCCTCGCCCAGGCAAGGAGCGAGAGCAGACGACGAGAGTTTGTCTGCTACGATGCGGCATTCGCACAGCGGAACTGAAAGAAAAAGTTGGTTTTCTGCTCGAAATCGTGTCCCGCGGGCCACAAACTCAAACGCGAGCTTGAATTGTAAGCGTCTGATATTTCACGAAGGGAGGAATCGACGACCCGTGTTTTATTTGCAAAATTTGAGTCGTTTTGTTGCCGTACAGACGCTGAAACCTACCAGTGTGTAATGAAAGACCCAGGACAAACACAGAGGCCGCGAGATCTCGCATCATCTGTGTGCGGGTGAAAAGTGGAACACTTTTCGACAAAGCTCCCACAGCAGAAACCTGTGACGCATTCACTCAGCGTCCGGGAAGGCTAGACATGGAGACGTTGCTCGAGGCTGTTGGGACCGAGCGGTGTCCGTGGTGGTTCGGTCGTGAAACCTTAGCCGTTGTTTACGTCGCTCGGGTGTTATATTACGGCGCCCGTCTGGTTCATTCGCTGGGCCGGCGTGCTTCCGAAGCGACGATGACGCCCGGCTCGCTGAGTCAGATGACCTTGACCCGCGAGAGGCGCTCGACGAAAACAAACGGCCAGGTGCAGACATTGCAGAAAATGGTTCGGGGGGGGGGGGGGGGGGCGCACTCATAACGGCGTTTAACCCTGCCGCGGGCCATACGCAACAAGGCTCAAGCAAAGTCATATTTGAACGGCAACTATCTTGGCCCGTCGTATTTTGTTTTGAGAAAGCTCTCGTTCTCAATGCCCTCTCCAGGGAAATTAAAAGTCTTACGAAACGTATTGCTAGATGTTCTAAAGAACTAGAATTAAGCCGTATCCTTTCAGTGGTTCACTCATATATGCTTAAAACGAAGCAAGCTCTTGCGCGTACAGTGCCATCAATTTTCTCAAGTGTATGCTGTTTTGTAGTCAGCTGGTTTGGGAAACTTACGCCGTCTGTAGATATCTTTGACAGTCGAGTTCCTTAATTGGAAGTCATCGCAAATATAAGTTACATGTTGCAGCAACCGACGTTTATAGATAAACGATGGCAGCGACTGGCGTTTTCGCATTCCCACCCCTCACGTCGAAGAAAAAGGCGCTAGTTTCGGTTTGAGGTCGGTACTTTTCTACAACATCTATGGCGACAGCATCAGTCTGCACTCGATGCATTCGGCAAGTTCGTTCGGGGCCGGTTCTCCGTGCAGCACTCCGCGGGTGTAATGCATTAGAACTCTTACAGTGCAAGTCTGGATCGCGGATCGGGAACCCGTCACTGGCCTCACCGGCGGCCATTGCTTGACAACAGGCAATACGCCGCGTCCTGTCTAGTTCTCTCTTCGTTTTCGTCCTTGTTGTTTTGGCCTATTACACAATGAGGCAATACACGCAAGTCAAAGGGAGAAACACGCAAAAATTGGAAGCTTGTACGCAGTGCTGGAGGGCGAGCATTTTATGACGTGCTGCGATGATTATATCGGGTGCTTGGAGGTCAAATAGACATTCGTCAAACGTTCGAACATGGATTTAAAAAAAATGGGCCGGAGCACCACCGGCTTTACCGACGTCGCTTGCTTCAGTTGCTAAATAAATGGCACGTTCAGCGACTGAACCGCACGCTCCGAATTTCAGTTTGACACGGAAGCCCTCACAGTAGTTCAAAGAAAAAGCTGTCACCATGATGTACTATGCACAAGCGGTTAAAACGATGCGAATGTTCCCAGTAAAGGCCTTCTAACTTATCGTTTGCTGAGCTTCAATGACTCCGAAATCACGGATGACTCCACAATAACTCTCGGTAGCCCTTGTCTCATTAAACACATCACAGTTAACGCCCAATAAATTCGCCCTCGACCCTCAACCACACAACGTTTATTTAAAGAAGATTGGTATTCTAACGCGTTAAATTTTCTTGCCCACAATATTAACGATTATTTGCGGAAACACGATAGAAGTTTCATGATCGAGAACAACCTACTAACGTAATAAAATTGAGTTTTCCCGTTTCTCCTACAGCATGGATTAGATCGTATCACGTGATGACTGCCGGTGGGGCCGCTCGACCCCAGCTATACAGGCCAGTATTCGCGATCCAGTCTCCTAAGAGATCAGTGGTGCCAGTGCTATTACAGACATAAATCGTTTATTTGCATCGGTACACCCATACCTGCCGGATGTCGGGACGAGGCGCAAAACCGTACATCCGGCCAATATTGAGGCGGGTTTTCGGCCGAAATTGCCTCGACACCCTCCAAGAAGCAACGTGCTGTTTCGGCGACTCGTTTGTGTAATTTATTTGTTCAGTCATATTATTGGGTCCCAGGCCGCTGTGTACACCCCAAAAAAGAAATGTACTGTGGTAATTACACCTTAACGAGAAGCAGGCACGTAGCCAGGATTTTGTTTAAGGGGGAGGGGGGGGGGGGGGGCGCCCAAGACAAAGTGCTTTATGAGGGGGAGGGGGGAGAGGAGGCGCCAGCAAAATGGAAGATTTCGGGGGGAGGGGGGCGCGGGCCTTATGCCCCCCCCCCCCCCCCCCCTGGCTGCGTGCCTGACGAGAAGGGGTATTGTAGTTTTACAGCTTTATAAAAAGGTGTAGTGCATTATCACACATTTTAAGAAACGTGTTTAAAAAATCATACATTTTTAAAGGTGTGAGGTTTACATTTTTTTATAAGGTCTATTTCTACACTTATTAGGGTGTTAGTTATGGGACACCCCACTTACATGTATAGAGGTGTGAACATGTTTAATGTGTATATACCTCTAACGGAACAAAATCTATTTCACGTGATTACATCGCGTGCCGATGAAACGATCTGTCGATGACAGGTCGTTCGATGAACTGATTTGACCGCCAATGAGTGACGACTGCCAGTAGAATTTCGGGGAAATAATTCTGCCGGCTGCCGGGAGACTCGACCCGACCCATGAATTACCCCGGTTCTTGTTTGTTTTCCAACATTCTGAATTGTATCCCAGCTTATTACTACCTCTTCGGATACTACAGAAAAAAAAACGATGGCAGAG
The DNA here is from genome assembly GCF_016920785.2 of Ixodes scapularis. Classification (NCBI taxonomy): domain Eukaryota; kingdom Metazoa; phylum Arthropoda; class Arachnida; order Ixodida; family Ixodidae; genus Ixodes; species Ixodes scapularis. The sequence goes on along the minus strand of NW_024609884.1, from coordinate 26,486,931 downwards.
GCAAAGACTCTGACAGCCCAGCTCACAGTCATGTGGGAGACTGACAGGTGCTCGTCAGTCGCCACCATGCCTTGAAAGCTACCGGTTCCAAAGAACCGGAGCGCGCAGAGAACTTGTGGTTCCACGGTAATGGTAGACGCGATTGTCCGCCGCCTCGAAGTCCGGGCGCCGAACGAAGCTCGTCGCAGAGTCAACGCACAACGGCTTTCGATAGCCGGTACTGTCGCCGAAAGTCGTCATCGGGGAGTTGACGAGGCGTCCCCGGTGGTCTCAGTAGCGACGCCGACGGTGGCGGAAGATTAGCTCGGCCGCAGCGTACGGCACCGCCATGTTGACAAAGTTTAACTTCGCCTCCATCCGAAGCGAAGATCTCGAGCTCAAACCACAGCTCTCGCAAAGTTCGGAAACGTCACTTTGACGTCAGCGACAACTTCGACAAACGAGGCTTCTAATCACTTTTTTGTTTACACAAGCTTTGGAGGGATTTGGAGCGTTAGCAGGTCGCCTAGGGACAATCTGCAAAACATTAATTTTAGCTTGGCGTAGGGATGTAGGGACAAACGGGCGCTACGTCATCGGCGAAGCCGTTTAATCAGCGGGCTCCTCGCGCCCCTCACGCGCCGCACGCGCGCCTCGATGAACTTTGCTACATTCTGCCCCTCTCAAAGAAATGAGGGTTCGAATGATTGACACCTCGCTCGGCGCGACGTCAGCGTCGCGAGAGTCCAATTAGCGCGTTCCGCAAACTTCGGGCACAAAGTTGTGCTTGACGAGTTTAGCGACCCAGCTGAGTCTGGACTAATTCTGAAACGAAGTATAGGTCTCGTCGGCGCCGTGTTGGAGAGGCCGCCAGTTGACTTCTTTGAAAGCTCTACCTTCGCCGAATCCTTGCTTGGCGGCTTTGGTCATGGCGAGTAGTCTTCGCATTAAGGCACTGAGGCACCACGATCGGCCTCGTCTCGCATTGGTTGGCCTCCGCAATCAAGCTCGGCTAGCTGTCGGGTATCGGCCGATCCTTCGTGACTCGGGCTGCCGTAAAGTGCACGCCACTATGAAAGAAAAAGAAAAAAAAAAGCATTGAAAAAGCAATTAAAACCTACATTCTCATGCTGGACACTATGAGACGGAAGTTTTAGTGATAATAACAGCAAAGTCTATCACTCGCAAAACTGATTTTGTCACCATCCGGTCAGCTACAGCTGTTTCCAAGAGTCACTCTGGACGCGGACGGACGCAATCGAAAACAAATTAGTGAACGAACGAAAGACACAAATTATAAGTTAGCTGTTTGTGTGTCAGAGCTTGTTGTAAACTTGGCATGATGTCATAATCTGTCGAAACGAACAAATTTATGACCTAGAAACTAAAGTATTTTCCAGCGGTCTCACTCTCTCTCGCCCGAGCAAATGAATAGCAGTTTTTCTCGCGCCCCTAAGTCCACTTACCGTGACCATGTTTTGAGAAAATTAAGTCAACTAAGCGGGCCCTACGATTGTAAGTCTGGCTGCCCAACTTCCAGACAGCATAATACCGTAAAACCCCCCGTTTATCTTTCCACGGAATCTTTTAGTAGGCTTTCGGCTAAGCCACCTTTGGTTCCTGGAACGTAGACTCGGGTTTAGAAGGGACCGCCGCTTCTTAGTTCTGAATCTCAGGGGCGACTGCGTAGGTCCCAGCAGCGCCACGACAGCACGCTAAGCTGCAACATTAGGCGCACAAGGACGCGCTCAGGCCAAAGAAATCCAACCCGCGGAAGCGGGACTTCACGCGGCCCGAAGCCGTATACCTACCTCCCCTTGGTCCGACGATAATTCGCTGAGGCGGAACGGACGCGTCGCCACACTCTGGAACCTATCTATTACCCAGATCGGGCGCGCGTCCATGTAAATCTCGGTCGTGTGTACGGGTAAAACGTTTCGCGTGGACAAGAGAATCTATTTGGTCCGTTCTCGCCACACCCCGCGGCGGTTGTTGTTGGCTTTGGCCGTATTTCCATCGTGTTCTTGAGTAGAACTCTCCTTTCTACCTCGCCTGAGAAAAACAACGCTGGATGCTCCGAGAAGACCCCCGCAACGGCGGCAGTTTGCCTCTCAATCTTCATATTCCACCCAAACCACCTCCGGTTGCTGCCTTGTTTTGAGATCGTCGCCACCTTTTTGTCTCGCGTTTTCTTCTTCTTGGTATTTTTAACTCTCTTAGAAACATCTTCCGGAAGTTTTTGGGATTTAAAAGGGGAAAGGGAAGCAGGGGGGAAGCTACAAAACTAGTTTGGAGACTAGCAGCGCATGCCCAAGCGGCATTTTCTGCGGGCATCCGCAGACGTAAGCGATATATGTACGAGGTGGTTGGCGAAACGAACAGTACTCGAGGGGATTTGCGCCGCTAATCATCCACTCTAAAATGGTATTTGGTCGGACTTAGCACCTGGATTAGAGGGCGCTCGTCGCCAAGGGAGCCTCGTTCACGTACTTGTAAATTATTAAGCGATGACTGGAAAGGGCTGTCTGGGAAGGGGGATTCCGGCCTGGAGCTGGTAACGGGGCCGGCACTTGAATCTCCGGCGTATAACGTCTGTTTCGAAGTTTCGGATGTTTCATTCTTGCTTCTTCGCCATTGTTCGTGCTCACGTGGGTGAAGTATCGGGTCTCGTTGTGTTCCTCTGGTTGTTTGTTTTCCCTTTTGCTTGTTCGTTTGTTTGTTTGCTGGACGAGTTCGAGCGCTGTTTGAGAGGTGCGAATGTGAGCTGCCACGGGAGCAGCACCGTTTTCGCGACCTCGTTTTGAACTGTGCGTCGCTGCTGAAACTCGGCGTGGATGTACCTTGTAAATTCGCTGACAAATGGGCCGCGTGGTGACAGTCACATCTGGGCGCTGCGCTGGTTTAGACGCTTTGTTCCACCTGGGATTGTTTTTTGGGGGAGGAAAACGAATACAATAAAATTTCAAGAGAGACTGTGATCTTCCTACTGCGGTAGAGGAAAAGTCTGCGTGCTGTGCGGGGTCCCTTTTCTTTTTAGATCGCTTTTTTAAATCTGTCTTTGTGTAGCTTGTTTCTATTATTTACTTCAGTACGTGCGATTCGTAAATATATTTTATTGTAATTTTTTTATAATATGAGTTGCTTTTATGTCTAAGTAGGAGTATCAACGCTTTTACGCAAAATAATATGTTAAAATAACGCTTTATGACAAGAAACAACAACAACAAAAAGGCGCGTTTGCCATGCTGCCAAGAGAAACAACCTGTACATTAAAAATGCACGAACATATAAGCTGCTATAGAGAAACAATGTGCATTTTTATTTACACCTGAAATATATTATCTAGGGGCGTGGTGCGAATATTCGAATTTCGAATCCGCATTCAATAGGGATTCAGCGAATAATTCGATTCGATCTTCAGATACCTTGAATTCGACCCTTCGAGTAGTTCATCATATTCAATAGCTGTACAAAGTTCAAGTTTACTAAAAAAAAACGCTGCCTATATGGTGAAAGTCCCTGAAGGCCTCAGCTAGATACAAATCAAGCATGCACTGAGAATTCTTCACTGACGTAACAGCTCGACAGCGACCCTGAAATCCCGAGCAAGCGTGATCCCACATTGCTTCTTATATTCTTCCAAGAGAAAATGTATGTAATTGAAACAACAACTCCAGTGCAATGCGTGCACCACATTGATGAAAAGTTTGGCATTGGATGCTAAGCTGTAGAAAGAAGTAAATTCCGACTCAGCGACGACGTCACAATCGGGCCAATGGTGGCGTTAGCTCGGTCGTGCCCGTCCACCGTGCTCCAGCTACGCCAGGAGTGGCGGGCGCCGACTGGCCGACCTGCTAATGCCATTCGATGGAAATTACATTACAATTTACCGTATCGCAGGGGTATTATAAACCCTTCTGGCTGTTTACAAACATGAACCGCCAATTGCGTCCCAATCGACTTCCAAGCGCTCCGTCTTTGGAAGCATGTCGAGCTTGCTTATGTGATCACCAGTGATGGAAAGCATAAATTCTGCACGGACAACAAAGTTAGAGATATAACGAGGGCTTTCGGCTGTACAATTCAACGTCTTGGAGAAGACCCGGTTGGTTCAGAAAAACATCCTAAAAATGTTAACAGATCTCGCGCTTCTTCTTTCTTTTGGCGTTCACCTGGAGGATTGGTGGTTAAATGTTTCATCGTCATATTAAGCAGCGGCGTTAAGGTGGGCTTTGTTCATTCTTTTTAAGAACCGGAAGTTGTCTGGGACGTCAGAAACTAGAGCCCCGCCTGGTGGCGTTTGTCATGAAAAGGGTCTATAAGATTAGTAATTAGGACGATCAGACATCAGGTTGCGGGGTACACAGCCGGGTGATCTGAAAGCATCGAGCACATACCACATAAACGGTTAATAAATTGTAAATAAGGTTACTCGTCTCAACAATGTGGCTGATTATATGACATTATTACCTAACCATCAAAGTAATTGAACAATTAGTGCAGATCACCAAAAATACTCTTCTGCACCCGTAAATTAATTCAACGCAAGCTGCGAAAGAAAAATATCTGCATGATGTAAATGTTTTACATCGTTTACGAAACTGAACGCAATTTCACACAATTCGTTTACTATATAAGTAATATAATTACTCTTTAAACCTTTACCATTTACTAGGTAGCAGAGAAAGGAATTAAGATCATTACAGAATTACGGCAAAACGCCAGGACTATAATTTGAATCTCGCCGCGCGGGACGTACATATATCTGCATGGGAGAGGGACGTTTTTTTATGACGGAAAGAATAAAACGCTTCTGTCGCTGATCTGTCAACCTCTCCGTATAACAGGATTCCACAAAAACGCCATACATGTTGATTCCGATGAACGCCCAATAATCTGGGCGGATAATGACAAAGAAAAGTCATCAAGCTGGTTAACATTTTACATCGAGCAAACCGAGAGTGATGCAGATAGAAAAGGATTTGGCGCTCTCGCAGTACTGACATTTCAATGCGAAATCATTAATTGCCACATGGAACGAAGCGGGCGTTGTCTCTAGCAGCAAAACGAGCCCTGAATTCCCATTGGCTGCAACGCGTCATATCAGATGCTTTGTCCCGGAAGCCGGCGGTGGCCCTCAAGGTCAAAGCGGACGCGCCTCAGAAATAAAACACAAAGAAAAGCACAGCCACACATATACATCGTCAAGGAAACCGAAGAGCCGGCGGCGGGCTCCGCACCTGCGCAGTGGGGGAGCGTGATGTCCCTGCCGAAGCGCCATGTGAAAAAGAAAGACGTGGCGCGCGAATGCGCTGCGTGTAGGAATGCTTTCGCATCCCTACACGTACGTAGTCTTAAGTGTCTTTCCGAGCTTTTACCATAACGATTGATGCAGAACACGGTGCATAAGAGTAGGGTGCCTACATGTCTGTCTGTCTCAGGGTGGAGACATCCATTGTTGCCCTGAATGTGCCAGCGCGTGACGCTCTGGCACACTCGATGCGTGACATTAGCCAAAGCTACGCGTTCGAGCTGAGTGACACCGGATTGCGCGCACTTCAAAATGCATAAAAAACGATTGGGCGGAAAAATGGCTGAGATGTCACCACTCAAGCAAAATCGCGCGTGTGTATGAAGGCACTTTACATAAGAGCACCGTGTTCTGCACCAATTGTTCACTTACTTTGAAGGTTTCGTAATAATGTCATTAGCAAGGCGTATTGTTAAGACCAGTAACTTTATTTACAATTCATCACTCTTTAATGTGGTATGCGTTGGATGCTTTCAGATCACCCAGCTGCGTGGTGGAAGCTGTGGGACTGAACGCCGCAGCTGCGAAATCGCAAAAACATCGCACCATGTGAATCAGGCTTCAAGCCGTGTGCGTCCCCATGCAGGTAAATAGCTTCCGCCATTTACGATAAGGAAAGAGGGACATTGAAGACAAACAGACAAGACAGTCTGTCTGTTTGTCTTCAATGTCCTTCTTTCCTTATCGTAAATTAGAAACCAACACGCTCAACCATCTACAGCTTCTACCATTTCCGCTATGAGTTTCAACGTCGAAAATCAGTTGTTGTCGCTTTAGGCTGCTGCATGCTGGTGAACCAAGCATCCATGAGCGGCTCCGTCAAAAAAAAAAAAAAAAAAATTATCGAGGACGTATTTGGGTCGCATAAACCTATAGGCCTTCCTTCGTTATATATTCAACTTTGCTCAAGTCGACCAGGCGGCATCCGACGGCTCCAGCGCAGTCATGTACATGTTACTTGAAAACAAAAAAAAAAAGATCGATAACAGTTAAAATCACTCTCGCTGAAAAATTATTACAGTTAGGTTACTCGATTAGTTGGGGAAAAAAGTAATTGACTGTTACTTGTAAAAGTGACCGTCACCTTTCCGATTACTTCAGATTTTCAAAACGATCTATTTTTCTCGTACTGTCAATTATTGGATCCGAGTCACCGAACTGGAAACTACTTCCAAATCCTTTTGAAGGTAACTTGTAAAAAGAGAGGGAAGAAAAAAAAAAAAAAAGCGCGCTGTTAGAAAGGGGAGACAAAATTGTAATGGCTACAGATAATTTGAGTACTTCAAAAGGCAATCCGATTACTCTTGCGATTATTCTTTACTAAATGTAATCAAATGATTACAAAATTACCTTAAAGATAATCGATTACAAGTAATTCAATGACATGCAAATGAGTACCGTTTCAAGTCTCTTTCAGCATCTGCTATAGCTTTCAAGTCCGAATAATGTCCGATGTGTATAAAAATCGAGTACCAGCCAATGCTCCTTTAAACCGCGATCACACTGCTCGTACAAAAGAAGACAGCCTGCAGAGACACCTGCATGAGGTCTTCTTCGTATGGCGGTTACATTGGGCATACATAAACTGTCCGCGGAGAAATGTCCGCGGAGAATTTTCTCATCATGTCTGCAGAGAAACTCCGTGTCTTTTGTAGGATGCCGTGTGAAGGCGGCTTTTGACTTTATGTCGCCGACTTCAACCGTCAGGCGCGGTCGATCAGAATCCGGAAGAGCTTGAGCGAGCTGGAAAACACTGCCTCCGCACCTAGAGAGACCCGTATAGGACGAAAGATTCCAGCATGAATTCCGACGACATTTCAAACTAAAAAGTGCGGCAGTTGAAACTGTCCGGCGGTTTCACGTGTCATACTTCCGGCTCGAACTGTTGACAGAATCCATGCTGGTGTGCTGGACTGCAGGGAGTTTACGAATATCCGCAATTGAATATAAGGAATAATGAGCATCTATACGTGTTAAAAAAAAAAAAAAAGAACTGCACTGGAAGAAGACTCTACTGTTGAGAGCGTTTTGCTTTGTATTCATGTGGTACCGAACGGGTGTAATACGAATAGCAGATTAGTATACTCATGGCTTTACGGTAAAAATGTTTTTTTCATGATCAATGGAAGACAATAGGGACTTTTAGCAAACCGTTACCGTGTTCTGAGTACCGCGTACCGCGCTACGCTACTGGAGTCTTTCAAGCATGCTTTAAGCGCGCGGCCCGCGGTCACTCGGGCGCACAAGCTTAACACCATGCTTCAATGGTGCGGTATAGTATACGGTACGCGGAACAGGGTAACGATTTGCTAAAAGTCCCCATTATCTGATCGGCCAATCAGCGCGCACCACTCCTGGCGCAGAGCGGTGCACACGCGACGCTCGTAATCAAGACCGTGACGTGATTAGCCGATCACTTAATGATGGAAATGACATTACACATTGCCGTGTGTGAAGGGTATAAGAATGCCATTCGCGTGCACCTTGCCGTACCTGCAGAGACCGCTTTGATTTTACGAGGCCTTAACAAGAATCAGTGGAGCCTCTGTCTAGATTTGAGAGTGAATGAAGTGCCGAAGAAGGAGAGGGAGGTAAAAAGGAGGTGTGATTTGACTTTTGAGCCTATCCTTACTCCGTTTTTGCATACAGATGTAGTCGGAATACCGGAACTGTGATTTCTTTCCGACAAGACCCTCACACAAGGCCAGAATTCCGCATCTGCGAGAACTGACATGTTTTCATCCCTGACTATAGTGCAGCTGAGTGATAACATTCGTCGAAGGCTGAATGTGTAAACACACAATTTCCGGAAACCTAAATAAAAAAAAAAAAAAAAAAATCGATTTTAAAACTTGTTTAAATAAAAAGTAGGATGTTATGTTTTACTATTTTTTCAGAGCTATCGGAGGTACTATATTTAAATATCAGCATCCTGTAAGTTGTGCACCTGACGCCAAGTGTGGGATACTTTTGTCATCCGATGGATAATATTAATTTGTTTTCCCGATGGCAGCGGAGGAGAAGGAAAGCAGAAAGGGTATTTGCATATTTTCACGCTGTTTCGCCGCTAACGTTGTAGACGACCATTCGTGGCGCGGTTGTTCCTACTGCGAGCTTACGCATGGAACGAAACCAATGATAGTACTAGACATACGCTACCGCCGTTATACCTCACATTAAATATATATAAATATGATTCTCACTCAACTATACTTCGTTTCACCTAAGTCCAGACACAGCCGATGCTACGAGCAGGTGGGCGCTCCGTCATGGTGTTCATCATGTTCCTCCACGTGTTTATCATCGCTGAACCAATCATAAACAGAAAGGGCCTAGTGATTCGTGCCTTTCACTCTGTTTGATTGGTCCCATTACCTCGTGGCGTCGTCGGCTGCGTCTGAACTTAAGCTGAAACGAAGTATAGCATTAACCATACGGCCACTGGCAGATACGCTTAGAAGTTGTACTTTATATTAGCCAATGATAGCTTTATAGAAAGAAGCGATGTCACGTTAGGTTTTGAAAAGAGACCAATGTTTATGCCGTGAGCGTTCCTTGTAGTTCGGAACCGCAACAGCTAAGACTGGCGATAAGAATAATTAGAATATTTTGCTTGTCCGCATTGCCCAATTCAATATCTCCGAATGGCACTTTTGGCGGCCATATGGTTAATGCTATACTTCGTTTCCAACGCTTATCACCCGGGCGAACAAAATGCCGAGTCACTAGTCTGTTGATGCAAGCGCGGCGTCGAATACCGTCTGCAAAAGAAAGTTACTGCGCATGCTCAGAACGCGTTCCACGGCCCAGTAGACAAAGATGACAGCGCTCAGAAGGCGATTATTGTGATGTTTTGTAGGTTAGCGGGACATAGGAACTGATCACTGATCACATCTATGACCCTCAGCACTCGAAGCTTTTTCAGACGTGATTACGGTGCTTTTTCACACTTGAGTACAGAACTACCGTTTGTTTGTGACTAGAAGCTCTAAATATAAGCATTGCAATTTCGATTGGTGTGATCTCAGCCATTCTCCAAGACTCCATATAAAGGTCTCACGTGCTCCACAGACACAACGAGAAGCACTGCATGACTCATCAGCTTTAGTGTCTTTTCCTGCACATTCTGGGGATTTTAATGCCCCAAACCGCGTTTCATTATTAGGACTAAATTCTGGTAGTGTAATTAGTGACACTAAAGGACGCTCAGCATACCGCACGCTTTTGTCGATTGGTGCGAAGAACACACCGCGTCAATAAAACGATCTCCGAGCCCTTGCAATAAAGTATAAGGAAATCAGAAGGACATGGCGTTCCTGTGTTGTGCCCGGATTAAGCCGTCTCGTGCTCTGTTCCCTTTTGAGAGAATTTACAATTTATGTCGCAAACCGACGCTTTCCTCCCCAGAACGGAGCGGAGCGTGTTTCTGGAAGAATGGTCTACAAAAGAAAGGACAGACCCGCTGATATTCTTCTTCCTTTTCTGCTCCGCGTTACTCCTCGAGAAATATTACGGTACTCGGAATCAATGTTGTCCACCGAATCCATGGTCTCTTTGTTACCCTATTTACGAGCCGACATGTTTACAACGTACCTAGAGCTACCCTACCTGCCCTCCACCAACGGACACACAAGCCGAATCTTTGAATTCCGTAACGGCCTTCGGGGAAGGCCGGGCGTCCATAAATTTCGTCACGATTCCCCTCTGCCTTTATTTTCTCTATTATTTATTTTCTCCTCGCCCGTTTTGCCGTCTTTCTGTTTGGTAGCTGTCCCGGTTTTCGTCCCGCTGAGGACATTGCACAAGCGACGCCATTTTTGGCCGCCTTGTCGTCCATCTGTCCGTTGATGGAGCCCGGGTTGTAGCGGTCTAGTTTTTGGTGTGGTCATAGGGGATATTAAAATATATAAAGAGTCTTCGCCCGCGTCACAAATCAAGGCGTCAGCCAAGATGGCCCCACGTCGCAGATGGCGCTGGCGCTGGGGAAGCCTCGTGTGCGCGTTTTGTGCTCGTCTCTCCCCCTGGCGGAGAGATTTAGAACGTGCGTGTCGTTGTCATCCGCTGAGGCGCCATTGTTTGTGCTCTGATCTATGGCGACCATGTCTGTTCCCTCGCGCGTGTTGTGAGCGGATGGGCGCTGTAAGCGATGGCGCTACAGATGCGCAGCTCCGTTTCACTTTTTTTTTTTCCTCCTAGCTTCCTTTATATGGGCTTCTTTTTTTTTTTTATTAACCTTTCTCTCTCGCCGTCGTTATTTCGTGCGCAATGGCAGCGTCGAAGAGAGATATCTGCGCTTGTTTATTGCGGGCTTGTTGTCGGTGTGGCGGGGAGGCTGCCTATAAATTAGGGTGGTTACTGCTCGGGATGTTATTTTCCGGATTGTTAGGCTGGGCAGCCTTTCTTCTAGAACTTCCAGACGCGTTTGCACTGAGCAAAGAAAACGCGTACCACCTCGACAGATAGACACCTTGCATACTGTTTTGTCCTTTTTTTCAGTAATCGTATTTCAACTGACTGGCGCGCTTGCATCAATCTCGTCTCGTTTTATAGTCCTTTATGAATGACATGAGTATCTGTGCTTCGAAACTGCCTGTTGAAATAGTAATTAACAAATTTCAAAACATATGTGCGTTAAAAACACGAGATTTTGAAGGTTCTTTTTTTACGTTAAGAGCAAACAAAAGAAAAATGGCCTCAATACTTAAAGGTAAAAAGTTTCCCCAGAGAAGACGGTTCTTTTTTTTTTTTTTATCATAATGTTATTAGGCGCGTGTCCACAAAAAGATGCGATTTGATTTATTTCATTGAGTTGTCTACATTTTAATGGTGAAACAGTACCAAACTGTGTAATAGTAGCGCGACTCTGTCGAATTTCATAACGTGTTTGTTCACTGTGTGACTGGAACCGCATGCACATAAGTTTTGACTGGCGAACTTGACTGAGCAATACGTCCACAATTTGAAAAGTGGAGACGGGTGTTCATGTTAGGATTCTGGGCGATCCATTTCAACGGTTACACGATCACTGATGGACTCTTCGTACCTCGAGGGGCAGTCTCGGAAGGCCCTGAACCTCCGCCGTTCAGGGAGGTTCATGGGGAACGCACGGGCCAGTGGAGGGGATAAAAGAGAATCTCGCCAGCAAAATCAGCCCCAGCCGCCGCGGGGAAAACAAAGCGATCCGTCCTGCTTAGAGTTCGTTCTTCAATAATTTGGACAGCTATCTCAAGGCCCTCGTGCGCTCCAGCGAACTCGGGGTCGGGTGTCGGGTAAGGGCTTTGAGGCTGGCATTAATTGCGGACCGCCGAGCGCGAGGCCTACCCGTTATAGCAGGCCGTTACGGTCTTGGCGGGAACGTCATTACGACCTCAACGGCCACGGCGCGGAGTCGAGCTTACAGGTGTCTCGCAGTGCTGACTGGCCGCGAGAAGCCGTGTCATATTTATACGCCCACTCCGCAGAAGCAAGCCACTTTGCTTTGCGTTATGGTGTCGTTGGTCGCGACCGCTTCCCTTTTCTTTTGCTTACCTGGCTTTGTGTTCCTGCGGGAACGATACGTTGTTGAGATGGAGTCCTTTCTTGCGCCTTGGGCTCTTGCGTCGTTGGTTGTCGCCGGGTCTCGGGGGGCTCATAGAAGAATCCGGGAGACGGCGGACTTGGATCGAAATGAGGAAGCATGGTTCTCCAGCGCTGCTGGCACGTTCTTCAGGTAGCGCGGTCTAATGAGGCCCTGTTGTGGCGGCCGAGGTCTCCGAGGAGAACGGGCCTGCAGCAAGAAAGTACGTCGAGGTACCTGTCGTCCAATGGCCCCAGCTACGGCGCAGAGCTGATGACCACTGTTAACGTTATTCTTTGCGCACGAGCATCATGTAGTAAACTCGTTTAAGTTTTCTGAGCTAGCAGTGCACGCTGATCTTGTTGACGGTACGACGTGCGAGTAATTTTTTGTTCGCTCGGCTGGGTTATGACTGTGACAATTGTCGGTTCTGTCGAAGTTGGAGGGGTTGTTGCTGTACATAAAGAAGACTGCGTGGAAATAGATCTTGCAACTTTGTTTGGAGACGGCGATGTGGTTGTCCCTCTTTTTATCTTTCGGCTTCGGGGTTTTTCAGTATAATTTCTCGACTTGCACTTTTGAAATTCTCTGCCTCGTCAAGATCTGCCACTTCTGACCCTGGACTTGCGCAATAGCCATAGGAACACGTAATTCCATGCTGTGGTTCTTGCTAGAATCGCCTCATGCCATTTTTAGACTGAAGTTAGTCACCCCATTGGGGCTAATTTCCGACTGCATAAGCATGCAGACATTAATGCGTCAGCATTAGTACCACCATGACAGGGAGAGGAGGAGAGTAGTGAAGAGAGAGGCGACGTCGTGGGGCGGAAGCCAATGCACGCGCGCGGAGGCAGGGGCGAGTCTGAACTTGCTGGCGTGCGGAGCGCGTATGCCTTCGTCTGTGCTACGATATGGGGTGTGAACCAAGTACTGGCGCTGGTCCAAGTGTGCGGCAAAAGAAGTCGGATTTTGAACGAAGGTGGCGGGCTGCCGAAACCGGGGAACAGCGAAAGCAGCGTCAGGCAGCGGATGCCGCTGGTGTTTCCCAAGGGTCATGCCAGCGCTTTGGCACGAACGTTTTCTCCCCGTCGAGCGTGACAGAGATCACGTCCTTTTGGTTGGTACCTTGGCGCGAACATTGTAGCTCGTCTTTCGTGAAGTACTCTAAGGCAGCAGACAGGTTCTCAGAGCTCACCTTGCGCCTCGTGTAAGGATCCGGCTCATACCACACGCCATGCTTTTCCTTGCCTAAAACGTAAACACTGTCGCCATGTGAACCTTTCCTATAGGTTAACCTGGCGACAGCGTTTACGCTCTATTGTATTTAGGCGGGGTTCGAGTGTTTAAAGGTTCTGTTTCCTGTCGGTGTGCCTCTTTGTGCCTGATATTATCGCCCGCGAAGCCAGCGAGTGGGATGGCGACAGGCACGACTGCTTTGTAAACAGGCATCCGTGGCCATATTTTGCTAGTTGGAGCGAACCCCCCATCCTTGACAGCGAGCGGGGAAATGCGAAAAAAAGATTGTATCGGCCGTTTTGCCAGAACTAGCGACGAGTGTCGCCTGCTACTTCCGTCAACAACTGCGCCATAATCGTGATCTTCGCCAGGAAAAGATTGTTGCTAGCCACAGAACAGAATGCTTGAATGTGTTTTTCTTCTAGATATAAGTCAGGGATATATATAAAAGAGAGAGATGGAGAAAGAAAGTAAAAGACATGAGCATATACTGCCGTAGGGAAATAAAGTAAACAAAGTTTCCAGTGGCCGATGGCTGCAGGATCTTTTCTCGGATCACTAGTTCGTAATATGATAGCTCTTTGTACACAGTCGTTTCTACTCAATTTTAGTGCGTGAACGATTTCTGTAGTTATCAAGGGCCTGATCTGAATACAAATATAGAAACTATGTGTTTAGTTTCATGAAACTGGAACTCAGAGTCACTTCTTGCATAGGACACTGCTAAGTGTAGGCTTTGAAAAAGGACCCTACTTTGGGGAGTTCTTTCTCCTTTCTCAATAAATAATGCAGCATGTTTTTAATAGAAATGAATGCCGAAATAGAGTATAACAGGATACCCAAATTAAAAAAAAGAAAAAAAAAAAAACGAAGGTGGTGTTTTTTTTTTATTCGCATCGAAATTTTTCGTTGTTTGATTTTTTTCCATGTTTGCCTAAATATATCATGATTATCGTATCACTCAGATACCTTATTTATTTTTTAAATAAGAGCCATATATAGGGAAAATACTCTCTGCAAATTATATAATAATGATTAAATTATTTCATGAGATACAGGCCTCCAAATGCTGCTATTTGTCGTTCGAGCAGGCATGTTTGGCAATTTTTACAAAAATAAATAAAATCAAAATAAATTTCACTATTTTATATTTCAAGTAAGCTATACCCATAGTTTGTGTCTAAAAAGTATTAGAATTATCTTAATGCCATCGTTTTTAGTTATTCACTCTCAAACGTGCCTTCTCCATCAGTGCGCGTTAATGCAAGCTCATCATGCCTTACGATTCTTGCTGTCCCCAAATATTTTTTCTGGTCAAAACTAAGTTTGGATTCGTTTATACCAGACACTGGACAATGGCATAAAAAAACGTCAGTTGATTTAAAATGTCGACCAGCCACCCTTTGGTCGATCTTACCTGAAATCACCCAGTAAGACATTACTATAATGAAATTATAGTAATTAAATTACTTTTTTGATAATGAATAGTGGAATGAATTACTTCTCTAGGCTGGTAATTTAGTAATGTCATGAATTACTTTCAGGCAGTAATTTCGACAAAAATTACTCTTTATTTTTGAAATAACATTTGTCCCAAATTAGAAAGTTCGTTTGCAAGCTTTAAAAAAATAAGAAAACCAATCATTTGCATGGTCGCCTGAGTGCAAAGCCTCGTACGAAAAACTAAACAGACGCACAAGGGCGGGCTGGAAGGGGGGAAGGAGAAAAGCTTACGTGTAGGGACTGTAGACATCGCTGGAAGGCCACGGCTTATGAACTCCAGGCAAGACATTCACGGCGTCAGGTTATCACGACGATACTGTACTTGGTTCATCCTTAAGCTGAGAGTGCGGTGGGAGCTGCGAGCGAGCCAGGGCCAATCAAACACACTCTTTGATCACCTGACCCGTCCTTTTCTCTGCGCGTGAGTATGAACAAAGGCGTGGTTACGTGGCGAAAGATAGACGTCTGACTGTTCCAAAGAGCACGTGGCGTCCACCGCACTGTCAGCTAGGGATGAACGGCTTTTCGGCTAAGAGGCGAAGGACACAGAACCAATGAGGTCAACAGATTTTAAAACTTGAGAGGACAAGACAAGCAGATCCCCAGCCCTCTTGTTCTTTCGCCAAGCAAGCCAAACAGTAAGCTTCTGCGCATGCGTACACTCCCGCTGTCGCCATTTTCGCAGGACACCGGGACGCGGTGCCCTGCGAAAATGGCGACAGCAACATTGTCAGCATATATCTTCGTGCGTATTTAGTCTATTTTGACGCTTTGTTTTTGAGTATCGGTAGTATGGGGTGTAAAAAGCACTGAAAACCGATACAACGGCAGGATGCCAATGAGTTTTGACGGGCTTTTCGATTGTAGTTCGCAGACAACTCCGCAGACGGCGCTCGTCACTCGAAAAAAATCCATTCCATATGCCTTCTCAAGGCCCCAGAACGTTTCGTGCGTCCTCGAGCAAAGCAGGTGCCGCTCGCCGTATACCTCGCTGCCTTCCCTTGGGAAGTTTATTCGGATATAAGCCTACAAGCTAAAATCGCCACCCGTTTGTTGGGAAAGTACACAATTGAGGAAGCTCGCGTCATTCCTTTCCTCAACTGGCGACGCTTCTGCTCAGCATGCGCTTGGGACAACAGGATCATGCTGCGTCCGAGGCGGAAGGGAAACGTTTCACGTGACGACTCCTTCTAAGAACGAGCTCCCATGGCCCGACTTAACAGACTGACACAGACTATAGCTTCGTCTAAATCAGGAAGACGGAAACATATCACCCTTTTAGTAAGGACCTTCACCGTTGAATAAACAGTGAAACCGGTGAGTCGACTGCCTTTGAGTTTCATCTAAAAAAGCTATTCGTCATATTTTAACACTTATGTCGTGTGCGCCAGCAAAACGAGTGTTCAGTATGGTTCACTTTGAGGCGTTTAAGGCTGTTGCGGTGTACACAAGGTGGTGGGAGTTTTGGTATTCGCGTCTCCAGCTCGACGCTCGCCCTCCCGCGGCGGAAACGGGAAGCGCTCTAGTGAGGGTCCCCCAATTCTCCTGCTCAGCGGGCACGGCGGAACTGCTCACGATCATGGCTCTCGAAATGTCATTTCCGAATGCAAACAACCACTTCACTGCCCCTAAGTAGTGCTGCAGCCGGTATGGGATTTTACCTTACTGGACAGTTTTAGTATTGCGCATTGAAGCAAATGAAAGCGCTGTGCGTTTGCGTTGCTTGCCCCACGTTATGCGTGCGCCTCATCGCCATGCGCCATCCAGACCGCAATTTCGGGCTCCGCGCACGCGCAGTGTCGAACACGCAAAGCTAACGCAAACACACAGCGCTGGCATTCGCTCGAATACGCAATAGTAAAACGCACTACTGTTTCACCGGCTTCCATGTGCCAACGAATCGTGCTGCAGTGAGCAGACGTGCAAGCAGGTAGGCGTTCCTTCGAACTGGAAAGGCTGAGATTCGCAAAACGACGGAGCGTGAAAATGAAAGTAACTAAATGTTATGAAAAGATTAATAATTAAAAAAAGTGTTTTACTTTTTATTTGTATTCTGTTTTACTTTTAGGCATTTAGTCTGGAAGGATATTCGCGACGACTTTGGACGTTTTCCCGATTGTCAAAAGTCGCGACTTTGATAGCAAAATATACTTTACACAAAATTAATGTAATTTTACATAGATTTTTCTCATTAGCTAGGATGTTTTCGTTGATTTTAGACTATTTTTATTTTATTACTTGGTAATTAA
The DNA here is from genome assembly GCF_016920785.2 of Ixodes scapularis. Classification (NCBI taxonomy): domain Eukaryota; kingdom Metazoa; phylum Arthropoda; class Arachnida; order Ixodida; family Ixodidae; genus Ixodes; species Ixodes scapularis. The sequence continues at coordinate 26,470,097 of NW_024609884.1, read as the reverse complement.
AAATGTTTCAATTGGCACCGGTGATGATAATTAGCACACTTTTGATTGTCATATTTGTTCGCGCGTTTAAAATTAGATTATAAGTAACAAAATATATCAGAACTTGAAAAATTCCGTACTAAAATATCCGAATTTTAAGATTATTATTATTAATACCAATCGCGGCAATGTGTGCCCCCAATTAAACGTCAAGATCCCGAAAATCCGCCATTTCACCATAATAGTCTTCCCAGAAAGGTATAATTTTGTTTTCTTTTAGCATATGAAAAACTGACATCGTTATCAAGATAGACAGACATGTGAAACACTGGATGTAATATAAAGTCATATGCGTCACGCTTTCCTATAAAAACACACACACACACACACACACACATACACACACACACATACACACACACACACACTTCAGCTGTCTGACACGGATTCCGTCTTTGGGTTGTTACTTATTTATTTATAATTTATACGTTTTGTGCAGATATTGTAAAAATTGGATTTATTCTCTTATTCTTGTGCTGGGAATAATGCTAAGGCAATTAATCATCTAAATACCCAAAAACCCACTAAAAGGCCCGCAGTTCATTATTTCCCATGACAATTATCTGAGCGAGAAAAGGAAGCGAGAACGCACAAATATCAGCACTGATTTTTTCAACTACGAATATCAGCCTGGATCGAACATGTATGTCACAAAATAATATTTCCGTGAACACCTTCTCTAACTAAGTAATTGTGATGTGAGACAGATCTTGAGTTATGAAAGAATCCGAAATTAAGACCTATATCGGGAGATTAAATCCAAAATAGAGGTTAGTTTCGGTTTCGCTCCGGAATTAAAACTCCCATCCTTGCGTAAATATTACGCTAAACACCGTTCGTGTTTTCAGGGTAATGAGGTGGCCTGCGCTCATAACATCCTAGCTTCCTCGTATAACTAGAAATAATTTGTGTAGCTCAGTGAGGCCAACACAATAGACAGGCTCAACAGCGGCACGCGTCTCCGACCCTCACTATAACCGCCATTTTTGAAAATGAGTGGCGCCACCTATAGTTAGTTGGAGTCGCGAATATATACGGTAAATAAAAGGACCACGAATTACTGCCTCAAGGTATTCAAAAGTAATGTCAAAGTAATTTCATTACTTTTGGAAAGTAATTGTAATGTCCTTACTTTTAGTCTGCAGTAATTGGTAACGTAACTTAATTATATTTTTCAGTTTTCAGAAAAGTAATGTAATTTAATTACTTTTTAAAAGTAGTTTTGCCATCTCTGCGCACGACAGAGCAACAGCGCATGCTCGGAAGACGTTCCACAGCCCGGCAGATGAAAATGGCAGCGCGGAGAAGACGATTTTTGCAAAGGTCTCTATACGTTGGCTGCGGTTAAACTTTACGTGAAACGGAATTATAGACTCAAGTAACCAAATGTCACGTCACAATCAGCGTTATATATCTATCTATCTATCTATCTATCTATCTATCTATATATATATATATATATTTTTTTTTTTTTTGCATTGCAATTGGTGAACGAGAGGCATATTGGGTTGAACTCTCCGAGTGCGCGCTGGTGTTGTAAAGCTTCCAACTGTTTCTTTTTTCTTTTGCGTTAGACAGATTTTGATGCCGGGACTTAACCGACAGCTGTTGCTGCCGGTGATGCAAAATTACAGCGCAACGTTTTACCCTCGTTAATGGTGTGAAATAAACTGGGAAACGTCATGGGACTATTAAACGACGTTATTTATCGTGGTTCTTATTTATTGCCGCTCTCATAAATAGCTCGAAGAGCAGGGCACACGTGTAGCCATAAGATGCGCTTTAAAATGTAGATATTTTTGAACGCGACATTTTACCGACGAACTAATTCGCGGATCTTTTACCCAATTGCAGCAGTTTCATGTGCTGCAATTTGGATCTTTCTCCTCCTGCCGAGATTCGTACTCCGTCTGTTGTCGATTCTCATGTTAGCCATGTCGGGGCTACTGAAGCGCCCCATGTTGGCCCGGGACCTTGTGGATATCCGACACATCTTCGCTGTCTATTTGGCTTCAAAGCTCACTCCCTGCATGTTCGAGTCTGTGACCGCCGGCGCCTGTCATTCGCCGCTTTTTTTTTTTTTTTTTTCGTAGCGGCATGATGAGCGGTCGTATGTTGAGTTGTTCTGACGCCTGCATCGGGATCAGGATAAACAACGAATACGCTTTTCGCAACTTGTCTGACAGTGATGGATCTAAACCGTCTGCTTACAGAAGGGCCGCCCCGACTCCTTCACTGGCTGTGGCGGACGTAACGTGTTCTTTGTGCTCTCTATTCCGTCGCTCATGTTTGAGCGTTGTAGATGCTATAGTGACGGAACGACAGGATTTAGGGCATCAGAAACGGCGAGAGACGATACTCTCGTAGAAGAAGGTTGTAAGCCAAGTGAGAGATGCTTACTGTGGATCAAGAGCTACGCAAATAAATGCGCGATTTGGTTTACAAGGTTCTACCTCTGCAAGTGTTACTGTACTTGCAAAGATGCAACTTTAATTTTATTTCAGTTTCCATGTCTGCATGCTATTTTTTCTCCCGACATTGAAAGCATAGCTGAAAGATAATAAAATACAAGACGCATATCACGCTAACTTGAAATAACGAAAAAAACCTGCTTTTAGCAACCAGCCGTGATCGTAGCAGCATGTTCCATTCAACGTGGGCCATTTTTTTTTGTTCCTACAGAGCGATTGTCTGCCCCGTTGACTGTGGAACCAACTAGAAAAGGGTGGAAACGAGCTAACAATGACAAGACCCAACTCATCTCTGCTGGAGCCAGAAATCTGGAAGAGAATTGGTAAGTTCTTTGCTCTACTAATACGTTAAAAAAAAAAGAAAAAAACGATGACTTGAATTTTGTTTGCCTCGCATGATTTCAAAATGTTTCTTTCACTTTCATATCTGTTACACCTATCTTAGGCGCAGAATGGCATGTTTGTTGAATCCTAAACTGGGAATGGTTTGCTCACATAATCAATCTAAACACCCGGCTTCGAAGGTAGCTGGATTCTAAGTCTTCAATACACTTATGTAGAACTCGGAGCTATATGGAATCAATATTGCATCCAAACCGAAATACAGTAAGATATTTAATCTTTAAAAGGAGCACGGCTTTCGAGTTGTTCAACGCCAAATTTCTGGAGAGTTATGAACGTCTCTTCTTCAAAAACAATGGATGTGATCCAGGGCATCTGTTAGAAATTCACACTGCAATTTATTTTGCAACTCTTCTTTTTTTAAATAGAAAGAAAAGGTGAAATATAATTATCGCCAAGACAAGTAGGTATCCGAAGCGAAAAGAAAGGTCAGGAATATGTCCGATACGAATGCAAAATTGCCTTTTATTTGCTCGTTTGAGTGAGTGAGTATGTAGGTGTATCTTTAGAGCAAACAAAAACTGAGCTCAACCTTTATATCAGTACCATATTACATTTTAGGTACACTACTGCAGAAGTATAAATTTTTTATGTGTCGCCCACGAATCTCACCATCTAAAAAAAAAATCGTTTTTGAAAGGTTTTTTGACGCCCCAAAACTCTTTCAGCTCGTGAAGAACGGTTTTGTCTCAAGCAGTATCGCCCCTGGCGCAGTAGAAAGGCAACTGGGCGATGAAAAACTCTGGCATCGAAAAAGGAGCTTAATACCCTATTCACACGACCACCATAAAGGTACCTTTAACATAGGTGCCTTTGCAATCGGCGAATCAGCCCGCGCTGATGGATCGCGAGCACATGCCACGCGCGGGGGATTGCGAACTCATTCGCCGCTGGCCATTAAGGTCCCTTAGCTAAAGGGACCTTTATGCTCGTGTGAATAGGGTATAAGACAACCCCTTATAGGTTTTTCACGAATAACCTTTTTAGGGGTGCTTAAAATAACACTTTTAGGGTGCAAAACGCGGACAAGCCGAATAACCCCTAAAAGTTCTTTTACGACCAGATTTTTTTTAAGTGCACGTGATGCACTAGATTTATATGTCCATGGGACGTCAAGGTCCCCACCAAACTTCGAAATCTTTGCTATGCAAGTTGTTCGTACTGGAAGTAGGGATTGGATTTTTCGGTTTTTATTTTAGTCAGATTGGGCAGGTGCTTATCGGCATGTAACTTGTTTAGATAAATTCGGCATTAATAACTTTCACGTTTATATTCGCTGTTTAGGGCATCTCCAGCATTTTCAACACTTTTCCAGGCCAGTATCTTTGGTCTGTCGGCCTCAAAGGGCTCAACAAAACTCGTGTGCTAGGGCGTCGCTCGTTTTTATCTTCTCTTGCACTCGTACTCAGCACGTTTATAGACTGCGCTGAAAAGTACCGTCAAAGAACAAGGAGGTGACAACATAGGTATTCCACCGAAAGAAAACTTTGCAGCTTGCGATGAAAACGGCTTACCATACGACATTACGAAAGCGCACAACACGTGAAAATACTGCTTACCGATCGCAGGATTTGGTGTGTTCAGCTTTAAATGGCCCCTGGACGAAATGCTTGCAAAGTATTGCCGCTTTTTAGTCACCGGTGACGACTGTTGACTGCGGTCACACGATATAACCGACGCAGCCCAACACCTCCTAGGTAACAAAGCCGTAGTGCTGAATAAGATGGCGTCATCAGAGAAGACCAACGCTGGACACAGATTGGACACGACGATTGCGTCAACGTTCGGCTCAAACTTGACTCGAAGCCGAGCGCTGACGTAGAACTCGTTGCCAATCTGTGTCCAGCGTTGGCCTTCTCTGATGACACCATCTCATTCAGCACTACGGCTTTGTTATCTAGGAGGTGTTGAGCAGCCGCGGAAACTCGTCATGAAATTCAGGCATCCACGTGGGGGAGAGAGTTCTGCCGCAAATCGCTAAAAGGAAGGAGTAGCCCCTTTAAAGGGAAACTGAAGCGGTTCTCTATTTGAGAAAAAACATTTTGATGGCCTTCATTCTACCTCCTGGATGAGGAATATCAAGATTATTTTTCAATTTGGTGCACGGAGGCTTCAGAAATTAATTTTTAAAGTACCGCCGAAGCCCCTCCTTCCCGGGGCGTGACGTCACACTAGGAGCCTTCGGAATATCTGCTCTCGCGCATCTTCAGCGCCTGTCAAAGCTATGCACGCGCACTCTTGCTATTTTCAGAAAGGTCAGAAAGAGACGTCACGACTGGTGTCAGTGCGGGGAAATATACCTGGCAAGCTTGCCGTTGCACGCGCTGAACACACGAGCGACACGCGCTTGGCGGCCCGAAGATCCTAGTATGACGTCACGACTGGTCGAATGTTTTTTCGCTTTTTCTCGCTTTTAGTTGCATCTTCAGGGAAAACAAAAGTGATATTCAGATTCACGGGATAAAAATACGCCAGAATTCACCTCTAACTCGTTTTTTTCAAGAAGTGTTTCAGCTTCCCTTTAAAAACACTTGTGCGGTATACTTTGATCTCCTGACAAAATCATCGTAGCCAAAGTGAGTTTCTGGGCCGCTATGGGTCTCGTGATCACGTTGTCATACCATTAGTTCCACTATGGCTTACGTGGTACCGTGAGAGCGTGACGTCATGCGACCTGACGTCAGGTGACGTGGTCATGTCACTTCACGAAGTCACAGATGTCACGTGCCGTCACGGATAATCACTCCTCCCGTGACGTTGCATCCCATCCGTTGCGTTGTATTGAACTGATGCATGAGTGCGCGCCAACTGTTTGTGTGAGGCTTTTTCGTGACGCTTTTTCGTAACGATGCAAGTGCCTAGAACTCCCCTACTTCTCGCAACTTCAACCTCACGCATTTTATCCCACTATTTCTCTGTTGTACAATTGCGTCTCTAGGCCGCGTACATTTTCGATGCGCATTTCGACAGGCGCGAGTTTTCCTTTTTTAAAGTCAGGTTTTACCGCTGGATGGTGTTGCCTCCTTCGGAGTTGCGAATAGCGTAGTGTAAGTTAAAAGGAAGGGGATACACTGAGAAACACCTCCTGGATACCAAAGGCTACAGTGCTGGGTTTTCTATGGCAGCTACAACTGGCCAGCCCGGAAAACAGTTTTTTTTTTCTTTTTCACTTTTATTTACTGTATTTAGTACCCGCAGCGCCTTTCGGCATTATAGCGGGGAGAACGCGCAGACAAAAGAGAAATCAAATTAACTGGTAAATATTGTCAACAACGTTTAAAAACCTTGCGAGATCAAAGGTATTCCGACACACATCTCGCGACATCTAAAACGCCCCTCAGATTTCGCCTCACTCAACGCACTCCATCACACTTCGAGACATTGAAAACAAATAAACGATACACGAAACCCTACACCTCTGAGTACACCAAAGTCTGTAGCACCTATACATAAAAAAAAAGATTATAATTTACTGTGTTAACTTCTGCCTGGCATTTATCTTTTACGCGATAATATCAATTAAATGAGCCTACCGCTTCTAAAGCAGTATAAAAGGCATCGTTTGATAAAACTGGGAGGTAGAAGGTAATTTGTTTGAATAGCACACTGTTTTTTGAAAAAAAGGGAACACTTAAAAGCGGTAGTCTTGCACCTTTATTCAAGCACTTTATGAATATGGTTCACACGCGCGGATAGGTAATATGGGGGAAACAGATAGGTTTCACGTGGGATGCCAGTCTCGGAGTGAAATATACAGTGGGCAAAATTTTAAACCAAGCCTTGGTGTGCGCCATTCCAGTGTATTTCATTTCTCCGTTTGTCTTGAGCGCGTTGCAATAAACTCTCTATCTTTTAAAGATTTCCCTGAAACATACCTAGCCGCCTAGACTGAACTTTTCTCATTTATTATGTCAGCACAGTGTGGGGGGTCCCACACAGTGCAGGCATATTCTAATATAGGTAGCACGTTTGTTTTATATATTAGTTCCCACGTAACCTGTGGAAAGTTACGAGTGTGTCGGCGCTAGAAACCAAAATATTTACAAGCTTTTTGCTACAGTATATTCTACATGCCGATGCCAGCTCAGCGAGGATGTAAACACCTAAATACTTTTATTCTGAAAACAGTTTTTAAACTAGTGTTGTTGATATTGTAACAAGCACTATCGGTTGTTTGTTTTCTAGAAAAAGTCATGCACACGGTTTTATCCAGGTTCAACTTCATCCGCTATTTTTCGCACCATGCATTTATAGTCTCTAGATCCCTTTGAATAATGAAATTGTCACTATCACATGTTAATGTTCTATATAATATGCAATCGTCTGCGAACATTCTCATGTGTGAAATGACGGACTCATTAATGTAAGTTAAATAAGTTAAAAATTATGAGGTTCCGAAAACCGACCCCTCTAGGACTCCTGATGTTGCTTGTGCAATTCTTGATTTACTTCCATTTACTACAGCACACTGGCGTCTTTCGTGCAAATATTCGGAAATCCAGGAGATCACTTGATAATTAATATTATAAAGCGATAAATTTTCTTGCATGAACTTATGAGGTACCATATGAAACGCTTTACCCAAGTCCAAGAAAGCACTGTCGACAGTTTTATGGTTATCCATTGCCTCGGACAAATCGTGAGTAAACTCGGTTAACTGCGTGACGCAGGACAAATCCCTCCGGTAGCCATGTTGTTTCGGATTCAGCAATGAATGAGCATCCATATGTTTAACAATAGACGTGTACAAGATGCGTTCTAGAATTTTACGAGAAATAGAAGTCAATGAAAAAAGACGGTAATTTTTAAAAAAATATTTTCAAATATGGGGACACTGAACGAGCACAAGATTTTAGCAGTGCTGTCGGCAGGCAATCAGGACCTGCAGTCTTTGAGACATCTAAGGTCTCTAATAACACTGCTATCCCATTTATATCGAACAATATATTTTCCATGGGCAAGGTTCCATCTAGAACACAGCTGGCGGTGGTGTTGTCTGTAACGCCCGATAAAAACAAGAGTTAAAACATTCTGCCTTTTGAGAAGTGTCTCTGATTACAACGTCATATTTCACGAGAGATGGAATAGACACATTATCTTCTATTTTTTTAAACATATTTCACAAGTTCTTTAGGGTTCTCTTTGATTTTAGACTGAAATGACTCAAAGAAAGTAGATTTCGCTTTCACTATCTTGATGTTTTGCTCATTGGTTATCACTTTCAGTTTTCCGATATCTTCAGCTCGCGGATAGTTTTTAAAAGCGCGATAGATTCTTTGTTTTCGCAATATCAACTCTAGCAGGTGCTTTGTAAACCATGGCTTACTTTTATTACGTCTTTTGGTCAAAATCCACGAAGGGACAAAACGATCTTTCAACTTCAAATATTTATTTTAAATAGTACCCACAGTTGAGTTAAGGGATAGGATTCTGCAAATGTTTCAAAATGAACAAAATATGCATCTAGTGCAACATTGATTTCAGGAATGTTAGATTTTTTGTAATTAATTATACTTCGAATTCCACTATAAAATATTTTTGTATGCTTTAAATTTATTTTACAGAGGACAACACTGTGATCACTAATTGCCGACATCACTAAAGTAGACTTTACCAGATCTGGCGCATCTGTAAGGAAAAGGCCAAAAGCATGGCACCCTCTAGTGGGTTCTGACACAGTTTGAGTCAGCGCGAACAATTTCACAAAATTTGCCATTACTTACTTAGTGCACGGGTTGCCCCAGAAAATACTTTTTGCTGGTGCCAGTCTAGACAGGGCAAATTGAAACCGCCTCCTATATATCATACTATCAGATTTAGTTGCTTCGTCCATGACTGTGAATTTTGATAATATATCAACAGGACTTGTGGGTGGCCGTTAAAAAGAGCATACTGACAGGGTTCTACCACTGCGAAGTCTCAGCCGGCACCATACCGCTTCGCACGAGCGCTCATCAACTTCAGTTTTACTAAAAAAAATGCGCCGGTCTACTAGGATAAACATACTTCCGCCATGACTATTTCTATCTTTCCTGTAGCATATAAGGGGATCAGGAAACACCTCACGATCTGTTGCTACCTCTTCAGCTAGCCATGATTCTCTGCCGGTAACAACCGATGGTTTAACCGTATCTATGAGGCTAGAAAAATCATCATTCTTATTTTTAATGCCACGACAATTAATTAGAAGAAAGGTGATTGTGGTGCTCGAGTCATGGCACGGTCAATTGAACTGCATTACCTGGTTGATGTTGTCATCATAAATATACTTTAAGTCATAAAGATAAAAAGCTTCATTCCTCAGGTTAACCCGCGTATCGTCATTCCTTTGACTAGCAAAATCCCACAAATACCGTCTTTCGTTGCGTATCGCTTCAGAGAAATCTTCAGATATACTCATATCGGACCCTTTCAATTTCGTGGCGTTCCCTAGGACGGTCTGATTCTCTTTAAATGACGCAAAGCTTGAAATCAGGGGTCGATTTTTGTTTTGCCGGAATTTTCCGATCCTTTGACCTATCTTAATTGTTGTTAATGTTACGACAAGTCTCGTTTCGCACAGCTCCTGAACAAGGGATGCTGATACCGACCATAATTCGCCAGTATTTGCGTCCTTTACACCGTAAAATAAAATATTACACCGCCTTACTGCGATTCTCAAGGTCATCACTTTCTGACACGAGGGCGGTGTGACATTCTGTTGGCTGTTGGCACCCTGTCACGATTGCCCCTAAAGTTGTAAGAGTTGCCACCTGAGTTTCTAAGGATGAAAGTCGTGTCTTTAGGTCGTCTAGAGTGACACCTTGTGAAATTTGATTCCTTCGATGCTATTTAGTTGAGCCTCAATTTTGTTTTCCACGTCCAAAATATTAGGCAGAGTCGGACCTGGGTTTAATTCAACATCTCCGCACAATAAATAGGAAATGAAAGCAAGCCTCCGCAACAAGAAAAAGTGAATACATGTACGGGACTTTACAGCCGAGTGTGACTTAACACAGTTGTACAACACTTGGGGTGGAGCCGGCGAAACAAATACAATAAACTTTCTGCAAGACAACGATTCACCAACCTGCGTGAACAGAAGAAACTGCGTGAGCGACAGTGCCATCGTTGTACCGGCTCCACGACCCTTGGGCACGAGTGCGGCTTCAGCACTCGTCTTGAACACGAATCCCAGCCGAACTATCTAGCCAAGGCTCAGAAGTGAGCGGAGGTTCTTACAGCTTCACGCGTCAGCAGGTTTGTCGAGCTCGGCGCTGAATATTTGAAACACGCATTGGTAGTTGGGACATATCTGGAGAAACATACCGAACGAATCTTTTCTTCGGATCTGGGGGGTTTTAAGAGTCCAGCCAAGGTAATTTCTTTAAACGTATACCGTGCCAGTGGTGGTGGAAGTGAAGTTACTAAATTTCGTTAATTTGGTATATGTGTGTGCTTTTAAAGAAAAACCCGGTGTTGTATTTTTCTTAAATATTTTGTAATACGATAGGCAGCGAGCTTTCTGGCACAAACGAATGTGTCGTCGAAGCACATACATCGTCTAACTTTTTCTTTGGTAGAACGTAGTAAGTAGTATGATCCTCACGTTACTTGTATAATACGAACGTGTTTTGCCCAATTATGTATTTATATTGTAATTTAGTTCTCCTAATTGAAACTTCCCAAGTCCATGAAAGTTCGTGTTTTGACATTATACCTCTGCCAACCTATGGCACTGACGAGCTTATAGGTTTGGACGTTGCTCCAGCTTGTTCCCTTTTCTCAGTTACTTTTGCGCTCGAAGAGCATATCCCTCTCGAATTCGGGGAAAACATAGCATCGTTGGCTTGCTTGGTCAGAGGATCATCTGCGGAGAAAAAAATATCGGAGCCGTTGTTACGTGAGTTCTTTCATCTCCACCCATTGACTCGGATGGCTCGGGGCGAGATTTCGCTTCGTCATTCAGAACCACGTCCATCGGGAGCGGAGAAGGCGGCAACCGTTTCCTCCCGACGACGAGCCGAACCGAGCCAAGCAAACCCAACTTCCGGCGCTTTCTCGCGCTCGCTTGGTCGTAAACGTAAAGAAGAAAGTTGGTTCTTTTCGGTTGGATTCTTTTACCCCCTTCTGTTTTTTACTGCAGCTTCTTTTTCTCTTTTGCGACTGGGCTCTGGATGTGTTTTGGCCCGTTTCTCGGGAGCCCCCGAGTCGGACGAGTGACGACAAAGGCGTCCCGATGCCATCGGCACGTACGCGAATCCCGCGCCTTATATATTTAGAGGCGTATAAGAAAGGAAACCGGGCTCATAAATTAGGGCAGGAAGTGACGATGGCCACAAATCTGGAAACTCCGCCGTAGCACGTCTCGTGGCCGGCCATTTTGAGTCGGATCCCTTTCTGCGTTTTTTTGGACTCTGCGAATTGGCGTCCCTGCCTGTGTATCTCTCTGTGTGTGTGTGTGTGTGTGTGTGTGTGTGTGTGTGTGTGTGTGTGTGTGTGTGTGTGTGTGTGTGTGTGTGTGTGTGTGTGTGTGTGTGTGTGTGTGTGTGTGTGTGTGTGTGTGTGTGTGTGTGGGTGGGTGTATGTGTGTGTGTGTGTGTGAGCGCTCGCGGGCGTGTGTTCCGCGCCCGGAGAATCTGCGCCGTCCACTCTGAGAGAATTTGCTGCCTTCCGGCTGTCTGTGTAACTCTGGGCCGGCTATGAGCGCCCGGAGGCGTATAAATAGATCCGCAAGTTCGCTTCGGGCGGGTTCTCGCGGACAGCGCCCGCTGCTGGGATTGTTCGCTAGTATCAACGGATTCTTTTACGCGGAAAGCGAACTCGTGTCAGCTGGAGAGCACGGGGGAGTCGTCTGTTTTCCACGTTTCTTTTGACGGATGCCCGAAATCTCTTGTGGTGTTGGCTTCAAAGAGATGTCGGAACACAGGTGTTTTTGAGCGTGTTGAATCGACCTCCGCTCTTTTTTTCTTTTTATTTTTTTCTTCTTTTTGCGCCCTTAACTCGTGTGACGTTTGCTCGACGCCTGTCATATTTTTTAGAGATCTCCAGGTGGTGTTTTTACAATGGGGTTAAACAAGAAAAAAAAAGTGTAGGGACGCTGACGAGTTTTCTCCGTTTCGATGATACGGCTGCTTCCCTTGCAAAGCTTTCGCGCACAGCAACTATTGGCTTTACAAATGACCTGCAAATGCGATGGCTCGAACGAAAACGTTTTTTTTTTCTTCGTTTTCTCTTTCCCGTTTAACGATAGGTCAACATTGGATACCCAAATTGTGCGATAAGAATGAATAATAATGACAAAAAATGCATTTGCGTTTGCACTTGATTTCTTCATAAACAAATGTTTCATAATGTACGCATATTAAACAGACTAAACTTACGAGACGTGACATTAGACTTAAGGAACAAAGCAAGCGCGCCGTCAGCTCTTGATCAACAAATTTAGGTCACGAACGAGTGTATGTCAATAGCAATAAAAGTGCCAAATGTTCTAAAAAAAAAAAGCAGAAAATAGCTATATATACCAGGAATTTGCCCATCAAAGTTATCTCTCGTTTAAAAAAATGACACTGCAAACGCGGAAAGCTAAGTACGAACGAACTCGATCTAAGCTTTGGTGAATCTTCGTGCAAATCTCGCGCACCACAGACAATAGCTTTTAGACCTGCCGCGTGAAATAAAATAGCGACGCTCGGTCCATCGCGCAACGAAGGACTTTGTTTTCGATCTCTCACTCACACGTACCGTAACAGATCGTCGCATCAATCCGGGTCTTGCACCTCTAACCGAAGGCCTCCACAATATCCCGAACTATCGGGATCCCAAGCGCTCCGGCTACAGACGACACTTCGTTTCCTGCTGCCGTGGCCCTTTTAGTTGGCGGGTATTGGTGTTTTATCAAGCGGCACCTCCACTTTACGAGTGCGCAAAAAAAAAAAAGAAAAAAAAAGAACGGCTTTTGTTTGTCACGTACAGAACGTTTCGGCGCTCCTTTGTTTACGGCGTCCGTCCTTTTTCGGCAGCGTATACCCGAGGGTCCCGATATGACGGTCATTGAGACATCTACCTCGCCGGTTCCTCGGCACGCTCGCCCATCCCCTGCGTGCGCAGCACTGGCCGTTCGGCCGGTGTCTGCATCGGTGTTCGACGAGATGCTCTTAGATAGTTTTAGGGAACCGTTTCTTGCACGTCCGATACGGTTCGATGGGCTCTCCGGTACGCACTGCGCATATGCTAGTCTCTGTGGTAGCGCGCATGCGCAGTTCGTACCGGAGGGCCCATCGTACCGTATCGGAAGCGCGTAAACGGTTCCCTAAAAATCTGCATTTTCCGTTTCACTGTGAGTCCGACCGCGTGATTGGTTTGGTCGGGGCTAGCGAACCCGCGAAGAGCGCGAGCACCGTGACAGTGCACTTTTAGAGCTGCTTATAATTGGATCCAATACACCATATAGGAGGTATTCACTGGACGCCATATTTGAGGGCGATGTTTAGAGCGCATGCTCAGAGCGAGCTCACATTGATAGCCTGCTAAGACCGGCAACCTTGATGGTGCTAAAAGCACGCTCCAAAAGGACTGCGGAAGCTCGCCGTCAGCACGCGCTCAGCAGCAGCGCACACGGATATGGCCGCCAGTGAATACTCCCTATTGGGGAGGAGATCGAACAGTCATGCCTCTGGCGGCATGCTTCTGCTGTGTGGGCAACAAACGGAATTTTCTTGTTTCCTGTTGATCAGAGAAATCGAAGATGACGTTTCGAAGGCAGCTCCTCGTGCGTCCAAAACACTGGTCAAAGCGAAGCGCTCGTGCCCAGACCGTGCTAGGCGAGGTTAAATTTCTTTGCTTTGCTGTGTTAGTAAACACCGGGCTGTGTGGACAACAAGCTCGATAAAGCACCCCCTATAGTTCGATCTCCTGCCCAATAGCGTCGGATGTGGTCCAACATAAAGTGAAACGGAGTGGGCTACAAAGGCCTCGATATGTTATTCCCTCGCTTGCGGAGGCATTTGGCGAGCTGACAACCTCCTGACCAGCTCTGGCGTTTTTTCCAGCGAAAAGGCAACAATCCTTTGGCGATCTTTATGACGCTTTATGCCTCAAGTTTCCAATTAAGTCAGTGTCCCTTTAAGGGACAACAACTTAATCTAAACACGTGTTGACGCCGAAGCGCAGTCGTTGCTCTAAGTGGAGGCAGGTTAAAAATGTAGTAATTCGCATTACTCACAGAGGACTTGATGTCCTTCCAGCAACCAATCGCTTCAACTCGTTTTAATTAGGAACGTATTTAAACGTGGCTGCGTGGGAGCAGCAGCGTGGTTGCTTGCAAACCCCACTTTTCGTAGCGAACTTTTCTATGCTTTTTACCGCGGTCTTTACACGGGTTTGTTCCGCAAAGTCGTGACGGTATCCACATTTGTTCATACTAGTTTCTGCGCAACGTCGTTGAGAATCCAGCGGTGCATACTAAAACGTTTTCCACCCTTAAAGGTGTAGGTAAGTCTGTCCCGGGGCTAACACGCCTTTTTAGGGTGAATGCCCTGCACATACCCTACTTTTGTGTGTAGGAATACCCTAGAAAAACAGTGCTGGTGATCGGCTGCGGCTTTTGATTTACAGTGAACACCCCAGAAACACGTGTTGCAGATCCTAGCGTGGGGCTTTACTCCATTCGTCCACATACTCATCGCAAGCAACATGCGCCACGCGCATTTTCAATGTACGCAGAAATAACACATAGAGACGCCCTGCAGCACGCACGAAGCCGGTGTCCACTGTCACATACACTCTAAAACTGAAAGGGACATCTTCGCCGTCAGAAATTAATAAAGTTACGAGCACGTAGCTTGTTTTTCTTCTCAATATTTCACGTAAAACATGATTTCTAGGGATTTAAGTTATTTATACCCTCGTAAAAAGCATTAGTACAGGAAATATTAATTCGACATATTGGCTAAAACAGCCTCCGTTAAAGTGGTTTGAAGCGAGCATATGCTGTCACTACACCACATTTACCCGCAGCATCCTTTTTCGTACCCTTCTTACACCTCTCAACAAATTCGATGTGCTTCATTCAACAGTATCAAACTTCACTTTTATAAAGGGTTTATGTAACCGAGCTTTGTATTTTAAATTTATGTTGTACCACTCCTTCCAAAACCTTGAAAAAGGCGAGCAGTACGAATAAATAAATAAATTATTCGAAATAAGTAGGCTGAAAGCGTGTAGCCACGTGTGCAACTTTCCGAAACACCTTGTCTACACGCTTCAAGAGACACTGACCTCTCGCAAACCACTTTGTTAAGTGCCTGCATTGGACACATTAGTAGCAAAATGAACGCTTCCAGAACAAAGAGAAAATCAATTCTAATTTTTTTTTTTTTTAAGTCGCGAGACTCATTTTGAGTTGGCAGCGATTCCAATAGATGCTTCTGCTTCGAGACGTCGACCCCGAAACAGAAGTGTTTCGGAATCGCTCCTAACTCGAAAATTTGTCTCGCGCCGTAAAAATCGAGAAAATCTGTTGTTTTTTTTAAATTGGGAATGTGAATTTTGTGGCATACGTGTCATATCTGAAAAAAAAAAGTCATGAGCCATTACACCCTGTGAAGGTGGATTACCAGCGAAGCTGTTTAGCACATGACGCAGACCCGCCCCGAGGAGCCGGAGAAAGCTAGACACGCGTGACGGCACCGTCACTCCGGGAGAGCGGAAGGGAAGGAAACTATTGCAAGCGGGGGCTTGGAACGACGACAAAGAGAGGGCGGTGCGAGCGTAGACATGGCAAACGCGGGTCGCACAGCGGCAAATCTTTCAGAAAGCTTTATTATCTACCTGAGAGTCTAATGATCTTGAAAATGGTGAATATTGATAACTAATCTACTGAATAGACCGATTGTTGAAGTACCCAAGCATCACGGAGAATGCAGGGAATGGTGTTCCAGTCGCCGCACGTGCCGGCGTCTGCAGCAGTAACTGTTCTAAAGCAAAAGCCTAAAACAAATGTCCTGTGTCGTTGTCAATCTACTCTTTGTCCGTGTTTTTTTGGCGCTTATTTTCCCACGATGTACCAACTGGCCCATCTAAGCATTTTATGGCATCTTGCACGCGGGTTCGTCAACGTTTAATTTTGGTTATTCGAATCTTTTATGCGGGGAAGGCGTGCGCGTGCGGCGGTGCGAGTGTAGAGTTTTTACTCGCTGCACACAAAAAATCCACGGAGCCCTAGCCTTTTTTTAAGGGGGGGGGGGGGGGGGGGGGGTGGGGCGATAATGTACCTCCCTGCCTCGTGTCGCTAGATCGCGGCTGTATCAGATCCTCTTCGCGGGGGTTTCGTCGAGGCGTCGAGGTGGTGGTGCAGTCAACATCGTTAAAGTGATACGCGGCGCATGATGTGCCTCGAGCGACACCGGCGCCGCCAAGCTGCTTCACTAGACCATGTCTGTTCCTCACCGAGTACATATTTATTCACCTGCGAAACGTGGCACTTTTGCCATGTCTCGTCGTCGCAACCAATCGCATGGTATGCTAGGTAAACAATGATTGCCACGTTCTACCCCGCACGAAGGCATCATGGAGCAGTGTCACCGTCGCGTCCTGCCGTCACCTACCTCTTGTTGAGCTAGAAAATCTTGCGAAACGGCGTTGTCCCACTCAACCAACAGCCAATGTCGCGTACTCCACTTCCGCATGACGCAGATGTCGCGGAGCAGACTACATAATATTTTCTATTGAAACTCACTTGAAACGGTCGTAAATATTTTTGCGCGGTGCTTCTCACTGACTGGGACAAAGGGGGTTTAGGTATAGTAAACTTGGCACCTGTTGCTTTTATTTTTTGGCAGGACCATCTCATGAAGCGTTCTGCGCATAAATATAGAGACACTATCTAACCGGGGGAGAGGCGCGGTTTTCTTCATCGGGGTCATTCATTCGGATCCATATTATATGAGCGAATGACGTTTTAGCGAACAAGGGTCATTTGAGCGAATTGACATTTTAGCGAATAACTTGGGCGCGTGTTAACACCCCCCCCCCCCTCCCCCCGGCCCTACCTCCCACTCCTCCTGCGTTCACGCCGCTTCGCGGCGACAGTCTGCGGCGTCTCATTAAAAAAATGTTAACCCACCTGGCCCACCCGCAAACGCCGCCTTGCGGCGGCCGACCATTCGCTAATGTGTCTTTTGATGAAAAGTCGGCGTTCGCTAAAACGTCGTTCGACCGACTGAAGGCCACCCCATCCCGTTCATTCAGGGGTAGCATGCGGGAATATTAGGGCTAATATATACACGTGCTATCTCTGGAGGCACGTTGAAAAATAGTTCAACTTCAGCAGGGATTAACTGTCATTTTATAGGATGCATTATCGGCCACGCAACAATATACTTCCTTTAGTTTTCTTTTTGTCTTTGCGCTTCCAGCGTTCACCTGGAAGTAGTGCTCTCTAAAAGAATGCATGTCGGAATGACGAGATAAACGAACACTACCGGTGTATCAGGTTCAAACAAAGCATAAAGTACATAATACTCGAGTCTGCTTCTCGTGTCCCCCACTGGTTTCGTGCAGCAAGGCCCTCGCAAGAAATACAATGAGGCAAGTATTGAACCCTGACTCCAAGGTGCTGGTCTAAGCACAATGATTACAGCAAACACAGAGGCGTATGCCCGCGCGCAAGACTTACTATTAACAAGCGGCACTTATGACTTCTGTGTCACGAAGATGAGCTTCATCTCCTTTCTTTTATGTACAGGTTTTTCTTTTTAATAAGCTTTACAAATTTCTTTAAAAAAAAGTCGTGAGAGCTATATTAATGCGGTCTGTGCTGGCGAGTTACTCATATACGTCCAGGGGGACTTAGTATCAGGGGTGAATCATCACACTAACTTGCCCAATGAACTTAAATATCTAAAATATGTTGATTAACTTCGGTCTTTTCAGGTGAGTTATACGGGTAGGGGAACAAATATAGGTTGCATAGAGTTATTAACAATAAACGCTAGAGTTTCAGGTGGCGTATAGTGTGCTGTTGCATTTTGACCTTTTGAAGCAGAGAGCAACCGGTCTAAATTTGACTTCCGGTAATACATTTTTATGGGAAAACTGAAATGCGTTTTCTCTTCGCTCCCGATTACAAGAGAAAATATTGCCTAGTGTCGTGACAGAATAAAAAAATTTTAACGTTTTGCAATCGGATGTACAAAAGTATGTGCAAGACCGTTTTTCTTTAGAATTCATGGCGTCGAACACTGCGTTAAAATAGCCCAATACACACTTTTAATACGTGTTTACTTTGGAGACTGCTATCATAGGGTACGTATTTACGCATCTAGTCAATGCTATGAAACCCACAGAGTGAATCAGCTTGACAAAACACCAACAGGATGCTAATATATGCCAAATCAAACAATCGAAACAGACGACAAGAACGAAGCATGGAGTTATGGAACGAAGAACACGTACTGGATTAGTAACAAACTGTGCATGAATAATCAAAATAAAGCAGTAACCGAGTATTGTTGCTCTGAGATAATTACGGTTTTGCTTTAATTGATAGATTGTATTGACATATCAAGCTGTACAACATAGACCTGGGCCTCAATTTTTGCTAACTTATATATCGCTCAGTAATTAAAAACTAATTAACCAAATAAATTACACTTTTATAATGTGAATAAAGCCACATAGTACTCGGTACTCGGTACGAATAAAGAAACTACGCTGATTTCTATTTTTCCCTGGCGAAGATAAATATATCAAGAACGTTTTCCCATAGGAATACACAGGAAGGCTCTAAAAGCAGACTGTTTGCTGTCAGCCTGTCTGCTTGAATTTGCGACCGGAAGTCCCGTAAACACTATAGCGCCAGCTGAGCCTCTAGCGTTTATTGTAATAACTCTGTGATAGGTTGTTAATCGCCCAATAAGTCGAATAGTGAGATAAAACTTGTTAATTAACTTTTTTAATTAGTCGAAATCAACATATCGTTCCAATCAGAAACTCGTTGGGCGTCATCAAGAACCACTACATGAGTCAATTCTAGAAAGACCTGGAGCAGGGTGGAGCGCTAAAGTTACCACTGGTGCGGTATAGGAGCAGGTCTACCTGCGCGATAACTCGCCCGCCCCGCGCTGTTTTTCCTTCTCTTATCATCCGCGTTTTCTCCCCGCCTGCCTTGTGCCTGTTGCACGAGTGGGACCTTTAGCGCACTTCCCACGCACTCAAAGTTGATCTAAAAGATTGCTCATCTAGTGGTTTTCGGTGACGCTGAGCAAGTTTCTACTTGGTACCATATGTTAGTTCAACTGATTAAAATGTTAATTAACAAGTTTTAGTTAATTATTCTACTAATCGTGACGAGTAACAATGTATATAGCGTATTTACTCGAGTAATAACCGCACTATTTATGAACAAGGCCCTTGCGTCTACTTTCCCGCAAAGTACATATACAGCAAATCATCCCGTTGCGCATAAATAACACAGTGAATAACTAGGTCAAGAATTCGAGTCTCCGTACAAATGCAATCATCACAGATGGTATCTTCGCGCGAAGGCGTTATCTCTGTCCTGTAAGCAGCCGGGATCATGCTGTCGATCGTGGTGATTGGCAATCCGCGTGCTCCGCGGAAAAGTGAACCCTCGGGCTTTCTTCATAAACAGTGCGGCTGTTACTCGAGTAAATATGGTAGGCCCCCCTTGGGTGTATAACTCACATAAAAAGTTTGAATTAATGTAGCTTTTTCGGATTTTTAAAACCTAGGAAACACACACACACATACACACACACGTATATACGTTATGGGTGTTTTCATCTTAATTCAGGCACGTTTTGGGGTTGAATATTTAATTTTGACCAAAAAGTATATGCATGATTGGGGAGCCTAAAATAAAAGGGAGCGTAAACGTCAAGTTTGCGCTCCTGTCATGCGAAATGTCAGTTATGCGAAATTAGAGCGCAGCTCTTGAGGAGGAGGAAAGGGAGGCACGAAGGGGAGGGTATGTCTCTCCTCCCTCGCCGTACCCTCCCCTCCTCCTTTCCTCCTCCAATCCCATTTAGCAGGAAATTTTCGCTAAATTTCCCGCTAAATTTACCGGAAAATGTAACAAACAGTTTCCCGCTATATTTAGCAGAAAATTTAGCGAAAGTTTCCTTGCTAAATTTAGCGGGGATATTGACGTCGCGTGACCTCAACACCAATTCAGTTTCCTCGCTAAATTTAGCGGGAAAACTGAACTGGTGAGGTCACGCGAAATTGCCTAAGGGTAGGAATGCTTTCGCATTCCTACACGCAGCGCATTCCTACAAGCAGCGCGGCACGTCTTCCTTATTCACATGGCGCTCCGGCGGTGACATCACGCTCCCCCACTGCGCAGGCGCGGCGAACCCCGCCGGCTCCACGGCTTCCGTGACGATGCATCTGCGGTGCTGTGCTTTTCTTTGTGCTCCATTTCTGAGGCGCGTCCGCTTTGAGCTTGACCGCCCCGCCGGCTTCCGTGACAAAGCATGTGCGTTGCTGTGCTTTTGGCCAATGGGAATTCAGGTACCGTTTCGCTGCTACAGACGGTTACAGACAACGCCGGCTTCGCCCCATGGGACAGTTAATGCTTTCGCATTAAAATTATGTTGCTTGTATGTTTAGACAGCCTTGACGCTAGTGCGCCTCCACATGTGACTTGTCTCTTCGCTGTAGATGAGAAATGTAGCCAGTGCACTACAATCGCTAACCTGGGGTCTTGAACGTGCACCACGCAGTAGTGATTACACGAAGGCGTGCCGATACGAAACTCATCCGGATCGAAACGGGCGGAGGGTGGCGAATCGAACCTAGGAGGTTCTGTAGCGCAAGCTTTCGCTCCACGTTCCGAGCTGAGACGCGTTAATCCACTCGGTCACCGATCCAATCTATTGAAACGCTCGCGATAACTGTAAACCTTGCAGCATTCGAGCAGTCTTGAAACGTACGCGACCCGCAGTCGTTCATAATGTCGCGCCTTAATGTCAGTGCGGCCATCCATTTTATATTTCAGTTATCTCTTCATCGACAGCTCCCAAAACGAATGCTTCCTTGTAATGACTTGGACGAGTCTGTCGCGCTGCCCTAGATGAGGGCAGGTTTTTTTTTTTTGTTTGTTTCCGAGTGC
Source organism: Ixodes scapularis (assembly GCF_016920785.2). Lineage (NCBI taxonomy): Eukaryota > Metazoa > Arthropoda > Arachnida > Ixodida > Ixodidae > Ixodes > Ixodes scapularis. The sequence goes on along the minus strand of NW_024609884.1, from coordinate 26,449,067 downwards.
TGGAATTTCAGTTCAGGGCGGGGTGGAGAATCGAGACGATTTAAATCATGATTCAAAATGCCTCTCCACTGATGATTTATATCAATCCTTTCCCTCACAAAATTCCCCAAAATATGTTTTTTTCTATTTACGGTATGTCTATCATGTGATGCTTTGTGTGTGCATTTGTTTTGTAGTTAATTCAAATAATCACCGTGCAATAAATATTTATAGTAGGCTGAAAATGTGTAAAAAGCGGTGCTATTCTGGTTAATCGGAGTGTTGATCGAGATTTATTTCTATATTTTACTTTGTTCGTCAGTTACATCATCTCCTATTTTAAGAAAATCGGGAAGCGAAAGGAAGAAACAAATACAATGAGAATAATGTCATGTCGCAAGGAAATTAGAACGCGAAAAAAAAGTTCAATGAAGCTTTTTTTTTTTTCAATATTAAGGATATGAAGCTGAATGTTTTCTAGTATGGTGGGGTCTACATCAAAACATGAAAAAAAAAATTAGGCTGTATTTTAAATTTTTAGTAATTCTTCCGGTAATTGGACGGATTAATCGATCAATCTACCATGATTAAAATGCATCTAGTGGTAACGAATCACTTTTTCTAGCTCCAGTGAATTATATAAATTAGATCCAATTGAAATCCAAAAGCTACTTAATTAAAAACAAAATTTACACTGGCTCAGGGCGACCTGCAGAACTTATTCGTAACTGGAAAGGAACTGTCAGCGAGGATTGAACTACGAAACAAATCAAAAGAAGGGTTTAAGGTAATAGCATACTTTCTTTTATAATGTTGAGTTTTTATTTATACCTATGGTGAGTAAACCGGAGGGCTGGTGGTAATATATTATCCTAATCTTGAGTCTGCAAGGCGCAAATAAGGAACCGACATTAAGATCTGCTACACTATAAAAAAAAGTCTGTGCGTCTACTTTCACGCACAACACTCGGAGAGCCAATCAGCGCAACTTACGGAGGCAGCTCAGCGAATGACGATGCCGAAACATGTGTTTCGACCAAAAAACGCAGTCTGAGTTGTGACATTAAGCAATGCAAGACGTCACGCTTGCATTGCTTAATGTCACAACTCAGACCGCGTTTTTCGGTCTAAACAGATGTTTCGGCATCGTCATTCGCTGAGCTGCCTCCGTAAGTTGCGTTGATTGGTTCTCCGAGTGTTGCGCGTGAAAGTACACGCACAGACTTTTTTTAGAGTGTACCGCTGCAATCTGAAAATTCCTGCCCATGCACTTTCACGCCTTTTTGCCGAGGACATGAGGAACAAACCATTGCGATCTGCAAAGGGCCGCAGTGTTTTACGGGGCACTAAAAGCGCTCGGACCAACACATACAAGCTGTGCTGGCACATGGAGTACGTGAAACTTCATGTGCTGTGTGCCAGATCACATAAATTATTGAGTGTATATGCCTATATTGTGCGTCGTCCTTGAATAGACGCGCTCCCTATATTCCAAATTTTGGCTTCCCGATATATCATGTGAGAAGTGGATTTGCGATATTTTTTATATTATAAATCGTACAGGGCAGCGCATTCTTTGGATCACGCCTTGGGGTGCTCCAAAAGGCTGCCTCGTCTCTTTTTTAATAGCTTCCTCTATCTTTTACCATGGTACTTTAAAACGCCGGTTTAAACCGCGATTGCCTTTCACTTTAGTTTAATTTTGAACTCGCATCATTTACATGATTTTTGTGTTGATTGACCTGGCGGAAAACATGACAGACCTAAAAGTAGTCTTCTTTGGAGCTTTGGGACTCTGGACCCGAATGGTCTATACATATGCAGCTGAGGCGAGAAGGGAACCTCGTGAGCAAGACGAACAGGCTGCTGAGGAGCAAGGCGAGCATGCCCCGAGCCCCTGCGCTCCGCCGTCCCTGCCGTCCCGTAACGAAGTGCTTGCCTTCGGCGGCGGTCATTCGTCTTAATCGGCTCCTGGCAGGGTTAAGCCGGAATCAGCTGCTACAACGGGGCGCCCGGGAACAGGCGGGAATCGGGCATAGGGACCATCATAAATTACGAAGGACCCCGACTGATTGGTGGTGAGCGAGCATCGCTCAGCAAGTCCTCGCTTTGTCCTGCTCTGGGGATTGAGTCAGTGACAAATGCGCCTCGTGCGCGTACAATCTTGACTATTTCCTATCCACAATTTTAATTTTCAACGTTTACAACAACAACAACTCTGGGGATTCTGCTATCACGCCGACGATGGCGATGCCCCGAACATGTATTCCGGCAAGGTTGCTCCTGACCTTTCTCTGCGCGTTCTATATGTAAGTAGGCTTGATGCATGGTCTCCCTCACAGCGCGACCACGAGAGAATCGCCTCCGTGACCCGATCCCTAGGTTATTCTTTGAGGCCTATTTTTAGGCGTAACCGACAGTTGAAAAGTGTTACACCCTCACGGCTACTCTTTGACAAGTCTGCCAACTCTAATCAATGAGCCGCCTGCTGACAAACGAGCTGTTGCAGAATTCAAGCTGCAGGAGCGTCAACGTCGGTACAAAAGGATGACTTCCCAGAAGGGAAACCCGCACACCTCGCATTAAGCTTCTCGTTTCTTTTTTTCCCACGAACAGGAGGAGGTAGGACAACCTGGCCCTCCGGTTTCCACTATTGTCACCCCGTTGCTTCCGACTGAGCGTATTCGTCTAGTCAGGGGTTGTCTTTGTGCGTGTAGTGCGATGGGCGTGCTGTTTATGTACTCCGTGTGTAACCGCAGTTTTCTTTGGTGCCAGGCCGCTTATGTTGATTAAATACACTCGCACCCCTTCGCCTCCGACGCCGGCTTCTTCAAGACTTGTTTTTTTTATTTAATTTTGTTATTTTTTCCTCGCAGCTCTTTTTCTGTCCATGTTCTGATGAAAGGGGAAAAAAAAAAAAAAGGAGGGGGGGGGAGGTTTCTTTTGATTAGTTGGTTTCTTGCTTCCTCCTCTTCCTTTGACTTTTTCGTTTGCGTGTGTTCCTTTGTGTCGGCGTTGCGGTCTGCCAAAGTGTGATGTATATCTTCCAACGCGCGGAAGAATATAGGTCCTGCTCCCATCCTACGAATCCGAGACTGATTTCTGATCTTGCTTTTTTTTTTTTAACATCCCTTAGCTTTTGCAGAGCTTTACATTGGGGCGATTGTCGTTTGATCTCGCCGCTTTCTGTATATTTCTTTATTTTGTTGCAAGACCCAACGTTTACTGGCACCGTGGATTTGTTTCTTCGCAGTCTTTCTGACGCTTGATTATTAGGGTAATGCTTTTGTCATTGTCTACTTGCCAGTGCGCACCCTTAGAACATCAGGGGATTGCCCAAGTGCTGCCGTAGTCTAGCACTGCCATGTGTCGAGAGTAATCGTGTTCTCGTAGCCAGGATATGTCTAAGGTGACTAAGGGCACCATTGCACAATAACTTCAAAAGCTTCCAGTTTCTGTTTTGGAAGCTGAATGTCCACCTTCCACGGATGCAGAGCGAGTGTAACCCTTTTCAGAAGAGAGTAAACGATCCATTCACTACACCCCGATATCTAGATGTTTTACGCAACAGGTTAACCGTGAAACTGATCATTCAAAATAGAGCAAAACACTTCGGAAGTGGAATATTTACTTGTGAGCTTGATTGTACGCAAGGACACTCGGTATTCATTTCTCAAATTAGAAAGGTCTGCTTAAAACGCTAGCCGTTACCTGGCGAGCGTTTGAATACATGGAGGCCATGCCGCGTCCATCTGCGGTTAGGTTTATGTGCCAGCCATGCCCTCTTAATGATCGTCTGCAATCAGATTTTGATAGTTTCGAGACGAGTTGCTATCATTGCTGCTATCATTGAATATTTCCAGACACTTGAAGTACACTGCACGTAAAATTTACGTTCACTCCGAAAGTTAACAAGCACTGCGAGCAGTGTCTGTTGAGCATTCATCTTGTGGAGCTAGGTCATTACAAACAGCGCAGTTAAGCTCAAGGGTTGTTTTGTGGTAGCTGTTCCTGAGAACACAAATGCTAAAATGTTAATTTTTTATGCTCCGTTTCACTTTAGGATGAACTGTAGCGGATGCTACAAGCCATCCCGGCCAATCCAGTGCTGTGAACGTACCACGTGACTAAGCTCTGAGCGTTGTCGCTGCCTCCCTCGCTAAAGTGACGTAATACTCAGGCGGCATTGGGTTGGATCCGGTGGGTCCTAGCGTCCTTCGCGGTCCATCGTGAGGTGAGACGGAGTATAGTGTGTGCGGAATCAACGTTTCCGACAAGTATACATCCTCTCTCCCTCTGTGTCGCGTTGAAGTAACCAGGAAATTAAGATAGAATAAAATAGCGCCAAATAAATGGAAAAAGCATTCATGCGCCTAGGCAGATATTCGACGTCAGGGTTGTACAAGAATGTGCCGAGGATACCGGCATTTCAAATTCGTGAAGAGAGCGAGAGTGTTGTTTGTGTTTTTTTTTTTATTATTTTAAGAGTTTTGATCTTACACGCGATTAATTATTGGGCCGCTTTGAGGCCGACACACCTGTGCCACCGCAGGTAACGCCAAGTCTGTTGAGCAAATCTTTAAAGCCTGAAGGTGTTTGGTAACTTTCGGAGTTTGACATCCGAAGGCGTTCCCGAATCTTCATGTCTCTAATGTTACCACATGTGATTCAAACCCTTACAATACAAAAGCGCTAGTATTATCGGTGTGGACTTTGGGATAAAAAAGTGCCTGAGATTCCCATCATAACGTTTTAGAGGCGAGGCGCAGCAAACTTTGCTGTAGCATAGTGAACATGTAACCTTCCGTGTATATAAACGGCATGTCGCTATTATTTCTTCCGAAACAAAAACAGTCAACGAGCTTTCAGGAACGCTAGAGTCCCCATAAGGTGACCTGCGTCTGTGTTGTCCCCTTTTTTCTTTTCCTTTTGTCCTACGTCTTGGGTTTTACAATGATGAAAGCTCACCAGCTCGCTTGTATCTTCTCTGTAATTTCTATACAGTCAACGAGTTTGTGACAAATTAAGCTAAGATGCGAGTTTAGTGCAAAGTGGCGACAAGGTATGAAGAATGGTGAGGAATGTATAAGGCTTCCATGGCTGTATGATTTAAATCGTCTAAAAATAAGTGTGTGAATCTGGGGAGAGGGACGAGTGTTCTGGAACGTCTGCAACCAGCAATACGTAGTTGTAGCCTGTGGAGCAAGCTGAACTCTAAGAATATCGCAGAATCTTCGTCTGAGAACTTGCTGTAATCTTAGGCATATATTGTGGATTACTTCGGGGAATTTCTACTAATCACTTGATAATACAACATGCATTTTCAAAGTTTTTTTTCTTTTTTTCGCAGGATCCTAGAAAGTGTAAACAATTTCAATAAGGCACAGGGGGGGGGGGGGGGGGGGGAGAAGAAGATATAAGCACTGAAGTGGCGATGCTGTACTTCACATTCTGTTTTATCAGAGAGTTTGTTTACAATGCGTACGCCCTCTACCAGGCAAGAATATTTCAATATGCTTTTAAGACCTCCGAAAGACGTAGTCGGTCGTATAAGACCGGATTTGCGCAGCAGTGGGGATCAAGGGCCTGCTACCTGCACTTCTCACCTTTGGTGGCAGTTCTGGCCGAACATAAAATCACGGAAATCTCTCGGTCTCCCTATACCAGTGATGGCGGTAACGCGTTAAAAGTAACGGCATCACTGGTAACGCGTACGGTGGAGACAAAGGTAGCTGGCTTTAGGTTTACCCTCTGATCCTTCCGACTAGTGATCGCCCTCCTGACGTTCCCGCGCACGCTCGTCTCCACTTATCCCTCAGTTTCTCGGCGCATAGCCCATTCACGCAGGTGCGCTCCTGTGTCAATGGCGCTACACATGCTTCGCATGCATGGAAAGCTACCCTTTGAATTGGTTGCCGTGCGATCCGTGAAGCACGAATGTACCGGTGACTCGCGGACTTATAACTCGACGTGAGTCCTCTCAGCGGAGTCAAACGTAGTCAGTCGGGTATGTGTAAATGGGTCTTAAAGGGAAGCTCAAGTGGTTTTGTATTTGAGGAAACACTAAAATCGTCTTCATTTGACCTCCAAGATCTCGAAGATCAATTTTTTTTTTTTTTTTTTTTTTAATTTGGTGCATGGAGGCCGAATAAAATAATTTTCGAAGTACACTCAAAAAAAGTATGTGCGTCTACTTTCCCGCACAACACTCCGAGAGCCAATCAGCGCAACTTACAGAGGCAGCTCAGCGAATGACGATGCCGAAATATGTGTTTAGCCCTAAAAACGCAGTGTGAGTTGTGACATTAAGCAGTGCGAAACGTCACGCTTGCATTGCTTAATGTCGCAACTCAGTCTGCGGTTTTTGCTCTAAACATATGTTTCGGCATCGTCATTCGCTGAGCTGCCTCCGTAAGTTGCGCTGATTGGTTCTCCGAGTGTTGTGCGTGGAAGTAGACGCACAGACTCTTTTTTTTAAAGTGTACCTCTAAAGGCCCTCCTTCCCGGAGCGTGACGTCAGAAAGGGAGTTTTCGGAATCTCCGCTCTCGCGCATCTCCAGCGCCTATCAAAGCTATGCACGCGCATACTTCCTATTTTCAAAAAGGTCAGAAAAAGGCGTCAGGACTGGTGTCAGTGCGGGGGAATATACCTGGTGAGCTTGTCATTGCACGTGCTGCCCACACGAGCGACACGCTTTTTGGCGGCCCAAAGATCCTGTGGTGACGTAACGATTGATCGCAGTTTTTTCGTATTTTCTTGTTGTTTAATTGCATCTTCGGAGAAAACAAACGTGATATTCAGATTCACGGGGTGAAACTACGCTAGAATCAATTTCAATCTAATTTTTTTGAAAGAAGCGTTTCAGCTTCCCTTTAAAAGTGAGTGAATCAAGAAGGTTCGTATTCTGAATGAGGCTGCACGTAGTGTTAGTATCCTCGCTTTTCTTAGATAGGCTTTCACTCGATACTTATTAAACACAACCCGTATTTTTCGAGAAATTCGCTGAACGGCGAGCAGCCTTCGTCCCTATGTGAGACAGAGAGCTTGGCATTTAGGAACTGCTCTCGCAGGTGGTGGGATTCTGCGGCGTTTCGGCGTCGCCTCGTTCATCGTTTTGGGCCAGAAGAAATAGCGCGTTCTTTGTATACAGTTGTGACCTTTTAAGCCGCGGGCACACTGCTAATATATCCTATACAAAAGACAGTCGGTGCACGTTGCCCGAGGCGCGCTACTTCCTTCTACGACGGTCCCGTCACGTTGGTCGTACCGCAAGAGTCGGCAGACCTGTTCCAAGCACACACATGCATGTCGTAAACATACTTCGAACGTGTTTGAGGCGTGTCCGCAGATCTGATCATGTCTGCTGAAAACACCATCTCCTTTCTATGATGTATGGGAAGTATGACATGCATGCGGTTTTAGAGTGCCCACACTTTCACACTCTCACACTGCGTAGGGGTAGTGATTAGTGGCCCTAAATATTTTGAAACAAAAACAAAAAAAAACTTGCATTCATTCTTCTGCTGAGCTGCAGCCGGCGGTTTTACGGAACAGGATATTATAGGAGCATCTCCAGCTGGAACATGGACGTCACCTTATGGGGACTGTAGCGTTCATGAAGGCTCAAGAAACACAAGAAGACGACTCACAAAATATCTATCGCCACATAAGAACGGCAGGTTAAGTTCCGGTTCCTCTCGATACATATCGTCTCACCTTAAGTACATGTGCAGCCGACGCTACGAGCTGATGGGACCAATGCGACGGAATCGAAAGCGCACCATCTCATGGTGTTCGTCGTGTTTCTGTGCGTGTTCGATCATCGCTGAAGCAGTCATAAACAAAAGACAAAAAAAGAGATATTAGTGACTTCCGTTTTTGACGCTGCTTGATTGTTTCCATTATCTCGAAGCGTCGGCTGCGTCTGGACTTATGCTGACATGAAGTAGAGTGTGCTGGGGCGCATTGGACATCAGCCAGAACCTTGGCTTTTCGGAGCGTCAACCTTGGAGAAAAAACAAAAATGACGCTAACCGATGCTCCTTCCTTTTCGAAACGTCAAAAAAAAAAAAAAAAAAAAATGGCGCGCTCGCGTTGAGTGGCGTAGGGATGCCATTTCCATTTGGGAATTTAGCTGCTGTTTTTATGTTTCATCAGAGTGCAGCAGTGTGTGATTTCCAAGTGGAAAGCGCATGACCAGTGACGGTGGCCGCCATTTCGTTAGGAATTTTAGCGAGTGCGATTTCCACGGATAAAAAGAACTGTAATAAGGCATTGCATAAACATATGCTTTAGAGGAAGGACGCTTGGAGTCTGTGGACTCATTCAAAAAAAAGATAAGAGCTCTTGAAACTGACATTTAGCCCTTTGTTGACAAGTGTTGCCTAACGGCAACAAACCAGTTAACATATTTTCTAATAGTTTCGGTTTGATCACTTTTTTTTTTAATCTAGTAGTCTGGCAACAGTCTGGAAGATCGAAACTAGGGTGCCTCAATTACCTTCTGTTTAGAGTGCTGCCACCCTTTGTAGTACCCGATGCCGACAGCACGCGCTCACGGGGAAAATACAAAGAAATCGACGAAAACAAAATGTCGCCATAGCACAGTCAGCGCCACAGACGCGTGCAAGGACACGCTCTTTCACGCGCTTCTGAACAAAAAATAAATGTAAAAGTGGGAACAAAATGGCCAGTTGTCTCCACCCTAAGCAAAGCGCACATGAAGGCACCCTAATCGAAACCACAGCTACAGTGTACTAGAATACCGGGTAGTGTTGGGGCCAGAGTGGCTCTCGTGAGGCGTGTGGTGTAGATCTTGATAGGGGTCGACACCGGCGCATCGGCACAAGGGTCAGTATGGTGGTAGTTGTGCGCGTGCACCGCGTGCACGCGCACGTGCGACATCACGTGCGGATGCACACTCTAAAAAAAAGGGTATCACCTTACACCCTTTTGTCCCATATAATACACCCCAAAACTTCATTTCGACGTGCAGAGCCCTATAGTCGAACAGACGGCACCAAATTTTACCAGGGGCTTGATGACGGTGCGATATAACTTATTAAATTGCTAAAGTACGTATCAAAGACCAAAGAAGGAAAACACGGAGCTTTTGCAGTACGGCCAAGAAAACTGCGATAATCTTTTTTGTAGTCAATAATACGTACACCAGCTATCTTAATAAGTTGTACCACACGGCTATCAAGCCCCTCGTAAACTTTGGGGCCGCCTGTTCGATTATGGGGCGCTCTACGTCGAATTGAAGTTTGGGGGTGTATTATATGGGACAAGGGGTGTAATAATACACCTTTTTTTCTGAGAGTGCAGCGACTTTCTGTTGCCCTGTCGACTGCAGCGCCGCGATCGTTGTCTACACGCGCAGCCTCACAAGTTCCCATTGCCGAGTCGCGCCGGTCCAAGCACTATACCCCGTATTGTAGTACACTGTACTACAGCGGCATCTAGTGAAAACATTGGCAAATAGTTGACGAGAAAAAAGAAGTTTGGCGAGGAAATACGCGGCGACCGAGAACAGCGTTTCCCCACATTTTCAGGCGAAAAATATGGATGTGTTTCTCTTGCCCCTAATATTTTACGATAGGTGGCCGTTTTACTTGAGGCTATCGTATGCGCAGATAATATTAACATTTCATAGTAATCCGTTGAGGTTTCGCAAGGGAGCAACCTTGGAACTTTTGCCTGGTGTTGCCCACAGGCAACAAAGCTATAACTTGCAGGTTTACTTTACGATATATATATATTTTTTTTTTAAATTTCAGTTCTGTTCTTTTGTTTGATCTTGGTAAAGATTGATATCTTTAAAAAAAAATGAATGTTTTACGAAATTTTTGTATATCTCGTCAATAAAGGGTTAGTTTTGATTTTGGTTTACTCTGCAGGACATTTACTCCAATCTGCTTTAATAGAATATCTGCTCGATTCCACGTCGCCAGAGTTTCGCATCGGTGATAAAGGGATTTAAAGGAACAGAAGTAGGGATGTATATTACAGATACTGAGCAAACGTCATTGTGCCGCATGAAGCACGCCGTGCGCAAATTTTATAGTGCGTCCTTTCCGGCTTATATAGCACCCCAAACGCATATAAGATTTTTTTTTTTTTAATTTTATTGCGCAGGTCTCTGATATTGCGATACAATAATGGCTGTAAAGAATCTGCTGACCTCAGTACGTGGGATTACCTGCCTACGTAAAGCGAAGCGCCGGAGCGGGCGATCAAACTGAGTAGTGCTATGCCTCAGAGAACTATAAAGAAAAAAAGGCTAGGGGCATTCTCGAAATGCGAAGACCATGAGGTAAACTAGAAAGGCGAATGCCATGTCGCATGGTTATGGTCAGCCGGCTGCCAGCGCGGATCCTCGAAGCTACGGGAACGTTACCGCGAGCCTTCACAGTCCGATGCGTCGGCCGAACGATTCCTCCTTTCCCGGCGCAGGTTGCGTTGCGGTTCTAACCGGGACGAAGTTGGGCATGACCAAACCCAGCTATACCATACGTTGGGATTTGCGAGCGGGGCCGCTCGGCGAGCAGAGTCTCGCTGGATAAAGAGCGCAGTCGGGCATATTATGTGCGTCTCCACGAAGCAAAGGGCCGCCGCTGGAATCGCTCCGACCGGGAACACTTGTTCGACTCGCCGCGTTTGCCTGGCGTCGTCGCGGGGAGACAGGCGGTCGTGGAAGTCGCCTATCCTATTAGGGCGGCCATAAACACGCGCACTGGCGCATAGCACACGCATATCTCATGCAAGTCAAACAGAGCACCTAATGCGCTCTTAAAAACGCTCGCCCGTCTTGGGCCCCAGTCCCCGCTGGCCGGAACCCCGGCGACGGCGGCGCGTCGAATATTTTATGGCTACGCGGCGCGAGTCCGTGCGCCCACATACAAAGGACCCGGATTATGGCTACCTATATTACGTTTAAAACGGATCTGGAATCTCGGCGACGCCGGCAGAAAAGGAAGCGCTAATATGAGCGCGCTCCCTCTCGTGCGGCACCAGCCGAATGCAAATAAAAACTCCGTCAGAAAAAAAAAAAAAAAGAACAGAGACGGGGGTTCCCGAGTTGTGTCGTTGGTTCTGCGTTCGGTTCGCCCTTATCTTATTTTGCCAAAGGCCCCGACGCTGTAATTCGGAACATAGACGCGTTCGGCACGTCCCGGCGCGCGAATCGCTCCGCTCTGCCAAACACGAGCGTTTTCATTTTGGGGAGGAGCGGCCGCCTTCCAGCCTCGCTGCTGCGCCGATAATTTTCCGAGAGGTTTCCGAGGGGGGCCCAGTTTGTCCCGCCGAGAAAGAGACGTTTCTTTTTTGTGCGGAATCTCATTTGACGAAGAAGGCTTCACTCGCTCCCGACCAAGACTAGATGGCGCGGGTTTCGGCACGGCCGAGCGGGCTCGCGGATCTCGGCGGAGGAAATTGAAAACACGGCTCAGGCAGGCATCGAGGGATAAGTGGTCTCGAGGTTTGGACCGTGTGTTTTTCACAGACTCCCACCGACGCTTGCGCGCGGGCTGTCTCCGGCTGCGGTGCGTGCGGTGTCGGTCTCGCTTTCACCAGATTGCACGCGCGCACGTGCGTCCTTATTATTCCCGACGAAAAACATCAGCAACAACAACACCGGGAGTCTCTTTGCGTGCCTCTTTGTCCGTGAGGTAAGCGAAAGAGACAGCTTTCTCGGGGCACGACACCTGCGCAACGCTCTTCCGGCAACGCTGTTCTGCCGCCACTGGCAATTTAAGAAATGCAAGGTGTGGCGAACCACGATCGTTTCTTCATTGCTCAGTAGTCAATGAGATTGTGGCAAACGCTCGGAACTACCTCAACCAGTTACAACAAAGGTGTCTGTTTTGCTTTGTTTTTAATTTTTTGTCCCCTTTTTTTTTTTTTTTTTTTGCGCTCTTTTTTTTTTGGGGAAGTTAGGAGCGCGCTCGTTTCACGGAGCAGAGCGCCGCTGTATGTCCGAACACGTGATGTTTTTACTCCCGCCGCTATTCACGCGGAGGCACTCGAAGAAGAGGTTCGTCTGGCACTGCTGTCCAATCGGTGAGGAGACGAGGCGGCCGCGTTAGCGTTCGACTGGTAGTTGGCCTGTCGGCTTTCGTTGCTGGCACCTAGCCGGATAGGGTTAGGTGCCAGCTATATATAACACATTCTGCGATGAAAAAAGTTGGCATGTCAAATACTTCATGAGCACTCCGTTTTGTGATTTCGTATTTAAATGTAATCGAGTATTTATGGTCGGATGACATTTATAGGACGATGTAAACGCCCAACTTACGTGACTCACCTTTGTTTTTAAATGTTTTTTTTTTAAATTTGTTTTCGTACTATGTATGCCTAGCTCCTGTATGCATAGGCTGTTTTTTATTTCTTTTTAAAGTTTGAACATTTTTTGGCTATTAACCTGGGATCCCAGCCGTTCATATTCTAAATAGCTAAAAAGTCGCTACGCTTGTCAGCGATCTTCATCCATTAGGCTCACGTGTTCAACGTAGGCGAAAACAAGCAGAATTGCGACTAGAACGGGCCCAATTCACTAAAGCGTTATTAATAGCGAACTAAAAAAAAAAATAAAGAAAAAAAAATGCCAAGAGACTTGTTCTGAAATGTTACCTCATTCTGAGATGCTGTGTACGCGGAGAGCCGGAGAAATCGTGCCCGACTACCTGGCGATGCGGCCAGTCGGAACGGACGAGCGGACGCAGTCTCAAGCAGGAGGTCCGTCGTGTTTCTTTTCCTCTCGAATGAGTTCGGTTCCCAGCATCGCTCTCTGGGCTGACCAGGCGTTTCACCCTTCGCCGTGTCCCGACTCGTGCGCTTGAGATGTTCGAGCAAGAAAAAAAAAAAAAAAGCTGCTCGGCCGCAGAGGGACGGAGGGACCGACGCGCCCGGACAGGTCATTTTTAAAGTGGCTCATTTGGAGCCAATCGGTCACTGTCTACTTGTGAGCCCCTGAGCGCTTCAACCGCGGTGTACCTCCGCGGAGGGAGTCGACAAGGCTGCCAACAGACGGAGTGCCCGCTCAGCCTGCAGGGCGGTCTGCCCAATGAGAAGCAAACCGTCAGGGCGCCCTGGCTGCGGCCGGCCTGACCGAGCGAGACGGCGCGGTTTAGGGCGCGACTCTTGTTTTCCCGTCGCTTATGGTGCGCTCGCCTCGGCGAGCGTCGAACGCGTGAAGATTTTTGAGCAGATTTGGGAGACGATTGAAAGGGTTACCGGAGAGGAGATTGTAATCCCTTGCGCGGAGGACAAACGTACCGAATGTGGTCGAGCATAAGATGAAAGATGAGGTCGCACTGCGGAAGAGAGGTTAACCACGAAGAAAAGAAGTAGCGGCAGCAATGATGTTCGCTGGAAAACGTTCGGGCTCTATTCGGGGCTTCGTTCTGAGTGCTTTTTATGCGCTAAAGGGTTTCTGCAAAGCGATTAAAACTATTTTTAAGCTTGTATTGTTAACGCGTGAACCGTAGACGCTTTGTCTTTAACTTTTGTGGTGAGTCAACTGAATCCTACGTAAGACCGAGTTAACCCACGACAAAATTAATTATTCTGAAATTCATATTATTTAGAAAAGTTGGAGAAACAGCTGTAATCAATGCCTTTTGCCACTGTCGAACAAACCTCGGAAATTGTCGTTATCTTCGATCCATCTAAGCGAACGTCGTCAAGAGAACAAAATCGAGTAACAACATACGCAGTTGAGACCGCGCGGTAGTTCAATTCAACGCCATTCAACAAAACTTTACGGCCTGTGGAATCATGCAACTTTAAAATGAGGACTGGAAAAGAACAGGCTTGGAGACGCGAATACGTATACCTGCCTTTATCCCCCGGAGAGTAGCCGAAACTGAATAGGTCGTGCCGCGTACTTTGCAAGCCGAAAATGAACTGGTTAGTACTAGCTTATAAAATGCTGTGACTGGTTAATTACGCCACAATTTGATCACTCCGGGAGTCTTTACTCGTAGCTCAGTAATCCTATAACCTAATCGATCGTTCATTAAGATGAGAGTATTAGCGACGGCGAGCTTATGCATTTTAAGCTGGTCGTTGCCACGTGCCACCTAATTGTTTCCGATCAAGCACCTGCTTACTACAGCGGTGGGCACTAACGTCGTAACCATTTTTTGTTGTTTTACTTATTTAAATTGCAGAACGTGGAGGCCCGCAGGTATCTCGCTCTCACAGTAAACGTGCTTTCGATGGTAATGATCGGGCTTTCGACAAAACCCTCTTATACCCTATTACACTATAGCGCTCTCAACTCTCATTATGCCAACGTTCGTCGGCGTCTCCCGACTGTCATTGAGCTCAACTGAATTGTCTGGTGTTTTACCGTACATAGTCCTAACAGACCCAGTTCAGACGCGCGTCAAGAGAAACAGTTGAAATCGAAACGAAACAAAACTTATGACGAAAAAAATCCCTGGAGAAGGGGTATCAAAGGGACAAAGGACAAACATAAATCCCCAAACACAGCTAGGTGACTGGTGAGCGACTGAAAAAATCCGCCTGGTCCGGTTATCAAACCCGGCACCTCTCCATTACAGGTAGAGCGCTCTACCAACTGAGCTAACCAGGGGTTAGTCGTCAGTAGAGCAAACGGGTTTTATCAGCCGCCACCAGTCTGACAACAACAAGGGTGAAGCTTGCAAATTTAAGTTTATAAATATAATGCAATTAATTGCAAAGGTGCAAGCGAGCTGGACAAAAATGACGAAAAAATGACGGACCAGGCGGATTTTTTCAGTTGCTCACCAGTCACCTAGCTGTGTTTGGAGATTTATGTTTGTCCTTTGTCCCCCTTATCCCCCTCTCCAGGGATTTTTTTCGTCATTTTTGTACAGCTCGCTTGCACCTTTGCAATTAATTGCATTATATTTACAACAAAACTAATGTCGCATTACCTTTTAATGCGCAAGCATTAACTGCCCCATGGAGCGAAGCCGGCGTTTTCTGTAGCCGTTGTCTGTAGCAACGAAAAACGGCACCTAAATTCCCATTGGCTGCGACGCGTCATGTGGCTCCATAGCAACGGCGTCATCGTTGCTAAGGAGCCAGCCGAACTGCTGGCGGCGCAGCGGGAGGGGGGACACGGGTACGCGCTGGCCCGTCGTTGGGCCCAACGGTGTGCCTACCGTTACGCTTTGAGGTTTAAGTATGGTGCCTGAATCGCGTCTCTGACTGGTGTGTTTAGCGTCCTATCCCGCCCATACATCAAAAGTGGTCCCCAAGTGGCAACAAATGACGTCACAGAAACCGGAGTGTCATGCTGTTGCCTGTCGCGATCCAGGCGGTTGGCCGTAGAAATGCTGGCGAAAAGCACGAGCGAACGCCAGTGTCGCTGTCGTCACGGCGTCCCATGCGTCCCAGCTTCCGGCTGCTGTACCTTCCGTGGACTGTCACAGTGGAGAGCGACCTACAGCAGAACAGGCGTCTGCCATATACACCTCTGCTGTTGGGACGCCACCAGGATCGCGACCGGCGACAGCAGGACACTTGTATGACGTCAGCAGGCGGAAATCGAGGGACCACTTTTTTGGGCGCGGTAAACACACCAGTCCGAGACGCGTTCCAGGCACCATAGTTTAAGGTCGTCAACTGATACTCGGAGCTAGTGCGATGATGATGATGAGAGGACACGTGATTTCAGCACTCGCCGCGCCGAGCTTCGCACTCCCGCCACTGCCTCACCCAGCGGCGCAGCAGTCACCAGCGAGCCCTGGCGGTCTGCGCGGCGCACAGAAGTGGCCGCTTCGCCGGCAGGGAGTGCGGCACTCCCTGACGACGCTGCAGCCACTTCTGCTCCTCTCGGCGCCGAGGAACATGGCGGTGCCTGAAGCATCTATGTCGTCGGCGACCGCAACCTCGGCAGTAGCGAAATGTGGCCGTCCACGCCAGCACACCGCAGGGAGCGGAAGAACGCGGCAAAACGAGAGAAGAGGCAGGCAGCGAAATCCAACATCGTTGTCAAGTCTCCGAATGCACGGCGGGCGGAACGAGCAGCGGCGCAACGCGCTATAGTACGTTGCGCCGCTGCTCGTTCCGCTTTTGCGTTACGTTCTGCCTCCTATAGGAGGCAGAACGTAATGCTTTCGCATTCATAACTCATAAAAAGTGCTTAGGTGTCCCCGGAGCTTTTTTTTTTTTTTTTTTTTTTTTTTTTTTTTTAAGCGATGCAAATGAATTATACGCACATTTTTCATTTATTATGACCGTTTTAAACAAAACAAAATTAACTTACTTTTCTTTTTGGTACAAAAAAAAAAAAAACAAAAAAAAAACACGATAATCAGACCGTTTTACACGAATTCAAGCAAAACAGACACCACGAAAGTCTTATCGGCACCGACATCACAATGGCCGCCCTCGCCGAGCTTTAGCTTCCGCGACGTGCCGTGATCATTCTAGCGGCAGCTCTAGCCCCGAATCATACCTCTACCGACAATATTTTCTGCGAGGATACTTTCTAGATAACTCTCCCAATCTTTCGCAATAGCAAGTGCTTCGCTGGCGCTGGCCATGGGCGGCGATGCGTCGGACGCCGCCATCTTCAGCCTAATTGCGGGCGAACCTTCATCAGATAACTAAGGTAGGCCAGCTCAGTTAACCTACTGATAGTTAGCGTTTCAATGGCCATTGGCACCGCCGTGTAACTCCGGCCGACCGCGATTAAGTTGACTGTCGTTGTCTTAATGCCAGTTAAGAGCGCTAATGTAACGAGGGTACACCAAACCGCTATTTTCTATCGTAAATCTTGTACAGCGACACAGTACAGGTGAATAATCCTCACGATACGTTGGTTAATTAATTAAAATTGTTAATTAACTTTCGAGTTATTGATGATAAAGATACGGTTGCAATCAGAAACTTTCTGAGCGTCTTTGAAATCCACTAAATAAGAATTTTGCAAATAATTTGGGGCGTGTGAGAAGCCCGGTGGTGCACTAAAGTTACCACTTGGGCAGCAGCCGCAAGGTAGGCGCTTCATTAGGGTTTCAGAAGACTGCCCAATCAATATTTTAGTACAGCGTCACGTATACTTTTAATAAAGTAAAAAACAAAACAAAACGCAACTGCTCAAAACTGAAACCGAAATTGGAGAAGAAGAAATGTAGAGGAGGAGAGAGGCGTAGGTAGTCACGTGGCTGTGACACTTTTTTTTTTCTTTCAATCAACGTATTTGCAGCATTTTAGAAGTCACAAGAAAAAAAAATGGGTATCATATTTTCTGTCTGTTTTTAGTATTGAGTGTCTGCCTTCCATGACCCACAGCTTTTGAATATCTTTGGTGGTTGTGTCTAAACCATAGAAAACGCGCAGCAAGTGGCCACGGAGATGGGAGTGAGCGTGACTCAAACCGGCCAGTTCCCGATCGGCTGTTTTGAATCGGGGAGAAAAAAAAACAAAAAAAAAAAAAACGAATTTTGAGTTGCGGATTGTTTTTCGGGTAGTTGGGCTCTCATATGGAATGTACAAATAAAAACCTTGGTCATCATAAATACCCTGTCAGTGTCCCTTTAACGAGCCCGCGCGGTTTTTTCGTCTCTTTTCATCCGCGTTTTCCCACCGCCAGCATTGCGTCGTGTTTTGTGATGACGCTGAGCGAATTTCTAATTGAAACCACATCTTTATGTTTTGTCTCATGTATTATGTCTTTCTGGCCGTATAACATACCTGCACAAACTGCGTTAGAGTAGCTTTCACGGCTTTTTTAAAAACAAATCTGCAAAGCTCCCCCCCCCCCCCCCCCCCCCAAGAAGAAACAAAAATAAAATAAAATCCTGCATTGGCTTACGTACAGTCACATAACACGCTAAGGTTGTTGTGTTCTTTTTCCTTCGTGTATCCGAGGAACATTTCACAGCGAACTGAGCCGCACTTCTGTCTTTGCCTCACAACTACTCTGTATCGGGTGAAGCGAAGTATCGCTTTTCATTTTCGCAGGAGCTCGTCTAAATGTAACGCCCGGTGAACCGACGGGCTCATACACTCTGAGCATTCTGGTACGATGATAATGAAATTAATGCAAAGGTGCAAGCAAGCTGGACAAGAATGACGATAATTATTCCTGGAGGAGGGGAACAAGGGGGGACAAAAGGTCGCACAGAAATCTCCGAACACAGCAACCCAAGTCCAGACGCAACCGACGCTAAGAATTAATGGTATCTGGTATCAATGAAGCAGCGTCAAAAACGCGAGTCGCTAGGTTTCTTTTTAGTATTGGTTCAGCGCTGATAGAACACGCACAGAAACTTGAAGAATACCATGATGGTGCGCTTTTGACGCTGTTCTGATTGGTTCCATCAGCTGGTACCCTCGGCTGCGACTGGGGTAAGGTGAAATGAAGTACAGATGCTCAGCCTCGCCTTTCCGTAAGGCAGTGTCCGTAAAATGCAGCGATTGGCTCTCCCAAGTGCTATGCGGAAAAATAGATGCGCTCAGTTTTTGTTTTCTTTATTTTTTGTTTTGTGTCGGCAGCTTGTTTTGCTTCATCGTGTACGAAGCGGGGTATAAGAACAAGAGCGTTGTCAGTTGTCTGTAGAGCGAGCGCTGTCAGACGCAGATATGCCAAGTGCGCGAACTGAAACGGGGAGTCGATTTCCGACGCTGCTCGGCCAGGAACACTGGAGAGTCCGGTGATGAACGAGGGAGCGCTCAGGAAGCAGCCGCGTGGCCAAGGGGGCGAGCCATTCATCGGGCCTCAAACCCTGCCAGCTGAACGGGTGGGCAGCGCGCCGGGGGTGGCCACCGGAAAAGAACAGAAAGAGTGTCAAGGGTTGTATCGGCCCAGCGACAACTTAGATGAACGAGTTCTGGTCAAAACTCTCTTTCTGGCCGCAGCCAAGCGGACGTGAGGAGAGCTCGGGCAAAGGAGGGGGGAATGAGGTGAAGCTCCCGAGCGCTCGCGATCAACCGCCGCCTGGGAGTCCGGCCACTCCATCACGCGAATGAATCACACAGGAGGGAACATCACCTGGTGAGCTGATCGAGAGGGGGAACAGGATCGGCTCATCGGGGAACTCAGAGTGTTCCCTGGGCCGTCGTGTGCATGCCGGGAAGAGGAAACGATACATTGGTTGCGTATTAATCCCCGAAAGGCTAACTCGACAGGCGATTCTACAATTAAGTCGAAATTCGCGATCCTCAGCGTGCCGAATCAAATTCTCCTCCGCTCATTTTTTAACGTGAAACGTCCTTTGGCTAGGTGTTCGGCATTTCGTGAACCCCAAAAGTGAAGCCTGGATAGGAGCGTGGCCGCGAGGCTCGACACTCATTGGTTTTTGAGTTGAAAGGAAGAGGCCATCGACAGTAAAAAAGAAGCGTTTGCGCCAGCCGGGAATCGAACCCAGACCATTGGGATTAATTAGCGAGTGCCTTTCCAGCATACCACGACACATAACCATGACTGTGACGGGAAAGCCCTACGGGGCATCGCTCTACGTACGTTAGGCAGATGGCAACTGGACATCCTGTGGCCCGTTTTGAAAACCCGGGCTAGCGGCGGTATCTCCGTTCCAGGAATTGCTATCGAGTGTTCATGCCACGCGTTAAGCCAGTCGCTAAACTAACCTCCTGTCTTCGGACATTTCATAATTATTTTTGTAGTTATATGATGGTGAAAATTGATTGGGGATTGAACTCGCACCGAGTCGAGGACCGAGAAAGCGTTATCTGGAGGGCGTTGACACCAAGGCTCTGCAACACTCTTTCTAGTGACGTGACGGAACAAGAAAGAACAGCTTTGGGCAAAAACGCGTGTTCACGCAGAGGCTCACACATAGATACGCGCATCCGCACGTGCACAAGCACACGACCACCCAAAACGAAATACAACGCTTATTAATGGATGCCAGTGCTCGAAGGCTGCAATTTATAAATATCATTGAATAATATATTCAAAAATAGACAAGCATTTTGTGAAGGTTATTTTAGTGCCGATATTTTTGTGCGTGTACTGCACTGTATATAACCGCATGCAACATTTGTAGTACCACAGCTCTCGCACTAATTTATTTTTTTTTGCTTTTGAGATTGGGCAATGGGTGGAGAAGATATTCTTATGCACGGAAATCTAAACACTGCAACGCAACAGTGGCGCAAAAACACGAAAACGAGATAGTGATTATTTTAATAGTGTGGCAGCGATTCAAATCTTTCTTTTTTGCTTCATCGCAGGACGAGTCCCGAATCGTAGAGAAGTACTTCTCAGGACTTAATTGCAAGGACGTAATTACAAGCTACGTCTCAGGACAATTTGTAAGACCTAGAGCATTTGGTTCACTGAACAATTTACTGTGGAGATAGATGGGTGGCGCCAGTGAGCGCTAGTCTCATCGGTGTGCCGATGTCTAGCTTTTCTTTTAGTGTAACATATTGCTTACAATTCGATGCCTTCTGAATTACTCGCAGCCTTGGCGCGTCAAGGTGGCGACAAGGAGCGCTCGCGTATTTTTGGAAAAACTACTTACCGTGCTTTCTACAAGCGCAAAAAAGTTAGGTATGTCGTCCGCTCGGCGAAGGTGTTGACTGGTTGCTTTTCCAACCCGCTGGCGTTCGGCCAAGCTTCCGCACGGAACGAGAGCGCTCAAGGGCCGCGCCTCTGCCTTGAGCGTGCTCCAATAGATAACTTCCGTGAGTTCACGCATTCTCCTCTACTGTGCGCATGACGCAATCTGTGAATCTACTGGCCACAGCACGGAATCTAATCTTGCCAGACAGAATGTCTCACAGTCGTATACAATTTCCGTCTCGCAAGTTGCTAGTGCCTCTCGAGACAAGAGTCGCTAATGAAACGTCCTACCCCCACCTTCGCCGAAAACGGCGAAGGTGGTGGTGGGAACCTCGGCGTCGGTTTTTCTTGGTGCGAGCCTCAGCTGGCTCTTCTAGCGAAGCCGGCAGACAATGTCGACCTGTGCGTCGCTCGCTGTCTCTTTCACCACGATGTAGCAAGGGGCCTGCTCTAAGCTGGTCCACCCGACGCGGACGAACCTTCCCCGTTCCGCTTGGAGGTCGCCGCGGGCGTAGAACTGCCCGCTTGAACCGTTTGCCAGGCCAAACAAGTGTCAGCCACCCTGAGCACTTGGGAAAACGGATGGGCCCGTGTTTCTTCCCGGTGGACTTCCTGGGTGACGCCGTCTATGGCAGTCTTTCCAAGAAGCCATTCTGCGCAGAAGAAAGTGTTAAAACAACACACAACGAACAAATACTGTGCCGCAGATTGTGGTCTGTTGCGCAAGCGAAGGAACCCAAAGCCCGCGGCGGGATGGCCATACCATACCCGCGTTCCGCAACGGCCGCGTATACCGTGTGCTACTCGTTGTAAGCGTCAGCGTCCCGCCCCGTCCACGTGCATACGAACTCTATGGACCCATCGGTCCTCGTAGGGGGCGGCAGCTCAGCGAGCAAGCCCGCATGAACCGTTCTCGCTTCAAGGCAGGCTGGACAGCTACAAGCCCACCTAAATGTCTCCCGCCTCATCCCCGGCCAAGTCGTCACGCGACATAAGTAATAAAAAGTCTTGCTGTCACTGCCACGACCGGCCGAAAGAAAGTCGAATAAGAATTCTATTATAAATCGCTTCCGTAGCTTTTTAGGAACCACCACCCTGAAGGGAGAGTCGTCCCTCTGGCCCTTCGTCGATTCTTGGGATTACGCGAAGCAACAAGCCGTCTTGGCTCAGTAGATACAAATCGTTGTGCTCATTAACTCGTCCGCCAGCGTTCCCGGTGTCAACTGCTGTTCCCGCAATTCTTCCGACAGCCGCTGACAATCTCGTCCACCAGCGTTCTCGGTGTCAACTGCTATTCCCGCGGTATTTTCGACACCCGCTGGCAAAAACCCATCTGCACCCTAAACCTCGACAAGCTCTTACTTGCTCATCACTTCACCCCAAGCTGCGATCTTTGGTTCATTCGTCCAGCGTCCTAAACCTGCAACAAGTCCTGGCTGTTTCACCTCCTGCGAGCCGTTATCCTGCCTTCCAGAGAACATGCGGTGCCTCTCCTCCGCCTCCGAAGATGACTTTCTTACATCTTACCCGCACAGCTCGTCAGCAACCCGGCTGAATCACCTCCTCCCAACCACTATCCTGGGTTGCTCGAGAGAGCGCGTCCGCAACCTCGTCCTTCGAGTCATTTCGGTATTCGATTCGAGGAGACACCTGTTGAGCTCTGCTGTGAGACAAGTCCCCGAAATTCCAACAGACTTTTTCTCGACAGGCATCGTTAGCGTTCGTGAACAACCCGCTCAACGAATTCCGGAGACTCCGTTGGGACGACCAGAAGCAGAGGCATACCGACCGGGCCCCAGGTTGGGTGCGCCATTTTTATGTGGGGTCGCTCTATAAATATTGCCGCCCGATCGGGTCCGTGCTTGGCTCGTCTTCCAGGGAGTGACACAACACAACGAGAAGACAGCGAATGGGTTTACTGTACTTCCCGGTTACCCGTCCTTGAGAGCCGGCAGTCCGGGCCCGCCGACCCTGGTTGTCGCCCGTCGTTCAGAGCTCGCAGTCGGAGTCCGTGTCCAGGCCTGCGGATTGTCCTTCCCACGCCAGCGCTGCGTGGCTAGCTGTCCCGGGTTATCACAGCCCAAGTCTCGCTGCGGAACCACGCCGGGATCGTCATGGCCCAGTCCGGTATCGCCAGGGCTCGCCGTTCCCGCCGGTTTTGGCCCGAACCGCGCTGGTGGACCGCTCTGGGGTTCGCCATGTGCCAGACCAGCCAGAACGGCTTGATCGTTCCTACCCAGCCCCAGCCTTGCGCATCACGCTCTGTCACGCGCCAGCTCGTGCCTCTTCGACCGACCGCCTGTCACGTGCCCTCCGCCCCGTCGTCTTCCACCCTCGTCTCCCCACAAGCTTCAGCGCTGGAGGCCTATTGTCAGCAACGTCAACGGCTGACAATAGGCGTCTAGTCCTCTACATTCCGGTGCGACCTCCGTGTCCGTGTCTTCCTGCGACCGCGTACTTCGATCTGGCGCCGGAGTAAGGGTTTCGTACCTTGATAATCGAAAACCTACCTGCGTTCAGCGTTCCTGTGTTTGTGTTCTCATGGGGCGCGTTGAGTAGCGACTCTTTCAGTTCCGAACGGATTAACTCGAGTCAGAGTTCTAGGAGCGGATTTTGAACGGCAAAAAAGCGAGGCTTCTCAGCTCGTGCTACGCAGTTTCTGCTTGCTCCTCTGTGCCAGACGGTCTCCGAATAAAATGGAAGTGGACGGAACCGCGAACGATCGTTTTTATTTCACTCCGGTATTGAAGAAGTCTCGACAAGATCGTTAGGAAAAAAAGCGAGTGACTGTAGACTTCAGCGCTACTGTTCGAAGCGATCTAAAGCGATCGAGCCCTTCGCACGGCGGTGCAAAGTCTGCTACTGTTATAAAGACCGATAAAAACGTTCTTCAACACACGCAAAATCTGGAGCTCGGGGAATCTACGCCGCAGATTACGATACTTTTATACGGATGCGTTTGTTCTCTACTACATTACGAACTTCCTATAAAACGTAGTTCGTATACACAGAGAAGGCCGGCCGCGCATGGCGATAAAGGTTTTGTTGGTCAAAGCGAGCGTCAGCGAACGTCTGATATACGCATACACCCCGATTTAGCTACGCAAACAAAACATTAATCGGGATCATGTTCTGGCCGGTGTAGCAGTATGGTCACTAATTGATGGAATCAACATGAGAAGTAGTCTTCGCCCCTCACTTTTTCAGATTGCTCTCTCGCTGACTGATCGAGCTCGGCCTACAGGCAATGAGATATAATCGCGGCTGTTTTCTCTAGCGCATGTAGGGCATTTGTGTTTTTAATTTCCATCTCTAGTGTAAGAGAAGTAAGCGCCCACTGTGACCCCAAGCGCTTGTGTATCGCAGTGATTAGGTAAGCATACATTGATTAGGAACGATTGACGCAATGCTTGCTGTCCTTTGGCTGCTACACACGACGCGCACGCAAAATGGCTGAGTCGCACAGCGGCACCACTGTCTTGTCGCACACTTCTATAGACCAACTCAGTCCTTTGTCGTCACGCCACTGCGGTGGCGCAGCTGTCGGCACTGCGCATGCGCAGGTGCTTCGCCTCAGATGAATCTGTTTTCTGCGCACGCGCAATGCCCACACCCGGTGTGGGCAAACGCGGGCTTGTTTATAAACAGTGTGTTGGTCGATACTCAGCTTCACGATAACTTGGCGAACTGTGGAGGCTACGGCCCCCGCGACCCAATAAGAGCGTCGTAGCGGGGCACGTGACCTCGCGTCACAAGAGCGTTTGTGTCACTGCGCCAAATGCGAAGCCCGGAGGAACCGACTGTCGTCACGCTAGCCAAGAGTGGTCTGCTGCGAAACCAACCAACTTCGGATGAACGTCCACCGCCACAACATTGCTGTCGTCTAGTGTATCGATCTCTTCTGAAACAGTTCATGCGACAACCTTTGCTCAATTTACACGCGAATTTGTGGCGGGTGCTACTGCCAGGACGACGTTTTGAGCGGAAATGGTTGATTACAGGGCTGCGATCGTTCAAACATCGTTCAAAAGCCACGTTAATCTCCCAAAAGGCTTGATCCGAATTAAATATCGTCCAAAAGTAACATGTCTTCGTTTTTCTTCCGTGTCGTGTAGCGCAGTGTTGCTACTAGAGATGCAATCGTGCGAGTTCAATTACGTTAAAAGAAAACGAACCCTGGAACTACTTTTTGTCGCGAACGACACTGTTGCTGTGGTGGTAACGAGGCCTCCGTGGCTTCGACCATGGAATGTTGTCACGTGCCTTGCTCCGACGCACTTATTGGGTCCCGGTGGCCTCAGCGTCCACAGTTCGTCAAGTTATCGTGAAGCGAAGTATAATGCGGGCAGGAAATGAGGGAGAGGAATGATGCGAGAGCATGGCGGGGGCGTCAAAACACCGAGCACTGGATAGAATGAGAAGTCGGTAGACGCAAAGTTAGCTGCATTTGTTCTTAGAACGTGTTCGAACGCAAACACTGGACGCCATGTCCCGCGATTTACGCAAGTGCCAAGCTGCTGTCGCTGTGACACAGGTGACGGGTAACGTAAATGCATTGGCATATTTTGTTTCTGTTTTATGCGAGAAGTTTCTGCATAGTTGCATAAACGACAGTAAAAATACGAGACAAAAAGAAAAAGAGTGAAGGAAACACATTAGGCAAACCGCGAGCATCTTAATGAAAGTTCAAACAAAACCTTCGCGGCTATTCCCTCCGTGTAACTCTACCACGTGTAATCGAAGTAAATGGGGGTAGCGGCGTTGTTGTGACGAGCGCCATTGTCAGGCTTCTGAAAGACCTTGAGAAGAACTTGAGAGAGAAATAGAGCGTTTGGAGCAGAGAGGAGAGAAGAGCGTAAGGACCAGCTGGATCCTTTTCCGTGGCTGTCCTCGCCGCAACCGAGAAGTCAGGAGCCCCTCGGCTTCTCCTCTCATCGCTCGCTCCCTGTGCAGTAGCCCTCGGCTGATCACTTTTCTCCTCGTGTGCGATTTCTAGGAAACCGCAAATCTCTCGGACACGCTCTCGCGCAAAGGCCGGAAGCCGCGGCTGCGGGGAACACTCACACACACGCACGCACTCGCCCGACGCGGAAGTCGAAAGGACGGAGCGGCGTTTGCCTGGAAGGAACTGTATGGACCGCCGGCAGAGAATGGCTCTTGGCGCTGGATCACAAAAGGAATCGAAGGCATATGCTTAGTTAGCTCGCAATCCTCCTTTGATCGGCGGAGTTACTGCGTCGTTACGAGAAATGCTGCGGGGGGCCCTGGGAAGGAGAAAATAATCCGAAAAAATACAAGCGGGGCGGCAGGTACAAAACTAGGAAAGAAATTGAAAAAGAGAGAGAGAGGAAGTTCTCTAATTTATGTTGCACTTACCGTGTTAGTATACATAGAGCTCAGCAACTGTTCTCTTCCTTACATGACGCTTGGTTAATTTCTCGCTGAACCACCTTAATTACGCGCAATAACCGTTTCAGTGGCCGCCTTCTGCGCGCGGCCATCTTTGTCTACTGGGCTGGGGAATGCATTCTGAACATGCTCAGTAGCTCTGAGGAATATCAGACGCCGGGAATGCTTCCACAGCCCAGGGACTCGGCATTGTTTGTTGGGATGACAAGCACTCGGAAGCTGTATGCGAAATGTTGTTGACCTTGTCTTTCGCTGTAACGGTGCTCGCACGACGACTCGGAGGGTACTTCTTTTTTTAGCATCGATCGTCCCAAGATGTTGAGTGATCAGTCGTGACGAGTGAAATAAAAGTCCTATTTTGTCCACGAACAGCCCCCAACGGGAAGTTAACTAAAAATTAAAAAATAAAAAAAAATAAAAAAAAAATCACAAGCAAAAATATTGCGCGTTTTCTTGTGATTAATGGCTAAATAAGAATCCACCGCCCTTCGGGCTCAGAAAGGAACTTCCCCTCCCATCAGGCTACCTTCCTGGTTAAGGGAGTAAAAATGGCATCCGTCCCAAAACGAATGTCGAATCTGTTGGCCGCATCCATCGCGACGATTGGCACAATGGTTCCCCCGCCCGCATCCCCCTAAACCGCACCGGGTCTCCCAACAGAGGAGCTTGAACTCGAGCAGGCAGCGAGGTCGAAGCCGAGACGCCTCCTCGGGCTTTCTTGTACCGACGCTCATTGTGATCGGCTCCCTAATGTCATTTCCCAGGAAACAAGGCAGGGCAGGAATAAATCAGCGCGGTTGCACAATGTTGTTCCCTTCGCGGGGAGGAAAAGGCCGGGGGACGTCGGGCCGTGTATACGAACAATGCGCAAACAGTGTTCACTCCGGGGGAGACTCGGAGTCTTTCTTCAATCCAGGAGCGGAGGAGAGCGGTTTGCGCGACCTCCGGTAACTCGGCGCGGAGTCAGCTGTTACCCGTTTTTCTCGGGTCCACAATTGTCGCACTTGCTGGCTACGGACCGGGAACAAAACGTGGAGCCTTTCGTTCCACTATCCGAACTTCCTCGGCCGGCACTGGCAGAAACGGCGCCTTCTAACCGGCGTCCACACTAACCGGTTGCGCGGCCGGCAGCGTGACAGTGCACGCCGTGGCGCACTCCGGCGTGTGTGCACAGCGGGAGTAGCGAGCAACTCGTCCCGCTTTTGTGCCTGCGTGTCTGGGTAGTCCTCTGCGATCGACGATGTTTGTGTCTGCTTGGTTCGCCTAACGTCCTCGCTGACGGACCAGGAACAAAGACCCGTCGTCGGAGATATACACCGGGCCCGAAATTCACGCGTGTACCTGCACAAAGCACGTGCAATCCATCCACGTGGGCGCCCTTTATGCGCGATTGACACGGGAGAGGGACTTCCCCGAGGAAGCCGCTGCTGCGGTGGCGAGGAGGCGTTCCCGGGGCCCGGACACCCCCTGTCGCCCCCTTCTGGTCGCTCTCCCCCCTCTTTCCCCTTCAAAGAAAACCTCAACCTCGACACACACTCGCCAGATACAAAAGCGAGGCGGTGTACAACTTTAAATAAACACGGGTTGAGCGCGGAACGAGGCCCAGCGGCAGCCGCCCCTCTCCTGCCCGCCGGGCGTTGTATGGGGACCGCGGCTGGAGAGCCAGCACAACAACAGGCGGAAGCGACAAAGAGACCGAACCCGAGGTGACGTCCGTCGTGGCTGCCTTCCCACATAAGTCATCTCTTTGAGCTGTGTCGCGCCTGTCGGGCCCGCACCCAAGCCGCGCGTCTCCAGCCTCCGGGTCGGAGTCGAGGGGCTCCGCCGAGCGAGCGAGCACCCCGTTGACACCGCTGGCAGGAAGCAACGACGGACCGACTGGAAGTGGCGCTGCGTTGGGGTCCTGTCGTCTTCGGGACTGGCCTTGACGCTGTCTACTCGACGGAGTTCACTTGACTGCCGTGTCGTGGGCGGGGAGAGCGCGGCAGCGCGTAATCTGTGCGGTATTTGGCCGCCCGTGTAGCGGAGAGCAAGATGCTTGCGCAGCCGCGCACTCGAAGATGCTCGTCATTACGTGTTCCGTAAACGCGGCACGCTTTGCGTGGGGGCTTCCAATCCTTGACAGCCGTTCACTTGGCCTTTATGCTTCAGTGGTGGCAGTCGGAGTGGCACGCAGCCGTGCGAGAAGGACACCAGACTATCGTATGAGGAGCGGCCACGGACTCGATTAAAACTTTTTACGTGACACTCGTTGATCTCTCGACGCCGTTGTTTCCCCCTTCTGGGATTCCTAGGGGTGTCGTTGCCTGGCTGTTTTGTGAACCCTTGGTGCTTCCGAGGGCCTTTACGCCTGGGAACTGAGTACGTTGTTTTTATTCGCGTATTTGTGAGCGCGACTTTACGCCTTCTTGAATTTGGTGGCTCCGCGTTCGAAGGGTGAAAGTATTCATGGCAAAGCTCTTTGCCACTTGACTCGTGTAAATAGAGGTCAAGACGAAGAGGCTGGTGTTAAACGTGAACCCGAAACCGAGGAAAGAATACGTGTATACTTGTGCGCTCCGATATCGAAACCATCTTAAGACTCAACGCAATTTCAAACGCTCTCTCCTTGGAGGTGGAAATAAGTGATGGGTGGCTGAGTAACGTAGCAAAGAGCAGCGGGAGAACTCGAAGGTCATCAAAATAAAATCGGCCTTTAAAGTGGCCGAAACCTTCTTCCTCTTCTATTTTTCTTTTAGAGCGCAGCTCTGAGGTGCTCGTTCCCGTGTTTTGCGGCGTCGCCGTTGGCATAACCGGAGGAGGGCAGGGGTGGGTACGGAGGACTCTCCCCTCCTCCTCCTCTATAGATAATTAATATTAGAATAAATATTTAATTAATTCATATATATATATATATATATATATATATATATATATATATATATTTCTTCCTCAAATTCTTTAGCACGGTATATCGCAAAATCAAACTGCATCAAGAGCTGCGCTTTAATTTCTATTTACAGAGATTTGTAAACGTCTTTCATTTTTCTCTCTCGGTCACATAAACTGAGACTGCCGGGAAAGAAATAGGCTTCCCTCGATGGGCGAGTCGTTTCGCGGCAAGGTGATGGGAAGACCGGAGATTGTTTCACCGATTCGTTGTCTGAAATTAGGATCTGTCTCTTCCATATAGTCCCATTGCTATACTTTGCGCCAACTGTCGAGCTAATGTGAGTATACACTAGTGGGGAGCGATGAGATAAATTTAAAATATTAAGAATGGGTTGTGACGAAGACAGAGATCATCGCCGGAGTTTCACTGCGTTGGTTTATTTACTGCACGTCTTTTCTACCGTTCCCACTCATTCTCAGAAGGAGGGGGTGTAAGGGGCGGTACACCCCTTGTCCTTAATGTAACACCCCAATACTACATTTCGACGTTCAGTCCACTGACGTCGAGCTGGCGATACCAAATTTGACGAGTGGCTTGATCGCTGTTGGATATAACGTACTAAATAGGTTATGTGCGTATCAAAGACTACAAAAAAAAAAACACACGCAAAAAAACACTGAGGTTTTGCAGCAGGGTCAAGCAAAACTAGATTCCTTACTGTAGCCCTTAATGCGTACATCAGCTATTTTAATAAGTTGTATCGGTCGACTATCAAGCCGGTGGTGAAAGTTGGTATCGTCGGTTTGACGTCGGTGGACTGAACGTCGAATTGTTGTTTTCGAATGTTACATATGGGACAAGGGGTGCTCCCCCTTACACCCCCTGTTTTTGAGAGTCTTCCCGCCAGTCAGTCGAAGGTCCGAGTGTATCGCAGTTCCCGACGGCTGGCGGTCGTGTTCGTGCGCCTTCGGCGTGCTTGTCTTCGTACCTCGGGGACCTCGGGCGGCTCCTCGGTCCCCAGGCAGGAGGGCGCCTTCGGGAACGCTTCATTCCGGAGCGACGATAATGACGCGGACGCCTGAGTGGCGTGCGACACCTCGGCGTCGCGCTGCTGGCACGTCACCAGAGCCGGCGGCTGGCCGCCTGAGTAATGGCGGCGTCGGTGGGCCCTGCACGGCGGCGCAGCTCGAGGCTCTCTCGACGTCGGCTCGAGCGCCGAACGAAGGTCAACTTCGGCGCTTCGCTTTCAATCAGCGCAGGCCTCCTCCTCGAGCGGCCCCCGCTGTCTTTAAATAACAGGTGCGCGGCGTGACACGCGTTTGATTTATTGCCCTTAACGCGGCGCTCGGCGGAGAACGCAACCAACCAGGGCGGAGGGCCATTGTATCTCTGGCCGTGATTTACTATGCAGTTATTCATGCTCCTCAGTGCGGCTGGATGGCCGCCGCGCGAACCTTGCTGCTTTTCGATCGGGTCGACCGAAGGCTGGCCGCTCTCGGGCCGGTATCGGCGGTGGCGGTCGGGCACGCAGTATCAGATAACGGCACCGAAGCGGGACTCTTATTTATGGACGCGCCGTGTCCAGGAAAGCCCGCCGATGGCTCTCGTGGATTCGACGCCCGACGTGGACGGCCTGGAAAGAGCGGCCCTTGTTTCCCGACGCGCGGTCGATTAGGGTGGCGTGGGCGGCCCGCGGGGAAGTCCCCGCCGGACCGAGTGCGTGATCCGAATGGGACGACCGAGATGACGGCCCGCGCTCTCGCCGGTCCCCGTATCTGGAAATCAAAGCGCCCTAAGGAGCGGCCCTGTTTGCCGCGCCGAGGAAACGGGCCCCCGAGCTCAGGCGTCGGAACAAAAGTGCTCCAAATCATCCTGTTGATTTCCTTCTCCGCGTGTGAAGCGAATATTGAGCGAGCGTTCCCGGCGAAGCAAAGGGGTCTCGAGGAAAGCCGCGGCTCGCTCAGGTTTCCCGTTTAGCCATGTTCGGCTCGTCGGTTACGTCCAAGGGGCACCCACGTATGTTAATCGCGGCTCGCAGAAAGGATGCGATATATGTGTCACGCCGAACACCTGTCGTCAAGACGTTGCATCCAGGGTCACACGTCCCCGTCCCCAAACTTCTGAAACTCGGGCAGCGGTTTTCGCGACGATCAGAAGAAGGCCTCGTCCTCATCTTGTATATTATATCGTCACATGATCATCATCAGTCGACGCGACACCATGGGCCTCCGTACTATGGGCTGTTGCCTTTTTGCGGTGCCGCGGGTTTCCCGACCCACTAAACATTATATTATTGTTATTACTATTACTGCCCTTCTCCTCCAGGGAACTGATATCAAGCGCGCCGAACCCTGCAGGCTTTTGATTAAACATAACGTCAGCACATCTGCCCGTTCACGAATCTCACGTAAACAAAATGAAAGGTGTGTGAAAAAGAAAAAAAAAATTAATACAAGTCCGTGTTTGTTGATATCAAATGTAACAAGCATATCTCCAGCTCTAGGTTTCGAAGTGCGTCCTTTAAGCTATTGTGTAAAAAATAGGTTTATCACGGTTTTCGGACGAGTGTTACAAGCTCGGAGAACACAATACTCAAGAACACGTTCACAGTAGCTGGGTCGCTGAAGCGTTGTTTATTGTCTGAATAGTCGGTGCAAACTAGTTAGCGAGAACTGTGTAATCGTGACACCAGTGTGCAGCTAGTATTTAAAGAAAAAAATGTATTTATCTTGGCGATTTGTCCTGCACTTTCAAAGCAACACGAACTCGAAAGATTCGTATTGTCCAACGTAGCAGGCTCCGCCCAACCGTCCGCCCATCTGGAGTCCGAACCTTTCCGAGCTTCCCGCTGTAAGGGCACACAAGCTGTGGGCTCAACGCTCAAGCTGCTGCGAGCTTGCGCTTCCATCTTTCGATCCACTCAGAGGGAAGTGCTCACCGAGTATAGTATACTGTCCGATGCAATCAACTAACAATTGGCTTTTCGTATACCCTTTGTTGGGCCCCATTTATGAGCATGTAGTTTCGCTCGCCTAAATCCCTTTTCGATAATGTAAAAAAAAAAAGAAAAAAAAAAAGAGTACAACGTAATAAGAAACGAGAAAAAAAGCTAAAAGAAGAGATGAGTGAGATCATGTGATCCGGCCCCTTGTTTACAATTGGAAAACTAAACAAATATTACGCGTCTGATTCGGAAAATCGAAAGGAACTTTTAATTCGTTTCATAAACCAACTGCTTCGAGCCTGTTCTTTACTTCGCGTTTCTTTCGTTCGTGCTTCAAGAACGAAAGGGGAGCGTAAGAAGCAAGTTGAGTGCTTGCGTAATCAAGAGTGCAAGCACGTCATTATGCTGACAGGGTCGAAACAATGAAAAATGAAACACCCCAGAAATAAAGGGGAAAATATTCGCACCACTCCGAAACAGACGCGAAAAGGGCAGGAATGACAGCGTCCAAATTTCAGGCAACGAAAAAAAGAGAGAGAAAAAAAGAAAACCCTGCAGAGATCTTGGCGGACGACATTTTTGACAGTGTCTCCATTTCTGCGTCACTGAAACAGACAGGCCGTCCCGTCTTTGCTCATCTTCTTTGGCCCTCGCCTTTTGCTTCGGTTCCGGCCCGCGAAAAACAGTGTAGAAAAAAGAGGCGCTGTTTCACAGCGGTGCCGGCGTTCATTCGTTATTATAATTACCGACATTACTGGCAAACGTCGGGGCTCCGAGTGTATTAAAAAAAACTACAAAAAAGGAGGGAACCAGCAAAGAGCGGGGTGGAAAGAAGAGAATTCCAAACACGTGGCCCGTGCCAAAGGCGTGAACGAAGCGACGTATAAAGATTTTTCTGACGCGCGCCCGGACGTCCTCGTCGCCACTTTTGTTTGTGCAGTGTTCCGTTTCGTTACCAGTTCGTTTGTCGCGACTTCTGTCGTCTCTATTCCGATTTTTCGGGCTCCGATGCTTTTTGGCACGACGCGAGACCATTAAAAAATTCAAAGAGAGAGAGAGAGACATCAGATGAGAGATGGAAAAAACGAGAGAAAGGGGGAATAGAGTGAGAGTAAGAGAGAGAGAGAGAAAATAAAAAAAAGAAGAGACGGGGCACAAACGTCAGTGAGCAACCGAAGGCCCCTAACTGTAAAGGGCACGACCGTAATTCGCGTAAAGTGTTTGACGTGCTCGTTTGAAATTTGAAAAGCGAACGGGTGGCTTTTCTTAATTAAAAACGCGGCTCCTAAGCTTTATTTTTTTGGCGGTGCCGACTGTCTCCGAGTCGGACGGGTCTGCGTGTCACCGGTCTGTTCTGGGGTCCTGCTCCTCCTGTCTCGGGTGTCAATCGGAGACGGGGGGTTGCAGAAGGGAGGCCTCACCCGCCAGGAGGCGACCCGAGTCCTCGGAGTGCCGAGACGACTCCGTGGGCCTCCGGGGCCTGACGCCGACTGTCACCGCTCTGGGTTTTTCCAGCGACACGTATTTTGCTGGCTTTGGGCTCAGGCGGGATTTGCTCTTCGTGTCTGGCCTGACTTGCGGTGTATGACCATAACGGTCATACACTGCACACTATCTCCCTGCATGTGTGCCCGCACGCGTCTATGTGCGTGTGTGCTTGTGTGTATACTTGAGTATGTGCGTGCGCCGGAATCCGTGCGTTTATATGTGTGTTGCACGCGTATGCTTGCGAGCGTGCTTTTGAATCGATGTCTAAATTACGTCATGAACAAAGTGGATAAAAGTCATGTGTTCTTTAATAATATGAATCAAATTCATTTGATTTAAATAAGATCTAGTTTATTTAAATCAAAATTATAGGATTTAAATCACCCTGTCTAATAAAGCTTTTTTTTTTCTCACTAAATTTTTTAGACGTGTCCAAGAGGTTAATTCTTCAATCTACCCAATGACTGAGAACAGTCTGGAAAAGAAACAGATTAAACCGTAAAGTACAGTTTACTTCAGAACTTTTTATTCTTCGTGTAAACCACGCCATACTAGAATAAAAAAAAAAATCTAGATTTTTCAGTTAATGATAAAACTCTATCGCAGTATATATTTCAAGAAATCAAAACAAATGCCACTTTGAGCTTATGTATGCCAAGAATGTGGAAACAGCTTCCACTATATATATATATATTTTTTTTTTTTGATAGAGAAAAGATACAGACATGGTAATAAAATACTGGGTATTATTTTTTCGGGTAAGGTTTGATTTAAATCAGCATAGTAAAACCAGTGTGATTTAAATCATCTTAATTTTTTTTATCCACCCTGGTCATGAATCCACGCCCCGATATGGCGCCCAGTTTTATTGCTGGTTCACATTACAAAACTTGCACGAAGAACGTTTTCATGTCGTAGATATAAATGAAAAAAAAACATTGTGCACTATATGATCTGGCAATTTCTGGACGGATTGCCCTTTTTTGTTTCCTAATGGTTTCTGGGGGCATATTACGATAATTATATTTTAAACCGTCGCAGGGTAGAAAATATCTTCTGACCGTGGTGTCTTTCTTAGCGCTTGTACGTACGGCGCGTGCTTTGCTCGCTTTTGGAATCGACGAACATGTACGTGCTGAGCACTGATCTCCACCAGGGGGCTGGATGGAGCCTTGAGCAAACAGTTACGAAGCCTCCGGAAACAATGCTGCTTGTTGCGCAGTCGCAGCGCGTATGAACCCGAGAACTCTCCCGGCTGACAGAAGCCCGGCGGTCGCAGCAGTGATGTTTTATTCGGCGTGAAAACGGTCGTATTCTTCGTTGGTTCTTGTTTGCTCGATTATGAGAAAGGATGAGTTCCATCCTATCTCGCACCCCTGGAAAAAAGCGTGACTTGCGCTAGCGGCAGAAGCTTATATCCAAACTCGCAAATGCCGTTTGGGAGCGGTCAGTTACTTACATAGTCTCGGTTCTTTAATTTAGTTTTTCAACAGCTGTTCATTTTGCACACATAAATACCTAGGTTCTGTTCCGACGTCAATACATATATTTTTTTTTGTGTACCATGGGATTAGTGAAAGTGAGTTTTTAGTGACTTCTGCATTCTCAGTCAAACCTTATAGACCAGGAAATGGCTCAATTGATTTCACCTAGTAAGCATGCATCATATAAATAAAAAACAAAACAAGAGTGGCAAAATAAACGTAGCAACTTTAACTGCTGTTTTTATGTCCACACCAATCACACATTCTTCCTGAAAAAAAAAATGTTTTGTGGGGGAAAGGGGGGGGGGGGGGGTGTAATCAGCCGATCCCATTCCGCGAACAGAGAGGCGTCTCTCGGTGTCGAAAACAAGGAGTGTTTCTCTTTGCATGTGTAGTAAGTAGCCCACGTTGCACCCCGGCCCAAAACACCGCCGCTCTGTCTTTTCCTTTGCCGTATTTGACATAGTTGTGAACTTGTGAGTATCTCGTCTCTTCAGCACTGCTAGCCAGCCACATAATATTGTATCGCTTCACACATAACGCAAAACAAGAAGAAAGAGTCACACCAACACGCTCCAAGCCGGCCTCCCTAAACGTTGCCTGACCGGCCTTCTGGCTCTGCTGTGACTGGCAGCGCCACCCCAGGCAGCTGCAGCAGAATTGGGTCACACGACACCCCGTTCGTATGGAGACGCCGATGCGGTCGGCACACCTCCCAGTTTCAGTACACCCTACCATGGGTCACCACTCGGGGCGCTAAGCTGGCAATTGTCTATACGTATGGCTCAATATACTCCTTTCGAAAGTCACGTGTTTACTGTTAAGTGGTCTGAAGCAGCTCGCGATGGCGGAACAAGTGGCGCCGCAGAACGTACAAATCTAAAACTTGGTTAGCTGAAAATGTATTGGCGTTAGTATAATTTCTAGAGTTCCAACTTTAGCGGCGTCTTTTGCATCTGCCATTGTGCAGGTATCCCACAGTTCCCAACAGAGGGCACAAATTCGGCAGGGGCCTATCACGGTGGCCTAGCCCACCGCATTACTATTTGAAATGCGAGCGACGCTGTAGACACGAGCGCAGTGTTTATATTGCTTGCACTGACGTCATACCAGCTGCCATTGGGATTCTAGGGAGGCCTTTTTTCTGAGGACGTGCAGTGCCCCTCAAACTTAAAGGAGCTGTGCAACGATATTCAATTGGAATGTTTTTCTTTCTACACGAGCTTACTGGCACACCTGGGACTCAAGGATACTCACACGCAACGCCATTGGCCAAGAAACTCCTTTGTTGCGGTGTAATTTCAAGGACAAAAGCGATCATTTTCATTCAATCTCTCCTTTGCAAAATTTGATGACGTAACTCGGGGATCGCAGTACACCTAAGTGACGATATTTGAATGCGGTTCATAGATTGGACCCGAGCATTGCGTGGGCACTCGACTTGGGCTCGTGACAATTGCTAGCTCGAGAAGCATTCGGGTTGTGACCCGTGTCCAATCGCTGCAACGACGACAACAGCCGAGCCATAACAATGTTTGGAACTCAGCGCGTGTCCTGCGCTTTGCCAACCCCAGCGCGTGGCTATGATCAACACTGGCGGCATATAATCGGCTCCAGATCACGTGGCCGCTTGTTCTGGCTGCGAGTTGAGGGGGTGAACGCTGCTCGTTTTTCTTAAATTTATTTCTGGGACTTCTATTGCGTGGGGTGAAAAACGAACGCGTGTTTCATAGGTCATTAACGTTGGGGATCCGTTTTAAGCGGAATTTGCGCAAAGTACAAACATTGTTGCATAGCTCCTTTAACGCCGCCACTAGATCGTCCGGTTTATTCACTTGTTGAGCTATTCCTGAACCTAGTGGTCGAACTACTTGTTGAACATTCGCGTCCCCGATGAGACCCCAACCAGGGGAAGGTATTCGAGCAGCTGCAGCGACCAATTTATCTTTGGGTAGCATGCAATAGATCAATATTTGCGTAACCGAGTGTAACCGAGTGGCGGCGTTAAGTTTGAGGGGCACTGTACATTTCAAAGCATACATTTTGTTCCACCGAATTCTTTTTTTTTTTCAGGAACGAATTAAAATGAACATTAGCATGATGCAATGACGTTACTTGCAAGCCATAAATAGCGCCAACTCGGCTGAACTTGCGTCTCCTTGCCTTTTGCATATGGCGACGCCATAGACTCACGGTTGATATGGGATCACTATCAACGCTCTCTCTGGGTCAGGGAACGAATGCGAAAAACAGAACGGCGTTTCGACACGGGTTCTGATCGGTGCCATTTTCAGCGTTTGTGGGTGTGGCATGCACGCGATTTGTTTGATTTAAGAAGCGACGAATATGCGCATGATGGGCTCTGGAGATTGCACGCTGGGCTGGGGATTTGTGCGCAGTTGAATGATGTATAAACTGAACTCTGACTCTGCTGATATATGCCAGAGCATAAGCTATTTGCAAACACAAACGGTCAAGATAATGACCGAGATGTCAAGCGGGTCATACAAGCCAGTAAAGCCCAACTAGCGCTAAGATATAAAGTCTTTGGATAAAATACACGCTCGAAGCTTTTTACAAGTATTGACAATCACTGTTGTGCGAATGTTCGAGACACGTGCCGCGAGCGAGGCGCGGACATTGTACATTGGCGCATTTGACGCTGCTTGCAAGGCAAACAAAAGCACATCAAGGGACGTTACTGAGAGCATATGCCTTTTCGGTTTGGCCTGGGGGCTCGCGGAGCGCGAGGTCGCGTGGAATGTTCTTATAGCTGGATTGGCTGGCATAGCTCATGGCATTGGCCGCGGTCTATTTGAAAGTGAGAGTTTCGCGCGGCGGTGAGACATTGCAATTTGCACGTTGCCATGGCATCACTACGTCATGCATCCGTTTCCTCTCGTTAATTGGGGTTGTGTGTATATTTATACAGCGTGTAGTTGGTCAGCCATTTCAAAGCTGCGACGAGTCACTCGCTGTAAATGAGCAACTTAGCCAGTGCTGTACAACCGCTAGCCTGGAGTCTTTAACGTGCACCACATAGTAGTGGTACACGACAGCACGCCGGTACGATGCCCATTCAGATCGAAACGGGCAGGGTGGAGATTGAACCCAGGATCCCTGGGTTCTGCAGCGCGAGCGTTCGCTCCACGTGCTCCGAGCTGGTCTGCGCTAGTCCACCATTGCCTCTCATTTGTCCCATTTATTGTGCGGCAAAACCGAATTGGCAAAACCGATTTGTTGGCAAACGCGTGCCGTGAGCCTCCCTCCGTGCGAACCCGAGAAAAGAAAAAAAAACAACAAATGGTCTGGCTTGGGGCACTTGATGCTGGTGTCGCCATCTCGTTGAAATTATTGCAAATAAATCTCTCCTGTCAAATTTATTTACACAAATACCAAAATACTAGATTATGAAGCTTTGTCGGAATAGTCCTAAAATTAAGAATGGAGAAACCCCTAGTAGGTACTACCATACGTTTTTCTAGTGTTTCCTTGTAAGGTTAATTTTAAAATTGCCTAAAAACCTGGGGCATTCCTGCAACTCACGTTTGTGTAGCGAAATTTGCCCATTGAATGACGAACGGGTGAATCCCCCTTAAAAAGTGGTTCTGCACAGAATTGCGACATCGCGTCGGGCGTCTTCCCCTGAACATTAGTAAGAATCAGTTCATCGTGAAAAAAATGGAATCTGCAAGGCAGTTTTGATTTTAGATTTTTTGTATCGGGTTTAATAGACAGGTTCAAATGTCCACAAAATCGATTATAATGCTAACTGGGTGGCATGTTTGTAGGTACGTATTTAATGTGTATTTTAGAAAATATAATGGAGCAAACATGCCGAAGCACGCCTCTGGTAAGGAGAGCGTCCGAACTACCGAACTATAGTTACTCCTTGAATGTTTGAATCGGTGTTAAGGTGACAAGCTCGCTTTGACCTGTGTAAAAAATAATAAAAAAAGAGATGGTGGCAATATGACCTATATAATATCAAATATTTGAGGCAGCTCTTTATGATATACAGGAAAGTGTTTATTTTTCTTAGTTTGCTTTCTTCTACTTTAGAGAAACTTTTTATTAGCCTCTTTTTTAGTCGCGCACGATATATATATGAAATGCAGTGTCGATTTTATTTCCTCTTCATCAGCGTTCGTTGCTTTAAACAAAAACACCAAACTCCGGCCTGGATTTCGCCAATTATGTTGCCAATTACAGTGATTCGGGCTGTGGTTTAACGGGGTCTCTATTCGGTAATTACGAACACGCTATTGCAGGGCGAATGCATAGACACTGGGTGTCTTCATGTTGGCCATTAAATGGAGGGACTGTACGATATAGGGGAAAAAAGAGGAAAAGGGAATCTCTGGAAATATTCCAGACAGAGAAAGTATATGAGCTTCGCGTTCTCGAGCGCGACAAAGCCCCGCGATACGCCGTTCAGGGTGATATCGTACACCACGGAAACACGATCAAGTTTCGGCAACCACTAGCGCAGGGACAGTCTCGTCCAGCGCGATGTCCGGTTGCCCCCAGATTCTGATATTGGCCATGCCGTGTCGTTTGGACAATTGGCTCCTCGTGGCGTCGGGTCCGGCGTCACATTGGGAAGAGATTGGAAGAGAGGAAGCGTTCATAAAAAAAAAAAAAAAACACACACAAAAAAAGGAGACAAAATTTGAAGATGGCGTCGTAAGCACAGAAGGGTCAATTCCCGACACGGGTGTTGCGGACGATGGGAAGATTATTTAGCTGCTGTTTTCGGAGGTTGAATACGAGTTGCACCTCTAGGATCAGTTTGTAAAGTGTTCGCGCGCAGTTGGGGTCGTTCGGTGGATGCTGTCCAGGCCTGTTGCGCTCGATTTTTTTTTTATAGGTTTTTGTCTTTATTATTAGACTCACTGAATGTTTTCAGAGTATCGAATTCGATACCGTCCGCTGTAACTGTCCTATTTTAGTATTGATCGGCCATGTAGGCGCCGAAACATAGATGGGGGAAGGGGTTTCAGGGGTGCGAACCCCATCATCCAAGCGGACGCGCCGCGAATAGTGACCAGCGAAGGTAGGACGCGCCCAGATCGTGACGCGCTACCTAAAATCACCGGTGATACATGGTTTTATAGAAACAATAATAATTGTGCCTCTAAACCTTGCAAACTGCAGTTTTATGAAAACATTACGCTCCTATCATACTGTCCTAATCTCCAATAAATGTTCCTACAAAAAGTGCTTCATCCGTTTGTTTTTACGCAAAAACATGCTTTCTAAACGCTCATGGTGACCGCAGTAAAAAAAAAAAAAATATTGAGCCGCTACCTTGGCGCCTCGAGCCTGGGAGCTTCAGCACTCTGGGAACATTCAGTGATTCTACGTAGTACTAAACGTGAACGAGGCATCGTTCCATGTAGAACAATCGGTGTTTCCCTAATGGCTCGTTCACACTTGCCAAATACGCACCCGCCGCCGACTGGATTCGCTCGCCGAAAAAAGATCGGGCCGTTCACATTTGTTGCCGCCTGCGGACAGTGCAGACTGCGCGGCGCGAGCGTCTTGCCGTTTCCCGAACAGACGAAAAGCTGACGAGAGCCCCCGAACCCCCCTCCTTGCCCGCGCGCGTCTCGTCGCCATCGTCGCCAGCGCGTCAGCGCCGCAGCGGGATCTGTCGTCAGCAAGCGCCACTTCCCCCGTGCGTTCTGATTGGCTTGCGGCGAGCGAATGTTTTTTTCACTGATCGTGGTTTGTTTCGTTCTCTTCCTTGGTAACTTTAATAAAAAAATTTAAGCACGCAAATATACGTAAAGCAAAATAGCCGCTGACCCAAACAATGAGGTTGCGTTCGTTGGGCATCTTGTAAATACGCGCATATGAGGTGTACGGTTGCCGCCTTGATAATGATTTCAAAATCATACTTGAGCGAACAAACTATTTTGAACTTCAGACATTCTTTTCGTTCTATAAGTTGTCGTACGCTGAATTTTGTCTTCGATTCTCTCAGGAGCCTGTCAACGGGGTTGCTGGAGGTCTTCGCAGGGTTCTTCCCAAACTTGTACGTATTTCAACTACTCTACTCAAGTTACTGTAGTTTAACAACTTTTCTGAGTAGTTTAGTAACTTTCAATTCATTTTTATTTAGGTAATCAGTAGTTTAATCACTGTTTTCGAGTAACTTCTACTCAAATAACAAATTACTTTCCAATTTTAGTGGCAGGTTTGGTTATCAACAAACAGTCCTGCACAAAAAGATATGAAATCTTGAAAAATCAGCTGATATTGGCAAAGAGGGTGTGGCATGTGGCGTAGGCAAAGGGGGGGGGGGGGGGGTTATGGTTTGGAGAATCCGAAACCCCCTAAACTTTTCACGAGCCCCAGAGTTTCGCTGACAGATCAAAACCTATATACTTTCTTATTACCATAAAAAATATAAAAGTAAATTTATAAGTAATTCGGTATTTTACGGTAGTTAGTAATTTACTAAATTACTTTCCATTTGAGTAATTTCTACTCTACTCAAATTACTTTTGAGGCGAATACTCAGTAACTTAACTTAATTACTTTTTTTGAGTAACTTGTACATGCCTGTTGATTTTAAACAGCGCACAAAAAGTCGGCGGAAGAGAAAAGGACAGTACAACGAAAGAGCGCTGACTCCCAACTGATTTATTTAGAAAGAAGTGAAAAGAAGGAAAAAGAAGCCACGAAAATTGAACCCCACGTGAAGTGAAGATAAGATAAAAGAAACAAAGAAAACGAAGAAGAAAAGGGAAAAAAATGTAAAAAACAAAGAAAAGGAAGAAATTAGAAAATTAGAAAACTGTACTTTCACTCTTGGCCGGCCAGAGTTACTGTGCTTAGGCGTTGGCCAAAAAAGACACCTCCTTAGCACTCAGCGACAGGGACGGTTGGCTGACGCATTGCTGTCCTAGTTTTTGAATTTCAAAAGCCTCGTAGATCTCTCGAGTAGTCCGGTCTTGAAATCTCCCAAGAACAGTTGTTTCACCAAAAGTCGGTGTGCACTGGCAGGAGCGACAGTGTGTAGGCAAGTGTCCGCCTACCGTGGCTTGAAGTGAATAAAAATGTTCTCTAAGGCGGTCGTTGACACATCGCTCAGTCTGTCCTATATAGCATCTACCACAGGTCAGAGGGATCTTGTAGACCACACCGTCCGTGCGTGAACGAACTTGTTCTTGTACCTCTTGTGGCATACGGCTCGTAAACGGTTGTCAAGGACGGACCCCACTATGGCGCAGATCTTGGATAACCTTAGGGGGGCCGAAAACACCACGGGGACATCATACCTGCTGGCGATCTGCTTTAAATTGTGAGACAATTTATGCAGGTACGGTACTACGACTGGGCGCTTCTTTTGTATATTTTTTCTGCTGCCCTACTATCCCCTTTAACCTTCTTCAACAAAGACCCCATAACTTCTATTAATACTGCGTGAGGGTAACCGGACGCCTTAAGGCGTTCAAGTTGAGAGCAAAAACTGTCCTTCACGGTATGAAAACATGATTTTTCCAAGGCCGAGCCTAAATTGGACATGGCTATGCCCCTTTTCACAATCTTAGAGTTGGAGGATGTGTAGGTGCACACCGACTTTTGGTGAAACAACTGTTCTTGGGAGATTTCAAGACCGGACTACTCGAGAGATCTACGAGGCTTTTGAAATTCAAAAACTAGGACAGCAATGCGTCAGACAACCGTCCCTGTCGCTGAGTGCTAAGGAGGTGTCTTTTTTGACCAACGCCTAAGCACAGTAACTCTGGCCGGCCAATGATGAAAGTACAGTTTTCTAATTTTCTAATTTCTTCCTTTTCTTCTTCTTCGTTTTCTTTGTTTCTTTTAAGCTGTACATTTTTTTCCTTTTCTTCTTCGTGTTTTTTTGTTTCTTTTATCTTATCTTCACTTCACGTGGGGTTCAATTTTCGTGGCTTCTTTTACCTTCTTTTCACTTCTTTCTAAATAAATCAGTTGGGAGTCAACGCCCTTTCGTTCTACTGTCCTTTTCTCTTCCGCCGACTTTTTGTGCGCTGTTTAAAATCAGTGATGTACCAACTAGCTCAAATTGTCACTTTGTACATGTCTGGTTTTTCCTTAGTGAAAAAGCTCTCGTGAACAATGGAAAATAGCCAATTCCGGTGTAAATGAAAGACCGCACGCTACAGCGTGCATCGCGCTCGGTACATGACTGTATGCACAAACTTCTACTGGGATTTTTTTTTTTTGGCTGGTCTTTTAGAAAGGAGTGGCAAAGGGTGGGTTGCGCACAAATAATGTACTATTTCCATAATGAAAGCAATCTTTCCTGGGACTTGATATCCGAATACTACACGTGTCTGCAGACCACAGTAGGGAGTTTTCGTAGATCGTTTTCGCCGTCCCGCAATGCTCTCCGCAACCCGCTACGGTACACGGAACTTTACAGTTAAGCTTATCGGCGTGCAGGCGCAGTAGCGGCTTCTTCGTTGCGGAGGGCTTAGCGGAGGGGAAAATGCGGTCTACGAAAACTCCCTAATATTCCCATCTGATCCGCTATACGCAAAATAAGATGCCCTTCTATTAGCATCAGTCAATCGCGTACCCGTGGGCACGCAGTTCCATACGCACCGGTTACGCAGAGCGTTAATGATCAGGAGTTTTAGCAGAGCAATACCACAAACTACCGCAGCTACCGCAGGCTCGGTAACACGATACTTCAACGCACAGCGCCAGCTCCCGGTAGCAATACCGCTGTCGGCGGCCGAGACGCTACAGCTCTCTTATAAGTTTTCCTAATGATTATAGGGAGTAAGCTAGATAGATAACATTAAA
Organism: Ixodes scapularis; assembly: GCF_016920785.2. Taxonomy (NCBI): domain Eukaryota; kingdom Metazoa; phylum Arthropoda; class Arachnida; order Ixodida; family Ixodidae; genus Ixodes; species Ixodes scapularis. The sequence continues at coordinate 26,405,555 of NW_024609884.1, read as the reverse complement.
AGGCTGTCATATTGGCAGACTCGTGTAATCTTCCTCGGCTAATTAAAAAAAACAAAAAAACATTGTTTAGTATTTAGAAGTCTTTCTTTAACACCGAGGTCACGAAGTCACGAAGACGTATAAGGCCTATACATATGATTAATATTCAGGGTGAAACGTTTTGAAGTTTTCTCGCTCCGACATTTTCAAGCAAATCCACCAGCAAACCTCCTGTTTAACTGACACTTAAAGGCCTTCAGTATGAACTTCGTTAAAGAATTGGTGAACCAGGGCAGACTGAGTGGCACGCGCAATGTCGAGATCGCGAGCTGATTCGTCGATTCTTCACAGCGGTTTTTGTTCTAAACGTCTTTTTAGTCACCAGTAACCACGAGGGTGTTTGTAAGCCCAAGGAAAAACTGCTCTACGGCGGTCATGAAAAATTAGTTTGCTCAGGGGCCCAAGTATCAAGAAAGTGCACAAAACGCGTTGCTGAACGCCTCGCGCCTGCACTTAGTATCAAGTTTTTATGTTCATTGAGTATGACACCAAAACTAACGAAAAACTCTAAAATATCTTCAATTAGCCTGAAACCGCTTTCGTTGGTCTTAATTATTTGCAACGACTGGTGATCGCCTCGTACATGCTTAAGGCGGTCCTAATTTAAATGGGTGACCTACGAACAAAAACAGTTAGGGATGTCAATCTGACATGACGTATCGGCACTTAGGCTAATCAGCTCGCATAATTAGCTTAGCCCGAGCGAAACATTTTGGGGAGGAATGAAAACATCCGAGTTGGGTGTCTGCCCACGTCCGCTGTTTATCTTCAAAAGCGACGCCTCGAAATTAATTTAGTTGGACGAAAAACTCCCGCCTTTATTAGGGACGTTCGCCCAATATGCCCGTCACTCCACCACAATGAAGAGAAACGTTTCTTTACCTACGGCCGCGGTTGCCGCTTCACCCCAGATATTTTCTTCGTTATGTACTCAATTCACCTCGATGCGCTCGAGCGTGTGCCTTCAAGACGTCAAGTTTATCTTCGGAAAATGTTTGCTCTGGCTCGCTAATGAGAATTAAGACTAGGCGGAACGTCAGGTTTGCCGGGGGACGTAATTATTGAAGAAGAAAAAAAAAGTAGAAGAATAATGTTTGTGGGACGTCTGAGTGGGCTTTATAGATCTAGAAAGTCGGTAACGAAACACGCAGAGTTAGCGCGCTTATTGTCTTCTTTTAATGACGGGCGACCTTAATTGACGAGAATAGAACTTGTATGCTCCGCTCTAATTGGGGACACGCGAACATTTTTTTTCCTCCTCGTGCGCATAGGGTGTGATTACGAAGATTATAGTCGAATAACACGTGTCTAATAAAATATACAGGGTGTTCCCGAGAAACGAGAACAGTGTTTTTCGGCCTGAATAAATAAACTTTAGATCGCAGATAGCTCGAACTCCTTGAGAGTGTGAAGCTTAGCTGTTGGGATATATTGTGAAAGTTTGAGAAGATGACGTTGCCTGGATTTAAAGGTAATTGAGAAAACCGAAATTCCTCTATGAGCCGACGTCCACGAGCCCGATATCACTAAAACAAGAAATCATATCGTGAACGCTCGTGGGATCTATATCAGTGAAAAAACACTTGTCAGCAAGAAATAATATTGTTTTCTTTCTTGCTGCCAAGTTTGTTTCACTGAAATATATTTATTCATTTCACTAAAAATATATTCGTTTTTCTCAGTTATCTTTCGATCCAGGTGACGTCATGTTCTCCAACTTTCCCATTTTATCCCAACCGCTAGCGTCACATTCTCACGGAGTTTGAGCATCCTGCGATGCCTAATTTATTAACTCGGGCCGAAAAACACGGTTCTTCTTTCTCGGGAACACCCTGTACATTATTTCGCCTAAGGACGAATTTTCTCCTTGAAAGACCTTCGGAGCGCCCGAGCGAAACCTTCGAGACTGTTACCACTGGTGCCCATGCTTGTGTTCTCTATTGTGCGCGTGTAGTGCACTATACATTTTCAGAGTGCATTCATATCCCGAACCATGCTTTCACGAAACCCACCTTCCAGCGTATGAGTTAACCTTTTCTGTTACCGCCGCCTTTAAAACTGCCTTAACAATGTCAATATTTCAGTATTTTCTTAACAGCTAGTATTTTCTTAACAGCTAATTACTTGCATTCTTAGAATGTGCTATAGATATAGCCTCTTGGCGAAACTGTCGTAATACATGCAATAAACTCCTAGCATAGCAACTCCGAAAGTACGGATCTTTGACTTATTATATTTTTCCGGTCCATTGTTCTCAAAGTACTCTGCCTCATCTATATATATATATATATATATATATATATATATATATATATATATATATATATATATATATATATATATATATATATATATATATATATATATATATATATATATATATATATATATATATATATCCTGTGCAATGCCCTCGTGGCAACGAGGGCATTCGAGACAAATAAATGAATAGTTACGTTTCGACTGTCCCAACACGTTTATCCCTGCACCGTTGGGTGAACCAAATACTGTATTAATCGAGCCACCCCTGTAAACACATTGAGCATCTTCCATGCCGGAATGAAACACGTTCGGGTGATTGTTTGCCTTTTTATTATTTTATTTTTTTTCGACAGGCATTCAAGGGTTTTAGAAAAGGGTGCCCTAACGCTTTCTGTCCCCGAAGCAGCTTGGCGTGTCGAGCGGCGCACGTCCTACGCATGCTCTGTGCGTCGCCCCAAGCTCCTCGGGAGACCCAAAGTTTCGGGGGTATCGTATTCGAAGAGCTCTATTGCGTGTTAGCGGTGTGTCAATGTGGAATAGATCGATAAATACTAATTTCAAATGATGTCCGGTTTATTGTATATATCACCTGAAAAACTTGAATATGCGTTATGCATTTTGTTTTAATTCCACCGAAGGAAATAGGCAAAGATGTTGGCCGGCGCGTCTGTCGTCTGGCTACTTTGGGCGACTGGGTGTTGGGAGAGGATGGCGAGACGTATTAGGATAAAATAAGACACGTGGGCTTGCTTTTATTTTCTTTGCAACATTGAAGCTGGTTACAGTAGCATGATCAGTATCGCACTGTTCGGGTGAAGAATGCATACTGCTCTACTATGTGCAGCATAACTAGTTGGGGATTCCCCGAAAACTATCAATATATGACTCCCGGCTGTTCATTTTGGGCTGCGTAAAAATCGAATACGAACTTTATTCTTTCATTCATTTTTTCATTCATTTATTGGGCCTTTAAGGCCACAAGGGAGTGTGTGTGTGTGTGGGGGGGGGGGGGGGGGGGGGGGGGGCTGCTTATTAACATGATACTACAGAAAAACGCTCTAATGGAGACGGGATGATGTTCTAGTGTTATCCTGCTTGCTACCTGAGCTCCGCGTATAGCCCAAGTGCTTCTGTAGTTCCCTGTACTTCCTCTACAAGCAAATAAAATTGTAACCACGGCAACTTCGCGCTACGGGAAGGTGACGACGCTTTCTCCTATCCTCGGCGACGGCTCGCTATCCAACAGGCAAGCCACGCGTGCCGCTCACATGCAAACAAACACGGGCGCGACAGCAAAACCAACAACGGATAAAAAGCGCATGATCGATCTTCACCCACGTATTTCTCGAATTCGTCTCCACGTACTGCGTGAACGGACAAATTCGAACCGTTTAATGGCTCTCACGTGTGCAGAAAGGCGACATTCGCTAAAAAAGCGAGGGAAGAGAGAGAAAGAAAGAGAGGGAGAAATAAAAACGGAAATTGAAAGCGGGAGCAGGGACGAACAGAAAGCGAGCGGTGGTGGAAACGTGGCAATGCTAGCGTCCCGGCGAGGAGGCGCGGCGCGCAAGGCGCGGGAGTCCGGAGGTGAAACATCGTCGCGACGGCAGGCGGACTGATGGAAGCGTGCGCGGGCACGCGGTGCATTCCACGTACGTGCCGAGTCGGCGCGGTAATTAGCCTCGTCGCGCGTTGATTAATATCCGACGCCACTCCAATTAGCAAAAGTGCGCCCGGCCCCGGTTCCCCGCCGTGCTCTCTTCTGTAGCCGCCGCAGCCGCCGCGTGCTCGGTGACACCCCGCCTCTCGCGGACTGGAGACACTGAACCGGCACGCATGCACTCGGGCTCGCTCACACACCGGCCGCACACACACAAAAAAAACGGCCTCCCGACGTTCATGCCAATGGGGAGGAACAAGTAGTAGAAGAGTTGTGGTGGGAAAAAAAGAAAGAAAGAAAAGAGATAATGGTTGGTCCCGTTCAATGTTACTAGGCCGCACGTTTGCAGGGAACGGATCGGAATGAATGGGGGGGGGGGGGGGGGGGGGGGGGGCACACCTGCGCCGCTTGCCAACGAGCGGTTTTAGTTCAGGCGCCGCTGCGGGGGTCGGTACGAGTCGACCTTCGTGTGAGCTTTAACTTGACCCGATGACTGTCTCGCGGCTCAACCCTGCGCCGCTCCGCAAGTCGTTCGATTCGGGTCTCGGACGCGACGTGCCCCGAACCAGATCGGGTGGCCTGCGTCAAACGCTGGCTTCGAGATTGCGTCTTTGCTGTCACTTTGCGATTCTTCGAGCGAGGTCATCGAATATGTTGTGTCTAAGTTGCGAGCTTCAGTGGGAACGAATGCTCGACGTACAGTTTGTGAACGTCAGGGATTACCACTATAGTAGTGCGGAAGACTGTACCACGCTTCTCGTACTTTATTAATTATGTGTATGTCTGACATTGTCGTATATATATGTGTGAAGTCGTTTCCTGACAGTTCGCCTGCGCAAGAATGGGAGCTGCTCATGCTATTTGCTTAATATTTGTTTTATATATGTGTTAGACTCGTTCGCGTACATATGCGGGCAGAGAAATGATGCAGCAAGCTGACATAATATTTAAAGAAGAAAAGTATTAATCAGTCTCTAGGGCACAAAACTGCTTATATCGAAAGGACAAGTGACGGATCCAGTAAAGAAAAAGGAAATTTCACCACAGCTAACGCGGATTGTCCATCACAGGAACGCACTCACGTAAACTTCCCGGTGCAGGCCAGCGCCGTACCCAGGCCACGGAAGATTTTTCGTTGAACCGTCGGCGTGCCTCCGTGCTGGTGATGGATGAGGGAAGGTGGATCCCGAATCGGACCTCGACGACACATCAACGATTGCGGATAGCCACGATCAACCCAGGCCTCGGGCTGATAGCTCGAGGATTCGGGAGGCTCAGTCGCGTCCATCACACTTTTCGAGCGGGATATGCATCGCTGCCAATATATCATAATCAGGGAAGGGAAACGCCTTTATGCGCTGTGTGTAGCACTCAGTACAACCTATATCAGCTGTTTTCATCTCGATCACGTAGATGGGAGCCAACAGTCGGACTAACGCAATTACGAGCGAAGCACGCACGCGACTTTCCTCGCTCTTAAAATAGAAGTGCCCTTGGCTTGGCGTGAGGCCGCCTTACCCACCTCGCCGTTGTGTTTTCACCTGATGGAAATGTTGACGACGGCGCATAGCATTAGCGGAGCTTCCCGCGCTCGTTTTATTTCTTCGGGCGCACGAGAGGGGGCAGTGGATGCTGCATTAGTTAGTGGCGCTGAGTCCCTTGTGACTATGACATATGATGTTTGCTGTAATTGGAGTGGCCCCAGCGGCAATGGAGGACAAGGTTTTCCCCCACCTGCTCGCGGTGGTGCTTCCTTTCCAGGGCCGCAAGAGCGAACGAGGAGCTTAATTCCAGTGGCCGATTTATGAACTCTTTCCAGTCTTTAATCTACTGATGTGATTTACGAGGTTGACCGTACGTTGGGTGTCGATTGTCGACGGCGGTCTCCAGAAAAGAGGTGCGTGCTCGCGACCCCGTCATTTTACATTGAGTCATACATGAGCGTACTTTCAATGCAAAAATTCGAAGCTTACTTTCCTGCCCGGCTCCAGACGCAAGATTATCTTGTCAGGACTACGCGAGTGTACGTCTGCACAATGTCAAGTTGAACTGGGTTTTGGGGGGTAGAAATGGCTTCTGAAGCTGTGAACCCAAGTTAGAGTGGTCTTGCCACACTGTACAATCCTGTCATGAGCAGCCAATAGAACTTGACAGAGCAAAATGAATTCATCTGATGTTTACGTCAGTCAGACATCCAGTATAGTAGGGTTGTTTCCTTTTGCTCTAGAGAGACATATGATTCGTTATAATACGATGAGGTCAACCACCTTCGGCCCCTTGAAAAACTGTAAAAAAAAAAAAGACATTATAAATAGTATAATATAATTAAATAAAGAAAAAGAAGAAGAGTTCACGTAGGGGAAGAAAAAAAAAAAAACAGGTCGCGTACGTTTGCTGTATACCGTGCAACTGACGTTTATACGCACACTCACAGACCACATGCTCGGTATAGTGAGATGCCCGAGCATATGCACGTACTCCGTACTACATGACATGCATAGAGGCGATTCATATCGATCAAGAGTATCGATGCAAATTTGAGCATACGCAACATTCAGGCGTGTCCTAATATGTTGCAATTTCCTGCTTAGTTCCTACCTCGCATCATTTTACCCCACTTAACACAACTAAGTTAACATTGCCATTCATGTGCAGCAATATTTTTTAGCGTTCGGTTTTATTATATCCAGTTTCCTCTTCGGCTATTGGTCAACACATTAGGTTCAATGCTATTCAACATCCTAGAATGCACTGGAAGAATGCATTAAGGCGTTTATGCCCTAACTTTTCCAATACAAACGTTCAACACCTAAACAAAAAGGGGAAAAAAAGAAGGTGAGTCAGGAGATGAAAAGTGAGTGAATCTGGAGGTGAGAGAAGGCTAAACAAACATCACGAGCAGAGATCGGAGATCCTCGGCACGCATTACACAAGCCAGATTTTGCCTTTAGGCGTGTAGTCCTCCTCAGCGGCAGACGTCACGTCTGGTGATAGAGTGGATCACGTGAGGTATATAATCAGTCAAACAACGCGGTACTGGAGACGACTAAAAAACAGAGTATAATGAGACTACCAATTCACACACGCACGCACACACACAGATACACACACGCACAAGCGCACACACATACACAGATATATATATATATATATATATATATATATATATATATATATATATATATATATATATATATATATATATATGGGTGGTTTCATCTCAAATCGTGCAGGCAAAAAGGGTCGAATTTTTAATTTCGATGAAAAAAATATATGTTATGGCGCCGTTTCTAAAACCGCAGTCGACACAAACCGAAAGTTCGTCGGATTTTTCGTTCTCGACTTATGAATTTTTAAAGAGGCCGCGGCGAAAAGCAGTGTTTTTCACACCCGTCGTGGGTCGGATGTTTCGCTTGATCTCCCGCCATGGATTTTCAGTCCACATTATATTATCTTTTTTGAAGCACTCTGTGGACACATTTAAAAGGCTCCAATACCATGAAATAATTTTAGGCCTTTTGCTTTTTTTCTGTAAAAATGTCAAAAACGCCTCCTCGGTCAACTGTTGACGAACTTTGACAATTAATTACTGGCGATCTACTTGGATTACACCGATATTTTTTATGTCCACGGAGAGCCCAAAACACGCTCTTTATATTTATTATAAAATGCTTTGGCTGTATAAAATATCCTTTGCGGTCAGTTTACGTTAATATTATGAAAAACCCAAAAAGTACCATTTTTGAAATTGATTTTCTCAAAAAAACCATTTTTTATTTTTTTTTATTTTTTGTTCAAATGTAGATATGATAGTTCTCTACACGAAGATCAAGCCTAGAAAGTGTATATTTTGTTTGTATCTTCTACATTTAAGCATCAATATCGTACAAAAACGTGGTTTTACGGCTCGAAATGGACTTGCGAATTGCGCGTCTTCACAAGCTTGGAAATAGATTTTTCTTTTTTTCAACGTTCCCACATAAAAATGAAATACAGTATTTCCACCCTGATATATTTATTGATTATTTAAATTTTATTATAGGCGGCAAGCTACATCGGAGGAGTTCCAAAAAGAGAAAGCAACACTTCTTAACAGACCAGCAGGTGTCGTAAATTTTTAACGTGTACGAGTCGGCAGACGTCTTATTGATTAGGGGCCCTCATTGGCCTGCATGAACGTCCCGCCCTTTCGGAGCCAGCAGATGACCACGACCTTTCGCGCTCGTTGTGTTAGATGGGACGGCCCGTGACAGTAAAGCGAGCAGCGCACCCTGTGTCACGAGGAGTGAAATGGTACGATTGTGTCGTTGACGCGGCGAACAGTGACAGCCACCCAGGAGGAGTCTGTCAGAGTACTGCACAAGGGAAAGCAAAGGAATCGTTGCCTGAAAGGATGAGGACACCACGGCCTTACAATGTCGACGGTCAACAACTGTTCTGCCAGCCAAAACAACGCTGCGTGCGCGCTAAAACCGGCGGCGCGGGACAGAAATCCCGCAGACGCACACACGAAGATGGGCCGGTTTCGTTACGGATGTGGGGAAATTTGAAACCAGCCATCCGTGCATGCGTGAAACGATACCGCCTGTTTGCCCTAGCTTCGAGCGCCCTATCCTTACCTTGAAACGGCCATGCTCTCTCTCTCTCTCCGGGGAGATCCGATAGCACCGAAGGGTTATCTATTAAACTTGAGGAAGAAAACGAGAAGGGAGTGTTTAAGTTTAATTATCCCCACCAACCCGCTCGTTCTGTCCTTATAAAGGGTTATCTCTTTTGGAAACAGCAAAGCCCGGAGACTGACATTAAAACGAGCGTGTTGGTAAATATACTTGTGTTTGTACTCTGCCCGGAGACTTGTTAGGTCGAAGTCAGCCTCCTTGTCAACTATAACCGTTTGTGAAGAGTGGGCTTCTCCCGAGATGAAATGTTAGCGCCGGCTGACGTGTTCTTTTGAAAAAGGAAAGGGGAAAGAGAAAGTTTGAGTAACTGCAGAAACTACCTCGAAAGCTCCTCTCCCGATATGAAGCTTGAAGCATAGTCTCGGTTACCTTCTCGCGCATCGCCTGCTCGAATCTATTCTTCACTTTCTTTCGTACAGCCACTGCTCCGCACAGCCGTCGTGGATGTGCGTTATAGAGGGAGGAACAGATTCGAGCATCATCTGGACGCCGTCATCCTGCCATACTTCAATGTCGTGGGGCCGACTCGTGTGTGTTTCTTCGCCCCGCTGAACTTTGTTTCTCGGGTGCGGTTTTTTCTGAACGTTTTTTTTTTAATGTTTTCTTACTAACTGTTTGTTAGCACTGTTCAGTTGTTGGGTTTGTTTCGTCATGGCGTAGCGGCCTGGCGGTGATGTAGAGAGCGTGTTCGCACGCATTTGTTTGCGTCCCGTTTAGGGAATGCCCGGGCGAGTTGGTTTTTGTTCTTGCCATGTGCGGCTGAGTTTTCCCGTCTTTATTAAATTATTGATTTTTTTTGTTTTACCTTTACGTGCCGTCGACTTCTCTGTCTGACTCTCCACCAGGCGTGGACCTATCACCTTGCCACCGCTCGAACCTAAATACTTTTTTTTTTTAACGCAATTTTTGTTAAGATTGGAGTTGGGCAATTTAATTCCTATTTATTTATTTTTATTTCCTACCCCTCTCCATGACACACTCTCTGTGTGTTTCGGACCGTTTCTGTGTCACCACTTTTGTGTATTACGGAAGTGAAAGGACATTCCCTGGTGACCTGTGCGATGTGCGGTGAACAAGCCCCAGTGTTTGGTTTCGTAAAGAATTGTATATAATATATCGACGATGTGGTGACTTTCTTTGTCTTAGTAATATGACAGCTAATAACTAGTCGTGCTAGTTTACTTTGAAAGGTTTATAAATCGAAACAATACAACGTCTGTGCCTTTTGGTTATTGAAAGTCTACTAGGCCTGCTGATTTGGTTAGATATGTATCTCATGGTTACCTTACCTTATGGTTACCTTATCAAAACATACATAAATATTCAATACCACAAAATCCGTTTATAATTGATTACAAAATGTAGAAGAAAATTTACGAAAACTTTTTCACAATTCATAGAGACGAATGGGTCGCTATGTCTGACTTAGGTCTTGCAAAACAAAGACGTCTTTTTCCGATATTGAGGTCTAAATATAAAACATGCAAACAAAATATACACTTTCTAGGCTTAATTTTCGTGTAGACAACTATCATATCTACATTTGAACAAAAAATGAAAAAAAATAAAAAATGGGTTTTTTGAGAAAATCAATTTCAAAAATGGTACTTTTTGGTTTTTGCATAATATTAACGTAAACGTACCGCAAAGGATATTTTATACAGCCAAAACATTTTATAATAAATATAAAGAGCGTGTTTTGGGCTCTCCGTGGACATAAAAAATATCAGTGTAACCCAAGTAAATCGCCAGTAATTAATTGTCAAAGTTCGTCAAGAACTGACCGAGGAGGCGTTTTTGACATTTTTACAGGAAAAAAGCAAAAGGGCTAAAATTATTTCATGGTATTGGAGCCTTTTAAATGTGTCCACAGAGTGCTTCAAAAAAGATAATATAATGTGGACTGAAAATCCATGGCGGGAGATCAAGCGAAACATCCGACCCACGACGGGTGTGAAAAACACTGCTTTTCGCCGCGGCCTCTTTAAAAATTCATAAGTCGAGAACAAAAAATCCGACGAACTTTAGGTTTGTGTCGACTGCGGTTTTAGAAACGGCGACATAACATATATTTTTTTCATCGAAATTAAAAATTCAACCCTTTTTGCCTGCACGATTTGAGATGAAACCACCCATATATATATATAGATTGGTGGTTGAATGCTTTAGCGCACCGCAGATTAGACCATGTGAAGCTAAAGTTCGCGCTAAGGAAAAACCCAGGGGGGTGGCAGTCCTGGATTTGATCCTCGCCCCTGTCCTTTAAGATCTGGATGAGCTTCGAACCGGCATGCGATCGGGAGGTTACTATACGACGTAATGCCCGTTAAAGGCCCCAGGTTAGCAGTCGTGTACTGCACTTGCCAAATTGCTCATCTACAGCGTAAAATCAGTGCCGCCATGCCTGGAAGGCAAACCGACTTCACGATCTCTAAAAGAATATTCAGCGTCTAGCTTGATTTTTTATTTGTTAGTCCAAATTTTACTTCGCTGTTTCGTATCTAAGATAGCACCGCTATATTAAATTTGTCTACGCTTCCTCGATCGCTTTAACCTACCTAACAACGCAGATAATATACACTGCATAAAGTCTGTCGTCTGATCAACGAAGACCCTGCCCTATGGCGTATGCGGTCTGTCACCCCCTCCCATTTGTTCCATTGACTTTGGCGTTGACACCTGGCTACCATGAGTGTTGCTTATATTATTATCTCTTTTTACCGGCTTACAATGCGCCGAAAGACGCTTGCAAAGCATGCTCCGGCCCGCAGGACGAAGTGCTGCCATTTATCGAGCGTTGCAGTTCGGTGTGAAGAATGTCACATGCACATTAACGGAGGGCCGTATTTTCGGGAAAAGAGGTCGAGATTAGAAATACGGTCATCCGTTCGAGACGTCGCGGTATGAGGGATGTTTCGGTGTTTGTAAAATCCTGTTGCACGCTTTTTCTGCCGTGTTTTGTGGCATCCAGATTTTGGTCCAGCATCCCTTTAAGGCTGAGTCAAGAGAAGCCAGGAGCAAGCGTTGCCGAGAAATGCCGCTTAATTCTGCTCCTATTGTATCTATTGGTGTTTTTTTTTTGTTTGTTTTTTTATGCTGAGGCGAACTTTTAGCAAATACTATAGTCAATGCAGGAGAGAGAGAGAAAATTGTATTTGAGAGAGATTGACGGTCGTTTAGGAAGGATGCCGGCTACTCCATAACAAGAAGAAGAGAGAGTGAGAGAAAGAGACAGAGAGGGAGAGAAAGAAAGAGAGAGAAAGGGGAACAATGGGGAGAGACACAAAGTGTAAAGCATAATGTACATAAGGAATAAAGGCACACAAACGTTGGGACACTGAGATATAGAACAAGGACATACTAGTGCGTCACGAAATATCCCAGTTCGAGCTCGATTCACCGAGCACACCATCAGACTGACGCACACATATTCCTACATTCATTCGCCTCTTGCAGCTAAGTTTATCAAAAGCACTTAATAGCTTTGTATGATTCTAGTGTCTCTCAGAAAGTCGCGGAGGATTTTCAATGCACGTTCGGTTATTTTTGCGCGTTGGCCGCGGTCCCAGCAATTTCGCCAGAGACATTGAGTTTGCCATCTATCACTTGAAGGCGAACCTTCATCCTGCGTCTCTCGTGTTCAAAATGTTCACAATCCAGGAGAATGTGTGGCACGTCTTGAAGGGGTCACCACATTCTCATCGTGGAGATTCACGTTGCTTGATTCGAAATGCAAGGCACTCTAAATGGAAAACCAATCGTGCAAAACGGGCGTAAAAAAAAAAAAAAAGTGTGCGGGGGGGGGGGGGGGGGGGGGGGGGGGGGGGGAGGAGGGGAGCGAATGCACAATAAAAATAAATTGTCACGCATGTCGACTGTACGCTTAATTTTAATCTCGCGCACTTTTCTTTCTTTTATTGTTCTTGCCCGTACAATCAAACTTGGAAGCGAGCTTGGACAAGAAACAGCGCATTCAATTTCCGGCTCGTCACCCGTGTTTCTTGTTCGACTTTCTCGACCGCGGATGTCCCCTGAAAGAAGAAGGAAAGAGTCTTCGGGTCTGCGATTCGGACGGACCCTAAACCCGCGGTCGAGCCGCAGAGGGTCCGGCTTGCTAAGCCGACGGCAGTTGACGGACTGGCGCGGCCGCCTAACTTCACTCGGACCGGGGTGACCACGGCGGCCACTTGTTTTTGTTTTTCCCCTCGCTTGGCGTTTTTTGTTTGCCTGTCTCGGGATGCGAGCTTGTCTGTATTGGGACGGCTGATTTGGAGAGTGGCTCCCCCTGGGAGTCCGGTGCGAAGCTGGCAGGCACCTGATTGGCTCGTGTTAGGACTCCGGCGTAGCGGAGGCTCTCGAGTTCGGTATGCGAGGTGGAGGTCGGGAGTCGCGTGTCGTGGGGGGAAACTGTCTTGACGGACAGCGTGACGTGTTGGCAGCCGGAGAAACGGGAAAGGTCTTTTCGGCTTGTCTCGGCCCTCTTGTAATTTTTTTTTTTTTTTTTTTTTTGTCTTGACGCGATCCGGGATTGGAGGAATTGGCATCTCGATGGGAGGCCGCCGCAACACGCCACGCAGGCTTGTGTTCTCTCGCTGCGCGGGGAAAACGGGGATTGCTCCGCTAAATAGCCTCGGAGAGCGAGCAGGGGGCTTGACCCGAGCTTTCGACATGAGCGCTCGCGCGGCAGGTGACCCTTCCCGTTCTTCCGCTCCCGGCGGGGAAGCGGCGGGTCGGAGCTCCGCTGTTGGCGCCACTTTTTGCGAAAATCCCTGGAATCTCAGTAATGCGCTTTGTATTACTGGGTTGCAGAAAATGATACTAACGCAATATAGTGATTTCAGATTCTCCTTAGATTTTTTTTTCCCCACTGAGGTCGTAGTATGTCGGACATTTTTAAATTAGAGTATTAAAACATCTTTCTCGTGTTGCAGACAGCTTCAGAGCGACGACCTGTCTTTGACTTGAACGTAGAGCGAGAGTGGGGCTTTTATGGGGAATGACTCGTGCAGTTCAGCATGAGTGAGCCTTAAAACATTCCCTATGCGGGAAGCAGCTTAAAAAAAAAAAAGAGGTTCTTGGGAAAAAAAGAGTTAGAGGCAAGTTTTAGAGTATTTATATCCTGTGAATCTGAATATCACGTTTGTTTTCCGAGAAGATGTAACTAAACGCGATAAAATACGAAAAACCTGCGACCAGTCGTTACCTCATACAGGATCTTTTGACCACCAAGCGCGTGTCGCTCCTGGGGGCAGCGTGTGCAACCGTAAGCTTGCTAGGTATGTTCCCCCGAACTGACACTGGTGGTGACGTCTTTGTCTGACCTTTTCTTAAAAATGGCAAGAGTGCGCGTGCATAGCTTTGATAGGTGTTGAAGATGCGCGAGAGCGGAGATTCCAAAAAATCCGTTTATGACGTCACGCTCCGGGAAGGAGGGGCTTCAGCGGTACTTTCAACATGATTTTCCGCAGCATCTGTACACGGAATTGAAAAATAATTGCAATATTTGTGATCCCGGAGGCCACATTAAGACGATTAAAGTGTTTTTTTCCCAAGTAGAGAACCGCTTCAGTTTCCCTTTAAAAGGGAGTGTATTGCTGTTTTCTCCATGGTCGTTGATTTACCTCAAAGTTGAGTTCACACGCCGCTTGGGCAACATTTCGCTCCACTCTCCCAGACAGACGTGACTGTGTAAATAGTCATTCATTTATTCATTCCGATTCATTCATTCATCCAATAGATTTGGTTGAACTAGTAACTCGAATATTGCATCGAAATCCCTTTTATCCTACGATGTATTGATTCTTTTTCTTTTTTTTTTTTTTGATCCTCATTGTTCTTTGTTGTTGTTTTGTTTTTCGAAGAGAAAATATTTACTCACAACCCCGAAAAAGTGACTTTACCGGGGCAGGTACAGATTCCTTGTCTGGGCAGAACTTCTTTCCAAGCAATTACAAGGTTGATGGTGCAAAATGAATGGCAGTGGAAGCTCACCTCAGGATTGGCTCGACAGCACGAGAACAATGCTCGAGGTGCTGTTTTCTAGACAGCCGTCGCGTGCCTGCCAGTGACGTCACGCCTCTGGAAAGCGCGGGAAAATTTAAGAATTTTGGCATAGCGTTTACTCGCCGCTTTCTCAGTAGTCATTCTAAATTTAAATATACTAAACAGCATGCCTGGACGAGTAAAGCCCGCGAGTCCAGAAAATCTAGCTAGTTGGGGTGGCTGAATAACTCGGCAGAATCTCTTTGGTCCCACCGTCCGGCCCCACGTGTTGTCGTCCTGTTAGCGGTAGCACCGTAGCGCCATGACTTGGCAGAAATGGCGTACCGTGCGGCTTCTCTTCAGCCGTGTCGGCGGGCATCTTCGAAGATCCGTTCTTTTTGCGAAGCTCCCCCCGGAAGCCGAGTTTTGCGCTTCGCAGTAAGTCAGACGCAGGAGCGCGTCCCCTTGTTTCCTTTCCTGCCAGATTCGGGCTCGACCGACGGCGCATTTACATGGCCGCACGGGGCCGACAGCTTTGGGCGTCGGTCCCGGCGCCATAAAGGCACCCCTCCGGTATGAGGCCTGCCAGGGCCGCCATAAATTGCCCGATCCGGCTCCGTCGGCCGTTCAATCACGAATTTGTGAACTTTTTTCGCCTCCCCTCCCGGCATGTCCTGACTGGCTTGTTTAACGCGTCGGATGACGGAAGGCGGCCATTTTGGCCCTCCGGAGGTGTTGATTACAGCACCCGCGCACGGGGTCCGGTGCGTCACATAACTCTAGCACACGCCGTGCGGTGGCGCGCACGAGCGTGAGTCACGGCTGATTGGACGTCGCCGTAATGCTCGCAGCGCAGCCATTGGTCGGTCGGCGGCGGAGCGCAAGGTCGTTGGTTTTATGGTGATGACGATCTCGCGGATTGCCGTGCTGGGGGCCTAATGCTTGATGAGGCCATCGCAGTAAATCAAAGAGGTGACTGGCGCCGTTGCGCCGCTCGACCGAGGGGAAATAACGGAAGAAGACGGAGGGGAACCTGCCGGGAGCCGTATAAATAACGCGATAAGCAAAAACGCACGGATGCAGCGAGAAAAAGCGGACGTAATGTTTTGCGAGAGAAATGGCACCGCTCGGACACGTAAGCTCGGGTAATATGGTGCAGGTTAGGCGCACTTTATTCTGGTGGCGCCCTCGGCCCGGAGCCCATTTCCCCCCCTCCTCTCCGTGTTTGAGGCGCCTTAGTGGACGGATGGAGGGAGCCGCTGGCGGACAAAGGGTGCGACTCCCGGTGACGTTGCGAGACGCGCCCGCTGATTGGTGGCGGACAGATGGCCCTGCGTAACTCATGGCGCTGCGAGGGAGCCATTTTCGGTCTTGCTTTTGGCTCGGCACGTGTCGGCTGCTTGCAAACTCGGTCGGAAAAACCACGCCGGAAATCTGCACCCATAAAAACCCAAAGCAGAAACTCGAGAAGAATGTTCACTTCGGCCATTTCGAATCTTAACACGGGTCTGTTCGAGTTATGGAAGAGGCGTAGGGTAGGCGGTGAGACATTATCATTCTTAAAGAAAAGCTTGACCGATCTTAAGATTTATTTTGATTTCCCTATTATAACACTAACTTAACTTGCATTACTGCCGGAGCAACATGCTGTATAAAGGCAACGGACTTAGCATTGCTCCTACAAACTCTGTAAAATTTACTTTTCAGATTTTTTTTTCTTTTTTTTTTACGGATTTTTAAGGATGGTGATTGTCTCACAATGTATTTGTGTGCGAGCTCAAACACTGCGAAACCGGGCCCCTTCTGCTAAGCCTCCGTCAACGCTGCAGTTTTGATTCGGCAGTATATTAACAAGAAAACAATCCACACCAACAACGATACATCCTCTCATGAATTCAAGTTAGTAATATTTCCGGTAACTATATTGCATCTCATATTGAATGCACCTTGAAAAAAAAAGTAGTTTCTTTATTATTTATGTGACGTCTTTTCCTGTACTTTTATTAATTTAAGGTTTCTTATTGACCGCGAGGGCATGCAATGCCGAAAAGGGAAACATTTTTACTAATGGCACTGAGTTTCCTCGTTCCGCCATATACATTTGGTAATGCAGTTCAAATGTTCGCAATACCGCACCGGGGAGGACGATCATCATGAAGTTTCTTATAGGGTAAGGGGTTGGTTTGCTATAGTTTTTGCAAACGAATGCAACACGTCCGACGACTTGAGGCTGTTGCGGAAGAATTTTAAACACGAAATCTTGGAAATGCGTTCCTGAACTAGTGTCAAAATAAAATACTTTTGGTAACAAAGTCACTTATGGGACAATTCCTCTGTTACTTTCTTCCTCCCCATTCAAGCACGAAGTATACGACTTCAGACGTTGCAAGGACGTGAAATTTATAACGCGCTAAATAAAAGGTTCAAAAACACAAAACGTAAAAAAAAAAAAAAAAAAACGTTTGTAGTTTTGAAACAAAATTATTAAAATTTAGTAAACATACATTTAAAGTATTGTACTAGTAATACACTCTAAAAAGAAAATCTGATCGTAAAAGAACTGTTAGGGGTTCTTCGGCTTGTCCATATTTTGCACACCAAAAAGTGCTTTAATATTTTGCACACGCAAAAAGTGCCAAAAAGTGCACCCACGAAAAGGGTTCTTTCTTGAAAACCTATGAGAGGTTCTTTTAACCTCCTTTTTTGATTCGAAAGAGTGCTTCATCGCCCATTTGTCTTTCTAGGGCGCCAGGGGACGATAGTGCTTGAAGCGAAGCCGTCCTTTACGAGCTGAAAGAGTTCTTCGGGCGTCAAAGACCCTTTCAAGCACGGAATGTTTTTAGAGTGTAGCATTAAAGTTGTTTATATAATACTTAATACCTATTCGAATTTCGCACTGCTTAATACGTTGATTGCACTATTTAGTGTAACTTAAAAGACGTCTATACTCTGTTCACGCTTAAGCTGCAACTGCAGCCAAAGATACATGCGCGAGCTAGCCCGCGCTTCTGGCTTTGAGCCGTGCAGTGCGGGTGCTCGTTCAGCGAGAGACCGCTTCAAAGCATCCACCTCGAGCTCTCCTGCTTATCGCATTGGCTGCTGTCTCTACCGCTGAGCGCGTGGTGATGGCGAGCTCCCGCAGTTTGTTTGCAACGTGCATTCCACACCATCAAGAATGGAAGTTTTAGCAACCTAATAATGTAGGCTCGTTCTGAGCATGCGCTCTGAGCAGCGCACTTAAGTATGACGTCCAGTGAATTGCATTATTACGTGTTAAGTAAAATATGCCTATTGTATTGTAAGTTACGTTTTACTATTGGACTTTTTTTTAGAGTATATAAATAACAGTAACCAAGAAAATATTAACTATTGTAAAACAAACAATGTTTGCTGGTAACTGTTACAGTAGTATGAGGGCACTGGTTTAATGGAACTTCAATTGTGTCCTGAATCAAACACGTTTGAAACACCCACCGGGAATGGGGCGAAATTTGGGACATAAAAACTCGTGTCACAAATTTGTTTTAAAGAACTCACGCGTGGGTATTTATGGTTTCTCGTACAAAACTTACTAATATGCTTTTAGAAACAGATACACGGAGTCATCATCTGCCGAAAAGAAAACCGGTCCCCAGTTTCCATCTCTCCATCCTTTCTCGCCCTCTCCTCTCCTCTCCTCCCCTCTTTACAGGAGCGAGACTATTGCAGAAAAGGAAAGCACCTTTAGTCGAAGGAGCAGACGCAGAAGGGGACGTTTCCTTTTCTGAACCACAGTCTCAGTTGTTAAACTGCAGTCTCACCCCTAAGCTGAGATTGCAATGGGAGCTACGTGTCCGCCGGACCAATCAGCCCCCTCCCTCTTATCACCTGACCGGGCTCTCAGTGCGGAGTACGGGCAGAAGCGTGATGAGGTGGTCAAAGAGAGGTGTATGACTGGACCAACGAGGACGTAGCTTCCACCGCAGTCTCCGTTTAGGGGTTGAACGGAGTATAACCTACTTCCCACAGAAAAGAGGACAGATTCTCTCCTTCTCGATGAAAAGGAGGAAGGGAGGGAGAGTTTTCTCCTTGCTGGCTGCTTGTCGGCCTTTAACTAAACCGTATTTCCGATCTACAAAAAAAAGATTTTTGGCTGGTATTTTGCACATGCCGTATTTACTCGAGTAATAGCCGCACTATTTATGAACAATACCCTTGCGTCTACTTTCCCGCAGAACACATTTACAGCCAATCATCGCGTTGCGCATAAATAACATAGCAAATGGCCAGATGGAGAACACAATTCTCCATACAAATGCAATCTTCACAGATGGCATCTTAGCGCCAAGACGTTATCTCTGTCCTGTAAACCGCTGGAATCATGCTGCCGATCACGGTGATTGGCAATCCGCGTGCTACGCGGAAAAGAGAACCCTCGGGTTTTTTTCACAAACAGTGCGGCTATTACTGTCCTGTATTAAGCATCTGTTTTTTTCCCCTAAATAACAAAGTATTTATCTATACATTATTTAGCATGCGGTCGATTATCGTGTGTGAGCTTTGAGAAGTTACGTTTATGTTCTTTTTTTTATTAGAGGAAAATGTATACCATAGCGCACAGTTTGATATCAAACTTTAAATTTAAAACTCTAGTCCCAACAAGTTAATAAAAGAAAATTATTGATTATTATGTAACATTTGACCAGACGTGAGTAATTTTTGATACCTTGGACACCGGCATCGCACGCAGGACACAAGAAATGCAATCGTGCGTCTTCCATGTGGACTCCAAGGCTCGAAAGAAGTTGGAGCAGTCATATAGCCATAACGCCAGAAGGACGAGGGTGCGCGCGTTTCAACCTTATATATGATAATATACAATAAAGAAGAATATTAAGACATAACCGGTGTCCACATAGCCTTTTGGCGCACTGCCGCCTATGATTTTGCTGCTGTTTCTGCAACTCGGATAGTTGGCGTCGCTTAATGTATGATATCCGTCGGCAGTCTGAGCGAAATAATGTGCTCTGGCAGGATCTTTTTCATTCTTTCCGCGTTGTTTAGCTTTGCGGCCGCGGCAGGTACTAGGCGCGAGTCTGTTGAAAATGCCGCGTGAACGCCATAACGGGCATTAAGGGCTTCAAGGTCCCCGATGAATGCAATTGCTTCTATGGGCGTATAGACACACTCTCTCCAGCTCAATTTGCGAGTCAAAGCATCGAGGGTGCTTTTGCAACGTGCACCAAGGAAGGACGGCGAAGCCGCTCTCGCACAGCTTGTCGTGGCGCTGTGAGTCAATGTTCAAAGGTCAATACAGCTGGTTGAACATAAAGGGCTTGCCTAAAAAACAGTGCGGCCCAACTAAGGTCAAATATTGTGACCGGCAGCCGACAACACCTTATGACCCGCATTTCAGGACGCGAGGCTGTCATGCTCAAGCTATATTTGTCCTTTAAATGACGGAAAGTGTTATTTCATCTTGCTTCTCCGAAAGTGATGAGTGAGGCCTACCTTGATTCATATTACTTGAAAGAACCACATTATGTGGCGAGTGCGCGTCAGTATCCGGATCGTTAGTGTCTATATAATGGGGGGAGGGAGGCATTCAAACGCGGCTGTGATAACAGAGAACCACTGGGTCATCACTCAACGGAGGACGGGACGTCTTTTGTGCTCCCGGGGAGTGGGTGGTTCGTACCCTGCGAAGGTTGACGCTCTTCCGTCTCGGAAAACACCATTGTCATTAGGATCGCTCGTTTTCGCTACTCCGTCCGCTGGGAAGCCCTCCAGCGTGGAAGCCACCGCCGCCAGGTGGAAGTTCATCAGCAAACTTCGTCGGATAATAGACACACGCCTGACTTTTGGCTCCTTGGATCTCACTTTGGTATTTAACGATCCCGGCTCCGGCTGTGTTCGCATGTATACTCAGCAGTATACTCACTTTTCATCTGTTTTCAAAATAACTATATGTGGCGAACGCAAACAAAGAAAAAAAAAAACGAAAAAAACAACAACAACAACGCAGGGGTTAAGTTTAGAGACATTCCTCTTGCAACCTGACACGGAAGCCTGAACGCTAAGAGAAATAATTGTGAAACCACTTATCACATCATTTATTGATTTGACAATACATGAAACCTTTTTTTTCTCTCTTTTTGTAGATGCACTTAGCGTTACAGGTTCCGGTATTTCTCTTTTCCCATAAAGATTATCTGGGTCCTCCAATGAACATTATTGCAGGGGGGGGAGCAGGGAGGGGGGGGGGGGGGGTGGCGCTTGCTTACATTCGTGGTTCTTGAAGCATATACCTTTTCACGCATATACGTAAACACACAATAACACTACTGCCGGCAAAAGCTAAACGTGCAAAAACAAAACATATCGTAGCACGAGGAAAAAATAATGCATGTTTAGGGGGAGTTTTTCGCGGTTGTACGAAGTCGCAAAGACTGACTCAACCTGCTTGTGAAGGCTTCTTCTATACATGGTATATTACTTTTTTTTTCCTATTCGGGGAAGTTTTAGGCAGAGCCGCTTAGCAGGTTATCCGATGGTAAGTGCTTGCCCCACTAAATCCAATCACCTTAGTGACAATAAATTACAGGAGGACACTCAAGACTGTTTACGTGTAGGAATGCGAGAGCATTCCTACACGCAGCGCATTCCTACAAGCAGCGCGCCACGTGTTCCTTTTTCACACGGCGCTCCGGCGGTGGCATCACGCTCCGTCACTGCGCAGGCGCGGCCAGCCCCACCGGCTTCACGACAGCTTCCGCGACGAAGCATATGCGCTGCTGGGCTTTTCTTTGTGGTTTATTTCTAAGGCGTGTCCGCTTTGACCTTGAGCGGCGCGTAGGCGTGGCACCCCCACCGGCATCATGGCTTCCGTGACGAAGCATCAGTGTTGGTCTGCTTTTTTTGTTTTTTTACTTCTGAGGAGCGTCCTTAACGACGCATTTTTATGACCATTTTTCGGGGTCAACTCCGCCGCTTTTTCGCGCAATGGGACAAGTAAGGCTTTCGCTTTAAAAGAATATGGCGCTTTTGCTTCGTGGTATTTAGCTTCGAGGTGCGAACGTCTTCTTAACTGTTTACGACGCGAAACGGCGAACGGGCATGCTGATGACGCTCCGGAGACCAAGTTGTTTAGCGTTCCTAAACTTCTGGAATCTTTCGGAGGTTGCGAAGTATCTCCGTGAAGAAAGCTTTCTCCAAATGATCAGGCTGATCCGTTGATCGCACCGGGCCGAGCGAAGGAACAGCGCCGCATCTTTCTCGCGTCCGTGTCGATTGCGATCTTCTAGGTTCCCATGCGAGATGTTGGCTCCACAGCGTGACCGGCGCACTCCTTTCGGGGATCGAGCACCGCGCGCTGTCCCCCGTTTCCAGTGGGGGGGCCAACGAGCGGAGGGCCGGCGCGGACAGCTGCGCCGCGGCCAAGACGGGCGGGCCTTGCGTCGGCATCACGCTCAACGACAGGGTGCCTCGAACGTCCCGCGCCGCCCAGGGAGATGGCTTTTAAAACCAGGCTGAGCCAAGCGCAGAGGCAGTTTTCGTGCGCAATTAAAAAGGCTCCCAAGTTCCGCGTATGATGGATGCGCCCGAGCGCGCGCAGGTCTAATGGAAACGGCGTCTTGAGTTACACGGACAGAACTCATTGACCACTTCCTGCTTTTGGCGGAGGCAAGAAACCAGGGTGGCGCATGTGCATGGGCTGGACAGACAGGGCCGAGGAGCCCACGCGGGGAAGTGGATGGATGGGGGGGGGGGGGGGGGGGGGGGGGGTCGCCTATCCGGCCTGCGTGTGTGCGCGCTTCGCTGGAAAGCTCAAACTAATCGGTCCAGTGCGCAGCCGGGCAGCGCGGACACGTCCGCCAGTCATTCATCACGCGCCGGTCACCGGCATTTTGCCGTCGATTCAGCGCACCGACAAAAGCGTCGATGGTCAGTCGCTGTGTGACGACAAAGGCTTAGCGTCTGCAGGCTGCCTGCCCTTCAGCTCTCGCTCCTTGGTCCGGCAACCTCTCATGTGAGCCCGAGCTGGTGTCCGTGCAGTGTCCATTGTTTTTTGCCGACCGTGTTTCCTCCCTTTTGTCACTGGGAGGAGCGTCGCTGTGGCTTGGCGCCACCGAGCACCTGACGTGAGATCGGTCACTTCGGTGCTGTTCAGTGCAGCCGGGTTGCTTGCTGCGAGGGTGAATATGCAGTTGGGCTCAGTTTGAGCATTTTGATGGAAGCTTGCCCCGGTTAAAGGACTAGTTCCGGTCAGATGCCTGGAAGTTTAGTTTATCCTTACTTTAGTAAGGAAGTCAATGCAGCTTTCTTCCCAGGCACTCCTCATTGATGATAAGTTTCATACCCACACAAAGCGCGAACTGTATGCGGATAGATTCCACATGTTGTCAAGAGACCAATGTCGAAATCGAAAAACAAAAAACAAAAGAAAAAAAAAACAATTTGTGTAGATTGAATTTACGCTAGAATTGGATACTATTACTTGCGCATATTTGTTTACACCTCCATCTTTGACCTATAGTTGCTGCATGTTGCAGGGACAAGATCGCTTTCGCCCTTTTCAAGTTATATGAGAGATGAAATACACCAAAACAAGCTCGAATCTAATAATGGGACGTATTTATTGTCCGCTTTGCATGAGAGTAGTCGAGCACGCCGACTTGAACTTTGTGCATTGCATATTAGAAATTGTTCAGGACATACAGAAAATAAGAATGGTACAGCACTATTCGATAGAACGATGCTCATCTCTAAAATAACCACACTGATAAGAAGAAGGTAATACAAAAAGAAAAGAAAACCCAAGATGAAGAAAGGGAAAATACAGTATGTATTAACTAAGTTTTACCCTTCGATGATGTGAGCTGAAATATCTGCAGCGGCAAATAAATACATCGAATGGCGAAGTATAATGGAGCCCTCTGGAACCCCGAACGCACGCTCGATCTCGCATGTCATTAATATAGTTACCTTACCCAGGAATAATCTCTAAATATCCGACCTTTAATTTTATCTAACAATGTCAAAGAGTGCATAGCCAGGTACGTTGCAGAAATCTAGAAGGACAACCCTTACAAAAAAATGAACTGACTTTCAATTGAAAGTGTAAAGGACTCACTCAATAGACCTCATTCAGTCTCAATTGAAACTTAATTGACTTTTTCTATTGAGTCGCTATTGATCCGTCCCAGACTATTGGCCACTGAGTCTTAATTGAATTTTTGGCAATTGCATTTCAATTGAATTTTGGCAATAGTGTTTCAATAGAACTTTTGCTATTGAGTTTTAATAAAAATATTGCAATTGACTTTCAATTGAAGTATTGCAACGTGCTTCAATAGAATTTATTGCAACTGCATTTAAAAAAAATTACTCTGATTGAGAATTTTTTTTCACAATTCTTTAAAGCATGCAACATGAAGGAAACAAAGCACATAGAGGAAACGAACACAAACATTGTAACTAAGCACTCACAACCCACTAATCGTACTCCCTTGACTACCCCACCGCCTTATATACCCTACATAAGAAAGGTATTCATTTGGCCGGTGACCACCTCAGCATCTACTAAGGTTCCCAGTTTCCTATTTCCTCCTTGAAAGTCTCATAGATGATAAACAGTGTTTCGACGTCATTGGACTCTATCCCTTAATAGAAAAACATTGGTACAAGCAATAATCGTTCGGTGCACACGGGTGCAGTAATCCACAAACGACCAAACTCAATTGCATTCCTAATGAGTAAATTCAATAGAATCGATATTGACTTTCTTATGACCAAACTCAATTGCATTCCTAACGAGTAAATTCAATAGAATTTATATGGAGTTTCTAATGATCAAACTCAATTGCATTCCTAGTGAGTAAAGTCAATAGAATCGATATTGAGTTTTTTATGAGCAGTCTCAATTGAATTCCTAATGAGTAAATTCAATAGAATCTAAATTGAGTTTCTTATGACCAAACTCAATTGCATTCCTATTGAGTAAATTCAATGGAATTGATATTGAGTTTCTAATGATCAAACTCAATTGCATTCCTAGTGAGTAAAGTCAATAGAATCGATATTGAGTTTCTTATGATCAGTCTCAATTGCATTCCTATTGAGTTAATTCAATAGAATCGAAATTGAGTTTCTTATGACCAAACTCAATCGCATTCCTATTGAGTAAATTCAATAGAATTGATATTGAGTTTCTAATGATCGAACTCAATTGCATTCCTAGTGAGTAAATTCAATAGAATCAAAATTGAGTTTCTAATGGTCAAACTCATTAGACATTGAGTTTATATCGAGTTTCAATTGACTCTATAAGAACACAATAGAAAGTCAATTGAAACTCATTGATCATTTTTGTAAGGGAACGCAGCTATGCATGGATCGGTACGATATTGCAGAGTTGCTCTATCTCTCTACGCTTGGGACACAGGCCCGAAAATCAAACTAAATACGCAGATTCATGGATTCAGTATAAAAGGCTATGAATTGTCGAAATTCATATATTTCTTCTCCCAAACATTCCGACTGCACGGTTCTACTACATGTGTTGAATCTTTGGTAGGATGGTCGTGCCCACAGACAGACGCATACATGCACGTGGGAGCAGAAGGTGGAGACACTGACACCAACATGAGCACTCGCACACCCGCCGACACAAACACACAGGGAACATGCATAATACATATACGAACATGTACACAAGCACTCACGCACGTACGCACGCACGCACACACGCGCTCGCGCAGACACGCAAGTCTGCGTGTGCAATACAATGAGAAAGAAGTGCTGCTGCTTACGGTGGACTCGCATCCCCCATTAGGTCCATACTTCGTGGGTATCGTATGCCATTATTTGGAATCGCACCGGATGCGACGTGCCATCTTCCTTTTTTTTTTTGCGTGTTCGAGTCGGGGGTTTAGGTCAGGGTTAAGAAATAGCCTTTTCTGACATTTTCATGCCATTTTTTTGTTTATAGCTTTTTTTTCTCTCGTCTGTTTGAGGGGGGCGGGGGTGGTATTTTTTCTTATATTACGGTATCAGTCAGTCGTCAATCAGGTGCATCAGTCAGTAGGCAGCAGGGATGGGCAATATACTTTAAAAACATATGACAATACAAATACAAAGTAATGCGACAAAAATATATTTAAATACAAATCCATTACGCTTCTTAGAAAACTATTTGAGTACAAATTACAAATACAATGAATGTATTTGATAATTTTCAGATATTTTTACAGATAAATTTTCTACTTGTAGATTGTCATTCTAGACATCATATTAAACCTGGTAAAAAAAGACAAAAAAAAAACAAAAACAAGAATTACGTGCTTACAAAGCATGTTGCAGCTCTAAAAATAAAAACTGCCATAAGATTGGCTGATACGATATCTGGGAAAACAATGGAATCAGTGTGAGTTTAATTTCAAAGGGTCAGTTGGTGCATCAAAGACTTTTCAGAGATGATGTTAAAGCCACGTCTAAAAAAAAAAAAAAAATATCACTCAAGCAAAAAGTGAATAATTGTACCCATTACGTTCATTCCTTCTTTTTTCTTCTATATTTATTATGCTCAAAACGCAGCAAGTTTTATTCTATTTGCGTATGACGCCAATCGCGAAGAGTCCCCAATATCGCATTTGATTGCGAAGAACAGTGCCTAAAATTGTATATGGGCAATATTTTAAATACTCAATTTCGAGTACTCGAATACAATGGACAGTTACATATTCCCCAATATGTAATTAAATACGAATTACAAAACATACAAACTATTTTAAATATGCATTTCAAATTCTCGCACTTGAAATACGTCCGTTCCTCGGATTTTTTGCGGATGGTTTGTCAATTCCGATAATGATACCCGACACTGCGCGAACGACACTGCTTAGGCGCTGCACTCTCGATTGTTTCGGGAGAGCGACATATATTTCCCAGGTGTACACTTAAAGCTGCCCGTGCGTCTACATTCCCGCAGAGCAATCAAAGAGAAAATCACTGCAATGTACAGAAGGAGGCCGGTGAACGAGGAGGCCGAAATTATGTTTACAACGAGAAATTAAGTTTGAGATGCGAAGCCTGAGCATTACATGAGCATGGTGACAAGCCACGCTGAATGTCACGTCGCTGACTTCGTTTTGAGATCGAATCATATTCTGGGCCTCGTCATTCGCCCCACCCTTTCAGTAAGTCAAGGTTACTGGCTCTCAAATGGTCTGTGGGAACGTAGACGCCCGGGCATTTATAAGAATATATCGTTTCGTGATATCAAGGCCATCGACAATACCGGGAGGCATAACTTGGCGAACTGACGATTGTATTTGGCGAGCCTGCATTTCCGCAACCAATTTTCCAAGACGGCTGCTTCGCGGTATAGTTTTGATGACACAAATTATTTGCTTGTATGGACTTTTGTCTTTCTTTATCACTTTAGAAAGTTCGAGATGTCGCCATAATGGCGGCATCTCGAACGCTACGCGATGGCACGCGTGGCGGCGAAACCGGGCTTGGTTCTGTCTGCTAAAAGCGCATTCTGAATCGTTCCCGTTACTGCGGCGCCATATCGGTATCGGGGATTGTTATCCGAGTGGCAAAACGACCTATTAAAAACTCCCTAATGTCCGCTTGCGAAAGCGCAAACTCGCGTTTTCGAGACCGCAGTCGGTGTCCTGTTTCGCCAGAGCCGCCCGTCGGAGTCGATGGGGACCGGTGCAGTTCTCTGGACGTATATCGATTAACCGATCGTCGCGAAGATTCATCTTTCCCGCGTCTCTTGACGCGCTCGGGAGGAACCTGCCATTGTGGAGACGAGGTCGGCCCGGTGGCACTTCCTCTTGTATCTCGCTTTATGCGTCGGAGCATGCGCTCTGATGCAGCGCGTTTCCAGCGTTATGCGTGCTGGCACGCACGCGCATAATCCAGCGCGGCACGCACATGGGCACATGCAAAGCGACACATGCCGAAATGACACTGTCTGCCTGTTTCGGCGGGACGCACCAACTCCTGCGGCAGTTAAGAAGGATTTACGACCAAGGGGGAGAAGGTATATTTATGTATATATCCGCGTCGCTTTATACATAGTCCGCTTTATATATTTACATATCTACGCGAGAAGGGGAGACCAGACGGGAATGAAACGACAAAGAGAGGAAGGTAATAAATGATTCCGCCGCCATGACAGTTCCGTTTTTGTAAGCCTCCTTCGTGGAGAGTTTTTTGTTGGCTGCTTCTGGTTTTTCTCTTTCTTTGTTCTCGTCGGGCAGGGAGGGGGTGTGCGCTTGTCAAGTCGAATCCATCACTCAAACCCTACCATAAAAGAAGGCCATTCCAAAATGATCGTGGGGGAGGGCTCCCGTTTCCAAGATGGCTGCCCGCCCGCGCGCGCGTCGTCTGCGGGCGAGAGTACGGGCCTTGCCAGGGTTGCCGGACGACTGTAAACGTGACGAACGCCTCCGCATCGCCATCAGCGCCATCTGTCCGCTCGCCGGGTGAACATGGGTTGGAGGGTGCGTCGTTCTGGTATGCGCTTTCGGAACGTGCTACTCTCGAACCCCCTCTCTTTCTGGCGCGGCCACGCTGAAATAAAAATGGACAAAAGCGAAAGGTAGACGCAGAAAGAAAGGAGCGGGCGACACTTGATGTATGGTTACGAGCGGGCCGCCTGACGAATGGACATCGGCGTCTAGGGGTGGGGTGGTTATTCCGGAATATTCGCCATTAGTCACTCGCGGCCCTGCGTAACGCGATGCTCGTTCCATTGTAATTGCCGATTCGGGTCGTCGTCGTCCTCCTCGTCATTATAAAAAGGAAAAAAATAAAAAAGTGCGGGGAGGGCGCTGGAAGGGGCGGCAGATAAAATATGATCCTGGCCGTGCGTGTGTGTTCCTCTGTGTGGGCTTAGTGTTACTCAATGCCTCGCGATGACCGGAGCTGCGTTGTTTGCAGGGTTGAACGGACAGCGACGCACGCTGAGAGCGTTAAGATTATCGTCTTTCGCGGAGCCTCGATTTATGGCCGTTGGGAGAGGGCGCCGTGTAGCCCGCCAGGGCGCGCTCTCGGACCCCCCTCCCGGGCCTGACGGGCTTCGGAGAGGCTCATCAAAGCGGACATCGAGAAGGAGAGCCGCCTTCAATCCATACTCGGCCACGAATATCAACTCGAGCTCTCCGCTCTGTTCCGCCGCCTCCTCTTCATCGGCGTCGCCGGAACGCGTTGGAATTTCTGGACTCGGTAATGCCCTCATATTTTGGGGGGCATTCCTCGGCTCGAAACGCCCGTGAACCGCGTGATCTCTGGCCGTTGGACGTTTGACTCTTGGCTCCGCTGGCGTCTTGTGGCACCTTCGGTCCCAGTCTCGCTCCGGCGCTGGGGTCACCGATCAAGTTTATTTGTCGGTAGCTGGGCGCGCCCCAGTTGGAGCATGCGTCGATCAACGAACATCTCTAGTTACCACTGCTACCGCGGGTAAAGATTGGCCGCACCTGATTCGTGAGCGAAAAGAGCGAGTACCCGCCTTAATTTTTCCTAGCCCCGACCAATCCGTTTATTTAAGGGTGTCCTTGAAAGTTACCGTTACCAACATAATGTGTGTGTTCGTATGATTGAACTAGGCTAACCGACATTCGTTTTGTTTCAATTAGAATTGGTTTCAGATAGTCTTGACAGGTCGTTTGTCTAAGACCTTACACTGACTTCACTAATAAAACAAAGCAGGTAAGTTTTTTTTTGTTTTTTTTCAAGTGTATTGGCGCCATTTTTTTTCCTCCATTTTATTTCGGTGCTAAGAGCTATTTCGGAAGTGTATTAGTGAAGCACAACTTCTGCACGTTGTGACAGAAGATTATGGCCTAATGCTCGATGCCAGAGACTTGAAGCTTAATCCTTCTGACCTGATGACTATACAGGGTATCAAGAGTAGCCAATGGGAACACAGACTAAAGCCGGGGTAACACTGCTTATACATCGCACAAAAGACAGCCTGCACAGAGATTCAAACGCGAGTCACAGCGATATCCGTGCTTCGAATGCCGCATGGCAATGCGTTCAAGGAGAAACTTGACACGCGGCATTCGAATCACGAATATTGCGTTGACTCGTGTTTGCAGACTGTCTTTTGTATGATGTACGATCAGTATGACCCCGGCTTAAAAGTTCACTGATTTCATGTTTTTGCCTACTGACACAATAAAAATATGAAAAATTTACAGGTTGCTATTGTTTATAGATAGAAATTATAATATATATATATATTGAAGAGGAATAAGAAAATAATGAGAATTCTTTATTTCGAAACATGTATAAAAGTGCGGTGCTTCCTCCACTTTTCTCCCATCTCCCTATTCTTTTGGTGTTGAGGTCCTTTTAACAAGTCGCAATCCTTTTTTTCTTAATAAGCATGTTTTCTATCTCTCCCTTCTGCTGCGACCACGTGACAATCGAGCAGCTGTGAGATCAGCTAGCGATTACTCTCCACCCGCTCCCGCAGCGGCTGTTGTCGCCTCTGCGGAGACAAGCTTTATTCGCTTTTGTTTGTCTCATTGTGAATTCCGCTGGTAGATCCGGAGCACCTTCCAAAATCCGCGAGAGAGGCAAATATCCGCTCCGTAGGACCTGCTCCAAATCGACGAGCGGAAGATGGACTCATATTTGTGGAGACCCGCCCGAGACGGTCTGTCGTTCAAAATGGCCGCTGCTCGAACTTGACAAGCCGACCAACGTCTCAGCCGACAGAGCTTTCCGATGACCAGTCACTACTGCCACAATCTAGCTGCTGAAATAACAGCCGACGCAGGCCGGGCGCAACATCCATACCACGCAGCCCATGTCACAAACAACGGGGAAGACGTCTATGTTCGCCACCGTCACACACCTTTCGACCGCTTTGAAGCGTCGGGGCAAGCACAGCGATCTCCATCGGTGGAGTTCAGATTGCTGGTAAGACTAATAAACACAAAGAGGTAACAGACCATCACTTGCACGGCTGTTGCATGGTCTGCTCTTGATTTATAACACGAGAAAAGGCCGGAAGCATGCAGCGAAAAGGTAAACAATCAGTTGCGACAAAATTAACAGGCCTTGCATCTGTTTCCTTCGCATTTGTTGTCGTTATTTTTCTTGTTCTTCCTCTCACGATCACAGATGTGAGCGCTTACGATTCGCCACTCTCCACTACCAGCTATGCACCCCTGATCTACGCAAGGTAGGAGGCTAGGAGCGTTCGAGCTGTCACAATCCCGCGTAAACAACCGACGCACCCGAACAGATCCAACTCGACGACCCGGCTATAGTACAGCATACCCCGGCCCGTCCGGCGACCTCACCGCGCATGCACACCGGCGAGTTGCACACCGCCGCATGCACACCACGCGCTTCCGTCAACTGCCGCCAAGATCCGTGAAATCCCAGGGATGAAATTCGGCGGGGTTGAAGGCGCCCCACGGGGCGGGCGCTGGCACAGATCTACGAGCGGAAGATGACCAACTTAAGCCGGATCTGCCAGCGGAAGATGCGCGCTCCAAAAGGGTTGCTTTCGGAGTGTTCCGAATCCTGCGAGCTGAATTCACCATACATTTTGGTCTCTCAGGAGCCTAAATGCTCCCACTAAATTCAAGCCGAATTCAGTGACCTGAAATCCTACAACTCTTACGACCTATTTGTACGACGTGCTGCAAATCTCCAATTGGAAAATGTCAGCCAAAGAGGAACATTTAAATGAATAGGGAAATGAAATGACGAGGCCGCGAGCTCTCTACATATCGCTTCAAAATCGGCCAGGAAGAAGCGCCATGCGTATCGCGCTCGTGACGTCGCGGGCCTCTGCGCGGTCAAGGGTACTGTAGTTGCGAGCGTTTCCACTTGGTGGCGTCAACGCGTGACAATTTCGCCAGGTAGTACTGTCCGAGGATTCGCGGCCAAGCCAGTATTTTATGTGCCGTGAGCGTTCGGTTCACCGTGTTAGTTTTACACCACGGAAGTAGGAGCTCGAGGAAACCACTAAAAAGAAACAGAACCCAGCAATGGCGACACTATCTGTATAAGGTATTCATTGGGTGCCATATTTGAGGAGTGGTATTGTTGGCCTGGCAGAGGTCCCCGCATCCTCAGATGAAGCACCTACCTATCGTCTGCTAAGAACGGCGATCTTAACGGCGTGGAATGCACGTTCCGGAAGCAACTGTGGAGTTCTTCGCCTAGCTTAGCGATTCTGTTCAAGCCTGAATTGCCTATAGGGAGTATTCACTGGGCGCCATATTTGTGGGTGCTGTTTAGAGCGCATGCTCAGAACGAGCCCACAACAAGAGGCTGCTAAGACCGGCAATCTTGAGGGTGCGGAATGCACGTTGCAAAAGAACTGTGGAAGCTCGCCATCAGCACGCGCTCAGCAGTCGCGCACACAGCTATGGCCACCAGTGAATACTTCCCATACACTTGCACTATACTTCCGTGTGTGACGCTGGGGCGGGAGGAATTCTATAAAGCCCCTTCATGTTTAAAAAGTAGAGCAAGGTGCATCGATGCATGAGGCACGTGCAACGTGCAGCCCTTGGGAAGATCATGGCGACACAGTGCAGTACTGAGCTCGATTTCAGACGCCATGTTCTTCTTAGATGTGGCGGACGACACGTGTCTCGAGCATTTCTAAAACAATGAACTGCGCCACTTTTCTCAGGATAGAAGGGCTTTAAGGCATTCAACGCCCTAACTACATCAGCCTCCCAACTACCAGGTGGTATTGAGAAATCGTTTTATTCGTTTTAAAATTAGTTTTCGTGCATTTACGAGCGGAAGACTGGTGTTTCAAAGGTGTTGACACAACGTAATTTCTGGCTAAACAAAGAAATAAGAGCTGAAATTTCGTTTCCGTACCCCTTTCAAAAGTGAATTAGTAAAATTTTCGTGCATTGGGTTTGCTAATTATCGCGTCCCACTCGTTCTCTGACATCTCAAGTCGTCGATATGTATATCTCAGAGGAATACTTTGTTTATATTGAATGCCTTTTTTTTTTTACGTCGCTTTACGTTTTTTGTAAAAGGGTAAAAAACAGCGTGAGAAACGACACCAGCAGAGGTGTACACACACAGCGCTCTCTGTGTGTGCACCTTATCTGTCCATGTTGTTTTTCGCGCTGTTTTTTACCCGTTTACAATGCTATAGCAACTATACACTCTAAAAAAAAGCCCGTACGTCTACTTTCCCGCACAATACTCAGAGAGCCAATCACCGCAACGTACGGAGGCAGCTCAGCAAATGACGATGCCGAAACATATGTTTAGACCAAAAAACAACGTCTGAGTTGTGTCATTAAGCAATGCAAGTGTGACGTTTTTGCATTGCTTAATGTCACAACTGAGGCTGCGTTTTCTGGTCAAAACATACGTTTTGGGCATCGTCATTGGCTGAGCTGCTTCCGTAAGTTATTGTGATTTGCTCTCCGAGACGTTGTGCGGGAACGTAGACGTACGGGCTTTTTTTAGAATGTTGCCCAACTTACCGATGTGCTCCGTCTTTCTCCGCGCTGGGAACGGGATGCAAAGTTGCGAGTCGGATATCACGAAAACTTGGTAGCGGAAGTGACGTCTCTCTCGAATATAAGTCAGGTGACAGCGGTTCACGTGAGATATGCACCGATTCAGTTTCCCTGCTTAATTTGGCGAGGAAATTGATGTCACGTGACCTGACATCACGTGACCTATACACACATTTAGTTTCCCCGCTCGCTACATTTAGCGGGAAAATTACATCACGTGACCTAGACGTTAGTTATTTTTGCCCCGCTAAATTGAGCTGAAAAATTGATGTCACGTGACCTGACATCACGTGACCTATACACCAATTCACTTTCCCCGCTACATTTGGCGGAAAAACCGATATCATGTAACTCGACGTCACGGGATGTATACACTAATTAAAGTTTCCCCGCTAAATTTAGCGGATCATGTGACATCAATTTTTCCGCAATATCTAGTGGGGAAACTGAATTGGTATATAGGTCACATGATGTCAGGTCACATGACATTAATTTTTCTGACAAATTTAGCGGGAACACGTAACTGGTGTGTGTGTCACACGTAACTGGTGTGTGTGTCACGTGACGTCAATTTTCCCGCTAACTTTAGCGGAGAAACAGAATTGGTCTGTAGGTCCCGTGACGTCAGGCCACGTGACTTCGCCTATACCCGAGCCACGGGCATTCACTTCTTGCGCTCCCGCCGTCGTCATGCGGCACGAGCCCGTAGTCGCATCTCCAGCTGCCACAAACAACACACCTGGGACGAGTGGACAAGACACGGCCTCTCGTATATCACCCCCCCCCCCCCCCCTCACTTCTTGTGCTACCCACACGTAGTTGTACGTAAATGTATGCAGCACGGTACACCCATGCACCGACCGAGTTTTTCTTCTAAATTTTGGTCTAAACGGAAAGTCCTCAATTTGTAAGCGGAAAATCCCTGCAGGTAGTGACACGATGTTTTCGATCTCTTAGATTCTCATCCATACAAGTCTGTTTGACATATTTTGTGAACACGTATTTTATTTAGCATTGCCACAGGATTGATGTCGAAACAAGAATATACATAAACGAAAAGCAGTAGATATCAGGTAAAGGGATAACCTCTTTTCTCCTTCCTTGGTATAGCCGGTGAGTGGTTAAAAGCTCAGTGGAAGCTCCTCCTATCCCTTTCTACTTCAGAAGAGCGAACGCTGGACAGGAGGCGACCTCCTCTCCAGCTTTTGCTTTGCTAAAGTGGAAAGAGGTGGGAGCAGTTCCTCCTGCATTTTTAACCTGTCACCAACTATAGTCGTGTAAACCTCAGACCCCCCTCCCAATTCCATAGACTACTCCTTGCGCAAGCTTGTCTCATTCTCACAGGGTGAGATTGCAACAGTACGCCAAACGCCACGTTCAAAATTTTTGTCGGCAAGAATAAAAGAAATATATCGTATCCAGAAACCGGCAAGGATTCCATCAATCTTTCAGAAACTGCGCCGGCCGATCCGAAAGTATGAAGTACGAAATAAAAGTTTTTTTTGAGAACAGCGCTTAAAGAAAAAAAAAAGAAGTAAAAAAAAAAAGGACGAAAAAAAAAAAAAAAAACTTGGGCCGAAGAAGACAGCATGCTATCGAAATCTCTCTCTTTTTTGTTGGTGCGTGTGTGTCATTGTTGCCTTATCCCGACTTACGAGGCCGGGCTGACTGAATAGCGGGCGCAGATTTATGAGCGCCACGGTTCCGACTGATCGGGCGGTGCCAATTTTTGACGTCCGACGCATAAATCAGGCGGTGACGCAACGCTCTGCGGCGGCGAGGCCGCGGCGTGGACGTCGTCTGCGGAGACGATTTATTATACTTAAGCCTACTCAGGCGATGACGTTGCTCCGGTGACAATGGCCAGCAACGCCCGGCAGGAATGGTCGTCAAAACTGAGCGCACGTTTCGCGTAGACCCTCGTTTTTTATTTGCTCGTAATGACAAAGAAGGCGTGTCTTTGAAGCCCGGAAAAAGTCCCCCCGGGGCTGGTCACAAAGTTGAGTAAACAAGACTGGGACAAACAGGGCCAGGTCTTTGACGGCCACCTCGTCTGGAGGCGGTTAGATGTCGCTCCAAGCATGGCTGCCTAATCCGGTCGAATGACTCCGCATCATTTTTTTTCTTTCTGCCCCTTCTCTTTTCATGGAGAGGAACTCAAAAGAAACTCGTAAGTAGCCCCCTCTTTTTTTTTTTCTTTCTTTTTTACGTTTCGCTATATAGTGTAGTTAACATTATTTGTGTCCGAGTCGCTGTTCAGGTGATTGTCGGCGAGTTTGTAAAGTGTGCTGAACAAATTGTTCAATGGAATAAGTCTCGGGATCGTGCGAAATAAAAGCAAAACTCTCTCTCCTCGACGCACACATCTTTGGTCGTATCAAGTTGTCAACAATTATTTTACTTACTGTAGACGCGTACCTTTGAGGAAATCTCACCCTTCAAGATTGCAAAATCTTCCTAAATAATACCCCAATTTTAAATTAAAAAAAAAGACAAGGTACAATTCCTGTCACAGTTTGAAGTGGACCTTTGCATTTTACATCTGAGACAGAAGTTGAAACTAACAACCTATTATTAAAAAACGAAATCAAAGCTAAACGTGCCAAATGGACCTGCTACACGAGCTGACACCAAGACATTCTTCTCATAACCACAGAAAAGAAAAACAAAAGCCTAACTTATTTTGGACTGGCCGAAGACGGATATTGCGTGGAAGAGAGTGAAGGACAGGGTAACATATAGAGTGTGACTAGCGTGAAGCTTTACGGACAGGACATTGGCGGGGTCCTTCCGTGTTTCGGTGTCTTCACGCAAAAGTTGATTTTTTGTCAGCCGCATTTCGTTTAACACCCAAACGCAAGTGTGGACGGAACTGGGGATGGTGCTCCAAAAAAAGAGTGCTGGGTGAGGAACTTAGTGGCAAAAACAAACAACTAGAAAAAAAAATTTTTTTTTTCCAAGGAAGTAAGGCGGTTCAGCGAAGCATCCCAAAGAGAGCTGTGCGGAGTAGCAGCATTCCTGGGAGAAGGCGTCAAAGACCCGACTTTGAAAAATTATCTGTCCGACTTTTGTGAAGGTGCCCGGCGTTTCCACCCTCTTCTGTGAGCCGACTCCGAAGAGCGCGGAAAAAAATTGAAAGAGCGAAAAGAAGGCCTACGTCAACAAACGCAAAAGAAAAAGGAAAAATGAAAGAGAGTCAAGTTTAAATTTGAGTAGGGGTCGGGTGTCTCCCTTTCCTTGACTGACGACGGACTGATCTGGGGTGTCATTTGTTGGGTGAAATACGGCGCTGCTGTCCGGGTTCATGATGACTAATTTGATATATGTATCTGCCCGATAAGCCGTCCCCTCACTTTTGAAAGTCGCCCCTTTTGAAAAGAGGTAGAAGTGAGGGCCTTTGGCCCGGTTCGCCGGTTGCCACTCCTTTTGTGCATTCACCGGGTTGTTATGGCAGCGCCGATGTGCTTGTGGCGCAAGCCGCTGGTAGCGGTGGTGACCCTAAGGGGTGCTAATGTGGCGCTGTCGATGGAGCAGGGGCCTTCCCAGCCGCTCGGCCCACCGCTCTTGCTCTCGACAGCGGCGGAATACTCGGGCCATGGCATAAGACCATTAAAAAAAATATCCTTCCGCGTGCTGCCATTTTTGTTTACTGGGTTGTGAATTGTGTCATGTGCAATAGCTCTCCTCTGCGAAATATCGTACACCGAGCATGCGGCTCCGAGCAGTGAGTGGGCATATTTAGCCAGAATGACAAGCGACGGAAAGATGCATAGACCAAGATTACCTCAAGGGCGCCCTCTTTGGGGCGTTTAGCCTTAGCTCGCCATGCTCGCGCTGTAGGGCACAGAACGTCATCGTAGCCTGCGGATTTGATGTGTGACGCTACAAACTCGCTCGCTCGCTCGCAGAGGCATTTGAGTTGTTATCGCTGCACCCTGCCACACCTTCGGCTTGAAAGGGCGCTGCCGCGATTAGAAGAATGGGGCAGAGGCTGAACACAGACGTTTTTAGGTTACGTTAATTAACTGCTTATTTTTTTTTTTTCTTCTCAGCGATTTTTTTAGAATTATTATCGGTGTATTATATCGCGTGAGGTTGCAGGAAGGCTAATCGAATCTGGTACCAAAACAGTTACTCCTAGCGAGTCACGCCAGGCGTTACAGCTTGACCATAGCCTCCTATATACTGACAAAGCCTAGCAGATCGCCACGAGAAGCGGCCGCCAAAATGGAAAAGGTGGAGCGGCAGACAATGGATGAGAGGAGAGCCATGTGACTGGCGACCCGCTGCTGCGAAACGCCGAAACACACTTCTCCTCATCGAACAAGTGTGTTTACGGTCCTAGCCGCTGCAAAAGCTGTGCGCTGACATCCAGGTTCCCCGAGAAATGGTTCTTTGGTACTTTGCGCTACCAGATCCTCGTGCTCCAAATCTGCGACCGGACACTCTATGGCTCCGTCGTCGAATCGCCAGGCTTTGTAAGTATAGAGGAGGCTATGGCTTGACGTTTGATCGAAAATTTTACTTGAGCGCCATTGTCCAATTTGACGCACTGCATGCTGTGTATACGCAAACCCTAATAAAACTAACAAAACAAAAGTTCAGGTCTGGGCAGTATCACCATACAAATATTACGCGATAGTATCTTAGGGATATTTTGGAGTATCTGTATTTCTCTATCGAAAAACATTTGAAAAATGTATTTGTATCTCAGTAGGGAAATATAGTTAGCATGTATCAATTGTGTTGGAATCCTCTGCCAGGCTTAGGTATCTCGTTACATTTGCTGTAGAAAATTAACTGTCGGGTTTTTACGATAACCTGAGAAGCACCTTTTCGGTGAACCCGACACAGGAAGAAGCCCCTCTAGTAGGAGAAAGCCTAAACATAAAAAAAAAAAAAAAAAAAAAAACATGAGAGAAAAAAAAAGTGGTGCGATGAAAGGTTACTTGCAAGACTGTGGAAAGTTGATCGAGAGCGTTGAACATGGTTGCAAAATATAAAAAGCGCCAAAAAAAAAAACAACCGTACAGCGCTTTGTTAGTGTGTTTCGTCCTGTCCCTCGTTTTTCTAGGCACTATTCACCTCTCGTAACCATTACTTGCAAGAATAGCAGAATAATTTCCTCCCACAATGCCCTCTACTCTTTCCACTTTAGCGAAGCAAACACTGGGAAGGAGGCGAGTGAAGAGGGGGAAACCATCAATCACGGACATTAGAGAACTTGGAGCTACTTTTCGTCTTAGGCTGCAACAGGCTTCTTGCAGACTATAGGTATGCCTTACTGCAGAGAGAGGTTTGGCTCCCTTGTTCACTCTAGAAGCACTTAGAACTTCTGCACTTCGGCGACAGTTTGGGGCACTCCTTCACAAAGAGCAAAA
Source organism: Ixodes scapularis (assembly GCF_016920785.2). Taxonomy (NCBI): domain Eukaryota; kingdom Metazoa; phylum Arthropoda; class Arachnida; order Ixodida; family Ixodidae; genus Ixodes; species Ixodes scapularis. The sequence continues at coordinate 26,367,034 of NW_024609884.1, read as the reverse complement.
AAAGGTTGATTTCGGGAAGACGCCTTTTGTCAAGCAGTGCAGGCAGTCGCTGGCCCTCGTTACTTACATGTGTAACTGGGGGCAGTAATATTTTTGACGGCATTCTAAGTGGTAAGATGAAAAACCTGAGGTAAGGGGAGCACCTACCGTTACCTTTAAGAGAAAACCAACGTGAAAAAAACAAACATATTTAATTATTTTTTTAAAGCAATGAAACAAATCAGGTTCATTTTATTTAAATGAGGTTTATTTGATTTAAATCACATGATAGGATTTAAATGACTTTAGCTAGACAATAGTGATTATTTATCACTTGGTGTATTTTCAAACATGGGAGATCAATTGATCAATTCGTTCGATCACTGGTAACAATGCGGGAAAGAAAGAATTACTGGAAATTTAAAACGTTTAATTAAATGTTTATTGATGAAGTTACCACCATATATAAACAAAAACAACTTGTTTCTTTTTTTTTTTTTTTTACTTATTGGAAATGTTTCATTTACTTTTTTTCGCATTTCGACTTCATTGCAACGGGACATTTTTTTTCTAATTTTCGTTTCTTTATTTTGCGTTTTGATTTTCAGGCAATGATCTTCCGTAACTGACAAACGAAGAAGGTGGCAGGTGGAAGTCGAGCTCAACGCTCCTATCTGCTGAGGAGATCACTTGTTTTTGCTCGTGTTCTGTCATATATAAATAGTTCTTACCTAATCACTTTTATTAAAAAAAAAACCAAATGCACATAAAAAATTTAATGATAAACAAACGGGGAAATCAAAATAAAATGTAGGGGTTATTTCTATGGGACGGTATGATTTAAATCATTATAGTAAAAGTGGTCTGATTTAAGCCGCGATTTAAATCATAATGATATTTATTCTCCATCCTGATATAAACTGCCACAAAGAGAGGAACACCAACTCTATCCATTGAATTCGTCACAAGGCCCCCAGCCACCTCGGTGGCTCCGAGGCGAGAGCGCTGGCGGGTTCGAATCCCGGCCGAGGTGCCCGCAATATGACGGAGAAGCTGCCGTGTAACCGAGCTTTCGGTTGCACGTCAAAAGATCCCCAGGTGGTCAAAATTAATCCTCAGTCCTCCGCTGGGGCGTGCCAGATGCCCGTCATTGGTTTGGCACGTAAAACCCCCAAATTTGACTTTTCTGACAAGAAGCCCCCTTCCCACTTTCCACCTCATGATAAAAAAAAAAAAAAAAGTTTTTGTATGTATCTGTATTTGTATCTTGGAATACTTTTTTCGCCATTCTTGCAGAAATATCGCTGGGATATCCCGTTACCTAAACGACAAGTGTATCTCAATATTTGAAATTTAACCTTAAAATTGATGTATACTTGTGTGTCAATTTTTAAATTCATGTATCTCAGTATTTGCATCCCGGAGTACTTTTTTGGAATATTCCTGCCCAGCCACAAACACAATACAACAAATGTATTGCTTTTAACGCTTCAAACGCACACAGAGTTTTTATATGTAAAAAAAAAAATGTTGATAAATGAAACAGCACACCTTTGAATGTATGAAATAGTACGAATATGCCTAATTTTAGATGAAATATTAAAGCATTCGAGTGCGTTATTATTACTATCAACGAGGTTACCCTTTTCCTCTAGGCTCATGATCAGAGGTACTCATGTTGTAAATAAACACATAAATAAACAAACAAACACACATACAAAAAACAAATATGTCAACCACTTTGTCGATTTGTTGGGCCTTTTTTTTTATCTTACATCGTTCTTCTACATGGAATTGTGTATTGGTGCTTGACTTGTGCGGTAGCTTCTCCGTGCTGCGGACCCTAGGAAACAATGAGTAAGAAATGAGATTCAACCGCGAGGGAAACTGCTTAAAATGAATTAAAATGTGAGAATTTCACGAAGTTACCGTGCAGAAACAGATAAAAAATAACTAAAAAAAAAGCGGCTTAATTGCTTTTAGAAATGATCCGGTCGCACAAATTCTCGGTTCCTGCAGCTGTTGAACCTTAGCAATATTAATTACGCTACAGAAACTTCCCCACTCCTCAGCTACTGTAGTACGCCCTGTTCCACGTGAACTTAAAATGCCTTCAGAACGAACTTTGTTTAAGGATTCGGCGAACCAGCGGCTGCGGATGTACACGCGTAGGGTCGAGATTGCGAGCTGATTCGACGAATCTTCAAAGCACTTCGTTCTGAAGGCCTTTAAATGATCGTAAAGCAAGGGTATAATTTTCCTGCTTGTAGCCACCGATAACTTAAGAAACTCAGGACGCACGTAGTTTGTTTTGTTGACGCTTCGTCATTCGCTTCTTGGCGTTCTTGTTGGCTGACGTCGCAATCGAAAATCACTTGCGCCTCTAGAATCCAATAGAACCTTGGTGCGAAACCCTCGAAAAGATTTCGTCGCGAAAGCGAACGAACATGTGTTAAGGGGGCCCTGCAATCATATTTAAGCGTCTACCTTTTTTGCGGTTTCCACGTCTTTTGAGGTTCGGGCAAGCCAGGGGGCACGCGGAGAGAGTAACTAAATATCAGTGCGTCATATCTTAACCGGGCAACGCGGAAACCTCCTCCACCTACGGGGGCGACCCGCGCTGCCGAAAGTGCGCGAAACGTGAAGTCTTTGGTCCTGGGCTTACTTCTGGTCAGAGCCGCTAAAAGCTTTTTTTTTTTTTTTTAGTCGAAATACAAAATATATGTGGCGCAAACCGTTTCAATTATTTATGAAATTAGTTTTTGTTCAGTATTTTAGATCAGAAAAGAAACAAATGCAGTTTATAAAGCACGGAAACAAGAAATGACCCTTCAACATACCTGCCACCAAGCGGCGGAAAAGGCGGCGCATACTAGAAATAGGTAGTGGGACCAGGCCCCGACGAGCGGCGAGCGTAGAAAGGTCCCGGATGTACGCGGCAGCGCTGCGGTCGTATGGGCTCGAGGATCCGACCGGTTCCGATTGTTCCGAAGGCCTTCGGCGAGCAGGTTTAGCTTGCGGTTTGGGCGTTTGGCGGTATGGCGGCGCGAAGTGACTCCCGTTCTTAACTGATATTTACCCCGTGTTTGCTGTCGTTTGTGGCCAATGAAGTGTCATGCCAAATTAGTGTTTAATCGCTCAGCAAATGCAGTGCGAGCCGCCCTGGCCGCCCTCTTCATCTAGCTTATCCAGAACATGCTTTAGTGGCGCCCTCTCGAGCCGTCGACACGGAGTGCGGCAGCCGTGCGCGCTCGCTGGGCTCACTACCCCTCCTCTGGTTCAGGGCCAGTCAAGCCAGGACCAAGGACGTCATGAAGGAGGTTATTTTTTTGCTTGTTTTCGTAATTTTAATTTGCCTATAGCTTTTAAATTAAAGCGAAAATTCGAGAAAAGAAAAGTTTTAATAAGCTACTACGTTAAGTGCGCTCAGGTCCGGTGCAATTTAAAAACCAGTAAAAAAGTCGTTGCAGGGCCCCTTTAAAAACAATGCGAACGTGGACGACAGCGACAATGTTGCCTCGGTGTAACACATTTCGGAAAAAAAAAAAAAAAATAAAAAGCCATAATTAGTTTTGGACAACGCGTGTTGCCCGGTTCGGTGGATGAGGGAATCTTAAAACACGACACTACTTGGAGCTAGAAACACACAATCAGTAACGTGTTTATTTCAAATAATTTAGACAAATAAAAGCCTGGAAAATGCTATTTAGCAATATTCAGGCCTGGGGTGCAAATGAGACAATTTGAAGAATTATTACCTAACTGCGAAAAGTGATCGTCGGAAATGTCACACCTACTGTCTTGAACATTCAAACAGTCAGTTGAAATTTGAATTGCCGGCAATGATCAGACCACATATCGCTAGAGTAATAAAAAAATAGCGTGTCTTCTTACTCGTTGAAAATATGTTAAAAATCATCTCCGAAAGTGAGAGATACAAAGCTCGGAGAATTAAAACTAGCTTTGCCGGGAATTAGTGCTCATATTTGGAGCTTAAAAACGGCAGCTGGAGAAACGTACAGTGCACCCCAAACTTAACGCCGCCACTGGGATCCCAAACATTGAGCTCGTGTTGGCTGCTTACTGTTCAATTTGTCACCAAAACGTTCTGGATGCCTTCTCAGGTTGGGATAGAAATCGGGAACCCAAACACTCTTCAGATAGTGTAATCGGCCGCCGCAGGGTCTGTTCGAGACGCCACATGGTGGGGCGGCGTTACGTTTAGGGCGCACTGTATACTTGTTTGAAAACCCCGCGGAGAAAGGCAAATGCATGGAGAGCGTTAAAAAATATTTATTATACCGTCAGTCGCGCTTTTTAAATGATTGCAGCTTAGCGCTAGGCCACACAAAACGCTTTGAAGCACACTTGACGAGAGCGTCTTTGAGCTCAGATGGGAATTCCATGAAGCTCGGAGCGGCTCCATACGCTGGCGTGAATCATGAAAATAGCACCGATCTTGTCTTGCTCCGTTGGGGCTAGCTGCTTTGTTGGCCACTAGAAGAATCTGAACAAAGTAAGGAGCGGATAATACAGACAATGACTATTTATACCGTCACTGTCACTGGTGAATGCCGTCTCGCGGTAATTTTCGCCCTTTTAAACGCATGCACTGGCACTTTGCAGAGTACATTTGCAGAGACATCGCACCATGCAGACGAACGAAGGTAAACAAACAAAATGGCGGAATGTTCCCCGTGTTGGTTGCGCCTCAGCTCGTTGTGACTAGATCTGACAGGGTGTTCTCCGACTGTCGGAGAACAAATAGGTGAACACGCTTGCCGGGCGACAAAGACATACTTCCCGGTAGTTGGTGTTTCCTCGATGTGACAGAGTCACCAGGAACATGCTCCCCTCGTGTTGATGGACAAAGCTGTCCAACTGTTTCCTTAAAATGACTGCGCTTTAGTAAAAAAAAAAAAAAAAAAAAGACTATTCGATTTTTTTTTGTTGTTTTTTTGTTTTAGAAAACATATCTATGCACAGTAATCGAAGTAGGTTTTCAAGGAATCCGTCCGCATTCGGCCAAGCAGAATAGTCCCGAGAAGTGGCGGCGGGGCGCAAGCGCCAAGACCGCAGACTGTATGCTCTTCGAGGTTTTAGAGTCTGATTAGGGCTCGCAAACTAAACAACGCGACAGAAAAAAAAAAAAAAGAAAAAGAAATGTTTTCTAGTTTCATTTTTGCCAGGGTTCCGGTTGCAGAGCGGGGCAAATCCCAGAGCTCGGAGTGGCCGTCTTTGATTGCGCGCCGTGCGAGGAACCGGTGTCCGGAGAGATGGCGGCTTCGAAAGCGACCCAAACCGCCCCAGCCCCCCTTCCGCCCCCCCCCCCCCCCCCCCCCAAAAAAAAAAAAAAAAAAGAAAGAAAGAAAGAACCGCGGCGCCTCCTTTCCCCGCGTTTGTATACGGTGCTCTCTCGGTGCTCGATTTTAATCGCGTGTTCACAGGGGACCTCTTTCCCCAACCGCGCTGATGTCCCTTCTTTTTATCAGCGCTAACGTTCCTTGGGCCTCTGCAGTTTCTTTTCTTTTAGGGGAAAGGGCGGCTCCCTCCTTTCTGGGGCCAATCTATAAATCGTCTCGCGCCGTGTATCGGGCTCGGCGCGATGGGGCAGCTTTTATGGGGTATCAATCCTGATTGTTGGCCGCGGCGCCCGCTGGCCACTGCGTGCTCCTGGACTCGCTCCGTTCCAGAGATATTTCCTTCCCAGGCTACGGAGGGGAACGGGAAAATAAAATGGAACAATAATAAGCGAGGATGGACGCACCGCGGCCGAAAGATGAACTTTGGAATGAAAACCTCTTAAAAGTGCGCGGGTGCGGACGGCGGTGTGGGAAACAACGGAGCCCGGCTGAAAACTTGGCTTCCTCGGGGATTTACGAGGAGCTGGGGCTTTAAAAATCAGTCGCCTTCCTCTCGGCCTGGCTATCGGCCCTTCTTTCTCCTTGGACCCTATTGTTTCTGATCGTCTTATCAGGTCTGCACCATAACGGGGCTGCTTTTTTTTTAACACTCGCACGTTTTTTTAGTCTTCTTTTGTGGATTCTCATATGTTTTGTTTCGTTTTATCTCGTTGTGTCGAGTACGGTGCTTTAAATTTACTTTGGGGTCTTGTAGGAGCGAGCCGCTCCGCAAATTACCCAATTTCGTACAGCTTCCATTTGTGTGGCTTTAAGCTTCTTCGCTCTTCGGAGCCGTGTGATGGCGATGATGGCGGTGGTGGCGGTGTCACGTTTGCGGGCCGTTAGGCTCCTGTTTGCCCACCGCTTTCGGAGCCGATCGCCGTCGGGCTTTGGCGTGTGGAACGTGGACAGATGAAACGCCCTCGACATCGCGAGCGGCAGGCTCGCTTTGAGATCGCGGTTCCTGATGCCGGTATTTTTGAGTTTCTGTATGTGTGTGTTCACTTATACCATTGTATAAAGCCCTTGCACGGCTCTTGTTTACTCGCTCGGGAAAGTTGAAGGCAATATTTACAGATGCATTTCATCGATCCAGTCATTTTATTATTGAAGTAGCCAACTCTACAGAATAGCGAGGAGAGTTTTGGCCGAACGGATTTTGTTTTGGTTGTTGTTTTGCTATTGATAGGCGTTGCTTCGAATATTTGTTGTAGACAACAATGATCGGATTAAAACAAAAATGGTGGGACCTGATTTGCCTGCATTCTTCGCTTTCTGATATCTTTCTTTAAATTTTCATCCTGTTTCTACAGCATGCTGGCGGCAGAAAAACTGTGGACCAATTGGCGTCGGCGTACAACGGTTCATCGGGCATCTGCGATCAAGGCAGCTTTTTAATCCGGTTGCGTAGGGAGTGTTGCTTTTTAGATCGGGCAAGGTCACCGCGCGCAAGTGATTTTGGAGGAACGTTGCCTTTCTCTTTTGTGTGTTTTCATTCCCTGGCTTGTTTGGTTGTAACACGTGTAGTATTTATACTCTATGTCAACAGCAATAAAGTTCCGGTGTAAGTCAGCAATATTGTCTGTCAATCTCTTTTTTTTTTTGCTCTGTCCGTATCGTTGCGTTATTGTACTATTGAGTTGAGTTGAGTTGAAACGTATTCCTTAATTGTACTATTCAAACTCCCATAAAAATTAAAAAAAAAGATAGAAGAAAACAACAACAGCAACAACAACAACGGGGTTGTGTTGTTGCCGTGACTCGTTGCAGACTACGAAATGCGATAGCATCGCTTTTTTCAACTGAGGCCATGTTCCGCTCATTAAATTGAATCGAACCCTGGAGCGGGTAACTAATCATAAGGTGTCCGCACATTTTGACATAGTAAAGTTATTTTGTTGCTTGATTACTTCTTTGGCCTCTTTACTCCTTTATCTGCTAAAGGTGTGAAGTACTCGCGTGCTTTTCAGTGAGTTTCTTTCTCTTGCGAGGCATTGTCAAGAAAACCGCACCACATCCGTCGGGTGTCTCACCTTTATCATAGAGCGCGAAGCCAACCGCAACCCACGAAAAGAACTGTGCATCACCTTCACGCCACCGCTCGTCCGATGATGCACGCACGAAGTGACCCACAACCAGCGCATGTGCGCGATAAGGAGAGGAGGACTGGAGCGGAGCCAACGCCACCTAGAATCAGGAGTTCTTCCCGTGACGTCACGGTTGGAGGCGGTCGGGTCGGGCAAGGCGCCGTCGGGATAGCGCTGATGTGATGGCGTCGCTCATGTTGACACATACAAGAATTATTATAGTTTATATTGACACACACAAGAATTATTCTCTAGAAAGTCATTTGGACGGAAAAAATGATCAGAACTAGCAAACAAATTTTGTTACGCGGGAAACAAACTGGCGCAGCGGAACAGCGCAGGGGTCTAAGCATCGCGAGTGGATTTACCTTCCTAGCTACGAGTTTGATTAACACTGGCGTGTTTTATTAGCTAGAAATATTGCTATACATAGCAATTTAACTAGAAAAATGTACGCAGGAAAATTATTAGGGCATATAATTATTGAGGTGCAGTGTGAGAACAAGGAATATGTATAATGATGCCTCGTGGAAGATGAGTTTATTTTTAAGCAAACTTTTTTTAGTAGTGCACATATTGGTCTGTAAGAAGGATGTTTTATAAACAGTAATTCCCATGAAATGGAAAGACACCGAGTTATGCGACATGGAAAAACATTTCCTAATAAATAATGTAATGCATATAGAACTACAATGTATTTTCAAGAAATTCTGTCTTATTTTCCATCCAAAAAACACACAAAAAAAAGTTTATCTACGTGAATCAAGAAAATTGACGGCGGAAATAGGCAAATATTTCCTATTTATTTATTTATTTATTTTATCCTCAGGGCACCGGGGCATTACAGGGTAGTAGGGAATAATAGGAATAACAATACAAAAGGAAGAATGAACAAAAAAACTCAAACAATAAGGAACATGAGGTTGGCAATAGAAGTACAAAAAAGAGCGTGCTCAGTCATTGATGTGAGAGATGCAGGTAAGAGGTTCAAATCATTAGAAGTTCTTGGAATAAAAGAAGCGTAATAAAACGTTAGAGTGACAAAATGGTACACCAACTTTGTGACGATGATCAAAGCGTGCTGAAACAAAGTATGGGTGGATTATCATTTGGGCTTTGAGGTAAAGAGCATGGTGATAGATTTTATGAAAAAGGGAGATTCGAAAAAAACATGCGACGATGTGCGAGGGTTCGAAGTAATAATGTGCTTTTCATTGACGTTACGCTTGCGGTGCGGTTATAGTTTGCAAAGTATAAAACGTGTAACTCTGTTCTGAACACCTTCAAGTGAGTTGATGAGGTAGATGGTTGAGGGATCTCAGATGGAGGCTCCATATTCGAGCTTAGGCCTATGAAAGAGTTAATATCTTTCTTCGTCTTCCGTGGTTATTCTTTTCGGGTAATCAGTCACAACGCGCGTTTACTAATCAGACACATATTAATGCTTATCATTTTTAATCGTTTACCTTTCAACAAAATGTTTCTTTTTAGTCAAGTTGCTATTTTGCATCGCGAAAGAAACATCAACAGGAGAACAACAAACCCACAATGAGCCAGTAGCTCTGTCGACGGACGGAGCTCACGGTAAAAAATCAATAAATAATAAAACGTTCTTACTTGCTAAAGTATTCATGCGATCAAACCATCGCCATTAAATGTGAGCATTACTACCTCAGACAACGGTCGATTGACTCCTCCTGACATCTCGCGGCAAACTTCAAAAAGTCTCTCGTCATAATCAAAAGAGAGCACAGAAGCTGTAGCATAATACATATAGTCGCAGGCGAACACGCTCTCATGATATTTACGGATGAGCCAGGCCACAATACGCTGTATAGCGGAAACCATTTTCGAAAGCTGATCGCGCATTACATTTCCGAAGACGTCGCCGTCGTGCTTAGGCTTGGCAGTGACTTAAATGCATATCCTCTTCTTCAGCAGCGTCTCGACGTTCTTTGTAGAGCATCGAATCTCACAAACGCACGAAAGGACGACTAAAAGGGAACGATTGAATATGCCGAGTCGACACACAAGTCGACGTCATGGCGGTGCCATGGCGGCGATGCGACAACAGTTGGGCTCTGGTTACTGGAGGTAATTTCATTTCTTTCATTGTTATAGAGATAATATTAGGGCTTGGCACGATGCTTCAATATTGTATCTTTGATACGAATTCTTGATACCCTCTAAAATAGTATTTTAGCTACCGATACGAGATACAGGAGCAAACTTATTTCCGATACAGATGCTCGGTATTGTATCCTAGATATTACGATACATCGCTTAAATAACATCTAACTAATCTTATAAAACAAGATACATGACCGTTTTATAATTATGAAATAATTCTTCGGCTCGATGCAGTGCTTCACACGGTATTTTTTATTTTTTTTTAAACAATGAAACACATGAACGCACTCACGAAATATCGTTTCGTTGAAATTATAGTATTGAACAACTTGTTTCTGAAAGTTATCTTTGTGTCTTATTCTAAAAATTGTTAGTCAAGCTCGGTTCCGTAGAACCGTCTAACCATTCGTTTACTTGGCTGGTGAACTAGAGAACTGACTGTAATATGGAGTTTTTTTTTGTTTTTTTTTTGTTATGAACAAAACGAAAGGCAAATATAATTTATTGGAGCTCATTCGTGTTTTGTTTTGTTTTATACATTTAAGTTCACATCTCGTAAAACATCACTGAAACAATTTCAGCAAAAGAAAGCAAAAGCATTTGCTCAAAGCGGTGATAGGAAAGTGCTCCGCGATGAGGGCGTGCGATGAGTGACGCGAATGATAACAGGCTGGAGCCGAGGAGCACGTTGCCGTGTTGTACCTCATGACGGCGCTTCTTAGGGAAGGGGACGAGCGGATCATGCCTACTTTAACTCGAGGAACTTGTAGGTGGCTAAGAAACTCAATTTTGACCTGTGCTTCTTGTCAACTAGGGCTTGTCGTGCAGTATACCCTATGGAAAATAAAGAATGCATATGATGCCGCAGACGTTAATGGCATGCATGTCGATGGACATGTGATATTCCTTCCGGTGCTGCCAAAGCCAATAACTGATTTTTTTATGTGAGTTACTGTGCGTGATGGCAGATATAATAAGGTTCCTTTGACAACCACCACACCTTGAAGTAAATGTGAAGAATTGCAGCCACTGATGCTTCCTTTGCGCTTGACTTCGTCGACAGAAGATCCTCGAATCTGCACGTGAACCTACCGGTGGTGGTTTCCAAAAGTGGTTTGCAGTATATGTGATCTGCGCCAGTCTTTTTGTGAAGCTTTGATTTCACCGCAAAGAGCGTTAACAGCAGCTCCCCGAGGGATCAATCAAACTGCGTTTAAGGTCGAGTTAAAGCGAACACGATTGGTTGCAGGACGTCGGAGTACTCAACAAGAAATGCAAAGTCTCTTCCTAGGAACGCCTGCAGTTTTAGCGCATCGCAGACATCTTGCAATTTCTCAGTTTCTCATTAGACCGTTATAGACATTGTTCAGTTGTAGGGCAAGGATGACATTTTAATAAAATGTATTGCTATAATCAAACTAAAAAAAAAAATATCATGAAAAAAAAAAAAAGAATCCTTAGAATTTAGATTTCTGTTTTCGCTCAGATCGCTTCCGGGCGCAAAACGATGTGGAGGGATGGATGTATATCAACGGCTCTACTCTTTATGATGGGCGGTAGCTTGCGCCACCTAGGCTAAAAACCAAAAATAATAAAACCCTTGCGCCTTCCGTCCCTTCTGCATTTCTTGAACTATCACCAGGTGGACCTTTGGGGGATCGAGCAACAACACTGGAAACGTGGCGTGACGCGTGCCTCATGCGTGTAGTCGGCGACTTGAGAACGGCGCAATTGGCGCCGTGCTTTTTAGACAATCCGACTTCGATAAACAGGTAACAACAAAAACAACAAACTTTTTTTTAAATATTTTAGTTGCGATAGCAGTTAATGGGATACTTTGTGGGTTTCACGCCGTCGAACGCTCTCCTTATCGACGCGGGCCATTTCCGGCGCTCCACCTAAAGATTCCACAATGATGTCACACCACTGACGTCAGGCCACTCGTCACGGCTCTGACGTTACGACGCGCATCACGTCACCTGTTATCTGGCTTCAACTGACACCATGACGTGACATTGCATGTCAAGTCACGTCGCAGAGTGACGTCACACGACTTAATGACGTCAAGTGACCCTGCAACGTCACGTGATAAGACGTCGTCACGTGACACCATGGTGACATGTAGAAACATGAACATGAGACTGCTGATATTGCAACATAAAAAACTAACGTTTTCCCAAATTATACCAGAAAGGTTCTCGGGCGATAAAACGAACGCAGTGGGTGTTAAGCCGGCGAAACCGCGGGCGTGAAATTAGATGGAGCTACACGCTTGAAACTTGAGTGCGCGATTTCGGAAGTGTTCTTCAGTCACCACAAGGCGGTGTTAGTTTGTGTCCAATAACATAGCATAATACCATAGTTACACTAGCGCTGTCCGTCATTGAGCTCAACTAAGTTGTCCAGTGTTATACGGTACATAGGCCTAACAAACCCAGAGGAGATGTACCTCACGGGACACAGTTGAAACCGAAACGAAACCAAAACTGATGTCAGATTACCTTTTTACAGCGAAGCCATATATGGCTAGGTTCGGAAAATGTTTGCGTGCGCGGACAGAGCGTGTAGATCGAGAATTCGCGGCCGTCGTAGTCCACCCACCAATCTCGTTCTCTTCTGGCATAGTCATCGCCCTAACGATGTTATCGCACTTGCACTTGGGACTTGCTATGGGGAGGAAGTGAGTAGTTCTCTCTGAGGAAGGAGAACGTGCCCTCAAAGAGCGAGAACGAGGGCAAAAGCGCGAATGGGCGCGAAAGCGACGAGACGCCGCTGCGGCCGAGCGCGCAGCGGCCGACGGGTCGGTACCATCGAGTTGCTGCTCTCTAACCGACGAAGAACAACAGCGTGCCCTTCTAGAGTGTCGGCGACAGCAGAAGCGTGAGTGTGATCGACGTCGTCGAGCGAAAACGACCGACGAGGAGCGGGCCGCTAACGCCAAGCGTATGCGATGCGCCGTCATGACCCCGAGTACCGTGAGTTGTCAATAGTCATCCCAGTACAGCTCCGCTGGTCATCCTTCTTCAGAGAGTGGAAGGGCACCAAGTGGTAAATTTATGCACACTTTTCATTCATTATAAACGTTTAAAACAAAATGAAATGAACTTCTTTTTATATTTCTAGAGTAAACAAATGATAATCTAAACACGAATTTAAGCGAGACAGACATAACGAGAGTCGTATAAGCACCGACATCACAATGACCGCCCTCGCCGAACTTTGGCTTCTGCGACGTGCCTTGATCGTTTTAGCGGCAGCTCTGGCCCCGAATCATAAGTCCGCCGAGAATATTTGCTGCTATGTTACTTTTTAGATACCTCCCCCAATCTTCCGCAAAATATGTCACTTCTGCTATGTTTAGTTTCTAGATTCTTCCGAAGCAGCGCCGCCCACGGCCAGCGCCGCTTCGCTGGCGCTGGCCATGGGCTGCAATAACGGCGGACGCCGCCATCTTTAGCTCTATTGGGGCGAACCTTCATCAGTTAACTGAGGTAGGCCAGCTCAGTTGAATTCAATGATCGTTAGCGGCTCAATGACAGTTGGCGCCGCCGTATATAACTCCGATCGATCGCGATTGAGTCAACTGTCGTTGGCTTAATGACAGTAAGAGCGCTAGTGTAACTATAGGTACCAATTTGTGTCAAGCAGGGATGGGCAAAACACATGCAAATGTGTATCGAAATACAAATACAAAATACTTCGTCGAAAATGTATTTAATTACAAATCTAATTACATTTCCAAAAAAGCATTTAAGTACAAGATACATATACAACCAACTGTATCTGGTGTCCTCCAAATACTTTTCCAAATACATTCCTCAAAGTTTGCGTCAGCGACATCAGGGCACCTGCCACGGGTTTCTGAATATCTCATTTTAATTTTGCATCGCACACTCGGGGATTAGTGTGCGAAGCTCTAGTAAGGTAATAGAAATATAATCACAAAACAATGTAGTCAGCTTGGACGTAAAAGGTGAAAAAAGTATAAAGCTTCAAGGAGCTTTTTTTTGTCGATTACATTTTGGTATAGACCAACAATGAACCGAGACGACCAAGACGCGCAGCACTAGCTACAGAATGTTTTACGAAAATCTGGACGACCCACGCATTTAGAATGTTCCAGGCAAAAATATGGATGGAAATTAGGCTGGAAGGCATCACAAGTTGTCACAGGCACTTATTTAGCCAGTCTGCCTGTGAGCGTGGATTTCGTCATTATTGTTGCCCTGGGCTAGCACCGTAATCACGAAGTCAATAAACGCTTGTGCTTGATTGAGAGGTACTGCATTCGGTGCAGAGCGTGGTTTTCTTCCTGCTCTGGACAGTGACAATAAATTTGAGCGATGTATTTTCGCCCACAAAATTGTATTTAATTACAATTGTATTTGAAATACCCACGTTTTAGTATTTAAATACACACGTCAAATACATTAACTAATTTGTAATTAAATACAAATGCAAAATACACAAAGTATTTGAAATACGTATTTCAAATACTTGTATTTGAAATACTGCCCATCCCTGAGATCATCCATATTGCCACTTGTAAACACTCTTGCTCATTGACACCACACTTCTACTGAAGAATTGTAAACCAACTCCTACATATTTCACTTGTGCACTCAAGACTTGGGTCATTATTGTCCTGCTTTTTGTTTTTGTTCACTTCATGACTGGTATTAGAGTCCTTTGAGTGAACAGTGAAGAATACCCACGTGTGGTGTGGGAAATGCTACCAACCACGTGTTAAATAATTTTAAGGTTCTTTGGTCATTCTTTCGCTTCTTGGGGTCCAAGAAAATTATATTTTGCGACGCTGATTTTAGTTTAATATTTTGTTGATTATTAGGTGATATTTTTTTAATATTCAATATATTGTAGATTGTACCACACTAAAAATGAATAATGGCTATCTTAGACATAGTTTGTTTTTATTGTGCTTATCACAACATAAATATTGATAATTTTGGAGTGATTTACACTTTCATTGGCATTCTTTTAAATAATACAGTCACTTTTTGCTTCCAGGCAAAAGCATTTTGGTAAAAGCTGCAATTTCGCAACAAAAAGAAAACAAGAACAAACCAATCGTGTTTTAAAATCAAGAAAACTAATAATAAAACAATTAGGTTTTTAAAATAAGAATATGCACGTTTTGCTTCATAGTTTGGTATCTAACAGTTTGGTATCTAACAGAAATACAAAAAAAAAAACAGAAAAACAGAAGAAAAAAACATAGTATCCAAGATACATGTATCTTCGATACTGCCCAGCCTTGGATAATATCCGTTAACTCGCTTCCGTATGACGTCATATCATAACCAAAACGTTGTTACAGGGAGATGAGGGCGTTAATATCCCCGGGTATGTAAAGGTGTCTCTTACAAGATCCCCTAAACATAGAGGGGGCAGCGTAGCATTGTTCATAAAAAACGGAATTAACCTTTTGTAAGCTCCCTTGGCTTTCTAGCTTTTTTGCACTCAGTCGAAATTTCTGGAGAGTATTGTGGCATAGTGGTTGGTATAGTGTACAGATCACCAGACACGTGCTTATTATTATGCCTTAAAGGGCAACTCCGCTTCAGTTTTGTTATTGAAAAAAAAAAAAATTCTCTTGAGTATTACCTAGGAAGACCACACGTCTAAGATTCTGTCTATATGTTTGTTTAAACGGTCTGGCAAACTTTGCAACGCGCCAAGAGGCCGAAATCGGCTGATTTTGGCGGATGAAGTGAGGCGCAACGAAGAGCGCAGTCAAGGCTACGGCGTGGGTGTAGCCGACATCGAGCTAAACGTCACCACTATTGCCCCTTTTTGTTTATTTTTACTTCTTCGGGCAAGCAAAAACGGGTGACGTCAGCAACGTTTCCACTCGGCGCTCAGCGGTGTCCACGTGATTAGCGTAACGCGCCTGCGCCGCGCGCTTCTTGGGAGCCGTCCGGCCGACCAGCCGTGGTTTCGCCGTTACCGGCTTACCGCCGTCTCCCTCGTCACAACCGCCGTCGTCGCCTCACCGTTCCTGAATATTGTCTCTCGGAGTTTCGTTGACACACGGACACTACATTCGCAGACTCGTGCCGCAGTTGTGCAGACGTCGTCGAATGCCGTAGACACCAAAACGTGGTGAAGAGTGCGGTGCAGATGACACTTGCGCCTGACACACGCCCGCCTCCATCCGGCCTGTCGTTGCGTAGGGGATCACATGACATCTCGTACCACGTGATAGCCATGTTCTTGGCGGCCCGAGGCCAATGTTGCCAAACGGAGCCGAAGTTTCGGTTTCGATTTCTTCTCTTTTTTGATATCTGTTCGTGTTTAAAGTAAGATTTAACAATATATATCCTTTTTTTTTTTGCGAAGCAAATGGCGTAGTGTTTGTCATTAGTGCTTTTACATGTGAAATCACTCATTATCCTGAAATCTTCGGCATTGAACGGAGTTGCTTTTTAACAAAAGGGAAGAGATACTTACCTCACTGACCATTCGGAAGAAACAATGAATTAAATATCGAGATTTTATATTGGCATCCTCAGAAACATGCATATAGAATATATCTATATTTTACAGTCGTTCAACTTTACAAATGTTATTAGCAAGCTAACTAAAGTAACGGCAGTTTAATCAACCTTCATTGATCACATTCTTACTAGCGTTGAAACAAATGATGCTACATGGAGTGTACGACTTTAACATCGCAGATTACTTTATCATGTTCATACTTGAACCAGTGATGAATGACACATGTGATAAATTGCGCCATCAATTAAACCGGCAAATCCACTATTTAAAGTTACGAGACATGCTATCAGTGTTTGATTTTACAACTTCATATAACATAAACGTGAATCATGAATTCAGAAATTTGGCAGAAGTGCTAACAAATGCAATTACAAATTGTTCGAGCAGGTTGAAGCAAAGGAATTATTTCCATCCTCTCTGCCCATGGATGACGCCGAGCATTATTTGTGTTCTAAAGGATAAAAACACTTCGCTTCATAAGTGGAAACAGCATGAACACAATGACTTTTATCTTAGCCAAATAAGCTATATTGTAACTTGTCCGCATAACTTATAAGGGCACGTAAAAAAAATCATCTCGTTACTACGAACTGCAAGGATGCTAAAATGAAATGTGGAATGTCATCAACGCCGTCATTCAGCCAGAAGCTAAGAAGCAAACAAATCCCGACAAAATTTATAATACCAGAGTCGAAAGTTTTAATCGTTTTTTTTTTGCTAACATTGGCCCACAGCTTGCGAACAACATTATCCCAAGCAGCTCGCCTATGTTTTCCAAGCCTGAATTCTACCCGCTAACGTGCGTTTTTGAGGAAATCGATCTACAGGATGTTCCGTTACACCATGTGTTTAATAATTTGTTAAAAGCCGTAGTAGACCCAAATTCGCTAAAAATTGCCCACGTTTGTTCCATATAGAATTGTTGAAATGTCAATGTTAATGAATCGAAAAATTATAGACCAATTTTGGTACTAAACAGCGTCGACACACTATTCGAAAAACTTACGGTAAAACGCTTAACTTTTTCTTAGACAAATATAAAGTTATAACACGACTCCAGCATGGCTTCCGACCCGATAAATCTACGACAAGTACCGTAATCTCCACTCAGCCAAATAATAAATAATTCACCTATTATAACGATATCACCCTCAGTGTTCTCGATATTGAAAAAAAAAAGAAAAAAGCTCATGACGCTGTTTATCCTTCTGTTTCAATTAATAAGTTGGAGCGATACAGTTTTAGGGGTGTATCGCTCTCTTTCTTAAAGGGACCATGAAATGATTTTCCACCTTTTTTTTTTCAAATGAAGACGCCAATTAATCTTCAATGTTCATAGAACCCGGAGGAAGAATCTGTTTTCGTTTTATAGCCTCCAGTTTGGCGCTAAGAAAAGTTGAAAACTCACTTCTGTTTTCCTCCTCGACTCGACCAGACTCGGCCACCGACTTGTGAGATCACGTGGCCGGGACGTAAAGTATGCCTTTCTACCGGAAACGGAAGTTCTCCCAGCCCAGCTAGGAAGCCGCGTCAGTCAAGCGTCGCGCTCCGTCGAAACGGTCTTTTTTCGTCGACGTTTCGACGCAAGGAAAGCAACGACTGTCGAAATGACGACACCTACAGAGGTTTCCATGAACACCGATTGTTTTATAGGACTCGTTGGTCCGCGACGCTTCTGCGATCAACGTCGTGGCTATGGATACGTCGCAGCTGAGTGAAGTGCAGCTTAAAACGTTTCGGTATGGTGAAAGTATGGGTCATTGTTCCGTACGCCGGGACGTGTCAAAACGATGACTTGCCCGACGAAGACTGTAGCAGTTCGGCGCCGGAACCGGCCGCGAAGGAGTGGCGACTACTCAGTACAGAATGTTAGGTTCACATTTCGGCTGCCAACACAAAATGCTAGGAACAAAGTAATATAACTTCCGAATGGAATTCCCTGTGGAAAAACTTCTCGTGCTCTCGTTGACGCTGCAGCTTATGCAACCGGATATTGACCTCGTTCATTTCCGCTGAGGGTATTCATCAACAATTTCATCGTTTTCAAGCACAGTTCGAGTGACACACTACTCGTATCTAAAACGAGAGCTAAATTCAACTGACGAGCTGGAAAAAAGACAAAAAGAAAGACTCGGGCACTCTGGATGCTGCAGTTTCTTCACTCGGTGGCGCAAGCTACCGCCCATTACAGAGAGTTTCGCCGCAACTCATTCATGAATCCACCCCTTCATACACTCAGCTTCGTTGCGACCGTTTGAGAGATAGTGTGTAAGATATAGACCACTTTACAGATTAGGATTTAAGCCTTCCTAATCTCACGTGCTAGTTATTTTTTTTTATTGATCCCCTAAACGATATGTAGTTAGTAAAATTCCTGCCTGTAATCGTTTCATGGTCCTTTTAAACGCTATTCCAGTTTGTATGACTAATTTTAAATTGACTATTCCATCCACTGCGAAGGGGATCCCACAAGCATTCTTGCTTGGACATACACCGTTATCACAATATTTCAATGACGCTTGCAACTTAATCGCACAGAAATGATAATGTATGCTGATGACACAGCTCTTTCATATACTTATCAGTCATTAGATAACATGAAGTGCGAGTTTTTTTTATCTTTGCAGGTTTGATATCTATATTTTTGTTTTATGGAAGCCGATTCTGGTGCGCACCAATGTCAAAACCTCTATGGTGTTTTTGGGCACGCAGTAAACATCAACATCATCGACATCTCACATAGTGTACAGCAGCTTGGGATACGACTTTCGACACTTCCCTTGTGCCAATAATTATTTTACAGAAAGTGCAGTTCGAATTGTAACTCTCACATTATACATCAGAATCGTGCATTTTATTTAATCAACTCGCATTCTTAGATTCCGTGAAATAATGAAATACAAAATTGCTGCGATGTTTTATAAAATAGTAACCTATAACAACCCGTTTCCAATAACAATACTTTTAAAAGGTGTCCGTCCAACCAGAAGAAATTCATCCAGGGATGAATTTCCAGCATTTCATAACACAAATGGGGAAAGACTAATCCAATTTTGTGGCACAAAAATATTGAACTCCCTGACCAACGATCTTCGATGTTGACATGATTTCAGCCAATCAAAAAAAATGCTACCTTTGGCTTTCTTTATCCATCTTCACCCTTATAAATGCCCTCTTGATTTAGCGCAATTAGCATGGCTCCCATGCTTATACAAGTTATGTTGTATACTTTTTTGTTTTGTATTTCCAGTTTCTTAATTACCTTTGTTGCTCACCCTACGCCTCAGATACATAATTTTAATTGACCCAAGATAGCCAAGTGGCTATGAGTCCATTGACGTTTTTATTTTATTAATGGGCCGGGGGGGGGGGGGGGTAATAGATTTTTTGCAGTCTGCGGAAATATATAACCTCCAAGAATAAACATAACGGATGCACACTCATGCGTCCTAACCAGCACATTCCCGCGATATTTTTGCAATATATATTAATAATTCTGAAACACAATTTGGCATAAACATTAAGTTCGCAGCTCTAATCGCTTATGTAAAAAGGCCCTCCGGAACTATTATGACCAGCCTCGATTTATTTCTGGCTGACAGGACGCAAAACTCTAGTGAATGGTAAACGGGGCATGACTATTTCGGAGCCGACGGGTTATCGCTGACGAAGGGACCACCGGTCATTTATTAATTTATTAGATTTTACAATAGGTATATACAATAACTAAAAATACTCTTGAATACCATCCATATACACGCGCCCTAGTGATACACCGACCGTCCCCCACTACGCGGCGCAACCTTTGCATACTCCAAACGCTCCAAACCGTCCAAAGTCAGCGCATGTACACCCGCCGGCAACATGAAGATGAACACCCTACCTGGTTTTTGTCTGTTTTATACGGCTCTCTAAAGCTATATTAGCTCTCAACGTCTCAAATGGTACGTGGCTTGGGGGTCCAAATTTTGCGTTCTAGCCCTCTTCTGGAACAGAGCTTGCTCCAAAACTTGCAGGAGCGTCAAAAACAAGAAGAGGGCTGTTCGCCTTCATATCACTCACGGGTGTACCAGGGCACTAATGCTAAAAGAAAGGAATACTCGAGAGCTCAGTCGTTTGCGCAGGAAGACACCAATGGAGGAGAAATCCAGTGTCGGCAAGAGAGTGATCCTCGCTACAAACTTTCGCAAACAACAACTAATGTACGGTTGCAAATTTCTGACGGGCTTTTCCTTTAATGTCAGGGGGTGAGACAGTCAGTTGCGCTGACGACTTAGTGCGAACATGGCTTGGAAGAACTGCATTGTCCAAAGGCGGACGTCACACCACCTGGTTCCAACCCCCACCCCTTTTTCCCAGCCTCCTCAGAGGGTCATGTTCACCGCCGCCCATGGCTGACTTTTCCTTGAATCGTCCCGACAACACGTGGCTCAATACCGAGTCTGGAGAGCCCCCGTCTTCGAAGTCAACACGGCGTCCTTTGGTGCGTCAGCTATGCGGCACTCGGCGAGGTTTTTGCACAGGCAACGTGAACCCCTGCGTCCTCAGCACACGGGGCGCGGAACTGTAGACAATACGAGAGGAATGGCCCATCAAAATGTCAAGTGGAGCTGGGCTTTTGAATCCCAGCTCCACTTGCCCCGTGAAGATCGTTATCGTTATCTTCCTTTTTCCTCGGCATAAGTTTTGCCAACTTCCTACTGATGTCCGTAGGGCCCCGGACACACGCCGCACACAAAGGTACTGCAGGAATGTCTCGACGGAGATGCGAATGTAAGACTACGCAAAAATTGAAGGGCCTGAAGGGAACTTGAGAACTTGTTTGTCGGACCGTTTCACCAACTTTCCACTCGGGGATGGTGCCTGGGCTTTATCACCACTGAGCGTTCAATGCGGAGGATTGTGGTGCTCTCAGAGACGGATGAGCCCCTACCCAGGTTTGGGGGTCGGGAGTCGCAGAGGTAAAAGTGAGGCTTGGTTGCCCTTCACTTTCCATTTGTTTATTTTATGGAACACGGGGCAATACGGGGTCTCCCGTTTTTCACGTTTTTGATAGTAACATTCCATTTTATTTATATGTTGCTTTCGATTGTTTCTCCTCTTTCCCGCTTGTTAGCAAACTAACTCTCACTCCGCGTTTTCAGAAACATGTATGTACATATCAGTGATAACAAAACGAATTGAATTCAATATACACACTTGCAATTCTAACCTCGGAAATCATTCAATATATAATGTTCTTTTTTATTATAAAAAAAGAAAATTATATAAACAGGTGAAAAAAAAAATTTAACTTTTTGAGTACGGCACTAGGACGTTCGAAAAGCCAACTGTCCAGAAATAAAAAGATAGGAGAGAAAAAAGAATCGGAGGCTTAAAAGAAGCCCAAGCAGAAGCCCAACTTCCAGGATTGGCTCGTCTTGACATTGGTAACGTCATGCCTCCGGGCGCTCCGGCCTTGCCTTTATAGTGGTGTTGGCTCAGCCATGTGGGACACGCATGGAGGACACCCACGGCTCGCGCAAGCGCGCAATGAGGAGAGGAGGACGCGATTAGGAGAAGAGGATAAGCAGAAGAGGGAGGCCGACTCGTTTCGTATTATAGATGATAATTGTTGAGGGAGGGAGGGGGGCTCCCCAAAAGAAATCGTAAGATTTCTTCTTAAAGATTTTTTCTTTTCTTCTGCTTAAAAGAGCACTCGAATGCTGCATACCTTCGACCGCAGCAGAATATTGCAACGTCTCGGGTTCTGCCGTCGAAGAGAAATTTCGCCCTACCAGGTTTGTTCGCATCACATAATTGTCGCAATCTGCACGTAGGAAAAACACCGATTGGTCACGACAGTTAAACTATTTTAGACTGACCGGCCAGAGGGCTGCTGGGGACACGATACTACTCCCTTTCGAGTTGCATGCGTCCGATGCTGGACCTTTGTACGGTGTTTGTGCACAACACTAAGAAATCTGCACCGTCTACTTCCCTGCAAAGCACACAGGAGAGCCAATCATTGCAGCCTACGGAGGGTGCTGGACGAATGACGAAGCTGAAAGTATGTTAAAACCTAAAAAAAAAAAAAACTGCCTGCGATGTGACACCGGGCATGACGTTTCACCACACTCGATGTCACAGCACAGACTGTCTTTTTTTCAGGTGTAAACATATTAGCGTGAAGCGTTCCTTGGCTAGGTGTTCGGCATTTCGTGAAGCCCAAAAGTGAAACCTGGATAAAAGCGTGACCGCGGGGCTCGACACTCATTGGTTGACGGTTGGGAGAGGAGGAGTGCTCTTGAAGATTCTGGAAGCTCACCAGGTTTCTCATCTCAAGTTTAAACATGACACGCGTTAAATTATCCGATGAAGAGCGCCGTGATCGTATAGCGTATGGCTGAACAGGCAAGACGTGATGCTGAAGGATGATATAGAGTTCTTCGTGATGCTAGAACATTTCACGTATGCAAGACGATTACCTAGCAATTTGGCATACATTTTTTCTTCCAGCCTCGTCATTCCTCCAGATTCCTCCATAGGCTGCGGCGATTCGTTCTTCCGTGGCGGTTTGCAGTAAAGGAGACGCTCCGAATTTCTTAGAGTGAACTGGGCTTCGGATTGCGAGCATCCCACAAGGTGCTGCAATTACACGTACAGATGAGCGTGTGTGATGCGCGCATGCCGTACCTTTTCTTTGTTTCCCGCTGTCTGGCGGCCATCAGTCACCTAGACGCTACACCGCCCAGGAGGACTTCACGCCGAGCCGTTTTCCCCTCGCCCCGGCGTTCCCCTCGCCCTCGTCCTCGTCTCTTTGACGGAATACCTTCGATATTACTGTGATTCATCTTGTCCCTACTCCGGACGACACTGATTTATGGAGGATGTGAATTCTTCGCGTTCGCCCATCCGAGGAAGCCTTTGCCTAATCTCGATCGTTTTGACTGCTTCCCGGCATCTCGGGCCCGCGACGACTCGCCAGTGGGTAGGAGTGTTGGCGTTGCTGCCTCGTGAAGGATCGCCGCTCCGAATTGAGGGACGAGTCGTGGCGTTTCGGCCGCTCTCGCCACGACGGCTACTCGGGTTTGAAGACTAAAAAAAAGCCCCCCCCCCCCCTCCCCTAAAAAAAGAAACAAATCCGGAAAACAAATTGACAGCACTGATCGCCAAAGCGAGGTGCGCCCCGCGCCGAAGATGATCAAGTCTCGCTTGTTTCCTAGTCATTTGTCACGCTCATAATCCTATTCGTCCTGTTTCCAAGGAAGAGAAGTATTTGCGTTTGCGTCATCCTGCTGCGTTTCAAGATCTCACTGTGGTATGCGTGCGCTTGTCCGTCTTTCGTTGTTTGAGGGCGATTCCGATGACCCAAGGAAGGTTGTGGGAGGGGGCCTCAAATCCAACGGGTTATGAATTTTCTTTTTTATTCGAAAAACCCAAAGTACCATAGTTATTTTTTCGTTATTTGGGGAAAAACATTTGACTTTATTTTACATGTTGCGTACAGTTTTGACTCCGTTTTCAAGCAGTTAACAAATCAGTTTTCTTAGTTTTATTTATCGAAAGGGACACGTATTGCAGTAAAAGTTCGGTCAAAAATACACGACAATATCGTTTCCTTCAGAGTAGAATATTGCGATGCTTCCAACGATTGGCACTGATTCGGAGCGTTTGCTAGTTTGGCAGCCTAGCGTGCGCTTTAAGACCACCAAAATGTCAGGTGTCTGTTCTCTTGCTTGGCTACGTATTGTTGTCCGCGTGCATTTTGTGTACTTCGTCCCAGACTCCCAGTCACGGGGAACATGATTCCGCAATGTGGTTATGATCTGCACGCGCATATATATATAGATATTATATACTTTTTTTTTTTCTCGCGCTGGCGGCATCGCGGCGGCGGGCGCGTCTGGCTGGAAAGAGTACAATCAAAAGTACCCGCCGCTTCCGTTGGAGAGCCAAGCGCCATCTATGAATGGAACGTCCAAACTGCATTCGCGAATGGGAAAAGGCGCCGGGTCGCTTTCTGCGATGAGGTTTATCCGAATTTTTGGCGGAAACTTCAAGCGCCCGGGAGTGGCGGAGCGCATTCATGAAACGAGGGGCGACCGTTAATAAGTAAAACCGTTAACAGAAAAAAAAGAAAGATAGAAATGGTAAAGGGGAAAAAAATATTGTTTACATATTGAACAACATCCCAACTTTTACGTGAAAAAAAAAAAAAAAACGCTACTGTAATTACACTATTTCATTTCGCTTTCGGTTATAACTGACTTGTAGGATTAAAAACTATGATAGTGGTCGGCTTCACTAGCCAGGAAAACGTTCACCAAACAGATAGAGTTTCAATGCAGAAGGACATGGAAGGGAGAAAGTTGAAAATAATAGTCCGTAATAGTCGCTTAGGCTGTCATTAAGTTCAGCCTTTATACATGGGTTTCTCCCCAAACAGTATTTTACCTAAAAAAAAAAAAAGAAAACACGAACACATAAATGAGAGGGGCGGACATTTAAAATAAATAAGACACAACCGTGTATGCAAAGCGAGCTGGGTGAGAACAAAATACATTGTAACCCTGATACGTTGGGGACAGCACGAGCACAATCTCGAAAGAGGAGGCAAATGTTGAAGGCAGTTGTAAAAATACTACATAAACATTGACGAAAAAAAAAAAAAAATAAGACCGTATCTTTAGAGTTGTTACTCGATTCGCCAACCGAATGCAGGAGAAACAGCGACGATCTTTAATCAAGAAATAAAACGAGATATACAGACAGATAGGGAGCGATAAAGAGAGAGAGAGAGAAAAAAAAAAGAACAAATCCTGCGTACCATACAGTCGAATGGCGCCTGGCGCCAAAGAGCCACGTGCAGTACAGCGGCCGGAGCAGGAGAATGTGTCCAACGAAGAATGTTCCGAGGCAGTGCCGACCGGAGACGCCTGAGACGGCGGTTTGAAGACGAGACGACCGAGCTAACCTATTTCTCCAGCAGCGATGCAGCCTCGTCTTTTTTCGACGGCGAGCCCGAAAGAGCGCTACGATGGCTATTAGGAGCCTCTCAAATGAAGCCGTAGCACGGCTCCTGATGCCTTCGTCACGATATTAGCATTACGTTTCGGAACTGCTTTGACCTTGACGATGGCTTGCCCCGTTCCCTGCGGGGCGGTGCTGTGAACGGCTCCCCGCCTTTATCCGGCTTCTCCACTCCGGTTGTTAGCGGAGCGTCCACGAGACCAGGTGAGCCATGGACACGGGGTAAGTGGCCATAGACGTTTCGTCTTCTCCGAAGAGCAGACACTTGATCGACCAAACATCCTGTCGCGAGCGATTTCTCGGATCGCTGTGTATGTCTTCACCGTCCTCGTTCCGCTGGAAGCGATGACGCTGCGCACGGAAAAAGGACCCCGTCGAAACCTTTTCGGGCTGAGTATCACTGCCGCTCGGTGCTTTGGGTTCGAATAATGTGGATACAGCAAGAAAGCAAACCTCGATCAACCCGGCCAAAAAACGAAAAGAGGACTAAAAGCGTAAAAAAAAAAAAACAAGCAAAACATAAAATAAAAAAGCGGGGGGGGGGGGGGGGGGGGGGGAAGCGGTGAAGCGGTGAAGCCACTTTATGTAGTTTCATGTGGTGTCCACGTTTGGAAAGCTGCGATTGGAGGCTGTAAGGGAGCGAGTTCTCTGTGTCCTCCTTCCTTCTATTGTGCCCTGAGCCTGCGGTCATTTTTGCCTGGGTTTGTGCTTGGGGAGAATATGTTTGCAGAAGGGGCCGCTCCGCTCGTGTCTGCGCGACTGTTTAAACAGGGCAGTGGGCAAAGTGAAAAATGTTTCCCGTCTCTTAATGTC
This sequence comes from Ixodes scapularis, assembly GCF_016920785.2. Taxonomy (NCBI): domain Eukaryota; kingdom Metazoa; phylum Arthropoda; class Arachnida; order Ixodida; family Ixodidae; genus Ixodes; species Ixodes scapularis. Next base: position 26,341,092 of record NW_024609884.1, on the reverse strand, counting down.
CTGCTACACGTTTCCCTTTCCCCTCGGAAAGGAAGAGGCAGGGCGTATAAAGCGGTGTACTTTATGGCCATTCGATCTTCGGCGTCTTGCTTTGCGAGGCACTCGAAGGTTGGGTCATTTATATGTAGCGTCCGCGTGACGTGAATCCGCAGTGGTGGCTGTCATTTTAACCTGTTATTTGATGCTACACAGGGAACGCTTGTGGTAGATAAGCCACCAGCGTGGACCAGCAATTTGCGGCAGTGCAACCTATCCAATCCATACGATTCACCGTTGTCGAACGAATTATATTGTAACCTACCCCGCTTTACATAAAAAGTACAGCGGTGGAACCCAGGCTGCGGGAGTGCTCACAGACCTATAGCAGGCGGTAACGGTAGGGCAGCCGAGACAGATTCTTTTACAACTAAAGTGCTATTGTCAAATATTCCGGGATGATAACCTGAAGGGACAACAAAAATGATGTTAATTTGTGCGTGCGTGCACGTGTTTTTCGACGTCCACAAACAACACACATCGCCCAGGTTTTTTTTTCTTTAATTTTGCGACGCCTATTATTGTGCCTGTAAATCAGCTGGTGAAGCTGGAACGGTCTTCCTATTTTTTCGTTTTTCTAGCCTCCGAAAAGGGAAGTGGAGTAAACAGTGACCAGGCGGTTTCGGTAGCCTTTAGCAGTCTGTGAGCGCGGTTGACACGGCGAGCTATACTCAACACGCAAAGAGAGATGAACGGCACCACCGTGCTCGCCAAGTTCAAGCTCCCGTTTAATGACCTTACGCTGACGGAATGGCCTTCACGTTTCGTACCATGCAATGCAACAGAAAACAAGACGCCTGTTCGCGAAGTTAGCACAAATCGGTATCGAAAATAAATCTGTTTTCACTTCCACTCCCTTTTTTGGCCTATAGCTTTTCTTAGACAGGGCAGTAAGAAAACATAGGCTGTTGCGAACTAAAGACGAGCACGGGTATCGCCTTTAATTATGCTCATAACTTCAAAATGCAATTGTTTTGAAAAACTGACGATCAAAAATGAAGACGAAAGTGTGTTGTTCGCTTTCACCAATTGCCTGCACAAAAAAAAAAAAGGCATATTCTTACACCCCTTGTCCCATATACGACACCCCAAAACTTCAGTTCAACGTACAGCGCGCTGACGTCGAATCGACGTTCCCAACTTTCATAGGCGGCTTGATAGCCGAGTGGTACTACTTATTAAAACAGCTAATGTACGTAATGTTGACTACAAGAAAAAGTAATTGGGGTTTTCTCGGCATTACTCCAAAACTTCAGTGTTTTCTTTCTGTGGTCTTTGATACGTACTTTAGCTGTTTCATGAGGTATATGTCACCGTTCTCAAGCACTTTGTAAAAGTTGAGGCCGTCTGTTCGACGTCAGCGCGCTGTATGTCAAACTGAAGTTTTGCCAGGTGTCGTATATGGGTCAAGGGTGCAAGCATATACCTTTTTTTTTTTTTTTCTGAAAGTGGGACAAGTTTCTAGTAATGTCCCGCTTACACGTCACGCGAAGTCTTTTTCTCCCTCAAACTTAGGACGTCGCTTCTAGTACAATTACTACTGGGGCTATATATAAAGTACTCGTGCAGTACGGAAGCTTCAATTCGGGTAAAAACTGGTCAATATTGGCAGGGCTAAGACTGGCGCCTACTTCATTCATCAAATCCAACTTCCACATAGTCTTCGTTGTTCCTTCAAGGGGTAATTGTTGGTATTCGACAATATTATTCTGGGAAAAACACTTAAACAAGCGAAGCGCCGAAGCACCATTCGCACTAATACTGTCCCGCAGTGTACTACAAGAACTTTTGCCAGCGCGAGTAGCTTCTAATATTCCGAACGTTTTTCGTGTTCCGTTCACTTTTTCTGACATGCACGCGTGCCAACGTGGTGGCGCCTGTATGGGAATATGCGCACGACACTTACGGTCGGAGACTGCTGGTTTTGCAGATTTGTTTGAGGCTTCAAACTTTTTTCGAGCAACGGTTACTTCCCGAGGAAAGCTATGTAAAAAATAAAAGAGGAAAAATAAGCTGCCAGAAAGTGATATCCGATAGTTGACATACAGAGAGACACACCTAGTTTCTCAACGAGTATGAAGACTCGAGACCACGTAGTTGGCGTACACGTAGTCCGTCGGTCCATATGATCTATAGGTCCACAAGTCCACAAGCGCACAGGTCCACAGGTCCACAAGTCTTCAATATGGCCACATGGTCCCCAGGAAACAGTCAATAGATAAGAACTACGTACTCAAGGCGTACCAATGAGGAGGGCAAGTTCGTTTGCTTCTTGCACAGGGTTTGCGATGATGTCAGAACAACAAGCTCTTAGTGACTGATTGAAAAGAAAAAAAATAGTGGGAAGGTCTCAAGGCATCGAGCATTGAGGTCTACCCACTATTCTTTCAATCAAAGGCAACCAGAGCTCGCCGTTGTCCTGACGTCACCGCAACTCCTGCGAAAGAAGCAGACGACTTGCTCTCCGAATAACTTTTGCGCCACCACCCGTTAAAAAGAAAAGAAAAATCTAAACATACTACACTTTTCGTCTGCAGTGGCGTAAAGTTTATTAATTATGCCTCGCTCGCCGCTTTGCTATCGCCGTGAACTCTGGTATTGGCCTTTTCCTCTGCGGCAGGGACTTCGCGTGACTGTTGGAAAGAGACGTCGGATGCCTGTCATTGCTTCGAGATTCGACGAGACAGCTGTCTCGTTCAACGACGCTTCACTCGGCCCGAACATTTACGCATACCACTAATAACCTCGAAGGAGGCACAGGAAACGCGTTGATCGAATGACGGGGGGACGTGACGCACCTAAAGATGTGCCAATGTCAGTGCCCAATGTCTTTTCGAGATGTTCTGAGCGATGCTGCTGCGCTCTCATTATTCGTATATTTATTTATGGCGCTCTTTTCGCAGTGCTCGTGTGACATTATACTATAGAAACGCAAGCAATGTATATTTTCTGCAGATAAAAAGAGACAAATAACTCTCTGGTTGCAGGGAGAGAAATAAGCAAACGAAGTTAACGACAAGTCAGAATAGCAAACATAATAGACACAACATAGAATGAAATTCGAAATGGACCAGCTATATTCTAGTCAGTAGCCAAGATCGTTATGAGGCAATTTTCGATGGCCACCACTCGCGGCTGTGCATGGATTAATACATTTGAACAGATTCCTATGTAAGATTTAGTCAATTAATTAATCGGTTAATCTGTAGAATTTTTTAATATAACAATATAATATGTAGGGATACAATTGCTGAGATCCATATGGCCGTCGCGATGCAAAAGGGTTTGATGAAACAATTTCATTTCATTTATTGGATTGACTAGCGTACATTTAAATGTCTGGGCTGTTGTAAGCAGTACAGCAGAGGGCAGAAATGAATGTATACATCCTTTTAGAGATTTCAAGTCGCCAGCTGCGCCAGGAACGGAAGTCAAGTTTTACAAACCGAATTGACATCAAGTGCTTACAGACGTTGCATATTTTTTCCACTCGAAATTTGCTTACGCTTGCTATTGCCAGCTGCAAAAAAGAAATTTATTTCACGTCTGCCAGAAGTGTCACAAGTGATTTAAATTTTCTAGTTTGAGTTTGACTGCAACGAAAGAAATTACTTTTTTGACAACCCCATAGAAAGGTTCGCTTTTGATCGATTAGCGGTAAAGAAATGAGTCGGCAATTGCGACAATTGATTACTATGCTGGATACTAGATTAATTTTGCATCCATAGTGAAAAAGTGTTGCGACATAATTGTTTTCGGATATCAGTTTTATTTTTACTCTACTACACGTATTTTCTACAGTTCGCTCGAGTGTGCGACAATATCCCGTACTGCGAGCAGCGCCTTGCGAAATTAACGCGCAAAGTGCAATAAAGAATTATGTGACAATGTAGGACCTTAGGACCTCGTTTAGCTAATTGTTTCATAACAGGAGTAATACTCTTGTTACACGGGCAACCTTATCCGCGGTTAACTCAGCATTAACTGCTGCTACGCGGCACCACAGTTACCGCACTATACTCTCCGGCAACAATTTCAAAAGAAGGGAAGAGCGCGTGCATTGTTTTGATGGGCGCTCCAGATGCTCAAGCGCACGTTCGCCCATAGCTTTGATTGCATAGGCGCAGAATGTTGTCCGCAAGTATTGTGCGCTAACTGTGGCTTAGCGTAACTGCAGTAACGTTTGCCCGTGTAACAAAGGTATAAGGGGAATCAGAGTTCAATACTAATACACCTGTCAGACGGGCTGATTTAGTGTACTTCAACGGAGTGCCCTTCAGCTTAAGGTCGGTTCACACAGGGGTGTTTGCTTACGATTCCTTACCGTTACGTGAGCTGCTCCTTGAACCCGTCGCCATCATTCGAAGCACGGATGGATGTCCCGGTGACCCGCGACGTAAGCGTTCGTATATAAGCGGTCGTAACGTTGAAAAGGGCCCCTGTGTGAACCGGCCTTCACCGAATGTTACTTGAAGTGACACTATTTTTCCCCACGCAGGAAAAAATAGTGTCACTCGCAAATGATGGCAATAACGATGGGTAGAATACTATTAGACATGTAAAATGTGAAAGTTAAGACATAAATGCCTCGGCAATATTTTGTCTATTTAATAAAGACAGGTTACAAAACGATGTTACATTAATGAACGATCTTTACGCAGATTGAATGGTTCTGATCGATCATCGCAAGTCAAGATAAAGAAGATCCAACCATGGCGTTCCGCTTTGTTCCACGGAGGTCTACGAGGAGGCCCTGACACTGCCTTATTGGATCATGATTATCGTGTTATCTCGTACGGCTGCATGCTGAACCAAATGTAGACTCTACCCTCCTGTGCTATCCAAGATAGCATTGGAATGACTGATTTTGTCGTCGCCTTTTATCGAAACACCGTGACGCTAATCTTGGTACAGATCAGTCTAAACTGTAAGGCTATGTTCACCCCCCATTTGTTTTGCAATGACACTCCCTTCTGTCCTCTCTCACGAATTTCTGATTTTTTTTTTTTAATAAAATGTACGCAACGTTTTTGGTTTTGGTGTTGTTATGCTTTCCTTTTTTTAAAAACTGCTATCGACGTCACGCACTCGATCGAGGGAAGTGAGTTCGTCAAACTCACTTGAAGCGAAGTATGTCCCGTCTGATTGTGGTATTAAATAAAGGTTAGAGTAAATTTTCATTTAATATTTTTTTTTATTTCGAGGGGGAGGGAAGAGAGTGAGAGGAGTCTATTGGGTTAGACGTGATATGTCAGAAAAAGTGAGCCGTTAGACGCATCATATAATACTGTGTACAACGCGTCAGTTTCCTGAATACATTACATTTAATCTTGTACACCTCACTTCCACTCATCCAACAAAGTAACCATTAAAAAAATCACAGTGACGTCAACAACCAATCGCCGTGCCCTTTTTGTTTATCTAACTTCTCCACTTCCTTCCTCGTGATCCCGTGCACGGTATATTACGAAGGCAAGCAACTGTAACGCTGTAAAGATGAATCAATTAATGCTGTAATCGCGATTAATTTCGGAAACCAGTTAATCGGTAGAAATTTTAAAAACCAAAAGGAAGTGTCCAGTTTTCACCACGCGGACGTGGAACGGTGCGCCTGTATGAAGGGCAAATTGAAGGTGAGTGAAATTTTAACCTGAATTAAACTTTAAGGGCGAGGTTTGTAACTCCAGACAAGTGCAGAAGGTTACTTACACGTGTCCCGGTCATTTAACACCGTTCGAGTGTCCGTTTAACGCAGCAAAGACAATTGTGAACAATCAAGGCAGGTCACTCTTGCCGGAGAACATTAACAAACCTTTGCGCATCATGCAGCCGGAGTCATAAATTGTGAGTGTGAGTGTCTGAACAGTTCTCAACTACACATCGTGGTTCAGTCATAATAGGAATAGTATATTGCGCTCTTTATCACATGTTCAGCAAAGGCACACAAAAAAATGTTTACGTTTATGAAAAAAAAATGCATGAAAAGGAACGAGAGAGAATAATTGATAAATTAATTGATTAAAGGGTGGCGATTAATCGGGTTAAAATTTCGAATTGACGCCTAGCCTTTATATTTAAAAAAATTAATTGTAAAATAAAAAGTAAAGAGCGCGTGGGAGGAAAGCTGGAGATGCAGACTTGACTAACTTGACAGAATAACTCTTCGCTGCACAGCAAAACTAACTTTGACAGATTGTATCAGCCGTCTAACTGTAGGTTTTCTCTATGCTGTTAGGTGGGGGTTTCATTCCTGGTCGTTGCTGCCCCATGTGTTGTCCTTAATGCAGCTCATGCGTTTCTTCCTCTTTTTAATATAAACGTAGATTAAAAGAAAAAAAAAAAGTATCTCCTTTTTTTGTGGGGAAGGAACAAAAAAAAAATGCACACATTTATGTTATTTACAGTTCACTTTGAAGAAAACCTGTATTGGTAGTATGTTACATTGGGCGGTGAAACCTTCTTATGGTTCCTACCCGCGACGTCACGACCAGAAATATGAGTTGCGAACGCCATAGCGTTCTTAAAGGCCGACGAACAGCAAAGAACAACAACAACAAAAAGAAAACCTCTCCCTCCGTTTCTTCTTTCCATTCTAGAAGGAAAGACTCTCTCCTCCTTTCTGCTGGGAGTAGTTCGGAGACCCGCTCCCGTTTGGAGTGGAGGAGAGAAGACTGCGAAAGAGAATGGAGAGAAGGAAACTGGGAGCCGGTTTTCTTCCCGTCAGAGGACGATTCTGTAGGTTGGCCTTGGGTGAAACCAACACCATCAGTGCTGACAATCTGACATTACTATTATTTCCGTCGATGAGAGCGTAGTTCATCGTGCTTAAGACGTCATATCGAGCACTTGGCCAATCGTGGAAGGTCGACCGCAGCGACGCATTTGGTTGCGCTGCCGGGATGATAAGACGGCGAGAACATAGCTGTTTCCGCTTTTGTCTGGGGGTGGAGGGGTCGGAGGTCGGTGTGGCCGAGTGCAATAAAGAAGAGAGGATCGGTGGACGACCAATAGAAAAAAAAGGATAGGTGGCCGAGCCTGTTAGCGCACAACAGCTCGGAGCACCTGGAGCGAAAGCTTGCTTTGCAGAACCCAGGGATCCTGGGCTTCATCCCGGCCCGTTTCAATCTGGGTGAGCATCGCACCAGCATGCGGTTGTGCATGACCACTGCGTGATGCACGTTAAAGACCCCCGGCTAGCAGTGGCACTGCACTGGCAAAATTTCTCATTTACACTGGAGACAGCAAACGCCCACTGGGGCTAACTTCCTTCTGTTTAAACAAACTCACAATACAATTCCCTTCTTTTTGCCTGACACACCATTCTGCCCCCCCCCCCCCCCCCCCCCTTTTTTTTTTTCTTCCTTAGACTACTCATCTTTTGGTTTCTTCGTCTCCGTACGCAAGTCCTCGCCTTCCAACCCTGGGTTGTTTGTCAGTGCACTTCCGGAGTTCGCGTCGCACCTCTCCGTGTGTTCCCGTGAGCTGCCTCGAGGGAGCGATGCCGGCGAATCCTCAGTGCAGTGACAGTGACGTTGTTGGAAAGTGGCGCACGCCACTCGGGACTTGGGTGCGCGCGTGCGGCTCGGAAGGTGCAAAGTTGTTGGCCGAACCGAGCGTCCGATTACGTCCGTTGGAGCGCGGCAAAGAGAGGAACGGAGGGGGACGCCGCACAAGTTGCGTGCACGACATCGTCGCGTTTTGGCCGAATCGACGCTCACGACTTGGCCACCTGGGTGGCTGGCCGCCTGGCCGCCTCTCTCCCCCTCCTGGCGGCGGATCTCAGAACCACGGGCGTACGTCCATTTATCAAACGAAGGCCCGGTTATGCGTTTCCTTTATTTTCTTTTTCCTTTCACGCAGTTCGAGAATCAAACGCCGGCCATTAATAAGGACCATTCTGGCAAGCTGGAAATAATTGAGCGAACGCCCATCATCTTAGCAGAAGAGTTCTGGCGCGCTTGTGCTTCGACTATGGCGCCTGGCTCTTTTTGCTTTCCAAGATGGCGGAACTGCAGGCGCGGGGTGGCGGATCGTCATTAGGGGTGCGAGAGGCATCACGCGAATGACCGGATGTGCCGAATTCGAGGCCTACGCCGGCCGATGCCACTCTCGGCGTGCGCATGGTCCCTGTCTCCCCTCGCCCTGGTGCTGTGGGGGAGGTCGGCGCTTCACTCCGTGCGCAGACCTGGCCTTTATGACGCGCTCCTTTCTTTGCCCGCCTCCCGAACAGCTGCCCGGACTGTTCCCGCCCCGTCTCCTGCGCCCCCTCGCCTCTCGCTCCGAATGATTGGTTCCCGACATGACCGCAGGGATGAGACTTGCCGAGTTTGGCAGGTAGAAGACTCGTGAAACTTTCACTCGCAGGAGCCTTGGCATGCTTCGTCTTCTTTTTTCTTGTTATCTTGCTTTTATTACTTGGATTTCCCTTGGAAAACCTAGGAAATCAACATCAACTTCTCAATATCCAAGCTGGGTGTAGCTCTATCAAGACTTGCGTGTAGATTTGAAAGGTGTGTGCAACGTTTGCAATATAAACATATTTACTTCTTTATACTTTTGATTTGGTTAAAGTTTTCTAGTTTAAAGACGCCACTTCCGAGAAGCCAAGTTTTTCTAAAGACGCGAGGTCTTTAGAAAAACTTGGATTTTATTGATAAACGTATACACTTCCGTATTCATCGGTCCATCTGCGGGAAGCTGGATCGAGATAACAGCAGTTGGTCGCCTTGCCCCGGCAGCTTTTGCTGGTTGTGATCCTACCTGCCTATGTTACAGCCTAGTCGTAGAAAAACACTCGTCTCCCATTATTACAATAAACAATTGTGACTTTTTTATGACGCTAGAGCCTCCTTCCCACTTCAAACCCTCGGCGAGAAAGCTGAGCTGCCATTTCTTGCGCCCCGTAACGTTCGAGCGATTTTCGTTGTTGTTTCAGCGAGGGCACCCAAGCACAAAACAATATGGACGGTTCGTTTTTAAACGCCGCGTCTTATAAGGCCGGGAGCCCAAGACAAAGAGCAGGAGCCGAGCACAAATTAACAATTAACTTCGAAGCTTGGCAAACACTGAAGAAAAAGGAAGAAGAGCTTTCACACACACACACACACAAAAAAAAAGGGCCGTGTGGGCAAACGCTGCACGGCTACTGCGAGGGTTGTTCCCAAAATCGTAAATAACGCCTCAAATTTACATTTTCTCTAAAATTAAAACCGGCTCGTGCCGTTTTTCACTTCGCCCTGCCGCGCTTCGGCCTAGTTCGCCTTTTCTCCGCGCGGCCGCGCGTGGCGCTGCATAACGCGGCACGTCTGCACTGTGTCGTTGGCAGCTATTTAGGAGCGCTGCGAACGGGCCAGGAGCCTCAAAAACGACGCAAAAGAGCAAGAACGAACCACCATAATTTACAGGCTTTTGGTTCCGCGGGCCCCAGTTTATTATCAACACTTCCCGTTATGATTGTTGATCGTCCTATCTCTTTCATCCACTCCCCCCAGAGCCGCTGCTGCGAGCCGTTCCCGGGCCTCTTTCGGCGCCGGCACTCACGCCGGCGGCCCCGAGAAAACAAAAACGGGACAAGTGGTGACTGGGAAAACGTGCTCAAAGAGCCGCCATGCTTGCGTTGTATCAAAGTCATTTGCATTTTGGAACATAATTTAGGATTGTCTTGCTTGTTTTAGCGCCCACGCGCGGCCCTGTAAGACCGTTCAGGGTTATGGCGCTCGTCTGCCATAAAGTGTCAGTCTTTTCGCGTCTGGAGGCCCGACAAAACGCAGAAAGAGAAAGTGCCGTCGCGGACAACTTCCAAGTGCGTCGTGTCGTAAACAGGGCAGGCGATGCTCGGCTCGGCAGACCCGTCTCTAATGAACGGTGCCAATTTGCCTGCGCCCGGAATGTGCGCCCGTTGCTCGGTTAGCCCCCCGCGCTCACAAGCGGCTTTGGCCCGTTTTCGGGTGTTACTGATGTGCCAAGTTTGCCGCTTGTTGTTTTTTTCTTTTTTTGGTTGCGCGTGTTTGGGTAACGTTTTACAGACAAGGCGGGCGTGTCTGTGGTGACGTGTCGTGGTGTCTCGAACCCCAGATAGTCTCGTCGTTGTGCAGAAACATTGTTGAGCACGCATTTTAGTTGGCCAAAGCTTTTCCATCTTTGTTTTTTATTTGTGTGTGTGTGTGTGCTTGAACTTGTCGGCCCCGAAACTAGAGTGTCCTGTCTGATATGTTTGCGAGCATAAACTAGCAATGAATAGGAATAAAACGCGGGACAGGACACTAGTCACCATCCTTTCACTGGAGTCAGTATCATTTATTCGTAAACAAAAACAAACTAAAAAAAAAACCTCATTAGTAAATCAATCTTTTTTCCTTTTTTTTTATCAATGGTACCTTCGCCAAGGTGCCCATTCTTGCTTTCTTTGGCAGTACACGCATATACGCGCGAAATGATAAACATTGCTGCTCACGCTCTCAAACATGCCAAAAAAAAAAAAAAAAAAAAAAAAAAACTTGGTGCCAAGTTACAGAAAATTTAAAGAATATCGACGGAATGCCGTAGAAACTACAGAGTACATGTCCTGCCGTTGCAATACATGCACAGGTCAAAGGAAGAAGCAATTGAGTCCCCGTTCTGGAACGCGTACAGAGACTCACACTCCCTCATCCAATCGATCCATGAATTGAAACTTGTCAGATACTGTGGATGCAGCTAGACTAATTATAATTAACATGACCCTTTTTTTTTTCACTTCTCCGCTCAGTTTTGTCTAATTGTCTTTCCACGCCCCAACCGCAATTCTCCTTGTGATAAACTCTTCATTCATCTCAATAGGGTTTGTTCTACCATTCACGTTTCCCACGACGTCTCCCTTTCGACGCTTTGGCGGTTTTACGCCTCAAGTAAGCATACCTTAAACGCTCTCGCCCAATTTATATGTTCTGTTATTTACACAAAGGTGGGGGTGGGTGAAAAAAACACAAGTTTCATAAATTCTTGTGCGGTTCAATAACTATTGAGTGGCAAATGCTACAGCATAATACAAAAAAAGAAAACAACAACAAGAAGAAAAAAAGTGACTACAGCTTCGCTTTTAGATTAGACAGTCCAAATCGTCTATACCTAATATGTTTACCTTTATATTCCTTTAATTTAAGTATAAAACAGCTCTAAGGCGAATGTAGAAAATTACAAGAAGACCTATTGGTGGATCCTTAGGAAGTGCGTTAGCATGATCGTTGGAAAACGCCACACACGTCCCCATTCGGGAAACGCTAACGCTGACCTCTTCACTTTTCTGTTTTGCTTTTTCTTTTGCGTTATCTATTTTTTGCTGCTTCTTTTTGGCCTCGTTACGGGGTCAGTGTTAACGTTTCCCAAAGGGAGACGTGTGTGGCGTTTCCCAACGGTCATGCTCACGCATTCCCTAAGAATCCACTAATGGATCTTACTGTAGTCTTTTTTACCTCTTCTCTGTATTCTGCCTGTCAGAGTACGTCGACGCCCTTGGATACGGTCATCCATCTCACTCGTGGAAAGAACCACATCCATATTACTCGTGTAAGGAACCGCATCTATATCACTCGTGGAGGTAACCCATTCTTCGATTGAACTACATACATACAAATCACAGCCCACGCATCGCTACTATACGGAAATCCCGAGCGAAGAGCAACTGGCGATGGCAAAGCGGCATTTGACCACGCACGCATTCCACCGCGCCGCGGCGCCTCCTCCTCTTTGGCGCCGTGCCAGCTGTGCGAAGGTCCTTTAACTAAAAAGAACGGGCTCGTTTTTACGAAAACCCGGCGGTGTCTGTCAGTTTGTGAGCGCCGGGGAGAGAGGGAGAGGTTAACGCGTGCTGACGTCAGCGCTTCGGACCAATGTGAGCGTCGGACGCGTCATCCTCTTTCCCTCCTTCTCCCCTCTCCCAGCGCTGACAAACGAAAGACACCGCCGGGTTTTCGTCAAAACGAGCGTTGCAATGCTAACGCATTAAAAATAAAATAGTAAAAAAAAGAAAAGGGGGATTATTTGTGACTTTTGTGAAGTCGACGGCACCACACGTATAACCTATAGTTACACAAGCCTTTTTAACTGTTGTTAGGCAAATCGCAGTTAGCGGCCTCTAACCTTGGTTTGACCAAACTGAACTGAGATGGTGTTACACGGCCATTTTGCTTGCAGTTGAAGGGTTGAAGCCATAGTGAAACCAACTGCAATGTCCCATGTTTAGATCAAGGGCGCGTTTTTTAAATCCATTTCAACTGCTTAAAACGAGTACTTAGACCCGTAATTTTATGTGTGGTGCGTAACAAACGATTATCAAGACCCCTAAAATGAATGCATGGGCGACATGAGGGAAGCCGCCTTGCCATCGAACAGAATCAATGGCAGCGCCCAAGGTGTGCGGGCTTCGGTCCGTCCCGCGACATGGCGTAATTGCTTTTGCTGCATATCTGTCTCCGAGACATGTTTCTTTCCACGACATTTGTCTCCGCGGTTCTTTCTAGGTGTCTCCCCTGTCATTCCGAAATAGTGCTTCGACAACCGACAATGCTGCGGTCGTCGCCATCTTTAGCTCAGTGAGCGAGTCCAAACTGAGATCGTGGAGCTCAGTTTGCGCTAACCATGGTTTCGTGCTAACCGTAGTTTGGTCAGCCGTGTAATTGTGCAAAACTGGAGCTTAGAGTAACTGCCGTTTAACTGTAGTTATGGATGCCCGGGATGTCCGTATAACAGGTTTATTAGTGGCTACAACTCTAAGCCCTCGCGGCAGGTCATCCGGCCATTTCGGAGGCCAACCGGGCAGGTTCGCTCGCCGGCTTGCACGAGCGGATCAAATATTGTGTTTGGAGGTCTAAACATCAGGCCGCGAAGGATTAGAAAATACGTGGTAAAAATGCCGCAAATAAAGGGAAGCAAAAACCAAGAAGACATGTTGTAGCCGGCTTTTTTTTTTTTGTGTGTGCGTATTTCTGGTTGCCATGCCTAATTCATAAACGCGCCCCGTGGTACAAATCTCCTACTAATATCCACATCATGTGCCAAAGAATTTGGCTTGATTGCCTCGATTCGGTTGATCTCACGTGAATGCACTGGGGCATTTTGTTTATGTCTCTCCGTAACAGAGTGAGGTTTGATAGGAATAATGTCTCAAAAATTTAACAGGTTCTATATTTAATGTTGATCAACGAAATGCACGTAGTCTGTTGTTGTTTCTTGTTTACTGATTTTACTTTATTTATTTATTTTTTCTTCTCGGTTTATTGACAGCTCTATGGCGACAAGTTCGAAATTCGATGTCATTCGCAACAGATGCAAAAAAAAAAAAAAAAAAATCCTAGAAATGCGCGTTCCCGACCCGATGGCGGAGCACGAGGCAACGAAACGACGCCAGCCAAATTTGAATCCGCTCATAAATCTCTCACTTCTCGAGATCTTTGAAAATGAAAACAGATTTAAAGCAAAACGACTCCCCTTTTCTGCCGGCAACAAGCTCCGGCGTTCTAGAAATGCCGAGCGCAGCATCTTTCAAATTCGTCACTCGCGCGGGCAACCCGACTTTCCATTTCACGCCGAAAACTAGGCACCCAAGGCGCTCTTCCTTATCTCGGTTCAAATTCCCCAAAAACCTTCGCGCGACACGAAAAAAAAAAAAAAAAAAAAGGCGCTCGCGAATATACATCGGTAAAATATTTAATCTGACGTTCCGGTGGCATAAATTTTCTCGTCTCTTAATCCGGGGCTATTCATAAAACTACAGCGCTCCTTTCCTCCTGAGATTCGGACTCAATTTTTTTCCAAATTTTTTTTTATTCTTCTTTCCTCCTTCTTAAAGGGAGCGAGCGGAGTTCGAGCCAAGGGGTAGAAACGAGAGAAAGGGGGAAAGAGGGGTTGCCTGCCACTGCTTCATTTTCTAAATAAATCTTTCCTCTTTTTTTACGTTTCCGAATATAAACGGGAATTGGTGGCGTCGGCGGCTCTCGGACGATCGTAGCGAGAGCTATGGAGAATATGATCTGGCTTCGAGATTAAGCTTGACGTACCCTTTTGGCCCTCGTGCCCGTCGCTGCCGTCCTCGTCGCCAGCTCAGATTGACTGGCGCGAAGTCGTCGGCAGGATATTGCGCGGCTGGCTGGTCGCCGCGATCCACTACACCGAGCTCCCCCCCTTCGGCCTGTGTATAAAACATGTCACAGCGCTGACGGCTCGACAGAGGAGTTACACGCGGCGCGGCTCTGCGGAGCGGCCGTGCGACGCTGCCCCGACGGAACACTCCGACTCCTCCAATCGAGGTGCTCGCACGGGCTTCGACGAGACGACGAGGGGCGATCAGTGTGGTGCAGCGAGATTTAGTTATTTCAGGGCACTATCAGTCCCTCGTGGGTCTATGGTGGGAGAGGGCATACATAGTTTCTAGCACTATACAGAAAAAGGAAAAAACAACAACAACAAAACACAGGACGGGACAGGCGCCTACTCGAAGCGTCTGAGCATATAGAATCATCGTGCGCTCCGGCTTTTTTTTTACGCAACTGTGTGCACTCCATTTGTGTTAGATAGAGGAGTCTTGTGCATAATGGAATATTTGACTGCAGGCCTGGAAGGAGACTTTACTTGATGGGAAGCAAGATTTGCGACCCGCAAGATCAATGGAAGCAGACGCACTGCCCGTACATCATACTAGACTTGGCTGCAGACAGGAGGACAGAATTGACGGCAGGCGCGCTTGAAGCATTCTTCGAAGGCTTCGTACGTACGTATGCTTCGAACTGCAGACAGTTTATTATGACGAATGCATGGACCGTCAACAAACATTCCTCAATAATTTGTTTAATGTATCATGTATGATGCAATGTGACCGCGGATTAAAAGATAATTCCGGATCTTTAAGTTTGCGATTACGTCTGTTTTGAACTCGATCAGTCCCCCTAAATTAAAGGGTTTTTTGTTTGTTTTTTAAAATTTTGTGTGGAACATTTTTTCGACGTGTTAGTGCTGCGGTTTCCGAGCTCTACGGGAAAACCAAAACTATCTGCTCGAGAGGGATGGCAATGCTGATCATCAGCTGTATAGCGGGGTTATCTTTTAGTAAAAAATTTAGTAGTTATCTTTTAGTAAAAAATAGAGCCAAGAAACTTGCCAGGGTCTACGGCGGGCGGCGACCCAGACGACCAAGTCCAGTAGCGGGGTGTGTTTGGCGTTCGTATTGATAGATGGTGCCGGGAGCAGCGTCTGAAGGTGTAGCTGACCAGCGAAAGTAAGCAGACGACATGCAGACGAAATCTGTTGGCAGCAAAAGCGCCATCGTTATGCGAACGCGTTTTTTTTTTTACTTTAAGTTTTGCTTTTATTGTCCGCATTTATTTTTTAACCGAAGGTATATTTCAAAAAGATTATGTTCATTTTAATAAACCACGGTGGTCGTGAGCCGTCGCGATAACGAGGTAGCGCCATCTATCAATACGAACGCCAAACACACCCTGCTACTGGACCCTTGTCGTCTGCGTCGCTGCCTGCCGTAGACCCTGGCAAGTTTCTTGGCCTTATTTTTTACAAAAGGAGAGCTACGCTTTGTAACTTTACAAGCAAAAACTGAGCTGTGAAACACACCTTTGACGAAAAGTTTAGATTCCTGCGTGCAGGCGTCGATTTTTACGGTCTATACTAGATCGAGCCTGGTGACTTGGACCACCCAATAAATAGCCCTATGGCTAGGTTTGTTTAAACGCGGTGAACCTATGGCGGACGCTTTTGCATGTCGCGTGGTGTAGAGCGCTAATTCTCCACTCAGGAGACGCTATATTCTGAGGCCATAGCTAGCATTTGGCGCATTCATGCGGTGGCGCAGTGCAGAACAGCAGAGCTTGATTGCATCGTTTAACCACAATCGGAGTAATACACACAAACACAATAAGGATCCAGTGGAGGCTCACAGAAACCGCCAAAACGAAACGAAAATGGGAAAACGCCGGAAGCAGCTCTAATCACTACTTTACAGAACAAAGACCAGACATGGGAGAAGCACCAAAGCACCAACGTTGTTACGGCGTAGCCCAGTGTATCTTGACCACCGTTACTAGATCAACTCAGTTACAGAACCTCCCATAGACGCTGTATATTGGAGGGGGTCCGAAACCGTGTCCGAGTTTTTTTTTTGCAGCTAGGTGGCGCTGCCGGCGCATTATTCTATACGTTTTCGTCTGCTACTGCTCCGCGGCTGCTTGCCAGTCCCGACTCCTCTCGAGGTTCAGCATGGTTTTTGGTTAATTTTTGCCCTTTCGCCAGTAAAAATTACAATTTGCGCATGAAAAGCGCTATGACCGTTTTGGCATACGCTTTGCATTATTTTAAAATGCTGCTGCCTTAGCTGTGCTGACAGCGCGAAGCATTTCGAACAACCCAAATTTGTCGGCGCCACATTTTTCCGGTGGCTACCATCAGGGCAAGTTTGTACAGTCTCCGGCAATATGAAAGACCCACTGGGAGCGCGTGGCCGAGGCGGTGGCTGGCGGGGGCGCTGCGAGCGCTCCGGGCAATTCCATTCTGCTTCGAGGAAAGGACGCTCACTCGGGCTGAGCTAAAGCGAAACGCGCTTAGCAGTTTGTGCTGAGCCCCGAGTGAGCGTCCTCCCCTCGAAGCAAAATGGAATCGCCCGGAGCGCTCACAGCGCTCCCGCCAGCCACCGCCTCGGCCACGCGCTCCCAGTGGGTCTTTCATATTGCCGGAGACTGTGCGTACTGTAATAGTAGATGTGCCGATGACTACCAACTGCAGCAGAAACAATTTGAAAGTCGTCTGCTACTGTCAGAAAAAGCGCACGAACATCCGTAAGCTCAGTAGGCCAGATGCAACAGCCACAAGTGCGCCGGCAATGATGATGATAGTGAGTATTAATGCGGAGCGCCTGCCCTCTAACAGGCTCCACGCAAAGGGACCCCCCTCCCGAGCGTAGTTGCAGAACTGAGTTGGTTCTAATAGCGTTGATCTTGACTAACGGCTCACCCACTGGCCGCTTGCTGAAGAGCATCTGGCCGCGTCTTTAAGATCGGTTTTAGCGGAGCACGCAGCTTCACTCTGTCGTAATATTTCGGCTGTGATCATATTTAGTACCTCTAAAGCAACACCAGTCGTTTATTTTGGTTCGATATTTGACCGGAGTTGCCTTTCAAAAGAACTCCGGTAAAAAGGGGGAGACATTAGGCTTGCGAACTTCGTCGGCCGAGCAGTCAAGCCAATCCAGCAGTAAAGCGGGGGGGGGGGGGGGTTTGGGGCGGGCTGGGGCTGGGGCTGGCGCGGGTTGTGACCTTCACGTAAATTTTGTACCGCGGTGTAAATATGGCGCCCGATTTTTTTACTTCTTTGCGGAAGTTACTTTTGTTGTAAAATACGTGTCCATCCAAGCACTGTGTTATTTTTTATTTAATTGTCTTTTTAAGAATTAAATGTCCCCGTGGGACCTGCTGGAAAAAAAATACAATAAACAAAATATTTGCCCCAATTTTTTCCAAAAATATCCCTCAAAAAAAAAAAAAAAAAAAAAAAAAAGGTGACGAGGAGTTTGGAGGGTGAGTCAAGCTGGGTGTACTCCAAAAACCGAAATGAATAATACTCACTGTTATCTGCAGACTGAATAGACTAAACATACTAACTCTAAGCAACCCGGTGATACCAGGTAACAGTTCATACCTCCTCCCCCGTTATACTGTGGCATCGATTGCCGATTGTTGATCATTAAGTATTCTTCCAAAGTGCCTGGGTTGCAGTGTCTGGAGTCCCTCCGGAACACTGATGTGTTTCGGAACAAACCTTTAAACACGAACTGCGCGATCGAAGATATGCATGCAGCCTCGGGTGAACAGTGTTCCTCATGCTAAGCGTTATCAATGACTTTAGTGAAAAAAAGGGGCGCACGTGCACCGAAAATTTATAGTTTAAACATCGACCTAGTTTTAGATGAGTGCCTTACCGCCACTCCATTGAACCGCTGCCTTGGTGAGCCCTCCCAGTCAGAGACTTTTTCCATCGTCTGTTTGGCGAACATGCTGCTGACATACCTTTTTACATCGTGAGCGGGCTGCTTTTCTTCGAGAACAAAGCAGGAGAGAGAGAAATAACGAGAGAAAGAGAAGAAAAAAGGTGTTCTGGTCAAAATCATAATTGCGATCCGAATAAGTGCCTTATGGACCGAACAGGGCGTTAATGCGGCGGATATCCTGTCATCGCCAAGCACAGGCGCCCGCCATCTTTCAACAAGCTCCCTTTCTCCCATGTCCAGTATCACTCAGTTCCAGTAGTTTTAATGCGCCGAGCTTCAATTATAAGCGGCTCCGGTTTTTATGACAGCTTCGAACGCGGAGTCGGCGCACCTTTCGCGCCGGACCGTAACGCGTGGGGGACGGTGCGGGTCAACAGCTGCGTAAAGTGACCGCCGTTTTGTGTTTCTTGGCCTCCTATCTCCTCCTCGGGGGTTGAGCCTCGGACAAAGGTTATCGCCGGATGCTCGAGATGGCGCGTAGGCCGCGCAGTGTCGTCGCTCGAACCCCGGCAAACTTTGACGACGGCCCGCCATTATAAAATCTCGGGTATACGCGCGATTGCGTTCGCGGTCGCCAATAAAAGCGACAGGGATGCTCCGTTTTAACGGCCCTCGGGAACATGGGAAAGGGATTGCGCCATGCGCTCACTCTCCTTCTGCCCGACTGTTTTGACGGGGTCTGCGAACGTTTCGCCACATCGCGGCCCGGAATTCCGCGCTGCAGGTCGAGCTGCAAACGCGTCTCCTCCGTTAATACTCAATCCTCCTCGCTGCCGGCGCGAATCGACGGGGGCATCCGACATTAAGTATCACGGCAGCATGACTGCCGTCCTGTTTTGTCCCACGCCGTACTACACTCCTTCGAGTTGCGGTGAAAGTGGGCAAACTTCTCCGTTTCGGTCGCTGTTCGCCTTTAGTAGCCCCGACCTGGACGAAGGCATTCACGTGGCCGCTATAGCTGGCTTCGGGGTTAATACGTCTCGCTAATGTGTGTGTAGTACGTGAGTGAGTTTGGCCGGGAGGTTTCGTCATTCTTGTCCGCCCCGTCGCTTCGGTGGTATTGTCGTGCGCAGAAAATTCGTATAGTGTTGTGTAAACGACGTCGGCGGGAGCCCTTCTTGTTTTGTTTCGCCTTCTCTTCAATTTCTCTCCTTTCTCCCTGTTCAGCCATGGAAGGACAAAAAGAAAAAAAAAAGAAGAAAGAGAGGTAGCACAAGGAGAGAGAGAGAGAGAGAGAGAGAGGAGAAGGACAAGGGACAAAGGGAAGTGGTGATGGATCAACTGGGCTTGCTTCTGACAAGTCTTGCCTTTATCTTGGAGGACAGCCGAGGGCCGGTTCTCTCGAAAATATGGGCCTCAGAGAGCGCGCCGGAGAATTAATCTTGATTTCCGCGTCGCATTTAATTAGAGGTGGCGCTGCCGCTGCGTGTGCTTGTGCTGCTGCGGCTCCCTGGTCTTCCACTCTACTGGCCAGGAGGCTCGGGATGGCAGCGTGGGCTCGGACGTTCCTACGTCGCGCTCGCCTTTCTTCTTTATTAAGGAGCGCAGCCCGTTGCATCTGATAAGGATTCTGCATAGTCGGGCGACGTCGTGCAGTGGGAAGAGAAACGAGTTTGATTGCGGGAAGGGCGTGTCACACCGACGGAACGTTATTCTTCGCTTCGCAGCATTCGTGTCGTCGCTGATGCTTTCTGCTCACATCGTGCGTTTTGCTCATACCGCATGCAGCACAGCACATCTTTTGACAGTTCCAATGTACGCTTTTCTTTTTTCGGAACCTGATATTTCTTTTAGGGTATTCGGGCCTCTGATTCGGTGCTGGGGATAGCTCGCATATTAAGAGATATTTTTGTAAGAACGCAAGCCATTATTCTAAGCAACAACAGCAACAACGACGAAGAAAAGCCAGAAGACAACCGAAGTAGGAAGGGCGTCCCTTCTTCATAAAGAAGCCATCCGAAAGGCTGTGTCTACCTTCTTTTGCATTTAGCTGAGCAATCTTCGACACAGGGTGTTTTTTTATTTATTTATTTTGTCTATAATTTTTATAAAAAGGGTCCTTACGTTAGGGCTCTTTTAGCCTTGGGACTAATTTCAGGGTCATAGTGGGCCACTAGAAAAGAGGCGAAACTGGTTAATCATATACCGAAATAACTAAACAGGTTCAGTTAACTGCATATTTTTATTTGGGGGTGAGGGGGGGGGGGGGGGGACGGATAGTGTAGTTGGTGAGTTCACGCTCGACCTCATGATGGCCTAGTCATGACGTGAAATTTGAATTAGGAAATTCGCAGTGGAACGCGATGGGGCGAAAAATATTGTCCTCCTACACGGCTTCAACCTGTAACTAAGCGAGCAAAGAACGCCCGTGAAGTAGATCGCTCTGCGCTGCACCTGCTTACCAGCCCACTTTTCACGCCGCAGGTGAGGTCAGCAGTGCGACGCAAGTGCAGGGCGGAGGAATCGACGTCAGAGGCGCTCTTTGCCGGCTTAGTTTCGGTTTGAAGCCGTTTACAACGATGCATTTCTCGCGCCGTAGCGCTTAGTACGCATTTTTAAATCGCCACTTCACATCACGGCTAGACCATAGTGAGGTCGAGCGTCAATTCTGTAACTTGATTATATCCCCAACATACAAATTAAAAAAAAATTTAATAAATTGTTTAGGTAAGCAACCAACTAATTACCTGATTTCGCCTCTTTCCTAGGGGGCTCCGTAACCGCCAGCTTAGCCCCACTGCAAAAAAAAGAAAAACAAATGAACACAAGTTATTTATTTTTTTTATTTTTCCAAGCTGAACCCACTAAAGAAATCACCCTGTATACAGCCAATGTAAGATTCGTCCATTGTATGCGACCTTTCAATCCTCCACGGGTATGCAGCTGGGCGAAAGCAGGAAGGTACCGCGATGAGTGTGTCGGATGGGACTCCCATGACGTGGCGTGGGTTGCTGCACTCAACGCATGGCACCGAGGACACTGTCAAATCCGGCCTCGAACGGGCAACTCGATCGCGGCGGCAGAGCATCGTTTGGCCGGCCAGTACCGAATCTAAGCCAGCCTCTATCGCTCACGGGCGCCTCTTTTTGGCACTGTGTTTGGGCGTCCGCGAGACAAGCCCTCGGACGTGTCTTGACGTACTTCGGCTGCAGGCGGCGTCAGCGGCGTTGTTTCTCCGTCTTGACGACGTCGGGCTGCTCCGTGATCGATGGCTCCGATGTTGTGGGCCATCTAAACGCTGCAACAGATAACGCCGACAGCTTAACGGCTCGCTTCGGCTGCCGGCACTCGACTGGGTCGCTCTCCCTGCCGGCCTGTTCTCCTGACAACGCTCTGACAGGGTTGGCACTGAGCCCCGGGTCTCTTGGTACGCCCGCTGAATACACTCGCGGGCTTTGGGCCGCCGCTGCGTCGCACCGCCTCAATTGGTGGACCCTTGGTCTTTGTTGGACCACGACGAGACTCGCCGAACAGGACTCGGCGCGGAAGGGGCGCCGATTAGTGGCCGACGTGTCATCTAGAGAAGGGATGGAGGTTCGGAACGGTCGACGGACTAGAGGCGAGATTTCGAGAACGCAACCAAATTTAAATTACGCAGGCATCCGCTGTGTGGCTTCGGACTGCCCTCAACTGGCAATTGTTGCCTCGAAGCGCAGCGTTGAAAAGGGTCTCATCTCCATGGGGGAACGAGATTGGGTGCTTATTTGAATGCGTTGAGGATTACGGATGTACCTTCGAAAAATTTATTATACCCCGATACTGAATTGAATTTGTGGTTTTATGCCGCGGCAACAACGTAAGCCATAGTGCGGCATATCCCGATACTCCTCGGCGTCTGAAATCGTAGTGCAACCCGTAATTATCAACCACATGTAATATGAACAGTGCATCCATGACATCTTCGAGATTAGATCTTAATGTTTCAAATGAAAACTTTTTTTTTTTTTTTTTTTTGGGGGGGGGGGGGGAATTATTATAAGCGGAAATCGATTCTTGATAATACTGACGACTCTTAGTACTGCCGTCAAAATACAAAAAAAAACAAAAAAACATGTCAATATTTTCATTTTGCTGCCTAATTTCAGGTGATTCCATGTATTTATTGATTTAACAGGGGCGCTGAAACTTGACACCGCGCTTTACACAGGGCAGCCAGCTAACCTACGTGTACACCCCCCCCCCCCCCCCCCCCCCCTCACGGTCCTTTAATCTTCGATTTCCAAGCACCACGTCTGAGTATGCGCCAGTCCGTCAATTTAAAAATTCAGCAAATCCTGCGCCAGGCGCATGAACAAAATAGAGAGCATTGGTCAGCTGAAACCGCGCGATTTAGGAAGCATCGAAGCCGGCGGCCCAGTTTTGAATCTACACCCCCTACCCTAGCTCCCCCACGTCATTTCTTTTTTTTATATTTTTATTATCGTTTTGTAACACCGTTTTGCTAATCTTTTTCTCCTAAACGCCTTCAGCATGTTTTTGAGGGGTCATTGCGGGTTCCTAGTTACAGCGTTACCTAGCGAATGCCGCATGGAAATCTTCGTCACATGCGTGGCACATAGAACAGTCCAGAACTTCCGGACTGTTCTTTATAATGATTCGCAACTCATCCCATACTAAAATACCGTTTGTCAGGTCCAGGCAGCGAGAAAAAAAAAATAACTTCATTGAATTGGGGCCATTGTGAAAATATGTTTGATTTCTGCCATGACTTTTATCACTCTCGGCTGAAAAGGTCAATTCTAGCACTATGTACCCTTCGCAAACAAATAGTTCAACCCGCAGGTGTTCGTAGCGTGTGGTTGCGGGCCGTGGGCTTCGTCGAGTATGCGATTCCATTTCACGCCATCAACAGCTCGACAAGTGTTGTTCACGAAGCCGGCACGATATTGAAGGCTTGTGATAAGGTCATCACTTCATCGAGAAAGGGCTCTCTCGCTGGCGCCTGCTTTGTTGCTCGACTGTTTCCCAACGGGTGCGAACTCGAGCGCTCCCCCTGCGGGGCAGCCGGAGCGGCAGCTGCAATTTTCTGGTTGTGAAAAGTGGGCTAGGTGAAGGAGTAGGCATTCCACGAGAAGGCATCATTTTCGCGGCTATAAATCACGCCGGGCGGCGAACGAGCCAATATCCATATTCGCGCACGCGGTCCCCTTGCTTCGGCTATATTAGACCCTGTTCCAGTGCGCAGCCATAATGGGCGTCGACGCCCATGAGCGCAGCGAGGGCCCACTCGCCCCGTGCCTACCTGCGGGTTTATGGCCTCGTCTTTGCTTCTCGCATGCACGTCGTCTTCGTTAAATAAACGACTGTACGCTATCAAACGTTGATTTATGGCCGTCGCCCCGGTCGCTCTCTGAAATTAATGAGTCCCAGCGCTGCCTGGACCTCATGTTTAGCTCAAGCAAGCTGGACAAAGTTTGACCGCGTTGAGCAGCCAAGCTAACGATCACCAGGACTCGCCTGACCTCTCATTCGGCTCTTGGCTCGCTCGCAGACACCTCGGCTTCGGCTTCTCTGGGGCTGCGCGCCGGTCTCAACTTTCCATTCACTTTGCGCTCACCGACCGATTCAAGGAGAGGCTCGACTCTCCGCCGCTTCGCGGTGTCCGGCGGCTCCATCGGATGCTGCTCGAGCTTCTCCGCGCTGCCTCCTGATAAACTTTGCTAATTAAAATGGCGGTCAAGGTCGGGCTGATGAAGGAAGAACTTTTGTGCACGGTACTGTTCTCGCGCGAAACTCTTCGCTTTCGATTTGACCACGTGTCTTCGACAGCATGGTTTATCGTACGTGATACAAAGGTAACGGGAAAGTTACAACCTGAATGTCAGAATTTGTGGATGCGAGCGGGGGTACTCATTTCAAGATGCGTAGACGAAGGGTACACAGCACTCATACTTGTCTCGGGCAGTTTTCGAGACAACGTCATGTTGAACGGTGACGTCAGAGTTTTCCCTTGGGCAAGAATGGTCTTAGACGGAGCTCTGGATACAGCAAGGTGCAACAACAACGATCGCGCCTCTCCGTGTCTTACTGCATGAATAAAGCCGAAAGAAGTGCACTCGACGAAATGTTGCTTGTTTTGTTTTCAATTCAATTGGTCATTTCAAAATTATTTTGAGACATGTGTTTTTAGAACTTCGTTTGATGTTTTTCATACTTATGTTTCACTTGTCTAATCCTACTAATCAGTAGTTTTGAATATTTATAGTCGCGGTTATCTGTTTTACGATCTTGGCATTATAGTTCTCTCTGAGTGATTCTACATTAAAGTTCAGCGCTTTCGTAAGTAATCGCATCGGTAGTCGACAATTTCGGTGAACGCTATATATGGTTTTTGCGCCGCCATTTTTTCTGGTGACGTAAAGAGTAAGATTATAAGGCGAAAATTAATCTTAATTGAATGATTTCACTGAATAGCCGGCACTGCAAAATGAGTGCGAACATAAAAAAAATAACAAAGAAAAGTAAAATGTAGTTTTAGAAGTTGGAATCTTTTTAAATAAAAAACGTCGCTTTCCTATGTTTTGTTATAGCACCAGCTGTTCATTTTTGCCATATCTATATTAAAGAAGGCATTTAAATTTTGACTGAGGCTTCATTTTTAAATTCTTTATTTGTTGAAGGCCCAGTCGATAAGCACACGGAAATATGGCTATATAGGCTACATCCAAAATTCTTGCCAGCTATCACATCGTGCCATTAGGAACCGCCATATATTTGTTTTTATATTCCAGTTGTGGACGAGACGCATCTGCCTTTTACTCGGTTTTCATGTTATTGGGACAATTTATTTGTGCACTCAACGGGTTCATGTTTACGTTCGGTTCAAAGAAAAGAAAGACGGCCGCGAAATTCTGGAAAATGAATTGTCAGTAACGAGGTGGCAAGGCTCGTGACTCAGGCAGTGAACTGGGCCATCCAGGTCAGTGAACGGTTCTTTATCGAAGACGTTCTGTGAAGGGTTCGTACCAGACTTGCACTAAATGATCATATCTTAGTTCTACGACTTCCACTTCGCCGGGACCATTGATTCTCGGGTGAAACTATCGGTACGTGAACCATTCAGAATGGAGGGAATTTGATAATTGACCATGAGTACACAAGATTGCGCTTCTTTTTGCATACGGTCTATTGACCTTTCCCAAAAAAAGGGCTCCGTGCCGGTTACATTTTCGGTGTTCGTGCGCATGGCGCGTGATTCGCTCGCTTTCCGAAGCGACGAACATGCGTGTGCTGGGCTGAGGAGATCGCTCGCTGGGCTGAGGACTTGTCAATATTGGAAGGGTGTATAGTCGGGGAAAAGTTTCTGTGACATTTTCGAAGAGTGTCGCAACTTTATTCGCTTCTCAAAGCGCTCGACAGCACGTGCTCCCGTACCTTTGGCTACACTGCCACAGAAATCTGCTTGAGGTGCGCGAACGCTCGTGCAATATTACAACTCTCTTATGCACGGGCGCGCGCTTCCACATGTTGCATATAACACTTACACTGAGCTCTTTCGCAGTGGACACGACGCCAAGGTGACGCGATTTAACACCCCTGTTAAATCAAAACATGTAGCGGGGCCACTGCTACAAGAAGGGTTTGGATTTGGGCTAGTTGCCCTAAACACTGCTACAAGCATGAACGAGCACGTTGAACAACGCTTAAGTTGCCAAAGCGCGCGTGCACATTAGAGAGGTGAATTACAGGATATATGACACTTTAAAATTCGTAGCCTTTTTTTGTTTTTGTTTTAGTCGACAGTGAATATCAACTTCATATCTTTACCAAATATTAAAAGTTGGGAGTGGAGTAATTGGCAAGAAAACGATTAGGAAAGCAAGACGTCGTTTCGTTTCGCGTGACGTAGGAAACTTTCATGGCACTTCTGCAGTTTTGGTGCTTTGTCCATTCTGATTTTTCCGACTTCTTTCTTATGCCTCGTGACGTGCTGAGCTCTCCAAGTATTTAGAAGAAGATAAACATGGCAGATAGTTTTCTTCCGAAATTATTTAAAAAAAGTTTATGCCCACGGCAATACAAATAAACTTGAACCGTGTTAAGTTGTGCCGCGGTTGAAATTGTCGAAGAAGGCACAAGACATCACCAATGCGGCCATACGTAAACAGATCAGTGCGTTCTGTGTTTTCTTTTTAAACAACTTCAATACTATCGAGTTTTTTAGTTTTTTTTTTTAAAAATGACATTCGTTTTTTTTTTTATGGCTATAGCAGTATCTTTTGTCGATGTCAGTGTTGTACCGGTTAAAGGAGCCATGAAAGGTGAAAGATTAAAAAAGCCATGAAACGTTGTTGTTTTTTGTTTTTTTTAGAAGAAGAAGAAAATGGTGCTATGGAGAATTTGGCAGCCTTGAAATGGCGCCGGCTACTCAAAACTTGAAGGTGATATGAACTAAGACCTAAAAACGTAATGAATAAAGAAGAAAAGAAATGAGTACGAAGTAAGAGCACAGGCCTGACACGACCACACAAGCACACACACACACAAACACGCGCACAAAAAAAAAAAAAAAAAAACGGAGCGTTACAGAACACTTACTTCAAAACATAGCACAAAACAGTTGATGCAGTTGATGCATTTCTTGTCAGTCTGTTGCTTGTCTCATTTTCAGCTGGGATAGAGCACATGACTTACACTCTCGCTACATACTGTCACGCTCACTCACTTGTGCACATAGCTACAAATATATACAACCATAGGCGTACGGCATATGTCTGTACTTAATGTTCGTATATAAGTCCACTGTCTTTTAAAAAGTCACAAATAATGTTTAGTGCTCTTTTGAGTGTTTGTCGGTTCGCCCAAGGGCCCAAAATCTTTGCCAAAGATAAGGGACGACTGTCCAATAGTTGAAGTCGAGTTTTCATTCGATTCCTTTCACTGGCGTAGCACTGACATTCTAAGAGGATGTGATTAACATCCTCAAAAGGATCACTACATTTGCATACTGAGGTCACACGATGTCTAATTCGATGCAAGAAACTTCCAGTAAAAGCCACTTCGAGTCTTAATCGGTGCAGGAGAGTGTCGTATTTCCTTTTTGTTCCGGTGTATGGTGGAAATTTAAAGTCCGGGTCAATATGCGGAAGGAGGGAGTCGACAGATTTCTCAGTGAACCAGTGTCGTCGTGAATATTCCTCTCGGTAATGCCGAAGTAGTAGTGTGGCATCTGTGGGTGTGAAGATGGTTAGTTCTATTGCGTCATATATAGGCTTCTGTAGCCAATCGATCAGCTTCAACGTTTCCAGCAATTCCACAATGCCCTGGGATCCATTGGAGACTTATCGAGTGTCCAAGACTTTCTGCATGGACTAGTGTCATTTGAATTTGATACAGTAAAGGTCCCAAAGAGGACCGCATATTTATACCCTTCAATAGTTCTAGCGCGTTCTTAGAATCTGTCAGTATGATCCAGTTGTCTGGCTTATTAAAAGTGTCAATAAATGTCGACGCTGACAATATCGCATGCAGCTCGGTCGTTGTTGAACAGACATGGTGCGAAAGCCGAAAGCATTTGTTTACATTAAACTTGGGAATAGTAAAAGCAGAGGTTGAGCCTCGATTTGATGTCGATCCGTCTGTATAAACATGAACATCAGCGTCGTAGTGAAGTTGTATATGATCCAGGGAGAGCATTTTTGCCACAGTAGAGTCTACAGATGATTTAGAATCAATTTCAGATATGTCTGTTTGTATCTTCAGTGGCGGTATTGTCCATGGGGTGTATTGCAAGTTAGGAAGCCAATGCACATAATTTGATACGCAAATTGGCAATGTCATAAGAAGTTTGCGAAACTGGCATTGAATTCGTTGTCGAAGAATGTCTTGACGCAAGGGACGGCCACCGTCGTGTGTGGCTAGACGAAAGTAGTGTCGACATACTTCTTGAGTACGGAGGACAACCACTGGAGGTTCTCGGGCCTCCGCGAATACGAGTTCAGTAGAAGTAGCCCGTGGAACACCTAAGCATATGCGCAGACTTCGTGCAATCATATAATTTAATCGCTTTTCTGATGTTGGTGAAATTCCTCGTAGAACTTGTATTGAATATGCGATTGCTTGTCGTACAAGAGCTGTATGGAGAAGAAGGAGACCGTCCGTTGACCGTCCCCATCTCGCACCCGCGATGCACCGAAGTACGTTAATGATAGCATTCACTTTTTTTTCAAGCATATAAATATGCCTCGACCATGTAAGAGAACAGTCTAGCACGACACCAAGGAATCTGTGCCACTTGACTCGCTCGATGTTTTGTCCCCGTAGATGTTGTTTTTTTTAACTTTCGCTAAATACTACTCAGAGTCACTCCCCTAACGTTAATAACCGAATGAACTTGCCTTAGTTTTTCTATCTAAGCAAAGCAGTCGGCAAATAAGTTCTAGAAACATGAGCATCGTTCACCCCTTCAACTCGGAGCCAGAACAAGCGGCCAAGTGGCCTGGTGCCCACCCTATGCCGCCAACGCTCATCATAGCCACGCGCTGGGGTAGGCAACGTAGAAAACGCGCGCTGAGCTCCAGACATTGTTAGAGTTCAACCATTCTCATCACCGCAGTGGTTGCACACGAGCCACTACCCGAGTGTCCGCCGAGGCATTGATTGTACGAGCCGAAGTCGAGTGTTCACGCAGCTCCCGTGTCCAATCCATGAGCCGCGCTCGACTCTCGTCAGGCGGGTGGTTTCTATCCCACAATTGCGTCATCAAGCTTTGCGAAGGCAAGACGGAAAGAAATAGTCCCCTTTTATCCTCGCAATTTCACCGCGACCAAGGAGCTTCTGAATCAGTGGCGGTCCGTGCGAGTATACTTGGTCAAGACTAGGACCAGTACGCACCTGTAAAGTTATTCACATTCCAACCCGGTATCGTTTCATGACTCCTTTAAACATCTACACATTTTTGGGTAAGTCTAGTACGTCATTGCACGCGATCGGAAAGAAATAAAGAAGGAGGAAGGGACAGCGGAGCCACCATCACCTATATTTTGTTTCGCATTAGGTCAAAGTGAAGCCAGCATTGCGAGCCGATGAGGTTAATCAAGCAGCGC
This sequence comes from Ixodes scapularis, assembly GCF_016920785.2. Taxonomy (NCBI): domain Eukaryota; kingdom Metazoa; phylum Arthropoda; class Arachnida; order Ixodida; family Ixodidae; genus Ixodes; species Ixodes scapularis. Next base: position 26,311,986 of record NW_024609884.1, on the reverse strand, counting down.
ACTAAGTGTAAAGTCATGGCGATCGTTGTCCTTCAGTGCGTGTATATTCGCCGGAAAATGCAATCAAGCCTACAGGGGAGATAATAACTATAGACGCTTTCAGGCAGCTGTGCATGGGCGCCGCCATAACCGACTTTCAGTTTTCGTTCCCTCTTATTCCGTTCGCTCCACTTCATAATTACCACAGCAGGACAAGTTGTTTCCATTTTGGATGTTACTGCGTCCTTCTCCCTAGCATAGGCCTTTGTGGAGGCTTGTCAACGTCCGCTTCAGTGACTCGGCAACTCGGTAAGACAAGAGAAGGGCGGCTATGGCGGCTCAATCTGGCGCGTGTTGAAAGCGTCTATACGCTTTTAGTTTTTGTGTGTGTGTTCGTATGCCTGATAGCTTCAAATGTTCCCTCACTTATAATCGGACGAAGTATAGACACTTCAGCACTGCGGGCTGACGTGATTTCTACATGACGACAATCTAACCATTGCGTGGAGAGCCGCGACACGCACTTTCCAGGTTCTCGGCTGCTTCGTGACATTTCTCGGACGCACACCTGCAGTGCTCGTGTTATCTTCTTTCTGTGTGGGTGAACCAGACACTATTCAGAATTTCTGATTCTACCATCGGTTTCGTTTGTGCGGGTTTCAGAATGTTATCGCTATGCTGCTCGCATTGACGTCGATGTACAGAAGAACGGTAACACTCGGTGTCGTGACTCATAAAGTGCGGACTCTACCTTCACGTGCCGAAAGGTCATCATGTCTGAGACTTGTGGATAGTATAAATATATATGCTATATTACGAGAATACTTCTGTAGCATTTATTAGTGAGAATTACTTTATAAACAAAAGTCGCATCTGTCGTGAAGCCTTCAAACGGTGTAATCGCTGCCAGTTTGGGGACAAAACGCTCGCGTATTAAGATTTGTCTTGCGTTATATTACGTTTCTTTGAAACACAATTGACGTTTTTATTGTGTATTGTGCTAGTATTGTTATTGACACGTTTTTTTAGGTATAGGATGTTTGTTTTTCGCATAGCGACATCGGTCAAAAATCGTCTTACTTTAAACGTGCTGTCGAATTAGTGGTAATAGGACCACTATCGTCTCTTCCTCTTTGTTCGGACTCTGTTACGTCGATGTTCCTGAACTTGCAGGATCGACGCACCACGATGTTGTACCTGGAAAGATCGTAAGAGTTTTCGTTGCACAGCACTGCGACCTGGTCAAGAAACCAAAGAAAAGTGCTTCTCTTTTTCTCTCTGCTTTCTTGACCAGCGGTCTCTACGGTTCGATCTCCTTGTTAATAGTAGCCGTAAAAGTAACGAACTAATCTCTATCTATGGGCAGTGATTGTCATATAATATTATGTATGTCATCTTGTCTTTGTTAATTTTTGTTTTTCGCTGGACAACATAAACTCACCGCCCTCCCCTTTTCTTCTTTTTTTATTGGACAGGCATTGTTTCATGGACATTCGCGCACACGACACGCTCATAGCTTGTGTTGCAATTCAAGAAACGTTTAGCTTATAATTTTAGTTCATTTTTTGTGTGTGTTTCATATTTTGCGTAACAACGTAAGCTTCGTTATGGATTAATAGAAAATGAAATGAAAGTCAACAAAAAATCGCACTCTATTCATCTTGCCCAGTTTGGCGCAGACAAATGGTCACCCAGAGAACAATAAAAAAAGGCGTCGGTGATTGCCACGACAATCGATGATGCATTGCGGAAAACGCGACCCAGACAAAAGGCAACAGTGGCAGCAATAGTAATTATTAATAACGAACCATTCAGAACGCGGAAGAGAAAAAAAAAATCCAGATGGTAAATACGGGGCTGTCACAACTTCGGGCTTGCAACAAGTGTAGTAACAAACTGGCAGAAAAGTATCCCGGGCAGTCCTCTCTCGCTCCCTCCGTCCCCCACCCCCGCCCCTATTTTATTACCTACGTCCGGTTTTTGAAGACCGCAAGGAGAACCATAGAACTTAGTTATGAATTACAGTATAGTCACTGAAAAGGTAAGGAGCGGAGAGGCTATGGGAAACGTTCAAAAAGTGTCAACCTGGCGTGAATTTGTGCTCATTCGATTTAGGAAGTCGTCCCAATAGACCCTCCAACAAATGCGCCAAATATTTCAGGCCGGCACATTTTCGTAGTTAACTCCCAGCATGTATTGAACACGAGTGCTACATCAGCATTTCACGTGAAGTTTATTGCACTCATCACGTTGACCGGTGCTCGTCTTCACGCTCAGATTCAATCGCATACTGCGTACTCAAATCACTGACAAAAACAAACGAACAAACAAGTGGGTCGAAATTGCTGTGGCCGCCACGCTGATTCTCGAAGAAATGCGTGAGCATCTCGTGCAGCTTTTATAAATAACAAAGCATGGTAAATGCAGCCTCTCAGCACCTTTCCGCGTGGTGAACACTCCCGAAACCCTTCTACTACCTAAGGCGAGCAGATGAGGTAACTTAGCGTGTGCATGAAGAACGGTGGCCGCACAGGATTGGCTGGTTATGGAGAGCGACGGCGTGACGTAACACCTAGCAACCGAGGTGTTCTGTCTGAATGGATTTATTGACGCGTTGGACGTTTTGACTCAGATGGATATTTGGACTCTACGGATGTTTTGACTTACGGATCTTTAGACTCGGATGGATGTTTTGACTCGATGGACGCCTTGACTTGATGGATGTTTGGACTCGGATTGATGTTTTGACACGATGGATGTTCTGACTCTGCCAGATAATGCAGCATCTAAGTCTTAAAGGAGCTGTACAACGATTTTAACGTTGAAAGAATTGGCATCTTCTGGTTTTGATATTGTTCACCTTGTCACACATGACAGAAGCCACACCTCCTTTCATCGAAATGGTGCGATTCCGCCGCGTAATAGCGAGGCAAAACTTATAATATTCCCCGACCTGCAGCCGCGAGCGGCGGCCATGAGAAGCACGCGGCGTGACGTCAATGGAGAATCTTGTAGAAAGATAGCAAGTTGTGCGAATACCTGCTCGATAAAAGGTAACTTTTCAATAAATCTTGTCGTTCCAACATATATATATATATATATATATATATATATAAATGCGTCAAAAACCTGGTATCATCGACAAAACTTTTATTATAGGGAGGTTTAGTGGCGCCATCTATCCTAGGTCCTCAAAACCGTCAGCTCTCTTTGCTACCGCGAACAGCCGCCAGAAGCCAGAGGGGGAGGGGGACAGGGCCGGACGGGTATGGCCGGACCCGCATGAGACTCTCCTCCTTTCACCATATTGTTCGCGCGGCGCCCGCCAGCACGTGGTCACGCGGTCGCGAGCGGATGAGTTCTCGCTGCTCACTGATGGCAAAGAGAGAACTTTTCCGGAACACCGCGTCTACCCCATCAACGTCACTGCGCACGTGACCCGGAAGACGACGTACGAGTTGAGAGGCGGCAAAATCCTGGGTCTTTTTCATTTTTTTAAATAAAAACTAGGGTATCCAGGCAAAATCTGTTTTCTGTAGTTCACTTCAGAAGTGTCAGGCATCAACTTCCACAATAATTTAAGCAAAGCCGTGAAATTGCTGCACAGCTCCTTTAACAATATTTTCCTGGAATCTCAACACGGGCTTAGAAAGGGTTATTCGTGCGCTACACAACCCACTGAGCTTAATCACGATCTTGTTATGTCTATCGATAAGGGGGAGCAGGTTGATAGTGTATTTCTCAATTACAGAGAAGCGTTTGACACTGTATCGCATTCGTTTTAGAGCGCAGCTCTTAGGCTCCCGTTTCTAGCTTGAGCGGCGTCGCCATCGCCGTCGGCGTCGGCGCGCCGCGCCGCGCTTGAGCGACGTCGGCGTCGGCGTAACCGCGCATTGCATTATGGGACGCTTCCCACAATGACGTCACACGTGACGTCATGTGTGACGTCCCGAGGGTCACGAGAGTCACGTGTGACGTCACATGGCGCCTGAATTTAGGAGAAAAATTCCCCGCTAAATTTAGCAGAAAAATTCTCCGCTAAATTTAGAGGAAAACTTTCCCCGCTAAATTTAGCGAGAAATTTTCCCCGCTAAATGTAGCGGAAAATGTTCGGGAGTGTCTACATCCACGCGCGGGGATGTAGCCAAGTCGGGAGGAGATAAGGCTCCATCCACGCACTACGTCACTTCCGGCGCACGACGTCACTTCCTGCGTCGACGGAGGCAGTTCTCCAGGAGTTCTGCGGTACTGCCGGAAGAAGGGCTTCGTGTTCATCGGTGATCTCGTCGACGAGTGTCTTCTGTGCATCGACTACTGTTTTATTTTTATCGTGGAATAAGCTGTTTCTGGAATCCTTTACCCAGTTTCCTCGATTGAATGCTCTCAGTATGTTTATTATTACTGGTACAAATGCATGTTTTCCGTTCTCTCGCAATCTTTGTGAAATTGTGAGCGTGCGCGCAAGTCAACATACCGAGCGGTGGGCTCGCACTTGTCCCCTTTCATGCAAATAAGCTCACACTAAAATTCCTCGAACCAAGCCAACCACACAAAGCCTCACCGCCTTGCCTCTGCAGCGATGCACACATGGGCGAAGGCCCCGAAAGCCGCACCCGCACCAAACCAACCAAGCCCGCACAACATGGCTGCTCAGCTGCACGCCCGCACGCCCACGCGCACGGATGGCACGCGCACCACCCACAGGTGTGTGTGACTTCTGAACAACATAAGTATAAAGATATCGATACTATTTTTATGAAGCATGATATTTGCTATTAGTCTAAGAAAACAGTAAAAAAAATATTAAATTGTCTAAGAATTTGTAAGGTCACGTGACATACTAACTTTAGAACAACAATAAAATGTAACGTCTTTCTTTTTATAACCTATATTTACTTATAAGAAAGCATAATACGTACACAAAAACAAATTATGTTCTTACATTATAAGTCACGTGACCTTTTGCGTGGATGGATCCTTATCTATTTCCGACTTGGCTACATCCCCGTGCGTGGATGTAGCCTCGGCCAAAAAGCTTCCCGCTAAGTTTAGCGGAAAGATTCCCCTCTAAATTTAGCGGAAAAATTGCCGCTAAATTTAGCAAAACGTTGTTCCCGCTAAATTTAGCGGGAAAAGTTCCCAGCTAAATTTAGCGGACAAATTTCCCCGTTAAATTTAGCGGGGAATTCGTTCCGCTATATTTAGCGGGAAATTTGGCGAAACTTTCTCGCTAAATGGGAGGGAAGCAGGAGAGGAGGGTACGGAGAGGGAGGAGGGGCATACCCTCCCCTCCGTACCCTCCCCTCCTCCCCAAGAGCTGTGCTCTAATTCGCCATTACAGAGAATTGGAGACGTCTTTCTTTTTTTTTTTTTACTTCAGAAATTAGGGAGTGTAAAACAGACGCTGCCGTCCGAAAATGGATGCAGTCTTATTTGTCTTCACGTCAACAATGTGTTTTAAACGGTGAAACGTCCCACTTTGTTGAAGTTACCTCTGGCGTACCGCAAGGGTTGGTTTTAGGACCATAATTCTTCCTAATATTTATTAATGACATCCATATTGCTGTTATATCCCAATTAACATCCTTTGGCGATGATTATGCCGTTTACAAATGTATAAAAATGAACAGGGCTCTGGAAGCTGCAGGTTGATCTAGATAAAATTAAACACAGTCGCAGTGAATAGGGAATGCAGCTTAACGTAAACAAATGTGTTCATGTCAGTTTTACTTGTTAGAAAAAATAATGCAATCTAAGTAGTATCTGAGCAATGAGCTGGTAGCGATTGAGAATGGAGTAAAATATCATGGAATCAACCTGCCATCTGAGGGCGCGTGTTGTGCGCAGATTGATGATGTTGCAGCGAGGGAGGGTCGAGCGCTTGGCTTTGTTCAACGAAACCTGAAACACGCCACACAAAAAAAAAATAAAAGAACTCGCGTTTTCTTACCTACCTGCGCCCAATCGTAGACTATGCCTACACAGTGTGGGACCCTGCTCAGAAAAATCATGTTGACGGCCTTGAAAAATTAGAAGTCGCGGCGCTCGTTTTGCCCTGGGCCAGTATGACCGTTACGCAAGCATCACTATACTATGAAGGAATCACTAGGTTGATGTTCACTAGTCCACGGAAAAACTCGCGTTTAAAATTCTTATATATTGTTTATTTATTATAACACGACTGATATTATTAGCTCATCTTACGTTTTAAGCCCTAATTACTTTTCTCACCGAAAAGATCAGAAACACAAAATACGTGAGTACAGGACCAGGAGTGAGCCATGCAGAAATTCGTTTTTTTTTTTGTTTTTGTGAGGATTGTCAAGGATAAAACATTGGATAAAACATTGTTAAATGTTTTATCCATTGTTAAATGTTTCATCCAAAAACAATCATTGGATAAAACAATAGTATGTGCTACAAATGCAGAAACTTTTTTTTCAATATTGTTTTCCCCTTGCAATAATGCCTTAACAGGAACTGCAGGAGTTCCACGAATAAGGAATAAGGATTAAAGAACACGCACCACTGGCGAACCCGCCGTCCCCCACTGCGCGGCGCCAAAATTGGCGAAGGAGACGTCGCCGGCAATCTTCGGTTGCTTGGTGACGTCACGGCGTCGCTTCCAGTGCTGCCTCCGTTGCTATGCGACCTATCGCCAAGCCTCTCGAAATATTCACCTCGCCGCCGTCGTTTGTCGGCGCCTGCAGTATTTAAGTCGTAGCCAGCTTTCCCAGCTAGTGGCTGTGGCGCCATCCCGAGGCGACGCTGCGAACTTTATATACATGTGCTCCAAACCAGTCCAAGGTCAGCGCACGTACCAGGGCAACATTGCTCACGCATTGAAAACGCGACTGTCAATGTAAGTTGAATAAGTTTCAATGCAGCCGTTTTGCCCCGCATTCCACACGACAACACTCGTTGACCCGATTTATTTCGGACGGCGGTCGTTTCGTTTCCAAATACCCAGCACGTGTTCTCCCCTACTTAATCGCATAACTTGTAGGTGCGATGCTGGGACGAGGGAAGACGCTTGCAACGGGTCTGCACCGACGACGTCTGTCGCACAAATATCGTCAAGCGGCAGCTCAGGAAATGTAGGGTGCATAGTTGATCACGTTCAGGCATCTTCGTGATTCGTTCCTCGGCATTCTTATCGACGAATGCCGCAAAACTCGTTGGCTGGGGAGCAACAAGAAGAGGCTGGAGACGTGACACGCCCTGCGTTTCTCAAACTGTCGGCCAAACTCTCTGACGCCACGCACTGGGGAGGTGCTGCTATCGGTACTGCGCATGCGCGGATGCTTCGCCTCGCAGGAATCTGACTTCTGTGCCCGCGCAGTGCCCACACACGGTGCGGGCAAACGCGGGCTTCTTTGTAAACGCTGTGCAGGTGCATAGTAGTACGTTAAGCCATCGCCGATACTAGTAATTATCCAAATAAATAAAAAAAACGTAGCAAAAAAAAAAAAAAGACAAAAAAAAAAAAAAGCAACACCGAAATGAAGCGAGGAGACTCGCGGGAAAACACCGCTCTTCGTGCGCCCCTTTCTGTATACTGGATAGCGGCTCGAATGAGTATATGGCACGTACAAAAGCGGGAACTTTGTCCCGGCCAAATTACCCCGCCACCGACATCTCGAGAGCCGCCAGAAGTGGAACGGAAACGACGCCGGTCTCCCCGTTTCACCACTAGCCCTGTTCAATTTCGTCATAAATTTTCGTCTGCGCGGGTCGGTGGCAGAGAAGAAACTCCTCTGCGGTGGCCATGTCGTGGCTCCTGAATTGGGATCTCACTTGTGGTTATAAATGGGAGCGCCGAGACAAAAGAAACGGGGCTCTAAGCGCGCGCGCGCACGGGCGCGCTGATCGCTCCTCAAGTCCGTGATCAAACGGAGCAAAACAAAGAGCAGCCAGAACACTGCTCCGGGCTCCGGAAGCAAGACACACAAAGGGAACGGTGTCGGCGAAAAAATAGCGCTGGCAAGATTAATTGGAGAGTCGCTTATTGCTCCTTCACTGCTTTTCCCCGTATTAATTAGGGCGGCCAGGGGAGAGAATATGTTCCCGAGTTCCATCTTGTTTCGGCCGCAGAACGCGCCGGGGCACGGAAGAATATTTGGAAGAGAATTCAACATCGACTACGGAATGGAAACGGCTCGGTTCGACGAAGGAGTTCGAGTTTGCCGAAGATGAATCGCTCCGCGAGCTGAGCGAAGATAAATTTCTTCCTCGTCTGTCGCCGGCACGCGCTCAAAATTCGGTCGTCCTCGTTTGGGTGATTTCGTTTTGACTCATTTTTCTCTCCTCTTCGTTTGTTACGCATTTATTATACTCCTAGCCTAAATAAGAAGGAACAAGAAAAACAATAAGAGCCAAAAAAAAAAAATCGACGCTTTGGTTGTGTCGCGTTCGTGCGAGAATTAAATGAGGATGGTTTCGGGATGAGGGAAGCAGTTTGTCGACTTCGCTGGGTTGCGTTGTGACAGCTGCGGTTTTCCTCCAGTTCTAAAAGTACTCGGGTACGAGTGCGTGGCAGGGTTTCTCCGCCTCTCGATAGTTACGACTATTTACATATTAGCGGGAACGCGTGTGCTCTAATAATTTTAGATTGTGTTATTTTTTTAATAGAGTAACCGAAGCAAACGAAATTATCTGTTAGGTGGATGCCTTTTATATTCAAAACATACGTCCCATGCATTTTTTTTTTACCACCCTGAACCATTGAAAATTTCTGTTGCGTTTCTTGTATTTTTATTGATTAAAACAATTTCTTCACTCAAACTTACTAAATGAATCTTGCCCCATCTTCAAATAGTTTGAGTCATAATACGGAACACAAGGGCTGCATCTGTTTCAGAGAAAAGCTTTGTCTCTCGTCCGGTCTCTATATATGTGTTATTTTTGACGCCAATGCTGTGAGCGAAGTCTTTTTCTTATTTTTATGAGAAAAGTGTTTGTGGTGTGTGTGCGTCCGTGCGTGCGTGCGTATGCGCGTGTGTGTGCGCGCGCGCGTGCGTGCTTGTGTGTGTGTGCAAGCGCTCGTGTGTTTGCGTGCGTGTGTGCGTGTGTTTTAATTGTGCTTCGTCCTCCTCTCTGAGCATTTAAAATATTGTGATGGGAACGCTTCAATAAGCAATGCTCTCTACTCAGCCTGGTTTTCCCCTAGGTTACTGAAAAACATAATTTGACGCGGTGAGTTCCTGTGATTGAACGAGTGCACTGACCCAGTTTCTGTGATTGAGCTGATCATTTGTCGCCCGAGAACGTGTTCTACATCGCCCAGCAGAGACGCCTTTGTTGTTTTTGTTTTCCTTCTAAAAGCCGTTGGGGTATTCTAAACACGAATCTGTGTCCTGCCGCTTTTGTTTTTGTTTTTTAGTCGCTCACTGACGTCCACAAAATGCTTTCAATGTGGCTCTTCGTTGGCCCTATTAAACATAGATCAGTTTGAAACCTCATTCTGGTTGGTAGTGTTATTTGGTAATCGTCAATCGAAGGACTACGTCAATTTTATTTTCAACTTACATAGACCCTATCTCAGCGAATGAAATCAACCTCTCGTGCACATGTTAGGAACGCATACAACATATGTGAATCAGTTTCAAGCAGTGTTGGCGGTAACGCGTAGCTTTCTTTTTGTAACGTAGTAACGTGCTCCTTACATTTCAATACTTTAACGTGTAACATACTTACGTTACTCATTTCAAGTAACTGGTAACTGCTTACGGTTCTCGCTACATCATCTTTCCAAATTAAAAAAAAAGAAAAAGAAAAAAAAACACTTCATCTTGTTTCGTTTTTTAGGCTCCAAGTATTATGAATACTTATACTTATCCGATATATACCTTAAAAAAATCGCCTTTTTTTTTCCCCATGCAAGCTCTACCACTAAGAAAAAACTCCAACGACCACGCCTATTGTCTCAGTGTCAAAAAAACGCTGTCGCCGTAAATGGCAGACAGGGTGCGTAGACGCAATACAAAAGCAGAGCAGAAGTAACGTGCGTTGCTTTTTATCCGTAACGGTAACGCATTCCTTTCAATTGTGTTTGTCCGTCCCTTCTCGTTTTCTTCAAGTTTAATTATCCATACCAACCCGCTCGTTCTGTCCTAACACGGGTCCGTCAAGCGTTCCTTCTATTGGCAAGTAACCACTAACGTATTTCGTTACTTTTTCCGGTAACGCCTACAGCACTGGTGTCAATAAGTATATATACAGGGTGTCACAAAAAAAAATTACAGGTTTTTTTTTTTATTGAAAAAATAAACTAGGCATCGCAGAACGCTCATTCTCTAGACAAAGGTAGTGCTAGAGGTCACAACCAGATGCCAAAGTTTCAGCCCGAACAGACACCCTATTCAAAAGTTAAAAGGAATGTTCTGAAACTTTCAATGAGAAAATGAAGCCCATTTTTGCCCGTTTTCGGTTACTGGTATCCCCATAGAGCCCCATGTATTCGAAAACTCCGTTGGCCGCCATTTCCCCATTGAACTTTTCACAAGATCAATTTTAATTTTTTAATAAGGTGTCCGTTGGGGCTGAAACCTTGGCATGTGGTTGTGACCTCTAGCGCTACCTTTGGGCGGAGAATGAGCGTTCGGCAGTGCCTAATTTATTTGTGCGGTAAAGAATTTTTTTTTAATTGTATATTTTGTTTGTGTGACACCCTGTATATGTATATATATATTACAAGTTGTGGGGAGTTAAGCAAAAGCAAACATGACCGAACTTCCGGGGGGAGTATGTTAATTCCGGCTGGCTATTGTTTTCATTTGTTATTGAGGATCTGCAGTACGTAGCACGTACTTAAAAAGTCTCACCGCCTAGGACTAACTGCAGTACCTCCTGAAACTTACGTAAACGGGATCGACTAGCTTCCTAATTCCATGGTTGAAAAGGAAGATCACTTGTTCCTCAAGCAATTACCAATCTGCCGAAAGTATCATGGGCTCATCTTCACGAATACTCTTTCGACCCACCTGGTTCATATACCTGAAACGACTTCAAAGCTACAAGTTCTTAAACGCGTTCATCTAGTTCGTGAACGGCAGGGCATCGGTGATGGGTGGCTGCGTACCTCCCCCAGGCACCGAAGAGACGCGCCTATAGCTTCCCCGCAGAGGTCGCCGAGCTGGGTCTTGGACTCTTGGCTTTAACAGACAATCTTCCGAAAGTTTTTATTACGCTTCGTTCACTGCGACGCGAGGCTCTGCCATTCCCAATTTTCTCATGTTTTCATTTCCTTGCTTTGTTATTAAAAGTTTCTTTCCCAGCGCACCGTGTCGCCAAATGGTGCCACCTCGCATTTATACGTGCCGTAATGGCCCGGTTGGCACCTGTCGCCGTATGCAGATGGTCGATCAAGGGCGTACCTGGCACCGCATCTTCGCGTTTGTTGCTTTGCGCCATCTGTCGGCAGTACATCAAAGTAGGCACGAGCACCGTCCCTGGCGTCCCTCGTCTCGAGATAATCGAATGAAATTCAGTTGTGACGTTTTTTTCGTGCTGGTGCGCATCGGCAATTTAAAAGCACGAGACTGGGGCATTTCTACAGCGCAGCTTTCGCGCGAGAGCTCGCTAGTGAACCAAGAGTCGTTGAGGAACCCACCCAAACATAGGATAAACATAGGAGAACAGAAAGTATCCCTCTCCCCCTGTCATGGCGGCCGAAAGTGGCGCGCAGACCCTGTATATATATATATATATATATATATATATATATATAACTGGAAAAGAAAAAAACCTTAGTGAAAACAGCAACAACGGACGATTTAATCTTCGACGTTTCGGCCGGAGTCCGGCCTTCGTCAGGAGATATATATATATATATATGAAGAGTTTTTTGTTTTTTGGAAATGAGTCAAATCTTTGTACAACGAGACTAAGATACAGGAATGCGCGCTTATCGGACTAGCTGTGAGCACTGTAGCGCGGCCATTTTTATATTGTTTTTTTTTTTTTCTCGCATAATATGACCGATTTCTGATTTATACCTTTTGGAAACGATGCTGTTATGTTGCTTTTTTGATGACGCGCTGTTGCGATATGCGACACACACGGGCCGAATTCCTCTTCGTCAGGGTGCGTAAGCGCTCGTCTGGAGCAGATATAATCGGCTGCAGCCGCACCGACGAGCCAGTGGCTTTCCCCGTCTGGCTGCCGGACAATGAACACTTCCAGAATAACCCCTTAATGCCGAGTGCTTGTCGTCACCGCCGAACGTAACGCTGGTGACAGCGGTGGTATTCGAACCCACGCCACCGACGATTAGGGTGACCACCTTTCTGCTAGCGAAATGCGGGACACGCGGGACAGGGGGGAGGGGGGCGGGGAGGTGGAATTTACGAACACACACAACACGAACCGAGGCTCTGTTAACACATTCAATATCCTGTGCTGTTTATACACTCGCAAATTGCATTGCAATAATTAAGATAAAATCATTTTTACTCTCAGGGATCTATTTTCATGTCATTAAATGTGTCGAAGTTGAAAGCATAAAAATCAACCGCAGCAGAGCTCAATGCATCAAATGAAATTAGGAAACAGTAAATCTTTTTTCGATTATCCAGCATGGTCCTGCGCACATTTTACACAGTATTTTCTTTTTTGGCCGCTGTGAGTTGAAGGCTTTTTGCCTGGTGTGACTATCTTCACAAAAAAAAAACAGAAAAAAAAACAACAACAACAACATTTAGCAACACTTTTGCATTGATACACCGATGTGAAAATAATTACAATAATTTATATTTAAACTTTTGCCGAGAAATTTTCTCTCGCAATATTTCGCCACTAAGTGGAGAGGCACGACAGCGCATGCGCATCGGTTCTCCTGCAAGAACGACGGTCACTTACCGCTATGCCTTGATAGAAAATGGCGTCGCATTGCAATTGACACGACTCTCAGCGTCCTTAGCGCTTCCCCGTGCCCCGTTGTTGGGCAGCACCATGAGTTGCAGAGTGAATTTTACGGCAGTGCGAAATGCGAGACATTTTGAAGATTTAGGAATTTCTCGCGGGACGCGGCACGCGAGCCCTCAATGCGGGACAGTCCCGCGAGTCGCGGGACCGGTGGTCACCCTACCGAAGATACTGGTGAGGCCGCGGTGGGTAATGACAGCTCGACAAAACTTGACATCCCAAGTTTACTGCAGCCTTTTCGGGTGGGAGGGGGCTTGGTCCTCTATTTGGTAAACTTCGAACGGACTTGCGCTAAGATGTGTCTTGAGAAGTCCAGCTGGCCACAAAGGCTTTTGAGTCTAGTGTCAGCAGAGGTAGCCGACGTTATGGCGAGGTTGGACCCAAAAGAGGCAGACGACTACTCGTCTGTGAAGTCGAGCCTGCTGACAAAGTTCAGTTTGTCGCCTGAAGCTTTTCGGACTAAGTTCCGAGAAACAGAAAAATATACAAAAGAAAGTCACTCGAAGTTCGCCTATTGGCTGAAGGGCTTTCTGGAAAGTTAGCTTCGTGGTGTGGACGCATTTGAAGACCGTGAAAAAATAATCCTAGAGCAAACAGCTCAAGACAGGCCAGAGGTCGAGTCTATTCAGAAAGCTGCTGATTACGCTGATCAGTATTGCTCCAGACGAGGAAGGAAGGCGATTGACGAGAAACCTGCCTTTGCTAGCTATCGACCGCGGAAATCGGCCCACGCAGTTTCGGGAAAGTACGAAGAGGTACAATACAGTCAAACAACGGAGTAGGTTACATTCTTACGATAAAAAACACAAAATGAAGTCGTTCGAGAGAGAAAACCATTTTGTGCTTCAGGTGTCACCAACCTGGCCATGTCGCTGCAGGATGTCGTGTGCCGAAAGTGTCTCCTGTTATCTTGTGTGGGGGAAGGAGAATGACCTACTCCAGCCATACGTACACGACATGGAGGTAAATGGCCAATTGTGCAAAGCCCTCCGAGACACAGGAGCCACATTCGACTCGGTACATTCCTCGCTAACTAAGCAACAATACTTTACAGGCGACTGCTTGTGGGTCCGCCAGGCTTTAGAAGGTCGGTCTGTCAGCCTGCCCATAGCTAAAGTAAAACTAAATGGACCCTTTGGTCTAGTGGATACAGATGCGGCAGTTTCCAGTGGCGTGTTCCCCAGCTGCCCTTACATTCTCTCCAACAGGACGGCGAAGCAGCTGAATGAATCAGGTGTCGCCCTCGACATGAATCCGGTATACTAGTAGTAACTCGCTCAATGAGAAATAAAGAAGCACAGAAAAAGAGACGGTATTGGACGTTGCAGTTAGCGCTACTAACGATCCGTCTAACGACTAGGAAATAGGGGGATCTGGAATGACCACGCTGGTTTTGCCAGACTGCCCGAACTTTCGTGCTCCCGTCGATAAGCAGACACATCAAGACGCTTATCGCCGAACAGGCTGCAGATGCGTCTCTGGCTACGTGACGAGATAGCCAGCCGGCAACAGCCAGGCGGCGCCAGCAGAGTGAGGGCCCAGGGTTATACCCTGTCTCGCTGTAACTTGGCAAAGGGTGAACGACACGACCCACAGTGCGTGCCGACGGCCTCCGATATGCGCTACGTATACAAGCACGGCGCACACCTAGCCTCCTGAGACCCTGCGTCCACCAGTGTGAACATTGGGTGTTAAAATGTAAAAAAAAAAAATAAAAAAAAAACGGCGTCGCACATAGGAAAGAACGCCTGTCCACTGTCATGGGCGTAGTCTGTGCTGCCATCTGAAGGAGTGTTGAGCAAACAGCACTGAAAACAACTGGCTGCTCGCCGTTCCAAATGGCGACCTGCAACACTTGCACGTTCTGCGAGCGACGCCAAGGTATGTAGCCAGTTTACGTGAATTACACAAACTAAGTCTCTGTTAATATATATTTTTAGTGCTCTTGAAAGTTCACATATCGTTAATAATGCTTAATATCCACAACAGTATTAGCATGGGTTGCGGTAGTCGCTTGTCAAACTGTGTGTCTCCGTAGGTGGACGCTGGGACCCAAAACTTGGGACATGATTTTCGCGATGACCCTGTTTTGCTCACCATGCTCACCATGCTCACCATCAATGTCAAACACTCGCGAAGTGAAAACAATTGGTTTGATTGAGTGTGTTAAATTTTTCAGGACTAACAACAAGTTAAGATGATTCCATTTTAGACAGTGTACGGTGCCACAAGTTCCGCGCAAGAGAGTCAAGCCGCTGCCAAGCTTGCCAGTCCGGACGGCGCAGGCCCTTCACATGCCAACGAAAGACGACATGAAGAATGCTGCACGGTGCAGGAACCCTGCCTGCTCAAAGAAAACCCGGCACCGTTGCACGCCCTATGATATCTTCCTGTGCATTGAAGCCGA
The DNA here is from genome assembly GCF_016920785.2 of Ixodes scapularis. Classification (NCBI taxonomy): domain Eukaryota; kingdom Metazoa; phylum Arthropoda; class Arachnida; order Ixodida; family Ixodidae; genus Ixodes; species Ixodes scapularis. The sequence continues at coordinate 26,296,676 of NW_024609884.1, read as the reverse complement.
CTGGCACTGCTTATTTGATTTTCATACCAGTAAATGAGCCTAATGTTTTTTTGTTTTTTTTTTGCCGGAATAACTCCAGTGTTGGTATTCTTCCGCTCGAAACCTAACTTGTAAAAATCACCTCATAAAATGCTGAATAAAATATGTGTTAATTTTCCTGACTTGAAGTGTAAAGTCTCAGTGTCCAACCAACACTGCAAACAAAAGTCAGAAATGCTCAAACTAACCCCAAACGAAGCACTTAATGGTATTTAATCTTAAATACCTATGCCGGATTTTTCTCTGGTCCCACGAGGATATTGGAGCATGACGCAGCAAAGAGCCTGATACTTCTTCCCAGTAAAAACGCACTCCGATGATACGTGGTCACGTTCCGATTGGCCCACTAGGGTCGTAGCTTCCGCCGTACTGGCATGTTATGCGTGTGATCACGGCTTCTTGGTCTCCCCAGTATTTCTTGCTTCAGACACTAGGCTAAGCGGTGCCACCAGAGTAAAAGCTCACGTGTGAACAATGCAGCCGCCACTCCCAGGCATACCCAATGTTTCTAGCTTCACAGCGCCAAATTAAACAGCATTGCAGGTTGCCTCTAGTGTGTGTAAAGAACTATCACCGAACGCGTCTTTCTATGACCATGAAGCGGTATTCTCTACAGTAACTAGAAGAACAAAGCCGAACTGGAAGTAAAACAAATTGTCATTCCTTTTGAGAATCGGGGACACCTTCTTGAACTAGGACATAAAGAGGGTTGGTTGAACACTTAGGCGCCACGAAAACGAAGTATAGCCTTTTCGCTGAATATTACTGACTTCGAACAGTTCGTCCGCTCGTGTGGCATGTGCCAAAGAACGGGAAGGCCGACCGAGCGAAGAAAGGCACCCCTCACCCTCGTGCCGATGATCTCGGAGCCACTCAAAAGGTTATTGTGTGATGTAGTGGGACCACTACCTGCGACCAAGAGAGGTATTAAGTACCTCCTAACATGCAATGCCCAGCTGGCAAGTTTCGAACAACCTTAAGCCTTGATGACTCCACGCAGTGTCGTACGTAGCTAAAAAATAAAGGGGAAGGGCATCCTGTTTCTTGTGTCAGCAGGAAGCGGACTTCGAAACAACCAACCTACAACACAATCGAAAAAAAAAAAAAAAAAAGAATGCCTGCCTCGTTTGGCCTGTAGAGAAGCCTGTTACCTGTTTGGTTGTGTATTCGTTCTGATTACTGGCTATCGACCGCTCACGTGGCTACACCAGCTATCCCAGAAGAATGGTTGCTTGTTGCGATGGAGCTTGACGCTCCATGAGTATTCTTTTTCGACCCTGCATAAACGAGGAATATTTCACGCGAACGCCAATTCCCAGGGCGCATACAGAACTGCCCAGTTCAACTTTCTTTCTTGCAGCTTATTTGCACATTTGCAAATATCCTCAACTGCACTATCTTCACAAATATTTACGCAACACCGGGTATACAATTTCCAAAAAATCGGGTTGCGTTGTTAGGTAGGTAAAGAATTTCAGAGTTAAAAAATGCTCTCGGTGAAAGAGAATATCATTATGGGCACTTCGACCGCTTCTGCGGTGCTCTGGTTGTTGTTGGTCTCTCCGCTTGCCCAGAGATGCACCATCGGCGCGCTGGTCAGACACTCTTTGCTCGGACGGCGAAGGCAGCAAGATCTGCCGCTCCTTCGAGTTCTTCCCCGTGACCACGGCGAATGGATTCAAGGGGCGCCATCACCACACCACCCTCCACACCTTGGGCAGCACGGTCACTCGTCGTCAGGCCAATCAAGCACTCTGAGATGGTTGCTTTGACGTCGTTGTACATCTGCTACTACAGGCTTCCCGACCGCGGGATCCACGCAAGGAGACGTTGTGCTCACTCCGGACTTTGCGGTCCATGTGCCTGGTGTTCTTCGTGAGCGGCGGTCTCGTGTGTTAGAAGACGGACTCGATACGGGGCTTTGCGGTTGCTGAACTGTCAATACCTGCTTGCGCATGAAACGCGTGGCGGGAACGTTTCTCTGTGCGGTGTCGCCCAAAAAGGGGGAGGCTTTGTTATGTTGCTTTTTTGGTGGCGCGCTGTTGCGATATGCGATACGCGCGGGCTGAATTCTGCCTCGTCAGGGGGGCGTAAGCACTGGTCTGGAGCAGATGGAATCGGCTGTACCCACGAGGGGGGCCAGCGTCTCTCTCCGTCTGGCTGCCGGACAATAAGCGCTTCCAGAACATCCCCTGAGTGCCGAGTTGTCGTCATCGTCACTGCCACCGCCGAACGTAACAATGCGCAGATATGCTCCGAATTTCAGCCGAGATTGGTTTAGTTTCGGCTTCTGGATTTGGCTCACTTCGGAAACCAACAACAACAACAAAAAAACTCTTTTTTGTACTGTAAACTACCTATTTTTCGCGGGCTCAATATTTCACGAGTAAGGGCAAAGCTACAGAGCTTTAGAATAGTTCGCTGGTTCTAATTTTCGCGACCGCTGTGGGATCTCAATATAGATTTCAATGTGTTTACATGTTATTGGTATTGTTCGCGGGAAACATTTTTCTTGAATTACAGGCGATTCGCGTAAATTAAGTTGTTTACAGTATTTATAGTTAACGAAGAGGGAAGAAAGTGATTTTTCAATTGATTCCATTAATGTTAGGAGAAGAGAAAAGGAAAGAGAGGTAGCGAAAAATTGGACAAGAAGCGGTGACGGCCACTAGTTTCGGCGGACTCCATTTTTTACTCAATTCGATAATCACTCCCTCCCCTCTTCGTTCACCACTCCGATGATGTATAAGGTGCAGCCTGTCCCCATACGCATCCTGCGTTGCCCAGGAGGCGCTGCAAAAGATGACTTGCTAGGACTTGTTTTGGGTAGTACAAATTTGAGCGACTCAAACTGCCACACATATAGAAGCGTGACTGCTATGGCGCGAAACACGATAACAAGGAAACTAGAAAAAAGAAAAAAAAAAAAAAGAAAAACGCTAACTAACGCCGTCGAAGCACAGGCCAAAGCTAGGACGATAAGAGCGTGAACCAAGAAACGCCGTCTCACGCGTCCCAAAGAAACCTTAAAGGGGAAGAAAAAATAAAAACATCGGGACGCCAGATGTTCTAACGTTACGTCACCACTGTGAGATGAGAGACGCGTACCCTAGCGGTGGTGGCATGAATCCGGAACTTTTGACTGTCTTGAGGCGTTGAATGTAGCCGATTTCGGACGCCCAAAGGTGTTTTTCCGTTCTTCTGCACTACAGAAAAGGAAAAAAAAATCACAGCGAAGGCGCCACAATAGTGGGAGTCCCAGTCAGGTGAGCTCGTATTACCCAAAACAAGGGCGCCACAGCTTGTTCAAAGCTTCAGCGCAGGAGGCCCATGGGGAATTGGGGTTCCTTAGATATCTCGGAAGGCTGGCCCTTCCCGACATTGGCAAGCTGAAATGACGCCCTACGTCACTGCCTCAACTCGGAACTAGCATGGGTCTTAAATCAGCAAAGGCTGTCATCTCCCCAGTTATGCGAATTCGAAACTAATACACTCCTGTTACATGGACACCCTTAACCGCGGTTAACTTAACTTTATCTGTTGTTATGCGGCCCCACAGTTACCGCACAATAATCTCGGACGGATATTTCAAAAGAAGGGAAGAGCGCGCGTGCACAGCTTTGATGGGTGCTCAAGATGCTCAAGGTCACGTTCGCCCATAGTTTTGAATTGTGCGCTAACTGTGGCTTAGCGTAGCTGCAGTGAAGTGTGCCCGTGCAACAAGGGTGTAAGGGGAATCAGAGAGCTGGTTAAAAATTGAGTCCGTCGAAACCAGTCGCCGGTCAACACGCTTATTTTTTTTTATGTTCGTAAATAGAGGCGGCCAAACCTTGGCGGCATGGCACTCCGCTGTTACGAGTCAAAATGTGTACTTATGACCATGCCTGCAAGATAAGTCAATGCGAAGTTTATGTGTATGTTTATTTTTTTCTTTTTTTTTATGATGGGAACTGAAGTTATAACCTCTATGCCGTCCTTATGAATATCAGTTCTTTTGTTGATGGTGAAACTTTACTAACTCTTGAAATATGATCGTTGTTTCATTCGTTCAGGCTCCTCTCTAATTCAAACTGAAACGAAACTCTAAGGCCGAACCTTCGAAAACCGTGCTCTTGTTTCACTGATGGCTAGCTGACTCGAACTCCATGCGCACACCTATGTTCAAGAGCGTGAAAAAGAGCACAATTGCTTTCCTTCCACAACTTTCGCGAAGAACTCATATCTGTATCGGCATACTTCGAACACCAATCGCGGGAGCCCATCTCGATGGCATGCTCCTGCCAACCCGCTCCAGGAAGGCACCTCCCGGGTGCTCTACACTCCCGGAGGAGGGATGGCCGGCTTAATCAGCTACTTAACCCAAATTACAAGCGGCGCTAGTTTACGACGTGTTTAATTTACGATCCAAGCATAAACAAGCCCGACCGTAGCCCCTTTACCAGAAGACTCTGTTCGAGAGGCAGCGGTCCTGATACCGACTCCTGCAACCCGTGGCCGAGGCGCGCCACAGCCGCGGGGCTCCCAGTGCAAGTTAGCTCATTTCGCGAGAATATTGGAAGCAGACTCCCGAGATCGGTTTCCTTGCTTGTATTTTTCTGTCGGGAGGCCGAAATAGGGCTCGGCTGTTGTATAAACTAGTGTTGGGACCTTATGGAAGCTCATGAGGACTTCATTAGGGAGGACCATAAAAGTTGTACTCTGGGGGGGGGGGGGGTGTTCTCCCGAGCTTTGTCCTAGGGCAGTGCCGACGGAGGGTCGGTTTAACGGTTCCCACGTGTCGAAATTCCTATCGTCGCTGAAATTACTACCTTGCTCCTTCTATAGGAGTCGATGACGCTATAAAAGAATCTCCGAGCGGATGAATCTGGCAGGATTGGAACTCGGGAAGTCCCTCGTGGTTTCGGGTGGCCACCTCAAGTACGGTTAAGAGGAGAGCTGAACATTAGTGAACATAGAATTAGCGAGGTGGCGTTACAGGGAGACATTACTTGTTTTTCTTTTTATAGCTTATCCTATAAACGGCCTCCCTCCGAAGTTTTTTCTCCTTTCCGTTACTAATGATGGTTACTAATGATGTTCTTTGTATGCATGAATGCCAATTTTTCGTTCCGCTAACATTTTGGGTACATTGCCTTTTGGTCGTCTGACCTGCTTACTGTGGCCACGCGAGTCCCATGGCCTATTTAGAGCCCATTTATACTTACACGCGTCAGTCATCCAGAAGTTTAAAAAATGTACGTGCGTCTGCTTTTCCACAAAGCACTTCCCGAGCCAATCGCAGCAATTTACCCAGAGAGCTCAACGAATGACGGCACCAGATAAACACAATCACTCGAGAAATGAAGCCTGCTATGTGATGCTGAGCAATACCGTACGTCTGACATGCCACTTCGTGCTCGCTGTCACATCGAACACTCGATGTTTAAGTCGATTCTCGGTTCCACGCCGTCATATATACGCGGCACTTTTCCCGCAGATTGCTGTAAAGGACTTTCCGAATGCTGTCTGAGAAAGTAAACGCGCGCGCATTTCTTGAAGCTCCCACGAGCGCCGCCTAGCGCAATACCATTGCGCTGATTGTACGAGTGCCTTGGTAAAGTCATCGACAGCCTAAGAATCGCAGGGCGTGACATATTGTGTTCACGCTTCTGGCCTCATGATTTGCTCTTCTGCGTTCTTATCGGCTCATGCCACAATCTCACGGGTTGTGGGGAGTGGTAATAGTGAGTTTTAGTAGATCGTTCTCATGACTCCGATAACGATACCCGATACTCCGCCACCGCCTCCCTTGTGCATGCATAGTATCGTTATCGGGGCTTTCGGAGGTATCGGAACGATCTACTAAAACTCTCTATTAAGTAATTTTAATTTTCGTGGGCAACAGCGTACTGCTTTTCAATATTGTGCATACGTGTTTGGCTGCTGCGATTATGCGTCGAATCTACCCACAGACCTTTGCAAGAATCGCCTTCTGCTCGCTGCCATCTTTGTCTGCTGGGATGAGGAACGCCTTCTGAGCATGCGCTGGTGCTCTGCTGTGCGGTGTCTCGGACCCTGCGCATGCGCCCGCAGCTCAGTGACTCATCATTTTTGCCCCCGGGTGGTAAGCGATGCAAAGGTCTATATATACGCTTTTTGGAGATCGTATGTATGTACATCCTGTGCCAGGGTGTCGCGCCCGTCCGAAATGCATGGCGCACTGTCGCAGACACAGCAGCATCGGAGGGACCCATGGCAAGTGGCCTTTCGATTCCTGTTGTGACGACCCGAAAAGTGAGGCTGTGATGTTTTCGACTATAGACTCGCGTATTATGCTCCGACAGACGTGCACAATGCAACCTGAAACGATGGAGCGACGCGGAATCTGTACCATTGGCGCTGGCTCGACACGAGAAGTTTCATTATCGACGAGAGACAGCGACGCGGACGAGAGCGCAGTGGCCACTGGTATCTTGACTCGGCCTGTACCTTTTTCACATTTTGGGAACACTTCGGTGTGAGTCGTCTTTGCTCTTTGCTACCGCGTACCCGCGCTTGTCACCGGCTTCATTATAGGGGCGCGTGGTGCCCGGCCAAACCATTTTTTCCCCCAAATATCTGATCTGACTGGCAAATGTGATGATGACTAGAAACGAGCCCAGTCGCAGCGCGTACGCAGCAACGGCGCGCGGTTTTCAAACATAGTTATGCTGAGTTGCTTTTCAAGCATGGTCATGCTGAGCCACTGAAATCTCGTGTTCATGCTATTCGTTGCTTGTCCAACTTTTCGCGTCGGGACTGCGCCACCGGTATCTGTCGGTCGTCGGTCGGTCGTTTTAGCTTACTTTGTCCACGACTTTACGTGCAGATGTTTGTATATATATCATAAGCTTGTTTTTATCCGCCTCTCTATTCCCACTTGCGATGAGTGGCAGGACGAGGAGCCTCGGCGAGGCACTATCTTTACTTTTCCAAAGTTTGGCCAGAAACGTGAAGACCGATTAAATGTTTGCAGTCCGGTTGTCATGTTTAGAGGGTCGAAGTTTGCACATTAGTGACATTTAATTGGATATGAGGAGCTTGCGTCGACACCTTGTGGACCTTGGTTGAAAGACTAGGTTTTGACCAGACTCTGGACTCTTGGGCCGGCTTTCTAGAATCAGCGTTTTAGCTGAGTCTCTGTAAAACAAAGCACTGCTTACGCTAGCGCACGAGCGGAGCGGCACGTGAAGTCCAGTCTCAAGCGCTCGCGCTCCCCAGGCTTGTCAGGCTTGCTTTCATAGTCTCAGCTAAGACGCTGATTCTAGAACCCTTACAAAAAGTATCAATAAGTTTCAATTGAGTTTCTAAAGTAATCTTATAGAATACAAGAGAAACTCTATTGAAACTATGATAATTGTTTCGTAAGGGAGAGCCAGCCCTGGACGTCTGAACTGACTCGTGCGCAAGCCCACGAAATTTTCATGACGCGCCGCGTTATAACAGTAGCAGAAACTGTTTATGAGGGTGTTGATTCCGCTACACATGTGATGTTAACTAAGACGCTGTGTACGAAATGCAAGCAATGAGGTCTCATCACAGGTCGCATCTTTTGGTCAGAGCACCTTTTCAGTCTGAACCGGGTATGACTAGTTCTTGTTGGGAGATAGATAGCACATAGGAAGGAAAAAGAAAACCGCATTAAATCGACGAGGTCGCTAGTATATTTATCATTGCTGCGCTTGTCAACTGCTTCTAGTGCGCTCGTCAATCAATCTTCTCTTGTTCGTTCGGCGCAACATTACGCGCTATTGGCGACTTCCCGGGAAACGGTTACCGACCTACTTTAGCTGTTCTACTTTTAGCCGCCAGGTGCGGTTAATTTATTGCTCGGTCTTACATGGACGGATTACCCTCTTTTTTTTTTTTTTTACATTTCCGTGCGCTGGTAATCGAGTGTTGTACAGCTTCGTATCAAAGCACAAATATGAGTAGTGAGTACAGTCAGTTCCTCGTGACCTCACCAGAAATCCGCAGCATCAGGCGACCAAAACACAAAGCTCCGAAAGCAGGTCGAAAGAATATTTTGCAGCAGTCGCTAGTGAAGTGCGATCTTATTTTCCTCTCGATGTCTGTCCTTTTTGCAGCGAGGTGTCTGGGATGAGAAATACGTTGCACCGCGCCAACTATAAACAAATTGTTTCGACACTAACACTGGGGGATGATGTTTCCACCGCGCGTATACCCTAATAAAGCCTCCTTGCGCGATAGGTCCGCTCAACGTGTCGGCGGAAATTGAACCGCGGAGGGGAAACGTGAAAAAGCGGCAGTCACGTTTTGATTTGCACCCACGGCTCTGCCTGACTCAGACCAGTGCGCGAAGTGGCCGTAAGGGAGGAGGGAGGGGGGGACACTCTGAAAGTGATGATGCTATCGTCTTGAACCCGCGGAATGCTCGCGGGAAGCGCGGAGGGCAAGCTGTGCACGGAGGCACGTCGCGCAGCACCGGCAATTACGCCACCGCGACAAATATGCGCCGCGAAATGATAGCTCCCTCTTCCTTTCTGGGTGCACCCCTCCCTTCCTCTTCGTGAAGCGCGCTTTACCGCTGCATGCCGTGCCTGACAGTTTTCGGGCGTGCTAATCACGGTCGCCTGTCGTTGCTGCTGCTGCTGTTGCTGGCCTCTTCTTTGGCTGGCGCGAAGTGAGGTACCTTGCTGCTCTCCGAACGAAATAAACAGGGTCCCTGGAATCAAAAAGGATTACCCCCGCACGTCTTTTTGGTAACGACCTCTTCCTTCTCAGGTGAATAATGGACTCAATTTACATGCAGCAGTAAAAAGAAATGAAGGAAACACAAACCGAGGCGACTCTGCTGAGAGAGAAATATAAGAGAGAAAAAAAAAAAGAGAAAAAGAAAGGGAGGAAGGATGATGTTTAGAAATGCAGGCGTTAGCTTGTTTCTTTTAGGAGTCAGTCCGTGGGAAGGAGACGGAGAGGAAGCGGCGAAGAGGAGGCGACGGTTTGATAAACCAAGGAAGTTTGGAGAAGCTTTACGTTCGGAAAAACGCGCTGCTTGTAATGGATGTGCCCTGTAGGTTCTGACTGTGCGGACGACTAGTATTTCTGTTTTATTGTCAGATTTGTCTTTTTCTTTTTTTTTTTTAAGATTTCATATTTTTTGTCTGGTCGGCTTGTGGAAGGGGTGTTGCGATTTGAGAGAACGGAGTTTGAAGGGCCTTTGTTTTCGAAGTCTGTTAATCGCGTCTTGTTTTTGTTTCTGCGCCTTTTTTTAATTTTTTTTTTTTTAGCGGTTGCCGACCGACCGTCGTTTCGAAATTGCAGCTCGCGTAAAATATGATGATGACCTCCATACTGTTCGCCGCATTGGTGTGGGGCACTATCGAATGATCTTTGGCCCGTTCTTGCCTTGCTCAGCGAGAAGTTGTAATTTGATAACAGTCCTCAGAGTTCGTTGTTTTTGTGGCTGCCAATTGTTCCTCAGCTTTTTTTTTTTTCTTTCTTTTTCGCCAGCCGTTTGATTATTAGTTTTAGGGTGTTGCATTTGAGTCCGCTGAATGAAACGTTTCGGAGTAAAAACAGAAAAAGAAAGAAAGAAAGGAAAAGAAAGGTTCGTTGCGTCTGTTGTGGAAAGCGCCTTTTTGAAGATAACTGGGAAAGATGATGCGATCATTCTATGCACGCTCAACCCAAACGAGAGAAGAGCTCATATAAATCTATGTAAAAGCAAAAGACGCGGATATATTTTTTTTTTTTCGGATGACAAATTAACAACCACCAACGAATAAGCGGGTGCCTCAAATTTGGGGTATTTGGGGTGCGTTATTTGTCTGTACAGTCCTGTGGTTTGTTTTGCATAGACCAAAGGGGATGCTTGCGATATCTTCGTACATATGCGTAGTATGTGTCATAATTTATAAATAAAACCGAACTCATTATTCTTATCTAGTGTATAGGTATTGAATAAAACAAATGGCAGACATCGTACCTTTCATGTTCTGGTCACATATTTCGAGCTTTTTATCTCTAGAACTATAACAAATATAATAATAAACATTATAAGTACTTAGTTCCGTGCAGGGGCTGTCCACCGGTATGACTTCGATTCATTCGAAACCTTTATATCAAATTCGGAACGCACTTTGAGAAAAAAAATTTAAACGATATAATCAGGCTCAGTTGGCTCGTTTATATTTGCTTCCCAACATTTGTATACTGTTTTAGATTATATTACTTTAGGTTGGTTTCACGCGATTATTTCCTTTGTTTAGATGCTTTCGTTTCGGCCACATTCGAAGAAGTTGCAGTTTGCACCGGTTGGCTTCACTGCAAAGTCCGTAACCAAAGTCCTTAGCGCAATTTCGTCTGCTTCTTTTTCTGTTGACGTCAGAAAGATGCCGAGCTTTGATTGGCTCTTATTGAGAGATACTGGGTAGGCCTCGAAGCAAACTGGCTTGAGGCCTACCCACTATTCTTCGATTAGAGCCAATCAAGGCTCGTTGTCTTTCTGACGTCAACACAACCACTGCAAAAGAAGCAGACGAACTTGTGCCCCGCATCCTCCGTTTCACAGCAAGTCCGAGCGCAGCCGACGATACGAACTCATTTAGCCAATAGGGAGTTTTAGGGAACCGTGTTTGCACACCCGAGACGATACGATGGGTCCTCCGGTACGCACTGCGCATATGCGAGTTTTCTGGGGTAGCGCATGCGCAGTTCGTACCGGAGGGTGCATCGTATACCGTATCGGATGTGCTAAAACGGTTCCCTAAAAGTCCCTAGTACCAAGCAGAGTCAAAAGCGCATCGTCCCGGCGCTCGTCGCCTTTGTGAAATTTTTATCGCCTGCAAAACCAATCACGCACTTTGAATACACCGTGATCCTGCACTTTTTTTTTTTTTCTGCTCGTGACTGGTTTAGCCGGGCACGCATAATAGCCGTGAAATGAATAAATGAATGCTTCCCACTGCGGGCCTTCCGTTGACTCCTACGCAGGAATACGCCTGGTTTAATTGTACACGGCGAATTCCCGGGGACCCGCGAGGCTTTGGAATTACAGCAGCTTCTATAGCTTTGGTCGGCCACAAAGAATCTACACCCGCTATTTTTGCGTGGCGTGCTAGTACTGCGCACGCGGTCAGAGACAAACATATAAAAGATTAACGCTTAATATACCGGGTTTATTTACAAAATGCTACTGGATACCGCGTGACGAGTTATGACTACAGCATGCACTAAACTAAACCACGCTAACGTTTTATAACAAACCAGTCGAAAAGCGCAGTCAAGGGTCGGAAATGTCTGACATCCCTATGCAATTTAATAATCTTAGAAAGGGCTTCGAACGCGGGCGTTGGGTGGTTTGCGACATCTCTGGCTTAACCCGTCTCGTCTCCAACCTACGTCAACCACATGTTCGTAATCTATCGAGCAGAACCGACGCATTAAAGGAAAGGAAAGAAATACGTGACCTGCTTGGACGATTGACGATTGAGACTCGCGCGTAAACAACCGCAGCCGGGAAGTTCAGATCGGCGCACCGTTCTTTTCTGGCGGTATCTGTATGCCAATAAATGAAAGGGGACAGAGATTCGGACGGGCATAACGTTCTCCGCCAGCAATACCCTTTATCGATATTTATTAACTACTACTCCCCATTGATACGCCACAATAAATGTATAAATTCCTCCGAAACGCTAAAAAAAAAAAAAGAAGGCGGTCCACATTCATTCGAAAACAATATGTAAACTGCCAAACGGTCGTAGCTGTATATACGACCGATACTCTCAACTTTGACATTAGGGTCAGCGTTGCAAAGAAATGATTGCCGCCCGGCTTCTAGCGCGACGCTCGAGAGCCGCACACATTGGGCAGGACCGCGCGTCTACGCAGTTCGAATGCGTGATGAACTCGAGTAGCGGTTTGTTTTCGGGAACTCGTTAGTTATCCCACGAGAAAAGACCGAGTCGATTTGGGCATGAAAAATGCGCTTCACGCGGCTGTCCGTCCCAGGCCCGGTTCGGGGAGGCGAGGCGTCTTGATGAACTGGCCGCATCGTTGGCGTATTTCATATTTTAATGGCGGCGCCTCTCTTGCCTTTGCTGCGAAGGGGGCGACAGTCGTCCTCGTTGCCGTCTTGGGAGACGGCGCCACGCGGTGATTAATTCCACGTCCGAGTAATATTCAAATGGTTTGATTTTCGTCCCAAGCGGCGTTCGCGGTCAGAGCGAGGAAGACCGACCAAAAACGAAGGAAAAAAACGGGACGGAATGCGCGACGCAAAAAGAAAAAGGGCTAGCGGGGACCGCCGCCGTCGCGAGGAAGCCCCCGGAATGATGAAGTGGGCGAAGTCTGGTGCACGGGACAAAGGAGAAGGAAGGTCCCCTCGCGCGCGCAAACTGAAACAAAACGAAGTTCGTGAATTAGGCAGATTTCTCGGCGCGGACGACGACAGCACGGGCCGCCGCGGCTTCTATACATTTGCGCCCGGCATGTGTGTGTGTGTATGTGTGTCTGTGTTTGTGTGTGTTCTTTGCGTTCGTCATCTCGTGCGGCCCAAATGGCGACATGTGACAAAATGGCGTGACACCGGGGTGATTTGCAGTTGGAGCGGCGTCGGTTAGTCCCGATCGTTCGCACGCCACTTGGCGAGGGAGCTGCTATTCTTTGCGGGGGAGGGCAGAAAGCTCGACTTTTTACTCCGGATAGATTATTTGACAAGCTGCAGTTTAGATGATTCTTGTGATTTCTTTCTCGGTTATAAATCGCTTCGCTCCAGTGTCGACTCTAAGCGTGATGTTCTTCGGATGTCTTTTTTTTTTCTAGATATTTTGGTCTTTATGGGGCGGTTAGCGTGGACTTGTCGTGAACGGATGAAATTTTTCTCGAGTTTTCGCAGATTTTCCGGAGTTAATGTTGCCGTCCATGTGTCTGAGTCGCTCTTATTCGATGAGGATGTGATCTCATTTTTATGCGAATCCAAAAAGTAGAACGAATGACCCCAGGTGGCAGCTGCTTTTGAGGGGCAGTTTTAATGAGTGCGTTTTTCATTCAAGTGCATAACAGTAGACGTTTTCACAAAAGTCAGATAAAAGGGCACACATAGCGTGCAATGCTCATATGAAAAAAAAAATTAACAAAAGGAACCTCTGTTTAGTAAACAAAAAATAAACAAAAAGTGCACTTCTAAATTATCCGGAGTTAACGTTCGTTTCCACACACATGACTGCGTTATCTATAGACGTTCCAATAAACGCACATAATAAAATTGCCACGTTTCAAATGAAGTTGTATAAGTGTATTCGCCGCCCGCCTATACTACCTTCAAACCAAATGTTAGCGCATTGTGCAAAATAAAGTCTGGATTGTCCGTTCCATCTAAATCGTAGGTCCCGCGGGGTTTGCAGACATGTTCAAGACTCACCCGGTGTTAATGGCGAATACTTCCTTTGAAATTACTGAGAAATGGTTCGAACCCTGTGAGCTATCTTTTTCTCACAATTATTTTTTTACGAGCGCGTATCCCGTTTTCCCATATACTGCTAAATGCAAGGTCAGGCCGCGGCACGAAGAGACAGTCATATATATAGACAGGTGTACGCTGTGGCCAGGCACGTAGCCAGGATTTTGTTTCGGGGGGGGGGGGGAGGGGGGGGGGGGCGCCCATGACAAAATGCTGTATGAGGGGGAGGGGGGAGAGGAGGCCCCAGCAAAATGGAAGATTTCAGGGGGGGGTGGGGCCCCATGCCCCCCCCCCCCCCCCCCCCTGTCTACGTGCCTGGCTGTGACTATACAGTGCGTGACATAGTTCGCCGAATGCGGAATACCTTGTTTCTCGTGTTATGGTTGCACAGGTTGGCGGCGATAAAAGCATTTTACCGCCCAAGTTAATGCCACATGGTGTTCCATGAACCACAATAATTGGTTTCACGCAGGAAAAGCGGCTGAGAAAGGCGATCGAATATTTATTTAACTCTCACCGAGTCCTACATTTTTGTTGGGGACGACTTTTGTTCAAGCTATCTGCCTAAAACAAAGAATTTTGTTCTTCGCTTCTCTTTGACTTTCTTTTAGTCAAAAAGAGGCACGAGAGAACAAAATTTCAATGTGTCGTATGCTTGTATTTGTTTTGTAAAAAACTTTTTTTTTTTTTATATATGGCTGTGCTTTCTCCTTTTTTGTTTCTAACGGTTTTCTTCCGCTGCTGGAAACTTTAACGAAACAGTTTTTGTGTTGTGTTTACAAACCGCATAATTACGTGCCGCATCTCTTCTGGCTACAGCAGCAGCACCTTTAAAGCCAAACTTTCACGATCTTCACTTTTTCTTTCCTTACTCGTCATCATCAGAGGCGCCGTGTTTTCCTTCTTGCGTTGTTTAGCCGTTGGTCGCGTCAGTCGCCAAACTCTTACATGATGTCGTCAGGGGGGCTTCCGATCAGGAGGGAATACCTCGACTCTCCCTTCGCCAGCCTTCCAGACAAACTGGTCGGGCACGGGGCTCGTGTTTGCTGACGATTAGGAAATTTGATAAATGAGCGCGCTGCCATTAGGCCTATCTCGGGGTGCCACCAGCAGAGGGCGTCGCTTCTGCTTATCGATGAGATACCAACTGCTGCGTGGTTAGCCGCGACGCAGTTTCCCCGCTCTCACGGCGCCCAAAAAGTTCGATATTTACGGCCAGATTCCTCGCCCTCCTCCCTCCTGCCTCTTCTTGGACGCGTCTTCTCTCCGTTTTGCCCGCGAGTTCGCTTGATGCCGAGCATTAAACACCGGGATCAGGTCGGGAAGCCCGCATGCCGCGACGAGACGACGGGAGCCCGAGGAATCATCTCGGGCCTAATTATGGAATCGAGGCCGCGTTTCTGCGCCTGCTGGTAGGGCGCCCTGATGGAGACCGTCTTTACCATGTCTGTGCGCGCTGTTTGGGGGTCGCTTAATGGACGCCCACGCTCCGAAGCCGAGCTACGAAGGATGCAGTAAAAACTGCTGGATAGCACCAACCGCGTTTTTGTTTGCCGGTGTAGACACGGGCACGAGATATCGAAATCGCGGTTTACTTATCCCCTTTTTCCTTTTTTTTCTTTCTTTTTGAGCCGTTTGCCGGAGAGCTTTGAGTTAAATAAGGCTCAGGTCCTAAAAGCTAACAGAGTCTATACCGCACATTATATTTTTATTGGCGTGGTACAGTTCTAAACGAAGAGCACCGGGAAGGAGGTACTTCAGCACACATGTGAAGTCGTTCTAGCACGGCATCTTTTATGCGCACCGTTAAAAACCTTGAAAAGCAGCTGACCGCTGAGAATTGCGCACTCTACAAAAATAGCCTTTGAGGCCACTTTCCCGCAGAACACGGAGACAGCCAATCAGGACAAACAATACACGGATTCCAGCGAATGATAAAGCTCGGAATTCGATTAGGTTTGAAAACTGCGATTTGCGAAGGGACAATGCGCAAGTGACACATCAAACTCATTGTCCAACGTCTCGAGTTTCTTTTTTTTTTTTAATATCTAATTGCAATATCTAATTGTAATATCTAATGTAGCTTCACCATTTACTGGGGTCCTTCTATTTTTCGCAGTGATTGTCTGTCTAGTGCAGTCTGTAGGGTTGCCGTGTATGCAGTCTGCTGCAACCCGGGGGAGACTCTCCACCCACTAAAGAATTGCGCTCCATAAATTCCCAATGAGACGAGGCTAATCGGGCTTCAGTTCGAGGCTTGTTTTTGCGGAAGCCAACACAAAAAAAGGCGCTGGTGGATGTTTTTTTTTGTTACGTCATAAAATATTGCATTCTTTCTGAGCGTTGTAATGACGTCACTTCTTTTTATGAATTTTGTCATGGAGCCTTTCCTGTAGCTCATATGTTGCAACAATTTATAGGAGCAATTAATACGAATATTTAAAAAAAGCAGACTACTCTAAAACAGAAGCAATACGAGGGGAAACGCACTATTTACGAGCCCTTAAAGGGGCAATGCAGTAAATTTTGAACCTTCAATAATTACCGCCTACACTCTAAAAAAAATCTGTTCTTGAAAGGTCCTTCGACGCTCAAAGAAATCTGTCAGCTCGTGCAAACGGTTTCGCCTGAAGCACTGTCGCCCCCTGGCGCGCTAGAAAGGCAACTAAACGACGGAGAACTTTCTTGTATAGAAAAATGAGCTTAAAATAATCCTTATATGGTTTTTTTCGAAGAACCCGTTTGGGGGTGCTTAAAAGAACTTTTTACGCTGCAAAATATGGACAAGCCGAAGAACCCCAAAGGGTTCTTTTCCGACCAGATTTCTTTTAGAGTGCATAAGACAACTCCTTGGCATTAAAAAAATATATATAAAACAGGGTTTAGATTTCTTTTTCTCTTTATGCAATGGGAGGTGAAGAAGAAATGATCGCAAAGAACGGGCAACCTTCGCCCTCTCAACTCGCAGCAAGATCTGAAGCCAATTATATGCCATCAATGCTCTTCATATCTGCGCGCCGGGGTCGTCAAAGCACAAGGCATGCGCTGAGTTGTTAATGCTCGGCTATTTCCGTGATCTTAGCAATGGGGCACGAGGCACTATGCGAATGCATGTCGAGGCATTGACTGTTACGAGCCCAAATCGAATGCTCACGCATCGGTTATGTCCACTGTATGAGCAGGACTTAAACATCGTCACCACGGGAATCACAAAACTTTATCACGAAATTCTGGGGATGCCATTGTTGACAACACCAAGAGTGCGATCCCCAAAACATTCTCATCGAGTCTTGCGAAGGAGAGACTGACAGAAAACATCCGCCTTTGTTCTTGAAATTACGCGGCGACAAAGGAACCTCTAGTTCAGTGGCGTTGCGGGAAAAGTATACTTGGGTACTAGTACTACTGGTGCCAGTAAGCTTGCGTAAAGTGAGAAACAATTCTTACCGATTGCACGGCCCCTTTAAGAGAGAGCAAAATAATACGCTCACGCACGCCGCTTCTGTTATGTGTAATTTAAGAGGCTTTACCTACGCGTTGGACCTTCTAAAACGTAAATGGAAGCAGAAGACAGGTAATTGATATATTCAATAAAAGAACCCTTGACAAGGTGATTATACTGAATATAACCTGTGAGATCTCATTTTTTCCACTTTTATTTTAGTTATGTGCATTGGTGGTTGCTGTTGCAAGGTTCCTACACACAAACCTGGAAATGTATTAAAAAAAAAAAAAACGCTTACTAGGTCTTGATGTTTCGTTGGACTTATTTCCGCAAGCGCTTGTTTTAATTTTCGTGGTTATGACTTCTAGGAGCTTGCGCCAAGTGGTCTCATCGGTATATAATAAAACAAAAACTGTAAAAAGACATGTGTATCAAAACAGAACGTTTGGGATTTATGACTAAATATGCTGTCATTCCGCAGCACGTTAGTGACCAAACATTATCGTTCAAAAAAAAAAAAAAAAACTTTAAATAGTTTTTAAAACGGTACTTCGCGTTTTCTTCATAATGCTCGATTTGCCTGAAAATTCGCTGGACACACCAATAAATATCGCTGAAATAGTAACCTGATTATTGGGACAAAATAATTTTTTTAGTAAAGTTTTTGAATTTACAATTGACCACGTAAGTGATGATGTCACGACATGGCGCTCCGCTCCAAACAAACCATTGCTTGGGGCGCTGTAGTGGGCAAATGTAAAGGGCTTGACGGGAGTTTAGAAATTGTCTGATAAAAAAGTGAACAATTTTCTGTAACCATTGTGTTTCCTCATTACCTAAACATGAAGACTTTATCTATCGTCTCAGTACCATAAAGCGACGACAAAAGCCCGTAATAAAGTTTCACGGCCGGTTTTGCCTTGCTAGCGGATGGCACAATAACTTCGCGGGTTCAGTGTTTCTTTCTGAGGAAGTACGCGACCGTGTTGAATGAGGTTGGCGACGATCAACGAAACTTATATTTTCGGGGTCAACTTTCTGTGGGATTTGAGAAGCGAAGAGTGCCCGTGCACAGCTTTGGTCTATGCTCGAGGTGCGCAAGAGAGCGAATGCCTTCCCGTGGAGCTCGCTTTCCCAATATTTGAGAAGATGAAATCACTGTGAAGCCGGATCACGTACGACGAAGACGACGTGAAGTGTATTAAGGTCGAAGTGCTGGATAGGACAAGTTTCAAGGATCTCTGACAGCACAGTTGCTTCAGTGTACGTCTGTGTGATCAAACGAACTGTCCGTAACAGATATTAATTGTCGCACACTCTATAAAAAAAGCCCGTGCGTCTACTTTCCCGCACAACACTCGGAGAGCCGATCAGCGCAACTTACGGAGGCAGCTCAGCGAATGACGATGCCGAAACATATGTTTAGACTGAAAAACGCAGTCTGAGTTGTGACATTAGGCAATGCAAGGGTGACGTTTTTAATGGCTTAATGTCGCAACTGAGACTGCGTTTTTTTGGTCTAAAAATATGTTTCGGCATCGTCATTCACTGAGCTGCCTCCGTAAGTTGCACTGATTGTCTCTCCGAGTGTTGTGCGGGAAAGTAGACGCACGGCTTTTTTTTTAGAGTGCAGATGGAAACGGACCGGCAAGCGTAGAAGAGAAAATAAAGATTTAATCGGCGAACTTGTAGCTAGAAACAAAAGGAAGGATGAGCGTTGACGGCGGCAGATCGAGCGACGATGCGTCGGCGACAACGTCAGAGTACTGAAGAAGGGAAAGCGAAGGAAGTGCCACGCTCGGCTACTTATCTACTACACTCGGCATCTCGAACATTCGACCTAGAATGTTTGTTGGTGAGCTCGAGCGAGACTCACTAGGCAAGGTCATTATGGCCTCCTTATCATTTACACCCGGGATATGATTAAACTCGAATCTTCTCGAGGCAGGAGAAGCGTTCTTTTCAGTCATGCACGTTTGATGTCTTACTTAAAACTGAAGAATCATGGATTTGTTTCAGTGTGATTACAAAACAGGTACGGAATACGCACACATATTGCGGGCCTGAAAAACGAAGTTTGGTGTCTCGAACCGCTCATGTTAGAGTCAATATAATTACTCCTTCATTACAATTCACGTCAACTGCAAAGGCAGAAGGAGAGCCCGACGCTGGTTTTGATATCATGTTCCAGACAGATGCTTTTCTCGCTGTATTTTTAGCAGATCTCCATGCGTGTGATGATTTTCATCCGACAGTATCCCCTATCTGACGAAAATACAATTTGTTTTTATAAACCTGATTGGTTTTCTTAAGCCTGTCATATTCCAAATCAATAAAAAAGATCAAAATCGTTTCATGAGCAAACGATTTAAACTGTTCCAGATGGCATACTTCAGTCATTCCGTGTGCGTTCGTCATGCGTTCGTCTTCTGCAGCAGGCTTTCTCGAGGCGTCTGGTGGACCAGAAGTTGCCGTCGCAGATATTTCAGAAACAGCCGATTCTCTGAAAACCTCTGTTGTGCTAGGTGTGAAATCTAGGCTTCCTCTATTTTTAGACGTTTGAATTCCACGTCCGATATTTTGACTGATAGTCCTTTTGGAGCGAAATCCAGTCTCATGTATTCGTCCATAACAACGCCCCTAGCAACGGTTTGTTTGGAGTGGTAACGTCACACTTACGGGGTCAGTTTTGGTCCTCACCGTGTTTTTTCAAAGTGATAGGTTCTACTGGAAACAATAAAAAATGACGTCAGCGGAAGGCAGGTATTTACCCTTTGCACTGTAGACTTGGTTTCTGACTGACTACACGCAGTTTCATGGTATCAAATGAATGATCTGGAAGCTCGCTGCAGCACCCGAGCAGCAGCACGAAACAAATGCTTAGCATAGTCTATTTTTAGACCGCCCGCTCGACCTGCAAGCCTGCCTTCCCCTGACGTCACGGCACTGAAAAGCGCGGGTACATTTGGTTCTTGATTTTGGTATTATTTTGCACTTGCCGATTTCACAATAACTAGTCTTAATTTCGCGATATTAAATAGCATATCGTTAGTTGGGGTAGCTAAAAAAAAAATGACCGGAGTAACAATCCCTCTGAAAGAATGAGTGTTTAAAAACTCGAACTATGTCTCCTCGAAATTATTCAGTGACACTCGCCTTCATCCGCCCTCGATGCTGATTTTAATATTTTTTTTAATGAAGTAATTTAATGTTTCCCTACAACGAGCGGTATTGTGTAAACAAATTTACAAAACATAAACGGTCGAATGAGAAATGCACGAATAACTGGTTTATAAAAAGTATTTCTTCGAGCGTGGATATATCCTTAAGCCAGAGAAAATAGTGTTTAATTGTCGTGCCATTTGTATACAAAATCTGCACCGACATGCTCACGGACAAGGGCGTGCACGACCAGGGTAGAGTATTCGTGTTTTCTTTTATTTAAATATTAATTTATTTATTTATAAATACTACGAAACTTCTTTTGGAAGTTCTAGCACGAGGGGTTAGTACATTTCAATGCGCGAGCAAATATAGTATAAAAGTACACTGAAATGTAGCTAGTAAACAATATTATGTAACGCCTCGATTTACGTATTTCTATCTGACGAAGCTTTTTAAGAAAACTATTTTCTTAACCAGGAAAATACAATATCTTCACACTATTTTGACTGTAGAAATTACCTTTTAGAAGACATTTTCTAGAAACGCCCCGTGACATCACACGCTTCCTTCCTTGTCTGCTCCCTTGCAATGTGCCTGTTTTCCGAAGCCAAAAAGAAGCGATTATCGGGATCGTCACGGCATGCCATTGTTCACACAGCAGAAATTAAATTATCGGAATTATGGGGTTTTAAGAGCGAGTTTAGGAGTAAAAGTTCACCGCTTAGTTTTGTATTTCTGTGATATACTTCAATTTAACATTGTGTGAACTTCGTCATTGGGCCTGAGCCGGGTCGCGTACTTTCTTTGTGGCTGGTATTGCCTTCTAAAACATAAACACACACACAGACACACACACGCACACGCACACACGCACACACACAAGCTTTCAAACCGAATTCCGTGGTGTGTGAATAACCCCCAAAGAACACACGAACTAACAACCAATCCATCGTAGAAGCAACGTTTTATCTCTTAACTCGTTCCAAGGTAAAATGCTACCAGCCCGTCGTTAAAAGTGTCTAGACGGCCGCCTCGTAATCTTCAAAATATTCAACTGAAGCAGTTTCAAGGTGCCCCGTGTATTCACTTCTTCGATTCGTGCGTTTGTGCTCCGCGCTGTTCTCTTGTCGTCAATGCGCAAGTGTCGCGTTTATTTTCGTTTGGAAATCTCAACGACGCGGACCAACTCTCCAGATTAGAAAATGGCGCGTGACCTAGGGGGGACGTGTCTTACCAGCGCGGTCCCTCGCATCTTACAGACATCCTAAATTTCTTCGTCGCCCGCTTAAGTACAATTGGCGACAGTCACATTACCCTGCCCATCGCAACCTGGCTGACTTGGGCCGGAGTAAGAAGAGCAACAACGTGAATTGACATAGCTGCGCAGAGTACCACCGCTCTACGATGCACTCCCGGCGGTTAACGAGGTCATTCGGCGTTGCACCTCCAACTTGCGTTTCTCAAACCGCCCTGCGACCGTTGCAGTACGGGTAACACGAATCCGCGGGAAGGATCAGGAGGGTTGGATCACCCGGTGGAACCGCAATTATTCGAGTTCGTCAGAGCGGCGGGTAATTTGAGTTTGTGCGTAAACGAGGCTGGCGAAAGTTTAGCCTCTCCGCTAGGACTAGCAGGAGCGCACAAATTGGCTGAGCGACCCGCGGCAACTCGCCTCCTTTTGCGCCGTCGCGGGGTGCAGGCGTGCGCTCGATTGTTCGGGGCGGAATGCCTTGGGGACAAATGGCACGCGCACGAGGTGAGAGCCAGCCGCCCGCGAGCGAGGCCCCAGAGCTTGCTGCTGCTGCACCACTGCTGACTGCTGCCACGAAAGGGGGAGGAAAAAAACTGGACAATTAGCCGCGAGGTCCGCCCCGACTTCAAAGACGGTCCGCGAAAGTTATTACCGGCACCTCAGTGTTTTTTTCCCCCAAAATCAGTTGATTGGAGCCGCAGACTACGGGTTTCGGCAATGAGAGGGACCGAGGCAGAGAGCGAGAATGAGAGGAGGAGTTGTAATGTTCCAAGTCACACAATTCCCTGGCTGAGTTGGCAACTGTTGGGGCCGAACGTTGTTCCCGCATCTTGAGCGCGTTAGATGAGTGCTGATTTGGCGAGGTGTGCACTAATTACGGCGAGGGGCTTTAGGTCACTTCTGTTGTAGGTCGAGTAAAAAACTATATAACTTTTTTTTTCGAGTGTGAAGCGGGAAATAGTAGAATGCAACTCTGAAATTAACATCGACCTCCAAGATTTAATGTTGTGAAAAAGTTTCGTTTCAAATATTTTTATGTTTAAAAGGAAAAAGAACTACGTTCGCTTTACTTACGTCGAAGACACGTAAACGGCTGTTGGGCACAACAGTCTAAGTTGTCAATTATTTGTGGTCTTTGAAATGGAAGATTCTCAGTACTAGATGCAAGGAAACAGGAGCCAACTTTAAACCGAAAAGATGCTAAACCACTCTTAGAACCCATCTGTTAGGGGCTCCTTAAAGAGCGTTGTGCCGAAGTAAGCGTCCTCGTCAATTTAAAGTGAGTTGTCTAGGGCGGCTAGCCGTGCGAACCCCGCCAAACGATGCCTTCTTTTCGGAAGTCTGAAAGCGATTTTATTTCCCTCGAAGTAAAGCAAAGAACCGCAGATGGAGCACGGGTACAAAGTGGAGGGCCTCCGGAGGGTCCGAGGTAAAAAAATAAGAGATAACAAAACACACGCACACACGCAAGAAAAAAGGGACGCCGGTTGGGGCCAGCCACTTGAGCAGAGGCGAGAATGAGAAATCTCCCTGCGCCGCGGTGTCGTACTCTGCAGGAAATCGCACGCGTGCATCTCTGCGGCACCCCAAAAAACACAAAAGTGACGAACGCTTTAAGAAACAAACGACTGGCCGAAACATTCGTCTTCTGCGAGTGAGCGTTTGAGACCCGCAATTATCAGTCACAAATCACTCTTTTTTTCTCTATGGGGCATGTCTCATGCGCTTCTTTCTTGAAGAGAAGGGGAGGAGATGAGGGGGGGGGGGGGGGGGGAGCAAGTTCCTGTTTTAGCCGAAGCGGCAGAATGTTTTGACCTCAAAAACCTCCCCCTCCCCTCCGCAGGACTTGTGCATGAGCCTCTGAGAACCTAAATACGCGCGAGCGGCTTTTGTTGTGTTTGCCCTGGCTCTTCCTAGGAGAGCGCCATTTGTCTGTCGTGGCACTTGGACTTTGCGGAGAGTGATTTATCTATTGGCGAGCGAGAGTTTGCCCATGCGCCTGGCCTTGGCCCTACATGGGCTGCTTAACAACCTCTTCTCACCCAGACTTAAATTCAGTCCTTGGGCCTCTTCGATAATTAGTTTTATTGCTTTACTGACTTGTGATCGTTCCTCATCGCAGTAATAAACACCCTCTCATTAGAAAGCAGGCAAAAGGGGCTTTTCCGCAGTGAAGCTATGGTTCTAATAAATCAGGCGGATAAATAATAACCGTAAATGACCGCTCTGCAGCGCACTTAATGCCTGTTTCCAAAGCGCCTGCGGTATGCTCCGGCAGGACTAGTCCGTCAGTGTGGCGAATGTCAAGGGGACTCTTCGCTGGCGCGTCTCCTTTTGGGGGCCTTGTTTTGCTTCTTTAATTGCGCGGGCAACGTGTCGCGGGAGTATCATTACAGTAGTCGACTATTTATACACTTGCTACGGGAACGGTTCATCTATAAAAGCGGTGGCCAGCCATCGTTTGCCGTTGTTAATGACAGAGAATCGTTACGCCGATAGCGGAGAGGCGCACGCCTTGCTGCCTCAAGCAGCCGCCTGGGCTGTTGGTTCGGAGTAGGTGCTCTTAAGGATTGTCTTCTCCCCCTCTTTCCTTGTGCGTGTGTGTTTGTGCCACTGTCTTTTGGGATACTACAAAAGGGTGTGGTGCTTTGATTTATGAACGCAGGGGAGCGATTTAGTTTGTCGGTGTGTGTCTGCTTTTTTCGGGCGGGCTCAGGCGCGGGACGTATGTACGGACGGGCAGCGAGCGACGTGGTTCTCGAGAACCATAAATTTTTGCGCTTCAAGTTCACGTCACAGGAGCCTTCTTTACGAATCCGCTGCCCGATGGACAGGTTTTGGTTTGCTTCTTGAAAACTTTGCTCGCGGTCCTTGTAATGGTTTCCAGGCTGTGTCCGGGTGCCGAGGCTTTTGAGGGCGTCTTTTTTTGAAGAACTGTGGCTTGTCTTTTGCTTCCGCGTTTTGCTTTCCCTTCGATGCTCATGATTGACTGCGGTCCGAAGATGGCTTTGGTCGGTTGCGTGCCGAAACCTGGATTTACTCGAAGTGTGTGAGATTTGCACTCGTGGAAGAGAAAAGAGCGGGTGGGGGGGGGGGGGGGGGGGGGGGGTCGTCTGTTTTTACGGAAGGGTGACTGCAGAATATATACAGGGCGACCAAATGTTATATGTTAATTATTCTAATATATAAAGCATAGTAACATTCCTGTTGTTAGACTACTTTATAAAAAGCAAAGCATGTGTGATATTGCTTTGAATTGTATTGGAAATTCAACTTCAGGTATGACGACCGCCACCTTG
Source organism: Ixodes scapularis (assembly GCF_016920785.2). Taxonomy (NCBI): domain Eukaryota; kingdom Metazoa; phylum Arthropoda; class Arachnida; order Ixodida; family Ixodidae; genus Ixodes; species Ixodes scapularis. The sequence continues at coordinate 26,272,035 of NW_024609884.1, read as the reverse complement.
GTTGGTATATCATTCTAATTCCGACCAGAATCGCTAAGCTACCCCTCGTGCACACTGGAACAATACGCAACTCCAAAGTTTACTTGGGGTCAGAGCAATGTAGATTTCTGTGTCGTCATAAGAGAAATAATAAGGTTTTTGTGGTTCACGCGTAGGGTTGATGCACATCTTCAGACAGGGTAGAGACAAGACTAATGCGCACGGGGGCTCGGCTAGTTGCACCGAGCGTGTACAACACCTCTTTGGTTCTGGAAACCAAGCGAGTTTTCCCACAAGGGCTCTGCGCACTCGCAGGCACCGGTGCTTCGAAGGGTGTCGCATCTGCCTATACCGCGTTTGACAGCCAGCGCCACCACTTGTCGTAGCGTTCGAAACACGTACTCGTGACATTAAAATCAAATCATAAAGTTTATTTTCCCATTCAACAAAAAATGTGAGGAGGCCGAAGAAAAAAGTTGATAAATCAGCTTGCTCATCTTAGCACCAAACACCCTAGCACATTCACTCATCTTAAAACCAAACACCCTAGCACACCTCATAGGCCTGCTACGAGCTACCGTTTCGGCGATCGTGCATTATCCGGCCATCCGTGCTTGCATTTACGCGCACGAATTCACATCTTAGGCCAGGTCTTTGGTTATCATTCATGCTTAAAAATAACGTTCAATCAGCTAAGGTAGTTGGCTTTTCTTGTTTTTTCTTCTTATGTCCGCATACCGATCTAATTTAGGGGAGTGAGAAACTGGCAGACGGCAGTCACGTAAACGCTCCCAAATTCCAATGGCGGTCGTAAGCCGACTTATAAGTCGATGAAAGTGTGACTTCCGCTTTGCCGTGACGAACAATGATAGTGGCGGCGGCTGCCCGTCCTATCTATTCAAGCGCGCTTAGCCTATGGGTAAACTAGTACAATATTTTGATCCACGGAACCAACTTTATCTCGGCAGAGGTTCCTGGGAACTGAATGGCGACCAGATTCCATCTCCACGCTCGGTGATAAAAGGCGCAAAATAAAAGCGAGAGCAGCTACGAAAACGGTCCGAGTGCCCCTGATCTCGACCCTGCCCTCCTTGCGCAATCAACAATAGTGAGGTGGTCACGAGGTGGTACTTTTGCCCCGTCTCCTGACGTTCACGTCTGAAGAACGCGGCACGAAGCCACAGTCTTCTCGGACGATTGCAAAAGACCCACTTTGACGGCAGGCGGGAGGGACAGCCTTCCCATTCTGGAATTAAGCAGCTCCTCTTCTTTTCTTTCTCGTCTCTTATCAGCCGCGACCGGTGCATTGTAAGGCGCAACAGGGACAGTGCTGGCGCAAGGGGCCCGAGGGAAAGAGGGGTCTGCCGAACGAAAGACGGGCCCGAAGTGGAGGAAAGTCCCCAGAAGCATAACCGATGACGAAGGAGGAGGAGGAGGAGCAAGACAGCGACAGACTGTCAGGCGTCCCGCAGTCCCCCGTCGGTGGACTCGATAATTTGCGTTTGCTTAAATTGTATTAATTGGGACGTCCGTCGGCGCTCCTCTAATTAAAATGGAAAATGGAAGACGATTCGAGTTTTGCCGTCTGTCTGCCTTTTATTCATTACGTCGCTGAACCTTCTCCCATTTCTTCGTTTTCTTTGTACTTGCTTTTTGCGTGCATTTTTTTTTTAATGTCATTTCGCTGCGATTATTATATTTGTCGTTTTGCCAGTTTCTTGATGAGAGAATATAAGTATTTCCTTTGCTTTGGGAAGGGTGGGTGATATACGCCAGAGTGTGGACATTCGCCGCCATTGCAAAAACTGCTTGGAACAAAAAAAAAATTTGGCTTATCTGGGCGCTGAAGAATATCCAGAAGTAGTTTGGGGGTTAATTTTATTTCTCGTGCGACGCTGACGGTTGAAATGCGAAGCACAGCGAAGCTAAGTTTGGCTGGCTATTCGACGTCATATCTTGCATTGTTCATAGAACGTAAAAGGACAAGATCGAAAGCGAAACCTAAAATTGTTTGACGCCGACGTGCTTTAGAGTCTGATTTATTCACCCTTTTGGCTGCCTGCTGCCTCTGCTCACGTGAATTCTGGAAAGAGACTCTTGAGGAGTTTGCACATTAAATGAAAATGCTTCATGTCTACTTCCACTCCTGGAATTAAGGTGCGCATCGACAGAACCTAATCTCTCGAACTTGGTCCCTTCATTGCTATTTCAGTATTAGTACTTTCGACCCACTTTAGTAATTTCTAACCTTCCTAATGTTTTGTAACGAATTGAAACCGCCAACATGTTCACACCTCGAAAGCAGTGAAATATAATCCTTGTGTGCTTGACTTGAGATTTTTGCAACAACCGCTAGCACGAATGTTATTTTCACGCTCTGAGTTTCGTTTTTGGCGCAGACCTGAAGTAATGAATGTCCAAAATCATCCGATGGGGCGTTGATTTTTTTTTAGCAAGGTGAGCAATAATAAAAAAAATACATATATCTTATGTCTGCGACGATTTTTGTTTCTTAATATGCCAAAGAGCATCGCTAGTCGATTTTATTTTTCTATTGTAATACTTCCAGAGCAACCTAAAAATTAACGGGACGCACATAACTGAGCGTGAAATCTATCTTGCTCCAAGAATAATGAGGCCAGAGACGAGAGCTGCAATAAGGACTGAGGGCCACGGAATAATAATACCCGGACTTTATGCCTCCTCTTTTTGTTCTTGCTCGCTTGCAGCAGGGCCGAGAGGGAGCGAGGGCGGAGTGGGCCGCCTCGGAATTCAAGATACAGTTCCGTCCGTTCCTTGTGCGCGCCGAAGGGATCGCTCCAAGTCGTCTCCTTTTCCGCACTGTGGACCGGGTGTACGTACGCGGCTCCCTTTAATTATTGGGCGTCTCTTAATTAATGATGCCATCTTTATTTTCCATTCCGAGTATGGAGAGTCGATTCTTCTCCTCCCTCGCTTTCCGTCTTTTTTTTTTTCTTTTCCTCGTGTTTTATTTTTAATTTTTTTTTTTATGTATTTGTATGCGAGGATTTGTCTCTTTGTGCTTGTCTCTGGTCCGCGGGCTTGTGTTCATTCCTTTCCATTTTGAAACTGTCGCCGGGATGGAATGTCCCACAGGGCCATCTTTTTAAACCATAAAAAGCAAAACCAAATAAAAAAAAAATTCAAAGTCGTAGAAAAAATATAGCTGGACAAAAGCAAGCGTAACTTGAGTTTCGAAATGCCGCTGCTCTTGTGCATTTTTGTTTCTATTCTTTTTTTTTTTCTTTTTAAGGGGCAGCTCACTGGGTCTATTATTAATGAGCGCTTGAAAGCGTTAGTTGAATCGCACATATGAATTCACATTCGTTCTCAGTTCAGCGTGGACAGCTTTTAACTTTATGTGAGCGCTTTCGGAAGCACTCGCATAGACGTTGTGAAAGGCGACGGCCCCCGACTCTGCCCTAAAGACACGGCGGCGACTACGTCTACGAACTCGCTTCAATTAAAATTAGTATATTAATGGTAGTTAGTTTAGCCCGCGTTATTTGTGTCTGCGTCAGTCATCTAAAGCTAATTTGAATCCTGCTTCGAGCATCATCGTTAAATTGGTTTCTCCAAGTTGCTGTTGCTAAAAGAATGAGCGCAACCTGCGCTTCGATGTTCATTTTCCCGAAGTTTAAGAAACCATGCAACAAGTTTCTTTTTATCTTATTTTAACGTGGGATGTGTTTCAGGGCTAGGATTTCTGAGAGTAAGTGTTGCAGAACGCCACAAGAACCGTTACGAAAAGTGCAGCAAGTGCTTCAGAGCACAATCTGCATAAAAAAAGAAGTAACTAATTCAGAATAATGAAAACAATTCTAAACACGCCCCGACGGGAATCAAACCCAAAAACTCGTGACTATGTCGCTACGCGGATGTGTGCAATTGCTGCAACAAAGACGTGTGCGATTGCCGCTCTGCTTAGTGTTTCGGCTGACAACAATTGTGACACTGTGCGCACTGCAAGTGCCTAGATATTCAGGCAGAATACATCTTCATGCAGACTGGAAAAAGGCAGCTTCCAATGCAAGGATTGTTCAATTGGCGCCAATCCTTCTAAGATGAAGTTTGTCGGCGCTGAATCTGATGGCAAGGTTATGCCCACAACTGGGAGCGCAGAATTCAGCATTGGCGGAGCGGGCAACACTGAATCGGCACATGCGGGGGTTTCTTCGGAAATAATTTGCCTGCTCGTGGGGCTCTTGTGTCGGATTGATATTTTGACGGCCGAGGTACAGCTTCTACGAGCAGATAACAGTGCACTCAGGGTACAAGCTTCCCAATATCGCCAAGCAGTTGTGAACGGGACCATCACGGCTGCCCCCAAAGACGCGTCCTGCGTCGCCCCGGAATCAACGGTGCCGTCCTACGTTGCTGTTGCTCTGGTGCCCGCCCAAAGTCTTCGCCTCAACGGCAAGGCTATAGAGTCCCGATAAATGCAACTGCCAGTAGAATATCGTCGTAGTCCACATATCGAGGCAACGGTGAGTCTGCCAATACGGCTGACAACGCGAATGACCACCATAGCCCTAACCAGGATCGTCGTGCAAGGCCTCAGGCCTCATTCGGTCAAGCTACAAATTGCGCCGACAGAGCGGTGCCTGGCACACCGCCTTCGAAAAGCTTGCTTGTGTACCGTCTGGACCCAGCCACGACGGTCTCAGACATTGAAGCTATCGCAAAAACCGTCCTCGGGGACAAATCAGTGATGTGTACGCGGCTGAAGTCGCTATATCCGACCTACAATTCATTTAATCTTGCCGTCGATGATGAGTCGTTGGTAGCGTTGAACAGTTCCGATGTGTGACCAGATGGCTCTCTTTTTTCCTCTTTTTTTTTTTTTGGGGGGGGGGGGGGGGGGGGGGGACGCTGCCCATTGCTCGGCATTACGTGGCTGTTTCAAAAAACGTGAGTCAAGGTGACTATGACTCGAAGTTTGAATGTCAAATAGCAAAATATCCATAGTCTTATAACTAAAACAGATGAAAGTGTGTAATCGACTGGGCTGTGATTATGATATTATTACATTGTGTCGGAAACCTGGCTTTGTGACGGTATCGCCAGTGATGAATATTTTTCATCTTTTTTTTTTGTGTGTGTTTCCAAGAGGTCAACTATACTTCCGAAATATACGGCGGTGGTATGCTGATTGATAGCTTGCAGACAATCTTCGAACGCACGTAGACGTAACGATTTAGAATCTTATCAAGAATCCCCCTGCTTCAGATTGTGCACTTTTTATAGAACACTTACAATACCATGAAAACAACATAGATGTGAGTAAATATTGCGCGCAAACTTACGGAAATTTAAATCTACGAAAAGTTGACTAGCTTTTTGGTATACTTAACTGTGAACATGGCGATAAACAGCGCACAGGAGACAAAGACACGATGGAAGAAAACAAACAGGACAAACGCTGACTCGCAGCTGAATATATAATACAGAAAAGAAAGGAAGAAAGATGACAAAAATCAAAAGAGAACGTGTCCATGGCGCCAGAAGCGTATAACACATAACACATAACACAGAGAAAAGGAAGAAATGAAATGATACAAGTTAAAAGGGAGTGTGTCCATAGCACGGGATGTTCATAACACCCGCAAAACAACCAAGCACGAACATAATTTCATATATGCGTGGAAAAACAAAACCTCATTTTAGGATAATGCCGCGGATGGTTGACTCCACGCAGCGTTCCCCCAAACCTATTATAATAAAGGCTTCACAGATCTCCTTCTTATGTTTGTCCCTATATCTACCAATATTAGCTGCATTAGCATGGTTTGGCTTGCAGGAACAGACTAGTCAATGTAAGGGAAAGTGACCTCCGACCGTGGACCGGAAAGACAGATTATGTTCACGAAGCCTGCCATTAATACAGCGCCCCGTTTGTCCTGCATATGTCCTTCCGCGCGAAAGGGGGATGCTATACACCACGCCCGATGGGCAGGGCACAAACGGTAGAGCATGCTTTTTGTTACAGTTGTGTCGGGATGCTTTGTCTAATTTTAAGTGAAACTTCGAACAAATGTAAGCAATTTTGAAGGTTTGAAAAAAAAAAAAAAGACTACTGGTGCGTCAGACTGCAGCGCTATGCTTCAGATTGTATGAAACCTTGTGTAGCTACGGAACCGCTACCACTCGTCCTTTCTCCCGATTGCACTTAGAATTTCCTCCTCCTTTTTCTTTTTTTTTTCTTTTCAGGGAACTCACGACCGCATTTAGCACCTGCCACGGTAACCCCGATGACTGGAGGCGCTCAAATTGGGCTTTGAAACTGTCATAAATGAAATCAAAACGACTTTTTTATGGCTGTTCCAAGACAGGAAAGAGCTAACCCCTCTTTACAATTTTTAAGTTCCCAGATGTGTAATGTATGATAACCTTCTTTGATCGGGTGAGGAGGGCCAGCACAGGTGGTGGATGTGCAGCGAAAGTGGTAGGTCCAGAAACTGTAGGAGACCTTCCCTAGGTTCTTCAAAGGTGAATCTCAAAGCAAATACGCACGCATATAAAAAAATGTCCTTAACCCTACTAACTACATGATTTTCCTTGCGGTTGCTAAACAAAAGTAGAAAGTCATCAACATATCTAAACACTTTTGTCACAGGGGTAGAGCTGAGGGCAAGTTTAGCTGCGCAGTCGACTCTGGCAACGAAAATGCCAATGAGAACTGGCGCCACACTATAACCTATGCACACTCACAATCTTTGTAAGAAAACACCGTTTTGTCATCCTATAAAAGTCGAATCGAGGTAGAATTTTAAGAGTACCAGAAAGCACTTTGTAGAGACATCACTTGAGTTCCGGAAATATAGTTCACGATTAGACTCAATACAGGAGTTTACAAATGCAATTAAAGTGCCATGGGGAGTCGAGTAGGAGAGGTCTTGAACATCAATGCTAAAGCCGCCATGGTTGCCAAATTAATTAGTTTTCAACACTTCCACAACATCCTTCGAACTGCGTACCAGGTGGGTCTTGTAAATGCAAACCAGACAGGTGATTTTGTAGATAGGAAGACACTTGACGCTGCCAGGTGGAGGGTGGTAAGCTTCTCGATCACAATTTTATGGAAAGGGCAAGCATCGTTGTGGGTCTTGGCACTAAAAAAGACCTAAAGGTGCAATCCTTCGGTCTATTTTTAATTTTCCAGCTAGCTGTGTCAACGACAGGCGCTCACAGATTCGCGCAGCCTCACTCCCAACCCTCTTCATGACTGCATGCACTGGGGAGAAGTGTTCTTGTACCGCAGCACATGCATTTTCATTGTACATTTCCTCTGGCATTAGCACAAATGATCCTTCTTTGTCTGCCTCCAAAACTTGCATTTGATTATCAATCAAATGTTGACCAGTAGTTTTGGATCATGTACCTGTGCACTGCGTGCCTCAACAAAAGTGTCTGCGCACTCCGAAAAACAAGGTCTGACTTCTTCACTGGCTCTGTGCGCAACCTTTCGAGCCAGGGTAAGCAGTTCCGGAGGACGCAGGGACGGTTGGGCGCAAAACTTTGGTTGGATGCAAAACAAGGACATAGGTAGGACAAACGAGGCTCTGTAATAATAACAGGCTTCGTGAACATAACCTGTCCCTCCTGTCCACGGTCGGGGGTCACTCACACTGCCATTTTTGTTCCTGCAAGCCAACCCAGGCAAATACAACTAATATTGGCAGATATAGGGAAAAAATTACGAGGGAAATCTATTAGGCCTTTATTATAATGAATTAGGCGCAACGCTGTGAGAGTCAACCATCCGCGGCGTTATCCAAAAGATTGCAGTGGCTTAGCTCGGCTATGCCAGGATATACGTAGCGTAAGCTTAGGTTCAGCTGCTTATTCCTAGCTTTCCTGGTTGTTTAGGATTAGCTTGATTATCATGCTTACTGCTGCTTCACTGACACACACACGGTATACGTATTATGTGACTACTTCGGGATACGATGAGCTGTGCACGGTGTTTTTATGTATCAAGCAACCAAGCTGCCGTCCAGAACAACCGGACAGGGGGAGCCATGATCTCGAGCGGGTGCATGCGCGCGGCGCGTGCATCGGGGACTGACCTAGGCGCCATACCAGTCCTGCCCGTTCCGTCACTGCTCCTGGCGCATGCGCAGCACGGCTCTCGAGGAGTTACGCGAAACTGTTCAACCTCGGCGAGTGTAGCTTACGCTACAAAGGGTTTCATTTTTACACGCATAAATGAAATGATGTTCGTGCTTGGTTGTTTTGCGGGTGTTATGCGGTTCTCGTGCCATGGACACGTTGACTTTTTATTTGTATCATCTTCTTTTCCTCTGTGTTCTGTTGTATGGGCTATTCGCTTCACGTGCCATGGAGACCTTCCCTTTTGATTTTTATCTCCTTTTTTTTTCTTCTTCTGTGTTCTATACATTGAGTTTCGAGTCAGTGCTTGTCCTGGCGGTTTTATTCTATACTGTGTTCGCGGTTTATCACCATGTTCAATGCATACCAACTCGCCCAACTCACCACCTTGCTACATTAACAGTGAAAGCACATGGACACTTTGAAAAGCGTCTTGCCTTTTTGACTGTATAAAGTTTTTAATAATTTTACGCAACAAAACGTGTTCGGAAATTGCTCCGGCAATATTCTTGATTTAGATTTATCTAACTTTTATACCTCGAAGTGACTAGTGTAAATGATCCGCTGGGAATGGTGATGCTTACAACCCACTACTTGCAATGTTGTTTTCAATGCCTTCAAATGTCATATCACCTTGCTATGTACTGGGATATGCATATATATAGTCTTGGTGGTTATTTCGATTTTAGTTAAATATTAAAAAAAAACGATTGGTCTTGCATATTATAAGATTCGAATGTTCATCTTATGGCGTACGGTTTCACATCGGCAATAAAAAATGGAATAGATCTATTTATTCCCAAGTTCTTTCAACGTCCTGAGAAGTACGCCAAATTTTTCTCCAAGAATATACTAAAATTCTTAAGCTTAGAATCACATTACCATATAATTTGTGCAAAAAAAAAAAAAAAAAACTGAACGAGTGGTACGAAAAATATAGAATATGTCGTGAACTAACAAAGAAACTCCTCACTGACAACCAGTACCTGCACCATAAGCAGGTGGAACTTAGCCTAAACGAACGACCCGAAGAATTATGGCGTCTCGTGAAGAAGCAGGGAAGGGGTTCAGCAATATAACACTAAGCAATGGATCTGCTATTCATACGTCCCCAAAGTGTCTTTGTGAGCTGTTTTCACGTTATTTTATTCAATGTTTTTTTTTTTTTGTTTAATTGAAGCACCACTTCACCTGTGACGCGGGGTTTTAATGACTCTGAGTTTTACTAGAGTTACGGTTCATGGGGTGATTTCGGCTATCGGCAAACTGAATTCCAAACTATCAACACGATCGGTGGTAATTCTAACTTCCTTGTGAAGGGCTGCAGCGAAATGTTTGCGCTTATTCTTGAGTATATATTTAATGTGTCGCAGGCAGGAATCCAGGGGAAGGCCCCTACCTCCCCCCCCCCCCCCCCTCATAGAGCAATTTGTCGTGCACCCCCACCCCCCAGTCAAAATCGTGGCTACGTCCTTGATGTGTCGGTTAAGGATTGTGTCTTTCCAGAAAACAGGAATTATTCCATTGTGTCGATTTTGAAATCTGATAATTGTAGCAATATCAGTAATCATCTTCCTGTATCTCTTTTACATGCACTCTTAAAAATGTTCGAGAAGGTGATGCCCAGCCGCTTGTACAATTATTTTAATAGAAAGGCAGATCCGTTGAACGAAATTTATGCACATTTCTTAATTATTTTATGCCAATTGTTCAGAGTTCGATTGAGGTAGGTGCAGCTGGCGAATCGTGCGGCTGTGAGGTCATGGCTTGATTTGATGCTATCGACTGGGTTGTCAATGTAGGTGATAACGACGATGATGGTTGCTTTGCAGCACTCGTAGAGGTCTCAGCGGTGTCGCAGGTGTCAGTATAAAAACAAGACCGCATTGCTCCGCTCATTTGGATGTCGAGTGCCACGACCGCGTCCATGCCTAACAATGATGTGCCTTTGTCTGCGATGTTGAAGAACACTTGCGCATGACGTGGTCTGAATGTCACCGTTGTCTTCAAGGCTCCCAGGATATTAATGGCAGGCGAGAGTAATTCAGTAACGTCACCGGTGGTGGTACGACGACTGTATCACGCGCAAACCATTGCATGAACGTGGCTGTGTTCATTGTTGAGACGGATGACCCGATGTCGAGCAGGAACTGTACCGGCGTTCCAAAAACTTTGACGCTAATGTAGATTTTTACCTTAGATGATTTGTTGTGTAGCATCTCAGAATCGTCATCGCCGTCGTCGTTGTCATCGTAATCTGGTAGCACCTGCCCCACTTGCTTCTATCGCGATCGCTGGTAAAGTCCCGACGTATGCTTCTGCGTACGCGGCCAAGATTACCCCTGCGATCACAGTTGTAGCCATAATGGTTTCTTGCGGGACAGGTGTCGTAGCTCAGACATCGCTGCGAACCATTTCCGCAGTTAGCACAAATACGTGTGTGGCAGAAACTGTCCTGTCTCCTTGAATATTGCCGGCCTTGTGAGCGTGGTTGTGATCGACTGGACTGTGCCACGGTGTCCTGACTGTGGTCCGACGACTGACCAGACCATGGTTGCTGACGGCTCGAGAACGGGTCTCGGCTGCTGCACCCGCAGGTCACGTATGCGTCCCTCGAGGTAGGACGTTGGCTCGCAAGCCTTCGCGATGATGACCTTCGTGGAGGTGGCGGGGATGACCCTTAGCATGGTCGTTGTGGACAGCTATTCAGAGGAAAATGGCTACCTGAATGACGTTCTGGGGGTATGTCCCTGGTATCCTCCGGACTGGTTTTCTTTCAATAGTCTTGATGTTCTGACGCCGCTGTCTGATGATTGTGTCACTTGACAGATCTGCTAGCTTGTTGGTGAAGCAGCGACGCGAGCCCACTCTTAGGAACTTCTCTACGTGACCGTTCGAGTTTCATGACGGTATGCATAACGACATCGAACGGGAGAGCTGCATCGAGGACCATCTGTTTTTGAATTTCAGTTGAAGCCACTTCAATCATGAACTCTTTCCGGAGACAGTCTTGAGCGCGGCTTCCAAAATTATCGTGGGCGAACAACATCCGTAGAGCCGACAGAAAAACGCGAAGGGACTCGCCTTCTTTCTGTCTTCGTAGATCAAACTTGAGCTCCTGGAGCGTCACATTGGCTGGCTGCGCAAATTCAGCCTCCACTAACTTGACTATTTTCTTGTAGACATCAGAAAGGACTTGAACAGCTTCTTCGCCACCTGCTGCTGTCAGCGGTGCTCGCGCCTCCTCAACAGCAGGCACAGGCGTTAATAGAGGGTCGTAAATCTGCTGGCTGGTCTCATCAAGACAGTTGAGCAACATCGCCCGACGGCGTTCTGCGTCAAACTCTTGAGTGCCAGCTGCCAACAATTAACGCTCACATATCTTGATCCATCGCTCCCATGGAATGGGCGGAGGACCCAGCTTGACCAAAAACTCTGGAGGTAACTTGCTCGCAAATGAAAATTAAAAAAAAAAAAGAAAAAAAAAACGTAAGCCGTTTATTAAACGCCGTAGAAAGCCTGTGCTTCCTTTGCAAAACTAAAGTTGTTCTGCTGCCGTACATAAACTTACACCGAACGGTGGGTGAAGGATAACTCAAGGCAATCACATGGAAGACCGCGAGACATCCGCCGCCATTTGGAAGTTTGTGAAGAGTTCTAACCGAAATGCTGCCTAATTGTGGACTTGCGAACGGGTCAAACGTTTTCGATTGGTCGATAAAGCTTTGACGCCACTTCCACTCAGCATCCAGTCAGAAAAGTTAAATATTAACTGTGAAGAAATTGGAGATGCTGCTTTATCTGTTCAATGTTATTTTTTTTTAAATAATTTAGTGTATCTAATGTATGATTGATAATAGGGCCTCCGAGTACATTAAGATATAAATTTCAATACAATTTGGTTGGATCCTGTTAATGATTTCGAAGCATTTACAGTTTTTATAAACCTAAATTACACTTCTAGTAGTTATATAGATGACATCCAGATTAGACCAGGGAGATATGGTTTATTCTCAGTTATACCCTTGTAATTCATACCGCATTACCGCGTGTTTCAGTGAAGACCTTCTTTGTTCTCTCCGTTTTTTTTTTTTTTTTTTATTGTTCCTACATCTCAGGGTTACTATGGATGACCTTAAATGTCCTGCAATATAGGGTGACTGAAAAAAAAAAGTTTATTTTCGGGAACAAACTGTCAAGTTCGGCGGACGCCAGAGTTTGCAAAAACTTACTAATTTTTAAACTAATTTTCTGAATTGTTTTAATCAACTTGTGGATTGGTGGTAATAAACACATGAGTCTAATTATAAACTTGCTGAACGTTGTCAAAAATCCCTAATTCATTTAATTTTAGAAAGACTTGAAACACGCGGGAAGCGCGGGGGCTTGCTAAAGTTACCACTCGTGCGGCAGGCGCAAAGCTGGTAGTACGAAAACCCAGATTCTAACAATAATGTTTGGCGTGTTCGCACTGCCAGCATTGTGCCTGCCTTCCTAGATTTGACTGATTTATGGGGTTTTCAGTGACACTTAGCAAGTTTCAAATTGAAAACGTATATGAATTTTCACTGATTAAAATGTTAATTAGCAATTCGCTTTAAATATTTAGCTAATTAGTAGGCTTTCTTATCCCTGAAGTTTGCCATAACTAGTAGTTTGTTCGCAAAAATATTTTGTTTTCTCAACGATTCTATTTCAAGGAATTTTGAAAGTCCTCGCTGAAACACCCGGCGTATGATTTGTTTATATCAGTAGGCGTATTTCCGAAGCGTATGCGTATAGTGAAAGTGTCTGTACTTCATTGTAAAGCAGAATTTCAGACCAGCTCTTCGAAATTTTTTTTTTTTTGGTATGGAACAAGTTATTTGTGCCTGAGTGTCAAGTGTTTTGATAAGCAGCAACTTCTTACATGATCACAATTTGTAGTTCAAAAACACCGTTCAACAGAAGCTGCATTACTTAAAAAAAGAATTGTAGTTGACGTAATCTAGAAGATATTAGTTTTAGCGATTTTCATAAATTTTTCAAAAGCGCTTTTATTATAGAGAGTACGAATTATCCTTACAGAGACTAAAATAGAATGATGTGAGTGGTCAAGCCTTGCCCACCTACATAAATCCCATCTAAAAATGGCTGACGCGGTATGTGTCCTGTTTATTACTTTTCCTTGAAACATAAAACCAAACTTCTTTGGCGTACTACAAAAAAGTATTTTAGGTCCTTTTCTTTTTAACCTCTATGTGAATCACATCGTTAGCAGTGACCAAATAACCAAAATTACAATATATGTTACTAATACAACACTTTCTTTTTATGTGGCCAACGATGCAGAGGAGTTAGTACCAAAAGCTAATTCAGGGTTGGATCAAGTGCTACATGGACGAACAGAAACGCTTTAAACTAAGGCATAGTTCTGTCGACAAAAATGTTCGTTTATTAACGAACTAATCCCTGGAGAAGGACAACAAGGGGGACAAATGACAAACATGAATTTCCAGCACTGCTGGGTAACGAATGCTCGACTGAAAAATCCGTCCGGTCCTTGTATCACACCAGGCATCTCTCCATTTCCAGTGAAGAGCTGTACCAACTAAGCTAACCAGGAGTTAGGCGTCATTAGAGCAAACGGGTAACATCTGCCACCAGTCTAACTCCAAGGGTGTGCTCTACTGACGTCTAACCCCTGGTTAGCTCAGTTGGTAGCGCGCTCCACTGGAAATGGAGAGGTCCCTGTTTCGATACAAGTACCAGGCGGATTTTTTCAGTTGCGCACCATTTACCTAGCTGTGTTTGGAGGTTTAGGCTTGTCCTTTGTCCCCCTTGTTCTTTTTCTCCAAGGACTATTTTGCCACTCTTGTCCATCTCGCTGCACCTTTCAATAACTATATTAACATAAAATGCCGGCCGTTCACCCTTCTTGGTGTTAGACTGAGGGCAGCTGTTGAAACCCGTTTGTTCACCTGACGTCTAACTCCTGGTTAGCTTAGTTAGTAGATCACTCCACTTAATATGGAGAGGCCTCTGGTTCGATACCAGTAACAGGCGGATTTTTTCAGTCGAGTACCATTTACCTAGCTGTATTTTCAGATTTATAATTGTCCTTTGTCCCCCTAGTTCTCCTTGTCTACGGATTATTTCGTTATGTTTGTCCAGCTCGCTGGACTTTTGCACTAATTGCATTAACGTCGTTTAATAATATATATATATATATATATATACAAATTTAATGTTTAACTACATGATAGTACTAAAACAATACGTGTTGTGTTTCCTCGATTACCTCCCGACACCAGCGTATTCAATCAATCATAAAAACTGATTATCAAAACCTGTAGTACTCATATGTCCACATCTGTATACATTTCTTATCCACATAAAAGTTATATTGTGTACATAACTATTTTATTCTCATTTATATTATTGCTTTTTTTTTCTGCCGGCTGAACAATTTCAGTGACAAACCTCGAGAAAGTGCACTTTATTTGAAAGAGGACGCTGCGCATTATGTGAATACACCACATATCATTTGCATACAAAAACCCTTAAAAGTATAGTCAATAGTCATAAACTTTAAGATTACAATCAATTCATAAGATTTAAAAAGTAGAATGTGACACCTTTTCCCTGATAGGACGGGGTATTTTGAAACGACATTGGGTAACCTACCAAATAGGTAACCCCGACGATTGACAAGCGAGCAGCAAAGTTTTGTTTGAAGACCGGAAAATAAATGTTGTCCTTTCGAATTCCTAAACTTCTAAATATACGGTATTTTGATATCATTCATATGTGTACCATGAATTTTAGGCAGTAACATGACAATACAGATACATTTTCCTTTACAATCTAATATTTCGATCATTGGTGCAATTATCGAAATATTAAATTGTTGAAACTGTGTGCCGTAGACACTTGTTTTTATCCGTTTCTTATTTTTCAGCGTCATAGACTAAGTATGAAACACTCAGCATGCTCCTTGGTGTTCCATTAATTTAGCGAAAGGTCGATTGTAAACAGGGTGCCGTGGCCTCTGCTATGTTTCTGTTAGTGTTGGCTGGCATGCTTACAGGTTTGCCCATGATCCATGCACATGGATGCTGAGACTTGGTGCGTGGAAACGCATGTCGCGAGCACGCTTTTGTAACTTTTGTAAGCCTACAAGTCCACGTGCTGGCCTGTTCGAGCAGAACATAGAAGCGCTCAGGCGGGGCGGGAGGAGCCTCAAAGTTTGTTAATTATCCTGTCCAGTATACCGCCTCACTGCGTAGGCATAGCAGTAGTGACCAAGGAATAAATATTTTTGCATCGCCTTTAATTTAGTAATAATAATTTCAAGAAAACGGCGGTTCCCTGTCTCCAGAAGTACTTTCTTCATAAAGACACAGGAGGCGTGAGCCCCTCGCCGATTCCAGATAAAATTACTATAAACAAAACCAAAAAAAGATGCGAAACAGCAACACCGCTTCTTGAGTGGCCTTTGCCGCGACAACCGCGAACACGTCGTTGAACGTTAATGCAAATGTTGTTTGCTTCTTACTAAAGAAGTGGCACCGAGTCGCACCATGGAAAATTCAGCGTTATGTGTGCGGCGTCCGAGCTAGTTTAACCTCGCGCTGTTACGCCGCAAAAGTAATTGAATTACTTATTCACGTGGGAGGTGAGAAGCAACATCAAATATAAGGCTGGCTCTCTGAAGTAAGCTGGAAAAACAAGAAAAACTAAGCAATAACCCAACACTAAAAAATAGATGACGGCATAAAGCGCAACTTAGGGACTCTGTTTCCATATTCATAAACTGCTGCTGTTGCTGTGGCCCCGGTTGCCTGTTTTCTTGTCGTAGTCCGCCAAATCGGCAGCGTGCAGATTGCCAGGGAGGTTCCCCAGTTGCAGTGGCGGGTCGGCAAAATTCGGAACGGCACCAAATGCTATAGCGGTGTCGAGCTCATTAATAAGGACTATGGTGCTAGACTCTCCGACAGTTATTTTGTGCCGGACCTTATCAGACTAGCTGTCTCCTGGCGGAGGAAACTTCGTTGCACCGGAACGCACAATCCGTGCGACATACGCGGTTGTGTTAACTTGCAGTTTTCTCGTGGCCCGTCTTGATGTTCCACCGTCCCCCTCGCCCTTCTTGTTGTCGTTTCCGCTGCTTTTATTTGATTGGTTCATTGATTAAAGCGTTTTGTTTACTCGGGGGGGGGGGGGGGGGGGGGGGAGGCTTGCAAAGTTGGGAAAATGTTTTGTTGTAAATAATTGGGTTACGAGCATGTGTTTGTTATTTCTTTGTTGCTTTCGTGCTTCTGATGGCTCCTTGGCCCTTTGTGTGGTACGGAGTTCGAATGGGTTGGCTGTGGTGGAGAGGTTGGTTGTCGATAACATTGGATAGCCGTTCCGATCTCTCGTGGTGCTCAATAATCGAAAAACCAATAAACGAGTAAATTATTCACTTTCATAGATTGTAAAACGCTCAAACAAAGCACGATGGTATCAGAATAGACTCGAAAAGAAACCTTTTCAACAGTTAAAAGAGGTTCCAACGTAAAGGAAGAAAAAATATCAAATGTAAACGCTTTAGTCATACGTGTGCCACATGTGCGTAGCGTGTGTGTTTGTTAGTGTTGTCTAAAGCCAGGGTCACACTGCTCATACATCATTCAAAAGACAGTCTACAAACACGAGTCACCGCAGTATTTTTGGTTAGAATGCCGCGTGTCGAAGTTTTTCCCTGAACTCATTGCCATGCGGCATTCGAGCACGGATCTCGCGGTGAGTCGCGTTGGAATCGGTAGGCAGACGGACTTTTATATGATGCATAAGCAGTCTCACCCTGCTTTAGGTTACTTGCTTGCACAAACACACACAGTCACACACACACATACACATACGCAGGGTGCGTTTTTCTTCGGTCCAAAATGTGTAAAAATAAGTGAACTTGCGTCAGGGGTTTCCCCAGGAATTGAAAGTAGGGGGGGGGGGGGGGTCTAAATTTTAGGGTTGGGGGGGGGGGGGGGGGGCGGCATTGAGAATTGAGGAGTCATTGCGAATTAAAAGGGTGCCCACCGGAAAACAAGGGAGGGGGTGTACACCCCTCCAGAGGTGTGTGTGTGACTACACACCTCTAGGGGGTGTGTAGGTGGGTGTGTGACTTGCGTTATGGTTCTTTCAGCCCTGGGGCGAAGTAGGTGGCTATGACGGCTATTAGAAAAAAGGCACAATGGGTTGATTTCTTGGCTAGTTACTACGTCGTTCTTATGATATCGAAGGACAGACATTGAATGTGGGCAGAAATCGATTAGCTGCCATGTTTCAGTTATCCAGCATCCTATCGGCGCCGATTGGCGGACTGAATGGATACCGGAATGACGTCGAGAAGCACATTCATAATGAGACTGCTACGAATGTAGGTGCTAGATATGCTTACGATCATACCCAGGGAAAGTCGCAACACATCTCTGATAACAGTCACGGTGCGAGGGTGAAAGCAAGCCTAGTGAGTCTAGCTTGTCCTACTCTCTTAATTTTTTATTATTTTTTTTTTTTGCAAGAGACACGCTTTTTATTAGTTTCTGAACATAATTACGAAAAAATCAGAAATTAGGTAAAATAAGAAACAGGGCAAACACAAAGCCTCAAACACAGGTGCTGTGTTAGAGACTTGGTGTTTCACTTGCCCCCCCCCCCCCCCTTTCTCTCCTTTTCTTTTTTTCCCAGTCGAGGTTATTCATAGCTATGTTCTATTTGCCACAACTCGTTTGCGCACTCGGTTTTTGTTCATGGTCTCTGAGCACCTACCTCGTGCCACAAAGGTTTGGGAATGGCCCATCCTTCCCACAGACACACACTACTGCCAAAGTCCAATCACACAGCTAATCATGACTATTTCTAAATTCCCATCGTGTATCTTTCATCGCCCTCCGGCATTCCCCTTTTCCCAAGTCGGATGGCGACTTGCCCCGTAGTAGTAGAGAGGGGCCCACATGACTCCATGTTTCCCCCGTCCCCCATTTTTTCCCCTGTATTTCGAAACAGGGAGGGAAAGAATGAAACTCAAGAGGATACGGGAACCACATGCTGTGAGAGTAAAGTTTTGAGTGAGGGGAATGTTTAGCGTTTTAGGGCGTGTTTGTTTTATTGGTGTTCGTTTTGTGCAAATGAGAGACGACGCGCTCAACTGAAATAAAACGAAGGCTGTCATGATCCGTTTCACTTTATAAGTCCGAGCGCAGCCTATTCTACAGTCCGACCGAGCCAATCACGCAGTGCCAAAAGTGCATAATCGTGGCGCTTAATATTTTTCTGCGTTTCATGCATCCTCCACTAACCAATCACGCACAGTGAAGGCTAGAAGAAGGCGAACGCTGACACTGTTCCACGCATAGTAGTCAGGTTTGAAAGGACGCGGCTTGAATTTCGAGGGAGGCGACTTCAGCGTCCCGGCGCTTCCGCCGCGTCTTTTCTAAACGCGACGGGTTCCTGTCGCCTCCGGTCCAGCAGACGGCGGATTCAATCAACGTTGAGGAGCGCAGGTTGAACCCCGGGCGTTATGTGTGGTGGTACGTCCGTCGCCAGCGTGTGTCCCGTTGTAAACAGAGTCGGCCGGCTGGGCCTTTGGCACGCTTTCGGAGCTTTATTTCCCAGGGGTGGCTCCGGCAAGCAAACATCGATGGCGCACGCGTCGGCACGAAGCCGGGCGGCCAAGTCCGTGGCTCGACGGCGGCCGCTATACAGGAAACATCAAAAGAGCGACGCGTTACGGCAAACGGCTGGCCATCGCGGCGTCATCCTCATCACGCAGGCTCGCGGAAGGGGCACAAACTAATCAAGGAGCTTTAGCTCGTAAAACCCGCGAAGGAAGGGAGGCAAAAATTAATCTGGTCTGCTCCGACGCGGATCCCGGCAGCCGGGTGATTGGCGCTCGATCGTAAAGATGAAATGGGCAGGACCACTGCGGTCCTGGTATTCATGAGCCGGCGGTCGTTAAACAGAGGTCGATGGCTCGCCGCCGGTTGTCTTGGACACGATGCGAGTTCGGGTCTCGGGGCCGGGGGGAGGGGGGGGGGGGGGGGGGCGCTTAGCCGCCGCACACCCGGGTCTCCCGAGGAACAGACTGCCGAGAGTCGGACGTCGGAGAGGCTCCTCCACCCTCCGGCTGCTGACAGACCGCCGCGCTAGAGGGACCAGAGGACATCAACGTGCAGAGAAAGGAAGCCCGGGAGCTGCCTTCCTTTGGTCATTTTGGGGGACGGGAATGACTTCATTAAACATGCGAGGACACACACGGAAATCTGTTTTTTTGTGGATCTGATAAGCCAAAACTTTCAGGGTCGTGTATTGTCCACTTTACGTGATGCCTCCCTCCTGAGAGATAGGTGCAAGACATGCAAAGGACGCCACCCCCGATGAACAGCATAATGATGCTTCTCCTGGTGAAAAAAGTGCGCTTGTTTTAAGTAATATACACGGAAGTGATCAATGAGACCTAAAGAAATGTTGGGATAATATTGTGGGTAAAAAAACAAAAAAAACAAAGAAACACGAGGTTGTGTTTTTGCGACGATTCGCGCAGACAATGCGAAAATGCAGTTTAGCATTGCGTGTATCCTATGAAGGCTCTATTCCACTGATTACATTGTGATAACCCTTATTCGCTATTCAAGCAAAACGGACGGCACCTAATGGGTAAATACTGAACTGCAGTGGTCAAAACAGGGTTTTTAACAATTTATGCTTCTCTATCGTGGCTTCCGTGAACATTTTTCATGCTTTAGGTGGTTAGCGCGATGGAACAGTGTTCCCGGTGACTGTCATTATTGTTGTATGAGAATATAGCCCATTGCGCTCTGAACTCAACCTAACGCGCGAACCAAACATTGTGCATTTATCAACGTTTGTCATCGCGGTAGAAGGACACTAGGCATTCGTTCCATCGCTTCCCCGAAAAAGGCTAGGCCTCCGAAAAGCGCTTACGCCAACACACCACCACAGGTTTGGAACGTAGTCGATAAATATCAAAACAAACAAGTTTGAAACCAACGCTTGCCTGCTTAAACCCAAACATTGTGAGTTGAGCTGGCACATGGAACGGCCCGACCTGTTTTTGACCGCCATATTTTGTGGAGAGTGGTAAACCCTATAGGTCGCTGGACTCGTGAATAGGTTAAAACTAAGTGAATACCTTGTGGTTTCTCGTTTCTTCACGCAAACTTTCGTCGTGGCAGAAGCCTTTCTCTCTCCCTAGCCAAGCGTCTCTCTCGCTCCTCCGGCGTGTCTTGGGAGCGTCCAGCGCGGTCATACTGAGCCAGGGCTGCCAACACGGAAAGTCAAAATTTGCTTAGCGAACGCCTGGAATTTCCTTATTTCTGTCAAAATTTCCCTCGCCTGCCCGAATAATTATATAACACTAAATATTTGTTTTTTTATCACTTCCATTTTTACGATAAGAGATATATTATTTAGGCTTTACGCCTCGCATACGATTCGCAAAAATGAGTTCGTCAGGTCAAAACCGCGGACAAACCAAATCTGGCAAGGGGAACTGTTACGGGGACATTTAAACTGACGAAAGAAACGTTATTTTCACCTTACATATTATGCACGCCATCAGACCATGGTAATAATAATAATAATAATATATTTATTTCACACAAATTGGAATTCATGTACTAGATACGGGCATATCAAAGCCTGCAGAGGGCTTGTATGATGACGCCCATAAAAAAATTCAAAAGGCGATTATCATGATTCCACAATGTAAGACAGAAAGTCGAACTATAAAACACAAAAAAGCATGAAGAAGAAGAAGAAAAAAAAAGCGAAAAGCGTTAAAAAAAAAAAGAAAGCACGGAAGAAGAAGAAAAAAGCACTTAGAAAAAAAAAAACACGAAAAGTGTTAAGCGAAAACAAAGTAAAAGGGGAAAAAAATAAACAAAAGGCGAAACTAAGTTAAAATTAACTTAGCTAATTACAGTTCAAGCTCGAAGCTTGCAGACACAGCAAAGAGATACTAGATGAAATCAAAGTTGGTGCACTTGAGTTCTTTCTTCAGTTGTTTCAGTGATGTAATGTCAATGAAAGTGTCAGGGAGGGCGTTGAACAAACACGGAACGTAGTAATCCCGAGTGCATTTACCGTACCGGGTCGAACAAACTGGCACTACAAAACGAGGAACGCGACGAAGTATTCGGGGAGACTGAAATGGTGTTTTAAACTCATTTTTCCAAAAGCTACGGAGCACTACCGTTTGTATAAAAAGAGAACGCAAATTAGGCAATTGAAGACTTCGAAAAATATCACTGTTGCTGGAAAAATTTGAATTGTATGCAACACTTGTCAGGATTCCTTTCAATAAAGAATTAACTTTGGACTGCCAACGACCCGAACAGTTGCCAAACACCGTAACACCGTATCGAAGGATACTGTAAGCGAGAGCATGGACGATTATTATTCTGATACCGACTGGCATAAAGAATTTAGTATTATAAAGCATACAAGACACAATCCGTAATTTGCTACAAATATATGACATATGTGTGTTCCAAGACATATCAAAATCGAAATGTACACCCAAGTATTTTACGTGATCGACAGACTGGATTGAAACACAATTGCATTGAGCACAACTGGAAGGGTGAAGCAAAAACTTTACTTGAGCCTGGCGTCTTTTAAGAGGGTTGTGAAAACACACCAGCTTTGTTTCAGAGCGGTTTATGTCTAGGAGGCTATCGCCGAACCAATCCATTATATGAGAGGCGTTTATTTCGAGTGTGCGGAGTGAGTCAGAGAAATTAATATGACGTGACACAAGGAGAGTGTCATTGGCATATTGGTAAATTTTACACCCGTTGATAACCTGGGCCATGTCGTTCACAAAAATATTGAAAAGTAGAGGAGAAAGAACAGAACCCTGAGGCACTCCTGCTTAATAACATCAATAACGCATTTTATAATAGTCAGTGCAAACCAAAAGGTGTTCACAAAGCGAGAGTTCTCGTACTCAAACACAGGGAACTCGACATACAGCAACTACCATTTCGAGCACGGCAATTCACGAAATATTATAGTACTCCTTCATCCACTCAGGCTTTCTTTTTGAGAAGGCACAGCGCTGCGGTCGATGGGATTTCAGTGGGACTGGATACAGCTCAGAACCCTTCAATGTCAACAGCGGTGTTGACGTTGAAGAAAGGTGGCAATGAAGGCAGCATGATAAAGGATTGTCCACGCGACAACCAGCGAAACAAAATAAATTTGTTGAAACACCAAACAGAGCGCCATCACCACTGCACTGTCAGCCATTTTCGCTGCTCCGAGGTGCCGCTGCGTGGTCAATTGCAACTTCCACCACGCTAGGCAAGCCGGAAACCTCGAAAACAACCGAAAGGTCACGAGATTTACATTGTGATCATTCCACACGAGGTGTCGCTACTGGTCAATCCGAATCCATGTAAACGCAGTGGTTGAAGTGGATCCGATTCGCTAACTGGATCCAATGCGCTGCTGTCGGATCCATGGAAACGTAGCCATTGTGAAGACTGCGGCACATCCAGTGAGCGCCTCGTCTTGCAAATCCGCGCATTCGTGCAGAGAAGAGAGAAGAACGGCAGATGTACCTGATTCTCTCGCGACCCATGGATGCGCGTGATGAAAAGAAGAGGACGGCACGTATTCCTCACGCTCTCGCGCATGCACATGCGCTTGCATGTGACGACCGGAATTTTTCGGGGCGTTGGAATTGTTGGAGGGGGGGGGGGGGGGGGGGGGGGACTTAGAGAAATGCTATCACATTTAAGTGATTTTTGCGATGAATTGAGGGTTTGAGAAACGCGTTTATGTACCTAGAGCTACTATACTTGTCAAAGCACGCGCACAGTTCGACCAAATCGAGCTTCTCCAGTTATAGAGAGCATCTGGCGGCAAATACTCCATACTAATTGAGACACAAACGTCCCCCTCCCTGCCAATTGTAATGAGGCTACAGTGCAAATATGCCTGGGATGAAAAAAAAAATGGAACGTGCACTGTTAGAAAATAGCCGCCCATAGCTGCGTCAACTTAATAGTTGACGCTTGAAAATAATAATCGTCCGCAGAACACGCGTGCCCACTAACTGCGTGGATTCAGGGGTGTGTGTACATGTGCAGATTCATTAGAGTTTAGTTCCATTTCTATGACTTTTTTCTTGAAGCTGAGGCTCGTCTTCATACTCATGTGGGGCGAAATTGTTTATCAATTAGTGCATTAAAAAAAAAAAAACAAGTTACGGTCTTTTTTTTTTTTTCTTGAAGCCGGCGTTTGTTCATTCTCTACGATTTCTCACAAGAGCAGCACCAGACTATTTCCCCCGTGTTGCGCCACGGCCGAACGTCACGGCATTTCTCTTTCGCCGATATTTTTAATGGGAGAAGCGCGGGCAGGCAGACCAGTGTCTCAGTTTTCAAATTAAGCTTGGCTCCTACCCGACGATCGTGACATGAAACGCAATGCGCGTATCGATGTATGGAACCTATAAAATGCAGCATGTTGGCGTGTCGCTATCAGTGCCATGCACATTGTGCGTGCTATTGGGCCAATGAACGAGCACCCACCCCAGCGTGCATGTACACACTTGTGGACACCGCAGGTTTACGAAACCCAGGGCGTGGTGGCGCGTTCCGATCATCTCATTATCGGTCCTCGGCCATTCATATCGCGACGTTTGCCGATAAGGACGTCGAAGCCTCCAATCGCGAAGCGTGAAGGTAATCAGCCACTCCGTGCGGTTCTTGAGCTGCCAGTGACTGTAGCGACTATTACTCCTGCCACACGGGGATTTCAAAATGACATTTAGATCAAAGACAGTGACAATCGATGAATCAGCGCATGCATGCCGACTGTAACGCGCATAGAGCCGGGATCGTGAGCTGATTCGCCGCTCGCCCGGTTGGCATTTCAGTGAAGTTCGTTTGAAAGATCGCGTGACGAGGAAATTAGACTGAGATGGATGGTAAGCGTACGTTTAATTACACCGAAAATGCTCATTTGTTATTACCACTGCACAGACGTGCACTGAATAATCCGTCGCTTCCAGTTTAGCCAGGAAGTCCCGTGTCATCGTATTGGTGTCATTCTCCCACGCATTTGCAACAGGGCGGGCAGTCGTGGCAGGAAGGGCTGCGTACGTTATGATTATGAAGGACGGATTCCGCGGTATAGATACCTCGTTTGCTTGACACCTGCAATGCACGGCACGTTTAGGTGGCGCCACCTTAATCGCGATTGGTGCGACATCGTGGCAAGGAAAGATCTTGGCAGAAAACTGCTTACAAAGTTCGAATTTAGAGTTTTCAAGTTCCGCTCCGCGAAACGCTGCTGCTTTCACTGAACATGCGCGCCGCTCTGGGATATTCACATGCACAGTCATGCAAGGAGTTCGTAGATTTTTTTCAAAAAATGAATTCTCGCGCAGAACGCAGAACCACCAATATTTTCGTAACAATGGTGGCTAGAGTTTTCTGCTCCCCTTTCGCAGAACAAAAATGAGCCTCAAAACATAAACAAACTCACAAAACTAATGCAAATCAACGGTACAAGGGAGCAGAGTCATCTATATCATTCAATATGGCTGTATAATCCTGCTACCACAGTAAGGACAACTTCTTCACTATCCCCGGATAAAGCAATTTACCTACTTTTCGGTAAAGGCAAGTCAATACGAGAGGGTTAAAAGTGATTTACTTGTCTTTTTTAGACTCTTCCAGCTACAATTCTGATGTTTGTGGTATTGGCGCCTTTTGTGAGGCTGTTATGACCATGACTGACTTAGTTCGAGCACGTGAAGATAATATTAAAACAAAAATACGTATTACATCATCGCACTAGGTTTCCTTTTTTTTTCTTTTTCGTTCTTTTCTGCAAGCGCAGTTTGGACAGCAGCACTCCTATAATTTACTTGTGAGCTGATGTCCGACCAGGTGGTTCATGATATTTCGACGAAAGCTCCTTTCGCATGAACCGACAACAACAAGCCCTTTGCGTCAGCGTTCAGACTGGTTCACTGCCGCAATAGCGGACATAATGAAAGAATCGCGAAGAGATTTCAACGTTGAAGATATGATTTATTAATGCCCGCTTTCGTCACGGTTTCAGGTGAACCACGTTACCAATGCCGGTTGTAGCTTGTGAGAAGTCAGCCATGAAAATAACGATAATAAGTTTCCGCAACAAAAAACAATATGTCGCCAAAACAATTTACGGTCGAATTTTATTGGACCTCTGCACGGTTACGAACCACTAAATTTTCAGAGGAGCAGGTTTTTTTAAAGTTCTCGCCGACACGAACGATGGTATTGCCATCCACTGTATAACATTCACAACTGGAAATCCTCTTGTTCTCTGTTATTTAGCAATTAAAAGGGTGGTGTGGTTTTTGCCTCGATTTAATGGTTCAGCCGTGAAATTCGACCATCATTGGCACTTCAGCAGGTGCAAAATAACGAGTCAGGGTTCGTATTCCCGTGTAGCATGCAGAAACATCATTGTCACAAGTCACGTATCTTCTCTGTGCCACTCACAGACAAAGCTACTACAGAACTTAAAAATACTCTCAGTTGTTTTCAAAAGCAACCCACCAGATGGGGGTCCAATTTCTGTACGTCACAGCGCTGACGCCTTTCTGTAAGTATGAAATTGGGAAATCAATCATCACTTATTAATATTATCAAGCCTGTAAAAAAAACAAAAAAACGTTTACTTTAAAAAAGAGTCACATTGCTTGTCGCTGCTTTCATTTGCATACTCAAAAAAAAAAATGTTCTTGAATGTTTTTTGACATCCCAAGAACTCTTTCGCCTCGTGTAGAACGGTTTCGCGCTAAGCAGTATCGCCCCCTGGCGCACTAGAAAGGCAAATGGGTGATGAGGAACACACTCGCATAAAAAAAGAAGCTTAAATGACCCCTGAAAAGAAAAGAATGTTTTTTTTCTCTTTTTATACAGTCAGGTTGGGACACGCGTGTCAAAAAACAAATTTACGCGAAAAAAAAAATTTAGAGCAATATTGACGGCGAGAGATTTATTTGAAATTCTTCGCGCGAAGTCCATGACGTCACTGGTCATTCCGGAATGACCATCTCGGTCGTGAAGGCGAAGCCGCTCCCCCTCACCTCCACGTGCCCGAAATACCGAGAGAGAAAACAAGTGGAAAGGAGGTGGCTGCCGACAAAATCGCGTCTCGCATCGTCAATATTGCCTTTAATTTTTTTTTTTTGCGTAAATTTTTTTTTTTTTGACACGCGTGTCCTAACCAGACTGTTTAAAAAAAGCATTCTTTTTTTTTCTTTTCACCCCCCCGTCAAAGGGCACCTTATAGGTTTTTCACAAAGAATCCTTTTAAGGGGTGCTTAAAATGACTTTTTAGGGTGCAAAGTATGTACAAGACGAAGAAGCTCTAAAATTTTATTTTTTAACAATCATTTCCGTTTTTCTAAAGTGGAGCAATAGTTGTTTGTTCCTTCCTTGAGCGTAATTCAGTTGCGTGTTAAAGGCAAAACGCGTTATTTGCAGCAAAGTGGCTTTTAAGGAGTGGGTACAACAATTTCTTATCAGCTGATTTCCCAATTTAATAACTGAGATATTGCAGCGTGTGTTTGGCGCAGTTGGCCACGCACGCGGCTGCCACGCGGACGAGCTGGGTTCAAACCCCGTTCGGTCTGAATCTTTCTTTTTTTGCTCTATTCTCTTCTGGAAATTTCCCGCCTATTCTCGGCTATTCTGGTAGGGAACATCCCTCAAGTGACCCCGTGTACAGACCTTTCCAATAATCACCTCCTGCGCGCTGCCATCTCTGTCTACTGGACTGTGGAAGCCGTTCTGAGCGTGCGGAGTACCTCTCATCCCCAAAGTGAGGCCGCCCGGGCGTACACAGCCAAATGACTCAGCATTCTTCGCCTGGGTGATAAGCGCTGGAAAGGTCTATAATATCAGCTGTGACGGGCTGCTTCGGGACGGTCACCCTTCTTTCTACGTTGCAGGATGCTCAATAGGGCATCCGTGCCTAGTTCGTCTACTCTTTGCGTACCTCTTGCATTTGTTTACCGCCGGATGCGCCCACGTGGTTTTGTTTTCCCCCGACTTAAGGGGCTCTTAACTGCCTCGTCATGGCGCCTTCCCTGCGCGTTCTTCATGTCACCTTCCGATTGGCGCGTCCCCTGATAACGTTCCGATGCTCCAAAGACGCATTTCGGAACACTTGCCCGCCGTATACATTTTGTTTTAGTTTGTAGGTACAAGTTCGCCTAGTTAAATGTTTATTTTCGGTCCCACATTTGCCAACCGTTTATATTCGTGACGATATTTAAGTAAAACAGGAAACATGAAGTTCTCCATAACCTCTCGTCACAGGCGGATTACGTCTTGTCGAAGAAAAGACGAGAGGACCCGTTTGCTTACGTTACGTTTTGACAAATATGAGTCAACCGAAATGTGGACATAATCGGAGACCTTCAACAGGTAACCAGGGCACAGGAAGGACGAATGACACGTGCTGGTATGCGGAGTGGGAAAAGTGCAGGACCTTCATTCAAATACACGACATGGACCAATTCGGAAGAGATGCTGCGTTCGAGAGTCGCGTGGAAATATCTGAAGGGAGGAAGAGTGCTCCTCTCTTTGATCGGCCCTCAAGAGGCTCAAACACACGCATTCCCGTATCTTTGACTTCATAGCCGCAGAAATTCCGCTTCATACCTACAGTCGGTTACAGGTTAAAAATTGCAGGAGAAGCTCCGCCTCCAGCACGCGCTCGTTATACCCTCGATCGTGGTTTGGCTGTGCGTCTGCCGTTATCCAAGATGGAAAGCTCGCGCTGGAGGCGGAGCTCTTTGTACAGGTAGAAACTGGGGGAGAGGAGAAGATCGGAGCTCGCGGGGTCGCCCGAGACCTGAGCTCTGACGCAAATGATGAGTGGGTATAGGTGCAACGTTAGCCTCCTTTGCCTCTTCTCCGAACGCGTTGGAACGCCAGTTTCTACCCGGATTGCACTCGACGGATCTTATTTTTTTAGAGTGTCTACGTTGTTCCAATTCTCACAAAACTCACAAACCAGTGTCCGACGTTCACAGCCCCAGCACGCGCATATGCATCGTTTTGTAAAGGCGAGTAACGCGCGCGCCACAGGCACGAACAAAAAATGGCACAGGCCAGAAGCACCATGCACTCAAGCACGTGCAGCAGCATGCTCGTGAACGTATTGTCTTGGCAATGTTGCGATCGCACGGGCGTGCCCGCACGAGCGGGGACATGGCGGTGGCCATTCGCCCAGCTTGCAATCGTCTATCATCGGGGACAACGTTTGGTGGCAGTGTAGTGAGTGGTGAGAGAACACGTGCTGACACGCACCTTGAGCGCCGATGAAAGCTGTGCACGTGCAGTGCTCGAATGGCCTACGTGGCTCGCATTGACGTCATATTAGCTCCCATTGTGGCGGCCTTCCGGCTGAGCGCGTACATTTGGCAGCATACATTAGACAGCTCGGAATTTGTCTATTTCTTTTCGGTGCTGAAATGCACAAAGAAAACTCCAGCAAACGCACACACACACACAAAAGACGATTCGCTCGCAGCTCTTGTTTTATGACAATATTCTCGTAATTAGAGTATACTTTTTAGCTGTAATAAATGCGGCGAGGAGGTCTATGCGTAAACAAAGCCGCTTCTCGTTTTGCTGACTTTTTTTTTCTGTGAAACATTTTCATAACCAGGTCAGGGGTAACAATGTTGTCGAGAATCTCAGTACCTGGAGTTTCTTGAGCTGTCAGAGAGTATGATAATTGCGTTTAAAACACCGGGGATCGAAATGGAGAAGGGAAGGGATACACTCGGAGGCGCGGCGAAATTTGCGGCGGCCGTGCCCGATGCGCCGCTTGCAATGCGAACGTCTGGCGCCATCTACTAACGAGTCACGGAAACAACGGAACGGAGGACGACTCTGCTTTGCTTTTCTTTTCATTTCTTCGTTTCTTCTCGGTGGCCCGGGAAACGGTGCAGCGAAAAGTGCGAGCAGGGACCTTATATGGGTACACGGCGGTACCAAGCGGCATCATGGGAACGGGACAACGTCGTCTGCTGCGATTGGTCAGCGGCGCGGCGCTGACCAATCGCAGCAGACGACGTTGTCCCCGTCCCTTGGCTCCGCTTGGTCCCGCCGTGTAGCATAGGTCCCCTGATCGACGGTCAGTGACCGGGTTCTTCAGTGCTATAAACGATTTACCACGACGTTGTGTTTCGTGTACTTATTGTGGGTTATCCCCTAAAGCATATGTAAACATTATCATCACGACCTTAGTACTTTTTTTTTTTAATATTCTATTTGTATAGCAAAATGAAAAGAAAGTTTCAACACGCACATTACACTTTGTTTTATTACAAGTTAGAGCGCGGTCAAAGGCTAGAATTTATACTAATACAGACACACAGACTAAAATTTAAAGGTCACGGGGCTTGATGGGTACAGCCAATGATAACGCAGCCCGAATAGATGACAAAATTAGTGGCGTTGCGCTTTTGGGGCTGCTTGATTGACCTTATCAACTCATACACTCTAAAAAAAGCCTGTGCGTCTGCTTTCCCGCACAACACTCGGAGAGCCAATCACCGCAACTTACGGAGGCAACTGAGCGAATGACGATGCCGAAACATATGTTTAGACCAAAAAACGCAGTCTGAGTTGTGACATTAAGCAATGCAAAACGTCACGCTTGCATTGCTTAATGTCACAACTCAGAGTGCGTTTTTTGGTCTAAACATATGTTTCGGCATCGTCATTCGCTCAGCTGCCTCCGTAAGTCGCGGCGATTGGCTCTCCGAGTGTTGTACGGGAGAGCAGACGCACAGGCTTTTTATAGAGTGTACCGTGGGCTTCGCTCATTGCTAGTTTTTTTGCGTTCCATTCCTTCGAGAGAATTAAACAGAAATGATGCTAACTCATGATCACGTTGTCATTACATAAAGTATAGGTTCATAACAGTTTCCTAATTGTCGGTTTTCGTTATTCATAATTTTATTGACAGTTTTTTTTTCGACCTCGTGGATATCTAGCCAAGACTTTTATTGATGGAAAGGCTAACCGTTGTCGAGCGACGCAGTATAATTAGTTCCTCCGTATCATTTGTAACTATTTTTTCTTACTAGCTCACGCTTCTTTTGTTCTTCTTATGTTATTTAAAATAATATAATTTTGTTCAGCGTCTGTCATGTTTTTCTCGTCGGTGCTAATGTTCTGGTTCCTGTTTATCTTTTCTTAAAACGCTTACACACAAGTACACCGAGATATACAGCATCATTATCATCGTCATTTATTTTTCTTGAGGGACCGTACCGGCATTGTTTGTGAGAGTCGACATTCGTCGTTGTTTTCTTCTTTGCGTTCCTGACACGCTGTAATTATGCAAACCTGGAGAACACAGTAATCGACTTTGACGAACAGAGGCAGCCGAGAAGCACGAAACAAACGGGCTTACAAACCCCCGCACCAGCTTCGCACGCTCGAGCGGAACTCTAAACTGTCACCAGGAGGCAACAATAAAAGGCATCTGATGTTCTCTCTCTCTCTTTCTTTCTCTCTACCTCTCCTCTTCCCCCCTTTTTCACCGCGCTTGTGGGAGGAGGTAGCAGGCTCGAGCAGTTCAAAAAAGTTCGGAGAAGCCCGACCTCACGCGGGCCTCCACCAAACCTTCAAAACAGAACTGTCCTGGTTGCTTGAGTGATTTTAATGAGCCGCTGACAAAGAGGATTAAACGTGTTAATTTGTAAGACGTCACCGGATTTAAGTATTTTTCTAAAAGAAGCGCTCGTAAAAAGAACACGCGCGCGAAAGCGGAAGAAAAACAGCCACGACGTTTCCAGCACATAACTTGCCTCTAAGTCAAGGTTATGCAATCTTAGTTAACTCGGGTTGTACACGTGTCAGGTGTCTGTCTTCGTTCCCCCGCCCCCTCCCCCTTTTTTTTTAGTTTCTACCTTAGGGAGGTTGGTTCTTTTCAGATTGTGCCCGTTAGCAGTCACTTTAAAGTTTGGCTGTTCTGGGGAAGATAGCGCGGTGGCCGCTTGGGCGTTGCGACAGTGTCAGTTCCACTTCGATAACATACCTTTCAGGGGGAATGTATTAAGAAGGCTCCACCGCGGGTCCCTTCAGACTATAAAGCGAAAGTGTGGCAATAAAGAACGCCCACTGCTCGCTGTGTCAATGCACAGAGAAGGCCGACAGAAGGGGTCATTCTTCATGCGAGGCCAATCGTGCCGAAATCAGAAGTCCTGCGTAGAACCGGTAAGGAGCGGATTGAAATGCTAATCTGCCATTGGGTAGATTGGGCTGCTCGCTAGCGCTCGTCCGGGCACACACTCCTGGAGTACGGAGCAGAGCTTCCAATTAAACAAAAATTCCCCTAAGCCCTCCAGGTAAAAAATAAAATAAAAAAGCTTAAATTAGGGCTATGCATCGATTAAGTGTTTTAATCGATTTATCGGTGAACTTTAATAATTTCATATAATTGGTCTAGTCTGAACGGCGATATAGTTTTACAGCGAAGCTGTATATGACCCGCAGGCCGAATTTTTTTGTGTTAAAGTCCCCACAAAAAAAGAAAAAAAGAAGAAAAAAAAACTTTCAGCGACTGAGGCGAAAAGAACAAGCACAATACAAATATCCGAACAATATAATTGGTGATAAGGCGTTCATGATAACAATGCCAAGCACGTAAGCGCTCACCGCATACGTTTCGCGGTAAATATTACTGTTGCGCAAGCTGCCGCGGCGACGGCAGCTTGCGACGTAGGGACTGACATGGGTATTTCACGGACGAGTGACAAAAATTCCTCAAATTAGTGTCTTCGAGGTAAAAGGATAATTTTTTCGGGACCGCTTTACTTGTGGCAGCAGACGTCAGAAAGTGCGCGATACTTACGAACTTGTTCGCTAGTTAACTAAGCATTACGAATCAAATTTTTAATCAGCTAAAATAGACATGTGGTTCCAATAAGAAACTTGCTGAGCGTCATCGAAAACCACTAAATCAGTAAATTTTCAGAAAGACTGAGCGCGTGAAAAGCGCGGTAGTGCGTGCGCTGAAATTAGCACTCGTGGGATAGGTACAAGGCTAGGGCTCGCGTAAGAGCCGGAAAAATCGCTCGGGCGCCTCACCGCAACCCTCAGCCTTGTACCTGCTCCACGAGTGGTCGTGCACTAATACGCTTGTCAGGCGCCCAAAGTTTTTCTGACAATGACTGATTTAGGGGTTCTTGATAACGCTCAGCAAGTTTATAATTGAAACCATATGTACTAATTAAACAGTTAATTACTCATTTTAGTTTATCAGCGAACTAATTAGTAAGTATTAAGCATTTTCTGACGCCCGCCATCACGAGTATTGCGGTTCCGAGAAAATTATCCTTTTACCACGAATACACTAATTTCCTACTTCCAACTTCCTACTTTGCCATCGTCAGTGCCTCGAGCTGATAATTGGGTACGACGGTTCCCAAACAGTTATATCTTCTAAATATATTGCGGGAAGTATTGTAAACAAAGCTGAACAACACTTGAGCTTGTATTGTTACCCCATGATCCCCATATCACCGTGATTACTGAGACGTAACTTTGTGACCGCATCAGGGATAATAGCATTATCCTCGAATCGCATAAAATATTCCGAAGAGTTCGCCCTTCGCGTGGAGGGGGTGTGGGGGAAAGCATGTGTGTGTGTGTGTGGGGGGGGGGGGGGCGGAGAGGGCGGGTGCTGTTTAAAAAAACGATGTGCTTTTCAGCTGTGCTTTTAAGCCCAATCGATGAACATGAAAGCTTGTGTTTAAAAGGTACCATGGGGGGAAATCTTTCATTTTACATGCTGCATACAAGCCTCCCTACTCCCGTGTTGCATTTTTACATAAATTGTACTATCACGTGTTTTCCCACCGTAACAATAAAAATTAACTTGTCGGTTACTCGTCAGTGTGGTCACGCGTGAGTACGGGTCGAGTGGTTTTATTTCAGATCTTGTTTTGATTAGTCGAAGTTTTACCGAATTTTCAGCGTCAGCTGGACACGGACTTTCTAACCACAAGCTTGCTAATTTTCGTTGTTATTTAACGAATCAATCAACCAACAAGAAAGATAAAGTGAGAACTGTCAAAGATTTTTCTCGATTTAGGGATCAATGCATCACGAATTATTTAGAAAACGAATGTGACATTCTTTAGGACTCTGACGTTAATGTCCTTTGGAGCAAATTTAAAATAGCGAGCAGTTATTGATCAGATGTCTTTGTTCGCACTGTACATGAGCGCGTTGAAAAGAAACAATCCATTGATTAATAGATTGATCATTCACCTGAGGCGTAGAGTTAAGCGTTTGAACAAAGGGTGGATCAAAAACCAATCTAATCTTTCAGAATTACAGAGTGAATTGGGGACGCATGCTCAGAAAGCAGGGAGTTACTATTTGTCTACTGCGCTTCCTAATTTTATAAAGAATGACCCTGAGGGATTTTGGAGGTTCTGGTAAAACAAGAAAGTCAGTCAATTAGATTAAAGTAAATAACGTTTTGACTTTTGATAATGATGAAACTCCTTAGCCATTCAGTGCATACTTCAGTCCGTTGTTCCTCACCCTTATCCTCATGAGTACAATAATTACTCTTCTTTTTCAAGCGCTGACTTTATATGTTATTAAGGCGTTTATTCAATGTTGGTAAACCTACAAGTGAAACCTTCGTGCGGTCCAGACCGGCATACCGAATGCCTTCTTTCGCCGTTACGCTAAACTTTTGGCGAAATTCTTGACTGATATTACGTTGTTTTTTTTTTAGAGCGCAGCTTTTAGGCGTTCGTTTCCGGGTTTCGCGGCTTCTGCGTCGCCGTCGGCGTCGGCGTAACCGCCCCGCTAAATTTAACAGGACATTGAATTGGAGCTGAGGTCACGTGACGTCGATTTTCCCGCTAAATTTATCAGGGACAATGAAGTCACATGACTTCGTGTCACGTCACCTTTGAGCAAATTCAGTTTCTCCGCCAAATTTAGCTGGAAAAGTGACGTCACGTGACCTCAACACCAATTCAGTTTTCTTCCGGCGTATTTCCTAATGACTGGCTTACAGCACGTGTTGTATAGGTTTTTAAGAAAGGGGACCCTTATCCCCGAGCAATTACAAACCTATCTCGTGTGCGTGTTTCAAGCTGCTTTAGCATAATACTGGTAACGCCATTAGCGAGTATTTACGCGCAAACAACATAGTGATAAAGTTTCAACACGACTTCAAAAAAGGCTTTTCAATCACCAACTAATTGGCATCTACTGTTTACGAATTTGCAAGAGTACTACACAAAACCCGCCAGATCGATGTCATTCTTTTTTAATTGAGTGAGGCATTTAACTAAGTCCCCCATAAAAAAAAACTAATGCCAGAATTACATGGTATTGGGCTTCCCCTAAAATCGTAGAATGGTTTCGCTCCTACTTATTACATTTCAAGCAGTTCGAAGAGGTAGGAGGTTGCTGTTTGGAGGCGTTATATGCTACATCAGGGGTGCCCCAAGGAAGCGTCTTGGGACCACTACTCTTTTTAATTTATGTAAATAACATCGCGGATGTCATAATTTCATTTTGTGAGCATTAGGTTATTTGCGGACGATTGTGTCTCATTTAAAAACATAGCTTCAAATTATTATCAAAATTTGCTAAATTCAGCTCTCAGTACAATTCAAAACTGCTGTGACAAACGGAACATGAAATTAAATCTTTATAAAACAGTCTCGCTTCGTATTACTAATTAAAAAAAAAAAGATGAAATACGTTTACAATACTCTGTAATGCGAAATTAGAGCGCAGCTCTTAAGGAGTAAGGGGAGAGGGTACGGAGGGGTGGGTATGGACCTCTTTGCCCTTTGTACCCTCCCCTCTTCCTCTCTTCTTCCCCTGCCTTTTAGCGGAAAATTTTCGCTAAATTTCCCGCTAAATTTGGCCACTAAATTTAGCGAGTTTAGTTTTCCCGCTGAATTTAGTGGAGAAATTGACGACACGTGACCTCAAGACAAATTCAGTTTCCCCGCTAAATTTAGCGGGGAAATTGTGACGTCCCATAATGCAACGCGCGCGGTTACGCCGACGGTGACGCCGCCGCCGCCGCCGCTCAACCCGGAAATGGGCGCTTAAGAGCTGCGCTTTAAAAAAAAGCCTTTCATGTTTTCTCACCGCATTAATGATATTCACATTTCTGAAGTCGAACACGTCAAATACCTTGGAGTCACCATTGATACAATTTTGAGTTCGTCAAATCATGACAACAACGTTTCTTCAGCAGACTTCCGCAAGCTCGGTCTGGTTCGACATAAACTTAAGAACGTCCCTTCAAACGACAAATTACTTCCCTACAACTCACTCATTCGACTAAAGCGCTCAATATCTTTGCTCAATATTTTTTTTTTACTTTTTTAATTCATTATTTAATATTTTACTCGAATAAATAATCCCAAATATCTGTAATCTTAACGGACGTCTTGCTGAAAGCAGTAAAGGCGAAGGTTTACCTTTGTCAGCCGGACGTACAACCGTCATGAATAGCAGTGTAACACGCTTGGTGGCTCAAACATTCCCACTTCATCGCGAATATAGGTATACATACTCGCATATGATTTGTAGCACTGCACCTCCTTTTCTCCTACTTTCTATACAAAAAAGTAGTGGTAGCAATTACAAGATTTTATCCCAATTTTGTGTAAAAAGTTCAGCTAAAGCTGATAGAACTTGTAATTTTAAAGGGCAAAAGAGGATTAGTGGTTAAATTAACAAAAACGACATGCAACGCGGGTATTGTTTTTATCGGAAGAATACTTGAACTTGAGCCCCATACCCGAATACAGCACAAAAATATACCTAGTCATAAAATACACGGAATTAAAAGATAATCTCGTCTCTCGCATTGGGCAAAAATGCCGGCGAGGAAGGCACACCTTACAGCGCTGTAACATAGAAGGAAACAAAATGATGCAACATATTTTCATAAACAAAAACGAGAGTATGGAGAAGAACTATGACTATAAATTTCAGAAAAATTGAAAATGATTTTATATATATATATATATATATATATATATATATATATATATATATATATATAATTCCCCCGTTGAAATTTTTTAACCTGGTAATTTAGAACAAATTTGGAGCGACATAAAAATTTCAATCCTTGAGATAAAGCAGTGATTTTTATATCATTCGAAATAATGTTTTAGTAAAAATAATTGACATAAATAGTAATATTGTCGCTATTCAAGTTTTGTAGATACGGGCCCAGAAATCTAGTGATAAAACGTCAAAGGAGCCATGTTTGCGCATTTTTGGCGCGAAATATATAACCTCCACAATACTGTATGTATATCCTCACTCAGTTGTTCTCATAATCTATTACAATTGCTAAATATTTTAGATTTCTGATATTTGTAGTTTGTGTAGTAGGTGACACCCAACCTGACATAAACCAAAACTTCAAAAATCTAATATTCCGTTCAGGCGCACACAACATTTTGTTCCTCTTTAAATATTATGCTTTTCGCAAAACATTTTTGTTACGTTCCCTACGCATGTTGACGAGAATCATATAAAAATTAATAAATAAAAAAATACGCCCGGACTTGCGTGCATAATCTTAACTGAACAGAGCCAATACACGTTTGAAGAACACAATTGCTGGTATTCGTATGATGCAGGAATAATGCGTTTTAATTAAGTCATTTACGTTTTTTGTTGGTTCAACTTGTGTACATTGAAATGTGATGGACTGATGGCAGATGAAGGGTAGAAAAAATTCATACACCTTTTTACGGACGTCAAGCACCCACCTTTTAAAATTGAGAACTGGAAGGCATGTGTAACTAACCTTGTGTTTTGGTTAGTACTTGACTCTAGAGGATACTAGCCGCTTCCTGTTTTGATGCATACTTACATAGATGGGCAAGACACTTGCAAAAATGTATCGAAAAAAAAAATTCAAAGTTTTTTTGGCATAAACGTATTTATTTATATCCAATTACATTTTAGAAGTGTATTTGAAAACAATATAAAAGTGCAACCTATGTATTTCGTCATATTCAAACACTCTTACAAATACTATTTTTCTTATATAGCATCATCTTAAAGCTACTTTTAATTCGGGTAAAAAGAATGGCCTTGCCCAAATAAAGAGTGGTATCTATATAAAGCAAGAATCAAGTGCTTAAATATAATGTTGCAGCTTTAAAAATAAATATATTTTTTGTAAGATAGGCGGGTAGAGCATCACGAAAAACAATGCATTCAGTGCGAGTTTACTTTCCAAGGTTAAGTTGGTGCGTCAAAGCCTGTTCAAACAAGATTCGGTTAATCCGACATTTAAAGAAAACAATAAAATGACTCGTCTAAAGAGTCAATGATTGTACCGACCCCCTTTATTCCTTGCTCTACTCTTCCTTTTTTCTCGTAGGTTTATTATTCCTAAAGCATAGCAAGTTCCATAATCTTTGCGTGACTTCCTTTGCGAATGTGCCAAAACTTGCTTTTGATTGCGAAGAACAGTGCCCAAAATTGTATTTGAGCAGTTTTTAAAGGTACATCTATTTAAAGATGAGGCAATTTTTTTACAAAGGAGCAACCGAGCTGGACAAGAATAACGATAATAATAACATAGCTGTGTGTGGAGATTTGTGTTTGTCCTTTGCCCCCCTCGCTCCCCTGCTCCAGGGGATTATTATCGTTGTGTATTTGAAATACTAAATTTTTAGTATTCAACTACAGTTGACAGATGCATTCCCCAATATGTAATTAAATACGAAATACAAAATACACAAAGAGTTTAAAATACTTGTATTTGAAATACTGTCCATTCCCGAATACTTATTATTTTTGTGTGAAACGAGGCAATTGCCGTTTGTGTATCTCGGACACATGGCGTCTCGGAGCAGTCTAGGAGAAGTCTCTCTAGTGAATAAGTTATTGATGTTGGCTTTGATGGCACCGATGATGATGCGAATGACAATCCTATAAAGAAACCACTTCGGAACAATTCATAGAATAAAAATGAGTCGGTGATTAATGCATGCATCGATTAATGAGTAGGTCAAGCCAATAATTTCTTAGTCGTAGTTTAAATTGTTATTTTGAACACAAAGGCTTAGGTTTTACTATACTCAGTGAAGTGCGCAAAACGCGGCGTAATAACCCTCACTCAGTCTGCTCAATGTTCTGTTAAAGCTACGCTGAGCCACCGTTTATATTTGATCAAATATAAATAATATGACGAATAATTTGCCGGAATATCCAAGAGTTTGAAATATGGGAACTCGATTCAAAAACAAATGGAATTACCCGCTCTGACGAAGCACTCGTGCTCAACCCGTGCACCGCGTTTGCTTCTTCCGCTGACGTTCGAAATGAAACACTATGGCCTTGTATCCAGAAGGTCTGGCTCCTGCTGAAAGTGAACGCGAGGGGAAAAAATGTTTCATCATATCGAAGTACAACAAAGTAGCTAAACTCGCGGACCTTACGCGCCAATAATTAACTATGCCTTCCGAGCATCTATGTGGCTTTAGTAAAAATAAACACAAATAAAACATTAATGTCCCGGAGGGACAACAAGTGGGACGACTCCAATATGAGGGTAGAGTTTGTAGAAACTGGCTATGCAAGTCAGATAAATTTGCAGAAGGTAATTAATCGAGGGCGAACGAGAAATCGCTAAAAAAGGACATCGTATTGTTGGTCCGTTCAAACGCTTGATATGGTACTTGCTGGAATTTGAGCGCGCATTCGCCCCTCCAGAAAGTCATCTGGGGCGTGAATACGTTTTCCCGTAGAACGTACTTGCGACTGGACGATAGGCTAAGCCGACAAATACCAGGTAACCATTAGCTAAAGAGTCGTCAGCAAGTGCAACGTTACGGTCCGAATCCGAACGACGCGAGTGCCTGCGTCTCGGGCTGCCATTAAAGCGGCGCCGTTAATCGGGCGCTCTCCGTCTTCGGAGTGCCGAACAGAGGCCCCTCCTACGCCGAGTTTGTCGTGCCGCCGAAGCTTCGGCGTGACGGCGTTGAAGCACTAGGCAACCCACCCCATCTCGCGCACCTGTTTCGGAGAGGCCTCGACCAATCAGCTGCCCGCATTTGTCTTTGCTGTGACCAATCGGAACACGCGCCTCTACACTCTCGTCGCACCTTCACCAGCCGGCCTCGCGCGTTATTAATTCTTAACAGCGCCCAAAGTTCCTTAATCAGTCTCCCAGCGCGCGCCGCGTGGCTTGGGGGCCTTCTCTAAACGCCGTCCCCGAGTGCAGCGAGACTCCGAGGACGCGAGTAACGGGAGCACGTGACCCGAAGCGCTTTCTCCAAACAAATTGTTCATTTGCGCGTCGGCCGCGCGCACACTTTGCGATTGGGGAATCGACGCTGTTCGCGTTTAAAACTATTAAAAATCCATTAGCCTGCCGGAGACTTCGGGAGCCGATTTTTCATAGTTAGGGCGGGCGTCAATGCGACGCATCTTGGAGCGTTCGCACCGTCGCGGCGTCGACTGGCGTGCACGTGCTGGTGTACGCGCGCGCGTTAGTTGCAAATGCGAATGCCGATAGCAGGAGCCCGTTCCGGAGCCCCGGCGGGCGTGATTGGTAGCTCCGGCTTCTGCTGACGTCGCGACTCTCGTACAAGATGCCCCTCCTCTCCCGGCAGAAGCCTTTCTTGGCGACAAACAAACAAGAGGTGCCGTCGCATCGGTGTGCTCCGCCTAAGATGGGTTGTTGTAAGGAGGGCGCTTTAGTGCTGCGTACTTAGTCATCGCGAGAGCTATATTGGGCCTGTCTGCTGCCGATCATCTACTGGGCAGCCGGAGCGAGGGGAGCAGTTTGCGGCATGGTCCTTGTTCTGCCGTGTCGGAGCTTCCCGAGGAGGCTGGCCGATTAGCGATCCGATATAGGTGCACATTAGCGGCGTCAGCACACAGAGTAAGTTCTCTGTCAGACTTACAAAAGTTGTGTTTTATATGTTTCGGGGTTTTCGTTTATCTCCCTTTAATAGAAGAGGAAAGTAAAAAAAGTGCACCTTCTGCACGAACCCACGACCATTGCGATTTCTTGGGGGAAAGAGTCTGTCGCCGCAGAACCCCCTCAAATCTGCGACTGAGTCACGAACAAGGTACAAAAACGCACTGCTTCACGGCAGCTAGCTCATGCTCGATAGGCCTTTAGACGAACTCTCACCGTCTCTCTTCTGGGAGCAGTGCTAAAATAGCTCTCTGGTCGCCGCCATTTTGCGACTCGGGCGACCCCCTATCAGGAAAATTCTCCCACCCCCCTGAGCTGTGGAAACCCGGTCAGCGCGACTCCCCACCTGCATTGTGCATTCGGAGTTCGCCGGATTTTCTTGAAGGTTTTTACTTTATTTGCCTGTTCAGGATGCTTGCCCTTTCTGAGTTATCTTCCACTGTGAGAACGAGGGAATACCAGGGCTCGTAGCCTGATCGGCCTTCGCAGGAAACAAATGAAGGGGGCGAACGTCAAGCAGCCCGCGACGCGGGCCGTTCGACGTCCTTTGAGGATGATTTCCTTCGAAATAATCTCCGATACTTCTTTCCGGCTGTGTTCTCTGTCTTCGCTAAAAATAGCTAATAGGGTCTGGGGTATGGGGACGGAATAGACACATTCGTTCATTTGCTTTGGTGTTGTGCAAAATAAGCAGCTCTCTTAAAATCGTGCCCCAAGCAGGATTGCGTGCGATCGTCGTGAAGTGACTCGTCGACACTGTATATGAGATATGCGGTGTATTTTGCGATCTTTCTCAAATAAATCCTGTTCGGATAACGCTGCACCGTGGGGTATACCTACAATGTGTTGTTCGATTGATGATAATCGTTGAATTTCATGTTGTGAGCGGGGAATGCCCATGTATTTCGGCAGTCCTATGTGGTCACAAATAATTTAAACAGCTAAGACCTTTGTAGATTGACACAGCTGAGTGTATGGCGTAGTAAAAAAATCAACATGAAATGAAACAAAGATTCCAGTTGCATTTGTTCTATAGCGCACGGAATCTCCAAAAATATCATTCATTTGTTCGTTTTTGTACCCAAAAATAGTACAATGTTTTTTTAAAACCTCCAGAAATTCTATTCGCCATACAACACAAAATAAAAAAAAACAAATAATAAATAGCGGCAATTTAGCCTTCACCAGCGTTCGGAATTGCGCCTACGCAGGCTGCCACGGCCCTCTGACGAGAAAATCCACAGTCAAGCGCAGTCGGGCAACACTGACGTACGCTCTCGAAACCAGGGACGCGCTCTGTAAATCGCTTCGTTCGAGACTGCCGCTGGAAAGGTCTACACGCCCGGTTGTTTCCCTTCCCAGCCTTTCCTCCAGGTCCTTGTCATTAGGGGCTATCACCTTGGGATAAAAGTTGGGGATAGGCACCGAATACGCGATGATCATCACCCACAAGGAACACCTATCTCAGGCCCGAGTTAATCATGCTTTTTTCAACAAGTATGGCGGCAGTATCTTCGCCGCTTCTGCCGAGGGGTGATGAGGGCATATTTTAAGCTTAGGCGAAAAAACGAATCTTTAGGAGATGAAGATGTTCGCAGTGTCCTGCGTGTGCGGGGAGCTATTTCGGCATATCTTTGATGCGAATAGTGATATCTTTGAGATCTCTACACCGTAAGAAGAAAACCCGAAGTACTATAGCGTGTTCGATGTTGGCACCAAAACTCCGAATGCCTGGGGTCTTCGATAGCTTTATGTTTCATATTACTACAGAAGTTAGGGAAGTCATTTAAAATACGCGTTAAATAGCCATAAATGTAGCATATATGATCAGGTTGATGTTTCTGAAGGAAGGGTGAAAAAGGGGGAAAAATAAAAAAAAAAACGGTCTGCCTAAAAAAAAAACGCAGATTCAAAAGCAATAAAATAAAGCAGTCATGCATGCAAGAGCAAAATGGGATAAAAGTGGGAAACACGTCAATTATCAGTTTTTTTATTTTCGAGTTCCAATATTGAAAGGCCCTTATCATTATTTCTGGACCTATGTTCGTTCGTAAGTAGTGGGGTATCTTACGTACCTTTCCCATTCTGGAAATAGTGAATGAATGTGCAGTTATTTGCACCCTTTTACGACATTTTTTACTGAAAGATTTACCACGGCAATCCTAAAATGAATAGGTAAGCACGGTAATTATTGCGAAGAAGTCCATCATCCATGAGACCAGTGCGCTAACATAAACGAGCACGAGCACAAGTTGGAGGGTTCTGTGAACAGCCATGAACGTTGAAAAAAAAAATGAAAAAGAGAAACAAGTGCGAACTTTATTTGTTTGCATAAAGTCCCAAGTACTACTCCCTACACAGAGAAAAGATTTAGAAGTATGATGAAAAGCAAAACGTCGCAGAGATTAAAACTTCAAACTTTCCAACACCCTAATAAACATTTTTTTTTGGGGGGGGGGGGGGGGGGATGGGGGGGTCGAAACGCTTTGTACTTTTTTTTTACCCACGCTATCAGATGTTTGAAAATCCCTACTGAAACACCCGTTTCAGTAGGGATTTTTAGAATAGCACGCACCAAAAGTATTGCGTACACAAAACGATAGTAATGTGTTTATGTATAGCGCGCATACCCCTTATGAACAAAACTTCGGACTCTCTATAGAGGTCCTTGCGGTTTTCTATCCGACCCACGTTCTATCATCCTATTTTGTATTCATTATCTAATTAGTCCTCTCAGACACATGTCCATAAACCGAAGTTGTTAAAAACCTGAATCAAATTCAATCGACCATATTTAATCTACTTTTTATCAAGACGAATGGGCAGGCTTTATATAACCTTTGTTGAGACAGAAAGCTGTAGCTTTAAGTCAGAATAACGTCTATCGAGATGGAATTGGATTTCCTTCACCC
This sequence comes from Ixodes scapularis, assembly GCF_016920785.2. Classification (NCBI taxonomy): domain Eukaryota; kingdom Metazoa; phylum Arthropoda; class Arachnida; order Ixodida; family Ixodidae; genus Ixodes; species Ixodes scapularis. Next base: position 26,228,980 of record NW_024609884.1, on the reverse strand, counting down.
ATCTTTATTCTACGTTTTTATATGTTGAGTTGCCAGACTGGGTATGCACCAGACTCTATATGATGAGTTGCCACAGGTTAAAATATATATTGGAGTTAGATTGGTATTTTATGGCGCATCTTTATCTTTTTATCGACTTGAGTGGGCATATTTCGTATTGTTTGTCTTTCTTGAAACAGAAAAAAAAAATAAAAATGTAGTTGCTAAAAAGTGTATTCATAATAGATATTTTAAAGCCCAATAATATTCTGTGTATGTTTACTTGCTGAAAGTTAGCCTTAATCGGCGTCTGGTGTCCGAGCTGTCGACGAGCAATATAGCCATTGCAGTACAACCGCTAGCTGGGGGTCTTTAACGTGCGCCACGCAGTATAGTGATGCACGGCCGCACGCCGGTACGATGCTCATCCAAATCGAAACGGGCAGGGGTGGGTATTGAACCCAGGATCCATGAGTTCTGCAGCGCGAGATTTAGTTTCACGTGCTCCCATCATATGTGCGCACGCCCGCTCGGCCACTTATCTTTTTGAGCTAATATGAGCATTTGCACATAGCGCGAAGAAGTCTGTTTATATTTATGATCTCGTCATCGATACAGCACACGGTCTCAGGAGGATATCGAGAAAATTTGTTTTGCACCGCGCCATTCAAGGCTCTTTGCAGACAATAAATGATGCAGCCCAGAAGTGTGGGAGCCATATGGGCCCTTATATCCCATAATTTTATGTTCTTGTTTGCCTTATAGCTTCTCACACTCTCTAACTGCCGAGTAGATTACACGTATGGCTACCGGCACAAATCCTTGTTTTGCATATATCACAACAAAGCCTAATTAATTGAACAACAACAACAAAAAAAGTCGTATTTTTCACCTACAACGTGCCAAGAAACAAAATCGATAGTTGTTGCACGGTCTCGCAATGCGGGTGGAATGGTGCCGTCACATACCATGGGGACGGAGGCGCGACGTGGTTAATTCTTATAAGCGTCGTGGTTGGCGTCGCGGACGCCACTGACGACTGCCACCAGTAATCCGTGAAGTAAGTGGGTAAGCGCGGTGGAAATCTCTAAAACCGTTCAACATTACGCGTAGCAACTGAATACTGCCAAAGTCGGACTCACAAAACGCGAGTAATGTTTGAAAACAAGTCTTTCAAGCAGACGACACGATGATTCTTGTCCTCGTCTTGCATATGACACGATTCATCTTCTCGTCACGAATCATCGTGTCGTATGCTTTAAGCAGTCGATACGATGATTCGAGCGCGTATGCCTTCATTGCGCGATTGTTGGCGGGACGCCAGGTCTGCCTTCTTCGCTTGAATTCGCGCGGCACGGAGGACGGAGATCCGACTTTCCTCTCCTCGCAGAAAAAGGTGAGGGGGAAAATTTTTGCATTTTTTTGCGCGCGCGGCGACGACGGGCGACGAGGAGAGAAAGTTACCATTGCAGCCGTGAGTTTTAGGTTGGCGAACGCAACGGTCTGGCCGCTGCTAGTGGGAGCTCGTGCCAGCACTTTGAAGCATGGTTGTGCATGCGACCGCAGGGTCCGTAATCAGCAGCATGCGCTAAGCTAAAACCCTCAAATAACCACAAATCGGTTAATCTTTATTTACACCTCGAAGGACGCAGAAACGCAGCCTAGTTTTAACACGCAATCATGTTCAAAGGTTTAACAAAAGAGACACGCGTATGCGCAGTCAAAATACTAAGAGAGGTAACGAATTGTTTTGTTTCTGCTTAGTTTGTACATGAACGTTGCGTGCCTCGCTTAGGTTTCGACAAATAAAAAAATTAAGAAAAACGCCACATTTATTTTGGGGAACTCGATCTTAGTAAGCTGTTGCGTATATTATTTATTCTCATCGTAAACATTTATTCTCTGGCAGTAACGTATTGCGAATAATGCTGGAACTCTTTATAGTTTTCTAAGTGAATCTGTATTTCGATTTTGTTTGACGATTTTCGGTAACAGTAATGTCTATATTCTTTGTCAAGTAGTGTTTCCACTAAGAAGTGATTTCGGGCATAAACTTGCGGTGGTCGCTGTTCCTGGGTAGAAAAAAAAGAAAAAGAACATTGATGAAAGTTTGAAGACGAAACGAGACCAAAGAAAAATTGCCGATTCGCACAATATATTATCAAAATACCAGGTATTGAGCAGATAATAGAAATATCATTGATTTTTCTCATTATCTTTTTAATTGGCAAGTCCTGAAACCAGAAAGTTCGAGAAAAAAGAGTAACGACACGGAAAGTCAGTTATGATTAGACTTTAAGCACATTTTGTTGAGATAGTTTTTAAATTGACACCAATTTAAACATAAGAATAATTTCAACACTTTGTTCTGATACTTTTTAAATTGCCACCGAATCAAACAGATGATGGATTTCAGACAGGATTAAAACTCAAGCCCAATACGAAAAGAACGTACAAGAGAAACAAGACGGATATATTTGTGAATCTACGACTTCACTTTTATAACGTACTCAATAAAACCTGCTTTGTCTATAATACTATATATATATATATATATATAAATATTTCTGCATTAATACCAACATTTACATATGAATAACTAACTATGTGTTATCCACCCTGTGAAATGTGTGCTGAAACAAGGAAAATACAATTTGTTCTCACGAAATCAAACATGACCGCACCTAAGGGCTCTAAACCACACCAACCACAGGCATTAAATATGAGCTCGATGGACTGTGCAGTCCTTCAGCGACTCAATTTTGTAAAACAATTTAAGGTAATTGAACAAAAAGTACTGAAACTATGAAAGTAATATACCAAATTATTTACAAATTAGAGACTAAAGCTGAATAATTCATCCCTGCGTTACATAGATGTTCAAGAAAAACGGAAATACAGTCTTGTGCACATATTATGAAAATAAGGGTAATCTGACAGCTCTTCAATTGGCTGCACTATGAACAATTTGTTTCTCAACCAGACAGATATATATTCACTAAAAAGAAAGCCCATGGACGCTTACAATTTTAAATGGACAACATTATTTCGTTATTCTAACTAATAGGAGCAGAACATTAATTTTCAAGAAATGACAGATATATATTTGTAAGTTTATTTGACATATTAATTGACACTAAACCGAAAATTATAAGTTAATAGCAACAACAACACGAGTTTGTTCCAGAGTTACTAGCGAACTTGAGATGCAGCTACCCTCATTCCAACACTGTTTGGCCCGCATTTTTATTCACATGCAACATTGATCATGACGCTGAGCTTTTTCAGAGCGCTTCGCAGCGGCATCATGACGAACGCTGTGGTAAGATGCTAATCAAGCTCATGGCAGCGCGGAAAGTCACCTGGCAGTTGGTAAGACTCCAGGGTGATCCTAGTTAATGATGAAAGACAGATGGTGAGGAGTTTATGTTCACAACTGCGGAACACCTTGCCTACATGCTGCAGCAATCCGAAAACGAGGCGGTATGGGCGGACTAGGGTGTCGGGCTCAGTGTGTGTTCGATACCTGAAGTTTAAAAGAAGGTCACTTTGACCCACTTGGTCAGCTTGTAGGTACTCCTTGCATATTTCGCACAGCCTATACTTCCTGGTCACACTTCGAGTAATATAACTTGACAGATGCACAGAGACTGGATGGAGCTCGTATTTTCATCTCCGCTGTTGGTAGCTGCGTTACACTGCACTGTACAGGCACGAGCCCAAGGGAAGTTGTCCTCTGCTTTTCCCTAGGTGCTACAATGCCCGAAGTTGCTAGAAATAATGGAATTATGTCTCGTCTTAGTTATGTAAGTTGCTATGTTTTATGTACATCCCACCAGACATGCCTCATACTGTGACGGTTACCATTGTTTGGCTTTCCGTAGATTTTGCTTCTTGATCTCTGGCGTGTCGTCTGTCGCTGGCGTGCTAGGTACAGAATTCCATTTGAGCAGCCTTTGACCGTCCGCCCTCTTTGCCCCAAACTGACTTTCATCGAAGCGGACCTCATGAACAATAATATCAGAAGGTCACCAAAAGAACCAACATTCGTTCACAATTATCATTTACTATACTCTCTAGTCATAATTATGTCTAGAAGTTCCGTAGAAATTGGTTAAATTTTTTTTGTAAGGGATATTCTTGGCGGATAATTACCACCGTGCAAGTGGCAGTGTTTAACGTGAGATATCAGTCAGGTAGTATTGCGATAGCATGTCCACGATCATTTGACAAGTGTTTACAGAAATTTAGGAATTAATAAGCCATTTCATTCATATCACGACCACTTCAAGAGTGAAGGTGTGTTGATATAACGCGTTCAACGGAATTGAATACCTACGAATTTTGAGGTCGATTGTTCCCGCGCACGCTTACGCAAAATTGGTTTGGGAAGGGTCTACAGAAACAACAATACAGCTAACTTCTCTTTATTTTTTTTTTTCGGCATTGGAACCATTCATGTGGGTCGTTTTAATATTCCCCCTTTAACGTCCCTGCTGCTGGGTCCAGGTTGGTGGCCCGGGTAACGACAGAGAAGCCGGAACAGGTCCGAAGGATCGTTAACAACGCTCAAAAATATAAGGACACAGAAAGGGAGCACGCACGACACACAATCGCTGACACACAGCGCTCATGTGTCGGGCATGCTCCTTTTCTCTGTCCTTGTCTTTTTGTGCGCTGTTCTGTTGATTGTGTCATCCCACCAAGTCGCCCAGCTTACCACACTTTCGTTGGATTGGCCGCGGCCGGGAAGAAGCTATAGGGAATGACCACCGAAGTGCTCGCTCGGTGACAATTAAATGCCGCTGAGCATGAGCCTCTAATTTATTGGCTGTAATATAGTGACCGCATGTGTCTTGATTTTTTTATCGTTAAATACCACAAATTAAGTCGTTCATGGGATTCTTTAATTGATATGTATCGTGAGAAAGCTTGAACCAACTGAATTTGACTTGGAAGGAGACACTGCCCGGCACGCTCCAGTCGAAGACACCAGGTTTAAACATTAAAGCGTGCAACGCTCCATTTTGATGGGGTTCAGTTCACGGCAGCGGCCATTTGACGTTTCCAAGGCCCAAATTCCATCGTTTGCGCAGCTAGGTGGCCCTCGGAAAACTGATAGCACTGTTAAATCACGTTATTGAGATGTTAACCCTACCGAAAAGAAAAGAGCAGTATGTACTGGATTATGGAACAGGAAAATCTAACTGGATTTCTTGATGGAAACCTGAAATCCAGTTAGATTTTCCTGTTCCATAATCCAGTTTATACTGTTTTTTTTTTTTTTTTTAGGTAGGGAACGTAATTTATCAGGTTCATTTCGGTGAAAGGAAGCCCTCACGCAAAAGGTAACAGGAACAATTTGTACAGCGGCTCACACTGCAGAAGACGCCATCCCGGTCTCAGCGACGTGCGACGCCACACACTTTCGTTTCCTCAAGCTGCTCAACCGCTCGGATCGTCTGCTCGTCCTGGTCCGTAGTCCGCTCCTCTCCTTTGCTGCGCTGTCGTAAAACCTACCAGACGCAAGTGAGCTCAACGAGCGCAACGCTACAAGCAAATTCTACAACCAACCACCCAACTCGCATGTGACTTGGTCACATGGTCCTTACGATTGATTAAACCTTTTTATGACTAGGCTTGAAACACGCTGTAACATGCCCCCTTCTATTATTTTTGATCTTTTTGGGGTGGTAGTTGATGCTTTTTTTATCTTAGTTTTTTATTGTTCGTAAATTTCTTATAGCTTGTGTCGCTTCAGGTGTGCCGTGTGTCTTTGTGTTCCTCGGGGTGTGCTCAGTGATTGATAATACAGACTCCCACACCCCCTTAACACACCCCAGGCTGAGGCCAATCACCCCCCCCCCCTCACCCCTCCCAGAATTAGCTACAAAAAGTACACAATAAATCCACTTTCTACAGAATATCTATGAAGAATAGTGTTAGGGGCTATTATAGTCTTAAAAAAAAATGTATCCAATTTTGTATCCACTGTCTATAGCTTTTCGGCCGCTTGCTTTCTCTAGACCTTCATAGAACTTAGAATATAGAGATTGGATGGAAATTGTACAGGAGACAAATAGAGATTCTCTCAATTTTTCCATCCCCTTTGTACAAATAATTAGCTAGTCTTTTATGGACAAAAAATCCTCAAGATTATTCTTAGGTTTGCCAAAATGCACCCATGAAAACATGTACTCGACGTTCATACGCGAACATCATAAATATATACGCCAAAAAGCACTTATAACACTAGTAATTCAGTGGTGATGGTTGGTCCACCACCATACATACCCTGCGCTTCAAAGGCAATCATTCGAAGGTGGACAACCCTATAAGTTAAAATGGTTACAAGTATGTTGCTTTTTTCTCGCCAATAATTCATACGAAATATGGTTTCTAAGGGCTGAGGGTCTGTCTCTCCAACTGTAAAGCATTACAAAAGGCGATAATTATTTGACAGGTCGGAAACGCACAATCCGAAAGGCGGTTACAACCGGTTGTGATATCGTTTCTCCGCATTACATGTTAGCAGACATGTACGTAACGCGGTACAAGTTACGAGTTACTTCTACCTAGTTACTATTTTCGGTAACGGGTAACGTATTTAGTTACTTTTTTAGAAAAGGAACAAGTCGCGTACTTAGTTAATTGTAAGGCCAAGTAACGGTATCTCGTTACTTTTGAGGTGTAACGTGTACAACACCGTTTAAACAGCCTCGTTTTAATTCTAACCTGAGCATGGATCTATTGCGAGAACGGTAAGTGGGCAACCCGAAGAAACAACTAAACAGTATGACAGTGCAGCAACGTATATCGCTGAACACGTCAGTCGAACAGTTGGACTGACGTGTCCAGCGATAGACGTTGCTGTACTGAACTCTACAGCTGGAAGTGCCCTTTACCCAGCGAACACTATAAGTTTCTTTGGTTGAACCTTCTAGAACCGAGTACGGACCGAATGTAAACCCGGAGGTTGCGAACACGGGAAGGCACACAGACATCACCCATTACCCGCAGTCCTCAATAAAGGCGCAGTTCCCGATGATTCACCAGCTCTTCCTGAAGCACAACACCGCCGTTCTTACGAGCGTGTCGGTAGAACGACTCTTCAGCGTCGCCGGAGATGTACTCTCAAGGAAGCGGGGGAACATAACTGATGAAAACTTCGAGAGGCAGCTACTGCTTAATTAAGTGCAACGACTACTAAAAAAAAAAAAACAATAAACCATAAAACAAAAACAGTTGTGTATTACGGGGTCTAGGACTTTTCGGTGTAAGGCCTTTCGGTGTAGGACGTTTCGGTGCGGACTTTTCGGTGCACGGACGTTTCGGTGCTAGGATTTTACGGTGCACGGACTTTTTTGGGTGTGGGCCTTTTCGGTGCGCGGACATCTTGGTGCACGGACATTTCGGTGTATGGGAAATCAAAATCACGAGTTTCTTTTTTTTCAGTTTTCTCTAAACGGAATAAGCATTGTTTTAGCTAAAAATTAATTTTTCTCGCACTTTATAGTTTTTTAGACTTGGTCATTTATTTACGGCCACTTACTGATATACCACTTAAGTTACTTTGTTAGGCCCAGTACCCCCCTGCGTGAGGATTGGAGGCGTTGGACGTTATGCTTCGTTTGTCGGTGTCTCTTTTCCAACGTACGCACTAGTCACATCACATATCTCGAGTAATTTTCAACAATCTCAAGCTTCTTGCTGTAGGAGCCTTTCCTACACAGATAACCAATAATAAAACCCACACCTTTACAGAAGGCGCCGAGACCGCCTGTATCGACCCAACGCGTAAACACTATGTGATGCGTCTAGTTACGCGTTGCAAAAGAGACACCGCTGAAATAAACATAACGTCCAACGTATTCAGTCCTCCCGCAGGATGGTGCTGCGCCTAACAAAGTCACTTATGTTGTATATGAGTAAGTGACCGAAAATAGATTATCAAGCCTACAAATTTATAAAATGCGAAAAAAAATAACTTCTGCCTAAAATAATGCTTATTACATAAAGCAAAAACAAACCAAAAAAAAAAAAAAAAAAAAAATCTCGAGATTTTGAATGATCGTGCACCGAAATGTCCTTGCACCGAAAAGTTCGCGCACCCAAAAGTCCCACACCGAAAAGTCCGTGCACCAAAATGTCCGTGCCCCGAAAAGTCCGTGCACCGAAAAGACCGCACCGAAACGCCCTACACCGAAACGTCCTACACCGAATCGACCGGATCACGTATTCGGTCGTCAAAGTAACATGACAAGTAGATCGCTACTTTGAGGTAACTCACGCGTTCCTTTTGAGAATCGGCAACGAGTAACGTATTTAGTTACTTTTTGAGCGAGTAACAAGTAACGGTATTTAGTTACTCTTGGGGGGTGTGTACATGTGTACATGTTAGTATTATATGAAGTCTAATCTATATAAGTTCTGTAGAAATGTGACGACGGAAGGTGTATACAGACGTGGTGAGAGAAATTTTTTTGCACATCTCGCGCCAATATTCTATGGACTCAGGTTTAAAATGAGTCTATAGAAAATCGATTGAAAACTGTCAATACGGCGTGACTTAATACGATCATAAAACAATTGTATGTGCAATACCTGCACGCGCTTCTGTGCCCCCTCATGGTTGCACTACCCATGTCCTTGATTTTAACAATTCTGATGATGAGTCTGTCCTAATTTACCTAGCGCATGAATTCTCTGACTTTCTCGAAATGTGTAATATTAATTCTTTTAGCATAAATGATCTATGGTACAGGTTCAAAGCAATTGTAAATTATTGAATTATCCAGTTCGTCCCCCCCCCAAAAAAAACGTAAAGTGATAAGGAGACGTAACCCATGGATAAAACGTGAGATTATCCACCTGAAACGTCGAATCAAACGTCTTAGAAAGTCATCTAAAAAGTATGCCATTACCGACCCCAGAACAACAGATTACAAAACAAAGCTTTCAGAACAATTGAATGTGGTTAAATTAAAATTAAAGAAGCTAAACAAAATTACAACAACGTAACCCTTCGCGAGTTTTTGCAAGCATCCCCCCAAACATTTTGGAAACACATTAACCCCAAAAAGTCAAAAACCGCTAGTCTGAGACCCTCAGAGAAACAGAGAATGGCAGATGAATTCAGCAGCTACTTTGAGTCCGTTTATGCGACTGACATTTGCCCAACACAGTTTCCTTTCTAACTCCAAATAATGACTCTGAAGGCCTAGGAAGCCTAACAGTCACCGAGCCAGGTGTTCTAGCATTATTGCTTGAACTAGACACAAAAACGTAACGGCCCTGACGAAATTCCAAGTATGTTCCTAAAACGGTATGCCGAATAGATTAGTAAATATATAACGCAAGTTTTTAACAGGTCTCTTAGCTGTTCTTCTGTGCCAACTGGGTGGAAAATGGCCAAAAGTTGTACCTATTCACAAATCCGGCGAATACTCATTGGCCTCAAACTATAGACCTATATCTCTTACATGCACGTGCCGTAAACTTCTCGAACACATCATCCTTAAATTCACGACGGTATTTATTGATAAACACAAAATTTAATGCTCGCAGCAGCACGGCTTTAGGTGTGAACTATCAACTGTTACGCAACTGGTCGGGACTATCCATGACTTCGCGACAGGTATAAATAATAGAAGCCAGATTGATGTAATATTTTTAGACCTATCAAAAGCGTTTGACCGTGTTTCACACGTCAAACTTCTTAACAAACTTAAACAGATCATGGGTGAGGGTCCTGTAGTATCGTGGATAGAAGATTACCTAAAAAATCGGTTTTAGTTTGTATGTTATGAAGGACACGTCTCTCGAACAGCAAGGCACTGTTTTGGCACCACTCCTGTTTCTTCTCTATATAAATGACATTGTTAATGGTATCGATGCTAATATAAAACTTTTTGCCGACGACTGTTTTACCTATCGCGAGATAGCAAGCCAAGCTGACCAAATTCAGCTTAACGAATCACTAAAAAATATGACCGATTGGTGCGACAATTGACAAATGGGTCTAAATTCTGACAAAATCGTTACTATGTGCATAACGAGGAGAAAAAAAAAAAGAATATTCTTGAGTTTCCATACCGTGTTAATGGTGTAGACTTGCAGACTTGCACAGAGTCACTGAATATAAGTATCTTGGTATCATATTAGCATCCGACATGAGCTGGAACGCACACGTTAAATATAAAACAAACAAAGCCCTGGCCAAACCATTCTTTCTAGAGAGAACGTTAAAGTATTCAACTCCTGAAATAAAGCTTTTAGCATACACCTCTCTTGTGCGTCCAGTACTAGAATACGCAACTATATCCTGGTTCCCACATACGCAGAAGAACATAAGTATTATAGAAAATGTCCAGAGAAAGGCAATCAGATTTGTTTACCACAAATACAGTCGTTTCGATTCACCAACAGAACTATTAACGAAAGCTGGTTTATTGACTATCGTTGATCGTGTAAAACTCAGTCGACTGAAATTTATGTTCCTCCTTTTAAACGATGCACTTAAAATAGATAAGAAGCAGTACGTTAAGCGATCGGAAGCGAGAGCCTCTAGACATAAACATAGCGACACACTCGTTGAGTATTCCTTCAATAACAACCGTTTTGAAACGCTCATATTTTCCTTCAGACTAAAATAGTTTAGATAGGCACTTTTTTTAGTTGTACAGGTGTTGAATTGTTTAGTGATGCAGTTGAACAACAACTACTTTGTCAATTTATGAATTGATATGTTTTTTTTTTTTGTTTTTTTCTGTTACAAGAGTGACGCGATATTTTGCTGTTCCGTTTTTATTGATATTTGCCTCTTGATGTATATTTCTTTTTCCCCAATACCTGCAAAAATCCCAATTGGATAGGCAGTATTTTGAAATAAATAAATAAATAAGTAAATAAATAAGTTGAAGGAGTCGTTAAAATATGGATGGGATTTCAATAGACTGTCGGAACTATTTTTGTAAGGGCAAACCCCTGAGGTATACACCCCTGAGGCCCCTCCCAGAGCCCCCCGCGATTGACAATCCGGGATAAACCCCTGCTTCCGTCGCCTGAACGCGATGCCACACGCCGAGCGTGACTACTGCAACGTCCACCTAGCACCGGGCTACCTACTCCACGTGCGCAAAAAAACACTACTCCACGGAAGCAGGCGTCCCGGTCCACGCCCGCATTATCTCTCCCAAACTTCCCCTTTTCACCCGGGCACTTGCCGTGAAACCACTGACCGCTCGCCGAACAGAACAAGGGCCGAGATGAGCTGGTCCGACCAGCGAAGGAAGCGGCTAATTCCTGCCCCAATTAGGCATTCCCTTCGAAGCGGGGCGCGCATCCCAACCTCGCGGGGCCCCCCTCGCGATCTCGGATGTAAATGAACGAGGAACACGGGGTGCTTTTATCTTCGAATCACCTCTTCGTTCAGCTCTCCCCCGCACGCGGAGCACTCGCACAATTAAGACGTCGTCCGCGGGCCGAGCGCCCTTCCTAAGCCGGTAATGTACTGAGCCCCCCGCTGCATGCTCGGCCATATTTCACAATAGTGTCCGCCCGCTTTCCTGAAGCGCGAGTCCGATACGGCGGCGACTCGCCCCACACTCACCTCGCGTGCGCACTGCACAACACAGGCTCGGGTTGCTTGGGCGCTGCTGCTTTTGCCGTGCGCACGGGCCGGTGATTAATCAGACGGCATTTTTGACCGGTTCGAGAATGTCGTTGATTGGAGAGCGCCGTGGGGAGACGGGCGCGCCATTACCAGCGAGTCGCGCTCGGTCGTCGGCGAGTTTTCGGGAAGCAAGAAAAGCGGAAATGCGCCCTCGGGAGCCGCGAGCTACGTGTGTGTTTCCCCGATCAGGCGCCGGTCCCGATTGCTCGCGAGCGCCCACACGACGCCGAGAGCGAGAGGAAGGGTCGCCCGCCGAACTTGGGAAGGGGATCGTGGGTTCTGCGTCGGTAGGCGGTCATAATTCACGGATGCTGCTTTGCCGGGAAAGGTGTAGTTTTAAGCGGAGGATGCGAGTGGCGCGGTGGTGGTTGCGCGGGCGGCGGCGGGCGAGGGGGCTGGGCGGGTTCTCGGACTTGTGACAACGCGTCGCCGCCGCCGAAAGACCCGCAACTTGGCTGCTTCCAGGTGCAGACAAATGTGCGAGCGCGGTCGATTTATCACGGCAGATTGTAGCCTAATGGCCCCGTTGGTTTGCAGAGGCGCGATAGGCTAACTACGATCAGCACCCGTTCGGCTCTCAGGGCTCTGCGCTTTGGCGCTGGCACCTGGAGCCGCGTGTCTAGTTGCGTTTGCGCGAGGTTTCTGCCGAGTGTTCCCCGACTGTCTGGGCGGCGACTGCGACCTCGCGGGCGCGTTATGAATGGCCGTTGGCCGCGATATATCTCTCGAGTTTCGCAAAGCTCCCCACGCGCTCTGACGACAAAAGTTTGCCGTCCCTTTTGTTTTGTCCGCCGGCACCGCTCGGTGTGCTCCTGAAATTTTGTTGCGCGGCTTCCGAAGTGACGCTGACAGATGGTGTCGCGAGCAATGGCGACAGAAAAAGGCCGCTCCGCTGCCTTCGTCCCGCTGGAACCAATTCGGCGCAAAAAGTATGTGCGAACCATGCATGAGCAGGTACTTAAGTCGCTTGATATATGGCGAGCTTTGATTCGTCACTCTTTTTTCTTTTGTCAATACGTCATGATTATGAGTAGTTATACTTGGTCTCCATTGAAACGTACTTTGTTTACGGAAATTAAATGTGAAATGAACAGTATCAGAAAAATAATAGGAACCTGCATCGGACGCATTTTTGAAAGAGAGAAAACTAATGTGGCTTCTACTCTCTTCCGAAATACTTATTTGAAAGCGAATAAACTTGTCCCTTCGTTCAAGAGAACGGTAGAGTATACCGCTGAAAACTTGTTGATATTGTAACGAAAAAAATTGGAATTGTCTTCTCCACCGACGAAAGATACTGCTATTAACAAACAACTGTTTATTTATGGAATATAGACAAGGACACTTTTGCAAACATACATGGACAGTTCGTCAATGAACTTTGGAGAAGAACTACTCCCAACCTCTGGCGACTTCCCCTGCCGTTTTCCTCAACCACACCTTCAGCGGGTGCCCGAACCACAGCCAAACTCGACAAACGAGGATCCACACAAAGGCGGGCGAGCCGAACTCTTCCACAGCCGAAGATGGTCCAAAGTTTGCGAGTTAGCGGGCGGAAGACTCCACAGCCGATGAGGGTCAAACGTGCAGGTTGGCCTCCAGAGGAAGGGTGATGGACAAGGCTCGGTATCCGGAAGCCAAGTCCCCTTCGGTGGCCGCTTATATTATTGAGTTCAGCAGCATTCTGGGGTCCTCCAGTCCACCAATCAGAAAAGTTTTGGAAAGACCAATCAAGAGGGGTTTTCTTAGCACCAATCAAAAGACTTGCAGCCCAAAGCAAATACGAAAATTTCAAAAACCAGCGCATACACCAGACGGAACACATTCCAAACGTAGCTCACAATTGAGCAGTCATAAACAATAAAAAAGCACATTCGTAGACAGAGAAGTTATACATACACAGAGCCAAACCACCTCCGAAGTAGAGATCCCAAAAGCAGACATACACAAAACAAATCATTACCAACGCGGGGTTCCATAAACTAAGTGTAGCGTTACAGCGTTCACGTTCGCCCCCATTTGGGGCCCTCCGACTCCGGGGGATTACATGAGCCGTCCCGTGGAGACGGAACGAACTCTCGGAGAAGGCAAAAACATAAAGTGAAGCTAGACTAAACACTCGCGCGAGCAAAACTTCGTGACAATATCGTTCCGGTAACGCGACAATTTGCCTAAGACATTCACCATGTTTGGCGTCAGTAGGTATAACACGAGGGCGTAGCTGTATTTTGTACCTCCGTAAACCTAGTTGTGTGTTTGTTCATCCGCAGCACCGAGTCATGGCCAAAAACAACACTTGTTTCGGGAATACGTTTGCAAAGACCTGCGTGCGTTATGAGCAAAGAAAAGAAAAGAAAAGAAAAGCTCCGGTAAGTGTTTCAAGGATAGAATTAGAAAAACGAAAGCATGTAAGGCTCCGCCGATAGTGGACGGTAGCGATGGAGCAGGCCTGTTTCCAGACAAACGTCAGGGCACAGTTCAGGTTACCGAAAAATGCGAGTGTGCGTACCGTGTATAGGTACACGAAAAGGAACCGGTTAATGATGTGCAATCCTAGGGGCGTCCCAACCCTGCGTCGCCGCCGCCAAGGAGCCGGCACCGGGCCGCAGCGCGTGAGTAAATTCCCTGCTCCACCCCGAAGCGCGGCAAACTTTGTTGCCCGGCTCGCTTCCACGGCAGTGGTGTCTCTTTATTTACGACGGGGTGGCTCGACCCGCGCGGAGCGCCTCGCCACCAACTTGGCGGGACGCGTGTGCTGTACCGCGGCGGCCGCCGCGGTTGCCGCCAGCAGAGGCCGACCGGAGAGTGAGCTGCTGCTAATTAATCCAATTATTCACCGGCCATTAGCGAACGTCCGGACACGCTCGGGGCACCTGCGCTGAGCGCGCATGCGTGCGCGATGCCTGGCACCAGCTTTCGGTCATCGCGGCACCTTGACTCGACGCCCGCCGCCGACCAGCGTCGAGCTGTGACGGCTGCCGGCGGCTCGGCGCTGGGCCCCGGGCTGGCCATCGCGGAAGTCTTTGCTTTTTTGCCCGCTGCGGCGTGCACGCTTCGCTCATCGAGGAGCGACCGCGCGTGGGACGTCTCCTGCACTTGGGAGTTTTAACGCAGGTTTGCTGCGGGTCTGGCCCGCAAGTTTGCCCAACTTTCAGTCCGCTCCGCGTTGCATATTCATGGCTCTTGACGGTTGTGAGAAGACGTGTTGTTGCCGTAGGCTTCGGGCGTGCGTGTGTGAGTGTTTCGTTCAGTCTTGGGGGTGACCGGAAATTGAAGACTGCCCGGTTGACTGACTGGCTTCCTCCCACCGCACGATGTAGCCGAGTGCGAAAAGATGAGGAAAAGTGGGGAAAAGGGAACCGCCGTATACGTTAGAGCCTGAACTTCTCTGCCTCTGTCGAGGGTGATGACTTCCTCCCTATGACCAGTGTAATTCAGGTGTTCTTTTGACATTGTAGACTTGTTTTTTTCTTCAATATCTTTTTGGTTTGCTCTTCTTTTTCTTTTTTGCGCTTCATTTTCCCAGTTTTCTGCGCCGTAGAAAGTACCCAACCCAGAAGATTATTCAAGGTCAACCTCTTTTCTCTTTTGTTGTTCTTTCTTTGTTGTCTTTTTTTCTTCTTCCTTACACAATTTACACTGTAAAAAAAAAAAACTACAAGTTAAGTCATACACATTTTACGCTGTCAAAAGAAAGCTCCGTTATGTGGTCAGGAGAGGAAAGTTGGACAGGTAAAAGAAAATGTCTAGTGTGTTTTATATTTATTGTCCAACTACCACTAAGCTGTTGGGCTAGCTATCACCTTGCCGAGCTATATCTTCACGCTTTGAGAAACAATTCGGAATCGGCGGTTCAGCCGAACAACAAATGCTCAGGGACAATTATGGCAATGAGGCACTGACGTTGTTCTATTAACATTATGGATGACCGCTGAGATTGAAATATGGACGGCATGCTACCGGTTACATTACGAAATGAATGAGGAGGACCAAGTGTTCATCAATTATGCGGGCACGCAAGCCTGTGCATTAACTTTCCTCGAATGTGACGAGAGGTTGAGCCTGTTTCGCTGTCACCCTACCTCCCACCTGCTTGACATTGGTTGCCTTGAACTTGCTGGATGCATAATGAGCTTCATTTGAGTATAACCTCACATCTTGCGCGATCAGCGGCGAGGTGACGTGCCCGACTGTCACTTCTGTCCGTGATGAGTGATGACCTTGTGCCGAGACGCCTGTAGTCGTGCGTTCGACGTTCTTGGTTGTCTTCGAGCGAGTTTTTGGCAAACAAATGCTGCGTCTGTAGCACGGAACAAAAATTAGCCCGACGGGTGACGTTTCTTTATATAATTTTTTTTTCTTATCTTGGTCACCTCCAATCGCCGAGTGTTGTTTTCTTCCGCTAGCCGTAGGAATAGAAGGTGAGCTATCAACACAGGAGATGTTGGTTCCTTCGAAAGGCGCAGATTAGTCAGCTACCACGCAATGACACGGCGGTCGAAGAAGATACCGTCGCGAACTTTGCGAAAATCTTACTCCTGTCTCGATTCCTTTATTTTTTTTTTTTTTTTTTTTTTGCACCGCAAAGGAGACCAGTATTACGACACTGAGGAAAACCCGGGCATACGTGAGGTGCCGAATAGTCTCCTGCTGCGCCACCAAATAATTGATACTCTTGGTTTCATGAACACAACCGGCCCGTCCGTGAGTTCATCGGTGTGCGTCCGACCAGGTACGAACGGAAGCAGCCGCCGCTCTTGGACATGTTGCGCTCATCGTCGCCTCCGTCGGGGAGAGCCAGAGCTTCGGCGAAGAGCCGCGCGGAAAGCCCGTGAAGCTTTTGCCGCTCGGGTCGCGCGTCAGATGCAGCAGCAGCGCTGGCCAAATGAGGCGGGAGCAAGGATGACGCATGGGGCCCCTTCCTGTTTGCACCTCGTCGACGTAATTAGTTAGAGGAAACGCGGGTTTGTTTATGCAAATTAGAGGCGCAAGAACGCCGTCCGACCAAGCAGAGCAAGTCGCCCGAGGGACGCCGGATGCCTCGCCGAATGGACATCGGATTTTTTTTTACCTTTTGTTTTTCTTTATCTGCACCTGCCTTTTTGCGCTGGATTCATCTGGATCTTGTTGATTAGTTTTATTTTTGTCCTTAAGTTGTTGTTTTTGTTGTTGTTGTTTTCTGTCTTAATACCAACCGTAACTCTCTCTGTCAGACTTTTGATAGCAGCACTTGCTTCAGGGCCAGCTGGAAGGAGCTGTTCGTGTGCATTGGTCTCGGTGAGAATGCCTCGCTGCGCT
Organism: Ixodes scapularis; assembly: GCF_016920785.2. NCBI lineage: Eukaryota > Metazoa > Arthropoda > Arachnida > Ixodida > Ixodidae > Ixodes > Ixodes scapularis. The sequence goes on along the minus strand of NW_024609884.1, from coordinate 26,212,029 downwards.
GGAGGCACAAGATAAGTAATTGATTGCGAACGTGAAGCGTCTTGAGCCTCCACACAGTTGGGGGAGGATGTTCCTTTTCAGCTGTAGTTGCGTCCCTAGGGTACCTCTTCTGTTTGCTCTTGTACATGATAACCGTGTCCCCCCCCCCCCCCCCCCCTACTCAATATGCAATCGATCTGATACTTGCTCCTCCGCGAATGCTTGTATGCCTTGTGATATAGTGCTTTTGCTCTTGAACCGTCGGGCACAAAGTTTTCCGGAAGCAAATTAAACTCGAAAATGGATTACTAATATAAAATGGAAATATAAGGGCGTTTCTACGTTTAAGCAAGTGTTTACCCGAAATTAAGACCACAGTTCCATTCAAGAAAGCCCAAAGTAAAATTGACACGCACACGCACGCACGCACGCACGCACACACACACACAAACACACACACACACACACACGCGCGCACAAGCACACACACACACAAAAAGAGCAAAATCACCGTTCTTACTTAATTATAACCACTCTTAAAACGAAGAAAAGCTTTCACTAAGGCTGAATGGCTACAAAAAAGGAAAAAAAAAAGAGCACCAGGAGCTTGAGGTGGATATATTTATACTAGTAATTGTTCCTATTAGAGGGGGCAGCGAATAACATTGCGTGATGATTCCACACTCACTGTTTCACGTTCCTCACCGGTGCCTTGACATAAAACACTGTGTCGGAGCGTCAATGAGTTCCCTCACGTGGCCGTTCAGGCCCGAGGCATCTTCGGTTCTCATTGTTTTTTTTTTTTTCGTCACTACTGTGTCAATGTTTGTACTGTTGCGTAGATAATTTACGTTGAACGGGCACATGACTTTAATGCGTACTTTGAGCGTTTTTGTGAGAGAATGTTTTTCGCCTTTATTTTTTGCTGAAATAAACTAAAGTTAAAACATATATATACGGAAGAAAACGCACTTGAGATGGTTGTTGGAGTTTTTAAAACATATTATTCGTAAAGTTGGTCGACGTTTCGGCCTTTCGGTTTGACTTTACGAATAATATGTTTTACAAACTCCAACAACCGTCTGAAGTGCGTTTTCTTCCGTATATACCTTTCGTCATCCTAATGCCTGTTGCGGTTGTAAGATGTGCAAAGCTTCTTTTCGACTACTATTCACTCTAGTTCCCCAAAATTACGCACATCAGCCGTGTTAAATTTGGGACTATATATTTTGAATCCAAATCGGTTTTGAAGTAGCTGTTTGCCGCTCATATCCTTGAGTCTGGTTCTGCACGCTTCTAACTTGTACGTGACAGCTAGAGCGCCTCAAGACTAAATACATCAGGGAGAAACAGTGTGATCCCAAGCGCATTTTTTGCTCGAGAAAATAATGACATATGGAACCGCGTGAGTATCGAAAAAAGAAAGTATTCGTAGCCATATAAATTGGTTGATCGGTCTGTTCCCTTTGTTTCGAGCGTTCAAAACTTCACTTTTTCCCCTGCTTTGTCTTGGTATTGTCCTAATTAATCGAGCTTCGTACGATCTCGCCTTGTTAAAGGAACGTCTTAGCGATCGCTAATCGCGTTAATTTGGCATGGAAAGTGAAAAATTATTTATCGCTCAACGTGCTCATCCGCTGCCGCTGCGGCTGCTGAGCAAAAATAACCGCAGAGCTGCGTTAAATTTCTGGTGATGTATCGCTCCGAGTTTGTACGCGGCGCTCGGCTGTTCTTTCATTGTTCCTTCTGATTTATTGGACAGCCCCATGTTATAAATATACGTTCGTGCACGTTCGGTGAAGAATTAGCATAAGCACAACAATAACGCGCCTCGCAGGCCTCAAATTGTAACTGGTAAAAGAAGTCTAGTACCCTTCGCGAGAGAGACAGGGTCAGCAACACGTGGGGCCATTAATAACTGCGGGGGGGCCGGGCTTGCATATTGTTCAGAGAAGCAAAGCAAATGCTCAAAGGGACAGAATAAAAAAAATTAACAAAAAAAACTGACAAGTAAAAACATCGGTCTGGGCCGATGCAGGGAGGGTGCTATCGAAAGATAAGTCGGATGCGTAACAACATCAGGTTTGGATAATTTAATTAATGTCGGCTTAATGACAGGGACAATATTACGGCATGTACATGTATATGCGCGAGTCGAGGAAGCACGCTTAAAAAACACACACATCCCGTCTGACGAAAAAAGTTTAATGTGCGACTTAAAAAGATGTCGCTTTTGTATAGGTTCTTTCTCCCGTCGTCCAATTTTTTTTTTTTTGCATTCCCGTGGACAACAAAAAATATTTTAATGCGCTAATTTAGGCTACAGGGGCGCTGAGTGGAAAATTTAATCGAATGAAAAAGTATGAAGAGATGATAATTTTTTGCAATTTTTTAATCCGCTTTGTTGTTTTTTGTTGCTGTTTTTTTTCTGCTTTTTTTAGCGTACGTCATCTAATTTTCAGCGTAGCAATTTATAAATCAGTAGAACGATAGGCCGTCCGAGTAATAACAACAATAAACACCTCGACGACGAAAGGGACGTTGTCCTTGTTGCTGCCAGCGTATTTGAAGTGTACAACGTCTTGGGATCTGAAATATTCGCGGTGTAAGGAAGGTAAAGATTAAATAAAATTCCGAGAGTCGAGACAAAAAAAAAAAAATCAACGTAATTAGCACAAGGTTGAATAAAGAATGTCGCGGGCAGAATCGGGTGGTTTAACATTATTAAATGATTTAGAACGCGAATGCTCAAAATAGAGAAACAAAACACGAAAGAAACGAAGAGGTCCTTTTCTGTCGTGTTCTGTGTTTGTCCCTTTCGCATATTTGGGCTATAAAAATTCAGGAATTGGATCGGGCATTTTGAGAGTTGTAGTTGTAGCTGGCGTGGAGAGCGTACCGGTCATTTCTAGCTTCTATTGAGTGGAGCCTTGTAAAGCAGGCAAGGTCTTCGTTAAGTAGATTGATGCCTTTTCGTTTCTCCTCCTTTCCCCCTCACCGAAAGAGAGAAATACTTTGGTTGATCATTTGGTTCATCTCACAAGAAATAGTTTGTTTGTTTTTCTTGTACGTTTCCTTCAAGAAATCCCTACCTGCGAACCAAAGGGCACCTCGAAATCGGGAATATTTTGTTTGAAGATGCCACCTTTATTCCAACCTGGGTGTCAGTTACTGCGAGAACCATAGACAGTATACTCAAGGGTTGCCCCTTCCCTCTTCTATAGTCGCCATCCCCTTCCCTTCAACTGTTTCCTCTGTTCACGTCAGCTTTTCTTAAAAAGAGAGAAGAAATGGGATGGAACAGGACGAAATGGGGACACGGGTGGCATGCTGGGCTACTTTGTTGGGAAACACTTCTGACTGAAGTGGGCTGGGATTGCGCACTATACCATGCGGGACTCCCTCCCCCTTCCCCTCCTCTCGGTATTTACTTTCGTTCTTAATTGGTGGCGTTACTTATGTCTTTTATATCAAGTGGGATTTTGTCATCCGTAGTGCTATCAATTATTCGTGAACCAGCTTTTGGATTTTAAGTTGGTGCGCCTACCTGTCCGGGTTGAAGAGAGTTAGTTCGGGGGAGGGGGACTCGGATTTGCTTTTCACATAAGAGGAGGCACTTGAGGCGCCGCCCTACAGTAACGACTTTCCGCGGAATTTATGAGACGGCAAAAGGGCCCAACTCGATCTTGGTGCTTGTGGACGGCGTCTGCATCCCGAGTTGATACTGTCCGCTTCATCTGTGTAATTGCGACATAGGTTGACCCCAGAGACGATGGCACCATCAGTCTGGGCGCTTGCGGAAAAGAAGCCGGACCGGACTGCGGCTTGCGCTCTTCTAATCGACTCCTCGCGGGACCATTAGACATTTCCGCTGACTCCTTCAGTCTCGCAATCGAGCAGTAACCCGTTATCAGATTACACGCTCGACGTAATCTAAGCGCCGCTATCGTAACGCTCGCCTTTAATGAACATCCAGCGGTAATAAAGCCGGCTTGCTCCGCTTTTTGGCCCGTCGGGCGGAGGAGAAAAACAGGCAGCCTGGGCCCGTCGTCCACGGGGACGTCGCCGTCCGAAGAGGAGGAGACTCGGAGGGGAGAGCCCTGCCCCGTCGCCGCGGAGATCTACTCTCTCCGGTCAGCAGGAACAGCCGAGGACGACAGCGGGACATGCCTCACGCGAGCTCCGCTCTATAAAAGACTTTGTCCCTGCCAACAAAGCGACCTTATTAAACGGCCGTCCGGAAAGGGACTTAATCTTCCATGATGAAGCGAAAGCGAGCTCCAGCGGCTGGAACCGGCGAATCGGCTGTCCGTCGCGATGCGTCCCAAAGACAAAAGAGTTGGTTGCGGGGAAAAACCAAGTAGAAGAAGCAGCGCGCAGTGTCCGAAGGGAGAAGCGAAATCGCAGATGATATAAGGGCTATCTCGCCTCCTCTTCGTCGGTCGCATCGTCATCATCACCGGCAGCGGGCCTGGGTCGAACGACGGTGCTTTTTCTTGCGCTTTGTCAATTTAGCCTCTCCGTCCCAAGACAAATATCTTGGTGTGACACGCTGTTATGGTGCCTGCCCTCAAGACGTATATATGGTTGCGATATAGAGCCTCTATCGCCCGTCTCGCGTCCCTTCTATTTTTTTTTCTCCCCCTCTGCGTATGTTGACTCGATGGCCGCCTCTTTTGCTTCCTATATTCGCTTCTTGTCGTGGAGGAAGTGGGGAGGGGCTTGTGTATGTCCTCGCTGAGCGCTGTCGTATTTGTCTACACAGTACTTTGGCCACTATCGTTTCGAGACGCGCGACAGCGTAGAGGTATCTTCGATTTACGTCAGGCTGGACACCTGGAGGTGAGGGTTAGCGCCTATAGGTTGTAATCTAGGATGGGAATTTGGTCCTCAAGGAGTTTGGACATACGTGGTATAATGACTGGCGATTCTTTCTATTCCTGTTAGACTCCACGAACTCCTAGAACGAAATTTACACGTTTTTGTTGAGCTATGGATTTGAGCACTGAGTTTATGTCAGCGAGACTAGCAGGTTGTTGTGTAAGCTGATGTGTGGGTTCACTAGATTTCCGGATTAAATGTGCCAGCTTTGTGATTTTTACAGCAAATGCTCCGGCTGATGATGACGGCGAGCGTGGTGGTAACAGCCAGTCACCATGCGATTTATTTCAAATAATAAGAAGTTGTTTCGTCGCCATGTTGCAGAACATCACGATCGTTATCAGGTGTGTCAACTTGGGCCGTTCTCAAACAGCAGCACACTTTATAGTTGTTTTATTTATTTTTAAAATCCAAGATCAGACAACGCACAGCACCAGAAACACTTTAAGGTGAACCCGCAAATACATCTTGTTTCCCATTTTTATCTGTCTTCTAATTCTGAAGATGTTATTTACGGTAGAGAAATTTTCAATCCTTTTCCCCTGCGTACTTTTACATAAGCTTCCCCCCCCCCCCCCCCCTCCCCGCCCCCTTCCCCTCAAATGAAAGGCGCTGGTTGTGCAAAAGTTTTCTACAGGAGCCCTCCTGAAAATACTACCGCGCAGTGGACGGTTTCTGTCCCACTTGACCGAGTCGACCCTTGGCCCTCCCAGTGGAGACATTTTGTTCCCCTTCAGTGATGGTCAGAACTGCCGATTACGCGGTAAAAACGACACAACGAGAAAACAGCGTGCAGAACCAGAAGTTGATTTGTATCCTCCTTGCCTTTCAATATAAACAAGAGCAGGTCGCCTGGTTTTGCAGAACCTGCGACAACACCGATTTCTTATCGCCTTGTTTGATCGCTCAGGGCACAGACCTTTTTAATCGTTTTGTCTTTTAAAGAAAACGAGAACAAAGTGTCATAACAGAAATGCTTTACACAATCCATAAAGGGAGGTTGATAGAGAGAGAGAGAGGCGTAGAGAAACAAAACAACCAAACCTGCAGAGCGGGGGAAAGGGAGACGCGGAGGCAACTACAATCGAAAGTGGAAGTGCAACTGGGATAGAAGACAGTCTAAGACCGAGACCTCGGAAGTATCATCGATATATCGCTGGAGGACACGGTCCGAGCCGGGAGGAAGCTATCATGTTGTTGTGGCAGTTAACTAATGACGACCAGGGGCCGCTGGAAGACTGTGTTGTTGCCGCTGTCTGCGACTTGCCCCGTCCTTCTTCTGCTCGTGTGGATGTGCGGCCGCTGCGCCCGGAATCACCGTTTCGCCCACCCACTCTTGCCGTCTCGCTGTGTTGAAAAAAGTAATCGCTTTCTGCTTTGTTCCTGCCCGGGGTTCTTGAATCGCGGTTTTAGGGATGGCTTCGGGCGAGGAGTCTGCGAGAGGTGGAAGGGAAAGGGGGCGTGGAAGAGAGACGCTGCCCGGGACGACCAGGTTGAGGAGCTTGTTTCCGCTGTCTAGTGGAGTTCTCGCTGACTGCCTTTGTGTTTCTCGGCCTGCGTCCGTCTCGATGGGTTCAGCCAGGCGGGCACCTCTTTGTTTGTAGGGAGGAGGAGCGCCTCGCTCGGGCCGAGCCCTGCTTTTATTCGAGGTCTCGATTACGGAGGCATTCCCATTTGGTCCATTCTGCGCCCCCATGCTGATTGTTTCTGTGCGCGTATAAGGCGTGTCTCATGAGGTTCGTTTATCGGGTACGGTGGAGGAGGGGGCGGGGGTCTATACAGTTTCTCTTTTAGTCTTCAACGTATATCGGATATTCATATTAGTTTTGATCGTGGCCTTTTTCTGTGTGTGTTCACAAGGAAAATTCTAAACTGCTAAAACACACACGATTCAGTTGTAAACATTGCTATACATCGCTCAGGAAAATAAAATATGTGACCTAGAGGCCTTCCATACCTCGTAAAGATTTCGGCGCAAGGTTTGCTCATATATTTTTCCTGACCGCAAAACTGCGAAAAACAAGATCGCAACAAGCAGTGTTTGTTATAGTCTATTCAATCGATTCTCCCCAAACATAACTTAAATAAGCTAGTCAAGTATTCAGTAGAGTTTGAAAAAGGCTTCCAACGATAAAGCTCGAGCCGTGTTCAGATGTGTTAATGTTTGACTGTTTGCTTACTTTCGGCGTTGCGACTGATCACGGCGTTTTCTCCCGCAACACGCGTGGTTTTGCTCTGAAGTAAATTTGCTCTAAATTAATCCCATGAATTTGAAAACACTCTGTGTTGACGCGTATTCACTCCTAGTAACATCCACGTTTTTTTTTTTTTTTTTTTTTTTTTTTTTAAAGGAGCGTATCTGCGTAAGCAGTCACAAAATGGTAGCCAAAGTTGACGATGCGCGTGCCCTATATGCCGGCGTGCATCTTTACTAATCCTATAAGCGCAGCAAACCAGCCTGCCTCGTTTTTGTGGAGCTCACGGCGAGCTATTTTGCTGCTGCTCCTATTTTTACTGGGCCGCGCCAGCTTATGTTAGCAAAGGCTGGTTACAACTGGTCTGGGCACGGCAGGAGTCCACGAGCTAAAGGAAGGCCGTCGGGCGGGGAGTCGTGCGTGACAGTATTTTGTCGTGGTAAATTTATTATCCGTACGACGTTTACGGTATATATATGCTCTGATTCTCTCCACGATTGCGTGACTGTTAAATATGCTTCCTGAAGAAAAACACCGAAAGACCGGGACAGAAGAAAATGGACGCTAACGGGACACGGCGTACTTTCAACTGAATTTTTATTTTGAAATCACACCGAGCGAAGCAACAATATATATATATATATATATATATATATATCTATATGCGCTAAAAACATTACGCCCCCTAACGCATGACTTGCTCATTGCGGATATACTCAAACTCCACCTCAGAGAGCGCTAGCGAGGGGACGTTGACACAGACATTGTTGCCATGCGATTTGATAAGGAAGGCTTTATGAATTTCGCGAGGAATTTTTGTTTTAAATTTGCTCACCATCTTAGTTCTTTTAAAATCTGGTTTGCATTCACAGCGGACACAATATACTGCCAAGTAACCAGACGGGTACTGTCTGGTAGCGGCAGAGTGCTCTCATAATCTGTCATTGATGCACCTCTCCGTCTGGCCCACGTCCATCCTCCCACAGGAGAGAGGGAATATCATACGTCACACCACTGGCAAATTCGCAAAACAGAGTTGCGTGGCGCTTTGTGCATATTCCTTCTGTCGCTGCCGACTCATCTGAGCTTCAGTTTATTCTGTTGCACCAATTGGGTAGTTTATTCGGCGCAGGCAAGACAACTGGTATATGCAACCGGTTAGCCACTTTTTTTAGGTTGTGTGATAGTTATAAATATGACCCACAGATATATATATATATTTTTACAACGTGTCACATCTGTATCCGTCCCACTCAGTTTTTCCAGACCCGGGATTATATAGACAACAAGAGCACACAGAAGCGCATTCGTTCCGAATTGATCATGCAGCTGACACTGCAAGAAAACAACTGTTCCTTGTCCCGTTCGTAAAACGACTTCTTTCATTCCACAGTGTTTATACCATTAATGGTGAACCACTTAATGTCATAAATCAGTTCAGACACCTTGGCGTATTCCTAATAATGACCAAAAATGGGAACAAACACGCGAATTTTACTTGAACAAAGAAGGTTCAGTTTCTTCCGTCGCAATTTTAAATGTGCACCGCATTCGCTGAAGGAAGAACTGGACATCTATTCATTAAAAACCGAACGTGTTCGTAATGTTCAATTTTACACACAAAAGAATAAACAAATAGGACGGAGCACACAACACGACATCTTTCAACTATCAACAAACAAGAATGAAACAAAGCCGCCCCCCGAATCTCGGAAGGAGATGAATAAAAAGGTTGAATGAAAGTGAACTCCGACTCTGGGAACATAGCCTGAAGGCTTCAGAGGCCTCTGACGAGTCCTTTCACCCCATCGTTGTTCATGGCCGCACCTGTGATGACTGCACACCTTGCTTTCGCGATACCTAGGGGTGGCGGAACCCATAATTTCTTAATAAACATTTTCTGATATTATTTAAGGGGGCACAGGAACAGATTTGGGAGGGAAATCATCGAGTCATTTGTTATGCGTGCGGTTCGCAACAATATTTCTGCTCCACCACTCTCACTGACCAAGACAGAAGTTGAATTTCTTAAACCTGAACTTTCCAGACTGCTTCGCACACAAACGTGATACGCTTTCAATCGCATTTTTCAAATACAAAATTAATGCAGTTTAGTTTCATCTCTTGTTCCCGTCTGACATGTTTCTTCCCTTCAACACTTGTATCCCTCTCCTTTCAAGATTTGTTGACGCCTTTTGGGGTGTGGCTTTGTTTCATTCATGTTTGTTGCTATGGCGTGTTCTGTGCTCCGCACTAATGGATTATTCTTTTGTGTGTAAAATCCTACTTCTATTTTACCTGTGTCTGATCAGTTTTGGAATTTGCCTGCACTGCCTGTAAGGGGACCCAGCACCGCGGTTTCGATTACCAAGCTTAGAAATGGCTAAAACCAAGTTCTAGTTTTATGTAAAACGATTATCATTGAATTAACCAATCAATCAGTATATGACGGGCGACTAAGTACACAAATTTTAAACAGAGCTAGCTTACACTCTAAGAAATTCCTGTGCGTCTACTTACCCGCAAAACACTCGACGATCCAATCTCTGCGATCACCCAAATCAGCTCAGCGAATGATGAGGCGGAACATCTGTTTAGACGTCAAAATTAAGTCTGTGCTGCGGCATTAAACAATGCAAGCATGACGCTTTGCACTGCGTAATGGCGCAGCGCAGACTTCATTTTTAGGTCTAAACGAGTGTTCCGCCTCATCATTAGCTGAGCTGATTTCGTTAATCGCAGAGGTTGGCTCTTCGAGTGTTTTGCGGGTAAGTGGACGCGCAGGCATTTCTGAAAGTGTAGGATTGGAAGGTTTCTACAGCTATCAAAGGACATGCATTTGTGTAAAATGGATTACTAACATGTTTTATGGCAAAATTGACAAACGAAAATTTTCCCCTGCCACACTGCATATCGCAACTAAGGTATCATATCATGCACTGCTGAAATGCCTCATGGCGCTGTAGGTATTCGAATGAATAAAATAATAAATATAAGAAGATAGAGATGATGGGAAACAAATGTTTAATTCATCTAACGGTGACACACTAGCAGCCGTTTGCACATCGTGTGTACCTCAAGGGCTAGCAAGGAACTTGTGAAGGGGTTACATCTTGTGCACATCAAAGTTGCATACGCTAAAAGTTATCACCCTAAAATTGGCAAAACTGAGTCCTAATTATCATGGTGTGGAACGGGACACGCCACCCAACTCGTGCTGCGCGCTTGCGGAGAGTGAACCTTTGAAAGGGCCGGAACAACACCGCCTATACTCGTATTCACCTCTAGTACCGTAGTAAAAAAGGCTACAGCCCCTCGCGTGGCATTTTTACTTTCCTCCTTTATTTAGCAAATTAAAATATATGTAGGTGCATTTTCGAGTAGTTATACGTTATTTTATCAAGGCGTGCACGTTCCAAAGGCCAAAAGCATCGTTTCTTCCCCCGTCAACCAAGTCTTGTAAGAACTATATCGTGCAGCGTATCAACCATGAACGAAACCTACTTTTTTCCTTGATTTGACGAGTATCGAGGCTTGTGAACAGCCTCCTTTACCTCCATGGAACGTCAAACACTCACTAAGATGACGCCGACTTAGCGATTGGGCCCTTCCGTCGACGCATTGATTGATCACAAGGGCCATCCGAACGCTGACGCTGCACGCGAGTCCAATCTCTGTCAGCGTTCGATCTCACTGTGATGATTTCAAAATTCTAGTGCAGGGGCTCTGAATGTTCCAGGTTGTGTTGGCCCGAATGAAATCTCGCCTCTACCTAAACCAAGATCAGCAGATGGATTTGCACCCTCTTTTGGCCGTTGGTTTTCTGCTCCGAACGAATACAAGGCTACGCTCCAAAAAACGCACGTGCGTCTACTTTCCCGCACAACACTCGGAGAGCTAATCAACGGAACTTAGGGAGGCAGCTCAGCGAATAACGATGCCGAAACATATGTTTGGACCAAAAAACGCAGTCTGAGTTGTGACATTAAGCAATGCAAGACGTCGCGCTTGCATTGCTTAATGTCACAACTCGGACTGCGTTTTTTGGTCTAAACACATGTTTCGGCATCGTCATTCGCCGAGCTTTGAATCACGGTTGCGAAGGGTAGGGCGTGCCAACGGCTACGACTGGCTTCGCAAGGCTTCGTAACTTGCAGTTATTGACTCTCCAAATGTTGCGCAGGCAAATACGCGCACAAGCTTGTTTTTTTTTTTTTTTTTTTTTTTAGAATGTATGGAAGCGTTTTTATTCTGCATCAGAAAGACTCAACACTAGCGTTCGCTTTAATGTGCAAAAGTGCACGACAAAGTGAAATGGTACTCGCTAGCGAAACACTCCCCACCCGTATTCACTGATCGTGACTACCTAGTGCTGTGTTAAAGTTATAGTAGCGCGTCTAAGTAGTCGCGAACTAAGCAAATAATCGGCGACTAAGAAGCGACTCTAGTCCGTTGCAACTCAAGAAGGTAGCGCGAGGGAAAGGAGGCCGGGAGGAGGAAGCAGGCGGAACGATGGAGAGAGGAGGAGGTTTTCCCCTCTCCTCTCTAGCGTTCCGTTTGCTTCCTCCTCCCCGGCCTTCCTTTTCCTCGCCTTCTTGAGTTGCAACGGACTACACTCTAAACAAAGTCTGTGCGTATACTTTCCCGCACAGCACTCGGAGAGCCAATCACCGCAACTTACGGAGGCAGATCATCGAATGACGATGCCGAAACTTATGTTTAGACCAAAAAACGCAGTTCGAGTTGTGACATTAAGCAATGCAAGTGTGACGTTTTGCATTGCTTTATGTCACAACTCAGACCGCGTTTTTTGGTCTAAACATATGTTTAGGCATCGTCATTCACTGAGCTGCATCCGTAAGTGGGGGTGATTGGCTCTCCGAGTGCTGTGCGGGAAAGCAGACGCACGGGCATTTTTTAGAGTGTATATATAGTCCTGCGGTATCGACGAGCGCGAAGAAAGCGAGTGACTATCTAGCAGTCTTGCGCCCGTTACTCCAAAAAAGTACTTAATTAAAATTACAATTACTTGGTGTGAAAAGCAATGAATTACCGTTACAAATTAGGCCCCGTAAAAAGTAACTGATTAATTACTTTGTTACATTACTCGATTACATTTGCGTTACTTCAATGAAACACGCAAATTACATGCAATATTTACTGCGTGTTTGAGGGGGGGGGGGGGGGGGATTTTAAGCCCCATCAAAAGTGAAACACGTTCAGTGCTATTTACCCATTACTTTAAGTTAATAATTTTAGAAGACGAATCTATAAAGTTTTAACAGGTGTTCGAGATAAACGAGTGTAGCGCTGTCGAACCGGGACAGAACTAAATCCCGTGAACATGTGACGAATGCACTTGGGCGGTGGAGGCACGCACACCATTCGAATTATGGCATCGGAGAACTTCAAAACACGACTCCCCCGAAGATGCGATTTTTTTATGGCTGCTGCATGTTGCCCCCCCGCCCCCCCCCCCCCCTCTCCCCCCCTATCTAGGGGCTGGTTTACCCACTCAAACCAACCGGCTGTGAGACCTATAGATGCGGTACTTGTGTTTGAGCATATTTCAAAGACTCCTGCTTGGTGAAGGTTGTTATCCGACCGTGACCCACTTGATCTTCTTTCTTGGTCACCAAGCGTATCAGAATCAAAACTCCACACGAAATATTAATGCACAATTTTTAGCTGAAGTAATTTTGTCGTTTAGAAGTTATTAAAAAAAAACACAATTGTCAGTGAACAGCAGGCTTCCATGTCTCTCAGCGCTTACAGCCGCCTTATACTGCATGTCTCTACTCCAGTGTCCAAGTCAGCCACTGTTTATTAAAAAAAAAAAAAAAAAGAACTCGGGCTATGTTTTTTTTTTTTTTTTTTTTTTCTAAACATTTGGTCTAAGTTAGCGCAGGCACAATCCGCTGATGAGAACCCCAAGATTCTCTTTTTTTTAAGAATATATGGTCAGCTTCGAAGTCTCAAGCCATTCTGGTTGAGCTCCCCGACCAGCTTATTGCCTGCTGTCGAAAGTTATTGTCTAAACTGACGCATGCTGTTATTAAAAACAACGGACACAAAGAAAAATACCCGTTTTTCTTTTTCCTCTTTTTTGCGCCTTACGCAATGCTTTAAAATTCGTTCACCAACTAGTTCAACTACAACTTCTTTAAACTAACATCAGGGTTGATGCCACATTTTTTCTGTTCCAATGAACTGGTGACGTCGCACTCCTCATGTTTATGCCTTACGGATCCGAGAGAGAGAAGCGTTGTGATAGAGGTTGGGGGGGAAAGCTAGTACGACATCAAGCGACAGAAGCCACATAGCTGTTTGGTTCAGCCAGTATTTAGCTTTCACAGTGCTGTCAAGAATGAGCAGGGACGAGGTCTCAACAGAAGATTTTCTGTGTTTGCGGGGTGCGCGTTTGTAGCAGAAACATCGAAAAGCAAAAAACGGTTCCGTGCTACAAAAAACAAACAAACAAACCTGGTTTGTTTTGGGGGAACAATTCGCAAGAGGGTTGGGGAGGAAAGGAGGAGGGGAGAGGAGGGAGGGGGCGAGGGAAGGAGCGGACTTTGGCACCACGGTCACAGTGTCTACTGTCCTAATCTTCACAACCCCGCCGCGACGGTTTTATGGGCCATTAGTTTTTTGCTCTTTTGTGCCCTCGAAGCAGTCTGTTCGTTTTCTATGAAGTCGAAGCCTGTTGCCTTCATATATATATGCAGTCGAATCCTCCAAGCTTGGTTGACCGTACCAGCAAGTCCAGAAACGGGCTCTGGCTGGGCTCGTGCTTTCCGTGAATTCCTTTCCTTTCCCTTGCCAGCACTGGGCGCGTTAAGTTCGCGCTCCTTTGCTCCTACTCCGACGCTCCGAGTTTCGTAATCCGAGCGCAGCAACTAAACGGAGCATAGCGTACAGGAGCGCGACACACCGAAACTATCGACGAGCCGCATGAGCCACTTCCCACCGCTTATGACGAACCCGGCATCTCGTGGATACGGGTGGCAGAAGCCGAAATTATTTCCAAAATAATTAATTAGAGCCTCTGTGGAGCGGCAGAGTGTAAAGTAAAAAAAGATGGTGACGTTTGAAAGTTTTTAGAAACGGTTTAATATTCCTGAAAGGTTTGAAGATTCGCTTCGAGCACATATGCGGAAAGTTACCTTGACCGATATATTTATTGATCATGCACGCTCTTCAGATTGAAATGAACGACAACATTCTTGAACCCACTGGTTGACGCAGGAAGCTGTTAAACTTGTCAGATGCTCCGTGCCGTCTTGCAGCACGATACGGAACCCGCCGTTCAATAGATATCGCATTAATTCATGTTCAGGCGAGATGCACGAACAAGCCTTTTCAGGAACGCTAATTGCTGCTTTAGTTTTCGAATAAACTCGTTTTTACCTGCTGGACTGAGCACTATTCGACCAAAAAGGGGCAGCGATCCGGCTGCGCCCTTCGTCTCGATGGTCTCGACAACAGCGCAGCCATCTTGTTTGTGGACGTAACGTCACGGAGCGCGAACAAGTCACTCGCGCTCCGAGAAGTACTCGGTGCACGAATAGCGCGCTCGAATGTCAGTCTCCGGCGGCGCTCCTGTCCGTTTAGTCAACGGAGCGCCAAACTCTCGCACTCCGGAGCACGAACTTAACCGATCTCTGGGGCTACTAGTATTAAAAAAAATAGTTTATCCTGTTTTTTTACAGCGATCCCGATACAAATCTTGGTTCAGTTTTTGCGTAAAAGCCTCAGGATTTGGTACGGTCACGTGTCTAGTGGTCAAAATTGTACAACATGGTGGCAGCCAAATGGGGGTCACTTTCGCGTGGTGAACGGGATACCAGTTTATTGCTCTAAGACCCTCTACCTCGTTGATAAAGAAAATCAAAAACGCAAGAGAGAAAACACAGAAGCCGCATTGCCAGTGATATTAACAAATATAGAAGCGCACGTAACCGTGGGCTTTCTCGTCGTCCAGTGCCCTGCTGAGATCGCTTTCGCGGTGTTCCTGACCTGTGAACATCTCTATTTCTAGAATGTGTTCTACTCCGATTCTTTCTAAATGTGTCCTTAGCGTTCCAAGACAGGAAGGGCTTCGTTAGCGCTGGCAGTCTGCGGTGAAAGGAGTCGGCCATGGCGCTAAGCAGCAGTACACTCAGACTAAAAAAAAAAATGTCGCTTTCTGAGTTGCTTAAGGCGACTAAGCCCTAAACATGATCAGTGAATACCGGATGATTACTTAGCTGTGATTACCACCTATCACGTGATCATTTAATCGATGATGTAGTTTGCGGTTCAAGAGGCGCTAGTCACGTCTAATGAATGCCGCGTGTTTAAGCTATTACATGCGGTTGTGTGTATTTTTTCTTAATTATTCTAACGTGCGTTATTTGTCTTCTTTTCTTTCTGTAATTTCAGTACCCTTTTACTTCTTGGTATTTCTAACATTTTTGTCTTCCTGTCACAATCTAGCAAACCAGGAGTAAGGCCTGGTTGACGTCAGTATATGTAATAGGCCTACGCTGTCTCTTGTACTCGTTCGTCTTTTACATGTGGCAAGTGTTAAAAAAAAAGAAGAAAAAAAAAAGAGTGAAACCGGCCACTTGGTGTTAAGAGCGAAAGTATGGAAGCGACTGGTTAGCAAAGATTATAAACTAAACCCGAGCTCTGAGGGTTATGATTAGTCCTGGAGAAAGCCTCCGACACCACTAGATGAGGAGGTGAGTTAGCGAGGCCTTCGCCTTAGCATAATCTGGATACACCGTACAATAGTATACATAGTGTAATGCTGGGATGCCTTCTTGTTTCATCGTGCAACCCCTACATCGATGCGTGCTTCGAAAGGAGCCATTAAATGGGTTTGAGTTCGAATTCGTTCCCTTACACAATGTCTAATATTTTGGAGGTATACACTGGCTGAACGGAGGGGGGCCGAATGTTTTATTTCTGCTATGTGCTTTCACTAATAAGTGCGGACTATTTTGAACATCTTTATCCGGATAAATGAACGGATATTGGCAATACCTTTTTGTAACTGGTGGTGGCTTGTGCCAACCAGCCTTCTTTCCGTCAGAAAACTTACGTAGGTAATCGTGGCACGTCGGCGCGGTTGGATCCATCCCACTCAGCCCGTGTGCTTAAACTGAGACATCGAAACATTATACATTTGGTTTTTGGGTGTTATACTTTGAAGTGCAGTTGTTGCACTTGCAATATTTTCCTCAAAATGTTGTATTTCTCCTGAATATGCATCTGGATGTTGTGTGTGTTATACAATATGTGCAGTTGTTCTTATTATTAACATCTCAAAATGTTGTATTTCTCTCTCTCCCCCCCTCCCCTCTTACACAATGCCATGTAGAAGAGGACCTGTAAAGTACTGAAATAAATAAATAAATACGTGACTCACAAATTGCAAACCAGAACTGTGTCATCGCTGGTTTCAATACGTCGACAGATATTCCGGTACCAATTCATGATCAGTCAGTGCGGTGATGAAAGACGCCGAACTCTTAACAGGCGTCCGAATTAGCGCACGGGCTTTGAATATTGCCAGCCAGGTCACATGGCTCTGACTAGGTTGCCAATGACATGGCGTCAGAACACGTCACCTTTTTGTCTCGTCGCGTGTTAAAAACGTTCACGAGTGAAAATAGAACAATATAATGCGTGTCTTATATATCGTGAAAAATCGAATGCTCGATCAAAAAGAATTCATCAAAAGATAAAAAAAAAAGTTAAATGGTTCTGTTAAAAGCGGAGATTGGTGGAGAGTTGCTATCCCATTGTTTTTGATAAGTGTGCGGATCCGGGGCATTCATTGTACGACATGGAGCCGACAATGGTCCATATAAAAAAAAGTGAAACAGCGAGATGGGGGTAAGATCCACAAACTTCTCAAGAACAATGGGATGCCAACTCTCTACTTAATCTTACCAGACTCTGTCCGCCGCCTGTGTTCCAACTAACCTACAAATACAGCACATTTTCCTAGTTCCATTTAAACCACCAGAGTTATGCTAGAGAGATACGAGAATAAAACGGTTGGACCTCTTCGATCAACCAGAGGACACCGACTGCAAAGGGTGCGGTAGGTGTACCCACCGTAAATTGCACGACGTGTATGTACGTGCCAGTGCACAGCTGCTATCTGGGCTTATTTTTCACTACAGGTCTATATTCGAAATAATACTGGGTAGTACCTTTTTTTATTGATTTCTTCCTTTTGATAATACACGAAATTCTGTTGGCCAGCTCCCCGACTTGGAGCGCCTTAGCGTGCCGGGAAACGGGCGAAGAAGAGGCGAAACAATGCGGTCGCACTAATCAACCCGACATGTCTGCAAATCATCAGCGCCAGTGTCGAAGAGCGAAAAGCACTTAACTCGGAGCCGTGTTAGTGGCGAGAGCGGTGTTTTGAGTCCCTAATGTCGTCCCCGTGAGTGCCCGGCCGTCACGGGGCCGGTGGGCGAGGAGGGCGGGGAGGGGTCAGTTTTTTTTTTTGCCGGATTAATGAGAGGCTGCGGAGACGGCGGAGGGACCGGCGCTGCAACTACGGGTTCTCTCCAGCGTGACTAATCGCTCGGCTGGCTCGCAACTAATGCCTCTGTTGTGTGCTGCTGAGAATAGGCTCTCCAGGTATGTGCGATCGCGAATGAATTATGCGCGCAGAGGCAAACACAAAGCGCTTTGAATAATGATGACTCATTAATAAGGCTCTCACGGTCGGGGGAATGGGCGCTCGCTTGACGCCCGGCTCGTTTGTCCTGATCAGTGGGAGCGGTAACACGGACGAAGGAAAGGAAGCGACGGGAAACGCCAGGTAACTACGAGTTGAAGGGAGCCGCCCTGTCCCACGGCGCGACGGGGGGCTCGGAAGGACGCGGGCCCCCCCGCTCCTGGGACTCCGACACTCGCCTCCCCGCCGGTGCCGCCAAGGCGCAGACAAGAGGCTCCGGTCACCTGCCACGAGGCTTGCTTCCGAGTTTCGTCGACGGACCGCAATGGATGCTCTTGGGAAGCGCTGCGTACCATTACTGACCTTCAGTTTTA
The DNA here is from genome assembly GCF_016920785.2 of Ixodes scapularis. NCBI lineage: Eukaryota > Metazoa > Arthropoda > Arachnida > Ixodida > Ixodidae > Ixodes > Ixodes scapularis. The sequence continues at coordinate 26,193,919 of NW_024609884.1, read as the reverse complement.
CTTTTGGTCACTACACTTTACCGATTTGGTTATGGGAGGGCGAGAACTAGAGAGAGAGGGAGGACTAAAAGGCGGAAACGTTAACTTGGTCGCGCATGGCACGTTGGGGACATTTCTCGACCGGTGGTATTCTTGTTAGCAGGCTTTGTCTCAGCTCGTCACCGCCAGTTTCAGTGACTGGTGCAGATCTTGGTCAGGATTGTGAGGAGAATTGGCTTTTGCCGTGTTTTTTAGGGCACTTCAAGGTCAACTTAGACTACATTAAATCAAATTTTATTTGTTGTCACATAATGCATGGCAAAAGGGGAGGACAAAATTGGTAAACACTGACGCTACCCGTAAGGTGAAACACTGCAACAGCTGAGGTGTGACGTCGGAGCCGCTAAAATGTCATTTCGGAGCAGATGGACTGAAGGAACGGTAAAGGTGCGAGCGCGCACCATAGAGCTCTACACCATAGGCTTTTCGTATTAAGCCGAGTAACGCACCGGACGAAAATACCATAGCGTTTAGGAACCGATGAGGATGCATTAAGTAGAGAGCATTTCGTGAACCCGTTAAGCAATTTCATTAAACACAAACTAAGACTGCCTTGTGGTAATTGAAGAACTCTTCGAAAATCGTGCTCCTAAGTTTGAAATCCAGGGAACGAAGAAACTGCATGTGTATGGCATGAACCGTTCCCTGTCGTTGGTGTGGCTGCCTGAACGTCTGATGCAATGCTATTGGACACAAACTAACACCGCCTTGTGGTCATTGAAGAACACTTCCAAAATCGCGCACTCAAGTTTCAAGCGTGTAGCTCCACCTAATTTCACACTCTTTGTTTCGCCGGCTTAACACTCACCTAGCTTTATTAGTTTTATCCCCCGAGGACCTTTCTTGCATAATTAGCGAAAACGTTTTGTTTTATTGTTTCCATCGTCAGCAGTCTCAAGTTTATGTTTCTACGTGCCGTCATGGTGTCACGTGACAACGTATTGTCACGTGACGTCATAATGTCACGTGACGTCACGACATCACGTGACTCACGGTGTCACCTGACGTCATTATGTCTCGTGGTGTCACTGTGCAACTTGACTTGACATGACAATGTCGCGTCATGACGCCAGCTGACTCCAGGTAATAGGTGACGTGATGCGCGTCGTGACGTCAGAGTCGTGACGAGTGGCCTGACGTCAGTGGTGTGACATCATTGTGGAATCTTTAGGTGGAGTGCCGAGAATTGCTCGCGTCGATATGGAGCGTGATTGTCGACGCGAAACCCGCGAAGTGTCCCACTAACTGCTATCGCAGTAAAAAGCGGCTCAACAGCAACTTGACGAAGGATCTAGGCCTCGTGCAGTCCTTTATTCTTTACGCAGAAATATACGCAGCGCCTTTTAGACATAATTGCGAGTGGTACAGTGCATTATAAAATAAATCAGCATTCTCGCGGCACACCACTTCCTCTGGTAATTAATTCCACTCAGATGTGGGACGCACAAAAAATCATTGTTTAAAAAAGATTTGTCCTGTCCGCAAACGCTCCAATTGTCGAATAGTGCACGAGTAGTCTGTTCGTGGTGTTATATAATGTGTCTATTGCATTTCTGATGAAGCATGAATTCTTTCCTGCTTGAGATAAAACGAATAAAATATAGCTCGAGTCCGAGACGTCTTCCGGGCTCCTCCAAGAAAACCCATCCCAACTCTTGCTTCATGCTTAAGAAGCGATTGTATCTCTCCAGGACAAACCGAACAGCAACAGATAGAAAGCGCCCAGGTTTGTTGACACGAACACGGTAAACTGGACCCCGCACAGAACAAGCATAATCTAAAATCGGGCTAATGTCTGCTTGATATGCGGCTTCTTTAACCTCGATACTGACATGTCCGAGGTAAGGCTGCAAAAAGCTGAGACATACCCGCCTTCCCAATTTCACTATTTACTTGCATTGCCCATAAACTGTCGTCAGCAAATATGGCACTGAGGTATTGTATCTTGATTTAGTTAACATTGGTTTTTCGCATAAGGAGTACTAAAAAGTTCCTTATTTCCTTTGGTAAAGCTTGCGTGAATGCGCTTACTAACATTTAAGGAGAATTTATTACTCGTACACCATGTCTTTGAGTATCTGAGGTCGGTGACAAGCTGTGCGAAATGTTTTTTCACCAGACTCTATTAGACAATACACAATCTTCTGCAAAAAGACGTATTCTAGATTGAACTCCAGTAGAAATATTATTATTAATAATAAGAGTAACGGTTACTACCCAAAATAGTATATTTGACTACTTTTAGCTGGTAACTGGCATTAACTCTCAGAAGACCCAGGTGGCGCTAGTCAACTTGCAATTTTTTTCCCACGCTGTTTACATTCGCATTTGCACAGCATTTATTTCACATTTGCCAGACGTATTATGAATTTAACACAGACAAGGAATTTGACCACAGAAGACCCGCACACGCACAACATACACGCGACGACACGCTAACCCAATCGCCTGCCCGCAACTGCTACCAATCCGTCTTTTTGAAAGAAGTCGGTCGGACAGTGATCACCTAGTCCGTAAACGATGTTGCAATATGATGCTGCATTCGCACCAGTATTGTTCTCCAATATTGTTGCTAAACATTCGAAGGAATGTATCTCTTACTAAGAAGTAAAGGTACACACAGTAATTAATAAGGCGAAAGCCTTACTTGTTCCATTGTGCGAGAAATCAAAGTAAATGGCCATAAAAATGCGATTGAGCGGCACGCACCGCTCAATCGTATGCTTAGGGACAACCCTCGTCCTTCCGGTCGTCCTAGAAGTCGTCCTAGACTTCGTTCTTGGCGTCCTCGTAGAGGTCGTCCTAGAAGTCGTTCTAACGTCGTTCTTGGCGTCCTCCTAGAGGTCGTCCTAGAAGTCGTTCTAACGTCGTTCTTGGCGCCGTCCTAGAGGTCGTCCTAGAAGTCGTTCTAACGTCGTTCTTGGCGTCGTCCTAGAGGTCGTCCTAGAAGTCGTTCTAACGTCGTTCTTGGCGCCGTCCTAGAGGTCGTCCTAGAAGTCGTTCTAACGTCGTTCTTGGCGCCGTCCTAGAGGTCGTCCTAGAAGTCGTTCTAACGTCGTTCTTGGCGCCGTCCTAGAGGTCGTCCTAGAAGTCGTTCTAACGTCGTTCTTGGCGCCGTCCTAGAGGTCGTCCTAGAAGTCGTTCTAACGTCGTTCTTGGCGCCGTCCTAGAGGTCGTCCTAGAAGTCGTTCTAACGTCGTTCTTGGCGCCGTCCTAGAGGTCGTCCTAGAAGTCGTTCTAACGTCGTTCTTGGCGTCCTCCTAGAGGTCGTCCTAGAAGTCGTTCTAACGTCGTTCTTGGCGCCGTCCTAGAGGTCGTCCTAGAAGTCGTTCTAACGTCGTTCTTGGCGCCGTCCTAGAGGTCGTCCTAGAAGTCGTTCTAACGTCGTTCTTGGCGCCGTCCTAGAGGTCGTCCTAGAAGTCGTTCTAACGTCGTTCTTGGCGTCCTCCTAGAGGTCGTCCTAGAAGTCGTTCTAACGTCGTTCTTGGCGCCGTCCTAGAGGTCGTCCTAGAAGTCGTTCTAACGTCGTTCTTGGCGCCGTCCTAGAGGTCGTCCTAGAAGTCGTTCTAACGTCGTTCTTGGCGCCGTCCTAGAGGTCGTCCTAGAAGTCGTTCTAACGTCGTTCTTGGCGCCGTCCTAGAGGTCGTCCGAGAAGTCGTTCTAACGTCGTTCTTGGCGCCGTCCTAGAGGTCGTCCTAGAAGTCGTTCTAACGTCGTTCTTGGCGCCGTCCTAGAGGTCGTCCTAGAAGTCGTTCTAACGTTGTTCTTGGCGCCGTCCTAGAGGTCGTCCTAGAAGTCGTTCTAACGTCGTTCTTGGCGCCGTCCTAGAGGTCGTCCTAGAAGTCGTTTTAACGTCGTTCTTGGCGTCCTCCTAGAGGTCGTCCTAGAAGTCGTTCTAACGTCGTTCTTGGCGCCGTCCTAGAGGTCGTCCTAGAAGTCGTTCTAACGTCGTTCTTGGCGTCCTCCTAGAGGTCGTCCTAGAAGTCGTTCTAACGTCGTTCTTGGCGCCGTCCTAGAGGTCGTCCTAGAAGTCGTTCTAACGTCGTTCTTGGCGCCGTCCTAGAGGTCGTCCTAGAAGTCGTTCTAACGTCGTTCTTGGCGCCGTCCTAGAGGTCGTCCTAGAAGTCGTTCTAACGTCGTTCTTGGCGCCGTCCTAGAGGTCGTCCTAGAAGTCGTTCTAACGTCGTTCTTGGCGTCCTCCTAGAGGTCGTCCTAGAAGTCGTTCTAACGTCGTTCTTGGCGCCGTCCTAGAGGTCGTCCTAGAAGTCGTTCTAACGTCGTTCTTGGCGCCGTCCTAGAGGTCGTCCTAGAAGTCGTTCTAACGTCGTTCTTGGCGTCCTCCTAGAGGTCGTCCTAGAAGTCGTTCTAACGTCGTTCTTGGCGCCGTCCTAGAGGTCGTCCTAGAAGTCGTTCTAACGTCGTTCTTGGCGCCGTCCTAGAGGTCGTCCTAGAAGTCGTTCTAACGTCGTTCTTGGCGCCGTCCTAGAGGTCGTCCTAGAAGTCGTTCTAACGTCGTTCTTGGCGCCGTCCTAGAGGTCGTCCTAGAAGTCGTTCTAACGTCGTTCTTGGCGTCCTCCTAGAGGTCGTCCTAGAAGTCGTTCTAACGTCGTTCTTGGCGCCATCCTAGAGGTCGTCCTAGAAGTCGTTCTAACGTCGTTCTTGGCGCCGTCCTAGAGGTCGTCCTAGAAGTTGTTCTAACGTCGTTCTTGGCGCCGTCCTAGAGGTCGTCCTGGAAGTCGTTCTAACGTCGTTCTTGGCGCCGTCCTAGAGGTCGTCCTAGAAGTCGTTCTAACGTCGTTCTTGGCGCCGTCCTAGAGGTCGTCCTAGAAGTCGTTCTAGCGTCGTTCTGGGCGCCGTCCTAGAGGTCGTTCTAACGTCGTCCTAGAAGTCGTTCTAACGTCGTCCTAGAGGTCGTTCCATTCATCGTCCTCTAGGTGTCGTTCTCGAAGTCGTCCTAGATGTCGTCCTTAAGGTCGTCCATGTCGTCGTGGGAGAGGTCGTCGTAGACGCCGCCCTCGACGCTGTACTTGGTGTCGATCTCTGGGAAGTCGTCCTCGACGTCATTCTATACGTCGACCTATGCTTTAATACGTGTAGAAACATTAGTCGAAAACATTTCTCTCGCAGGACTATAATGCTTTCGACTTCTTAAACGTAAGCAGTCTTAAGTGTATTCGTGTATTTTTTTGCGACAGTTTATAAAACAGCGTTTCCATAAGTTCCCAGCAGCCATGTTCTCGCTTCCCCGGATGGACTGTTCCACATTGCGCATGCGCGTCTTCGTGGCAACCGCATCGTCTCTACGCCGTATTTTCACTTGCTGTTTGGTACTTCACGCTTTTAACGGCCACTGTCATGACCGAAGACAGCTCCATGAGAATCATCCAACCTCGGAGCGCACACATCTTCACCGCCTATCCAAGCTATGCTCGCGCAATCTTGCTATTTTCAAAAAGGTCAGAAAAAGACGTTACGATTGGTGTCAGTGCGGGGGAAATACCTTGCAAGCTTGCAATTGCACGCGCTGCCCCCCACACGAGCGACACGCGCTTGGTGGCCGAATGATCATCTAGTAATGTAACAAATAATCTTGGGATTTTCGTGTTTTCTCGTGTTTTGTTACATCTTCAGGGAAAACAAACGTGATATTCAGATACGCGGGAAAAAAGTACTCTAGCATAATTCAAACCCCCCCCCCTTTTTTTTTTTTGAAGGACCTCTTCAGTTTCTTTTGAAAAAATTCGAAATGATCCAGTGGAATGAAAAAATGGCACAGACCAAATTTCATACCACTCTTTGTAAGAGATTCAGTTTATTTAGGTTTGCTTTGACTGTGGTGGCACTAGAACTTCACGAGCTGCACCACACTGAGCGAGTTCTAGTACCACATATAGAGCACAAGAGCTCGCGCAGCAGACTCACGAACACATTAACTTTATTCCCATTGGTGTGGGTTTCTATACATGCTTTCTGGTGTGATCTCGACTGCGTGATACACGTTGATCGCCGGTTATCGGTTGCGTTCCACTGGCCGAATTTCCTCTCTTCAGCGGCGACATAAGGTGACATTTTGCGATTCCTATGGATATCTCTGTGTATCAACACCTCCACGTCAACGCTGACTCGAATGGAGTGTCACTGTGCCCCGCTTAAAGCCAGCACCAATCAGGAAATGTAATTTCGGATTATGGTGTCTTCAGCGATACTTCCTAAGCTCATATATAGAGCGTAGTATATAGTTGGTACACTCGAAGACGGTGTAGAAGGGCGTTTTATTGGCGCACGGCACCTCCTTACCTTGGGCGCGTGGCAGATGTAAGCGGAAACTAAACGCTTCCTCGACACCGACGTGGCGGTTCCAAGATAGCGGGCGCATCGCCTCGTCCCTCTTGCTTCCTTCAGGCCTTCTGCTCTGTCCATTTGGAAATGGGCAACAGCGCGCGGCGCACCTTTGTGCTCTCCTCGGGGCGACGGGGCTCCCCTTTTTAATCTCGGTCCCGACTCGCTGGCGCTCTTATTGGCGCGTATACGCCTTGTTCCCGTTTGCTGCATGGCCCCGCAGTAGCCGCGCCACTGGCCGCAGGAGAGCTGCCCAGGAGCTGGCCTGGGGCTTGAACATTGTACAGCACCATTTGCCGGGGATTTTATTTATGCCTCGCTCAAGCGCGGGCCTTGCGCGCACCTGAGTTATGGTCGGGGATTTCTCCTGCTCGGGTCCGAAAACGAGGCGCCGTTTGTGTCACGCTCGAAGGAAGAATGGAGCGCGGGAGCCACGGATTCTGCTGCGGGGTAACTTATAGGACGTCGGCGTTCGCCCGCCGTCGGCCCCGAAGAAGTTGCAGCGGACGGCCGGTCAGTGGGCCTTCCGAGAGCCTCGCCTTCTTTGTGTGTGCGCGCCTCCTAAAGTAGTTGCGTACATCTGGACATGGCTTGCCTGGACGTGCCTGCCAGTATTGCTTGCTACCTCTGCCGCCACCTCTCTCTCTTCTCGTTGGCTTTTTTTTTTTATGAACAGCTTTTTGTCTTCTTTTTGACGGGAGTATGAGCGAATTACAGCGTTTTTTTTTTTCTTTCTATCTACGGTAACCGGTTTGCTTGGTTTCATCAACACTTAGAAACGAAAACACGTCGATTTATTATTGTGAATGTCAGGTCGCGGAAATTAACGCCAGGCCTTAACTTCGCTTCCAGACAGATGAACACTGTCACACACCGCACACTACTTTATTAATAGATCACTTCTAAGCAGTTTTGCTTAAAGGGACCATAAAATACAATTTAGACGGATAAATAATTAAGCCCTCACAAAAACTATTTGTGGCAGTTCAACAGATATCATATCCACATTTTACCAACCCTTAGAAACCACCTTTTGAATAAATTAATCACAAAAACAATATTTTTGTTTTGTGTTCAAATGATTGCCTTTCAACTGTGGGCTATGTATGACAGTGGAGCAGTCAACACTACTGAATTACTAGTTATGAGTGCTCCGTTGCGCGTGTATTTGTAACGTATGGGTATGTTCCCAATTAAGGCAAGTGGCGAGCGCATGTTTTCATGGATGTATTTTCCTGAACATAAAGTTAATGTTCAGAACTTTTTTTTCCGTGAACAACTGGCCAATTGTTTTCAGGAAGGGGATATAGGCGTTGATATAATCTCTGTTTTCTATACACCTTCTATCCAATCTCTATGCACTAAGTTTTATAGCAACTCTAAAAAAGCGACCAAACCGCTATAGACAGTGGATAAAAAAGTGAACACAGTTTCTTCAGAATATTTGTAGTTCGTATACACTATTTTCTATAAAAATTCTGCAGAAATTTGATAAATATTTTTTTAACAGAGCATTGGGATTTTACTAAGTGTATTGTTTAGTGGGTCAAAAGAAACATAGAGCACGAGGGTAGAGAGCCAAACATCCGCTTTGAGGCCCGAAATCTTGAAAATAAAAGCGCACTATTTCTCGCATCCTATTCCGCAAGCTCTGCACTTTTTTACTGTGGTGCATCCACAGTGCCCAAGCACGTCAGCCGAGTCCCAGCTCACGTATTGGACACGAGCACAGAGTCACTCCGACGTCTGCGTTCATTAGCAATCAATCCGTCGACGATTGTTCGGATTTGCGTTCGTGGCAAATCAGTGCCACGACGGCACTTAGCATCACTTGGGAACGACAACTGCAATGGTGTGCGTAAAAAAGCACGGCGGAAGCCTGGAGTCATGGCATTCCAAAACCAACACCCTGAAAGTTGACAATCCGGCATTACTTTTATATCCGTCGATGGAAGCAAAATTTGTCGGAATGGCCAGTCGCGTAATACCGACCACGTCGGCAAGAAGGCTGGGAGGGCTGTCGCCGTAGCCCAACATTTCGACTGCTCCAGACGCAACAAGTTCTGATGCCTAATTACAGCCCAACGTCGCCGACCCTCAGGCGTCTGGGATAACTTCCGGTTCCGGTGAAATACTATGTCACGACCACTTGATTTATCATTAGGATTTTGAGCTGAGGAGAACGAAGCTGGGAAATAATTTTATCGGTCCCTTAAGGGGTATTCACACGAGGGAGAAATCCCGGGGATTTCTCCCCGGCACGCGCGCATCACGAGATAAAAACACGAGGCTTTTGCACATCGCAAAGCCTGACGTTTTCGTCGTGGGATGCGCGTGCCGGGGAGAAATCCCCGGGATTTCTCCCTCGTGTGAATACCCCTTTAAGGGGCGATGCAACGATAATCAGTTGGAATGTTTTTCACTCTACACGAGCTCAGTGGCGCTAGTGGGCCTCAAGTATAGGAAGTATTCACTGGCGGTCATAGCTGTGTGTGCGAATTCTGAGCGCGTGCTGATGGCGAGCTTCCACAGTTATTTTACAACGTGCATTCCGCACCATCAAGAGTGGCGATCTTTGCAGCCTATTGATATGAGCTCGTTCGGAGCATGCGCGCTAAACAGCACCCACAAATATGGCGTCCAGTGAATACTCCCTATACTCGTACCGAACGCCATAACCTCTTTGTTGCGTTGTAAATTTAAGAATAAAAACCAGCGTTTTCTTTCAATCTCTTCTGCGCAAACTTTGATGACGTAGTTTGGAAATCGGATGTCGCACTGTTGGCATAGTTCCGCAGTGACGATATTTTAATCTGGCTCATAGACTAGACCCGAGCATTACGTGAGCACTCGATTTGGGCTCGCGATAATCAATAGCTCGAGAAGCATTCGGGTAGTGGCTCCTGTCCAATCGCTGCAATGACGACAATAACCCAACTCTAACAATGTGTAGGATTCAGAGCCTACCTCTCAAACCCTGTGAGGCTGAGCTCAATCAAAGACATTCGACACCGACGGCTGCTCGTGAAAAACTCCCTCTTTTACTTCCTCGCAAGAACACGCACGTCCCCCTTCATGCTGAAAAGGCGCCACCAGCTGGACCTTTTAAACTCTCAAATAGAGACCACCACATCTTCCCTTCTAAAAGGCCACCATTTAGCCCAATAGTTCTATGGCGAAGCGCACCCACTTATACCCCTGTTACACGGGCACACTTAACCGCGGTTAACTCAGCTTTAACTGCGGTTACGTGGCAGCACAGATGCCGCACTATACCCTCGGACAGCTATTTCAAAAGAAGTGAAGAGAGCGCGTGCACTGCTTCGATGGGTGCTCAAGATGCTCAAGCGCACGTTCGCCCATAGCTCTGACTGCATCGCCGCAGAATGTTGTCGGCAAGTATTGTGCGCTAATTGTGGTTTAGCGTAACTGCAGTTAAGTGTGCCCGTGTAACAAGGGAATTATTGTTTTAAATAGTCCCATAAACTGCAATGTTTTCAAACTGCCCGCCTTTACAAGTCTAAACGCTTGGGGCGGGTCACGGCTCGTACGCTGCGAGTCCGATAGGGACTGGTCGACACCGGCGGCACTCTTGGGTCACTACTAATGTCCTGCTGAGCCGCTATTGGGCTTGTAGGCGCACCGTCAGCTGCGGGTTGTTCAACCGGTGGCATTGGGGATGCGAAAGCAACCAGCTCCCTGTGGTTGCGCTGAAGGACCGCTCCGCTGTGGTCAGCTTCCACCAGATAGCTGCGGGGACGCGCTGTCCTAGGCTGAGCACCGTGGCCGAACACTGTTTCAACTGTACCCATACTTTTTCTTCGGGACAAAGAGGTGGCAGGTCGCCGGCAGCATGCCGCTGGTTCAAGGCCTTAGCTTGTTTCTACTTATACAACTCATTCCTCCTTGCCACGCCAGCGGGTGATGGTTGGCGCGGAGGACTTTCATCTTGAGCCCAAGGAAGCCGTGTCCTCAACCGACGCCCGAATAAAAGTGGTGGGGGGCTGTCTCCAAAACACAGGGGATGTCTCGGTAGCTCAACAGTGCGAAGTATGGATCCTCAGCTTTGGTCAAGAGTTCCTTGATGGTGCGGACAACTCGCTCCGCTTCGCCGTTAGATTGCGGGAATCTGGGGCTACTTGCTTGGTGCTGGAAGCCGTAATCCTGTGCAAACTTCGCAAAATCCCTTGATGCGAACTGCGGGCCGTTATCTGTTCTTACAAATCGCGGGATACCATGCCGAGCGAAGGTTGACTTCATTGCCGCGATCGTAGCTTTACTCGAGGTGCTGCTTAATGTCAGAACTTCCGGGTACCTCGAGTGATAGTCCACAATTACGATGAAGTCCTTCTTCTTCCAATGAAACAGGTCCGCATTGACGACGCCCTATGGGCGAGTAGAAAAGCTGGACGAGATGAAAGGTTCTGCCGGTTGCACTCTTGTCTTGGCATATTTCTCACAGCCGCTCACCAGGGATGTGATCTGTGCATTGATGCCTGGCCACCTGCAGACAGAGTCACGAGCTCTGGCCTTGCACTTGACAACTGCTTGGTGCCCTTCATGTATCAGCTTCAGTATTACCTGTGGTACGTCGGCCGGTATGAGGAGCCTCGGACCCTTGAGAAGAGTTTATTCGCACAGCTACAGCTCGCCTCGGACAGACCAATGCTTGGACAAATTGACGGGCGCAGCTTGTGCTTCGTCGGCCATCCAACCTCGCAATACTTATGAGCGCACAGCACTCTCCGATAGTCTGCTGCACAGCTTGGACTTCCTCGGGGAGAAGTGGAAGGTGAACAGACGTGTCTTCCAGTGCTGTAATTGCAAGTGGGTCGAGGGAGTCCTTGCTCTTGTCTTGAGACCCCGTTCTCTGAGGAGCTCTAGAGAGTATGTCTGCCGTTGCCAGTAGTTTCCCCGGCACATACAGCATGCGGAATGGGTACTGCATCAGCTTTAAACGAAGACGCTGGATGCGAGGAGGCAACATGTCTAACTCCATCTTTACGAAGAGAAATACCAGGCGCATATGGTCTGTCTCCACAATAGCTGCAAACCACGTACGAACTCGTCAAAACGTCGTACGGCCCACACTGTTGCCAGAGTCTCCTTCTCTGTTTGGCTATAGCGCATCTCTGTCGAGATCATGGCCCTAGATGCGAAGGCCAACGCCCTCCTTTCTCCCGAAGGTTGGTCTTGAAGGAGTGCGGCACCGATGCCGAAGGAGCTGGCATCTGCCGAAACTGTCGTGGGGCACAATGGGTTGTACTTGGCGAGACAGCAGCCTGAACTCAAGGCGTTCTTCACCCGTAGGAATGCTGCCGCCTGTTCAGGACCCCAGGCCCATACGCTGCTCTTCGACAAAAGTGGTCGGAAAGGAGTGGTGACTTCGGAGATGTGCGGCACGAAACGAGCAACATGGTTTACCATGTCAAGTAGCCTTCGAACCCTTCCAATATCCTCAGGCCTTTCCATCGCCTGGATAGATTGAATCTTGCTAGGATCCGGCTTCACGCTTTCTGCTGATACGACGACTCCAATGAAGCTGACTTCGGACACTGCGAACACACACTTGTCTTTGTTGAGAGTGATGCCTGCCTCCGATAGTCGGGAACGCACCTGGTTGAGCCGCGCGCCATGTTTTTCGTGCGTCCGTCCAAGGACAAGAATGTCGTCAATCATGTATACGTACCCGACCTGTCCTTTCAGTATGCGCGCCATTTGCTTCTGGAAGTACTCTGGTGCCAACGTAAGTAATAAAGGCAGACGACAGAAGCAGAAGCGGCCAAAGGGAGTAATGGAAGTGATGTACTCCTGACTTTCCTTGGCAAGTTTTATCTGGTGAAATCCGGAATTAGCGTCCAACTTGGAGTACACAGTCACTTCACCCAGATGTCCGAGAACTTGGTCCACTGTAGGAGGCCTGTGCCGTTCTCGGAAGATGACCTTGTTGAGCTTCGTAAGGTCAACGCAGAGACGGTGACCACCAGAAGCCTTCGGAATGACGACTATTCCGACACACCACGCGGTGGGGCCTTCAACCCGATGAATGACGCCCTGGCGCTCGAGCTTCTCCAGTTCCGCCCTCTCAACCTCTCGTAAGGGAATAGGTATATGACGAGGTACACTCAACAAGAAAGTAGTAGCTTTGAATTCCAGCCGGATCGTGTATCGTCGGGTAGCGTGCGCAGACCTGTGAAGAGCACAGTGAAGCCTGGGTTGACGGCAGGCTTGGCTGCAGTATCGAGGAACTTGATGACCTGAAGGTCCCGTATGGCAGAGGAGCCCAGCAAAGGAGTACTGAGAGACTGGATGACATACACCTGCTGCTTGGAAGACCTGCCGTTCCACCGCAGCGTCGATGAGAAAGAACCCAGCACTTCAAGCGGGCGGCTGCCTGGTTCATGAATTGCGTTTTCCACCTTTATCAAACGCTGGGGAATCCGAGGGAAACTATCTGGAACAGCCGTCACCTCGGCTCCCGAGTCCACTTTGAAGGAAGCACTCATGGTGACATCCACGTATTTAGCCCTCTCTCCGGCGTCGACTACAGAAAGCTACAGTGTGCCTACTTTGGCTTGCTTTTTAATGCGGCAGAGACAGACCTCGGCGAAATGCCCTTGCTTACGACAAATGTTGCCGTTCGACTTGCGTGCGGGACACTCCTCACGAGGATGAGATAAGCGTCCGCAGAATATACAAGAACCAGGCCGGCCCGCAGAGACGCGAGACGACTGGTCGTGAGCAGCATTTGTGGCGTTAGGCTTAGTGCCGCGCCGCTTGAGACACCTGCGAGCTTGGTCGCGTCCAGATTGACACCTTGACCTCCTGGAGTTTCAGATTTACCCGTGCCTGCCTTGGTTGCCTTTTCTTTGTCGGCGTCTTCGGCTTGGCGAGCTTGCACCCACGCGTCCTTGAGTTTGAGCTTCGGGTCACGTCCAAGATGGTCAGACAGCTGAGAGTCCCGAAGACCGACGACAAAACGATCCCTGACGAGACGTTCCTCGACCTCCGGGGTGCCATAGTTACAGCCAGGGGTTAAAGTCTGCCTCCAGTCTGGGGAGGTCTCTCCTAGCTCGAACACAGGTAGAGGCCCCCAAAAAAAAGGAGGGGGGGGGGGCGGGGCTCTATTTGTGCGCTTCTTCGATAACATTACACCGACACTTCTACAGCTTCTTCCTACAGCTATGTATCCTTTTAATTTATCCAGAACTTTTCATCTCTGTTCCCCAAGCACAGGACTAAGACAGAGGGACCCCCCGCCAAATTTGGAGGGGGGTCCAGGACTCCCTGAGACCCCCCAGACTTTAAGCACTGGTTACAGCTCTTTAGTAGACGGATCAGCTCCGTGTAGAACGCACCTACGGTTTCCTTCGGTTATTGGACCCGCCGATGGAAACGCGACGATTCGTATACTTCGTTTACGGGGTGGGCGAAGTGCTCGGTGAAACACCGTACCACGACGTTGTATGGCGCCTCAGCGGACAGCGAAAAGGACTGCAGAAAATGTCGGGCCTCTGATCCCATGCAGTAGAGCAGCAGACGTACCTGAACATCTTCAGATGCCGAGGAAAGACCGGACGCAAAGACGTCTTCATACTGCAATGACACGGAGGGACACAGTTCTGTGTTCGAAAAGTCAAAGCCGTCAGGCTGGCGTAAAGCGATACCCCTCCTGGGTGTGGAATCGGTTGTACTATCAGAGCTTGCCATACCCCCCTTCTGACACCACCTAGGATTCAGAGCCTACCTCTCAAACCCTGTGAGGCTGAGCTCAGTAAAAGACATCCGACATCGACGGCTGCTCGTGAACTTCCTCTTTTATTTCCTCACAAGAGCACGCAAGCCCCCTTCACACTAAGAGGGCGCCACTAGCTGGACCTTTTAAACTCATAAGTAGTGACCACCACAGAACTCAGCGAATGCCCTCTGCTTTGCCATTTCCCAGGGCACGGCTATGATAAACATTGGCTGCATATAATCGGCTCCAGATCATGTGGCCGCTTGTTTTGGCTGGGTGTTAAAAAAACAACAAAAAAACTGTGATCGATTTTATTTTTATTACCATTGCGCGAGGCGATGAATCAGAGCGTGTTTCGTATGCATAAACAGGAAGAATGGCAACCACTCGTCATATATCTATGCCTTTTGTGACGGTGCCCCAAGCAACTTTTTTTTTTCATGTCACCTTAATAAAAGCTTTGAAGATTGAACATCGCCTGCTAATATGCTCTGCACTCGCCCTCCAGGGGCTCGGCGCTGGGCCTCCTCGACTACCGAATAAGGTCAACCACCTACGAAGAATGGGTCATTCCCTGAGGCCCGGACCAAGACCGAAGAGCTGTCTTGGAATCTTTCCTGGGCTACAGTCGGTACTTGAAAATTCGACATCTCTTAAATACCCCCATTCCCCTCCCCATCCCTACACATGACCTCGAGTCAAGGTATCGGATGAAAACGAACTAGTAAAGACGTTTGCTCTCTCACTCTCTCTCTCACTCTCTCTCTCACTCTCTCTTGTTATGAACGTCAGGGATTCAAAGTGATATTTACGCCAAGTTAGAAACTCGTTGCACAGTGCCTTTAAGCTACGCGACAAACTAACGAAAGTTTTCGATGTGCGGGGCACATTGGGATACGCCAGAAATTGTACGTTATTTTGCTTGGTATGTTCGTCGTGAATAGACCCTTCGCTAAATCCCCCATGCACCCCGGCCCGCACTCGAGGAATCATGGGAACGGTGGTCCTTCAGCTCCCCAGTGATCGGTAATTTTGACCAATTCGATGGTTATGCAACGTAAATCTATCATTAAAGCAAATGATTTAATTCTAAGGTCTCCAACACATTTGTAACTTTTCTCAACACTGTGCCTATTCACAGAGAACTCGAGAGTGCCAGAGGGGAATTGAGCGAGACGGGGGGAGGGGGGGGGGGGGGGGGGGCAACGTATAGCGCTAATCGCCTGTTATAGTTTGCGCGCAATTTCATTTTATAAGATTTCTTTGGACGGTGATAGATGGCATAAATGAAAGGTTTTTCACACTTCAATGTGGTGTTTTCTTAGGATTTGAACAATTACAGTTTGATGCGATATTTCCAGCTTAACACGAGGCTGGTCTATTTTTCTCAACGGCCAGTGACGTGAATTAGTTGGTCGTTATACACACAAGTTTATGTTATAAGCGTTGTTGACTGTATTCCAACGAACTGCCAATCAGTGCACTTAGACGTCAGAGGGGCATGGACAGACTTTTTCGGCATCTATAGGAAGTGTTCCCTGGTTGAAGTGAAAGAAAGGTTTTAGTGAAATTTTAACCTCGCGTACCTTAACATAGAGCGTAATCGTTAGGGGTGAGAATTATATAAATTAGCTTGCTCGAGCTACAATTTAAGCAGAACGTGAAGCTAGTGGGGTGAAACTCAGGAAGATGTTTCGTAGAGTGTCTTTGATGAGGTAAGCCGATGTTTGGCTAAGAAATACTTGCCTTTCGCTCTGCGCGAAACATCGGCCGCCATTCTGACGTTAAAAATACGGCTTTTTTTTAGAACCATATTTCACACGTCTTCTAAGGTCCGCGTACTGATTAACACTACCAAAACTAGTCTATGTATTCCTCATTAGATTCCGGGGTCACCTTCAGAGAGTAATTAGCACCACCGGTTGAACTATAGACGACAGATTTTGAAGTTTGAACACGTGATCCGTACGAACCGCATGCGGTTCGGGGAGGTGGGAGGGGGGCGTATTTTCTCGGGGTAACCTCTCGAGAGCTGTCCACACAGGAAGGAACAGGCGCAATAATCGTTAGCTTGGCGCCATTTTAGCGAGACAAAGTGTCGTGCCTGCTCCGGAGATGCGCTTAGGAGAGACGACGCCGCGGCTCCCGAAATAGAAGGGAGGGAGAAAGCGAGCAAGGGACGGAGGCAGCAGCACGCGACCGAGGCGTGGCCCGCTCTGCAGAGCAACAGGTGCGAGCAGCTCATTCCTAAATGCGTCTTCTTGTCCGCTCAGTCTTTTCACGTTTCTGCATCGCGCTGGACTGAACTGGCGGCGGTGCCATGCATTACCCATGAGAGTCCCCCCCCCCCCCCCCCCCCCCCCCCCCGCCCCTCTTTAAACTGAGGAGTCCGGTCGTGAAATAAAAAATGGCCATTGCAGCATCGCATGTTTGACCTGGACAAAACGCGAAAAAGAAACAAGATTAGGATGTCCAGGTTTGACTGATGGGAGGTCCCCGCGAGTGAGAGTATGAGAGTACCGGTGGCATGTCGCTCCTTTATCCGGCTATCGTTTCGGACAGGACGCGGAGATGGCGCTGAAGACGGAATATCACGTATCACGTAGGTCGTGATGAGCTCGGGGTGAAGCTTGTCAAACGCTAGCAGGTCACGATCAGAGGGCTCCTTTTGTTGAGCTTGGGGGCGGGGGGGAGGGGGGGGGGGGAGGGGGAGTATCTAAGCAACTAATTCCTTTCTTCGCTACCCGAACCACTGTAACTGACTCCAAGTAACGCGTTCTTGTAACGCGTTACGTGCAAGGTCTTTGCCTTACGCTCTGGATGATCGCAGAAGGAAGCCGAAGGAAAGGACAAGTTTCAAATGTTTGAAGAGCTCCGTGACTTTTTGTGTATGTCATGATGCAACTCCGGACTTTTATTCACACGTTCACTGGACCGCGAACCTGCAACGCAGAGGACTGTCTCACTGCGCTTGTTTGTTTTGATGCTTGCCAAGTTTGATTGAGTGTAGAGGTGTTTCTGTTTTTCTGCTATTCTTCGTTTCACCCTCAGTCCACACGCAGCCGACGCTACGAGCTGACGGGACCAATCGGGCAGCCTCAAAAGCGCGCCATCATAGTGTTCATCATGCTCGTGTATGTGTTCTATCATCACTGAACCGACCATAAGCAGGAAAGGCCTAGTGACTTGTGCTTTTGACTCTGCCTGATTGGTCCCATTGCCTCGTAGCGTCGGCTGCGCCTAGACGTTTGCTGAAACGATGTATAATAAAAAAAGTGGCGCCGCATAGCATCTTTTAATTAAAATGAACCGGACTTTGCCAGCTTGGATGTACTATAATAAAATTAAATTTCTGAGAAATCTTGGTCTGATAGCGACGTAACGACATAATGCTAAACAAATTTAAAGAAAATAAAAAAAAAAAACTAAAAGCGTCATATCACGCCATATCATATCATATCACGTCATATAGTTATTTTTCACGCGGAAACTGAATACTAATTTTGTGCTGACCTCGCAAGGGTATCGGTATTTTTTTGAAACGGCAGTGTAACGGCTGGTTCACACAGCCGCGTTTTCTTACGTTACGTTACGTTATGAAACTTTATATCTGCTTACGCCACAAGTCGCCGGGATACACCTGTGCTTTATATTAAGCGTGGCTGCCAGTTCAATGAGATAGCCATGGCACGCGACATTCGACACAAAGATGTTTCGGTGGCTTACACGTAAGGTTCCGTGTTTTCGGTGTTTTTGTTTCGTATTTGAAAGTGTTTTTTTTTTTTTTTTACTCAGGTTCGGTGTTTTTGTGTAAATTGGTTAAGTTATAACCAATTTACACAAAAGAAGCCGAATAAACGAAAATATACCTCGAAAGAAAAAGTACCCCCAAATATACATAACACCGAAAACACGGAACCCTACTTATACGCATGCAAGGAAACGTTGCTGTGTGAAGCAGCCTTTATAAAGTTCCTTCCTTCCGTTTCTACAGGGTCAGAGGCCACAATAATAGCGAGTTCTAGTAGACCGCTTTCGTGTGCACGCTCCGGTCCGCTCTACTGTGTGGTACAATCGCCGGTGCGCATACGCGGCCGCTCTGAGTGTGAGCGTAACCGGCTGCCCACTCGCAGTTGGACAGACTCGGAGCGGAGCGGACAGTGAAAACGATCTACGGAAACTCCCTATGACCTTTTCACCCTCCGTCGCATGGGCGCTGCCATCTTGGGATCACGTGACGCGGCCTACATGAGGTGACTTCAACTCGTCGTTCCTTTCTCCCCTCCGCGCCCTAGCGAAGGCGCTGTATTCGTGTTTCTCGTCGCATTTTACCTCACTTTTTCTGCCTCGCTTTGTGAAGTGTCGTCTGATACTTATTTTTACTATCTAACTGCATGCCATTATTATGTGCACAACTTCTGCACTTGATTTTATGACACGTTTTGACTATATGCACCGTCGGTGTACCGGATACGTGTGAGGAAATGAATCAGCGATAGCACTGGTGCACATTGAGTATGTTGATGACTCTAAGACACACGAGGGTATAGAGGCCACTTATTTGTGACAGCGCAAATTTTCTTAAGTGATAGTGGATAAGTGAGAGTGGCGCAATAAGAAGCGCAAGGTATATTTATTATCACGCATTTATTATCTTAAAGAAGAAGGCACATATAGTCAACGCAAGGAGTCACTATGTGTTTCTTGAAATCATCGTGCCCTACCTTCAGAACAACTCCAAAACAGTTGCTTTTGATTATATGTGGGAATAATTTTTCCGGTAGAAACGTTCGCTTGATCTGTTTACGAATTTAATGAAACTATACGCTGTGCCCGGTCTCATGTGTGCAGTCATTCAATTTTCTTAAAATATCCAATTCAATTAATTTATTTAGACACAAAGGCTTGGGCTCCCCGGGTGGAAAACGTGTCAAAGGCACCCTGTGAGTGCTTGACAAAAGCACCTGAGGCACGCAATATGTGACGCCGAAAAGAAGCCGTCTGCATGGAAATCACTCGAGTGCAGCGTTGTCGATGCCGGATTTACTCTCGAGACGTCGCTGAAAATAAAAAGCGTATCTCTTCAAACAAATAAATATCTGCCTACCCAAATTTATGAAGTGGTGACTGGAATTTGACTTTAGCCAAGGTTGCTGGACGTTAATTATCTTGCGCCATTTAATTTTACTTCGCAAATTATACGGAAGGCAGACGTCAGATTTTAACTGACGGGTTCGTTCCTTATCTCATACTCTCAATACGTTGCAAGGAAATGTCCATATAACAAATAGTTTGCCGAGGTCAACATTGTGAAATGCTACTAATGAATACTCTATGCTTCGTCTCATCCTACGATGAACTAAAGGCCAAAGCTACGGGCCGCCAGGTCCAATCACGTTCCACGCTAAACAATGACATGCTTAACATTGATTAAGGATGGACGAATAATGCTCCTAATCATAATGCGCTGCATCATTTCTATAGCTTCGACACTCTAAAGAGCCTGCATGTTGTGGCTTTCTTTGCAATGTAAAATCGATGAGTCACTCAGTAGCGTTCATCGAAACGAAATACCAGGCAATTTCTAAGTGGCTCATTATTGGATCTGGTGGTTCGTAGCTTTCGTCTTTAGTCCATCGTAGGGTGAGACGAAGTATAGCAGGGCTGATAGCTGAAAAAATGTCCTACTCGGCCTAGGATGGGCCGTCAAAACATCTCTGAATTACATAATTTATTTAGAGATACCGATTAAGATAACATAGCTTCTCTTTTGCATTCCGTGCGTCATTGCAGGTGGGTTTCCCAGTGGGAAATTTTCCCAAAACGTTGGTATTTGAAAACCAAACAGGCGAGCATTAAACTTGCGAGTTCATCTGTTCTCTGCGATTTAGCACATTGTTACTTAGGTCGTCGACCTGCTTTTTCACTGTGCATACGTGCATTACTCTCTTCATCAGTTTATTTTTATGGAAACTAGTGTCAGCGGGTACGTCCAGTACTGCCGTAGACATCCGTAATCCTCCTCTTGCATCATTTCAGTTGTTTTTCTGCCGAACCTGGCCGAACGAAGAATATGATCAGATAAATGTGCTCGTGGAAAGGTCCAAAATTTAGGCGCCTAACTACGTCGTAGTCATCAAGGTGGCGCAGTACTACTGTATCATTGGTTTTGTACTACAATGAATACATTTGTATAAAAAACGTAGCGAAAACGACGTAACACACCAACACAGCCGCGAGCCCGCTGAAACTGAAACCAACAAAATTTAAGCCACCTTATGGCGCCGCGTGTGTAAGCGCCCTCTGTCCAAGGCAGGATTAAGGTACGGGCTAAGGGGGCTGCAGCCCTGGGCCGGTTTGCTCATCTTGCGGCTGCGGCCGCGGCCGTAGCCGCAAGATGAGCAAACCGACCGCAAGATGGTGAGAAAAACAAAAATGGAGGTGCGCATTGTATGCTGCAGGAGATACGAGCTCAGCAGCAAGGCCGCCACATGTGGCCGCGGATGTCACGTCAGTGTATGTCATGTATATTACCGCTTCTTGAATTACCCACAAACTCTGGCATCATGAGCTAGGTTTCTCAGTAATAATTGACAAACGCTCGAAGGAGGGGAGGACTTCCGGTCCATCTGGTGCTAAAGTCCATAAATGGCGCTTCATGTTTCGGTAGATAGGTGTTTTTTTGTTGTTTTTTTTGTTTCTTTTTTGCCGCACCCGAATAAAACTGTACCTCTCGTGAGTTTTCGTACCTCCATTCCCTAAGCGTTATTTTCGTGGTTGCCCATGCTTGACTGGAATCTTGTCTTACCTGGACGAAACTCCCGGCTAGTGAAAGAAGCCGCTGTGCGTGCTGTGCATAGCGGTGTAAGCCTGTCGAAGCAGCACATATATTCTCTGCAGCGCACTACGAAACGCAATGTGAAACAAAATCGCAAGACTGACCGACCATATTACGTTTTGATGGGTGCTCAATCAAGATAAACTTGTTGCTTGGAATTGATCAAATAGGCCGAGCGCTTTTAGATTGCCTGCCCGAGATTATCAAGCACTCACGCCCCTGTGCTTTCCTACCAACCTCTGACATTGTATGTTTCCGAACAAGAAGCAATCTGTATTTTGCACCTCAATTGTGTAGCTTACTCAGCGTAAACCTGATGTCCTTGACGAATGATTATATATTGACATCTTACAAATGTACTATGCTAAAATATAATACCGAGTGAAGGTTTACTGGCGCAAGAGAAATGAAACCTATATTGTGCCGTGTTAGAATATGTTTTTAAGATACCTCGCATTTGTTCTGCGCCGAACAACTGTCTAAAAAGAGGCTTAGCTCAGTTTTAGAACAATCCACACGCCATGGGTACTATGACGCGTGAATTGTTCAGAAACTGAACTGAAGCCTCTTAGAACTTTTAATATCATGCCAACGACTACTCCGACTAACTACCCTAACCATTCGAAAAATAAAGCCTTGGCTTTGGGAGCTGGTTTTGAAAGCTGAATTCCAAAGCAGCTCACCTCCTGCGTGACTTTTTTTTAAACTCTGAGATAAATTAGGAAATGAGGTGTAGATGAATTTGATGTTTACAAAAATGTACATTAAAACTTCTATAAACGCTGTGCGCATTTTCGAACTCTACGTTTTGCCAAGAAGGGAAGTGTACGAGAAAAGCACACAAATGTTGAGAAAGCGGTGTCCAGTGCCCTTTCAAATGTTCTTTACTTGGTTGAAAGTGAAGGTTTTTCCATGAACAGTTATGGACAAGCCGAGTCGCACGGCTAAGAATAAAGTAAAATACAAATGCAGTATCGATACAGAAACTGAGAACCACACGAGCCCCATGAATCTACCACGAATGTAAAGAGCTTTTAATGCTGTAGTGCAGCTCCGTAAATATCATTTGCAGTCGAACAATATGATATTTTATTCGTAGACGTTGTTGTAAAAATAGCCTAGTTGGCGCAGTTTGCCTTTGCAGCGTGGATTCCATGATTGACGCGGCACACGTCAGTCGCAGCCACACATGTGCGTAACGCGTTACTTGTAACGAGTTACTTCTACCTAGTTTCGTTTTTCAGTAACAAGGAACGTATTTAGTAACTTTTTTAGACAAGGATCGAGTAACGTACTTAGTTACTTTTAAGGCCAAGTAACGAGTAACGGTATTTTGTTACTTCTGAGGAGTAACATCTACAATAACGTATAAACAGCCTCGTTTGAATTTTAACCTGAGTATGCGTATATTGCGAAAAGGCAGATAAACTACCGCAAAAAGAAAAAAAAAAACTAAACAGTATGACAGTATAGCAACCTTTGTCGCTGAACACGTCAGTCAAACCCTACAGCTCGGAATGCTCTTCACCCAGAGAAAACAACAAGGTTCGTTGGTTGAACTTTTTTAGTATCGCATACAGACCGAATGAAAACCCGGAGGTTACAAACGCGGGAAAGCATAGAAACCACTGTCAACTTTATACTTTAGTAGCATAAGAAACAAAAAAGAAAGGGGAATCCCAGATTCCCCAGCTGTTCCTGAAGCACAACACTCCCGTTCATTTGAGCTCGTCAGTAGAACGACTCTTCAGCGTCGCCGGAGATAATGAAGCGGGGAAACATAACTGATAAAAACTTCGAGAGGCAGCTACTGCTTAAGTGCAACGACGAATAACGAATTTAGTTACTTTTTAAACGAGTAACGAGTAACGGGCATTTAGTTGCTCTTTTGGGGTAACGTGTGCGTGTCTCGTCGCAACTAATATTCGTTTACCTTTTGTTCTCAGTAAACTAAGGTCAGCCTTTGTCACTACCCGAATTACTAACAATTAATAATGCGACCGATGCGCGAAAACAGCCACAACCGTGTCTGACAACTGAATCATAGTCAGTATTGAGGATCGGAAAACTTCGCTTATATAGCGTTCGAGGTTAGATTTGGGACGGGGATTACGAAACATTCCAATGCTCCGCACTCGCGCCGTGGCTTTCCAGGACACTGTTTGCACAACCTGTCAGTCGCAGTATGCGTGTCAATGAAAGCCACCCTCGGAGTTATCCTCGGGCACCTAATTTTAAATGCACACTTCGTCGGACAAAATCCTCTGCATTCGACGCGTGTACTATACAGCGTTTCGCCGCCGCGGCGGTCTCGTGTTTCGACGCTGACTGTCGGATCTCTGCAGGCTCCAGTGGCAGCGTCAAGAACGACAGCGGTGGATCTCCTCGCGAGCGAAGACAATGCTGCCTTGTCGCCAGTGGAAACGGGCCCCCGGGGAGACTGGGCCGCCGAGCGTCGAGCGGCACGCCGGAGCATCCCAAGCAACTCGGGCGTCGGAGAAAGGGAAAGGCAACTGAACGACGAGCACAATCGGACCATGAAGGGCCGAATCGGTCCGTCAAGATCAGGCCAAGTGCTCGAAGGCGAGCGGGCAGAGCACGGACTTCCGCTGCTCCTCTTTCCCGAGTGTCACGGAGCTCCTAATGTGACGTGGGCAAGTAAAAGAAGCGAAAGGCCTCTTGGTCATTGTGGGCGCGGGCTCGGCTCGTTGGCAGCGGGGATAGCCGCCGCCGCTCGGGTGGGAGGCAGTGGATTCGTCGGGGACGCGAGGACGGAGTCGTGGGCCAGGGGAGGGGGGCCGCTATCCATCAGCGCTGACGTGAAGAATGGCTTGACGTGCTCGGCAGCTCGGCCGGGGATCATCCCGGCCGAGACGCACGCTTGCGCGCTTGCAGAGTTGCAGCACGCAACAATCCTATTTGTCTGTCTCCCGGAGACCCGGTCCGAGAGGAGAGCGGCCTTAGAAAGCGCCGCGACACAATTTATACCGGGGACGAAGCGCGCCCGCGCTCGAGTGGGCACGGACGGAGACCGGATCGTGAATCTGGACGCGCTCTCGCTGAACGACTCTTCCGAAATTAGCTCGTTCCGTGCGCCGAAGAAGCTCTGATCACTTGACGGGGGGCCGTGTGCTGCTGCTCGTTCGGCCCGCACTGGGACGGCGGTGCCATCCAAGCCTCCTCGTGGCAACCGGATATTGTCCGATTGATAGAGTAAAGAGAATGTTTTCATAACTGTTGCGATCATCTATACAGGTATAGCACAGAGTCGCTGTGAGCGTATGAAACACGCAGTCGTGTTTCTGTTCATTTTGACGCAGTTAAAACTAGGAGTCATGGTTCTGCCCACTACGCGTTGCAGTTGGTTCCTCGTCACTTAAGCAACAGGTGATGTGGCCAAGATGTACAGAAATGAAAAAAAAAGGCACCTGAATATTTTGGAACGAAATTTCTGGCGCTATATAGGTTAGCAGCACTACCCCGCATGGTACAATTTGACAATCTACCAGCTAAAGTGTTTAGTTTTTCATGGTTGGCATTTCCGTGATCGTGTTGGAGCTGTTGAGCTATTTCTTCTAGTCAAGTCGGAATCGACCATGCTCTTCAGTTCTCCTGACTTTTCCCGTTCAGTATTTTTTTCTCCTATGGGGCTATCTTAAGCCTAAAAATATGCATAACGCGAGAAATTAAACATCCCACATGATATCTTAAAGTGGGGATTACTGAGTTGCTGACATTTACTTCAGCGGCGTGCGCAGTACGGCCCTGAAATCAATCGATTAACTTACCGATTATTTGGTCAAAAGTGAACCTTTCCACGGGGTCGACAGGAGCGCGACAACTCTGTCGCTGTTAATCTCTGCATCAATGCTTGAATAAAGTGCGCAGTTTTGGTGGATCGCAGCAGACGCTACACGCCCCCCCCCCCCCCCCTCCCCCCCAGCCATTACAGCGCTGTGAATGTACCACGTGACTGCGCGTCGCGGCAGCTCTCCCGGACGAGTCACGTGACACTCATACTGCATTGCATTGGCTTCGATGGCCTGCAGCGGCCCATACGGTTCATCGTATAAGGTGAAACGGGGTAGAGGAAGGCTCCTCTTGGATGCTGTGTTCGTTGCTTCAACAGTCAAGCAGGTGCTATGTGTTTCAGCCACTTCCGTGCCGTGTGAGTGGGCGTTCTAGCACATCCGCACTCGTGCTGTTTACAAACGATGCAATTTGCTGCACCTGGAAGCCGGAAATAAATTGCCTTGTTTACGCAGTCGGTGAATGAAACGCGAGTGAGCTTTCGATATTAAGTAATGCCGTTCCCGTACGTGCTGTCATTGTTTTGTAATTTGGAGGCGAAAGCAATGAAGTGTAATTTATTTTGAGGTAATGTTAATTTTGTTTGCAGAATTTTGCTCCGTGTCTGTCACATTTGGTTTACTTGCATAGCACTCAATAGCTGGCAACTTGACGTAAGTAAAAAAAAAAAAAGTGTGCTAATTTATTTCTGTCTTCTCCTCCACTTCCATCGTTGTTTGACTGGATATCAAAAATCAACCTAAAATGAAATGGATTTATTAAAACGTACCATTCTTCCATCGTCATTGCCGTGATACAAATAAGATCAATTTATATTCTTCAAATATATAATATTTAAAATTTCGCAACACGTTTAAAATTGCAAGTCTCCACAATACAGCGATTAAACCATTACTTTATCGACTAAAGGTAATTGATTTGCCGGTTAAAAGTTCACGGCCCTAATTTCAAGAAGACGTAAAATATGAAAAGCCACCAATTTTCTATCGAGACCAGGTGTCTTTCATCGCTGATCATTAGTGCACCATTAAAAGTCCGT
Organism: Ixodes scapularis; assembly: GCF_016920785.2. Classification (NCBI taxonomy): domain Eukaryota; kingdom Metazoa; phylum Arthropoda; class Arachnida; order Ixodida; family Ixodidae; genus Ixodes; species Ixodes scapularis. The sequence continues at coordinate 26,168,116 of NW_024609884.1, read as the reverse complement.
TAATGACAAAGAATGTCTGTTTATTCAGCCTAAAAGAAAAAAAAAACAAAAAAACTCCAGGTTTATTTTTTTTTCTCCCTGTCTTATATGTTGTTCCTCGCTAAAAGCCCAGAGAAAGTGCTGATAAGAAAACGAAACAAAAAAGAGCGAAACTGAGGGCATGCTCCCCATGCCGCGTAAGCATGTGACTGATGGAAGCATGACAGGTGGAGATACCTGCCCATTTCGGCCACCCAGCGCGTGAGTACAGAAAAGGAGCTGAAAAGGAGCCCCGGAGAAAGAGTGCCATAAATAAGCTTATCTCCAAGACGAATGTCCCATCGGTTTCTGGGACCTTCTACGACTCACACTGGCGTTCGAGAGCCGTGCCGTGTGGAGCCAATCGGTTGATGGGAAACAGGAACAGACCGAACGCGACTCTCTCCTCTCCACGGAGACAGCTGAGATGGCTCAGGCGTCAATGCTATCGGCACGACTGGATCATCTTACGAGTCATAAATGCTGCGCGCTTCTCAACCCAACGCATTTGAGAACGTTCCTCCACACCGCAGGTCCAGTTACGGAGCTTGATTCCTTGGTACAATCACACCTTTCTTGCTTAAGAAAAGAAGAAAAGAAAAATAGGTGGCCTCTTTTTGAGAGGTATGACGCTCGTTGTTTGCATCTAGGTTCATTTACACGTGGTCAATTTGCGCGGGCCACCCGAACTGAGAGTCTAGGGCACCTCTTGTTGTTTTTCTCCCGGACATAATCTACGAATGAAGAAATAAAGTAATTTTAGGCATCGCACTTGCTCCTCGAAGCAAACTAAATTTGATTTGTTGATATACCGGAGATGAAGAATTACAGAGCCGAATTTTGCAACCATTTTGAAGAATCGAACCGCGTGAGTTGTTTTGACTTTTAGAACAGGCTCCAACAACAACCGCTCTAACTAAGTCGCATGATCGCGCCGAAAACATTTGGCAACGACCTTTAACCGCAAAGCCCTATCGTGTATGGAATTTAAAGAGAAATCGTTTAAACTTGTTTTAAGTTTTTTCGAGGAGAGATGAACACATTGATTATTATTCGATGTCACGTCTCGATGTCAAGTTATTCTTTTACGTGACGCCTTGGTGCGACGTCACGTGACATATTGACACGTGATGTAATTTTCCTAAACCTGACGTCACGGTGTCCCGTGACATTATACCACGCGACGTCACATCACGTAACGTCATTACTCGACCCTGTCATGTGCCCTCATGTCACCTGACGTGGTGACGACGTGACGTCGCCGTGTCAAGTCGTGGGGGCACGTGACGTCAAATAGGATACGCCAATTAAATTTTCCCGTATTATTTAGCGGGAATTTTCTTCTCACGTGACTAACAACATGCGACGCGACCTGCATTAGTGTATTATTATACAGTCAATCAATATCCACGCTAAATTGAGCGTGTAAATGTACGGACGGAGAAACAGTCTTTTCGAGTGAGGGGTTCTGCTGAAAAGCATTTCATGCTTTCAAAATAAATCTAGGACGCGAGAAAAAAACCGAAAAGCCAGGAGCCGAAGGGCACAGAGAAAGAGATAACACAACACGGTGTTCTGTAGCCCACTCTGTCTTTCCCTGGTCCCCACGTTGGCCCTTATTTTAAAAGGGTGCATTAATTTTACACGTGTGACCCAACGGGATGTGTAATGGCTTCCCTAAACAAGAGCACCTTTATGTCATAAGGGTTTCGAGGAACCTAGTTATTTCCACTTCTCGCGTTCTCTATAATTTGGTAGTTTGGGGTCATTCCAACCGGGCTACATCTTTACAAGGACTGGCAGGGAGGAGGGGCAAGCGCAATTGAGAGTGCTTTAGTTTTGAAGATTCAATTCAGTCGTAATGTAACAAAATCACTCGCAGGGAGGTAACGATTTGGCGTCCATATATAGGGCGCACCGTCACCTGATGTCTAAGAATCACAGGGTTTCTCATGTTATTCCTAAGACGACTCGAAGGCGCAAGCCCAAACGCCGATGCATTTAAGGCAGACGCATGATTTACTCGCTGAGTCACCCTCTTAATGTGCTGAGTCGTCCTTCTTAACGTGCTGAGCCACTCGTCTCAATGCGCTGAGTCATCATTCTCATTGTGCTCAGTCATCATCGTAATTCGTTTAGTCATCCACTGAGTGGTCATGTAAACGTTTTGGTACCTTTAGTGTTGCCGACGTTTTTTCACTCAAGGATTTTGAAGGTCGACTGAACGATCAGACATATAAGGCTTTCGCCTTTAGAATGTAATACCACCATCGTGATGTTCGCCAACCGGTTGGCGAACATCGCAATTGCTGTATTACAATATTAACTAGGCATCAGGTGACGATGCGTTTTATATGTGGACGGAAAGTCGTTTCATGCTCTATATGAAATCGTAAATAGCAGAAGAAAGTTGCATCATTCTGGTACTCCGACTATGGAAAAAGGCGCCCGGTCACTTTTCTAGTTTCTCAACAACTTAATCTGCATTCAACCAAGTTACCGATGATTCGGACATTTTCCAGAAAATCAAACGATTTGCAACAAATAAATCGGAAGATTCGATCAGAATCGCTGTTGAAGTTATGTAAACGCGGCCTGTCATTAACAGACGAGTAATCCGAGACGTCAACATTAGGAAATGCAGTCTGCTATAAATTTTAAATTATTTGTTTTTTATGAAGGAAAAACCGAGTAATTATGTGGTCATACGCAACCATTTGAGGTTCTGAACTGATGTGTGAGAGAACAAAGTGTTCCAAGAAAAACAAAGAAAAGTGATTTTTGTAGAAAGAGCAATGATAGATTCATTGGAATGAGACGAGACGAGACGGGTGGGTTTTGTCTTTTTTTAGTTAGTGGAGTTAAATCATAATTAATGCTTAGGGCAGCTATGTTAGGTGTACGTGAATAATCATGCAATATATCCTGCCTTTAAAAAAGTAGTCTTAAAAAATTATATTTTTGAAGCCCAGAAAAACAAATAGTGTTAGAGGTTTCTTGATAAAAGCCACTGAATTGGATGTTTCTGAGGACGCTCTACAGCTTTGTCATTGAAACTTTTGCTCTAAACTGAATATTTCAAAAGTTAATTAATTGATTTAATTAATTAGTTAATTAGCTGAAGTATTGAAAATAGCCTGACTTGCTCCAAACAATGAACAAATTTATTCTTTCGTTCTTTTTTCTACTAAAATGCACCGAAATAGTTTAAGACTTCGGCTAAAAATACGTGGAACACCACATATATATATATATATATATATATATATATATATATATATATATTTATTTATTTATTTATTTATTTTTGTTTTTTTTTAGAGGCTGGATTAGTTAGGTCATGAAACAATGTTAGCGTAATCTAATTTTAGATAAACTAGATCAGGCACGTAGCCAGGGGGTGGCCCGCCCCCCCCCCCCCCCCCCCACTCCCCCGCCCCCGAAATCTTCCATCTTGCTGGAGACTCCTCTCCCCCCCCCCCCCCCCCCCCCCCTCCGAAAGAAAATCCTGGCTACGTGCCTGATTACTAAATATACATTAAATTTCATAGAACTAAGATACATGCTTGAACAATGATGCAAATATGGGTATCCCAAGCGAGGCTTTTGGTAAACGTTACTCCTAGAAGATAGTCGAACGTAATTTCCAAACGCAGTATAAATCAGTTACAGTTTTGTATCGAGAGTGTTAATATATGTATGTTATTAGACTAGCAACTCTATCTGTACAGTGAGAGCTGCTTGTTTTTTGATAATTACGAAGACAAAAACCAAGAACATTGTTGAAGTACGAATTTCTACTTTCGAACACTTGTAGAGAACCCATTGTCCAGTAAAATAGACAATATATTAGAGAAGACACTAAAAACAAAGGCAGCAGTTTTGATAAGGGGAAGATATAATTTGTAATCATGAACTGAAGGTTTGAACAGCGGCTTCCGCTGATGTACATTAAGATCTAAATATAATATATTACTACAATGTTTCAGTAAAAACGAATGCGTGTCAAATCTAAACAAAAAAAACAAAAAAAAAAAACAATACGGCGAGTTTTGTCGTTATTACAGAAGACTTGATACAATATAGGTAGTGCAACAAACGACACGCACTGAACATTCAATAATAGTCTTTTGCGAACCAATTTAGTATGTTGCTTTTGTTCACTGAATTCTTCTCAGATGCACTTACTGGACTTGGTGAATGAAAGTAGTTACTGTAATTGGCGAATAAACGTTTTACATGATTTGTAACCATTCTCAGGGGAATAGAGTCCCGCTCAAACAAAGCCACTGAGACGCCTCAGAGCGCCTCTGTGCTGGTCGTGCATTCGAAACGAACCTACGCAATACGGCCTTGTTTCCCAAATCCGGCGAATTCACCCATCTACCGTACAACGGAACATTAGCGGCGGTGCGTGAGCCTTCGTCGGGACTCCAAAAACAGAGATCACATTTCCCCGTGCATCTTGGTTTCGTCCCAATACCGTGTCTCCTCTTTGATTTCGCCCCAAGGGCTCCGGCGAGCATGCTTGCCTTCTCTTCTTCCCACCGGTCAGCTGACCGCAGCGAAGCCGAGGGGCCTCGTAGATAAAGCTCGTTCGAATGATACGTGGCAGAAATACGTGTTCTTTCCTGATAAAACAAGACGACCTTCGGAAAGAGCGGCGTCCTCGCTGCGACTGCTGTTGCAGGTAGTACGCCACTTGGCCATAACTCAGCCCGAGAGATCCGTGCCATGGGCCTCAAATTCATGGCGGCACCACAACCCCCGTCGCTCGCTCATGTCTCTCCCTGAAATATGGGACAGGCACATTGTCCGCGGTCGTATCTGCGGGACGGCGTTTTTCGCCTCCACCCGTGCAGCCTTGAGCAGCGTCCTGGACCCCTGGTCTCCCGCTCTTTATGGACGGCTCGATGCAAAGAGGGGCCGCCAGAAGCGCCGTCAATACGCCCAGATGCCAGCGCTGCCTGTTTCGGGGCTGCAAAAGCGTGCGCGTGTGTAAAGTTGCCATTCGGCGAGAAGAAGAGGGCCCAGCGCAGAGACCGCGGCAGCCACGTCGGCGGCGTCGCGCGAACCACGCCGAAAAGCGCGCCGAGAACTGGGAGGTCTTGAGTTATGGCCGCCCGCTGCTTTCGTTTTGTCTGCGAGACGTGCCCGATGCGGCGGCTTGCGTTGTGGCCGCTGCGTCGAGTGGCGGTGCGATGTCGAGCCTCATTCCTCGCCTTATTTCTTCTCGTCCCGCCGCTATTTTGCAGGGGTGGCCCGGAGTTGTTTGCGAGTGTACTTTGTTTCGCGGAATCTTTGGCGGCGATGGGTGACGTGACGCTGGTGGGACTCGCTTCTTCTGCAGCGACCACTGCGGTCGGAAGGTGGCTTATGTTCTATGTACACGTAAGATTATGCGACAAGCGTGTGAAAAAAAAAATTGCGTTTTCTTTTTTTTCCGTGCATTTGCGTTTTAAGTTTGAAAACACGATATGTTTTCCCGCAAGCTTCCTGCTGTCCATTGTAGGGGCCCAGGGACTCGTCAAGCTGCTTACTGCAGCTTTTTTCTTGGGCCCCACCATCATAAAGGATGGAAAATAAAGCATGAAAGGTAATCCCGCCCCCCCCCCCCCCCCCCCCCCGCCCCCCAAAAAAAAAAGAAAGAAAAAAGAACTGAAGAATATAAATATATAAAAAAAACGGAACTAAAGAAGTGATTTGCACCCACGTAACAATAACGGCAAGATCATCAGCGCTGGAAGTTCTGCAAGAGTGTTAGGCTATAATTCGGCAGTTCTACCGCTTATTCTGGAGCGGTCAATCATTGAACGTTAAATTACGCACGGTTACTGATTAACAAAAGGAAACTAAGAAAGTTACTGCTAGGGTGTGTTCTATAACCTCTGTATGCAAATTAATGAACATCTTTCAGAAATAAGCAATAACTTGAGCTACATTTTTTTTTTTTTTGCCACATCAGGATAAAAGAAATCTGGATACTAATACGACCCCAATGTTCCTTCAAAATATCGGAAATAAAGACTAAATTGGAATGCTTTACTATATCTGACTTCGCTTCCAGAGCGGACCTTAAAAAGCTTGTTCTGAAAACGCTAATAAAAAGAAAATAATTAACCAAATGGGTGCGTTCCACTTAGAAAAAAAAACTAGCACAAAAAGTTCCTCCCAGCGAAGCGTGATGAAAGCTCAGTTTTTAGCGCGGTTAGTTTTTTGAGCGATCATCTATTTAATTACGCGCGCTACCGGGGATGGCCTTTTTTTTTTTTTTATCTAGTTTGACTTTTTTTAGTGAGTGCCATGATTTGTTTTTTCTATTGCGACGGCATCCCGACTTACAAAGTATGACGAGCTCATAAACTTAGAACCAAAAAAACAAAACAAAAACAATTAATGATTGATTCTAAGTAGTTACGGTGCGAAATAAGTTTTTATGAGGTGGAAGATATCTGCACACGTAATTGGCAACCTCAGCAGCCGTATAGGATGATCAATGCCGTGTCCCTGCCATCGTTATCTAAAAAATTGTGACATATAAAACCAACGAACCAATCATTCGTAGGTGCCTCAGGTACGAGTGATTGGAGTGTGGCGAAACACGCAGATTTTGGTATTACAAATGGCGGTATGTTTTTACGACTTGTCTGAATCAAAGCACCATCACCAAGCCGGTCCTCGCCTGCTTGCGTAAGTCAGCGTCATGTTTTTGATAGATGATCCAAACGATATTGCGGATAAGTAAACATACTTGAAAAGTTCGAACGTCTATTTTGAAACTCCTATTATATATTTTTCCACTCTATTTCGTGTTGGTAGCCCTCGTAATGAGTGGTCACGTCTGTCTTGTACAAAGATCGTTTCTCACAACGGGATTAAAAATGCTGAGCACAGAGCGCGCTATTAAATAAGGCACTAGGGAATTTGGCAGCTTATGCAGGTGAGCGGTAGTTTCTAACTTGATATATATGCATTAAATGTACGTTTTGTTTTCTGACCTGTGACCGTGAACACTAGAGTAATCGCAGTGCACAAGCATTGACCTCTGACTGTCAGCTCGTCTCAGTTACTAGCACAGTTCCTTATCGACCAGATCGCCCTGCCGCAACTCAGTACCTTTGCTTTTTTTTATTTATTTTTTTTTTTTTTTTTTTGGGGGGGGAGGGGGGGAGGTGTATTCTGAGATTTCTGTTCTATGCATCATGGATGTCCACCAAGGCAATAAGCTATCTGCTTCTTGTCTTGATACGATCGAAGCCCTATACACATATCGCAGATCAACTTATCATAGACCACTAATACTATAGGTCGTTGTCCGAGGCTTTGCTATTTCGCCACTGATTTTTATCTATCCAGTATATTCCGAGATAATCTGAGAGTTCACAGTAAACAAACAGGAATTTTTGGTGGTTACGCGCCCTACTTTTAATTGAAAAAAAGATAGAAGTCTTTTCGTTTATTTTTTTTTCTCATTGGTAGCTTTTCACATATCCCGTATTGACTACGCCCCAGCGCAACCGGATTGAAGTAAAAAATTACCCTCCCCCTTCCCCCCCCCCCTCCCCCTCTCCGCCCTAAAAAAAATTTAAATCTTTTGATGGGCTCACGTGCTGTTGGCCCTAAACAAAAGGGTTGGTTTTGTATATGATCAACAAAAACGTATAAAGTTTCGTTGGTTTTTTTTGTTTTTTTGTTTTTTTGCTTCAAGAACACCAGGAGGTTTAGTCGTATCGGCAAGCTTCTGTATTCTCTGATGGCGGACCGCAACCTTTGTAAAGACACCCACGCTCCACTCGCTCTTGGGAAGACCCAGATGACCTCCGCATTTTTAAATGAGGTAGCATTTCTTTAATCTCCCCTCCCCCTTCTCCCCCTTTCTCCCTCTCTCCTCGTGAAAAGTTTCCGTCGTCATATCGAAACGCAGGCGAATGCGTGGGAGAATATAGGTACACGTCGTGTCGTCCTCCTCTCCTTATCGCATGCCTGCGAGGGTCGCGAAACGAGACGACGCTCACCCGATCCGCCACTGCCTTCCCGATGCCTCGCAGGAGGAGGAGGGAGAGCGCGGAAGAGGAGACAGCCGAACAGAAGCGGCGACGTCCATTCTCGACGTGCCAAAGAGATGCCGGAGAAGAGAGCGCGGCGGTTTGGCTAAGGATAGAGAACCAAGGTGGACTCGTTCTTCAACTACGGAAGGTCGCGTGAAGAAACGAGAAGCCGACAGGCGATTATCGTACTACTACAAGGAGCGGGACACCAGTTGGTATAGACCCTTTCAGGCAACATTTCATGGGCGCCACCATCTTGACGTCACGTGACCCTGCCGCCATAGCCGCCCTTCAGTTTCTCGCCCTTCCTCCTCGTTTCGTGCTGCACCGGCCACTATACCGCAGCTTTGTTTTCGCGTTCTTTTACGTTTTGCGTTGAAATCGCGTGTTTTCTTTAGGTCTTTTCAATATTTCGGGCTTTCTTTTTAATCATTTGATATCTATATTTCAACATAGCTCTTGTATTTCTTTAATTCTTTTATTTATGAAATGGAATCAGACAGCGAATGCATCGACGATACAAGATTGTGGCTTCAGAGACCATGTAAGTTCATCCCATTCTAACGTTTTTGTCGCTAATAAAGGGCAGTCAACACCATTGCGACATATGCAAATTTCAACTGACGCAGTAAGGCTATCCAGTCGTACGTGCTTCTCGCTGCATGTGTGCGCTCGTTTTCGTAAAGCCGACCCGCATGTTAGCGATTTAGCGTGCAACGGGACGAGCGACGGCGACAAAGACGAGAGTCAGCGACGAAGATTTCTCACTGTCGCCTGTTGCATCGCTCGGTTTTTTGGGGTTTCTAGAAAACTTCGCTCACCGTCTTGGTCGCTCGCTCCCGTCGCTTCCGTGCGGTTTGCCTCGACGCTCGACTGCTTGAGCGGCAGCGAAGCGGGTCACCGTCACTTATCTCGTTGCTCGCCGAATCGCTTGCATGCGGTTTATACTTAATATCGAGGCGCCAATGGTTCAATGGTGTGTGCATGGAAATTAATTGAGTATAAACCGCATGTAAGCTACTTGGCGAGCGACCAGATAAGCGACGGCGACCCACTTCGCTGTCGCTCAGTCAGTCGCGCGACGAGGCAAACCGCATGGAAGCGACGGAGCAAGCGACCAAGACGGTGAGCGACGTTTTCTAGAAATCCCAAAACCGAGCGATGCGACGGGCGACAGTGAGAAATCTCCGCCGCTCGTCTCGTCGCACGCTAAATCGCTAACATGGCGGGTCGGCTTTACGGAAATGAGCGCGCTCATGCAGCGAGAAGCCTTACTGCGTCAGTTGCAATTTACATGTGTCGCAATAGTGTTGACTGCCCTTTATTAGCGACAAAAGCGTAAGAATGGGATGAACTTACATGGTCATTGAAGCCTCATAATCTTGTATCGTCGACCGATTCGCTGTCCGATTCCATTTCATAAATAAGAAAAATGTCGAAATATAAATATCAAACGATTAAATGAAAGTCCTAAACATCGAAAGGACCTAAAGAAAATCCAAGATTTCAACACGGAACGTAAAAAAACACGAAAACGAAGCTCCGGTAGTGGCCTGTGCAGCACACAACGCTGAGCAACGGCGAGAAATTGAAGGTCGGCTATGGCGGCCGGGAAAGCGCGCGAAGGGCGCGCCGACTGGTGGCAGCTCGAGTAACTGACTCGCTGAAAGCGTCTATAGGAGTATGCGTTGGCCAACGTCTCTGTTGGCAGGCATCTTTATTCGATGAAAATGTGCGGGCATTTGTCCTTGGTTACCCGCAATAGGATTCGTCGCAGTTCAATCGGCCGAATATAGCCTTTATCGAAGACGAGCAAGGCTGGCGTAGTCGGCAGCGACCACCGCAAAAATACAGTCCCCCCCCCCCCCCCCCTTTTTTTTTTTTTTTAGTGACATTTGATTGAGTCTAGCGTATGCTCACCAATATTTGTACCGAAATTGGTCCGAGAGCGTTCAATATTTGAGTGTGTAATATATTTCACGAATTTATTTTTCTCTCTTTTATTCCGCGGTGATGTTTGCTTTAACCGACCATGAGGGGTCACCAAAATATATTGTTGTTTCACACGGAAATACGCTAGAAAAACATAAAACCCATTTTTTGTGGCTTCCAAAAAGCTGCAAATACGTTGATCGCAAAAAAAAAAAAAAAGTAGCACAGACAACCGGAAGCATTCTGTGCGTTCACTGCATAATTCTCAGCGAAGTTTACCTGACCAAATGAATTGAGCTAGTGCTTTCCAGATTCAGAAATGATGGCTAACAACACGAAGAAATAAATCAGTAAAGTATCTGCTAAGTAGTTGTCCTTTTTTTTTCTTCAAACTTTGAGTATTTGTAAAGCAAAAGTATCGGCGTTACAAGATTGGGGTACCAGTGGCCGTGTAATAAAGACATAAATATGAAGAAAAAAAATATTAAGGAACTGTGGTCGAATGTGCTAGCAGTCTACGGCTCGGAGCAGGTGGAGCGAAAGCGTGCGGTGCAGAACTCAGGGATTCTGGGTTCAACCCCAACCCCTGCCCGTTTTGATCTGGAGGAGCATCGTACCGGCGTGCGGTCGTGTATCACTACTGCTGCGTGATACACGCTAAAGACCCCAGCCAGAGTAGCTGCACACTGCCTGAATTTCTCATCTACAGCGGAGACAACCAACACACACTGAAACTCATTAACTTCCCGCTGTAAAAAAAAAAAAAAAAAAAAAAAAACACGTATTAAATTTTATGTATAAAATAATAGTCCATTTTCAATACGAAGAATTGCGATATTAAAATGTATGAAAGCAAAAAAAAAAAATTCTAAATGTGATAGTGTCGGTACAGTATTTCGCCGGCCTTGCTCGAATGACAAAGCGTGAACACTAAATCTCCGAGGGCAAAGAAAAAAATAAAATGTTGTCCATTTGTGTTTGTTCTTTATTCTTGGGCTATAGTATTGCTGGATGTTTCTAAGCTAGCCTGTTTGTTATTTGATATTTTTATGATACAAACACTGAATACAAATTTTCTCCGCGAACCGTCACGTTAACTGCTGGACATCTTGAGAAGGAATTGCGGCAAAAAACTTGGACGAAGGTAAAAAAACACGCAGGACAGGACGGGGCTTAACTAACATCTGTTGTTGATACACAAAAAAAAAGGAAGGAAGAAAACAAGAAGCATCTTAATCACACAAAATAACACCACACACGCGCCAACCAAGAAGTTTTTTTGTTTTCTTTTTTTTTTTTAAGATAGGCCCTATTAGTGGCTGCGTAATGGCCTTCATAGCTGGGAGAGGGTACCCGAATTCTTTTTCAGATAAAGCCACTGTCAGCTCGCTGACGCATCTCCCGCCAGGTTCACAGATGAAAAAAGCCTGGGTGATTTCCCTTGTCACTCTGTATGCTTATCCAAAACAGAACCTTCACTAAAATTCGGCTGACACTTTCAGTCCCTGCAATGTAAAGGTAGCAACCCCCAAACAGTGGCCCTGAGTGAATACGAATGTTCTCCAAGTCTGCCATTTAGACAGCGGCTAGTCTGTCCAACGTGTATATTAGTCCACAACAAGGGGATCTTATAAACCACGCCAGACACACAAGACACAAACTGTACTACGTGCTTCTTGGTGCATTTCCTTTTCGACCGCTTTTCGGCGGTAGCAGCGGCCTTTGCACATATTTGACCCATTTTTTTTTTTTTTTTGTGGGGCAGAAAACATTATCGGGACACTATAGTGACCCCAGACTTGCTTAAGGTTATGAGATACCCGATAAAGATAGGGCAGGACATCCATTCTTTTTAAGTCGAAATCAGACTTCATTCTCTTCATCCCCTTAGCTTTTTTTCATAAGGGAGCTAGCCACCTACGTCAAAATGGCAGATGGAAACCCTAACAGCTTCAGTCTTTTAACCTGCCCCTTAAAACTGTCCTTCATCAAGTGGACGCACGACTTTTTTTAGGGTGGATCCAAGACAAGAGACCGCAAAGTTCCTTTTCACCAATTGTCAGTGGCATGACCTATATTCCAGAATGGCCTTTTTTGTGCGTGGACCAATCAACAACCAACAACAACGACCAACAAAAACGTTTTTCTTCAAAGCACAACGAAAGGTCAAGAAATTAGAGAACCCCCTGTTGGGCTCTTCAAACGTAAACCTGAGCCCCCCGCCACAGTTCTCAAAAACAGAAAGCACCTTAGATTGTGTGTCAACCCCCTCAGCGCCCTTGGACACAACCAAAAAATCTGCCACATAGCGAAACACTTTTTTGACGGTGAACGCTGCAAGAGTACTTTGACACTTCTATCCACTTCGCCAAGATAGATGTCACTAAGTATCGGGGCCACACAGGCGTACGTTTAAACGAACGACAACAAATGCAAAAAAAAAAAATGCTCGCCGAGTTTTACGGAATCCCACTCATTCTGTTAGGTAAAGTGACGTAAGCGTGCGGGATTTGATAAAAGCGAAAGCTTTCACGTCAGTAGAACATAGATGTGAAGAAGAAAAGAAGAAGAGATATACACACACACAAACACACACACACTGAAATGTTCTTAAGGAGCCGGGCCTAAGGTTCAATGCCGTTAAAGATGTCAAGCCGGGTGGAATGCATGTCAGCTGGACACTACTCGTGGCTAAAGTCTCTTTCCTATTCGCCAGGTACGCCGAAAGAAAAAAAAAAACAGAGAACAAGACTAGGTATCAGCTATCTACATGCGGAAAGAACGTCGAAAAGAAAGCTGTACAAAGCTTGACTACAAGTATTGAGGAGTGAAGTGCGGATCAAAGAGCTTGATCGCGTCAAGGCCGAAAACAAAGCACGCCTTCGGCGTCTTTTGCGATGTGGTGTCCTTGGTGACACAGTCGGCTGTCCAGGGTTGTTTATTGTTTGCTGCGTTGTGTCGCGTTACATATGTTTAAATACGATTTTGACATTCTGCTTTCTGTGCCCGAGCAAGCATTTGTAATAAAATCGTAGTAGGAAATCGTAGTCGTGTATTTTTTGTTGTTGTTCGAAGCGGTGTTTATTACCTCCCTTTCTTGTGCTTTGCTTACGTACAGAGAGAAGTACTACATAAAGTTATTTGAAATCCCATCTATGCTATTTTCTTTTCCGTTTTTTTGTCCTCCACACCTGATACCTTATGTTTTCAATATGGTTGTTGCTCTTCTTTTGTGCTTCAAAGGATGCAAAGAAAACGTTTATAAATCGCCGTTCAATATGGATATATTATCTATTCACCGAAAAAGGATAAACGGCATAATAGTGTGGTCTTTTTTTTATTTTTGTAATCTTTGGGGACAAATCCAGGGGTGGACTCCTTTTATCCATCTATGGAATCTTCACGCCGTACATTTGCGACAGTCGTAGAAATTTCAGCAACTTTCTAAACTCTGCTACAAAATATAAGTATATAATCTAAGTTGCTATAGAAAGACACACTGCATAAAGTAAATATAATTAATAGCCGCTTTACAGAAATTATTTTGAGATGCAGTGCCCACTAAGTAAGTGTTCCAACAGGCGTCACACCAGAGACGAACTCCGTAAGTCCGCCTCGCGTAAAGCACTCGGCGCAAACTCGGGAAAAAGAAGAGTAATGGTACGAAAGAGCCTGGCCCTGTAAGGAACCTTTCGGTTTATAACAGCTTTCTTAAGCAAGAGGCTGTCGCTCGTAGCTTTCGCGACACGCTGGCAGTAAGGGTAGGTAGTCGTGATCTTGAATGAAACTCCTGGAGAGACCCCACTCACGAGCTACCTCACGAACTGGCCTTGATATAGAAACTAGTCACTCGCCAGTTTCTTGCCTTTCTGCTCTTGCATTCTTATGAGTACTGAACAGGATGGATTAGGTTGAGTGGACGTCTGTCCAGCTAAACTTTTCGATCATCGACCCTATCTATCTTAACGAGCTCAGCCATGCTGTCCTTGGCTGCACATGAAAACTTGGTAGTTTTGCTTAATTTTGTTTTTCCGTTCGTGCTCATTAACTGTAAACCCATACGCAATTGGCACGACGTTTGGTGGAAACTACACCAAGTGTATAGCTGTCAACACATTGCGTAAGATACCGCGAACTCAAAACCTAAGAATGAATGATAGGCGCGCAAGAAATTATCGACGGTTTATCATACAGCAGGAAACAAAATAATCTGACCCTTACTGTATTCTACATGCGAATGAATGGAATAATGCCGATGAAGTATTCTGAAAATATTGCGAGTGCGGAAACGGGAAGGTTTATTAGACGTACATCTGTTTGTTCTTTTCAGGTTACCCGAACACTTGCTTTGATTCCAATTAACCGAGTCACGGCTAAAAGGGATGACCTCACAGGTGAGTTATTTAATCGCCTTTATGACTAACTCGTCGATAAATTGAATGTGAATCTGCGGAGAAGGAGGTGACATTGTCATGAATTTTCCTAGATGGGAGTGTGTCACTAGAAGAGCTGTATAGAGTTTCGAACGAAGCAGTAAACAATAGCCAATCGATTAATCCTGGTTAGGGCACCACAGAATGGTAGTGGGACTACCTCCTGTTCGAGAACTCATTCACTTTATTGTGTTCATTTACTTTATGGCAGAGAAAAAAATTACAGGAGGACGCTTACGATTGCTTACATGCAGGAATGCGAGAGTGTTCGAATACGTAGCGCGCTACTACAAGGTGCGCGCCCTGTTGTCCTCTGCGGACGCCGTTCGGCCGGGCTCTGGGTAGCGGCGTGTGTGCGCTGCTGCGGCGGCGCGCGGGAGCAGCGCAGGGAGTGTGGAGAGGCGTTCCTTGGAACTATCGGGCGCGCGGTCCGCGTCGCAGCCATTTTAAGAGCCGTTACGGCGCGGAGGGAATTTCTCTGCCGTTTTTCGCGGTTACAGACAACGCCGGCTCCAGTTCATCGGATAGTTAATGCTTTCGCATAAAATAAAAACGTCGGAACGTTGGTAAGTCATCCTCAATATCGGGGTCAACACTCGAGCGTCGGTCGAGCGGCACTGCCAGCGCCACGGAGCGGCAACTTGCGTGCGTGGAGATGCAGAAACACGGTGTAGCGAAGCCCAGCAGCTATACTAGCTCGTCTTCATTCGCATAGGCGCCACTTCGGGGCGCTGGGACTGGCACCGATCAAAAAACGCTCCAGTGTTCACTTTCATGTTGAAGAAGACTCTTCGTTCAAACTATATGTGCCTTGAACGCGACCTCGACTATTATGTTTAGCGAACTACACCGCCCATGCATCCGCGAGGTGGTCCAAATGTCGAACAAAACGCGTCACGGGAGCCAACGAGCCATTTAGTTGCTTGTCGCGATGCTGGCGGTTGGTTGAAGACGTGTTGGCAAAGAAGGCGAGCAGACGCAATGATGTGTCATCAGGGACTCCCAGATCCTGGCTGCAGGATTGTCCGTCCAATGTCCGTCTGAGGTGCGATGGACAGCAGAACTGGTGTCTGCCGCATCTACCTCCGCCGTCAGGCCACTGCGAGAGTCGCGGCCAACGACAGAGTGAGTCCATTGTGACGTCATAAGGCGGAAATTGAGGGACTCAAAATGAAAATGCGGTGAGCACGCGCTGGTCGGAGGGGTGCTCCAGGCAGCATATGTGAAAGTCGGAAATCATATCGATAGACATGTAATGACGGTAAAGAAACACGGGGCGATTTTTCTCGCGTCTTCCTGACGGCGCAATAAACATGTCAGCTTGGCTAGTAATATCACGAGAATACAACCAATCTGTGCGTAAAAAAAATAAACAAATTTCGGTTGAACTTTGCATGGTCTTCTACCATCACCACAAGGAGCCCCCTCGTTCCTCCTCATCCACCTTCAAACGTTAGTAAAATTTGACCACCACAAGCGCATTTCTTTGACCACTCTAGGCGCGAAACAACAAGCGCAACGCTTATGTGCAATCGGTGTGGCATTTATAGGAAACGTATGCTGACCGCCGTAACAAAGCGAACAAGCCTTCCTTTTAGCTAAGAGATGAAGAACCCGAATAGTTCTTACGCTTTTGAAGAAAATAGCAGCGTGTCTACTGTTTTATCGAGATAGTTCTGTTTTTGGGGATATCATGAACCACTTGAACGTAAAAACGTTAAAACAAATACAAACAATTCATTTTATTGTATAAAGCAAAATAATGCACACAGACTAGCGGGCTCCATTCTTCTCTCAGGCAGTAATCTTTGTTTCTTCGCGTTTTCCCAACAGAAGACAAGCTACGACTCGTCATCTGAACGAGCAACCTAACCAAAATGAGAACGAAAAGCGGCTTATGTGAACGGGCAACACAAAAATGATGGGCTTTCGTCTACGCCTCTTGTACGTGGAAACGAGACTGCCTGACTTTTGGGCTCTGGGCCTGTTTGACGCGGATGTTTGTTTGTATTTTCTTGTTGATTTTTTTTTCACCCCCTCCTCCCCCTTTTTTTTTTTTTTTTTTGAACAGCAGAGGTTCTCGGTGGTGGGTGTGTTTCCCGGCCGTTGTGGCACCCAAGCCCCCGCACACGTCGCGCTAGCATCACTCACGACACTGCCTTGTTCCCCGTCACAAATAGCGGACCGATGAGAGTGATGGAACTGTTGCCGCTCTCGGTTATAATTGCGCGCGCACAACACTCACACACATGTGCGCAAAATAAAAAGACACGCAGAAAAGAAAAAAAAAATAGCTTGAGCAAAAAGAAAAGCAGAAACCGTACCGTTTCTTCTTTTTTTCATTATTCTCTCCTTCCTTTTCATTCTCTAGTCGTCTTTTTCCTGTTCGTCGCCACCCACTTGGCAGTCCTGTGTTTGGAGCTCAGTAATCACCCCAAACTGCAGCCGCGCTTCTTTCTTCCCTTCCGTGTTTTTCTTTTCGTTTGTCCGTGTTTATGTGGTGGCTGGGAGAAAGGGGAGGGGAGGCATGGAGAGGGAGTGGGGGATCAGAGGGAGGAGGACAGTTTACGGGAGATCTGAAAGGGCAACGCCATTATGCGACGCGTTTTAGCCCGGTTTTTAGCCCGTTCGTGTTTTTGTCGCCGTCGTCGGACAGAGAACGACAGTTATAAATGGCTGGATGGATGGCCGCCGCTGAAGAGCAGACAGTTTTCACTCATCCATCAGAAGGGGGTTACCAACAAGGATGATAATGAAAAGAGCCCGGCGCTGCGGTTGGGACCCCGAAATGCGTGGACGTGCGGAACCGCAACTCCGGGTCCCTTGCCCTAAATTGCCCATCGTCCCGGCCCGAACACGGTGTACGCGCCTAACAGTGTCCCGTGCACGACGCGCACACCAGGCGCGCGCAGCAGCTGGTGGCGTCGAGGTGTATGGCCGAGGCTTTCGACGGCGATCGTTTAGCGTTGGTTTACCTTCGCAATCCCTTCGCTGACTGGATGTACTCGCCTTTTGTCTAGCTAGCCTCCAAGCCTGGGTGTCACTGTGGAAAACTGTTAGGCTTCCGGTCTGGTGTTTTTCTGACTCATTTATTTTTCGAGGCAGGTTAGCCAACCACGTTAAGCTGCCCTCTTGTCTCGCTGTTTTTTTTTTTTTTTTTCTCGGAGTTTATTTTGAATTGCTCAAATCAAATGCCCTGTTAATTCTCACAAAAAAAAAAAAAATTAGAAACAGGAAAATATATCTGCAAACGTTAAGGGGGTGGATGTTATGCACAGAGGTAACTGGTGCTGATTTTGTTAGTAACACCAAAATACGACAATATTACATATACAAACTCCGCGTTAAAGCGTTTCAATGCACTTATAGCGTGCTATTACGTCCCAGTGATTTAGTGCTCCGCAAGGCGCGATTGCGTTCAAGATGGGTCGATTTTTTTTTTTTTTTTTTGTCAGTTATATACTTTTGAGCGCCAGCGAGCTCTAAATGTTTACTCCGATGTGGACAATGTCTCTCTTACTGTTCATTTTTGGGATTTCGTTTTGAAAATTAGAGGTGCACCAAATACGTACTCAGCAGTAAAACCCCGCACGAAGTTTATACACCCGCCGCTTTGCACCTGCATTTCGATGTCACGATGCGCTTCGCAGTAAGCAAAACTAGAATATTTGTATTCCTTTAAACTCACTTCCGAACTACAAGACAAACAGTACAAACGAGACAGAAGTGCGCACACATAGCCTAAAAGCATAAAGTCTAGGCGCACTCTCTGCGCTTCATTGGATGAGCCGGCAAATGAGCACGCGCAGAAAGACGGCGAACGGAGTAACGGTTCGCTTTCGGCACTGCTTGGTCGGGCTGTCGGCTCGAACCGTCGGACTTCGGGTGAAACAAAGTACACGATACCGGTGTGAGACGCGCAGGACCAAGCAGACGGTCGGCCACCAAACCGAGTATGCCGCCCGTAACTTTGTCGTCGCAAACAATGTCCCCTGATCGAAGAGCGGGAGTCCCCGAATCGAGAGTGACGCATATCCGTCGTGGAAACCGCGGCATCTGGGACGGCTGGAGCAGCCCTTTGACCACCACTGCGGGGCTCCCCGGATAGCTCTCGCTCGGCCCTTGCGGAGCCTAAACTGGCCGATCATTATGATTTATTAGACGGCGGATCAATGGGACGAAGGGGTCCCGAAGGCGCGGCACCGTGGGTTTCTCGGGAGGGCCTCCGGGGTCGGTTCGTCGGCGGCGACCAGGACGCTCGTGCGAGACTTTGCCGTTTTTCAAGCCGTTTCTCCCTCTGGCCTGTGAGTGATCGCTGCTGCCCGCGGTGATAGATGGTGGCCTCCTTCGCCCTCTCCGGGTCCACCCTCTTTGTGCGGCGGCTGTAAGCGAGCGTTACTCGGCTTGTCCCGCTTGCTTCTTTCCGCCCAGACTCGTGGTTTTTCCTTCCACTTTGGGTTTGCCCCCCGTCCTTTTTTTCTGTTGTTATTTCTTATTTATATTATTATTATTTATTTTTTTAGAGGACGTGTTCGGCGTTGGATGTTCACTTGTACGAAGGGATTGCTGGCCGCCGCGTCTCGGTAAGAGCGCGCCGAGAGCAGCGGGCCAAAAGCTTTGTTGCTGTGGCCCCAATCGCGGGCCGCATTGTGTGCAGCGGCCGGCGATGATTCTGCACGCATCCACGGAGAGCCATGTGCGCTCTTTTGAGCTGGCGGCTCGGTTCCCGCGTCGGGTAGCTAAAACGGCTCAAACGGCGAGTTGGAGTGAGCCGGCGCTGTTGGCGTGATTTGACTGCTTTTGAGACTTGTCCATCCGAGACTCGCGCACGCAGCGCGCGGGACGCTGTTTCGCGATGTCTTAAATACCTGCCCATGGCAATTATTTTTTTTTCCATCGCGTTTTTACGTGGAAGTAGAACACTCGTAGAAAAACATTGTGAATGTTTTTTTTTTTTTAATTTATGTGATGAAGTTAATCAGTGACCCTAAAAATTCGAAGTCAACAACCTCTGTTGAGAAGATTTAAACGTCTACGGTGAGAATGGTAATCGCAGATGCATTTTTCATTTGAAAGAAATCAACAGAAGCACGAGGCACTGATTGCGTGGTTACAACTTATTGCTTTGTCTTTCTCGTGCAGCTTTTCAGCCTCGAAGTGTTACATGATTAAAATACATTAATATATAGACAATGGTTTCCTCTCACCATGTTTATATTATAACTTTATTGAAAGAATTTGTTCATATTTTTTTTTGAGACACCAGGACAACCTTTGTGTCATAATTACAATGTAGCGCAAAGACAACCAACTAGCCCAGCATCTTATTTTGATACAACCTTTGTGTCATTGGACCTCCAAATTTATGTATGGTGCGCTTTCACAAAGAAAGTTTCGGTTAAAAAAGAATATATATATATATATATATATATATATATATATATATATATATATATATATATATATATATATATATATATATATATATATATATATATATATATATATATATATGCTCTTCATGGATATATAGCAGTAAAATGGAAAAGAAATTAGAGCAGGCCAACTTACGTTTTGATGTGACATATGGAAGGAGGGAGAAATGTAGTGCAGGTAATATCAGGACTGTTGTATGCGGACGACATAGTACTTATGGCAGATAACCAGGATACATTACAGGAACTAGATGTAATATGTGGGGAGGAAGGGGACACCTTGGCCATGAGTTTTAGTAGTGCTGACAAGTTTGTAGTAATTGTGTTTAACGACGAAAAGAGGGAACCCGTGAGGATACAAGAGATTGTGATAGACCATGGGGGAAAATACAAATATCTGGGAGTCTGGCTCGATGAGGAAAAGAAATATTTAGAGGAACATGAGGAGAATGTAATTAGAAAAGGGAAAAGAAATTCATTTCTTATGAAGCTCTTAGCACTATGGAACTATAAGAGATATGAAGTGGTCAGAGCTATATGGAAAGGAGTGATGGTACCAGGACTGTCTTTTGGCAATGGGGTACTGTGCATAAAATCAGAGGTTCAATCAGGATTAGAAATTCGACAAAGAAGCGTAGGCAGATTGGCACTGGGAACACATGGAAAGACACCAAATGGGAAAGTACTGGGGGACTGGGGCTGGTTGTCTTTTGACTGCAAAGAGTCAATTAGTAAGTTGAAATTTGAACAAAGATTGACCGAAATGGATGACACGCGGCGGGCACGGAAGGTATGCAGGTATTTATACATGAGAAGTTTAAACATAAAATGGACAAACCGAACCAGAAAGCCTACACTTAAATACCTACACACTAGTGGTGGGGATGAGCAAACTACTTTAGTGGGAAAGGGAGTGAAGGAGGCAGAAAGAAAAATGTGAAAGGTAAGAATGCAGGAAATATCAGCTCTAACAATGTACAGGACCCAAAAAGAGGACATAAGAAAGGAAAATGGGCTTTACAATTCACGAGGAAGTCCTTTACTGTTTGAGGCGAGAACGTGAGTTTTGAGGACGAGAACGTATAGGGGCTCAAAGTTCAGCAGACAGAGACATTATGTGCTGCCTGCCATAATGAGAGCTAGACACTAGAGCGCTTGGTTTTGAACTGCACGGGGCTTCGCCCTGCCCTCCCTGAAGGGGTAACAGTTTTGGCCGGGGCCGTGGGTTTTACTGGCGACGATGTAAGGACGGAAGAGAAAAGGATTACAGTCACAAAGAGTTTATTAGGATATTGGTGGAAATTATCTAGGGAAAATTGAATGATGCACACCTAACTAGCGCAGCTGGCGACAGGCGGGACAGAGGAAAATGGGACCCCTCCTCGCGTGGTTCCCGACCAAAGTCTCAACCCTGTCCCCCAGTGGGTCCGGTGCTGGGGTAACGCCGACAAGGTTTGAAGAAAGGAAAATTAGTGAATCTCTCGCCGGGGGGAAGAGGCGAGGGGTGATGTCTTTTTAGTTTTTTTGTCCGATCCCTCCAAAGGTCATCCTGTTGATATCCCACATTACCTGGTGATAGTTAGGGGTGAAAATTGACTCAGAAGGGCGGGAGTAATCCTATGTTTGTCTTTTTAGACTTAGCCTAGGTTGCGCAAGCTACCGCCCGTTACAAAGGGTATATCCGTCTGTCCATATATGTATATATATAACGTTACTTTATCTTTCGATTTAATCTCCTTCGATGTGAAGGCAATTGGCACATTGTGTCGTAAGTGTTTCGAAACCCTCCCTATAAAAGTCTGCCGCCTTAGTTATGGATCTTTTGGCTTCCGCCGTGAAAACAATTTGCGCACCTGCGTAGTTTCCTGGCAACTTCGTGAAGTAATGACATGGATCCGTATTGCAAGCAGAAAAGTTGCAACGCGTCGGTTCTACGCACGTTTGTACTTCACTTCTCTCACCTAATCGTTCGTTACCAGTGAAGGCCTGCTGCTCCGAACTGCATCATAAACACTCTGTCGCCAAAGTAAAAAAAAAAAAAAAAAAAAAAGTCATGATTTTTTAAATTTTAATAACTCAGGTTTATTTGATTTAAATCAGATATATTTAATTTAAATAAGATTATTTTGATTAAAATCACTGTAGATAAAAATAGTGATTCTTTACCCCTAGATACATTTTTTTAACATGGCAGATTGATTGATCAATTCGTCCGATCAATGAAAACAGTGTAGAATAAAGAAATGCTGTAAATGTAAAGTGCAATTGAATTAACAACTTGTTATTGCTGTAATCCCCGTCATACTAGAACAGAAACAGCTGATTTTTTTTTTTTTGTTAAAAACACTTTGTTTGATTTTTCTTTCAAGTTTTGACTCGATTGCAATAGGACATTACTTTTCTAGTTTTCGTTTCTCTCTTATGCGTTCTGATTTTCTTGGAATAGCACGTTACCTAGCTGACGAACAAAGTGGGATGTGGAAATTAAGCTCAACACTCGTATTTGCTCAGAAGAACACTTCTTTTTGCTCGTGTTCAGCCTTACGTAAATCCTTCTTTCTTGGTGATTCTTTGGTATAAATGCTAAACAAATTATTTAATTAAATATACAGACCGAGCATCATTGTGTCCCGAAAAGATCAAAATAGGTTTCTACTAGATTATAAATACGTTACCAGAAAATATCGGTAGTCTTCCAAACGTGACGGAGACAAGCACGCGGCAGAACGACGACCAAGCATAAATACCAAAGGAAGGAAGCACACTAAGGTTGCTCGAAGAATCAGGTGCGCCATCCGAAATATTTCACCGCAATATCTTACTCGTGGCTCTCACGTTTGTGAAGCCAACTCGATCGGTTCGGCGTCTCCGTCGGTCTGCCCCTCGGCGCGCGCGCGAACGAGGTGAGCTACGAGCTCTCCCCGCAGAACCCCGCGGGACGGCAGCTTGCATTTACCCCATGCTGTCCTTATCGCGGCCACGTTCGACGTCTACAGATTAGCGCTCGCTAGGGGAGAGCAATCGAGAGGCGCGACCGAGTTCACACGGCACGGGTCCCGAACCGAAGGAACGGGCTGGGCTCACGCTAAATCTGATTACCTTCTCGCTGCTGGTTCGGGTAACCGTCAGCATGGCGGGCGGCACATTGTCGCGAGGTTTTTTTTCTCTCCCCGCTGCAGGCTGCCGGAGTCCGCGTCGTCCGCACGGCGGCGACCCGTCTCGGGGAGCGCGGAGCCCGATTATTAGCCTTACGCGCAACGGGGCGTGAATCAATCACGGCTCGGCGATTGATCAAAGGACATAATTGCCCCGTCGCCCTAACAACCCGCCCTGCGAAACGGACGCCAGAGTACAGAACAATCGATTGGGTGGAGATGGATTTGCGGGCATAAACTATCACCTGGACCCACCTGGACGCCGCCGCCGCCGCCGCCGCGCGGTTTCGCGATGCCAGTCACGTCACGGTTCGGCCCGCTACAATGCCATTGTGGTCGGCATCCGCGCAGTGATGAATCTGCCCCCCTTCCCTCTCCGCCGGACCTTCACACGCGAACTCCTGGTAAGGACGCTTTGCCCCCTCCCCTTCCCTGCGAGCAGCGGTCAGCGTTCGCTGTCGCGTGCTAGGAGCGTTTCCCTCTGTATACAGTAAACGGGTGATGGTCCCGAACACCGCCCGCGGCACTCGGGCACCGACCGCCGACGTGGGAGAGCAGGAAATGAAAGGCAAATCGGACAACCCCCCCCCCCCCCCCCCCCCCCCTGCTTCCGTTCGATCGGGACATGCGAAAAGGGAAAGGGTTTGGGTTGGGATGAGGAGGGCTGCTTTGCCATATGCACCCCACTTTGCAAAGGATAGCGGATGAGAGAGAACAGGATCAGACTTGTTGGTGATGATTTTCGAATTTTAGCTTGTTTTCATTCGAACGGATTTTTTTTTTTTTTTTTTTTTTTTTAAGAGGGTGGCC
Source organism: Ixodes scapularis (assembly GCF_016920785.2). Classification (NCBI taxonomy): domain Eukaryota; kingdom Metazoa; phylum Arthropoda; class Arachnida; order Ixodida; family Ixodidae; genus Ixodes; species Ixodes scapularis. The sequence goes on along the minus strand of NW_024609884.1, from coordinate 26,144,285 downwards.
GGTATAGCCGTTTTTCGTTTCCTTTCGTTCTCAATCACCTAAATTCCATATCTGGTATGCGGGACGAAGAAATGATGGGACATTTCAACCTGGAATATGCGAGAACAGGGATGGGCACTATTTGAAATACAAGTATTTGAAATACGTATTTCAAATACTTTGTGTATTTTGCATCTGTATTTAATTACAAATTGGGTAATGTATTTGACGTGTGTATTTAAATACTAAAACGTGGGTATTTCAAATACAATTGGAATTAAATTCAATTTTGTGGGTGAAAATACATCCCTCAAATTTATTGTCACTGCCCAGAGCAGGAAGAAAACTACGTTCTGCGCCGAATGCAGTGTCTCTCAATCAAGCACAAGCGTTTAGTGACTTTGTGATTACGGTGCTAGTCCAGGGCAAGAATAGTTACGAAATCAACGTTCAGAGGCAGACTGGCTAAATAAATGCCTGTGACAACTTCTGATGCTTTCCAGTCTGATTTCCATCCATATTTTTGCCTGGAACATTCTAAATGCGCGGGTCGTCCAGGTTTTCGTAACTGGTGCGAGTTGCAACAATGAAAAATTCTCTAGCTAGTGCTGCGCGTATTGGTCGTCTCGGTTCTTTGTTGGTCTATACCAAAATGTAATCGACAAAGAAAGCTGCTTGAAGATCTGTACTTTTTTCGCCTATTACGTTCAAGCTGATTACATTTTGTTTTGTGATTATATTTCTATTACGTTACTAGAGCCTCGCACACAAACTCTCGTGTATGTGATGCAAAATTAAAATGAGATACCCAGAAACCCGTTGCAGGTGCCCTGAAGTCGCTGACGCACATTTTGAGGAATGTATTTGGAAAAGTATTTGGAGGAGACCAAATACTTTGGGTTGTATTTGTATCTTGTACTTAAATGCTTTTTTGGAAATGTAATTAGATTTGTAATTAAATACATTTTTGAAGAAGTATTTTGTATTTGTATTTCGATACGTATTTGCATGTAGTTTGCCCATCCCTGTGCGAGAACATATAGGTGAGGCGAAACAAGAATGTGTGACAATCACTCATTTTGCGTGTACACCTTCCAGCGGCGTGGAAAGATCAAAACGATATGTTTTAACGCATACCAGAAGTGACGACATTCATGATGGCTGCGCCCTTAAGGAAAAGGTGTGTATGAATACCGTGTTTACTATGCATATATACCGGGTTAAGATATAACATTAGCAGAGGGGATACCCGTCTGGATATTGTGGGAGCAAGAGTCTCCCACCACGGCCAGAGGCCGCTGCCGAATGCCCAAGCTGGAGAACGGCCGAGGCGCGCAATAGCGCACGTAGGACAGGCGCAGAAGCCTATAAAAGAGTGCACACGCCCACAGAAAGGGGGAAGACGGACCGTGGTCACGGAGACGTGCAGTTCCAACGCTCCGGCAATGTTTTACGTTTATACTAACAACCCTTTGATGTCACGTTAATAAATGTAGTTTCTCGTTATGGAAACCCCGGCTTTGTGTTGTTCCTCCCGGATGGGCATGCAGCAAGGCCACCCTACCACATGGTGCCCAACGTGGGGCCATGTGGTAGGGTGGCCTTGCTGCATGCCCATCCGGGAGGAACAATTGACTTAAATTTGTTAATTAACTCGTAAACCAATGACTTGATCGCTCATGTTGCAATTGCAGTTTTAACGCCATTCATTGTGAGAGACTAAATTGGTTTAAACAGCTGGCGAAAAAGAATACATATTTGAGGTATTTATCGATTAGTTTTTCACGTTTTTGTCGTCTGATTTTGAAATGACGCAAAAGGAACACCGGAAGTCCTGCTCATAATGACGCTCAGAAGAATGACGTATTATTATTATTATTGCAGTCATGCAGTCACTGTCTTGGCAGCATGTCCTAGGTGAATGCGCCGACGGCCCACCGCCGAGGTAGTGGCGAGGTGCTAGAAACTAGTACGTCAAGTATGATTGTGGAAAGAACTGACAGCGCTTATTTGCATCAAATTTCGAAAGCAGGCGAAAAAAAAAAAACAAGTAAATTTATAGATGGATTTTTTAAAGTCAAATTTGGAGGTTTTACGTGCCAATTGACCAACGAAGGGCATCTGGCACGCACCAGTGGAGGACTGAACATTAATTTCGACCACCTGGAAATCTTTTGACGTGCAACCGTTATCTCGATTACACGGTGCCTTCTCCGCAATAGCCTCCGTCAGGTTGCGGCCACCTCGGCCGGGATTCTAAACCATCCACCTGAAGATCTGTAAGCCGGCGCTTTGCCTGGAAGCCATCGCGGCGGCTGGATGGATATCACAAAAGCGCAGTGCCTTTTCGCCAAAGCTTTAAATTTGTGTAGCCTCTAACTTCTTTTGCTACATGACCCACCTAACGATGAGTTGAAAAAAATTAATTGAAATTTTTGTAGTTAATTAGTCTACCCATCGTGGCGGTTATACTTCCATCTAATGCGCGCCAAGCTCGGTACGCATGTAATCATGACGGCGTCCATGTACAAATCGACCACATACAAAAAAGGAAAAAAAATGGCTGAATTTATTGAAAAGGCCACTGATCATGACAGCCTCCTGCGCAGAACAAAACAAACCCTCTAGGGTAGATGGTAACGCGGTTTTTCACGAGGCAGAAGACCGCAAAGGGAGTTAGAGAAAATAAAGCATTGCTCGCACCCTCACGCGTCCGAGGTCTTCCTTGTTCGACGGGCACATTAGTCATGCAACAACCTCCTGCAGACATGTTCAAAGCACACACGAAGCTTAAAATACTTCGAAGACGCAGGAAGCGTGTCCGCATGTAATTCTGTCATCGTGACTGCTACGAACCCCGTGTCCTTCAATTGACACAATGTAAGGGCTGCGCGACTGCGCCTTTATAGATGTATTTGCGACTGCTGGATTCGAAGGCGAAGGCACGTCATATATGACCTAACAATTTTTGTTTGTATGTGTCACGCCTCACTAAACTCAATGCATGAAAATGAGCTTCTTATAGCCAGCCGGCAACGGCCAGGCGGCGTCAGCACTGCAGAGGGAGAGATCCCCCACGGTTATACCCTGATCTCGTTTTATCTTGGCAAAGGTTGTATGATAATTGGCCATATTGCGTGCCGGCGGCTTCGATATGCGCTACGCATGCGAGTGCAACGCATACATATTGGAGCATGGCGTAGCTAAAAGACTGCTTCTTTAGTAAAAGCGCACTAGGGTGATACGGAGTCATGTTTCGATTGGTCCGCCAAGGACTACAGCTTCCGCCGTACTGGCATATGTTATGCGATTACGGTTTCCTGTCCTACCCAGCATTTCTCGCTCCAGACGCTAGGCTAAACGGCGCCACCGGAGTAATAGCTCACGTTTGAACGATGCAGCCGCCACTCCCGGGCGTACCCCTTGTTTCTAGCTTCAGTCTCTATAGATTGCGCCAAACCAAACAGCACTCCAGGTTGCCTATGGGTGTCACACCGCAGTGAGATCCGGGGTCCTGTGTTGAACGGAACAGTAGTCACCGCGAATTTCCTGCTGTTTGTAATGACCGGAGACAGACGCTCTGAAGTGTCGTCTGATGCTGTCCAGAAACTCAGGTTGCTGCGCAGCAGCTGGTCGTGTCTTTCGTTATTGAATTGCTATACCACGTCAACTGCTGGACTATAGAGGAGCTCAAAGCAGAGAGGTTTCCTGACGTCACAGAGGTTTCATTACATTTCAACTTTGTGGAGCGCTTCTTGCGTGCTCACTGATCTGGCCCGGCGTGCGCGATATGACATGAGCGGAACTGTAAGTCAAGAATCAAGACATTCTAAAGGAAAGTATCGCCAGGATCAGAGCACAGGAACTTGAACTCAACTTGTGCGCTAGCCTTGGCACTTAATTCTTTGAAACTGTGGTGAATTAGGATTTTGTTCGTTTTTTTTTCGAGCGGGAAAACGCTGGAGTCTGGTGAAACATCTTTCCTTGGGACAAAGGTAGTACTTTGGTGCTCCACTATGTTTTGTATACCGCTTACCTTTGTTAGCGCGTCACTATACCGATCCTATCATCAGCCTCCACTATCCCCCTGCTATTCAAGATAAAAGTGAACTGTGTATCATCGGCAGACCAAGAAGTAACACGTAGGTTTTGCTGAGGCCACAGAAAAAAGACGTCGCATCTCCTCACGGGGGGGCGGGTATGCCAACTCTCTTGATATCCGTTCTACAGCTCTTTCACGACGTCGAAGAATGTTTCCGAAAAAGCGCTCCATGAGGTGGGGTATAACGAAAATCACTGACCGCCTCTTGCACAACCATAGGTGAGTGAAAACTAAGGCCGTGACGTGAGACCTAAGAACGTGCGTGCCTGTTTGCAAAAAATAAATTTTAAAGCATCTTCCTGGAAATTTTATGATAAAGCCCACTCCCCGTCCCCCCCCCCCCCCCCCCTTTCCCGCGCATTCGGGTCGAAATCTCTTAGGTTCCCAAGAGCGAAGAGATGTTAGCTTCATGCGGCACTTGACATTTTCAGAAGCTAAAAGGAAAGTCAACGACACAAAAAAAAAACAAAAAAACTACACATTTTATTTTTTATTTGTAACCACTCGCTCCTTTATTTAACAGTGAGCACACCAACGCGTTCGTCTTTCGTATCAAACAGGAAATGCTCATCTTCGCGTCTACGAAATCAAGTCCTGTGGACACCAAAACCGTCGTTGGCATTTAAAAGGAATAGTCACCACTCAACCGTTGCGTTCTCCCCATGGGACTCATCATTGTACTGAGGAGAATTTAAATTCTTACTGGCACGTCGATTTAAGTGGATCTCGCAGTACAGAAACACCGACTAAGCCAGCAAGCAGGCATCATCGCTCTGGGTGGTCACGGTCAAGCTGTCGTGAGCACGATGTTTTATGGCATCAGACGGAGCCAGACGAGATGCTTCCAGGCGGAAGTCATCCGTCCTCTGCGTTCCAGTGACGCCGCTGTTTTATTTTCTCTCGCCCCTTTGTTTTGTTTATAGACCTACGCTCTTGCCTGGACCCAGCTTGATAACGAACGCGGCCCTTCAAACTGCATTCTCACGAGCCACGGGAACGGATGTCGAATCATTTAGATGCATCGGTGTCGCCACCCGCACCATTTAATTGAACGTTTCGTCTTCTCTTTGTCTTGAACGATTGTTACAGAATTTGCTACTTTGCTTTCGTTTTTCCTTTTTTTTTTAACTTAGCTTGCAGTGGGTTTACTTACAGTCAGCGGCACTAAGACGTGCTACACCGGAGTGTCCGGTCGTTTGCTCAGGGGTAGCCTGCAGCAGGTCATAGTACCTCTGGCTGTGCGGAGGCAATACTAATGTTAAAGAGCCGCCCAAAGCCACGGAACGAGACGGACGATGCATTCAGTATACATAGACTGGTGTCAACTTTTAGCTTTCCACTTATTGCATAGATACGTATTTGTCTCCGGCTAAAGATAACTAAGAAAGCAAGAAAGGAAACATGTGTAGAGGCAAGTATTGATGTAGAAAGTAACTGCCCTCATCAAAACGAACTCCATTTTTATTTTTTTATGTACGAATGCGCGGAACACTTCCTCGTAGGAAAAAAAAAATTCCTGAGGCGCTGCAAGGATGCCCTAGAAATTATCCAAAAAAAAAAAAAAAAAAGCAAACAGTCGAAGGGTTAACTGAGACCGCGGTTATGTTTACTGTATGGCGATGCCGGTGTGGCGGTGCCAGGTACGAACAGAACTTAACTGCGTACTTCGTTTCGCCCTAACAAAAATTAGAAGAACGGCTAAAAAACAAAACAACAGAAATTCCTGGGTTAAAAAAAAAAAAGAAAAAACTAAAAATATTTTAAGAAAGAAAAGAAACGAGATATAGGTGAATTTTTACGTATTTCTGTCTGGTGAATTCGAATATCAAGCATTTGATCCGAACGCATCACTGGACGCTAGTAAAACCGAAACACTAACCGCCGAGTGTAACGTCATACCCTGAGGTTTCAACTGCATTGTGCGTGCCGCTTGTGAGAGAATGTGTGCAGCGCTTTTGACTGCTCGGGTAAGGCTTGCGGACCGGCGCGGGACTATTGAGATCTCTGTATAACGTCAAAATCCCCCCCCCCCCCCCTCACCGAACGCGCCAGGCAGGAGGCGGGGCTTCAGCGCTATTTTCAAAGCGCTTGTGGCTACTTGGCGCATCAATTTGAAATATAATTTTGATATCCGTGATCCTGGAGGCCAAATGAAGACAACTCGAGTGTTTTTAATGCGAGAGCATTAACTGGTCGCATGCAGCGAAGCCGGCGTCATCTGTAACAGCGAAACGAGCAATAAATTCCTATTGGCCGCGTCGCGTCATGTCAGATGCTTTGTCCCGGAAGCCGGCGGGGCTGCTGAAGGTGAAAGCGGATGCGCCTCGGAAATAAAACAGAAAGAAAAGCACAGCAACGCAGATGCATCGTCACGGAAGCCGTGAAGCCGGTGGGGCACCGCGCCTGCGCAGGAGGAGAGCGTGATGTCACCGCCGGAGCGCCATGTGCGAATGAAAGGAAGACGTGGCGCGTTGCTTGTAAGAGTGCGCTGCGCGTAGGAATGCTTTCGCATTCTTACACGTAAGCAGTCTTAAGTGCCTTTAACGGATTTTTTTTTTTTCAAATACAAAATTGCTTTAGTTTTTTTTTTTTTGTCTTTTCTTTTAAGGAATACTAGAACGAAATTTCGGCGCTTATTTCTCAGGCTATTCGTGTTCAAGAGAGCAGTATAACAACGGACGCCCCAATCTCTTCTGGGAAAAGGCACGAAAATAAGTTTTAAAACGAATTAAACGATTAGCAAATTGCACTTGGTGGATGTCGCTAAAGCCTCGTTTGTAATGTCCGTCTATGAACATTGACAGGTAGTGACGATGCCTGTGCAAGCACGTGCAGCGTGAACGTGAACGAGTCGGCAAGCTTGGAATCGCACTCACTTGTCCGCACGCGCAGAGACATGGCGGCGGCCAGAGATGCTCTGCTTGCACTCGTCTTGTCGACGTCAGCCTCGCGGCAGCTTTGCTCGACCCGAGAATGGCTACGTCACGATTGCGCCGGATGTCACGTGCTCTTTACTAGTTGCTCTCCGAGCGCTTGCCAGAGTGGGCCGCTTACAACGAAAAATACAGCCATCAGGTTCAAAATACAAACGTCCGATTGTGATTTCATTTCATTTCATTTCATTTCATTTATTGTTCTCTCAGGGCCCGAAGGCATTACAGAGAGGAGCGGGGTTTTTTTTGAACGGAAACATATGAGTATAACGATACATAAGGCAAGACATAAAACAAAAGTTATTGAACATCAAAAAACTTAGTAATGGCAATTTTAAAATCAGTAGCACCAGTTATCGAGACTATGAGTGTAGGAAGGCGATTCGATTCTATTGAGGTCTGAGGGAGAAAGGAGGCATTGAAAGATGAGGTGTTACACTGGGGGACGCCCACTTTTAGATGGTGATTAGTTTGTAGCGAAATGTAAGATGGTTCTAAGAATAATGTTTGATTTATGGATATTGTGGATCATATTCAGCCTATTTCTGAACACGACCGGTATCTTTCAAATTCGTTGAAGTATCCCTTTAAGAAGCTCATGCGGTGCAGAGACCTGCTGAATCTATACTCCATTGGACGACCTTATGATGGACCCCATGGGACGCTACGAGCCACCAAAGCCCATCCAGCCCTGTGGGAGTTCCACGTGTCCTTCGGTATTGCCGCAGCCATGTGCGGGGCGCGTAGTCACGTGATGTCTTCACAGCGTTCAGTTGGCTTGAATGGCTTCTAGCGTCTGTCGCGGTCCATCGTAAGATGAAACGGAGTATAGGAACTGACAATTTGAAGCCTACTTCTTGTTAAAGGCGAAACCAAATATAGCCCTTTCATTTATTACACGGGAGGCAACGCCTATATTTTTGTTTGTTATTTCAAAAGAGCAATTTATGCACGGAGCTGTCCATCGAGTCACTGTGCCTGTAATAACGTTGTGTGTAGTGTCCACTGCTCTATTTGTGCAAATGACGTAGCCCGATTTTTTTTTTTTTTTTTTTTGGGGGGGGGGGGGGAGGTTGAGGTGGTTGGAATGTCCACGACTTGTGGTGCGCAGGGGGGTGGGGGCTGAATAAGCTCCCCCCCCCCCCCCCCCCCCCCCCCCCCCCCAGGATACGGGTTGGTGTTTGAGAGACAAAAAAAATGATAAGAAACCCCTTGCGCCACTTTGTGGTCAAAATAGCAACTATCGGTATGTTCCTGGCGCTCCGTTTCCGCGGGCGAGCGAGCGTTTCCCAAGCCCCGTCATGTTGTCTGCAGCATTCGAGACAAAGAAAATAAAAAAATAATAATAAGCGCTGATTTTTTTTATTTATTTTTCGTGCACGACTCTTTTAATCGGTTGAATTAATAAAACTGAAAAGCTCTCCTTTGTGAAATTCTTGTGATTTCTGGGCAATCCGTTGCAAGTGGAGCCGGCGAAACGTCGGCGGCTATGAATCGCAGCGGTTCTACCGTGTGACCCACTACACAAGCCCCGTTCCCGTCGTCTTTTTTTTCCCCTTTTTTTCATTTTTGCTTAGTTTTTTATGTAGGTTTGCCTGTAGCTGGCACCGGCCACCGTTTCGGTGCAAATTCTTGTCGCAGTCCGTGAACGGAAAAGCTAGAAGTCCTGAAGTGCCTGCTTCGTGGGGAACGAAATGAGCCTCACCACCTTGCCTATATCGCAACAGTCTTTCTAAATATAAAAACAGGGAAACATGATGGCCTTAAGTGGCTGCGGCATTTACACGAAAAATATAAGTCCCCGAAATTAGTCTTGAAACCCCCGAAATATGTAAAGTGTGTAAATTCCTTTTTTTTTTTTTTTCTTTTTTTTTTTTTTTGCCGTTTAAGACGTATGCATTTTTTTATATAAATGAAGTTTAAATACTTTTTTTTGTTCGCGTTTGTTCGTGCTTCTTGATTTCCTACTCAAATCAAGAAGCATGCAGCACAAATGAAGAAACTCGTTGTTTCTATTTGGCTCTTCGACAACGGCCACGATGATTGTTTCACCCAGGCTCAAGGCGCAGGTGTTGGAAAAAATCGCCAGCGCGATCCCGCATTGTGACAGTCATGCACGTTGGCTCTGCGAGTGCGACTTGTGCCCAGGCAGGGAGTTTCCGTCGATCATTTCAGCCGTCCCACATCGTTCACCGCAACGAGATTCGGAACTCTGCGGATATACGGCACCTTTGATACGAGAGAAGTAGCGAAGGGGAAAAAAGGATCTACCAAAACTGAACTCTCCACCGGGCCGAAGGCGGCTTAAAAAATTTCCCAGCTTAAAAAAACGTCACGCTTAGAAAAAGAAAAAACAGTGCAAACGGTTGTCGTAGAATCATCTGCACGAAACATTTTGCGACGCCTTTGCCTACCAGCCGGATGCCGCGGCGTGAACCATCCCCTCTTTCCACAGAAAACAGGCAATTGCCACCATAAAGCTGCTTTCCGAGCCTGAAACGCTTTCCTTTAAAATATATTAGGGAGTTTTCGTAGATCGTTTTCGCCGTCCCGCAAGGCACTCCGCAACCCGCTACGATAGCGGGAACTCCACAGTCAAGGCTATCGGCGCGCAGGCGCAGTAGCAACTTCTTCGTTGCGGAACGCTTAGCGGAGGGGGCAGCGCGGTCTACGAAAATTGCCTATTAAGGCTCGTTCACGCAGTTACGTCGACTGCGTTGCACTGCATGCGTTGCGTCGTGCAGCACAGCGCCTCCTCATTGGCTCGTAGTAAGGGTCGCCATAGCAACAGCTCGACGCACAAGCATTCTTAACGCAGTCAAACGCAACTGTGTGAATAGAGCATTGTGGTAGACCGCGTTTCCCCCCTCCGCTAAGCCCTCTGCCACCAAGAAGCCGCAACTGCGCCTGCGCGCCGATGGCCTTGAGTGTAGAGTTCCGGGTTATCGTAGCGGGTTGCGGAGAGCGTTTCGGGACGGCGAAAACGATCTACGAAAACTCCCTAATGTGAACCAGCCTTTACATTGTCATTTATCCTGCTGAGTCGCCAAAGCGCGCCGCATGGCCAGTCCCGCTTCCGCAGGGGAAAGTGACATTAGTTCTTAAACTCATTACGGGAGGCGCTGATGGCGCGAGAAACGGCGGCGCCATAGCGGTACACACGGAGCGTATCACCGATGCGAGCGGGTCCATATCACAAGAGCGAATGACATTTTAGCGAACGGCGACATTTGAGCGAATGGTCGTTTTAGCGAATAACGGGGGCGCGCGTTAACCCATCCGTCGCGCTGCGCTTTACGCCGCTTCGCGGCGGCAGTCTGCGGCAACTCATTAGAAAAATATGAACTCATTTGGCCCACCCGAAAACGCCGCTTCGCGGCGTCCGACTATTCGCTAAAGTGTCGTTCGATGAAACGTGGGCGTTCGCTAAAACGTCATTCGATCAAGTGAGTGCCTCCCGATGCGAGCAGACCGCGTGGAACATCGACGAGCGACGAGACGACCGTACGTCGCCTGGTGGCTCGCTCGGCCGAGCGCCCGCAGGCCATCGAAGAGCGAGGCTAGCGTCAACAACAAGAGCCGTCCTCCGGGTCACCCCGTGACTCAAGAAGACGCTCGGCTCGTGGAACAAAAATAGTAGAATCGAGAAGAACAGCAGTCGACGACGCCGTGGCAGCGGCGGAGTTGTTGCTCTTGGCCGGCTCTCAAGAATGGCGGACGTCCTGCGCTGCTGTCGGCCACGCAGTTGAGCCACGCTTCTTCTCCCGTCTGTCAAACGTCCATCAATCAGGGGCTGAGTGCCCTCTTTGTTTTCCTGTTTTCTCCGGGAGGGCTTTCTCCCCCGGCGTCGTCCACCGCCGCTGTCGACTCCACCCGGCCCAACAAAGGTGGGCTGGGCTGCGTCGCTGCCGTGCAGCCCTTGCGCTGTCTGTGCGCGCGAAATGAACTGCCACTGGCAGCGAGCTTGCGCTCTGTCATCCCGACCGGGCGTGCGTCGTGTCTGCGCACCTTTGTCTATATCCGTCCCCGATTACTCGATTAGCCGTGAATACGTTCGCCCCCACGGAGGGGCCGTGCTCGCCTCGGCCGAGCTCTCGGAGCGCCCTTGCGGTTGCACGCTCGGCTGGTGTAATCGTAAGACTTACTGCGTGACGAAGTATTGCTTGGCAACGGGTCTGTGTAGCAAATCCCCACGCTCCCGCTGCTTTTTCTTTTTTCTTTTTTCAAGTCGGCTTTCTCTTTTCTTTTTTTTTTTTTAAGTCCGGCATTTGCGGGAGAGCTGCTTTGAAGTCACACCACCGGTCTCGCAGTTTGGCGCGGTAAAAAGTATCTGCCAAGAACTTGCGGACCTGCGTACAAACTCTGGAACGAATGAAAGAGCGTGTACAGTGCGACACATTGTTGGCTCCAACATGATATTGCCGCTTTTTCCCATTTCACTTCTTGGCAGGGTATCGGCGGGTGCCGAAGTTTTACCGACGACACTATAGTAATGTTGAGAATACCCTTTCGATTCACAGAGAAAACAAAAAACGAGGATCGCTTGTTTCCGGTAACAGCATCACGCTGTGCACAGTTGTTGCCAGGGCATCCCAGCTCAGCCGCACCGGCAACAGCGCGAAGCGTCGCAAAGCAGCTACGCGAAGATTATTGCGGGCGTCCGTCGCGGCCAGCGTGTGTTGCGTTGCCCACGTGCCGGTGGCAGTGCACTCACTAGGTCGAACGACGTTTTACGAAAGACACTTTAGCCAATCGTCGGCCGCCGCGAAGCGTTTACGGGCGGGCCGGGTGGGTTAACATATTTGTCATAAGCCGCCGCAGACTGTCACCACGCGGGGGGGGGGGGGAGGTTAATGCGCGCCCCATGTATTCGCTAAAAGGTCGATTCGCTCGAATGACGCTGTTCGCTAAAACATCAATCGCTCATATCGTATATACCCACACGAGGGCGACCTCCCGGCGTCTTCATGGCCGACCTGAGCCTCGACGACGTGCCAGTCCGCCGGGGACCCGACTCCGAGCCGCCGAGCGCACGTCCGCTCCGTGAGCGGGTCGAACCCGCTTCGCCCTTGTCCCAGCGTCGGCGTCTCGCGGCAGCGCTGGCTGGCCCCCAGCTGCAGGACGTCAGTGCGGCTGACAGGCTCTCGGATGCGTCCGCCCCCGGCCTCGGCGATCCGTCGGACGCCCGCCTCGCGTCTTCCCTGACAAACGTCAGCCGGAAATTTGAGAGACGGCTCTCGACGTCTCCTCGGATCCGCCGACGCCGCCGCCGCCCTCTGATCCACGGGGCGACCGCGAGCTGCCGGCTGCGCTGCAGTGGCAGCGGCGGCGGCGTTGCACGCGGGCTTTGCTGCAGCGAGTTGTCGGACGGCAGCCGCGTCGACTTAGCTTCGGAGTTTGATCGCTCTCTCCGTGTGACGCGATCATTAAGAAGCGCCGATTGGGCATCTTTGATTCCCTGCGGAAAACGAGCTCGCTCGCTCAGACGCCCCAAAAGTGACCTTCAGAAAGCATGAAAGTGCCAGAAAATAATAACAATAATAATAATTAGAGACAAAGGAAGGTGAAACACGAGATAGATCTGTAGTGAATTTGCCAGTTTAGGAATATTTTCGTAATCGAGCCTGCAGTGCAACGCAATACCGCGAAGCAGTGAGTAGAATTGGTAAACAATAAAATAAGGCTGGCTATTCTTGGTCAAAATGTTCTTCCCCACTTAAGCGAATTGGAGAAGGTTTCTTCAGCCTAAGGAAGAAAGTAATCAGAAGTAATCAGTTTACATCACACGCGAGACAATGACTTATCGTGATGTCAATAAAAGTTCGTAAGACAGTTAAAAATCATCGCCGTGAAATCCCAGGATTCCTGTTTTCTCAACGATCGACTACCGCATAGTGCGGAAATCATTTGCTTCTGGTGTATGAGCGCGCTGTGCTGCCGTTTACTCGTGGTATCATCCCTGCTGTTATCGCTATAGCTTTAGTTGTCGCGTTCAGATGAGCTACGAAGAACAACTCCGAGAGGAGAGCGGGAACTGTCCTTCCTGTTGACTGGATGCCACGTGTGAGTTCTGCAATAAACTGCACGATTCGAGACGACTGTAGTATAGTTTGCTTTTACCTCCGTACGTATTGATCTAATTATTTCTTTTAATTTGTAGTTCCCATATTAGGGCGTCACTACAAATGAACTTTGTCCGAATATCTACTGCCGTGCGCAGCTTTAAAGCTTTCTGGCGTGAAGCAGTGATCATTGTGATGGGATGCATTACGCGTAGAACATTTCTTACCGAAACTGGTTGAAAAAAGTATGTTTAGAACGAATTGTTCAGATGTTTCCGTGGCTCACGTCTGTTCGAGGCGCTTGTGCGTCGTTGATAGCAGAAAAGGAGAACGAGTATTTCCCGTAGTAGATACATTTGAGTAAGTTTAAAACCTCGAAGGAGAGTGACTGAGTGACGCGGCCCTAATCTGGACGTTTGACGAAACAAATCGGCGAGAAATCCGGCAACTGTGATGGGCCAACGCCGCTCTTGACCTCGGCGCCGGCGAATCGCTGCATTCGAATTCTTCGCTGGCTTTTGTTCGCCAATATCCAGGTTAGAGACTCTCCACACTTGCACCGTTCAGGAGGCGATGTTGAAGGAGAGGAAGAGGGAAGCCGAGAGGGATAATACGCTGAATTTTGTTTTCTTATATTAGAATGACATTCGATTTCCCCCGACTGTGGCCGTACCAGCGTCACTAGGTTGAGCGCGGATATGACCTAGTGACGCGTCTGCATTCGTACTCTTGGAGCCTCTGGAAGAACTCATATTTACCATTGGGCGGGTTGAGATTAACGCATAATTTTAAATAAAAATAAAACGAAGGAAGTTGCATTGAAAGATGCCGGCAGGTGACGACGCAGCACAACAGAAGGAGCGAAAGTCCTCCGCTTCCTTCTCTGGCTCACTTTTCGCGGGTTTCCTTTTGAGAATCCGTCAAGGCCCGTGACAAGGACAGGGCCAGGAGACAAGGGCTCAAACTTGCCCCCCTCCCCCCAAAGCCCACACAAACACACACACACACATGCGCAGATGCAAACACGTGGCTCCAAAACAGGCCTCCCGAGCAAAAGAACGGCTCCGTCTGATTGACAGACCCAGTGCATAACCCCGGGATCCGAAGAGAGCAAGCTGTTTATGCACAGGGCTTTATGTAGACGTCTCGGCATGGTAGGCCAACGGGACGGGACTGGAATTTGGCGCGCGAGCCGTGGCGGCGAGATTGCGGGTCTGGGGATGGGTCACGTGAGAGGCGCGGGCGAAGGGAGCTCCTGCGGCGGAAGGCGAGGAGGTTGCTGGCCAGCGAGCCACGACGGCAAAGCCCGATTGACAGGCGAGGCTGGTAATCGGAAAGCAACTGTCGACTCCAAGTGACAGCCCCGTGAGTGACAGGCCCGGTTCGTCCCACCAACATGGCGGTCGGCCCGGCGCTTTTTTGCGGTGGGAAGAAGAGGAGGAGAGGGCTGCGCTCTGTTATGTCTGTCTGTTGTAATCATCGTGGCAGCACTGCCGTCACTCACTCCCGGGGTCCATCTGACGGACGCCGAGGATCTCGTGGTTTTGTCTTTTCTCGGGCCCTGTGGTGCGCCGCCGCAGAGGTCTCCTTGCGTGACGAGGCTTCTCCGGGAGGCGGGGGACGGCCGTCGAGTATCGGCGCTCGGCGGTGACGGCCGACGCTTCGGGAAACCTGCTTTTGGAAACCGGCTGAACCGTGAACGACATCCTCGGGTGTACACTGTCGCGCCCGGTGGCGGCGCTGTGTGTTTTGGGCCTCAAAAATGAGCCTTTCCGCCGATTTTCAGACGACCGGTCGGCTTTGCCTACTTACTTGCGCTGTGCGTGGCCACCAAAAGCGAAAAGAAAGCGAAGCACGAACATATTGTGATGTTGAGGTCTAGGAATGCGCGCAGTTTCAAGCTGGAATCAATGCCGACCGAATGTCAGTCACGAACTTATCGAACGGTCTGAAATAGGTATCGTATCCCCTTCCCCAATTCAGTACCTGCTTTTGTTACTCCATGAAGACGGAGAGGTACACCTGATAGAAATTAATTTTCTAGTGGGTTATCGCAATCTCAAAAACGTAGGATGATTAATATATTTTGTTTCTAAAGGACCTGAAACCTTCAAGAAAAAAATTCATAATTTTGTTTTTTTGTTGCTTCTTCATATCGTGAGACAATTGAGACTAGAGGGGCCACTTATCTGCTTTCAGCACCTGTGCACCTCAACACTGTGTGCCATTTTATTTTTTAACGTAAATATTTTCGGGCCCATACCTGTCAGAATATCCCCACCAGACGCCATTACATGCCACTCTAGAGGCGATGCGAACTTGTGGGTTGCAGCGTTCTTTAGAGTTCGTTATCGAAGCAGCTCTTGGAATGTCTTATTTTTCAAAACTTTCTTGGCATGTAAACTCGGAATATGAGAAAACTACACTAATAAAATATTCATAGAGATCTACGCAATATATTTTTCTATCTTACGTGCATGATTTTGGTTTGTTGTTAAAATTTTTGCAGTGCAGTTGCAGCGAGTTATTACATTTTCAACCCCCACTCAGATCTCTCAGTAATACTCCATGATGTCAGAGACCCCCGCGAGCCTTTCGCATGTTTATTTCCTTTAGCTAGGCGTACGCAATATGCTCCCTTAACAAGTAGCAGGGCTCACTGCCATCACGAAATCGGTCGGTGACGACACGAAATCATGATTAGAAGGATGGAACATTTTCTTTAATTGACAGTGCGATTGTAAATAGACTACATCTCAGCAAACGAAGGTCGAGCGCTATGTGAGGAAGAACGCTTCAGGCAGTGCGAGCACGCGCCCCATTGAAGCCTACTTCTCTTCTACGTGCTCTCAACCACAAATTCGGCGATTTGTACTGTCTCGGCATATGAATTCATTTTTGATATGTAACCTTTGTCAACTTCGCTAGAAATTTTGGTCACAAGCTTGATACGACCACACGTTATGTCAGAATATCGGCATGAATGGATTTCACTGAAGTGGCCCTGTAAGTATCATACTCTTAGGGAGAGTCCTCGCCTTACGTCGCCCCCTCGCTCCTCACTTGCTTGCTGTCGCATCACAACAGACGTGTCAGTTCGATGGTTTGCAGAACCTGCACGGCCTTGATCAGAGGGGTCGGCCAAGTGTGCCGTCTAGCGTATGCACACCCGGCGAGTCACTTGGCGACGTCCTCCCCGACGAGAAAGCGTCTCGCGTGACATGACTCACGATGAGGTACGGGATCGCTTTAACATTCCAGGCCGCATGCTGTGACGGCAACCGTTATAGAAAATGGTTTTGGGAGTCCGGGCAATGGGGCCGGCACCGCCGCTGTCGGCTGGCGCCCTTAAAGCATATTTCGCCTTATTTTTTCCTTTTTTTTTTTTTTTGCGGGTCTGGTTTTGCTGGAACGTCTCGGGTTCCTGTCTCAAGAGCCGCTTCTCGGTTGCGGTCATCACCTTATATTTCTCGTTTCTGGCTGTCTTTGTCTGCGTTGTCACCTGTCAAGGGAGCCGGGAAGGTGGCGAGCCGGCCACCTTGACGGGAGCGCGGTGCGTCGCTCAGTCGGGGGGTGAAAGGTCCCGCCTTGGCAGAAACCTCGCCCGAAGGTCCCACGCATACTTGGATTGTAGCTGAATCACAGTAATTGAATTACTGTTATTTAATCACTTCTTCGAGTAATGTGTAATTTTCATTCCTTACTTTTGGGCTAAAAGTAATCCAATTTAATTGCCTTTAGCCTCACCAATTGCTGTAATTCAATTGCAACTACTTTTCTCTATGGTCTTGTCACGCTGAAGCTTCGTTCTACGCACCACTCCAGCGCTTATCATCTCGTCGAAAAGTCGCCATCGAATGAATGGGCTGTGGATGAATGCGCGGCTTTCGATATTTCCCAGAAGTGAGCTTTTACGCATGCTCGGGACGCGATTCGTGGACGCCTTACACACGCGCCAGATTACAGCCGTTATTGCTGACCCTTCTCTCGTTTTACCAAAATACCGAGCCATTGAAACGGGCGTTGACAAGCCTCGACAAAGGCCAATACTGGGTAGAAGAATGCAGTAGAATCTAGGATGGCAGAAACCTGGCCCGCTATGGTAATGATGAAGTGAACAGGAGAAGAGGAAACGAAAACTGAAGGTCGATTATTGTGGCGCACGTGCACAGCTGCTTGAAAGTGCCTATAGACAAGTATACGAAGTTGATGATTCCGAGGAAGCGAATTTTAGAGCGGATGGCGCGTTTTCACTTGTGGATTTGCGGGCGGATCCACGCAGGCGGAAAGTGATTTTGAAGCCGGTGGGCGAAATGGACTCGTCGCTGACGGAAAATCTAGACCGATTCAGATTTTACGCGAGCGACGAGCAAATTTCGCCACCCAGCTTCAAAATCCGCTCGTCGCCGGCGCGGATCCGTCAGAAAATGCGCATGTGTAAAGGCTGAACTTCGTGGAGGGAATATGCGACGAAGAACCGACGAACTACGCCCGGCACCGCGTTCGCTTTGCGCGCGGCGCAACAGCTACTCTTCTGATGCCACGCGTAGAGCGAACGCCGCCGGTGAAATGATTTTTCGAAATTTTTCCAAATGAAGACCCTAATTTATCTTCAATATTAATAGAGCCCGGTGCAGGAACCCGTTTTCGTTTTATTGCCTCCCGTTTTGCAAACACACAAAAAAATAAAAAGAAAAAGAAAGCTTGCGTCTGTTTTTCTCTTCGACTCGACCGGACTCGGCCACCAACATGTGCAATGTATGTCTTTCTACTGGAAACGTAAAGTATGCCTTTCTATCGAAAACTGAAGTTCTCCCAGCCGAGAGAGGGAGCCGCGACAGTTAAGCGTCGCGTTGCGTCGAAACGACGTTTTTACGTCGACGTTTCGACGCAAGGACGTCGAAACGACGTCACCTGTACGGAGGTTTCCATGAACACCGATTGCTTCGTAAAGCTCGTTGGTCCGCGACCCTTGAGTGACCTACGCCATGGCTATGGATACGCCGCAGCTGAGTGTTGTACAGCTTCAAAAGTTTCGGTATAGTAAAAGTATGGGCCTTGCTCCGTACGCCGGAACGCGGCAAAACTCGCCCGACGAAGGCTGTAGCAGTTCGGCGCCGGAACCGGCCGCGGAGGTGGGGTGATTACTCAGAACAGAACGGTAGGTTCACATTTCGGCTGCGAACACAAAACGCTAGAAACGAACCTCTCGTGATCTCGTTGACGCTGTGGCTTATGCAACCGGGTATTGAACTCGGTGATTTCCGTCGATGGTATTCATCGACAGTTTCATCGTTTGCGAGCGCAGTTCGAGTGACGCATTAATCGTATCATAAACGGGAGCTAAATTCAACTGACGTGCTCGGAAAAAAAAGGGGGGAAAAATGCTCTGACGTGTGGATGTTGCGGCTACTTTGCTAGGTAGCGCAAGTTACCGTCCATTACAGAAAGTTTCGTCCGAGCTCATTTATTAATCTACCTATTCATGCACTCAGCTTCGTTGCGAGCGTTCGAAGGAGAGAGTGTAAGATATAATCCGCTGTTATTTGGCAGCATTTTGTGCCATAAATTAGGATTTAGCCTTCCTAATATCACGTGCTAGTTTTCTTTTGATCCCACAAACCAGCTCCAGGGGACGAAGCGGAGAGGAGAGAGAATGAGAATCGTGACGTCACATGTATCGTCGGCCTCGTGGGCCGTGTTCAATATCGCACTTCTTTCCCAGAAACACGCCCATCCGTTAGACATATCACTGTTTGATGTTTTGGGGGTTTTGCATCGACCCGCCTATCGCTTCAGTCTTCTATTCTGAGCTCAAAATTTCGGTTCAGTATCCCCTTAAAGGAGCCATGAAATGATTTGTAAAATTCTTCCTCCTTAGCTTTCCTTCTTAACTCAAAATCGAAATGAGAAATCACGTGGTCGTGACGTAGTATTCCCCCAAATTCTATCACTCCAAGCTTCCACCGTGTATTTAAGTGCACCCTGAAACTTGTCATTCCCAAGTGATGATAAGTGCCGTCATGGTCCTCATTGGCCACGAACGCTAATCCAGATATTCGTCGAGAGATTGATTGTTGACGAGTGCATACGTCCGACTGACGCAGTGCTCCTGTCCAATGCGTGAGCTGGTGTCGAATGACGTGCCTTGGGTACCGCAGATGTATCAGAGTTTAAAAGCGGAGTGCTTTCGAAGGAAAGGAGGTACGAAATACTCCGCTATATTTTCTCATTTCCGTACCAAAAAGCAGCGGCTTTTGACTTCCTACCCTCTTTCGTTTGGCCGACTAAACGATATGCGATTAATAAAATCCCAATCTAAAATCATTTATTGCATTTCAAAATTCGTTTCATGGCCCCTTTAGCGCACCATTATAGATTCACTGACAGACGAAAACCGACTTGGCGTCCGCCTCATCGCCTTTCTGCCAACTCTTGGGACTTTGCCGAGAAAGCGTGGGGGCATCGATTGTCCTTGTACAACAGAGCAACCGTCAAAGCCACGACACCCGCAGGTCACAGAAGATGGCACACATATGCCTTGCATAATTGGCAGGGTGGAGAGAGTAGATCAAAGGAATGCAGTTTCAATGTGCACATTGGACTGAGTACGTATGTATCTGATTAAGACTCGTGTCGGCCACTTCCACAATAAGCTTAAGCTTCCATTAAATTCTTGCTGTACTTACAGAGGTCACCTTTCCTTTGAACTACCGGTTCAGATTGTTTTCCGAAAACGCAGCTTCAATATAATACCATTAGTAAAGTTGGTGAGACATATACCCGGGGGCCAGAATGTAAGTTTGTGACGAATGCAAAATGCCGTGTAATGTGAAACTTCACGGGCGGACAAGAAGCGAGCAAATACATTTAGTGTGGAACAGTTCTCTCCCATCGACATCATTAAAGTTCGGTAGCTCTGGAAGGAAGGTAATTGCAAATTAGTTACATTACTTTCTGAAAGCAATGCGTAATGTAATTAATTTTCGTGCGCTAGTCATGGTAATTGTAATGAACGATTTCGGGGTCGAAGCAGCTGTAATCGTAATTAAATTACATTTCCGAAGAAATTTACCAATGTATGATACCGTATTGTAGCGCCGAGACGCGCCCGACTCGCCCTTGACGACAGGAGTTCCGCTATACACTTGGATATGTAACGGAGTTTTGTTAAAATGTATTTCGAGTATGTATGCCGCGACGCTTTAAACTTGCGTGGGTCTCAAAGGGTCTCAGTCGGGAATCTAAACCACTTTTATTGAGTTTTTGTTTGCGCGGCAAACGTTTTGAAAATTTCGGATGATTCTCCCGAATCGATGTGGGAAGCTATTCTCTGGCCGCTCCGTACTAATTGCCCGTGCCACTTAATAGGTATAACAAAATACTGCAAAGGCCCGGTACGGCGGACAGGGCCAATCCAAATTGGTATGAGACGTCGTTGTCAAGAGTTTGCGAAGTTTAGCCGCTGGTTCTACTCGCAGTAAAATATCACTTTGATCTACGAGACGACACGTTGGGTGAAATGACATCATCGTCATTATCAGTTTAACACAGTGACGACGATATAGGTTGTGCGATCCCTTGAGACACGTTGCATTACATGCGTCACGTCGAACTTTGTGGGCTGTGGCACGCGAACGCTTGCTGCTGCTTCCTGCTGTTGTTGACGTATACCCAGCGCTCTAGAAAATGCCGCGGGATAGGCGGGGACATTTCCGGGAGTGTGGATTTTCCCTACTGGACTTTGCGTGTGCGTGCAGCGCCAATGCGGGGTGACGCTTCCGCTGAATCCAAAATGCGGGTTCCAGTAAGCGGTAGTGCCAGCTCACGCGGTATTCGTCCCAACTCATCAACCATCAAACGTGTCTTCTTTTAGCACTGATTAAGACACCCGTCAACCTAACTGCACTACGTCGTATCCGCTACCGCTGTAGCACTCGGCGATCCCATCTTTTTACGGGTTTTCTCGCGATGTTGTTTCTATGGGAACGATGAACGAAAGATTCCAAATAACGTAAAAAGGCCCCGACGTTTGGCGACCAGGTTATACGGGGATAACGATGATGACGCCTACTCTCCCAGGCACACGTTTATCCGTCGGACTCCTGTCCGCTAAAGTGAGGCCTGCCAACGCCACGGCGCCGTCATCCTTCTCGAGCGCCGACCCGGCGCGACAAGAGCTTTCCAGACGCGCCAGAACGCCGGAAACTCTTTCCCTTCTCAACGCTGAGGAACGCTCGCCTGGCAGGACCGCGCTGCCGCGAAACACCAAAAACCCGGCCGAGCGGGAATTCTAAATAGTCGATTTATAACGTGCGTGAACTTGACACAGATGCGGATTAATCACGCTTAGCGGGTGAACCGCGAAGAGAAACAAAGCTGGCGCTAAGCACTCCGGCCGGAGCGCGAGCGGGCTCCTGGACCGTGCGCTCTCGGTGGAGAGGAGGCGAGGCGGAGGACCCTGAGAACAAGATGGTGGCGGTTGATTTGTTTGCAGCACGTAGCGCCACGCGACCGTTAAGCGCGTTAGGCGTTAGGACTAATTACCGCCGCACTGCGCATTGTCTTTTTGCAGTCTACCGGGCCAATTACGCGCACGTAGCGCCGTCTGGAGAGCGAGGCGCCTTGACTAATCGCTGCGTCACGCTGCTTCAGCGGGAAGGGGCGGAGGGGGACCGAGTTTCCCCATTGTCACTGGTGTCTGGGCTTAAGAGTTCGTGGTCTCTTCGTCTTTTTGGGACGGGAGAAGAAAGTCCCCCCCTCCAGCCTTGAGGAAGACGGGACTAACCAGGCCGTAAATAGCCAAGAAAATGAAGCGGGAATCAGTGGGCACGCCGGGACCCGTTCGTTTCCCCGACATCTCGGAGAAGCAAAGAGGAAGTAAAGATGTCACGGACAGAACTCGAGGGCGGCCGGATTTGCTATGAATGGTTCCTGCCGCAGCCTTAGCCACCGTCGTCGGCGTGGCGCAGGTGTGCGCCGTGTGTCCCATTGTCTCGCGACCCCCCCTCCCTTGTTGTTTTCGGCGAGGTAATTTGTTGCCGGCGCGAGGCTCCGTCGTGAGTTTTACCCACTTGGCATCTCGGGGCTCGGCTGAGTTGCGGCCAGCTCTCCCCGGTGTTCTGAATGAGTCGCTCGAGTCGACTGGATAGCCGGAGTCAGTTGGTTTCCTAGGTGTTATATGCGAGCGGCCTACGCCCGAGGATTTGTGGGCATGTGCCTTTGCGCCGTCGACCGGCAAGTGGAGAAGACCTCGGTTTTGGTTGTATGCGGTTTGCCTCCTCCACAGCAGATTGAGCTGCTTCTTTTCTCCGTCGTTGCTTGGAAATGGGACTTCGGAATGATCCTCTTTCTATTTGTTTCTTCTGACTTGCCGAAACTGCATGTGCACTATGTTCTCGCCTCTTATATTTAGGATCGGGATGGTGCACATTGGTAGAAGCACTCACACTGTGTTGGTTGGGTATAGCTTGATATGCGTCTTCTAGTTATAGAGCGTGAGTTTGTAGTTTTAGTACCGAGTAACTGTCAAGAAGCTGATGTTTCCGAGCTTAAGCTGCGTCAAAATTTTGAAGCACTCTGATGCGAAATTTAGGCTATACGTCGGTAATCAGTGAACATATTCGACTGCTTCAAATATCAACCACCGAAGCATCAGCCATGAGAAGTTGCGGTCTTTTTTTTTCTTTTTTTATACGGAATAACACCGACTCTGGCCTCACTATGATAGTCGTTCTCTCGGGTGTATATATTATACCGCTGTTATGTAACTGTTGTTACTTTAGCAAAAACGCTAAGCTCATTCTTGGTTCACAAAATTCAATTTGTCAGAGTAATCGATCTTGACAAGCAGTTTGACATTTGAAGCTGTCGGCAACCGCCCGTAACTCCTCCTCCACGCGGTTGGACCTTAACTGTTTGTCATGTTTATAATTCACTATCGAAAATGTACCAAACACACACACACACAAAATAACAACATTGCACTGGGCGTTTGCTTGCTGGGTCCTACAGGAGGACGGAAGTATCCATGAGCAACTAACAATAGACTTGAGAGTGACTTGAGGGTTGTTGATACGACGACTGGAAGCGTCGGCAGGTCGGTCTTGTCCAGTTTGGCTGCGTGACCGGTCCCGATGCGGCGCGCTGAGCGAGACAGCGGACACCCGAAGTAGCAGGCAGGCATCAGCCCGCGCTTCTCGGCGGCTCACGCGTCGCGGCTGATTGACGCGACCGAAAGCGAGTTTTTATCCGGCTCACGAAGGACGGCAGCGAGCGCGTGACGAGCCGGGGTGTCCTTCCTGAACGCCAGCGACTAACGGGACCCGGACAAAAGCGCCAGCGACTGGCCGAAAGAGAGTGCGAGCCAGCCGCTCTCCGGAGCGGCCACAAAGACACCCAGACTTTTGTTCGACCCAAGGCCGGGGAGGCTTCGCAACGCGCAGTTGGGGACAGTCGGAAAGAAGCCACTTCGGGGCGTCTGCAACGCGGTCAGGCGGCCTCAGTCCAACAGACGCGCCTGGCTGCTTGCGCCCGCGCCCAGAGCGCGCAGGCGGCCAACGCAGAAGGGAAAAGCTTCTTGACAGCCAAATCGGCCTCCCCTGTCATTGGTCATCATTCCGAGACCTGCATATCGCTGACAAAAGGCACTGCGAGGCGAGACGAGCACGCATAAGGGCTGCGCAGCCAGCACACACACCCACGTACGAAAACGCGAGGCCCATTGTGCTCCGCTTACAATAGGAGGCCGCCGGACGTTCGCCAGGTTTGTCTTGCTTTTGGCGCTCGGTTTCTCTTACGTAATTCCTCGGGAGTTACGTCTTCATGGCTATTAGCGAGGCCCGTGCACCTGCGCGCTGCTGCCCCCTCCCCGCTCCGGAGCTGTTCTGCTTTCTCCTGTCGCCCCGCCGTGGCGGATCAGCTGATCTCGCTTCAAGATGGAGGAGGACGCAAATTGAATTCTCACGCGCTGCGACGGTCTAGGTCTAATGCCCGGTTGCTGATGACTCTCGTCAAGTCCTTCACTCCGGACGGGGGAGCAACCCAGACATTAGGGGCGTGTGACGTGTTTTTATCACTAGACGACGGCGAGCTTGTCACTTTCGTAAGACTCCGGCAGGGCAGCTTGTGACGAGGAGCGTCGAAAGAAGAGGCTTGGTCTTGAGCGCCTCGTTGAGGTATACGCTCCAACCTGTAACGGCCTGGCAGGCGGCGTCTGATTATTTGGGACAAGGAGAGTTTCTTACTAATCACTCGAGAACTTTATAAACTTTCCCTTTTTGTTCCATCGACCGGAACCCTATTTGTCAACTGCAGATTGCTGCAAAGCTCGTTAATTGGGTGTTTAGATGAGCATAATAGACTTTCAAGTTGGAACCTTGGTAATCGCGTTTTGGTTTTCGAATGGATTTAAATCCAGTTTACGATACTGCATGACATGGGAGACTCCGTACGTGCCTCATATTTTTCAACATAGTGCACAATGATAACTAAAGTACTCCTTAAAAATACATAAGTGGTTTATATAGTCTTTCTGTAGTTTGGATCGCCTTCGACCTCCCTTTCTTGTTTATGTTTCACATCTAGCGTCACACGAAAGCCAAAACTGTATACTAGCAAAACTTTATAATGTGGCGACGAACGGTGCGGCTATCAGAAGTCGTCCAGCGGCGAAATCTAGCGAACAGGAAAGCGGCGCTCGGGCGGAGGGAGTCTGGCGTCCATCCGTCCGGCGCGTCTCGACGGTGCGCGGACTCGGCAGCCGAGCCCGAATGCGCAGGCAGGCAGACAGGCAGGCAAAGGCCCAAAGCCGGAGCGACAGCAATCCGCTTACAGAGCCAACAAGATAACGCTCGGACGCACACCGCTTCTCGACGGGCGAGATCCGTCAAGTCACGACAACTTGACGGCTGCTCAGAGGCCGGGCAAGCGATGCGACAAACGCTGGCTGACAACCGCACGGCCGAGACGTGCTCGGAATACGACGTCCGCGGACGACGACGCCGGCCGGGCCCGCGCGTCAGGAGTCGTCAGGGAATCGTGATCGCACCGGCACAAGTCTGCGCCGCTTCTTCCCCACGGCCGGCCGTCGTCTCTAGCCGAATCCCTGGGGGACTCCGGCGATCAATCCATCATGAACTCTCCGGGCCAATGGGTGGCCAAGGGCTGCGCGGACAAGCCAACTCGCCGTGGGCCCACTTCGTCACTGCCACGCCGGACCGCTTCAGCCGGCCGCTTCATTGGTTCACAGCCTGGACAAATCCGTTCCCTAGAGCTGCCCATGTCCGGCACTGAGCAGCTATGAGGTGGCAGTCTTGAGCCGCGGCGCGTTTGGGGTTTTGAACCAAGTGGCAAAGGCCAGAAATTCCGTGTTCGCCATCTTTGGTTGAACGGCGTGGGCAGACAAGGGTGAAAGCAATATGCGACACGTATAAGGTCGCGTTCGCTCGCGCGGCCTGGTGTATATTTTTTTTATCTTTCCCTCTTGTGAATTCTAAATTATTTAGTTAAAACGCTCTTTCTTTACTGAGTGCTCCCGCACTATAATACCGGATAACTTTCGTTTCCAGTTTATAAGAATTAATTTAAACAAAACCGAATCCAGCAGTTGTCTCTTATCCTCTGGTGACACCTCATAGAAACGCATACCGAGCTGTGTCATATGGGAACCTAACTATAAGTCCAACTTCGGAAGCACTACTTCTCGTCACACGAAATACCTGTGGTGCGCAGCAGGCACCTCTATCATTTCGGCGTCTTTCCTCTCAAAACCCTAGAAAGCAAAGGGAAGTGTTCTTAACCCATTTCTAGTTCCAGCGTGACGGAAGCCATCCATCACAGCTCAGATCCTGTTGCTTCGATGGTTGCGATTTCCACAGATAGGACATGCGGCGACCACATTTTAAAGGTTAGTATAAAAAAAAAGAAAGAGTACGTCTGCGGAACGAGCTCTCCTTTCCACCTTCCCCTTCTGGTGGCGGGAGCCCTCGTTCTTCCCCGGTGGGTGGAGCAGCGTCTTTTGACGATGCACTCCTTCTCATTTGACCCATCAATCTCGCTGGAACATGCAATGTCCTCGGTCGGTGCAACATTGTGCGCCTTTCAAAGGCGCCGACGACTTAGATTTCGGCTCCCTCGCCACGCTTTTGCTGAATAGCTGGGCAAGGAAAGTTTCCAGAGAAAAAGAAAGAAAAAATAACGGCTGTGCGCCGTCGACCCTGGCGGCGGCCTTTTTTTTCTTTCTCTCGAGAGCTCGCTAGAAGGAGTAAAGCGCGAGAAAGGGGAGATGGCGGAAGCGGGTCATCTGATCAGTCAGCAGTTCTGAGCGAAAATCGCCCACCCCCTCACCATCACCTCTCTCGTCGGGAAGGCTGTGCTGTCTCCCCCCATTGAGAGAAAACGCGTTCATTCAAAGCACCTGCAGTCAGCCGAGGGAAGTGGACTACCAGCCTGCGCACGCGTCTCGAACGTTCTGGCTCAGAGAGCACGCTATGGAGCCTCGCTTTTTTCCTCGTTTCGTTTGCTGGGCTCTTTGTAATACACTCGTACCTTTTCTTGTTTTCTGTGTTACTGGCTTCCCGCGAGAGAAAGTTTGATTTGGTAGCTGGGTTTGTTTGAAGACGAGATTCCCTCGGTCTCCGCCCCTTTCTTTCCATTTCTTCCTTCTTTGGCCGCGCGCCGGCGGTTTGAGGACAATTTTCGTGCGGGATTGTACTCTGCTTGATTTCTTTTTATTTATTTTTGCGCGCGTCTATTGACGGTTTCGTTTTGATTGATGCGCAGGTAGTTGAGTTAGTTCAATGGACGATCTCGTGTTGTTCCTGTCCCTGGTTCAGTGGCAGTCTTTGTGCGAGGTTAGTTTGCGTACAAAGGAACCGCCGTACGCAATATTGTATATCGATGCATCCTTCGGTCTTGTTGTTCGACACTAGCGCATCGAAGTGCATCCGGTCCGTCGGCGGCGAGGAACACAGTCTCCTTCATCTGGACGAGATCGACCTTTCGAGGGCGTACAATAGTGAGCGAGCTACTGCTTCGTGCTTTGCAGCCATTCCAAACATGCCAGGTTTTTGGAAAGATGCGAAATATTTGTGGTAAGCCCAATGTGTACACACACCCCTTGCTTAGATAGTTCTTCACTATATCCTAAATTGCTAGTAAAATGTTTTTATTTTTCTTGGAGTATTCACAGTCGTGTTTTTTTTTGTTTTTGTTTTTTTTTTCTTTTTTTTAGCGGTTACCTTGTTTTTGAGGAAATATGAAGCAAATGTTCGGGAGTTCAATAAAACTAAATATGGTCTGTGTTTGTTTATACAGCCGAAAGTTAGTCAGCCCCAATGGGCGTCTTGTGTCTCAGCTGTAGATGAGCGATTGAGCCAGTGCAGGACAACCGCCAGCCTGGGGTCTTTAACGTGCACCACGTAGTAGTAATACACGACCGCACGCCGGTACGATGCTCCTTGAGATCCGAATTGGCGGTGGTGGGAATTGGATCGCTGGGTCCTGTAGCGCGAGCTTTCGCTCAGCCACCGATCCCCCTTTCGCCCCCCCCCCCCCGCCCCCCCCCGCCCCCCCTTTTTTTTGGGGGGGGGGGAGGGGGGGAAGGGGGGAGGGTTAGTGCGAGAGTTGAAACAGGATAGCCTTCAGACATAGCTCGAACATATTTAATTAAAAGCATTCAAATCACTTTAATTAGTTACAGTTTGTGAAGTAAAGTAGTTTTCAAGCGTCAATAGCATTTGAAAAACTGGATAAATAACTTTCGAAAGTCATGACGTGCTCCAGAGCCTGCATAGGTTGTAATTCAATTTAATTCAATATTTATTTGATGAAGTGGAGAATATATTTCTATATTCTGGGACCGGCTACTTTAAACTCAAGAAATGGATAGGATGCAGTATATATGAACTACAATTATAAAATACGTACATATTGAATAAGTAATGCACTGAACTATACACATGCACATAGAAATCAGAAGGACTTACACATGTTTTAGAGATTACGTGATAAAGGCATGCGTACAATAAATTACAATAATTATGATGAGATACAAAATAAAATAAACATCATTCTAAATATTAAAATAAAGCACGCGCATTTTTTATGCTATATTGCTTATTATTTGGCCGCTATTTTAGTGTCATAAAAATCAGTAAGGTTAATGAACGCTTCGGTATTTTAACGTCAGGCCAAGGGCTTAACAGTTTGGCCGAATAAAAAAAAACTATTGTATAGTGTGCTTAGTCCCACCTGTAATCAACTTCGCCACTGACCGTAAATGGGGTAGTCCATGATTGTGTGTATAACGTCTTCCACGGGATGGCCGCACGTGCAACTCGGTGTCTCCATTTGTCGAATCCGGTCGAGAAAGCTGCCAGTGTACGCGTCTTCAAGTCGGAGGCAATATAATAAATTAACATCTTAATAGGTCTAGTTGAGTAAATGTGAACTGAACACCGAAGATTTGGATCAACCAAATGAAGTAGGCTGTCTTCGGGGATGTGATCGAACCACGTGTCGTTCACTCTCGCGCAGACGATGAATGCATCTTTTGGCTTCACTTATTGTGAAAGGCGTGAGGTGTATGATTGTTACTTGAATACGCAACGGTGGCTCTTTGGTCTGCTTGAGTATATCCTGAAACACGACTATTTCCAGGAACCCATTCAAGGTGTATCGTGTTGCCAAATTCTATGGCATTGAAGTTCTTCCCCAATTCGGTACTCAATACGGGTGGAACCAGCTGAACAATGAAGGAATGAGAAACAGAAAAGACAACCAGTCGCTGGACTACCAACTATTTTAATAAATCGTCCTCCTCTTCTACTAAATCGTATGCGTATACTTTTTTTTTTCAATTTCCCTGCTCAGTATAATTGGAAATATGAAAACGAAAACACGATTAAAAACAATTGATAAGCATAAGATCTAGTAGAAGTGGAGGACGATTTATTAAAATAGTTGGTAGTCCAGAGATTGGTTCTCCTTTCTGTTTCTCCTTCCTTCATTGTTCAGCTGGTTCCACTCGTAATGTATCATAACCAACTAGCTCAACTCATTCCCGTAGTCGGTACTGAAGATACTGATTTTCACTACGACTGTTCATTGTCTTAAAAGATTGCGAAGCTGTCTTAGAGTCACTACATTTTACCAATGAATTCGCTGCTAAACTATACTTGATGCATATTGCAGCCGCTAATACAATATCACTGTAGTCGAAGAGGCAGGGTATGGCAGCTGAAAGTATGGCCAATGGTTCGAGCTCGGTTATCACAAATGCTGCTTTTGATCCGTCGCTTGTGGTTGATCCATCACACGTGAATGGCATCATGGTAATGCTAACCGATGATCTTGCTTGCATGCCTGGAATGTTCAGGTTGCTATCCAGCAATAGAAGCGTCCGTGGTGGCTTTTGAATGTCTCGAACCAAGTCTTTTTCTTCAAAAATACACAAGGGAACAGAATTCAATTTTGAGAATGTTTTTGCTCTTTTTGCAGAAAATATGACTAAAAAAAGGCCGCATGGAAAGTTGAAAGAAATTACGGCACCCCTCCCATGGGTTCTTAGGGTAGTCACATGCGGCTCTCCTGTTACAGCGAGTACGAGCGCGCCGTGCATTGTATCTATTGAGGCTCCCCATCTTGGTCTTGTAATGCAAGAAAGAACATTAATAATACAATTGATTCTACGCTCCAACATATCTATGTGCCTGGACCAATGTTGGCGGTAACGCGCTACAAGTAACGGCTTACCTGTAACGCCTTACTTGTTTTGGTAACGTAGTGACGTACTCGTTACTTTTCAAAACAGTAACGGGTAACGTACTTGTCTTACTTATTTCAAGTAACGTGTAATGTAGTTACGTTCCTCCTTACTTCTTCCCAGAACTTAAAAAATTACACCTCAATTTTTTTTGTGCGTTTGTCGTAAAGTCATGTGAGGTTTTGTTTTGCGTTTCCTTTGCGCTTTTTCTTGTGAGTATTTAGGTGAAACAGTAAAAAAAAAAGCAATTATGTTTAGTTTCTGCATGAACATAATGTTTCCTTAAAGGAGCTGTGCAACAATTTTTGTACTGTGCACTAATACCGCTTAAAGCGGATCCCTAACGTTAATGACCTATGAAACACGCGTTCGTTTTTCACCCCACGCAATAGAAGTCCCAGAAAAAAATTCAAGAAAAACGAGCAACGTTCACCCCCTCAACTCGCAGCCAGAACAAGCGGCCACGTGATCTGGAGCCGATTAGATGCCGCCAGTGTTGATCATAGCCACGCGCTGGGGTTGGCAAAGCGCAGGACACGCGCTGAGTTCCAGACATTGTTATGGCTCGGCTGTTGTCGTCGTTGCAGCGATTGGACACGGGTCACAACCCGAATGCTTCTCGAGCTAGCAATTGTCACGAGCCCAAGTCGAGTGTCCACGCAATGCTTGGGTCCAATCTATGAACCGCATTCAAATATCGTCACTTGGGTGTACTGCGATCCCCGAGTTACGTCATGAAATTTTGCAAAGGAGAGATTGAATGAAAATGATCGCTTTTGTCCTTGAAATTACACCGCAACAAAGGCGTTTCTTGGCCAATGGCGTTGCGTGTGAGTATCCTTGAGTCCCAGGTGTGCCAGTAAGCTCGTGTAGAGAGAAAAACATTCCAATTGAATATCGTTGCACAGCTCCTTTTTAAATGTGGCGCTTATGCATACGTGTACCGTCAAAACAGTAAAACCTGTTAATTCATAATTTAAAAAAAAGCAACGCAGTAGTAACGTACGTTACTTTTAGCGGTAACGCGCTCCTTTTATTTTGAGGTAACGTAGGTCAGTAACGCGTTACTTTTATTTGCGAGTAACGAGCAACATATTTCATTACTTTTTTCGGAAACGCCTACAACACTGGCTTGGACTAAGTCAGAGATTGATCCACTATGACGCCGAAATACACATAGGTTTGAACCCGTTAAGTAGATTCTCCTTTTATGCTGAGTTCAAAGCCAGGAAGCCTTTTTCAGTGTATGGCATAAAGGCTGAGCGTTCCATTTCTCGTTCTCTTATAACAATGTAGATCGTGTCTAAGCCAATTTATATCATGTTTTTTTTTTTTTAGAATATCTGGTGACGATCCTCTGATCCAAATACAAATATCGTTCGCATAAATGGATATCAAGTTATGAATTTCTGTGGTAACAGCGCCATAGCAATGCTGAATAAAGCAGGGCTTAGTACGCGACCTGGAGGTACTCCATGGTGCAGTTCATGTTGCATGCTCGCGCCATTGTTTGTGATCACTACGATTTTCCCATCGAAGATACTCTTACTCAGCGAAGTATCCGCCCGCGCACACCATGACGCACAATTCCTTCAAGGACATGTGCATGTCTAATTTCGGTGTCGAATGCTCGACAAATGTCTAGAAATACTGCAGCTACATGTTCCCATGGCTACGCTCGTATTCCACACGGGTAGTTAGGTCTAAGATTCCGTCCGTCGTGCATCTCTGCGGTCGGATGCCTGTTACTTTCTCAGGAGGCGCTTTGCAGGTTTTTAACCGCCAGTGTAAGCAGAGATGTATGATCTTTTCAAGGAGTTTACCGACGCAACTTGTTAGACTTTAGGATGGAATGAATCCAAGCCCAATGGTGATTTTCCTGGTTTTGAGAGTGGCACGACTTTTGCTAACTTGCATGCCTCGTGTATTTCCTATTTCCAGATTTTATTGTTGACTTCCTGAAGACCAATCCTGGCACCAGGGCCAAGATTTGCTAGTGTATTATACGTTAAGTTCTAGAGGCAATTACCTGTCGATTTTCGTATGTTGCGGAACGCACAATCTATTTCATGCACATTGAAATTAGTGTAACTCTGTGTGCACCGAATGTACTTACCTCGTGCTCAAATGCACGCGTCGCTGCTTCGCGAGATGAAGTGTATACTGCTAAGATGATACAGCGTCGATTTGTAGTGCTAATATAGGACAAAATTCATTTGAAATCGGAAACCTCGCAGAAGAGCTAATGCACGGAGATGTTGCTTTTGGGTCAAGAGGCGGACGAACAGAACAAAGAATGTCCCCTTCGGGATAGGCGGGGAAGGAGTTAGAGTACTCCGGAAATTTCTCCGTCGGTGGACTGACAAAATTTGCAGTTCTCGTCACATAACTCCGCAAGTATTCTGGGCCTCGTTATATTCCTCAACACGACTAGACCTTCGATGCGGGCGTCCGACTCTACACCTTGTTGACCGTCGCTTTTTTTCTTAATTTTTTTCTTTTTTGAAATATATATTTGCCGCTAAAGCGACGTGTCTACTCGGTATATAGCGCAAGGCGCGTTGCTCCTTTGCAGTTGTGTAAACTTGAGATTGCAAATTCATCGGTTTCTGTTACATCGGGAATGCTAGAAGTGTTAAAATGTCTAAACATCTGTCAATTTGTTATTTGTGCTCGATCTTGTTGTCCACGAACATACAGGTACAGGTGTTGTACGAGAATGGGAAAATAGTCACGGATAGGGTTTCACTGTCTGTATTCTATGTCACCCGAGATGAAATGTGGGGAGAATAGAAGGTGAAGTTTAAAGAACTAGGATACGTAAGGCCACGGACGAACGTTTGCGACCCGTCCTTAAGAACACGTATGTTGTTCTTGTCCACATATTCTCCATTAAGGTTCCCACGTTGGTCGCGGTGATCACTTCTCCACAAGATATGGTGACCGTTGAAGACTCCGCATATGATGAAAGGTCCAGGTAAATGACTCAAGAGTTCAGAAAATTCATACTCGGTCAGTGGTGTCTTATGTTCGATGTTCACGCCTGCAATACTGAGCATGTACTTTCCGTACTATACTTTGAGAGAAACAAATTCTGTAACGTTGGTTGTTGAAGAAAACAACAGCACAGATACCAGATCTTTTGGTATCACTAGCAACAATCAATTTTGACCTTGTGGACGAGATGATTTATATAGTACATAATTTGAGAGGCGAAACTGATTATTTACATGTGATTCTGTTAATGCAAGTATCGGAATATTGTACTGCGCTAAAAAATTCACGAAAATCACCAAACGTTTTTGCCATCCATTGGTAGTCCACTGAAATATCCCTGCGGGACTGTATATGTTGGGCATTGAAACACTCTTCATTCATAGATGCACGTAATGATATTAGCAAATTTCCTTTGTGAATAATGCTGTTACCCCCGGAAGAGTGCTGGCTAGAGGTACAATGTCCAGTATGGCCCTGAAAGCCGTAAAAAGCATAGGAACAAGTAAATACTCAACATCATGTGAACTTCGTGTATCGAAATATAAAGCATGGTGCTCTTTTCGAAGCATAGCATGCCTTCGCTTGCCCGATGCTGGAACCGGTGAGATATTCCGTGGTCTCTTCTGTTGCGGTTTCACCGGAAACAGTCGAGCTTTGGTGTTGGACTAGAAACAGACATGTTGCTGTTGTTTTACCACGTCCGGGTACGACAAATGGTGAGAAAGTTTAGATATCTGGAGGCCTTAAGTTGGTGGTCAAGCTGGCTGAGGAGGGAGTGGAGAAGGACGAGAAGGTGGCACAGAAGGGGGTGGGGGGATAATTACCTCCAGGTTTGTGGAAAGAGAACTATTGCTTTTGAAATTTATCGGTCCATTCAGAATCTCGTGTTTTCTCGCTTTCAATGCTGGCTTTTTATGAGCACCGCGTGAGAATGAGGCACAGTGCCTACCTCCACAAGTGGCTCGCGTTGGATTGGTTTTGTTCATGCGTTCATTGTAGCTGTGTGGTTCAGCACACTACTTGCACCTATGTTGACCGTGACAATGTCTTGGAATGTGTCCGTGTCGTTGACAGCGAAAACACTGAAGCGGGGTTCATAAGTATTCTACCACAGGATGAATTGTGAGTCTCAATATAACTCGGGAAGGCATTTTGGTGATTTGGTGGAAAGTGAAACAGAGCGGTTTCTGTTGGCTGTCGCTCCATGCTGCCATCTTCTTTCCTTGAATAAGCGACTTGACGCTGGACTGCAACGACACCTCGTTCAAATTTACGAGCAATCCATAGTCCGAGTATTGTATTTGGATGATGTTGATCTTGCCAACATTCCGGCTGTTTGACTCGGAGACGGTCACGGACACTTCGATTCCGCTATCGTGCCATCTCTTCTAAAGCGTGGGACTAGTATCTTCTCCTCCGACACTACCATAACCTCTTTAGCGATTATGTTTGGGATTACGGTCCCAAAAGATGCCCCCTATTTTTCTTTTTTTTTGGTTGAATCATCAGCGGGATCTCAACCGGGCGATTTATCCGCACAGTTACTTGCGTGAAGACAATATTGCCTTATTCTGCGGTACCTTTATCATTATGTAATGAGTAGCTGGATGTCTTCTCCTCCATTTGTTTCTAAAAGGATTGAATGCTTTGTTTCTTTGATGGAACGATCTCACTAGCGCCCTTGGTCACCATTAGTGGTTCTCGTATGGCTCGACGTAGTTGCACACCGGAAACTTGACTTATGATCGTGACTTGTGGTCGTGACGTCATCCATGATCGAGCCCGGAGTCAGCGTCTGAAGGGTCGTGTCATTGAAGCGGAGCGGCTCTGTCGCGAATGGTCGCTTTTCAGACGTCACGGTTTCCCCAGCAGGAGCCCCGCAGGGTTCAGTGATTAGAAGAAACGGTAAAAATAGCCCAAGCGGACAGAAATATGTAAAAATTCAAGCTTAGAAAAAGAGATACTTAAGTCCGTGCGGCTATTCTAATCGTCGTCCAGAAGCTGTTATTCCTGCTCTACAGTAGGAGAAAACCACCCTTCATTATTTTATAGTTTGTTGCAGGTTAAAAAAGCAGGTCAAGCTCTTCCTACAAAGCCTTCCACTCTTTAAGCTTTAGGAGAGCGAACACTGGAGAGGAGGTGAGTGGAGGGGAGGAAACCATCATGGCAAGCAGAGATCTCTACGGGAGGGGATTGTCCTGCTTTTCTTAACCTACAACATACGATAGTTGAGTTGCCTTTCAATAGCACGCACATGAGATAGAAAAAAACAAAAGAACCCCAGCACACAGGGTACCGTCAGCTCCGTCAAGAACAAAGTCGCGAATGAAACGGAGATGTACAAAGTGTTACAAAAAATATATATATATATATTTTTTTTACCGCAAAAATAAACTAGGCGTCGCCGGACGCTCATTCTCCGCCCAAAGGTGGCACTAGGGGTCAGAACCTGATGCCAAAGTTTCATCCCTAACGGGCACCTTATTCAAAAGTTATAAGTGATTCTCTGAAAATTTCAATGCGGAAATGGAGCCCATTTTTGCCCATTTTCGGTTTCTGGTGCCCATAGAGCCCCATGTATTCGAAACTCCGTGGACCACCATTTTCACATTAAACTTTTTAGAAAATAACTTATACTTTTTGAATAAAGTATCGGATCGGGCTGAAACTTTGCCATCTGGTTGTGACTTCTAGCGCCACCTTTGGGCGGAGAATGAGCGTTCGGCGATGCCTAGTTTATTTTTGCGGTAAAAAAAAAAACCTGTA
Organism: Ixodes scapularis; assembly: GCF_016920785.2. Classification (NCBI taxonomy): domain Eukaryota; kingdom Metazoa; phylum Arthropoda; class Arachnida; order Ixodida; family Ixodidae; genus Ixodes; species Ixodes scapularis. Next base: position 26,108,681 of record NW_024609884.1, on the reverse strand, counting down.
GTTTTATTGGGTTTTTTGTGACATTTTGAACATTTACCGACGCTCTCTCGTTCTGCAACCGTTGTTGGCCAAATGCCTTTCGCGTCTAATGCGAGAAAGTGTGGCAGTGTGCCACACTTCCCTCGACGCGCCAAACAGTTGAACACCAGTCTTCAGACCCGGACCATCCTTACCCCTTACCTGCTACATCGGTTCCGTCAGCACAGCAGCAGCCACCGCGAAAAGGGCAGTAGTGCTGCTACCACCAGCCTTCTTGGTACATGCGCATTGTGCCATAAAAACGCTGATCTGGGGCACCTGCATGCTCTGGGACTGCCCGTTATATTGGGGGCCCGGACCCGCACCTTGGCTACCATCCAGAAGAGTTGCAGGCCCACCTCGCTGCACGCCTGGGCCTGCCCGGACCCCTCCTTCCCCAAAGTGACCGCTATCGAACTCTGGCGATCGCTGCTCGCGTACATCCAGGACCCTGCAGCTCCCCCTGTCGGCACGCAGCTTCGAGGCTCTCCACCACTGAGCCCAGACAAAACACCAAGCCTGAAACTACCGTACATCTATCCTCTGACGCCGTCGCACCAACCGGGCCAACAGAGAAGAATGGTGGCCCCGTGTCTCCCGCTCCTGTACCCTAAACCCTTTCACCGCAGCATTTCTTAATGCAAAAAAGTTAAATAAACGTTCCTACCTACCTACCTTCGTTTTGTAGTTAGCGTGGAACGCTGTCAAAACTGCTGTCGCGAACCTGTGTCTCGATTTAGCGCTTGATTTGCACAACCTCTCGTGCAAAAAAAAGAAGCAAAATGAATCCAAGCGCTCGTTCCCGTGGCTTTGACAGCGTTGTACGCTAAGTATGACACGGAGGGTGACGTAACTCATCCGCCCCGCCCACTCGGGTCTTCTCACGCGGAGTGCGCGCGAGTCCCACGAGCGCCATCCCGGCCGGCGGCGATGCATTTGCAAACTCCGGGTCGTGTCCCGAACACGGCCCATTTCGCCCGGCGGCTGATGAACAGCGGTACCTGAAGTTGCGCAGCGGCGGGTGCTGCCGATGACGCGGCGAGATTTATCGGCCGGGCTCGCGGAGCGAAGCGTGTGGTGCATGGAGCACAGCTCTCGCGTGCGCGGGCAAACGGGTTTCCCGGATATCACCTAACAAATGGCTGTCCCCGCCAAGGAGCGGCCCGATCTGCGAGCTCATCTTTCAGGATGTCGAACTAGAGAGTTGGACGGCCGTTTTGAGGTCGCCGAGCTGGCTGCTGCCACCGAGTCCGACCGACCCTCTCTCGCGGGACTTGACGGCGTCGCGGCGTCAGCTCGTGCGCTCGACCGACGCTGCCAGGCGTAGCGCCGGGTCCTCCCTGTCGCGTCGCCCGCGTACAGGCTATGTATGCCCTGCACCACTGGTTCCAGCTGGACGCGATACGCTGGGGGCTCATCAGATAGCGAGGCACCGGAACGCTTCAGGAGACCGTTGTGGCGACGGTACCTGGAGAGCGTTCGCCGGCTGAGCTCAGTCTAAGGGCTACTGTCACCTTCCGGCCGGGGGCACTCTCAAGCCACGTTTCAGCTCTCAACTGCGAGTTTGAATGGGTCCCCTGGGCAAGGCAGTGTGGCGACCGTAGAAACGGCACTCGGACTAATAACCCAGAAAATCCTCGTAGAGATAAGTGGTCCGGGACGTTCAAGGCCCCTCTGTTTCCTTTGTTGCCTTCACGTGTTCCCTGTAACGGTGTGATTTAAACAGGAACGGTAATAACACCAACCTCAACCTCGGCTATGCGTTCTGTCGAGAATGTGAGAAACAAAGCTATATATTATGCTGCCCTCGGCTCCAACCAGGCACTTCCTACTTAGCAATTGTAATTGTGTTGTTTGTATGTTTATACCGCCGGAAGTTAGTCAGCCCCAGTTTGCGTCTGGTGTCTCAGCTATAGATGATAAATTTAGCCAGTGCAGTACAACCGCTAGCCTGGTCTCCTTGACGTGCACCGCACAGTAGTGATAGACGACTACACGCCTGTACGATGCTCATCAAAATAGAAAAGAACAGGGGTGGGAATTCAGCCCAGGATCCCTGGGTTCTGCACCGCGAGCTTTTGCTCCACGTGCTCCGAGCTGGTGTGCGCTAGCCCACTCGGCCACCGATCCCCCTTGAACGTCCTACTTCAATATACAAGAAGCTACGTTTTCCCACCCAGGGAAAAATCAGCCCGAGGTTATGTCCATGTGCATACTATACCGCTGCCACTAGCCATAACTGTCAACCTGACTGCTGTGTAAACGACCTCTCAGACGAGTAAGAGGCCCTTAGAATTCGCGGTGGTTTCTGCTTCCCTTAACAAGGAGGACTACTCCGACTGGTCGCCCGAAATGCCTAATCGTTGAGTCCGTTTGTCACCCAGCGAACACAAAGGGAAGAGTAAACTAGAAAACTTCCAAAAAGCCGTTAGGACCAGCCATCGCATCCTTTCGGGCGGGTTACCTACATCGAACAGGGACAGTGACGCCTCAAGTTGCGTAAACAGACTGCATATTTACTCCATAGTTTCTGCCAGACCTCTGATATTTTCGCAATACACTGTCCCTTGACCACTCGGGCTTCGAACATTAGAATTGGTCCTAATTTCGTGGTATAGATCGCTGTAACGGAGCGAGGAAGCCACAAAAAAGGGTCGAAGTTCAGTCGCGGCAGGCCTACACCTGCACCTTCGGCTCGTCCGCGACTCCTGCAGACATTCTTCCGAAGCAGGCCCGAGGAGAGACTCCCTCCGAAACCCGGAGCGGCGGCAGATTAGCACCTCGGAACTATTCAAACAGCGATCCCTCTTCTGTAGACACCGCCTCGTTGGGGGACCTGAAAGGAGCAAGCTGTTGTTTACGCTTTCCCGGGTTTCCTGCAATATTTGGCTTGGCCGCGCTCTTCTCCCTCGAGTCGGCCCGGCTTTGGTTCGCTCAAGGAAGCGGCTCTTCCGGAGCTGTTGGCACGACCCGCCGCTGCCTCGCCGAGTGTCCGCTGGGTGGCGCCGTTCTTGCACGTGGGCTGCCTCTTGACAGATTGGTCCGGATCGCAATCCGTCAATGACAGCCCGAGAGACTCCGAGGCAGCGTCTTGGATTTAACGGTTCGCCGCGGTGCCTAACTTCTTTTTTTCTCCTTAGATTTTTTTTTTATGCGTCCTTTTTAACGCAGAGGACGAGCTATTTTGAGTGGACACTGTCGTAAAGCGTGCTAATTATAATGAAGCTTTTTAAAGACGGCTCAAGGTTCTTCAGAGCATTTTTCGCTTCCTGTCGAAGCCAACGGAATGGATGGAATGTTTGTCGCCCGCTGACAAGGGGTTCCGCCTTGAGGCGAGGCGCCTGTTTTGAATGCTTTTTTAGATTCTCGTGTGGTAGAGAGTAGGCACATGTGCATTTTATGATTGAAAGCTCTTATGCTGTTTCGAACAGTTGCTGCCATGCAACCGCTTGGATAAATAAATGAATTGTAACATTCTTCCCACGCGGCAGCGCTGTCGGAAAACATCTCGGTGGCTATAAGCTAGAACACTAAGACGATAGAGCCCTAGTGAGGCTCGATCATGTTAAGAAATGTATCATACAATTCACGACTTGAAGCTTGCTGTTTTGGAATGGGAGTTTCATGTTGGAGTATCCAATTTCTTTTAGATTTATCGAAGCAGTTCCTGCTCTGCAAGATCATATACGAAGAGGCGTTTGTACTAGACCCCGCATAGAAGTGACTGCCTTCGACAAGGTCGGTTCTTCCAATGTCGTTAAAAGGGTTAATGAAAGAGCGCTATAGCAAAGCCACAATCCCTTTTCTGGGACTGTTCTGAAAGCAGCTCGAATTGTAAATCCACTTCCGGAAATGTAATTATGTTTCTCTGAAAAAAAAAAAATAAAAAGCCGTTTTGCGTAGAACACTAAGCTGGGTACGATAACCACCGCACAGATTGACGATCACTAAACCGAACGCTTTTGTGGAAGTCCGTAAAACGCCTCTGTGACACACAGCTGATGCGGGGACTGTCGCAGTCGTTGACGGCTGGGGGAGGATTTTCCTCGAACCCAATTTCAGACGAACCGCTGCGGGGAGCCTCACTTCCCTAATCCATTTTCGGGACGGCTGACCGCCGCCTGCGCGACCGCTTGCACCGTCCGCGCGACGGCTTCGTGTCTGTCAGCCTTGACGGACACGTTGGTGGTGTGCGGCGACGGGGAACTGTCAGCCTCTTCTCTACACTGGCCAGCGCAGGGGTGCGGCCGCACACGCAGACTGGACGACCGATCAATCGAGAGTCTTTCTCTTTCCCCCCCGCGTTTTCACATATGCTCACGCCGTGCGCGAAACACAAAGGCATCGGCTCAGGTCGTTTGTTTTGCGGATACAGCCGTTATTGACAAAGTCTCGCAGCGGATCACGGAGTTTGCTCCATGTTTCGTGTAAGGTATAGGGTGTACGGTCATGACCCGCTGAATTTAGCAGGAAATGGTTCCTGCTAAGTTTTTTCGTGGGGAGTTACAGTGTAATGTGATACAGCGACGTTACGCGAAGCGTCTTCGCCGCTAAAAATATCTGATAAAATTTACCGCTAAGTTTTTTGTGAACTAATATATCGTTGAATTTATGACGCCATGTAACGCTATGTGAAACCGTGACGTCACCTCACATGATGTCGTCACGAGAAGTGTTTCCGGGCTACCTTAAGGGGGAAATGTTGACGTCACGTGACAATGAAATCTTTTCGTCTATGCCAGATTTTGAATGGTGGTGGAGAAGAATCACAGTCTGTGTGCAGCGCTTCGGCTGCCGCTTCGGTTTATCTAAAGAACATGGCAAGGAACTGGCAATTTTTTTCTATATGCTCGAGAGAAAATATAGTCCCGGTATTTTAGAGCGAGGAATTGAGCGATTAAATGGGCTTAATTCGGCTACATTTTTTTTCCCCAGCTCCTACGCTTAAACATCACCACGAAACTTATAACTATAAACGTTCTCACTGTCCCTGTTATGTCCCGTTTGTCTTTCATGTACTATGTAGGCCTCAAATTGCAGCGTACGGAAGGATACGTGAGCAGGTGTTTGTTAGGTAGTTGTTTCCTACAAGCGCGTGAACGCGTCCGCCTGAAAAGCGTGCTGCTCCCCGTCGCTTTGGAGCATTGGGGAGAAAACATGCGGCGGAAGCGACTTCAGCACGCTGCTTGCTCGATATCGCGGATGGATATCACTTTCCCATGACTCCACATTCGAGAAGAGAACTTCACGCCAAACTGAATATATAGAAATCGTTGAAATTTTGAAATAAACAAATGCCCGACCCAGCTTAATTTTTTTTTTCCTTTCTTTCTTTTCTTTTTTTTTCAACTTTCGGTCAAATACACTGAAACCTTCGGTAGAATTGAGGGTTCACTCATAGTGAGAGGCTTTGGTTGAACAGTGATGGCGCTACGTACGGGGATCAATTATTTCAATATCTGAGTATTGCCGTTTAATGCGAGCAAAATTTTCTTGCGGCTGCCCTCAATGCCTTAATGTTTGACATGTCTCGTTTTGACAGTGCGCAGGTTGTTTGTTTTAGATTGATAAATAAGCGAAGATGCTTTAAAACAAAATGCACTGCTAATACATGCCAGCACACAGTCCTTCATAAAACTCCCCCAGACTAGGATACAAACAAATGAAAACAAAAATTGAAGTCGAACTGTAGTTTTTCTTTAACTTCAATTTCTTTTCTTTTTCCTTTATCGAAATGTTAGGAACTTTTGCGACATAGATAACTTCCACTAGCTCGCTTAAACCCCTACTCCCTTTTTGTCAGCACGCGGTGTTTTGTCGGCAAGACAATTCTTTAACATTTCGCTGCAGGAATGTAGAATACAAGTGTCTCTAAGGAGCTCTGATTTAGATTGAGGTGTTCCTTAATTGCGATCAAGCCTCTGAACATTGCGAAAGCGTTTGGAAAGTCACTAAGCCACACAGTAAACGTTTGATTAGCACGAAAGGGTGGATTAGGGCTTATTGCTAACTATAATCTAGCCTTCTTTTCTACACCATTTTGTGAGGTTTGACATGTCTCGGTCTGACCATGCCGTTGGCTCATTCGTGACACCCTATTCTACCAGCCAACCACGACCGTACAATGTGTTTCTAACTAGAAGGCGATTTGTTTCCATGTCGTAAGAGCGGTGCTGTCTGAATATACACCTACGCAGATGATGATCATAAAACTTATCATTAACGGAAATGAAAAAAAAAACAAAAAAAAAACAGTGAGAGAGATACAAAGTGGTTCTCCGGTTACGCATTACGCAACAAAACGGAAACTTGGAATTCATACTTTGGTAAAAGTTCCATAATAAGTTACGTTTTGAACTCAAAGAAAAAAAAGAAAAGACATCGAGGGGGAGCAAACCGGAACGAGTGCTGACGAGATTGCGCATGCGCGGAGCCGCGCCTTCGTTGCACCGCGTTTCTTTTGTTCGTCGCCAGAGGGTGTTCATTTTCTTCGCTCCTCATTTCGTTCTACACTTTGCTTTTGTTTTGGGAGTTGACCGATTGTCGAAAGCACCTCACAATGCCATTTCGGCTCTCCTTTGCCCGTCTTTTTTTTCTTCGTCTTTTTTTCTGCTTCTTCTACTTCTTGCTTTCATTTGCTCTAATAACGCAATGCAAAGCGTCTTTTGTCTCGACGCTCGCTTGTGCACGTCGTTGTCGACGACGAGTCGTGCTTTCCCGTGTCGTTGTGAGCGCAAACGCCGCATCGCTTTTGTTTGCGTACCCAACGCGACGGTAACTCCGTCAAGAGTCGCCGCTTTGTTTTCTACCGTTTTTTTTTTGTGCGTGTCTGTGTATGTGTGTGTGTGGGGGGGGGGGGGGGGGGGAGGGGGTGCGACGGCACGTTTGTAGCAGTATTCTTCAAAGCTTGCTCTCTATCCGAACTAGGGGAAGAAACACAATTTGTTTTGTTAGCCGCGAGTGAACGTCTCTGAAATCTCAGTCATTGTTCTCAATCTCGGGAGGTGGTTTCATTGTGCCCCCTCCTCTTTTTGAACGTGCGTACTTTTTCATTTTCGTCGCCCATATATATGTATATATATGTGATTTTTTTTCCTTTCTAATTCGGTGTCCTTCTCTCTCTCTCTCTCTGCCTCTTCTAACTCTCTTTTCTGGGTGTCGCCAACGACTGCGTTTAGGTTAGCGGGAGAAAGAAAACGAAAGAAAGCGGAAGAAAGAGAACCAGCGACAAAAGACGTAACCCAACAAGGAACATTTTTTGATAAATTGCGCGCAGCACCATTAAGTGCGAATGCGAGGGTATAATTCCCTAACGACAATCTAACATTGGCTGTTTTCACGACTGCAAATATCCTGAAATAAAGATAGAAAGCGGGAGGGCGAGAGAGGCAGATAGCACGAGAGGGAGAGGGCAGGAGGAGAGAGAACCGCTCTGTCGAGCAAAGAAAGCGAGGAGTGATGAGGGACGATGGAACAGGAAGCCAGGAAATGGGTACACGTGAGATGAATAAGAAAGGAGGAAATTAGCGAGTAGAAGGGACAACAACGACTCCGAGAAAAAAAAAAAAAAAAAAGAAAAAAAAAGCAGAATGAGCCGTCGGAGGGCGGGAGGCAAAAATTTTCGCGAAAAAGTTTCTTCGTTCAGGCGTTGTTATAAGGAGATCCGACTCTTTCCTTTTCATGACGGAAACCGAAATTTGAATACGACGCGACGTTCGAGTCCTTTTTAACTCGGCTTTCTTTCTCCCTACGGCTCTTTGCGTTTTGGGCGCAGATATACACACATGCGTGTATACTTCCGTTTTTGTTTTTTAATGATTTTTTTTTTTTTGTCTTTTCTAGGCGCGCTCAAGACTCGCGGCTTTGTACGCGGAGGTTTGGAAACAAAAGGCGGGAATCCGGATTTCTTTTGTGCGGCCTGGACTGCGATGACGCTCGCGCGCTCTCTCTCCCTCTCGGCCCGTGGTGCCCACAATGCCTCGGAAAGACGAACTCTGCGCCGGAGACGAGTTACGGATTCGCGGAATGAAGCCAGCGAATTCAAAGCGTCGAAATGTTTCTCGAATATAAATGATTTCGAGTTTGAAAAGAGGAGGAGCGGGAAGAGAGACAGGAAGGGGTTACAAAGGAAAGGGCAGGACGGCAAAAATAGCGCATATTCATTTCGAATAAAACCCGGCGCTTTTTTTTTTCCTTTCCCTTCTGGATGTAGTAGTTTAGTTTTCTTCCATTTTAACACAGAAGGAATGAGAAAGAAAAAGAAAAAAACTCCTTGTCTTCCATTCTGGCTGCCCGTGTCGCTGAGGTTAGGACGGAACGCGATAGGATTGATTGAACTCCCCTCGGCCGAGCTTTTACAATGACTGTGTGCGGGTGATATCTGGGCGCACTCTTCTTTTGTTTCAAGCAGGGACTGGGAAGACGTCGCCGACATTGCTGAGCTTATCGCTCGACTGACTTTTTTCTTCCCTGAACTTCTTCATTGCATAGTTTGTCCGTGTATTTTTATTTATTTATTATTTCGTTTTCTCTCGCGCGCGTGTGTTTGCCCGAAATGCAAGAGTCGACGAGTCGGCTGACCGTAATTTGCTTGATATGCAAGAAAAGCAAAACGGTTTACAAAAAGCCGAGCTCGACAGAAAGGAAAAGAAAAAGAGAGAGAGAGGGAGAAAAGACAATATGACTAAGATTAGCATTTGGTTTGAACCTAGTTTGAATAGGAAATGCAGGATTTTTCGTTGCTTTGGTTTGTTTGCGGTGGTTAATGTCCGGAGCTAGCCTTTTATCGCATAGTCCGGCCGTGACGCACCATAAAGGACACACAGTTTTTTTTAATGATCTGAGATGTATTGTGAAACATTCCTAAAGCTCTTTAAACTTCATTAAAGCCGCATGACGCGGACATCCGCCAAAGGTGCGATCTTGAGAGCTATACGCGATCTTGAGAGCTTAGCGTGCGAGTGCTTTCGCTTTGCAAAGCGAGTAATGCAAGCGCCGCACTCGCGAATGTTGAAAATGTGGAGTTTTAGCATAGAGAGCCCCAACGTATGCTTGCGTTTCTCGCTGGCAGCGTCGATGCAACTATCAATCGACATGAATAATGAAAAATAGAAAAGAAGAACGTAAAATATTTGCGCTTAACGAACACTTTGTGTTGCGAATAGTGAGTAAGGTAAAAACAAATGCATATTTTTTTACAAGTCATTAAATGTTGAAATGTTTGAAGTCAAGACCACGTCAAGACGATCTAAACCACTGCATGATTCAAACGTACATATGCCTATATGCGCTTTAGTCGTTTTCCTTTTCACAAAAGCCCTTTCTACCTCGCCCTTGTATCTCGCTCCTTGTTCGATGTTTCGCGATTTCGTTTAACTTTCGTCTGTAGTGCATAACAAGATGAGCCCCGCTGCCTTGTTAAAGAGCAGTGATGTTTTCGAAGACGATAATTAACACACTGTCCAGACTGTCCCACGCAGCTTCTGCCAGATGTCAATAGGATCTAGTACATTACACCCGCAATCCAAAACCCAAAAAGTCACGCATGTTTTTTTTTGTTTTTTTTTTTTTTTGTGGTTTAAGTCACGTTTTTGTTTTTTTTACTTTGAGCTTTTGAGCTAGTGACTCTATTTTTAGCCGGTTGCGAATCAGCGCTTATGGGTGCCCTGTGTGCGCATTTCTGTGTCTTCGTTCTTGTGCAAGATCGAGGCAACGACAAGCCACTAGGATTCGCGAGGCACTGTCACGTCAAGAGTTGCCGCGTCCATTCAGGCGTAAGAACGACCAGAACCAGAATACGATCTGGAAATCAGGGCGGAATGATTGCTCATATTTTATAATTAAAATAAGGTAAGGCAGAGCGAAAGACTACTTCACCATTCATTGCCGATGAACGCGCCTTAGAGTGCGGCGACCATTATAGTTCTGTTCTGAAGCGAGCGCCGCCGTGTTGTATGCCTTGGGGTCCGGGTCTCGCGAATTCTGATTTAGGGGTGAACGCAAACCCAAGACATGGCTTGGGTTCGGCCCATGCGCATTGGTGAGCCCCTATTTCTTAGGGGCCCCCTAACCGTTTGGATTCCCTATTCTAAAACTGGCTAATGGCATAGAGCAGACTTGTGTCCCACGGCGTGTAAAGCATGCGCCCTTTTGCGAAAGAAGGATTTCGGCTAAGCGGAGTTCAGGAGCCTCAGTTGTATCCGTTAAAGTTCCTAGATAAGAGCTCGATCCAAGTAGCGACATTAACTGAGGCGCCGACTGCGTGACGGTGCAGGTTTTTTGGGAAGCGAATGGGCGGCGCACAGCAGAGGACTGAACTGAATGACGTTATTTTGTTCCAGCGGAAGGTGATCCGTCATTTGCGTTGGTTGTTGTTACTTGTAAAAAGAAGTATCAAGGGACCTTAGTATCGGCGAGTTACCTCAAAAAATCATGACTTGCAAATTAAACATTTACAGACATAGTTGTGCATTACTTTCCACACTAAAATAAGGGAACATAAAAAAATAAATAAAAAGAAACTGGCGGTTCTTTGCCGTGTCAGAACAATATGATTTACACCCTGACGCACACAGAACATAAATTATAATCACTGCACAGTTCCTGATAAAGTCGGCGGATAAATTTCGCCCTAAATTATTTAGCATAATTGGGCAAAAATGCACGAAGCATTTTTCCAATAAAGTGAAGGGGGAAATTTTCTGCTAAATAAAACGGTTAAATTGTCACGCTAAATTTAGACAAGTAAATTTCTGCGCTACATTGAGCGGGAACATTTCACCGCCAAGCGTCACAGAGTTAAAGACGATTCCCACACTTGCGTCGAGTTCGACCGAGTGCGAGGGTTGCTATGGGAACAGCGGCGTCGTACCCAGTTTTGTTGAAGCCGAAGCAGCTGTTGCCATGGCAACCCTCGCACTCGGTCGAACTCGACGCAAGTGTGGGAATCGCCCTTGAGGGTGCACCAGAACTGGTCTGAAGCGATACAATATCGTGTGATTGCTAGCTGTGCCTAAGTGGCAAGGGTCTCACAACGATGTCAAACACCGCGAAGAAAAAGGCGGTGCGGTAGTGTTTTGTGCCGGGGTGGCAACGTGGGTTACAACGCATGCAAAGAGAAACACTGCTTGTTTCGGGCGCCGAGCGACGCCTCCCTGTTCGTGGCATGGGATCGTCTGATACCAAGAAAAAAATGTACTGAGTCACGCAATTTAATTTCTTTCTAAAAAAAATGATGCAGAAAAAAAATAAGATTAAGGAAGCGAGATTATGTAAGTAACTAACCGCTCCTAAAGGGCATTTGCGCTTCAATATAAGCCGCTCGCGCAAGTCACGCTTTTTCACAGGGATGTGGGATGGAACTTATTCGGTCTCACAACCAAGCAGACAAAAACAAACGAAGAATGCGACCATTTTCACGCCGAATAAAGTATCGATATTGATATTGATATTATTTATTGCACTTGACAGGTAGAAATGTACAGGCGTGCTGGTGTTGGGGCAAGGCTCACGCCCATGCACTAGTGTGCCCACAACACCAACCTATGCACTCTTACAGTATATATACATTTGTACAGAATGATAAAAAAAAAAAGAACTAGTGAGCTTACGACACCGATTTGTGCACTCTTACAACATGTATAGGTTGTACAGAATGGTGAAATAAATAAATAAAAGAACTAGGTAATTAAGTTAGAAGGGGTCACGGAAGAGCGGCTGAGCTACTTGTTTCGCCTCTTGGGGATCAAAGGGAATGTGTTCGGTGAGGTTTGGGGGCAGCCCCCTCCAAAGCTTAGCTGCCCTCAGCAGGCAGGACTCCCCATGCCGTAATGTTCGGGACATCACGGGCTGGAGTCTACCTGTTCTTCTGTTCACTCTGGGGGCATCATAAAGTTCCTGTTGGTTTGGTCCCATGATCCGGCAGGACAGCCGGACAGATGCTACTTGCTGTCGCTGGTGCAGGCTCCTCCAGGCAGCAGTCTTTCGGAGGTCACTAGAGGGTACTTCTCTGTAGGGGAGTGGGACTGACGGCGGGGAAACACTGCGGCGATAGTATGTGTAGGCTGCACGCCGTTGCACGCCTTGTAGTGTGGTGTGGAGATATGTTTGCTGGGTGTACCACACCGCAGAGCAATACTCTAGGTGGGGCAGCACCAGCGCAGTGTAAAGATGGCGGAAGGTGTTAGGTGTCATCCCTCGTGCGACTCGAGTGACAAAGCCCAGCATGCGTCTTGCTTTCGATGTGGCGCTGTGGACCTGGGGGGCTAAGTTGAGGCGGCTGTCCAGGACGACAACAAGGAGGGTTGTGGAAGGCACATGCTTTAGTAGTGAGCCACCCAGGGTTAAGTTTGAGACTTGGCTTGTAGTTTTTGAAGTTTTGAAAGAGATAGCGAATGTCATGGCAACACTTTTAGAGTAGTTAAAAGGTAATTTGTTTTCGGCCGATCGGTGAAAGCACTGGTCGAGGTCGTCCTGAAGGGCTTGGTAGGAGCTGTCAGAGCAGATTGGCTGAAGAAGGGACAGGTCATCGGCATACATGATTGGTGTGGAATTTAAGAGTTTTGCAATATCGTCAATGTAGATCAGGAATAATGTTGGGCCCAACACACTACCTTGAGGCACTCCAGAAGGCACCGGGGAGGGTAGGGGTTTTTCATCTCCGAACACTCTGTTGCGACTGCCAGGCCTCTGTCAGCCGTCGGATGACCGCGATCTGCTCCACACCGCCCTCAACGGCGTGCTCGCACATCGCGACACACTCACGGCCGCCAGAGGGAACACCTCCCCATTCTAGTACGCCCGACGCAGTCGCCGCGCGACACTGCAACGTCACGTGAAACTGTGACGTCACTGACACTGTGACGTCACGTGCCACGACCACCCTACACGAAACACACCCGGGAAAACCGCCACGAAACATCGACATACACATTAAAAATAAAAATAAAAACTGAGAACGACGACGACCGTGAGGAAGCTGCACCGGGCGACGGCGGAGCTTCATTCAGAGCACCAGAGTCCACTGAATGCGGAAACTGTTCAAAATGCATCGAAAACAAATACTGAGGCTTCCCCCACCCTTGGTAAAAAAATCCGACCGACTTTTTGCGAAATTCGTGTGACAGGCATGTTTTTGACGACCACTGTTCCTTTTACGTAAAATCGAGTGGAACCTGTCTTTTTCCCTTACAACTAGGGCTTGAAGAAACTTTCTTTGGCGGTCAAACTAAAGCTATTCGCGCCCGTAAGGTCACGCACATTGAGGACCGATCAGAGACACCTACGCGAGTGTAATCTTCACTTGTTCCGATATTCTAACAAAAGTTATCCTTAAACGTAATGGTTGCCTTTGCCCCCACCCTCACCTGTCCCATTCTTTCTGCCGGCTGAAACTTTTCGACTCCTAAAATTTGATAGATCTAAAATGAGCTGCGTAGTCTTCGTCGTGTAATTCATGCATTAACGACAGCCGATAAAAATTCGTTGCTGCCGGTGCAAAGGTGAGTTCAGTGCAAATCGCCAAATGATATCAGTCATTGTGCTCCGGATAGCACTGCCCCCGTGCACAAGGCCTCCCAATGAACCTCTTCCAGCGCTGCCGATAAAAGCGCGCGATTTTGATTTTGAGCTTGCCGCAGCGCCCACGAGAGGGCAGCACGTGTCGTCCTCCTCGGTCTCTCCTTCCGCTCCTTCCGTCGTGTCGTGGTTGCTCCTTAAATTCGGTACTTTCGTTCCCGCATTCAACCCCTCCCGATATGCGTCGTTTCGCAAAAGCGTCATCGTCGTAAAGGCAGCCATTATAAACCCGTGCACAAACGCAAAAAAAAAAAAAAAAAATAGGAAAAGAGAAGGTCTGTTTTTGAGGTATGGCAACACTCATTTACACGGCAGGAGAGAAACTTCGCCAGTGCAGTACAATCGCTAACCTGGGGTCTTTAACATGCATCACGGAGTAGTGATTATACGAGTGCACGCCGGTGCGATGCTCATCCTGATTGAAACGGGGACGGATGGGGATTGAATCCGGGGTCCCTGGGTTCTGCAGCACCAACTTTCACCTCACGTGCTCTCCTAGCTGCGTTACGTTACGGTAGTGGGCATGATTTTACGTCGTGCTCTTTCTTTTCATATTTCATTGGACGACAAGGCGGGAAAGGACATTATTGCCAGCTTACGCGCAAAGTATGTTCTTGGTTACTTTGAAGTTGTTCGTTTGCTTAAAGGGACACCGACAGGGTATTGATGCTCGCCAAGGTTTTTATTTGTACATGACACATGAGAATCATACAACCCAGAACACCATTTTCGGCTCGAAATTCGTTTTATTTCCGCCCAAAAACCGCCGATCGAGAACTGGCCGGTTTGAGTCGCGCTCACTCTCTTCTCCGTGATCACGTGCCGTTTTCTATGGTTTTGACTCAACCACCAAATGTAATCAAAGTCATTGGAGGCTCACATTCAATGTTAAGAATATAAAAAATAGAAACGATACCCATTTCTTTTTTGTGGCTTCTAAAAAAACTAAAAATACGTTGATTGAAAAAAAAAAAAGAAAGCAAGTTGCACAGCCACGTGATTTTTGGCGACGCTCTCCTTTATATTGCCTCTTCCTGCCCAGTCCAGTTTCGGTTTCGGTTTCGGTTTCAAGAAATTGCGTTTTTTTACGAAACGCAAGGCGCGGCTACTTCTCGCCTCCTGATTGGTCCTTCGGCGTTCTTGTCAGCGAATGCCGTATTTTGATTGGCTCCGAAGAGATAGTCAACGCTGGGGACTTGCCACGCTCTGCGTTTCATAAGCAATCAGGGACTATAATAATAATAATAATAGTAATTATAATAATAATGTGGTGTGTATGTTTATAAAGCCGGAAGTTAGTCAGCCCCAGTGGGCGTCTGGTGTCACAGCTGTAGATGAGAAATTTAGCCAGTGCAGTACGAACGCTAACCAGGGGTCTTTAACGCGCACCACGTAGTAGTATAACACGACCGCACGCCGGTGCGATGCTCATCCAGATCGAAACGGGCAGGTGTGGGGATTGATCACTGACTATAAATAGCTAACAATTTACAAGTGTTTTTTTTTATTACAAGAAAGGAAGGAAAAAAAAAGCAGCGGTGGTTTTGTTTGTTTATGGAGCTGCATATGGATTGCTGCCATAAATTATTTTGCAAAAAACTGGCCTCAAGGAATTTTGGCTGATCCCGGTTACAATAAGGCCAATCGTAGCCAAAACATTATCCGCAAAGCAAAGTTGAAGCGTGCTAAAAAAAAAGAAAAAAAAAAGATAATGTTTTTAAAGCCGACCGAACAACTTCGCTGTTTTGTTTATTTCTGCCAAAGGGTCTTCCTTTTCTTGTCGCTCGAGCCTTTTAGGCGGCGCAGTGTACGTGGATCCCGCCGTCGCCGAATACAACTCACTTACGACGAAGAAACGAGTGACCTTGCTCGCTGCTTGGAGAGGAAACCTTCTCGGGCCTCACCACTCTATAGGACTGATAAGTGAACGCTTAACATCTGGGACAGCGTTGGCGGAAAACGAAAATACGCACAAAAACAAAACAAAAAAAACCCGAGACGACATTTTATGCATTTCAAGCGCCCGCTCCGGTCAACTGCCAAGAAAGAACGGTTGTCCCCTCAGCACGATAGGCATCTGCCGCTGCATGCTGCAACTCGACGCGGCTCCCACGAGAAACTCGGTTGACGACGTGCATCGGCGAGGTCGAACGCGCCGCCGCCACCGTATTAGCTTCGTGCTGGCGGACGGACGGGCAGACAGTGTCGAGATTGTAATGAAGGGCGCTGATTGGGCGTCATGACGACAAAGGCGACTAGTGCAGTGAGGGGTTATCGCCGCGGGCCTTTTGAAGCTGGGAAGCCCGCGCCAGGTTTCCCCCCACCCGATTCCACCGGTTTGGTTCTCACAGGAACGGGCACGACGTAATTGCGGGGAGTTTCCGGGAGAACCTCTTCTCTTTATGGCTTCAGATTAATAGGCCGTCTTTCATTGATCCCTTCCGAGAGAAGTCGGGAAGGGTGGCAGGCCTCGGGGTGCCGACTCCGTATACCAATTTTGTCACTGACCCGCCCACTATCGAGTCTGCCCGCTTTGCAAGTTGTTTCATTGACGTCGTTATATAGTCGCTGTTTGCCGAGAGTACGGGATACCGTGGGGGGGGACCTGTTCGGAGTACTTGGAATTGGAGGTAGCTCACGTCCAGTGCAGAGCCTCGCCGTCCTGCTCCTCGGAATAAAGGAGGTGAATGCAAGCTCGGCGATGTTTGATCGCCTCTAAGGATGATCGTTTGTAACAGAGCTCCCTCAAGCACGTCGCGACTCGCGTGGATTGGGGGGAGGGGGGGGGGGGGGGAGGTATGGGAGTTGAGGATGCGATAATAGTTAGTTGGGACCTCCTCTACTTTTTTTCTTCTCTCTTTTTCTCTCTCTCTCTGGAGACCTTTCGGATAACCAGTCTCGTGACCGTCTCCAGCCTTTCGTGGTTTTGTGTCGTTAGGACGATCGTTGCATATCATGGATCGTCTGTTGACCTGCTTGCCTCGCCCGCATTGATGACGCTGCTTTTGTTAAATGACTTATTGTCGGCCAGCGCGATTAGTGTTTCCGGCGCTTTGTTCATCCCACACTGTCTAGTGTGTGTGTTTTGCGTCGTTCATTCGAGAACGATGCGGAGGGAGAGACCGAAAGAAATAAAAAGAAATGATGACGGGCGCGCAGTTTGCGGCGTTATTTATGCGGGCAGCACATTGGGCTCATGCACCATCTTTTATGAAACGCTACCCCGAATGCATAATGGTCGCTTCATTAGGAGCTAGACAGTTTTATGACTGAGAGATGTTCCGGAGCGCAGTCTGCTCGGCGATGAGGCAATAATAAACACGTGAATCCAGCCAACGAGCATGGGACCGGGCAACTGAGCAGAATGGGCTCCCTTGGGGCTGGGAATCTTTGCGAGTGGTCTTCTTGAAGAAGTTCTCTAGGCAATTGATGACGGCCGGCTACTTCGGGTAAACCCGAAATAAACAGAAGGCGGCAAAGATGTGACATGATGATGAGGAAGACAAATTGGACCGACCCTCTATTATATACGGCATTTCTGACTACATTAAAAATTTGGCGGGTTATTCACGATGGCCGATCACAGAGAATAGAATGAAATAAAAACGTTCAAAGGTCCTGCTTAAATGAATTCCGAACAGGCAACAAAACTAACGATACACTATCCCGAAAACAAAAGTAAACTGAACTTGACCAATCTCCCGGAGTCAAGAACTTCGTTCTAACCCTAACTTAAATACGAGGCACTGCAAATTTAGCATTGCCTAGCGCAAAATAACAATTTTAAAAATTGTACGGTTAAGGAAATTTTACATGTATGAGCTTTATATTTAGAGTGCCGTCCCTTAGTCAGGTCAAAGTTGCTGTCCTTTTTTTCCTTCTAACTTATGTTTTTTCTCTTTTTTTGTTATTAATGATGGTGTACCAAGGTCGGGAAACATAATGGTGTGGAAATTTCTGTGGGATAATGAACTTTGTCAACAGCACTCAAATTCACTACAAAATGGTGAAGGCGTATATTCCTTGCATGAAAGTAGACGAAATAAAGTCGTGTGAAGTACAAAGCACAGTGAGAAAGCTTGCGATGCTTTCATTTATTTTTACTCGGGACTGGTGATTTCTATCACGCTCACTTCTTACACTCCAGCAGTCTTTCGTTCCTCAGCAGCGCTCCTACCCACAAAAATTTTGAGATGAATGTGTGCCTTTATATTACACCATGAAAATCAAGTACAAAGGGGACATGAGTTGATTTCCCTCAATAAACAAAGTATGAAACGAACTCCATCCTGTCATGTGCAGCCACCGTGTCTCCATGTTTCGGTTACTAGCTCCCTTACCTGGAGTGAAGGCTTCGGGGAATTTCTCACCGAACAAGGATACTTGCCTTGGGACCAACATATCGAATCGCAATGTCAATTTGACAGTTTCCTTGTTTTACTCAGGCAGTCGTTTACAAAAATGCCTGAGTCCCCGTGGTAACTAGGGTAAGGCCACTGTAAAAAGGCAGGCGACGAAATGACGCTGGGGCACCTGCTGCGAGCCTACAATTTAAGTGCGACACGACGAAGGTGGAAACGCGTGGACGCTTAAGTCTCTGACGTTCTACAGTTGACGCCTTTTACCTGTGCTTTGCTCGCCTCCTAAAGTGTCAAACTCGCGCCTTGGAGACTGATGTTTTCACGGTAGTATGACTTTTTTTTTCTTAAATATTACAATATTTAAAATATGAAAACCCGAGACTTGCAGAAAACAATTAAGTGGACCGCCCCAACACCCACAGACACACACACACACACGCAGGTCTACATATAGACCGACACGCTGTTTACAAACAAGCCCGCATTTGCCCACACCAGGTGTGGGCACTGCGCGTGCGCAGAAACTGAATTCGCGTGACTTGAAGCGTCTGCGCATGCGCAGTGCCGTCGACAGCGCCACCGCAGTTGCGTGACGTCAGGGCTGCGTGTTGGTCTATATACACCTGGAACACACGAAGGGCTCGCGATATATTCTGCGTCCTGGTACCATAAAGTTAGACGGTATCTTTATAATATTGGTACAATTTTCTTTATTTCTAGCTGCTCTTTTAATCTCCGTTAGGTACCCAAGTAGAAAACAGACAGAAACCCCAGAAAGGAAACATGAGCAGGCATATGTCTCAGTGCCCGTGGCATTTTACGCTCAAGCCCCTCCCTCTTCCCGTTCCAACACACGTCCGGACGCGTTATAACGGGCCGCGAGCCTCTCGGCAAAGGCTTGCCGCATTCATCAGGGTTGATTGCCGAGCTTCCGGATCAAGCGTCCGTGCTGGAACTACCATTCCGAAGAAGGCTTCTATTGCCGGCGCCTGTCGAGCGTTCTCCTTCCCGCTTGTTCGGGTGCGCTGCCGAGACTCGCCGGAAAGGGATAATCCACATATTTACGTATATGCGAGGCCCATAAATCCCGCAATTTATCAAGGGCCCTGAGCGGCACGCCACCGCGAGAGCAGCCTGGCCCATGGATGGGCGCGAATAAAACGCCAAGCTCCGCGCTGGCACCGGCGGTACAAACAGAGCAGGCTCGTCCCGCTTTAATTATTCCCAATAAATAAAGCCAGAGTCACTTCCGCGCGAGAAACGCTCGCGCACCCACCTCGGCTTCATATCTCCCTCTCTCCCACTCTCCACCTTTTTTCGTTCTTCTTTTTTTTTTTTTTTGTGAAGAGTCGGCCATTTTTGGAGGCCGCATCGCTCTCGTTTTCTTTGGGGGTCGTCGAGATTTACGATTTACGATTTACGATGTTTGTTTAGTGTGTGCACGAGCCCGTGGTGCGGCCGCCACTTCCACTGGTGCGACGGGGCAGAATGGCCTTTCTCGCTCGACTCAGAGCGCCGTTTTTGCATATAGATACGTGTCATAACTCAGCGTCTTTATTGTGCCTATTAATCTGGGTCTTGTCTCCGAGGCTGACGGTGTCGCTGCCGCCGCTCGGGCGTCCTTGCTTTAATTTTTGCTCGCCGGTCTTCATTTCCTGAGATGAATCTGTTTGATTTGCCTCGGCTGAGTCGCTGCTGGGGGCCACCCTGTCTCGGTCGATGTGTTGTAATGCGTTGTACGCTAGTCTACGCCGGTCCCACTGACTCGGTATCTCTCGTTCCGTTCCAGTTTCGCAACAGAGTGTCGCACGCTGTGGACAAGCTCGTCGACTTTTGTTTATAGGACGATTGTGCTGTCACAAGCTGTCGGGCGTGCAGCGAGCTGATTGGTGTTGGCGTCCAGTCGTCATTCGAAGGAACATACTCAATCCTTCCTGGCCCTTAGCAGGTAAGGTTAAAAACAGCCTCCTGCAATCTACATACTACATGCTTGGTCGCGTGTTCTTGGGTATTTATTCTGGGGCGATATTGCCGCGACACCCCATGTAGAGACCTACATTACGTTTTCCTCTGGCTGTCGAGGCCCTTAAAAGTACGCTTCTAAACACCGAAGATCTGCTACAAAAATACAAACGTAGCTTTTAGATGGAGGTCTCCGCCGGACGGGAGAGCTAGCTCGTCACCTCACTTTTGTTCGCGGGGTCAAGATTCCTGATCTGTCTTTAGGATGAACTTCAATCTTGTTGTTTTTGTTTTGCTCCCCGTGCCACGCGCTTTGAGGTCGTCGCAGACTGAGCGGGCTGCGTAGCGGCGGCGGCCCATCCGTACACCGAGAGAGCCGTCGGCGAACCGGAAGCGCTTAATCACTCGACAGTTGTCTCCCGCGCGCGCACCTCTTGCGGGACCGCGGCTCTGGGCCCCGGCGGTGGGCAGCAGTCGTGGCGACGACCACGTCTACGTGTGCGCGGGTTGACTTGTGCCCGAGGAGGCGCCGGAGACCCCCGCGGAAATTGCCGGCGGGACGGTCGCGCGGGATGAGTGATGATGACCGCCGGACGCGCGCGTTTTTCAAGTTTTAATTTGAAGCGGTCGCGGGGAGTATAAAAACGGCCGGGAACGAGGCTACGCGCAGAGTCGGGAACAAGGAGCCCGAGTAATGAATCACTCGGCGCGTGATGAATGGCCGTGTGTCCTTCATGCGTGTCTCGGGGACTGCACTGCCGGACGGCGGCGGGGGCAGAGCCGCGGTCGTCTCCTCGGGCAGCTGCTTTTCTTCGGGACGAACGTCTTCGCGCGGCCCCACCAGAATTGCGCTTAGAAATGGAGAGAAATGGAGGAGCGTCATTCGGAGCATTTGCCCTTTCGCTTTGCCGCCGGGCCGCTTTCCGCCGCCGCTGCTTCGTGCCTCGCCCGCACGCGGACACGGCCGCTTTAATTTCATTTGGAAGGCGGACACGCTTTGGCTAGTTTAATCGTTTTGTTCCCGTCCCGTCCGCCGCTCTCTGTCGGGGCGCTTCTCCGCCGCGCTGGTGGAGCCGAGCCTCTTCGCTCGGACCGCGCAGTTTCATTCGTCAGGCTACTTCGTGCGCCCGGTCGCGGCCCGCACGCACACGGGCGTACCTCGGCACCCTTTCACGGCGGAGGTGCACCTTCGTCGACTTTCGAGCGCTTCGGCTCGCCTCTGATCGGTTATGTAAGCGGAATGAAACCATCTTCGTATTTAATGTATGGTATATTCTCGTTGTTTTCGCACACTTGGTATCCTTAGCAAACTCTTTAAATTTTAAACATTTTTTTTTTATCGCGCTTGATTAGTAAAACCGAGTTCCTTTGATAATTATCAGTGAGAAAATGAATCACCTTGTTGCTCTGTTAGGTGGCTAAAGAAAATCAATGGAGTGCGATCAAAGGCGGTAAATAGTTTTTATATTTGCGCATCTTCTCTTCTATGACTTATTGTGCAAATCTGACACGGAGAGCTCCTAGCTCAGCTTATATATATATATGACAGCTGCCCTCGGCAATTGTACACACTTCTAAAATCGCTGCTTTTTAATTTGTCTTCTCGTTCCCATATCTCAACTTTTAAGCCTGTGGTCTCGCAAAACTTTTGTTTTCACCGCAGTTTTTTTTTTTTTTTTTTAATAATATTGTGAGTGGTATTGCCGTTCAATGCAACGATTTTCTGTCATTTTTTTTCTTCTCAGAACAAACGGCATCCCTCCCCATCAAATGGAGTTCCCTCACTTTTTTTGTTGGTCGGCCCACTGGGCCATTGTGCGCGCGACAAGGTGCCCCGAAGAGACGGCCGGTTCCTTGAACTCCCCCGTCAGCCGCTACCCTGGAAACCGGGGAGCCCCGGCGAAGCCGATTTTGTCATTTCCCGGCGACAAGGGGATCGAGCAGGAGGCTGAAGGAAAGCCCGTCACTCAGGGCGACCCGGCTTAAATCCCGGCTGACGGACAGCGAGGGCGGAAAAGCGAGGAACAAAAAATAAAAACTCGACACGGAAAGAAGCCCCCCCCCCCCCCCCCCCCCCCGGTTCGGACAGGGGCCGCCTCTCACATGGACTCGAGGAGAAAGGCAAGAGGACACCAACTGGGCGGCTTGTGTTCCTCTTTGCTTTGGAATCAATAAAGAGCCCCTGGTTGTCATTGGATGTCAGGTATCGTTATGATACCAAGGCATGATGAGGAAGAGATGAAAGCCTTTCCCGGTTGTTAGCGCGCTGACGCTGTCCCGCCGCCGCCGCCGACGTCGGGCCCTGCATGCCTACTTGGCTGCCCTCGCCGTCGCCGCTGAGGTTAACGTCGCTCTGCGCGCGTGAAGGGCTCATGGCGCGTCCCGGCGGCTCGGTTTGCCCGCTGAGGTGCACGGTCCCCGCGAGCGTCCGTTTTTTTTTGTTTCTGTGTCCCGTCCCGCGTCACGGACACGGCGAATAGTTGTACTCCGTCGGTACGGAATATAATCAGACTTGGAAAGTAATCCCTTACAAGTAATGGCTTACTTGTAATCTGTTACTTTTTCAAGTAATTTTGTAATGGCCACGTTTCTTTTTTTTTTTTGGAAGTAATTTGTAATGTAATTTCGTTACAAAATACTATTTTGTAACGAAATTGGTAACGGATTGCTTTAATTACTCGTCACCTTTTTTAAAGACATGAGCATAATACAGTAACTGGAGCAATACGAACATAACATTTAGCAGCATAAAGAAAGCAAGTTCAACAAAATAGAAAACATCAGGAAGGGGAGAATAGCCGAAAAGAAAACACGATTTTTTGTATGACCGGTCACTAAAACCACTAGAAAAATGGACAAGGCATGTAGTAATAGACGAAAGACAAAGACCAAGTAAGACAACGCGGAGTAGGCTCTCCGTCACCTTCCATCGTATTTTTCTTCTTCTCCCGGGAAGGAGAAAGCTATTGGCATTTATTTGTTTTGTCTTTTACATCGTTTCACCCTTACCTTTTGGCGGGTGCGTACTCCTTCCATTCGCGGGTTCACAACTCGCGTAACAGACGATGTAGCCTCGCGCGAGGGGGTCCAATTGTCTCTGCCTGTGATGTGCGCTCAGTGTATTCTGCTTTTGAGCCACGGCTGAAAAGCGCCTGGCGCGAGGCTAACATAATTGTCTTTGGGGGTACGGGTGATACTTTTTTTTTGTTTATCTGTCTGGTCATGGTGGTCGAGTTCACTCTTCACTTTACAGTCAACTGTCAACATAAACTTTGTGTGTGTGTGTGTGGGGGGGGGGGGGGTGGAAGGGTCGGTTAGGCCATCTCAGGAGTGCTGACGGAAAGAGAGAGAGAGAACGCGTAAAAGTGGTGTGATCATCTTTTGTTTTGTAAGACAGATGGCCACCGCTCCTCTCGCTCTCTATGCCCTAACCTCCCCTGGCCTCCACGAATATTGGTATGAAAGTGAGAACCGACGAACAATCGAAAACCCGTAACCGCCACTTTTTCTCTGACTGGTAAGTGATGCAAAATTATCGATAAATTGGCTCTCGATGGTATCGATAGTTTTTCCAAAACTATCGATAGCGTCGCAGAAATATCGATAGCACTATTGACAGTTTTTCGATAGTCGACTATCGACAGTTTTTCGAAAGTCGACTATCGATAGTACTATCGATAGTTTTTCGATAGTCGACGATCCATAGTTCTTTTTTTATTGATAGTCAAATTTCTGGCGACTATCGATACTACCGATAGTTTTGCACCACTATAGTCCGTTACAACTCAAGAAGGTAGGGTGAGGGTAAGACGGGCCGGGGAGGGGGAAGCAGACGGAACGCTAAAGAGAGAAGGCGGTTTCCCCATCTCTTCTCTAGCGTTCCGTCTACTTCCTCGTCCCCGGCCTGTCTTACCCTCGCCCTTCCTTCTTGAGTTGCAACGGTTTATAGAGCGAACACAGCTGCCGCACCGCCCCATCGCCTCCCTTTCTCCTCTCTTCGCCCAAACTCCCGTCTTTGTCATCACTGAAAGCTGAACCAAAGTTGGGATGGTAAGTGCTTGGGCTAGTTGGTGTCCCATTTGAAAAGATAAAGCGAGAGAAAGGGAAGAGGGAGCGACGCAAACTATTAGTGTCGCAAAACTACCGATAGTAAATCGTCGACAGTATTATCGATAGTTGACTATCGATAGTTTTCCGATAGTCGAGTAACGATAATCTTCCGATAGTGGACTATCGATAGTACTATAATTTGATACCACAAATACCCTAAAACGTCCAGTCTACTGTTCAGGACTGGGAGCGGGCCAGCGTTCCCGGTAGATGGCGCCACTCTGTGTTATTTCGGTCGTATACGCACGACACAAGTGATTACAACGCAGTCGGTCACATTCAAACACAAATGTGCGAAGCAGCCTGAAGGCTATACCCAATGAAGTGCACGGCTACCGACTGCGAAACAGCTTCGTGAAATGGTCATGAGGTAATGCTGGACTTCTAAGTCACACTGTAAAACTGGACCCTTTTCGAAATCACTCTGCTTCTTGTTTTATGAGGGAAATGGGCTATGTGAGAAAGACAGTTCTTTCTTGAGGCCGTTGTACAACCTCGGTTTTCTGCAGAGAAGGTGGTCCCCTTAGCTTCTCCCTCGCTCAAACTGCGAGAGGCACCACGTGGCGGCAAGGTGAACAGTGGACAGCATTTAAGAAAGGAGGAAGCGGATAAATGTGGAAAGCGCGAAGTGTACGTCAGCATTTAAAAAAGCCAACCAAAAAGAGCTTTTTTTTTTTTTTAACAAAGCGATTTAGAGAGACAGGTTTTCATTTCATAGAGGCATAAGAAAAAGAAGAAAAAAAGTGCGGCCATCTCTCTTAAATGCTGAGCAGCATCATCAAGTGCCCCCCTTAATCTTTTGTACTAAGGAGCTTAGGGGAACGACACTGAACCTCCACATATAGACATGTAGTCCGGCATCGAGTCCCAGGGAATCGTGTGTGCATGCACCGAAAAGAGTCTCGCGGTAAAATCGTTCATGTACGTTATTGAGACAGTTAAAGTGGTGCAGTAAATAAGATGCGAAAGGAGTGATTCCCATTAGCGTTTTTGAGCACGCTGATCGAGCCGCTGTACGTGTCTCGAAAAACACTTTGCGGATTTCAAATGTGGTTGCACCACCTCGTGTTCCAAGGGGGCGCTGAGTCGCTTACTCTAACGGCTAACCGTCTTACGGTCAATCCATGAAGACCTATAGAACCACAACTGTTTGTGGCTCGTAGGGTACTGTACGAAAACGAATCAGCACGTCGGAGGTGTGTAAGTGGATAATTTACATGGCTCCGATGAGAGCTGGGGAATTCAGCCACTGTGCTTTCTTGTGTGGTAGTTAAGGAGAATAGGTATAAACCTCGTGTCGGTCACCGTTCGTTTGCTCGCGCGAGCATCGTCGTAACTTGACGGCGCTCGTGCACTTCTGACTGCTTTGAACCAACTGCTTATTTGCTTTTTGTAGGCAGTAATCTCTTTTTATTTCCTGAAGCGCCGAGCTCTCTGCAGTTTGTAAAAGTGTTTGGGTCTATGTGTTCTGTGCTTCATATGTTTTATTTATTTTCTAGATTGTACATACATATAGCAGCTCCACATCCGTGTAGGCAAATCGAAAGAATTCTACCATCGTTGTCTAGGAGTAAAGCAACAGTCAACCCCCCCCCCCCCCCCTTTTTTTTTCGAATAGTGTGCTTACTGTGGGCATGCTCCGACTTCGCATAATAAGAGAAGCAAGTCCTTGTAGTACTTCAATATGAATTTGTCATGACCGTCGCTCTCTCGAGGACTACGGTTCAAAAGAAAGGTATTTTTTGGAGTGCTGTTGCAGGGCGGATTGGAGCGTGAAAGCGGGAATATTTTGTAATGTCGACGTTTAATACTTTATTAAAAAAAAAAAAAAAAAACGGACGCGTCGGGTAATGTTTTTGTTTCAGGAGAGCCGATACGTTGATGAGAGGTCACAAGCGCGTGAAAAGGAAACCAGACACGAGGAGGTCTCCCTGAGGCTTTGGAAGAAAGAAGTGACCAAAGTCCACACTAAAAAAAAATCCGGTCTTGAAAGGTGCTTTGACGCCCCAAGGACTCTTTCAGCTCGTAAAAACGTTTTAGCATCAAGCATTATCTCTCCCTCGCGCACTCGAAAAAGAATTAGGCGATAAAGTAAAAAAAAAAAAAATCTTATAGTTGGGTTTTTTACAAAAAAAAAACATTTATGGGGTGCTTAAAAGAACTTTTTGATTGAAAAATATGGACAAGCCGAAGAACCCCTCAGAGTTCTTTTACGACCAGATTTTTTTTTAGAGTGCAGCGCGCTACTGGACCTTGCCCCCGATACGGCCATTGGTACCCTGTCAGGCAACATTGTTTCGCCTTTTTTACCTTTGGACCTTCCAAGCAGAGTGCAGTCTCGCCTTGGGGAAAAATATTATTTATTCATTTAATGATTGCGTATAATTGATGATCTCGCGTATTTTTTTATTCCAGGAAACTTTGGTGAATTTATTCAAGTGTCAAATTTAAGTCTTCTGTTATAATACAGATTTTTGTTAGGGTTTAATATTGGATTCTTGTTCTTGCTGTGAATCATTATATGTATAATGACTATTTTGGCATCATAAAACTATTCCTGGGATATGTCTAGTTCGTTGCAAGTGCCGCTTTACTCCTTGGTAGCTTGCTTGATTAATATGTTTCTGCTGCTCGTTGTTTCAATGATAATTCAGGAATAACCGAGCGCGTTCACTTTTAATGGGGGTAGAGTCCTTTCTTAATTTACAGAGATATTTGAAGGAAAACGCCCTGTTTGTAAGGAAGAACGTCATCAGAGAGGCTTTTTAAGAGAGGCCGCGTCTCTAAAGCAAATTGAGATAGACTCTATTCATATCTTACGTTTAAGGGCACGGTGTTTCCCTTTAAACGCGAGGATGGCGTTGAGAGAGCGGCCGTCTCTCTGACTAAAGAGGGACGGGCTCTCTCTCAACGGGCAAATAATAATAACAAGAAAGGCTCCCTTAGTAAAATGAACCAAGTTCAGGATGTACAGGGGAATTTCCGCCAGAGAACTTCTTCGTATTCGTATCAATTAAGCATAGAACAACGACCCATAGAACAGTGCGCGTTTCACTCGACTCCATCATTTGGAAGGATTCACACAAACTCCATAAACGCTCGTGTGTGAGATCCCTCGCGCAGTGATCGGAAAGGCGTTCTCTTCGCGCCCTCCACGGTTGATCCTAAGCCCGGAGAAGCGGCGCGTCCTCCCCACTTTGTTATGGTTCCGGCCCGGATCCAGCGTTCCCGCAGAGGATGTTCGGGCCGCTCCAGCCGCCAACGCCGGCGCGAAGACGCGTGACATTCTAACCTTCGGGTTGAGGGAGCCGCACTCACCGCGGCGCGCGGTGCCGGCCCAAGAAGAGCGACACAGGGGGGGGGGCTCCCCGGATTACGGCGTGTGCGCCCGGGGCCCCGGGAGAGAACCGGCCTCGTGGGAGCCAAGCCCAGGATCAGGACTTCCTCGGGGCCCTGTGCGTTCGTACGTGCGTGCCTCCGTTCCGGGGAGGGGGGCGGACTTAGCGGCGCTTGGAGTGAGTGTCAGGCCTGTCTCCCGGAGCCGGAGCTGACAGGCTGACGGCTCGCTTCGCCGTCCATCCTAGACTGCAGCCTGCCTCGCCGCGGCTCAAACCGCCGAACTGCCACTGACACGAGTCCACTTGGTCGCACGTAAATACGCACGCTCCAGTAGAGTCCTCTCCCCACGTCCCTTCGAGGCCGACGCCGCTTAAAGCGGCACTCCGCCGTCTTGCGTCGCCACACGCCACGTTGACTGCCGCGGGTCTTTTCATCCGTTTGCGCCGCCATGTTCGACTCTCTGACTGATGCCGCCGCGTATTGGGTGACTGGGACGTTGGGACGGCCAGGTCGGCTCTCGGGTTCGTCGGCTTGGCCTTGGCTGCTGGCGGTGGCAGGGAAACCCACCTTCCTTTTTGGGAGCTGTGCCGATGAAAGCGTTAGAGGAAGTGGAGGGAATGCGAAGATCTGTCCCGATTCGACGCCGGTCTCAAGGGTGTGTGCCATGTCGCTAGCTCTTTCTTGGTGCCAGGAACTTTACTTTAGCTAACTGTTGAACCGTCCACTGTTTTTAGAGAGGAAAATTATTGATGGGGTCTTTTCTTTTTTTGCATCCACCCTCTTGCACACAAATGGTCATTAACCTAGCCTAAGTTAATCTTTATCTTATTTTTTTTCTGACCCCCCCCCTCTCTCTCTCTCTCCCCCAGGTGAGCTGCGATTGGAACCAGTTTTGTCGGTTAGGCGTTACAAGTAACGGCATTACGTGTGTAACACATTACTTTTTTCTTTAATGTAGTAATCTACTCGTTACATGGCAAAACAGTAACACAGAACGTTGTTACGTTACTTGTTTCGAGTAAAAGGTAAGAACGTTTCCCCTTTCCTATTCTTCCCAAGACTTAACGAAAAAAAGTACACATTGTTTTGTGTTTCTAGGAGTCAAGGTATATGAATTCTAGCTTTTTGTCACGTTTTTCTTCGCGCTTTTCCTCGTGAGTATTCAGGTGGAACCGTAAAAAATATAAGGTAGTTGTGTCAAGTTCCTGCATGGACATAGTGTTTCTTGAAATATCAAATATGGTATTTGTGCCTACCCGTGACATCAAAGCAGTAAAACAATTTGATCCCTTAATAAAAAGTAACGCAAAATTAACATGCGTTTTTTTTTTATCGGTAACGGTTATCGTAATGGTAACGCGTTTCTTTTATTTTAAGGTAACGTAGGTCGGTAATATGTTGCTGTTATGTGCAAGTAATGAGTTACGTATTTCGTTACTTCATTTCGTTAGCACCTACAACACGGCTGAATACTCATCTGGATTCTCTCCGAGGTCCACGCCTGAGTTGCTTCAGGATTGTACTGTCCTGAAGCAGCTGGGAGAAAATCTGTGTAGGATGTTTCACTAGTTTTGCCACTTAAAACCAGAAAACGCGAGGAAAGCTCCGTTTTCGAGTTCGTTTAAATGTGTTGCGTCATGTTGGTTCTTTTCTTCA
Organism: Ixodes scapularis; assembly: GCF_016920785.2. Lineage (NCBI taxonomy): Eukaryota > Metazoa > Arthropoda > Arachnida > Ixodida > Ixodidae > Ixodes > Ixodes scapularis. Next base: position 26,079,660 of record NW_024609884.1, on the reverse strand, counting down.
AGTATGTAGCTTTCACGAATCATGGGGTAAAAAAATTTTTTGGACATGAGCAGTTCTTACAGATCAATGAGACACTTCTTGTGGTTCATGTAATTTTTGCTAAAACATCGAATTCTACAGAACTCTCAAGCATGTGTTGTTGTGTTGTTGTGTTGCCCCAGCCCCCCAGACCCTTTTTGTGTCTGAAATAAAAGATACATACATACAACCCGGCTTTCCGTGTCACAGTATTCGATCGATGTCGGCACTATTGGGAAAAGTTTGCTAGAGACTGTCTCAAATAATTTAAGAGTAAATATTCAGCGTCACACGAAGGACACAATTGAAACCGTTACGAAGGGTGCAGTGTGATTCTGAGTACACCAATACAGATAGATACTTCCTTCGTTTCGGGCATTCGCGACGAGCGAAAAGACTGATTTCAGCTTTGCGCACCTCGAAAGCTGAAAGCTATACGTATATTCTTCACGTTCTCATGCTTCTTTGATTGTATCATCACCATGTGGGAGCTTCGTTTCACGCCCGATTCATTATGGTCTGTACCAGGGGAAGAAGTTATCACCTTTACCTCGTTATTTTTCCTTGAACCCACAGTGTTCTGCTCCCAAGCCTTTCGGCGTCGATATCATCTGCCAAATTGTTTCAGGTCTCCTGTCGCTTCAAAAAGCGGTAGTGTCAAACTCGCAGCTGATATCTGGTCGTCATCTGCTGCCGAGAACGACACACGAATACTTTCGAGCAGCCTAGACATCATCTCCGGTCGATCTGAAACATCCCACCTATAGCCTACACACAAAATAGGCGGTATCATGTCGCTTAGCAGAAACGTCCCCGTCCGTTTAAACCGCGCTGGCACACAAGGCGAAGCGAGCGGGGCGACAGCCGCATTGAGCGTTGGAAGCCGCCTTGACAGTCCCCGGGCGCTGGAGTTGAAGGGTGGATATTTGCCAGTCCCCGATTTGACGGGAGCGAGATTTCTCTACAGTGCTGTCGCACCGGCTCCTGGCGCCCGCGCCGGGGGGCTGATTGTTCCGGAGCTCCGTCCAAATTGAATGTCCAGTAAAAATGACTCGCGGCTTTCTCGACTCTCATATTTACTGTCGCTCTGGTGGAGAGCCTAACTTAACGCAGGTATTCGGGGTATCAGCGGGAAGTTTGGGAACGGCGCTTTTGCACGTCACCGCATGGTGCGCTGCGGTGCCGGGAGGCAGAAAGCGCGCTGCCCGTGCTGGGATTTCTACGTGGGCCCAGCTTCCCGTGTGCTTGGCTCAGGGCGCACCGCTTCCTGTCGGGCTGGGGTTCAGTAGCGTCAGATGTCTAAATAGAAGAGTAGGGAGCCGTTGTAGAGCGTTTATTGGTAAAGAGTGAACAGTCCAAGTGATTTTTAATTGCGATTGACTGCGATCCAGAACAAGGCACAATTGGGGACCTTGTCTTCCGCTTAGAAATTCACATTTGCGGTAGGTATTCGATGTGCTTTTAGTGTTTGGCTATCTATTTTTGGCTAAAGTAAGGTTTTCACTGTAATATCTATGCTTTTCCGGAACTTTTTATGAATATTTGGCTAGAAGTTTAAAGGCATTATAACATTTGATTAACTCTCTGGAGGCTCGTGTATGCACCCCCCCCCCCCCCCCCCCCCCCGGCCCCGGACAAAACTTTTTTTTTTTTTTGTTGCGTTGTTGTTTTTTGGCGCAGTGCGCATTACAAAATGGCAGCTTTGGGAGCGCTGCCCTTTAAAAATGAGCAACCATCTACTTACTGCGTGCATTGAAACTCAACCGTTGCTCGCTGCGAAATAAGGTCGGTAAACGACAATGGCTAAAACAAAATAAAAACTAATTCAGGTTTTAGGATTGAGAAATGGGGTCGGCGCTTTAACACGTAGAAGCATGTTGTTTTTTGTTTTTTTAAGTGTAATTGTGCGAACCTTTAGCCCCCTTGGGAAGCCTTGGGAGGGCGACCGACGATTAACAAGAGAGGACTTGAAAGGCCCGTTCCCACACATGTGACTCCTTAGAACCAAGAGCCTGGATGGGGGAAAAAAATGTCATTAAGCAAATTTAAAACGAAAAAAAGGTAATTGTACAGCTATATTTAAGGCGCGAAACGAATTTGTAGTTTGCGCCCACGGAAGCGTGGCAACTAGCGGTCACGTGACTGACCACTAGTCACGTGGTGCTCACGCTCTTTCGAGAGCTTCCTGTGGGCTCTAAAAGTTACTCATTAATCTTCGTTTTAAGTGCAACAAGAAAAATACAAGGATTAATATGTATCTTTTAGAGCCCATAGGAAGCTCCCGAAAAAACGCAAGCACCACGTGACTCTTAGTTGCCCCTCTTCCGCGGGCTCCCGCGGGCGCCAGCTAGAGATTCGTTTCGGGCCGTAAATATAGCTCTTATTTTTTTTTTTTTTTTTTGTCGTTGTAAAATTATTTTATGACAATCTTTTTCTATTTAGGCTGTTTAATTTTTTTTTTTTTTTCACCTTTGCATATGTCCTTTAACATCTCTTGCGACGAAAGAACACACTCACACGCTGGCGCCATCTATGCGGTGGCCCTGGAACTGCCTTTCACTAGACATGGCGCGCGCTTCGGGATCTCGGAGGCCATGCACTAGAACGAAGATTTAGAGGTTTTTGCGAGGTCAAATGTATGCACTACTTGTAATAATTGCTCGTCTATAACATTGACAAAAATTACAGGGCAGTTAATTGATGGTCGAGGCAAATTTGTAGAAACCACAGGGGTGATTATCTTGAGTGCGATAGCATTTATTGTTGCGCACCGCCAAATGTAGCGGGTAAACTGAATCGGGGCATAAAACGTGACGTCAATATTTTTGCTAAATTTAGCGGGGAAACTCCCCGCTAGCGTCATCCTCTGGGACGACGCTAAATCTTTGTCATCCTTTAGATCGCCCCGGAGGTCGTCCTTGAGGTCGTTTTAGACGTCGTTCTTAACGTCGTTCTAGACGCTGTCTTTGAGGTTGTCTAGGACGACGTTGAAAATGACGTCTTAGAAGACGACGTCAAAGACCACATCTTCAACGACCTCTAAAGGCGCATTCACACCGGCGATGTGAGCAATCGCGCAATGCGACTAAAATATATCGCAAAAAAAAAGAAAAAGAAAGAATAGATGGTCACATTGGCGTGCGCAATGAATCTCTAGGGTGATCTCCAGGACGACCTCTAGGACATGCTCAAGGGCGACCTCAAGGACAACCTCTAGGACGACGTCGAGGGCGACGTCGACGTCAAGGTCGTCAGGTCCTTCGGAGAGGGTGCGAATGTGGAGGAGTGCGTATTGCCGCTCCGTATACGCGCGGCGCAATGGGGGGCATGCACAGTGAGCTGAAATGGTTTACTGCGCATACCTACTGCGCATTAGGAGGTTAGAATATACATAGCTGAAAACCTCGAGTAGTAGCCTTATAATGGTATCGCATTAAAAGGTTTTCGAGAAAACAAAAAAAGAATTTTGCGCGAAAAAAAAATTGCGCGTCCGCCAAGTGTTCCACTGCTATCCGTTAGGTGGAGCCAGTCTGTTCTCTCGTCGTAAGATATTTTAAGAGGTTTTAAGGCACTCGGCCTTAGGAAGTCGCAAGTGTGTGAACAGTCCTAAAGGGCGTCAAGTGTAAAAAGCTGTTTATACTCCCACAACTCCTTAGTTAAAATAACATCAGCATTACGTGGTGATTTAACTGATAAACAAAAGCAGACAACAGTGATTGAGCGACAACATCACGTTACAGCTCACGCTCATCAACATTAAAGCCTGACGAGCAAATTGCACACGAACGCGGCGCGCAGTGCGTTCGTAACGCAAAACACCATATAAGCGATGTACCCCTCTCGCATAAAACGATATTACCATCATCTGTGTGATGTATGTATAGATCTTGTAAGCAGTCCAACTCATTGATTATTTTAATCCTGCATTTTATATGCACGATCTTTATCTTGGAACTCTAAATTTATTTATCAGGCCCTTACGTCACCTGCATGCCTGCGAGGCTTCCGTGTCGTACTTCAAGGACTAGTGTGTAACAAAAGTACTAGGACTTATTTTTGGCTGCTGCCAAAGGAGATGTAATGCGATTGCGTTTGGAATCCTTTACTCCTCTTGAGACGTTCGCCCAGCTCAGCGCTCTCGGTCTGCCTCAGCGCGGCACCAGTTTCGCGCCAATTCTTCCGAAGTCGAAATGGTGCGTAATTATACATCGGTTCAAAATGTCTTGCTAAATTTAGCGCGGAAACACTTCCCTACCTAAATTAGTTGAACAACCTGAACTGGTGTATGGTTACACACCATGACACTGGGGCGTCATGCGCGTTACGTCACGACGTAGTGTAACGTTATGGAACGCAGTGTCACATGGCGTGATACACTAATTAAATTATACGTGAATTCAAGTTTTCCCGCCAAATCGAGCGGGCAACGAATGAACGCACACAGTTTCACGGTTTGCTGGCCCAAGGAAATTCTGTAGCATTTCATAAAGTGTGGTGTCGTTCCGAACTTGGTCGCCCCGTTAGGGTGGCGTATTATCCCAGAGCGCTGGCGCTTCGTTCGCATACAGGCGGAGCGCTGCCAATGCTCCGTCAACGGGACACTTCCCGTCGCCTGCGCAGCAACTATACTCCGTTGCCCCTAAGCTGACAGTGTGGTGGGGAGCTACGCGCTCGTTGGACCAATCAACAGCCTCTATTTCACCGCCTTACCCAGCTCTCTTGGCGTGCGTAAGGGCAGGAGAGTGATCACGTGATAAAAGATGGACGCGCGACTGGTTCGTCGATCACGTAGCTTCCACCGCACTGTCAGCGTAGGGGTGAATGGAGTATACGCGCTGATGGACTGTCGATGGAGCGCAGTCGACGGCCGGGCCGAGCGCGCGTCGACTATTTCGGGAGCGCGGGCGCCGGTTGCTTGACTAATGCGAGCCGGTTCTCGACGCGGGTTAACGACGTCTCCTCGAGAACAAGACCCTCGCTGAGGGACTCCCTGGCTGACGCCGTGCTCGCCTTTTAGCTGAGGAGCTCGCCCTGCTGTCACCTAGGAAGAAGTCGCGGGACTGCGGGAAAAAAAAAAAAAAAAATCGATCCCCTGCAAGTTGCAACTTGGGGAGTCGGCCTCATGTTCCAAGCGGGAAGGTGACGATGTGCGTTGTATCGGCGTCTCGGGGTCCCTTGACCAACCAGACATTGAACGTCTTCGTACCCTTTGGGGTGCTAAAGGCTGCTCCGACGTCTCGCCCCCATCGCTATTACCTTTTAACGCTGTTATTTCGCGTAATACCAGTATCGTCTAGAAAGCCGTCGTGCTGAATTTTAAACGTCACCTACTAAGGGCCAGCACCAGTCACATGTTGGAACCGGGTGCCGTGTTTGCTTTCGGCTGGGATTTGTATTCTGACTGATTAGATGCCAGTTCCATCCGAACGCCGTGGGAACACTCGAGTCCAGCCTATGTCCCATGCTAGCCCAGGGGCCCTAATCTGGACATTTGTCGAAAACGTCGGCGAGAAATACGGCGGCTCTGATTGGCCGGCGCCAAGGTCAAGTGCGGCGTTGGCCAATCACGGCCGCCAGATTTCTCGCCGTCTTTTTCGCCAAGTGTCCACATTAGGGCCTCAGGTGATGTAGGAAATTCGGCTTTCTTCTACTATACTTCGTTGCAGCTTAAGTCCAGACGCAGCCAGCACTATACGTGCTAATGGGACCAATCAAGCCTTGCGAAAAGCGCAAGTCACTGGGCCTTTTCTGTTTATGATTGGTTCAGTGATGATCGAACGCGTACGGAAACATGACGAACACCATGATGGTGCGCTTTTGACAACGCCGTCTGATTGGTCCCATCAACTCGAGGTGTCGGTTGCGTCTAGCTTTAAAAGTGCTCTGAGGGGGTTTCTGAGATCGCCTAAATACGGTGATAACTCCCTCTGCTGGCTCTAAATATGCTAGAAATCTCTACATCATGACGATACGTGGCCGATTTCTCTATTGAAAAACAATCAAAGATCGCAACTCACCGAGGTCACCTCCGGTGATGGGAGAAGCATGTTCTGAAACCAGGACCGCTGTCAGTCAATTTAGCCAGTGAAGGATCCTCGCGCCTGCGACCGGTGGAACCAGGGGCCCTAAGCCGGACGCTTGGCGAAAACGACGGCGAGAAATCTGGCGGCCGCGATTGGCCAATGCCACACTTGACCTTGGCGCCGGCCAATCATAGCCGCCGAATTTCTCGCCGACTTTTCCGCCAAGTGTCCAGACTAGGGCCCCAGGAGTGATATCTCGAACACGCGCGGCTCGTTGCCCGTATACAGCCCCGGCTACGATTCAACCCAGCGAACGCGCGCTCGAGAGCAGACGACCGAACACATCTCTCCCGCAAAAAAAAAAAAAAAAAAAAAAAAAAAAACCACACACATAGTGCGTTGTTTTTGAGACGATTACTGCAGTATTATGTTCCCTCTACGCGAAACATTAACATTTTTCGACTACTATTATTTGATTTTGAAGAGCGGGTTAAAGGAGCTGTGCAACGATATTCAATTGGAATGTTTTTCTCTCTACACGAGCTTACTCGCACACCTGGGACTCAAGGATACACACACGCAACGCCATTGGCCAAGAAACTCCTTTGTTGCGTTGTAATTTCAAGGACAAAAGCGATCATTTTCATTCAATCTCTCCTTTGCAAAATTTGATGACGTAACTCGGGGATCGTAATACACCCAAGTGACGATATTTGAATGCGGTTCATAGATTGGACCCGAGCATTGCGTGGGCACTCGACTTGGGCTCGTGACAATTGCTAGCTCGAGAAGCATTCGGGTTGTGACCCGTGTCCAATCACTGCAACGACGCCAACAGCCGAGCACTAACAATGTCTGGAACTCAGCGCGTGTCCTGTGCTTTGCCAACCCCAGCGCGTGGCTATGATCAACACTGGCGGCATATAATCGGCTCCAGATCACGTGGCCGCTTGTTCTGGCTGCGAGTTGAGGGGGTGAACGCTGCTCGTTTTTCTTTAATTTTTTTTCTGGGACTTCTATTGCGTGGGGTGAAAAACGAACGCGTGTTTCATAGGTCATTAACGTTAGGGATCCGTTTTAAGCGGTATTTGCGCAAAGTACAAAAATTGTTGCATAGCTCCTTTAAGGGTGTAGAAAAGGTAGGCGGCAGCCCTCTTGGAGCCGCTTTGGCAGAGGTTTTAGCGACTAGAGTCGGATAATTTCGTCTCTATTGATGTTTGCTACTCTAAGATACAGTTCATGGACTTCGAAAAGTTACGTTTCATGTGAAATATTAGTGAGAAGAAAGCGATGTGGTATTTTGTAACCTTATTAACTAGAAAGGCGGTCACCGGCAAACTCTTGCGTTCCGAGTGTCCGAAGGTGCACTCAGCATGGTCTTCATTCTGGAGTCGTGCATGCTTTATGTTTATGCGTTTGTAAAGGCTGAACGCCGCCCCAGGAAGTAGCAATACATATACAGGGCATTCCACGTAACTTGGTTTACGGTTAAAAAATATTTTGGTGCATTTTAAGAAGACGAAGCCCAACGCATAAGTGTGTTCATTGTTTATAGCAAGTCAGGCTATTTTTGTATTTTCCCAATTAACTAATTAATTCAGATTAATTGATGAAATTTTTGAAATATTCAATTTAGAGCAAAAGTTCCAAGGTCAAAGCTGTAAAGCGTTCTCAGAAACAGTTTTTTTCTTTTTTATCAAGGAACCTCTAAGACGGCTCGTTTTTCCGGGCTCCAAAGAAGGTTCCCAAATTATGAAGAAAAAAAATGCGAATTTGTCAGCAGGGCCCACTCAACAGTGCTCTATTCAGCATGCAGGCCTAGCTTATTCAAGCCATGGCTGAGAGCGCTGCAATGCAAGGTGCGCAGGCGCAAAGTCACACATTTGTTTTTCATAATATGCACATCCTTTGATGCCAATTAAAAAAAAGGTGTTAAGGTTTCTCGATAAAAATCACTGACTTGGATGTTTCTGATGATGCTCTACAACTTTGTCATTGAAACATTTGCTCTAAATTTAATACTTCAAAAGTTAATAATTAATCCTAATTAATTAGTTAATTGGGCAAATACAAAATAGCGTGACTTGCTCCAATCAATGAAAAAACTTATTTGTTTGGTTTCGTCTTCCTAGAATGTACCAAAATATTTTTAAACCTTGGCTCAAGTTACGTGGAATATCCTGTGTATAAATACATTCTGAAGTGGTTCTCGGATTTGAGCCTGAGCCAGCCATCTGAAGGGCGCTGAGTGTACAAGCTCTAAAGTGTTAGCCGCTGCAAAAGGCGGAACAGTTTTGGCTAATTACGTGCACCACTAAAATTTAGATTGGCGATATCATAAAAAAATTGTAAAAGTATAAAAGACTACATCCAAAACTTGCATTCAAGTCCGATAACAATGTGTCCGCGTTATAGACCTTTTTCACAAGGGCGCCGCCATCTTGAAACACCGTCACTTCCTGTATGGGTGGAAACATTTTTTGCTGTCGCCACGCCAGTATGATACATTTAGGATATAAGCGTAACCGTCACCCGTTCTCGTTTTGTCACCCCAATATTTTGTTACTGTGTGCAGGTTTGTTTTATAATTTTGTGTTTTAATGTTTTATAATTTTTTCGTCGCCCATACCGGATACGCCTACCGAGTGACTGGGGGCGAGGGTAAGCGCGGGACATCTCCGTGGGAGTACCGGTTCCGCGGTCTTCCAGACAATTGCCCTTGAACTAACATTTCTGGATGCGGTAGTGGTCGTTATGGCGCTTGATTCGAGCGTCGAAACCATTCGCGCCCGTAACCCACAGCTGACGGAATTCAGGGCTATATCGGGGCGCGCGAAAGAGTATATAGTGCCCTACCCGCGCTCATCTTTATTCCGGTGGTCCCGGGTTGAGAGCGGGCGTCCACACGACGCGTCAAGCCAAGTTTCTACCCCGGCACCGGAGACAGATTGTTTACGGAACTGACCGGAGGCGACCGCAGATCGGACAAAAGCCGTCGCGCATGCGGTAGCTAGCTCGCCGTGCCGTCGACCCTGGTTAAATCTGTCGTGCGAACGGCTCCTCTGAGCGAGCGACGGGGGCCAGTATGGCGTGCGCGTGTCGCCCGGACCCGGCCCTGCGCAGGGACCTCGCTTGTTTAATGGCATCGGCTGCTCAAAGTGACGGAAAGCCCGAGTGGACGCCCCAGCGAACCTCGCCGCTGGAAAAAGAACAGAAAGCTTCCGTTCTCGCCGCACGCATATATCTCGGTCGGCCGCGGGGAAGCCTTTTCCTCCCAACGAGGTCCCTCTCCGGTAGCGTGTTCTTTTTCTTCCTTTTTTTTTTTTTGTTTTTACTTTGTCTTTTTAGGTTGCCGTCCGCGTTCGCTTTCCCTTCTTGTGTGTTTAAGAGCCACTCCAGACGATTATCAGCGGTTAATTTGCTCAGATATTGGTTTTGGCGGGGAGATGGACGCGTCGTCGAAAAAGAAAAATTGCGAAGATATTTCGCCATTGATCATCTTCGGTCGCTAGATAAGTATCGTATGAGACTCGCGTTTATTATTTTTATTTGTTTAGAACCTTTGACTAGTACACGCGCGTTCGATGTATACTTTAAAATTTAAGGCAGAACATTTTAATATTGTTCCCAGATGAATAACTGAACGGATACGGTTAACCCTTTGAATCGGGCGTCGGCTTGCGCCACCTAGCGAGGGCTTTAAACTTGCAAAGCTAATATAATGGCTTTGGAGGCCATGCTAATCATATACAGCACCGACGCGTCTTGCAGAATTCACAGGGAAACCTCGTGTCGCTGTCCAAGGTCTCTCCAAGGCGAAAAAAAAAGAAAAGCTTTTCCTCCCATTGATTTTTTCACCAGTCGGACGATCTTTGTTCAGTTATCTCCCCCCAACGGCAGTTTTTTCTTCGCTGTCCTTAAACCGAATATACCTTTCGCAACCTGGAAGGTGAAGCCCTTTACAAGACACAAAGTGTTGAGCCGTCTCCTTTTCCTCACCGCACTGGATCGATATCCCAATATTTAGCTCACTACATCTAGTTAACAATATTCCTATGATCTCAAACAAGATTATGGGCTCCCTCAAGAATTGTTATATGTACTTTATCTAATAATATCCACCTTGAATTATATATATCAGTCCAAGTATGATTTAGTTTACCATACTCGGAACCCGTATTTTTTTTACTGCTGCCTAACGAACACAACAAAAACTCTTTTTCCCCCTTTCTTAGAAAAGGGTGTGTTTTTACCGTTTTAGGAACCTGGCAATATGCTCAATCATTTTATACAGTTCTTTAAAGCGTATTATTTCGCATAAAATAAATCAACGAAACTAAAACCGATTTTCAGCTTTCCCGCCACACACTCTCTCTTAAAACGGAGCTGTCGTCAACAGTGAACCGTCGGTTTCGATAGATTTTAGTGGTCATAAACGCAGATGGCGCGGTGAACTCCAGCGGCACCTTGAGGTTTGAGAGCGTTGTACCGCGTTGCGACTGCGAGTAAAAAGGACCACGTGACCAGGACATTTGTGCTTCGTATGCCGCTTGCCAAGCTACTCCTTGAACTGGTTGCCACGCATCACCCGAAGCACGGATGACCCGGTGACACGCGGCTGTTTTGGGCGACGCAACGCAGACAAATGCATTCACGCGTGCAACTGTGTGTATAGACCTTAGGTTTTGTCGACATCGTCTGTTGCCAATCGCGTTGCACGCGGCGCTTTCCCATTACGGAAAACAATAAGTGTTGTGCGTCGCTGTTACGTACCGGGTGAGACAGAACACCGCGACAGGCTTAACGCGGACGCCGTCAGCTTTACTATGCCAACCAAGACATGACACATGTATGGTTCTGCTCGATGAGGCTCGGCGTAAAAGCGACAGAGTCTTGGGCTCGCGCAGGGGCGTTTACCGACGTCCTCGTTCCTGCATATTTGCGCACAACACTTCAATACACCCCGTGCTCAGAAAGGTCTCGTTGGTTGGAAGGGTGGATGGATGTGCACAGGAAATATCTCGGAGTGCTAGACTAGGTTTGGCAGAAGCCGTTTGACATGGACCCGTAGGAGTATACGGAAACTGCAGCGGCGTCAGCCTGGGACAGTTCCTGCAACTCCCTTCACGCGTGGAACCCGCAACAAAACAAATAAAACACAATGATGCACCATTTTTGTTTTTCTCACACGCAAAAAAAAAAAAAAAATTGTGTTGTCACATTTAACGCTTTTCAAGTCGCTCCCTTCCCAATATTCATGAATGAAAAGCTCTCGGCTATTTGAGTCCACGCGTCAGCAAACTGAAAAAAAAGTTTTTTTTTTTTTTATTGCAGTAAACCTTTCCGACTAAAATATATAGATTTCGCTGTTACTGAACTTAAAAAACAACAAAAAAAACGATATTTTTTTATGACAATTCGCCATCGAAGCTAAAGAGCAACTCCGTTCACTTAGACCAATCGCCTGACGAGCCTCAATTGATGTCGCGGTCCACGTAACTCTAAAGCAGTTTTTTTTTTTATTTTGCAGTCTTGGGCGTTGTTTTTATCGGTCCCTGCGTGATTATCGATGAATCTGCGAAATTAATTTGTGCGACGCTCAAGCGCAACTTGGGGCTAAAACTTCGTCAACATTACCTGGAAAATACCTAACACACATTTCGGTCGTTCAATTGAACTTCCAAATGGTCTTCATTGTCCCTTTAAGTTTCGTCTTTACTCGTATGCTTGCTGATACACGTCCCTGCCATGGCGCGAAACGTTCGAACTGAGTTATTTAGTTCGCTTTCTCTGTCTTGTGTCGACACTCGCCTTGCACGAATAGCTAAAACACCCAAGTGGCCATCGAACCCTCATCTATTCATTTAAGTCTACTCTCAAAATCTAGCTTTCTACCAGCTTTCCTGCCCTCGAATGGCGGTTGTGATATAAAAATAGTTGCTGCACCATCTAATGGCTAAAGGGACTACTCCATTGGAGACTCCGCGTTGTTCGTAGCGTTCAAGCCCGTTGGGCAGACAGCCGATAAGCTCCACGTGTATGAGGTCCATACGACAAGTCAGTTTGTTACGGCTTACGGGTAGCCTACCATGCAGTATTCCATGCGCCAACCATACACAGGCCTGCACAATAAAACAAGGTTATCTCGAGACTAAAGTAAATAATAACGCTCAACGCGACCTCGTTTCTAGAAAGCCGTCAGCCACGGTGTCTTCTCTGAGCAGCGCCTAGCCTTCGGACAAGATGCACGCGCCGCCGACGTGAGGTAGCGATCGACAGCGCACACTGCACGCAGGGCCGAGCGCCGCTTGGCGTCGTGTGTGCCACCCAAAAGAAGAAGAAAAGAAAAAGAAAAAAAAAAGGAAAGCTTTCTTCCCGTAGTGCGACAGGGCGAGACAGGCCATAAGGCGCGCTTATAAATCATGCCCAATATAGGTGCGCGTATATATATAACACTCGGGGGTGCTGCGCGTTATAATACATTCGTAAGACTCGCAGGTCGTCCATTAAAACGCTGTATTATCCCGAGCCTCGGCGGCCCAACATAAAGTCGGGCATAAATCAGCTTTATGGGCTCCGTGCGCCGCTGTCCACGTCTTCGGGAGCGCACGGCGCGAGGACGGGATATGTCTCGGGCTCTTCCCGCGCGGTCAAGTTCGGCGAGCCTCCCATCTTTTGTTGGCTCTTGGCCGGGAGGAGGGGCTCCCCAAGATGGACGGTCGCGGCCCTCGGAAGAGACGCTGCATGCGGGCTCCCCTTCCTTCTCTCCGCCGCGAGGACTGCGGCCTCGGGTGCCGTTCAGGTGCTCCCGATTAGGGAGCCGCGCTCGGGCTGTCCCTTCTTGGGGAGTCGTGGACGAGAGACAGATTCGCCAACCCGTTCTCCGGGGTGCCACGACGTCAGATCTGGCTCGGGGTGAAGGCATCTTTCCTTGCACTGAGTGGCGTCCTCGTGCGCAGTAAACGCAGAAATAAGCTTTGGACGGTGAATCTTTTTGCGGCGATTTGAAAGACGTGAGGAGTACCCGCGCGTAGTTTTGAATGGCGATCTAGGCACGCGCACACATTGCACCATGACATTTGTAAATCGAACGGACGAATGGATGAACGGATGGATAGATGGATGAAAACAGCTGAACCATTTGAATCAGGCGGCGGCTTTCACCACCTAGGCAATGTTTTTAATCTCATCTTCTAAATCTAATATGCATATTAATGTTAAACCTTTTCTTGGGTTCATTTATTAAACCGTCCGGTTCGTGAAATAGACGCCCCTGCGAAGGGAATTCGCACCGTTTGTCAGTGCCACCTAGGTGGTCGAGATAAAGGGCCTTTAAGATCAAATCTTTCGAGCGCATTTTTTTCCCAATCCCGTCACCCAATTGCGTGAAATAGTGAGATGTGGAGTGCGTTCTTATGTTCTAGTCTTTCTTTCCCTTTTTGTGTCTTCAGAAGTGTGATTCAAAGAAATAATTTCCTTGGAATAATTTTTAACTCTTGTAGAGAATCAAGTCAGACCAGAGGCTCCCAGTTTCTTTGAAAGGCTTGCGTTGTATTGGTGCCAGCGTAAAGGCCCCATTGCAGGGAACGCTTTTTGGGGGCTTTCTCGGCGTCAGCGCGGCGCGGCGCCTGCAAGCACTGGAGACGGGTGGGGTGCAATATTACACCCGGGCGTGCACCAACACGCACGTTAGCCGACGCTCGAGAACGTGGCCCGAGATTGCGAGGGAAGTGTCGTCTAAAAATGAGAAAATAAGTATCAGCATCGTGACAATGTATTACAACTTGTAGGGTTGTGCGAATAGTGATTCGAATCGAATAACGCTGCGTCATTCATAGCCTTGACAATGCAAGGGAAATCCAAGACGGTCGGTTCTTTCAGCAGCGCAGGAGCTAGGGATGACGCTGCGCTATTCAATTCGATCCACTATTCGCACGCCCCCAATTACAAGGATAGATCGTAGAATGTGTATGCTTGACTACAAAAATAGGCAACAATGAGTTTGGAAGAAAAAAAAACACGAAGCGTACACTTGTGCATCTTTTGGTTCACGGGGACAAGAATGAAACAGCTTCAAACAGGGATTGAAATCCGAAACTTATTGTGTCCTGCCGCTATTTGGGTACCAGACGCATCGACACCCGCCCCCCACGCTCTGTTCGCCAAGCAGGCGTCGGCCGACGCCGGTTGGCGCTGACACCACGGAAGGCCAAGAAAACGATCACTTGATATGCGGAATATGAGCGGCTTCAGACACAAAGAAACAAAATTAATTAACTACTAAATACTACACTCTCTACAGGACGGTCAATGTTCAATGCGTGCGACCATAGCCTCAGTACTTAAGCCCGTTCAACGGCTGCTGTATACTTAACCGATGCAGATATTACCGGAATTTCAAATAGACACTTTTCAAAAGTCACGTGGCGAATATTAAAGAGTCCGAACCACTGCACGATGGCGGAGCGACTGCACCCAGGAACGTGCAAGTCATTCCATAAGATGGCAAACATCGGAGCGCGGCCAACACTACGAGCCGACGAGCCAATCAAACAGCGTCATAAATGCACCGTCACTGCGATCATCAACTTTTTTTAGTGGGTGTGTTTTTTTCCAGTGTGCCGTGGACGTTGAGGTTTTAGTTCGCCATTGTGCAGGGATTTCACGGCTGCCAACAGATTGCCGTATTTTGAAAGGGGTCTATAACGGAACTGGAAAAGAAAAACAAAAAACAAGTCTCAATCTTTTTATTGTTGCGCACCTCTTGCAAACCTATAGCTGGTGCGTGTTAATTGGTGCTCGTCGAAAGTCGCATCTCTTCCTCTTCGTTTTATCTAATGACGGGGCAGATATGCGCTTCACGTTTGGTGTCTCCAACGTTTGGTTTGATAGATGCGATACCTTGGCCGTTTTAGCGCCAAGGTCACTGCTCTGTCGTCCGTTTTTTCCTGGTCCTTGAGTTACACAGTTTTATGGCGTGTCATTTACATGATTGCGCTCGTTACGTATCTTTCACGCCGGAATTTTCCTCTCATTCTATTCATCAAGCACGGCCTTCGTGTTCTTTGCTTCGTGTCTTTAGCTTACAAGCTTGGCGTCTTTTGTTTTACGAAGTGCCCGCTCTATTCTTTCTCTCGATCTCATTCTAGGTTGCTAAATCTGCCAACTGTAAAGCTGTTCTCGCTTTGGCTCAACACTAGTTGCTTAAACCTCCTCCAGAGGGATGTGGCTGTGGCCAAGTCGACCTCCTCATTATTTCACAGTCCCGAGAATGTGATTATCAATTTGTATTCTTGCTTTTTTTTTTGGCAAAGAAATGGTCGACGGGGCTCGCGAAAATGACATGCCGGTCGTTGCTGTACACGCCTTCTCACGGTTTGAACTTCAATGATTATTGAGCATGGGAGCATAAAGGAATGGGCGGATGAGGCTGTAACATTTGTTTGTAACATTCCAAACGAAAAATATACTTAACAATACATTTAAGTCCAAAGAGTACGGGAAAATTATATCATGACTAACTTACAAACCAGTGATAAACTTCAATGGAAAGTTTTATGCCTTTGAGATTATTTAACGTCATAAAAACAATGTTAAAAAACAAAAACGTGGGCTACAAAACAAAAATGTAGTCCAGTTTTTTTGAGAGTTGAACGATATTAGGTAATTTTACGGTACCGTCATCAAACCATAAATGTAATAATATACGAGAAAAAAAAAAAAAAAAACAGAAAAAAAAATTAAAAAAAACGTTAATGCGCACTACGCAGAGCAACTCATGTGCAGAAGGTGCGTTTTGCATATGTACACTCGCACTGTTGGTGGCGCGGTGCCGTGATTTCTCCCCCGATCTCTACAATTGGCCTCGACCGGGCACGTCACGGTTCGGCGCACGGTCGACGCGTCGGTCCAAGCGGGCAGCTGGCGTCCCGGTGAGCGCGACCCGCGGCCGAAGACGGTGACCGTCGCCCTCGGCTCGTCGTGGCCCCTCGGCTGCTCGCGTGCGCGTCGGATCGCTGTGACTGCGGAGCCGCGCTGGGACAGCGGCACGCAGGCGCCCTTCGGGAGAAAACGCAGATCGCATGACGGTTTATAATTACGGCAGCCGTTTGATTGATGGAAGCCGGCGCTGGCGTCGGCCATGTTGGATTTTGCAAGCCACATGGGCCTGCGCATGACCGATCGGCGACGTCAACCGAAGGTTCAGGCCTTGACTTGTCTCGAAGCTATCCATCCATCTTAGCGGCGGGCGGATGTGGAGTTGGGACCAGCGCCACGGAACTGCGCCCAGTCGGGAGACTGGAGCGGCTCCCTCGGCTCGTCCGTTTCGTCGTCCGGCGGCCCAAGTGCCCCTCCGACTAGTGATTTGTTACGTCCCGAATATTGGCTCGAAGATTCGAAAGCTTCGACTCGGAGGATGTATAAAGCCACTGCCGCCTCCACGGTTAACCGCTGCGCTCTGGAAGGATGCCCGAGGGTTTACTTTCCCGTAGAGCACGCGATGTGCCAATCACCGTGTTCTACGGAGCGCGTCCGATGAATGATAATGCGAATTTCGAGTTTTCATTGAGAAACGTAATCTGCGCGGGGGCAAGGAGCAAACGGGAAGTTTGGCTCTTGTCTCGTTTTGCTGTCGCCCTAGAAAATTTCACGAGTGAGATTCAAAGATCGTTTTAAGATACCTGTGATGTTACGTGCGCGCCTAGAGGACCCTATAAACGGCATAACATACCAGCTACAAATAGTCTCTAATTGGTATATTTTGGGAGGGGTTTAATTAATATAGCCGGAAGAGTTTGGTCCTTTCGCACCATCCTACTTCCATCGCTTAGACTTTACTCGGCATTTTTCGCCACATTTCGCTGTTCCCACGTCAGGTATAGAAATTTGACACAATCCGCACGCCCTCATTGCGTTCGAAGGAACGTTTATCTCGCTATCTTACCAGCCTCTTGGTCAAAAATTTCTCGGGGAAGAGTGGTATATTAGTGTGGATATAGTTGAGCGCGTTGCTGTCTAAATTGCGAAAGCGAAAAAGGGGCATAGATACAATGCAGACTACACAGGCTGAAAGCCCGTGTTGTCTTTATTCTTTTCTATTTCCCTCTTTCGCTTTCGTAATTCAGTGGTATACTTCGTTTAACCTACAGCCCTGACGCAGCCGACGCTACATGCTGATGGCGTCAAAATCGCACCATTCAGGATGTTTGTCATTACTCTGTATACGTGTTCTATCATATCTGAACCAATCATAAACAAAAAATGTCTGGTGACTTGCGCTTTTTAAGCATCTTGATTGGTGTCATTACCTCGTAGCGTCGGCTACGTCTGGACTTAAGCTGAAACGAAGTATAGTATAGTTGTAAGCGGTTACTGCAAACAACGAGGTCAAACGTTTGGTCGGCACGTCTATATACGCGAAGAGGTGTGACAACTATAAGGTAAGGTAAGACCATTTGAATATCTTCACCCTCGTTTCAAAAGCAGCGCGAAAAATGACTGGGGCTGATAAATCATTGTGGAACTTTTAGATAGGGAAACAGTGTAAGCCAATGGCAGCTAGTCTAATATGGCAGATATAACTAATACTCAAGCCACTGCAAGTTACGCCAGCAGAAATGTTCGTTTTCTCATATATATTTGGAGGGTTGATGATTATCACAGCCGTTTTATAACGCATCTAATGTTAACTGCAAAGTTCCCTTCGAAGCACTCGCCGTCAAGTTGCCAGCGAAAATGAAATCGATTGTGTATATCTCAATTCTGCGATATATAATGATTTTGTAAGCGGCTCTTCATCCAGGATTGTGCCTGTTGAAAGGGGACTATAGTGGGCGTGACATATTAAGTTTCTATATTTCCTCTTTTCACAATTCGGTTTACCGAGACGTACTCAAATGGAAGCTCACAACTTATTTGCATGGCTGCCATGAACGTTGGTGACACAAACCAGCGATAGACCACGGGAGTTTATTTATTTATTATTCGTACCATACTGCGAACTCTTCTTGCTTGTTTCGTTACGAATTGAGAAGGTTTAACGCTGCTCGGCATTCTCAAATGTTTACATTATAGAAGCTAGCGTGTGACGCGAACTCCTTATGCAGGTATTGTAACATATAAACTTAAAATTTCAATTCATACCTTTTTCTCTTTTTTTTTTTTTTTTTGCGACAGCGAGTTAATTATTTTATTGCAATTGAAACGCTTTGCATGGCGTGGGGAGCGAAAGTTTGCGCCATGGATGCATCTCGAACCCAAATCTGAATCCGTCCTTCAAATGTTCGCATTAGCGGTATTGGGCCCTTGCGAAAGCGGTTTGGTAAACATTTGTGACAGACCTCTGGTTAACAGTCACGCTGAACTGACCAAATTGTGGAGACACAGGTTGTCTAAAGGTCCATCGATTTGTTGCGCCAGGACTTGGCATCCGAGGTACGTTCTCCTTGGGGGCTTTAAAGGGCGACTCTTGTCAATATTTTTGAATTAGGGATTATGACTGTCTTCAGCTAAAGCAGTGTCCCTGAATTCCAAGGTATAATTTTTTTCTCGTTATTGTGTGTAGTTTTATAAATATCACGGCTCAAAATTTGGTTTCGGGCATCTACGGCAAATCCGAAACTTTCTGGATGACAACACTGATCATCAGCCCTACGGCAGCGACGTGACGTCACAAGGGTGCTGCGCCAGTGTTTCTTGACTTAAAGCTAACCTGCTTGCCGCCCGCTAAAGAGCAGCTGGGCGCATCTTTAAAATGGGTTTTTCTGGAGTACGCGGCTTCACTTTGACGTAATATTTCGGCTGGGATCAGATTTCGTGTCACTAAAGCGATACCAGTCATTTATTTTGGTTTTGTTTTGGACCGGGGTTGCCCTTTAAGATAAAATGAAAACGAAGTAAAAAAAAAAAGAATACACAAAGAAGGCCGAAAACACAGGCAACGCCTGAGTTGTAAGCCTTTTGTGTTTTTTGTTTGTTTTTATTTTATCGTTTTAGCAAAATTTAATTCTTCTTTTATCGTTTTTTTTTTTTGCACCTTGAGTTGCGCTCATCGCAGCGTCGTATTTTATATCCGACGCTTACATGAAAGGTTGTAGCATAGAATCTCCCTACGTGAAAGGGGTATCGCGTCAACCATAACTTGAGTTGGATCCTCTCGAATATTGTTAGTAGTCCCCGGCTTCAGTCTAGGCTGAATAAAATGATTAATATGGCGCATCAGCTCACCTGCAAGCTCATCTTTCCTCCTGGCTTTCCTTTATTGTCGCTCCAATCAATCAACATAATGAACGACGACCGATAAACGAACCTAAAGAAAACGGGCGTTCGAAGGCTCACCCAACCGCGAATAGCCGCTTTTCGTCATTCGTGGACGTAATGATGGCCCCACGAGGGCCGAGAATTCTCGGGGGAATGTCACCACGCATTGTCCCAAGTGGCAAACGGGGGAGTTTTCCGCGCACTGTTTCCAAAAGGTTCTCCACGCAATTACGCAATGCGCCCCGCTACAGGTTACGTGTCAGCGTCCAACGGTGCGTTTCGCAACAGGTGTTACCCGGGGTCTTGCTTTGTGCCCAGAAACAGGACGGAAAGGGAGTCGGCTTCCCGCAGGTTTAATTCCATCTTATCTATACACAGACCTACCCAATTTGCTCGCTATTTTTAACCTATCCAGTTCTCGAATCGCACGCTACTTTCGTGCGCGTTTGGGAGGGGGGTCAGGGGGGGGAAGGGGGGGGGGGGGGTTTCTTCGTTCCGCGACCAATCGGTTGTTCTCGTTTGGCGCGTTGCGATTGGCTATTCTGTGCAGTTTATACGGGAAGGATGCCAAGCTGTTAAACGACGGCTAGATCGCGCAACGGGTCGCTCATTATGCAATGTCGGCGCCTCCCCATATACACAAAATGGAAAAAATAAAAAGAGCCTGATGAGTTCTCCTCGCTAATACTGCGTGTTGGTACATGTTGTTGTGTATACTGCTGTGTGCGGCGGTTATTTCTAGCTCTTGCGATCCCCTCCTCCCCCCCCCCCCTCGGAGGAAAGTGGCGTGACATCGAGTGGGCAGGAGACTGCAGCGGACCTCCGCTAACCAGGGGTTTACTGCGAAGCCAGGTTTGAAGGATGACTGCGAGGAAAGCGCGCCGCGGGAGAAAAGGCCCGAATTTCAACGTTCGTTTGGTCTCGTGCCCCTAAACCTCCCCCCTTCAGAAATAAGGGATCAATCAAAGTTTCCCGCACTTGCCCGGCTTGACCGATGGGGAGGAATTGCTGAGCTTGGCCATGTGTCTTTCTTGTATCTTTTTGTGTTTTTTGTTTTTTCTCCCAAAACTGCTCTCTCTTTCTCTCTCGCTTTCTCTCTGGGTTTGTATTCGCTTGCATAGACCTTGCGCTTGCATTGTCTGTAAGATCCGTCTCCTTTTGTTTTTCGCTCTTTGCCTGCTCGGGCCGTGCATGATTCGACGTATACCGCGGAGCAGCGGAATCTCTGTCGGTGGGCCTTGCCGAGATTCCGGGAATCGGTGCGGTCATTGCTCGAAGTTCGCCAAGGTGTGCCTCGTGTTTAGAGGGCCGTTGTCTCACCTTTTGCTTGAAAGCGAGAGTGTTTGAGTGAGTGCTTCGGGGTGCCGGTCATTTATTGTTAGCTTCACTGAAGTGGCTCGTCCGGACACCTGGATAAGTGCCATGGCAAATTGCAAGTTAAACAAGAAAAACAACAACAACGATGACATGGCCTTTTGTTTATATTGACGTTTAGAATAGCTTCGCTAAAGTAATAATAAGAAACTATCAAGTCCGTTCCAAGGAGGCGTTCTTCCGATTTCGCTTTGTGAGCATTTCTTTTTTTTTTTTTTTTACATTCTTTGTGACATCGACTACCGATCGAGATTAACATGGGAAATGGCTGGGCACCCATGAGTTTCTTGGTTCATTATTAACGCACTAAATTAAAAGGTTCAATAATCAATAGAAACAATATTGGCAGGGGCCTTATTTTATTTTATTTTTATTTATGGTGTAAAACAATAGTGGTCAAACGATAGTCGATGCACTTGAAAAAAGAAAAAAAAAATATAAGTGATTGTCTTTTGTTGCGTGGTATAGTTTCCCGCATCCTTCCAGTGACGTTATCAAAGTTCAAAACTACATCGTTAGCCACCTCACAAAGCCCGCGTTCTCGGAGTCTAACTACGTAAAAAAGTCATACAATCACCCTTGCTTATGGCATGCCTTCCTCGAATCAATAAACAACAAAGTGATCTTGCCAATCCCGAGGTCAACAATGCGCCGACCCCTGAGTGTGCACGTCCGCCTCTCAGCGTCCAGATGCGAGCAACTGCGAAAGCGTATGCGATGGCGGACGCTAAAGACCACGCGAGCTGCGAGGCATTACAAACTAACACGCCAATCAAGCCAGACCTCGCACACTGCCGGCGCCGACGCGCGCTCGCTCGCGCCGTACTCCGCGAGGCGAGAGAAGCGGTTCGTGCCTCAAAATCTGTCAGCAGTCTGAGGTTTCAAATTAAGCCTAAACGAAGCAGACCCAGCCGACGACAAAGAACGAACAAACGCGTCGCTCGCGCGTAAATCTGCGCGCGAATCCGTCTCCTTGTTTATACTCAGTCAAGCGGGCCTTTTTGTTGCTGCCACTCCGACTGGCTGGAGTGGGTCGACTGTGCGGGCGACGCGCGGGTGATTGTGGGCCCGCCTGCGCAACACTGCTCGGCAAACGAATGCGGACAGGTGTCATCCGAGACCAGTCGCTCGGAATGCCACACTTGCGCGCCCGCCGACTTTGTTTCCAGCCGAAAAAGGGCAGCTGGCGGCTGGCGACGGGACCCGACAGCGCGGGACTTGCACACTGGGATGCGGTGCACGCTGGTCGCTTTATCTTCTCGCGCCTCATTTGCCTCGACGGCTCCGCGAACGAGCTAAAAAAGGAAAAAGAAGAAAAAAGAAAAAACAAGAAGAGTAAACGCGGAACAATTGTCGCATTGCGAGGTATCCGACCGGCTGCGATTGCGCGTCTGCCTCTATTTGCAGTAGCACGCAACTGACGGGTTGTTTAGCCGTATACCGATCTGGGCTGGCCGCACGTCGGAAAGGATTGCTGCGATGACACACTCCAGGCCTCCATGGGCATGGACTCGACGGCCGAGGCTTTTGTGAAAATGCTGTGGGCCGCACTGCTCATCCTTAAAAATGCCTGCGCGTCTGCTTTCCCGCAGAGCACTCGAACAGCCAGTGAATGACGACGGCGCTGAACAAGAAACATATTGATCCAAAAGTGACGTCTCCAACGTCGCTCTGCTAGTGACGGAATCATATGGAACAACATGCTCGATGTCACATCCCTCACTTAATTATTGGATGGAAACCTTCTTTCTAGTTTCTTCGCTCCTCGAAGAATGCAGTGATCGGCTCTCCAGGCGCTTTTGGGAAAGTAGACCCACAACAACACTCTCAAAAATAAAGCCTGTTCGTTTACTTTCCCACAGTACACTCGGAGAGCCAATCAACGCAACTTACGGAGGCAGCTCAGCGAATGACGATGTCGAAGCATATGTTTACATAAAAAAACGCAGTCTGAGTTGTGAGATTAAGCAATGCAAGCGTGACGTTTTATATTGCTTAATGTCACTACTCAGTCTGCGTTTTTTGGTCTAAACATATGCTTCGGCATCGTCATTCGCTGAGCTGCCTCCGTAGGTTGCGGGGATTGGCTCTCCGAGTGTTGTACGGGAAAGTAGACGCAGGGGCTTTTTTTAGAGTGAAGGTATTTAACTGTGTCAAAATCAAATAACGGTCGACCCTACGATAAATAATAAAGCAAAAAGGAACAAAATGGCACTTTAAGAAATGCTCGAAATCTCTTAGAGTTTGGACAATTAAAAGACTTGTTTGTAAAGGTAGACTGCCCTTTTTTAGCGTCTTTCAAGAAAAAAAAGTGTGATTTTTCGCGACGTAATGCCAAACATTATTTACAGTTTCGATTTCACAATGACGAAAACAAAACGAAAAGAGTGAAGCACACTGCTCCAAAAACAAACGCAACTTAAATTTTTTTTTAAATCTTTTCAAATTAACTTTATCCTGAAATACAGAAAAAAAAAAAAACACAGACGATAAAGAGGTACATCTAGAGCAGGGGTGGTCAAGCTGCGACTCGCGAGCCGCAGCTTGGCCACCGCTGCTTGGCGTCCGCAGCTTGGCCACCGCTGTTTGGTGTCAACTTTCCAGCTAGATTTAGAGGGATGAGGAAAAGAGGAGGGGAAAAGGAGGGGAGGAGGATGAGAGGAGGATGAGGGGAGAGGAGAAGGAGGGGTGGAGAAGGAGGGAAAGAGGGGAGAGCCCGCAGGAGGAGGAAGGGCATACCTTCGCCTCCGTACCCTCCCCTTCTCCTCCTCAAGAGCTGCGCTCTAATTCGGCATTACAGAGAATTGTAAACGTCTTTCATTTTTGTATTCAAGCAATCTTATGAGCCAGATTAAATAAATACAATTTTAAGTAAATAATTTAACGAAATTGGTTTGTTCAGATAACATTTCAGATAAGGAGAAGTACAATAACAACCAAGGCACAAAATGTTGAGATTTTTGTGTCGTAGGTCAAAATGGTTTCGATTTCACAGCATCCATAGTCACGTCGTCTGGTTACCAAAACAAGGCGGACAGGTAGGTGCAATCGATTATCACAAATCGCAATGCTCGTTTTCATCGCATCACTAGCTCGACGACGCGTGTGTGTGGTGTTCGTTCTAAGCGCATTGAACGTTGCGGTTTACGTTGACACAACACAGGTGGCGGCATGTGGAAGTGATTGTGTCGGAAGATCTCCGACATCAGTGTTAAGCAATCGAGAATATGCGCACGTGCTACCCGAAACCACCTGTACTATATACGTGTATCATGTTTATAAGATACATACCTTGTCGATCTATAGGTACAGTTGGTTCCAACGAACTTGATGAGTGTACCATAAACGCGGGTTCTCATGTACGTTTCTAAGGGGACGCACTGAGCGACTATTTTTCACAGCAGCACAGGCTGCAAACAAATAACGGTAACCGACCTTCGCGAAACTAAAGCTATTTGTATAGTAGATATTAATGAGGTTTGCTTCATTTGCCCTCACTATCTGCTGCAGTGACTACCCTATTGAAAATAACCCATCAGCCTTGATGTGTTATGGGACCCTGTTAGACCTTCAAACCCTTTAGACCCGTCAACCCTTTAGACCCGTCAGCCCTTTAGACCCGTCAGCCCTTTAGACCCGTCAACCCTTTAGACCCGTCAACCCTTTAGACCCGTCAACCCTTTAGACCCGTTAACCCTTTAGACCTATCAACCCTTTAGACCCATTAGCCCCTCAGAAATTGAATTCTCTATACTCCGTTTCATAATTAGTGTACAACACTGTCAAGGCAACTGACACGCGCAAATGGCTTCATCAAGTCCAAACGCGTGCACAAAGCTCATGATAAAGTCACATGCTCCTGCCAGTAGCCTCGACAGCATTGCGTACGAAGTATGAAATGGAGTACAGGTGTTCACAAACTTACAGCTTTAAAAAAGCTGCATGGCAGGCCCAGATGGTTGCAAACAATTGACCAAGACAAGATTTCAACGTAGGATGAAAGCAAATTTTTATTTGAATGTTATACACAGAACAAACATTTGTACTTAAGTTGTAGGTCACAGTATACATAAAACGTGATCTATGCATGCTGCAATGGGAAAGCATTATTTAGCACAGTAGAGTTTACTAAAACAATGGATATCACACTGTCCACTTTTTACGATGGCACCATCTCTTTAAAAACCATAAAAAAATAGTTTGTCATTCTGGAATCTCACTAAAAAACAAGTTCACATACAAAGTACAAAACACTAAATTATCCTCAATCAATCAATTATTTCCAATCAATCAATAACAACCAAGCTTTGTTAAAATATTCATGACTGCTTTATCACATAAATTAATTACTATTAAAGGGACACTGAAGTGATTATCACAGAAGTTTGGGCTATTTGGTATACAGATATAATTAAACACAAAACAGTGCAAAGACAAGGACAAAGTGAAAATAGTCACCGACAAGACACAACACTGACTCTCATCTAAAGATTTATGTTAGCATTCAGTACCAATAGCATACATGCAATACCAAATAAATGAAGGAAAAAAATAAATACATATCACGTGTTCAATACAAGATTGTTACTGGTTTGCCCTCCTCGCTCCAAGTATTGCCGCTCTTTATCAGAAAGCACGAGCGACGGGGCGCTAGCACAATCTGGTCCCAGTTTCACGATATCACGAGCTTCTATTATTTCACGCATGACACTGTCTTTATTTTTAAAAACCACTTGGTATTTGTCGAAGACAGGGACGCAACTGCAATCTCTGCAGTGCACCCCTAGGTGACCCGACACCACTTTAAAATGTTATACTGGTGTTCTCCGAGTCAATCGTTGACACATCTTCCTGTTTGACCAAAATAACGACGCCGCAAGATAATGGAATGGAATAGGCCACTCCCTGACACAAGCCACGAATTGATATTGGTGTTTTTAGTGCATCCAATCTTACTTGTAACATCTGAATTAACATTTCTGCAGAGCCCAGCCGGCTTATTTGGTGCTGTTAATGTCAAAGTTGTGTTCTCAGCACCAAAAGAGCAGCCCGGCTCTGCAGAAAAGTCAATTCAGATGTTAAAAATAAGATTGGATGCACTAAAAAAACACAAAATCAATTTGTAACTTGTGTGCAGGGAGTGGTCTATTCTATTATCTTGTGACCCCTGTTAAGTCGGTCAAACAAGATGTGTCAAATATAACATATTAAAGTTGTGTCGGGTCGCCTAGGGGTGCACTCCAGAGATGGCAGTTGCACCGTCTTTGAAAAATACCAAGTGCTTCCTAAAATCAAGACAAGCGAAGTGGTCGACGAAGGGTGCTTGTTACCGAATCGCAAGCGATGCCTTCGCCGAAAAAGCCTAGTCTTATCCGAACGTGTGCCATAAGACTTTTTTCAAAACAAGTCATAATAAAATTGTTTGGAATCTATACGTATTGTAGGACCTTCATTGATCTAGACCAGGGGTGGCCAAGCTGCGGCTCGTGAGCCGCATGCGGCCCTTCGCGTGTTAAAGTGTGGCTCGCGGCTCCCTTCCCTCCCCGTACCCCCCCTCCCACT
The DNA here is from genome assembly GCF_016920785.2 of Ixodes scapularis. Classification (NCBI taxonomy): domain Eukaryota; kingdom Metazoa; phylum Arthropoda; class Arachnida; order Ixodida; family Ixodidae; genus Ixodes; species Ixodes scapularis. The sequence goes on along the minus strand of NW_024609884.1, from coordinate 26,053,423 downwards.
TTCCCGCCTCTTTTCCGGTCCACCAGCACTTCCCCAAAAAGAGAAATTGAAATCGGTTTAAATCGAAAGACAGGTTGCGGTTTGGTAGTGTTGTGCCACTGCTACCCAACGTACAGTTGGACTGCTTTTGACTCGGATAGATTGAAAATAGTTTGAGTTCCCCCCCCCCCCCCTCTCCACCCCGTGGCTCTTGGAAGTTTCGTGGTTTTGTTTGTGGCTCTCAGGCCGGGTCAGCCTGGCCACCCCTGATCTAGACCATGTAGTCCGAGAGAAACATCAGTCCACATGTTCTATTGCCCCAAGAGAAATAAGCAGTTTTGTAATCTAGAAATTAATATGTGTATTAAAACCTTTTAAACAATGTAACATACAAAAAATATTTTTTTCTAAAAACCACTTCGGTGCCCCTTTAAGTATATTGATTGCACTCTTCCCTAAAATACTGGCAGGCTTTGTTACTTAATTGGCAGGCCGTGTCCACATCACAGCTCCAGCTCTTGTTTGCAAATCACATGTCCCAACCTGTGACCCTGGGTGAACAGATGAAATTAATACAGTGAAAACGATTGACTATAAAAATATTGCAAAAGGTCCGAGCTCACACTGAGCACAAACGTCACCACTCGAGATGTGCAGACCTTTTTGAGTCCAAGCCCGACTACTTCTTTCTTCCGAGCAATCACAATAGATTTTTAAAGAAAAAAAAACACTTGTCACTTTTCGATCATTAACACTAATTAAAACAACAGTAGTAGAAACCAGCCAGTTTGCCGGCCATTGTCAGAACCCCAAAATTCCCCCACCCCCTGGGTGCAGCCCTGCTCTGAGGAGTCGTAGCAATACGTCTCGTGGCTCAGACAGAGCAGTACACCATGCCGTCTCAGACCTGGCAGAGCATAGCTTTTACTGCAGATTATTATAGGTGAGGGGAAAAGTATTGAGTATTCAGCACCTGGATGTACGCGGCGGCGCTGCGGTCGCGGATGTTCGCGGCGGCGCTGCGGTCGTTTACGAACTGGAGAATCCGACCGGCTCCGAGCGTTCCGAAGGCCTTCGGCGAGCTGCTTTGTTTTGCGGTTTGACCGTTTCGCGGTATGGCAGCGCGAAGTGGCTCCCATTTGAACAGATCTTTACCCCGTCTTTGCTGTCGTTTGTGGCCAATGAAGTGTCATGCCGAATTAGTGTTTAATCGCGCAGCAAATGCAATGAGAGCCGTTCTGGCTGCCTGCTGCATACAGCCTATCCAGAATATGCTCTAGTGGCGCCCTCTCGCGCCGGCGACACGGAGTGGGGCAGCCGTGAGCGCTCGCCATGAGCCCACTACCCCTCCCCTAGTTCACGGCCAGTCAAGCAACCAAGGACGTCATGAGAGAGGTTATTTTTTGCTTGTTTTTGTAATTTTAATTTGCCTATAACTTTTAAACTAAAGCGAATTTCGAGAAAAGAAAAGTTGCACTACGTTACTACGTTCAGTGCGCTCAGGTTCGGTGCAAATTAAAAACCAGTAAAAAGTCCTTGCAGGGCCCCTTTAATTGAATGTCATTTCACCGCTTGTTAAATCACCTTGTGATCCTGGTTCTGCATGTCGTGTGTGCATGCGCAGCGTGCCATATTAAAGATGCGGATTGGCCAAGCTGTAATATGTCATTTTGCCTAAATGTCATTTAACGTGCCGTCTGAAAGGGGAATTAGCTTTCTTTTGTTTAGCAACTTGGCTTGGGTCGTTCTGTCGTGGAACTCAGCCATGGGACGAGCTGTAAGAGCATCGTCCAGTAATGTCGCAAACGCACATGTCAAAGCAAGTCGTTTTAGCTCTACTGCTAAAATTCCCATTGATTTGCCATCTTGCTGGAAACAAGGGTTACATTTTAACCTTTCTGTGATGACTGTCATCATGCCAGGGGCCTAGCTCCCAAAATGGCTGCTCTATATTCATCCGTGTTGGTGTTTTTACCACCTTCATGCCCAATTACAGAAACCTAAAAAAAATGTGAAGTTATGTACGACATAATGCAGAGGTAGTCTGCATGGTGTTTATTTGTGCTTAATGTAAAATAGGACGGCAGATCTATCTAACGAGGCAGAATATCACTTTTCACAAGACTGCGACCACGGCTCTGCTATTGAGTGACACCTTCCGCGGAGCATCGAAGCCGCCCAGCATAACAAAAACGAAGGGAATGACGATGAATCAAAAATGGCCCTATAATCTCAGATTTACATCGAGCACTGGTTGTGATAGTGTGTAATCATTCATTGTCTCACAACATTTGCATCTTTCTTCTTTCTAGGCACTCTGAAGTACCCCTACAGTTCCAGTGTGACGGAAAGGACGCACAGAGGTGTGCTGCAGGACGTGAAAGCGGCTGTGATGACAGGCACCACGAAGCACGGCATGTACGGACCGAGCCCCATTGCAAGACTTCAAGGTTTTGATTTGGTTTGGGGCATAGTGCCCGATTACATGCATTGTGTACTTGAAGGTGTTGCGAAACAACTGACAGAGTTGTGGTTTACAAGCACAGGCGCACCTTTTTACATCGGAAACCAGATGGCTGCTGTAGACCGTAGACTGGCAATGATCCGTCCCCCAAATCTTTTCGCTAGAGCCACACGATCGGTTAGAGAAAGAGCTCTATGGAAGGCCAAAGAGTGGAGGTACTGGATGGTGTACTATGCTATGCCTTGCCTTCATAGCATACTGCCACACCACTACCTTGCACACTTCACACATTTGTGTCAGGCAGTGTTTCTGCTGTTACAGAAAAGCGTCCACAGGGATGACATCCAAGCTGCTGAAGGGCTTTTGGCACGTTTTCTCCAACAAGTGTCTGCCCTTTATGGTCAAGGTGCAGAAACCTCTAACATGCATCTACTTATGCATTTGCCCAAAAGTGTTATGCAGCTTGGCCCTCTGTGGGCTTCATCCATGTTCCCATTCGAAAGTGCAAATGGGGCACTTCTGCGCCTTGTAACCGCTGCTAAAGGCGTTCCTCTTCAGGTTGCTGAGAGGTGGGCTATGAAGCACGCACTGGCACGATTTGGTGAAATGACCAATCTCCCAGCTAACTTTGACCAACTTTTTCGCATGTTTCTCAACATTCAGAATGATTCCGAGGACGGTGTCCTGGGCGTTCCGCAGGAAGTGTCGTTAACAGCTGCTGTGCATAGCCTTCTTGAATGCCATTTTGGCCAGGTACCTACTCTTGAAAGACATCTAAGAACAAGAGTAGTGGGGTTCGAAATCCACAGTCGTGAGTACACGCGCCCTAAGAAGACATGCACACAATTTGTAAAAATGCGAGATGGTACGTATTGTGAAATTCAGGCTATCTACAAGACTGTAAGGACTGGTGAAATTTTTTTAGTCTGTAAGAGCCTGATTCTTGAAGATTTTGGAACTGGTAGCGTGAAGTACCTATATAAGTGTATTGTGCCCCCTAATGAGGAGAATTTAGTTCTCTTCTCCTCTGACCAGATTGAGTGCATCTGTGTTTTCATTGAACTTGAAGATGAATCTTATTTGTGCGACATGCCCAACTTTTATGAGAAAGAATAATTTTGGGGGAAAGGGGGAAGGGCTTGGAATTCATTTGTGCTTGCTACTGTAAAGGCTGGAAGCCTCGGAGGGACAGCCGGCATTTCACTGAGACTTGGCTTCATCACAAGCCGTGCCCGTGCCACACGGGCAACTCTAACGCCATTTACAACGAATGACATTTGAGCGGACGGCCAATCAGCGCGCGACACTCCGGGCATGGCACATTCCACGCGCGACAGATTGCGAGCTGATTCGCCGATCACACAAATGTCATTCGTTGTGAATGGCATTCGAGTTGCCCGTGTGGCACGGGTATAAGCCTGTCGGTGAAATGGGGGCCAGTCTAAAGCTTTCAGGTGGTTGCTTTCTGAATTCTTGCTACTGGCTTTGACCATGCTTATGCTCTGTGTGAACTCCATGCTGCACTTTAATAAGTGAGCAGCGTTCAGTGTTTCTGCTAGCATTGTACCAGCGTGCTCTTATATTGCTACGGTTCTTGAGTTTCCTTGAAGTTTTTCAGTGAATGTGTCGGTGCATTTCATGTACCTTGATTTTGTTAAACTTGTCAAATAAAACTGACTGACATATGCACACACATTGATTCAGACTTGTGCCTATTACTTCAAATATGTAGTGAATTACTAATTTACATTAAAAGTAAATTGTTACAATTCCTGGTTGTAAACAATAATTGATTACTTACATTGTTACTTGACTGGATTAGTTTTTGTTACTTTAAGATAGACACACAAAGCCATAATTTTTGCTTAGTATTTTAAGCACTAAAGATGTTGAATTAGAAGTTGCATACAAATACGACTGGCAGGCTACAGTTTGTCTTATTTTAACAAACTTCTGTGAGTTGCTTGTAATTGTTTGACGGGTGTGTTTGAAGGCCCCACAGACATTTAAAGAAACCTCTTAGAACTTTCTAAAGGGCATTTCAAACCCTTTAAGAAAGATTCTGACGTGGCCCAGAACGCATCAAGGAATCTTAAAGGGTCCTTCAAACCTTTTAAGAAATCTTTGTGGTCCCCCTTAGACCTTTCAAAAGGTTTTGACGGGCCCATTAGACTTTCTTAAAGGGTACGTCACACCCATCAAAACGTTTTGATGGGCCCTTTAGACTCCCTTAAAGGGTACTTCAAACCTGTTAAAAATTCTTGAAGGCCCCCTCAAACCCTTTAAAAAGTTTTGAAAGACCCTTTAGACTTATTTTCAATAGGGATATATAACTTATTCCCAGTTCTTCAGAAAAATACTAATCTATTCTTTACCTGAAGAGGTTCATTACTCGTGCATGACTATTGGGCGCCTATCACACAGAATGCTCCACTGAAGACGTGTTTCCAGAGTGGAAATAAAATCAGTGATCAGTTCAGTCAACCGTGAATCGTGACCGAAATATGCGGAAGGAGTACACACTGCACCCCAGGCACGTATCCAGGGGGGAGGCCCATGGGGCCCGGGCCCCCCCGAAATCTTGCATTTTGCTGGGACCTCCTCTCCCCCCTCCCCCTCATACAGCATTTTGTCATGGGCGCCCCGTCCCCCCCCCCCCCCCCCAAAACAAAATCCTGGCTACGTGCCTGCTGCACTCAGAGCTCTGACACTTGGAAACGCACAGGCTATACCATAGAGCTTTACCGTACAACTTTGCTTTTTGAGAACCTGCCGTCAGTTTGGCCATCACTTTGAGCAGGAATCAAGAAATGGGCCCGATGGGTTTACGCGACCGCAAGCCTCAATGTTAGATCGTAGGATCACCAAGATCCCCCACACACTACGGGCAACCTTGTATGTATTAATGTATACCGCTAAAAATAAACCAAAAACTGATCGAATATCGGTTTGTATCATAGTTTAGAGTCTTTAAACACTCACAACGCTCACAAAACCAAAATGAACAACGCCATGTTGGCTAGATAGCGATGGAACTGCTGAACCTTCGAGACAAACGAAATTTCGTCCAAAAAGTTTCGGAATCTTCTGAAACAGTCGGAAACCAAACCTCCGGAGTTTGGCCCCATCACTACTTATGACAGACCTGACTTTGCAGTCGGCGGGCCGTTATATTCACTTAAACAGGATTAATGCAAAACAAGAACCACAAAAAATAGGCTCAGATTCACTTAATTACATATGGGCGTAACTAGCAGATCTGGGAACAGTACTGCACAAGCGCTTCTTGGAAGTGAATATTCTCGCGGGACTCATGCTCGAACGGATCTTCTTTTTGAATGCACCTATTAACTAAAAAACTATAAGGTGCCCCAACGGAACGTACCGCAGTAGTACCTTCTGAAATGTCTGTGTGTCTATACTTCCCCAGAGCTCTCAAGGTGGTAAGCACTGCGTGTTACGGAGAGAGCTGAGTCAATGGCGAGGCAAACATCCGAAGGAAATGCGTTAGAATTGGGTCTTTCTCACTCCCTTTTCACTTCTTTCCATTCGCTTAGGACCCCTAGCTATTCGGTTATCACAGCTTTCCATCGTTTATTAATGCCTTTCCTCTGCTTTCCGTTGCACGCTTCCGCCGTCTTGCCTCTGTGGCAGCAGTCAAACGACGCTTCCGCTCTTCCTCTGTCTCAGCCTGACGTCGCCGACGCGTGGCCTCGGTTTTCTTCTGTCGTCGCTCTTGGATACGGCCAGCTATATCACTCGTGGAAAGAACCACATCGATAGCCGGAGCGGTAGCTTTCCAAAGCGGCGCGGCGCCTGCCAACACCTCCTTATAACAAAGCCGTAATGCTCATAGAGATGTCGCCATCAGCGAAGGCCAACGCTGGTCACAGATTAGACACGACGACTGCGTCAACGTTCGGCTCAAGCTTGACTCGAAACCGAACGCTAACGCAGCACTCGTTTCCCATCTGTGTCCAGAGTTGGCCTTCGCTGGTGACGCAAAAATGTCAGCACTACGGCCTTGTCTTCTAAGCAGTGTTGCGCCTGCTCGCCTCTGGCTCCGCGCCAGCTGTGTGATGCTCGTATTGGCCCGAAGCGCTGATGTCAGCACGCGTCACCCTCCCCGTCTCTCCCCGCCGCCGTGGTGTGATCTGTAAACACGATACCTCCTCACCACATCACTCTCCTCGCGACGTCATGCATGGCGCTGACAAACTGACGCACGGACTGAAATTGGCGGGTTTTCATGAAAACGAGAGTTCTAATGCTAACGTATTAAACTTGTTTGGACGTGATAAGTAAGTCTATCATGGGACACTATAAGCCAGGGTCACACTGTTTATACCATCATACAAAAGACAGTCTGCAAGCAGACTCGAAGGCGAGTCACCGCGAGATCCGTGCTTCGAATGCCGCATGTCAATGAGTTCAAGAAGAAACTGTGGCGCGCAGCATTTGAACCACGGATATTGCGGTGACTCGTGCTTGGAGGCTGTCCTTTGTATGATATATGAGCAGTGTGACCCCGGCTTAAGGTTCAGTGTACCATCACGGGTTTTATTTTTAGTTCGAAACATATTTTGGGCCTCTGAATTCACTGCGGTTGGCTCTTCGAGTGCTCTGCGGGAAAGCAGATATATGGGCATTCTCCAGAAGGTTTCGTCACCGACAGGTTAAAGGGCAACTCCGGTCAATATTTTCGACCGGCGTTTTGACCGGAATATCATTTCAGGAACTCTACCTTAGCTGTTTTCACCTAAGGCAGAGTCCCTGAATTACAAGATAGAATGTTTTCTTTTTTTTCGATATTGTGTGTAGTACTATAAATAGCACGGCTCAAAGTTTAGTTTCGGCGCCTACGGCAAAACCGAAACTATCTGCTGGAGGGATGGCAACACTGATCATCAGCCGCACGGCCGCGACGTGACGTCATCGTGGTGCTGCGGTACGTGGTGCAACCTATGAACCGCAGCGCCACCGCGTTGTGATGTCAGGAGGGTGCTGCGCCAGTATTGCTTGACTAAAAGCTAACCCGCTTACCGCCCGCTAAAGAGCAGCTGATCGCATCTTTAGAATCGGTTTCAATTCGACGTAATATTTCGGCTGTGATCTTACTTCGTGCCACTAAAGGTCTACCAGTCATTTATTTTGGTTTCGTCTTTGACCGGAGTTGGCCTTTAAGAGATGCGCGGATTGTTCGGAGCATCTTATTATCGCTCTACAGCCAATGGGATTGCAAGAATGGCCTATAAGAACGCGCAAGGACAAATCACGAAGCAGGAAGCTTGAACTTAAAATAAACGACGCCCAGCGTGGCTTATTATGCATAGTATGAATTACTTAATTACGTAATTAAATATTGGTATGCATTAGCTCAGTATGAATAGCTGTAGTTGACTATAGCTTTGATTTCGAGTACAACCTCGATCATTCCGGCAATAGTAAATAAGGAGATGTTCTTAATCACTAGTACTCTCATACGTCGGGTTTTCTTTTAGAGTCTAAGGGAACTTGTTTTGGTGAGCTCTGATTTTCGATGTGTTAGATCAAACATTTGACTTAATGCATTACAATAATAGAAAAAAAAACGAAAAAAAAAACAGCGTCTGGTGAGTTCATCGAAAGATGCTGTCTTCTTCGACTCTATTTTTTAACACACGACGAAACGCGCTCCAACCTTCTGAATTAACGTCGATAAAAACAGTCCCTGGCAGCCCTCCAAAGATCGAGGATGACGAGAAGAAAAATGACAGTGTGGCTCAGAGAATATTGCTCACTTACCAACTGAATTGAAGATGCGAGACGTCAGTACTTTATTAGTTTTGCGATGACGGTCCGGCACTACGACGTCTTCCACTCGAGCTGCGATCGTTTTTGTTTCGTTTACTACGAGCGCGCCACTCTTGGAAATAAAATTAGACGCGGACGTGTGCGAGCGTGGGTGACATTTTTGTTCGTGGGTTTTGACAGTCGGAGTGAGAGGAAGAAGTTGGTGTGGGAGCTGGGGTCTTCCACGGACAAGGCCAAATATCGTCGGACACCTCGGGAGAACAAGAAGATAGATGTCATGGCGGCACTTAGATGTTGTCGACAAGCCTGAAGGAAATGGGCGGCGAAGCGCCATGCTTTCTCATCCGGGCAAATAGAAAATTGACACTTGAGGAGGAAGTCAGCGCTCCAAAGTGGAGATGTTCAGTGGGACGCTTCCAAGCTTTTCACGGTGCATGCGACGTTGTTTGTCAACGGCTGCGGACGCCGAACACAAGCAACGGAATAGGCGAAGCGTGCGGCGCGAGGCGCATTTGCGTTCCACGTTTTCTTGTCTCAAAGAGCTCGACAGACGCACGAAGTGTGCGCTCAGAGCCGACCCCAGCTGTCGGAATTCGCAGCTACGCATTTATGTACTAAACATATTTTTTTGTTCTTGGAACAGCCAATTATTAGAACAACGGCATTAAAATTTAATAATTATAAAAGTGCACAGCCTGTTGCTTGTAAACGCTCGTTGAAACAGAGGAACAACCAAAAGCTCTTGATTAGTTTCTTTTTACAAGTGTAGCTTCCGGTAATATGGTGTATAGGCATGTATCCCTTGCACACCTAGAATAACATGGCCGCACAGAACTGAAAGAAACTATCAAAGGGGCCTTCTTTCGTTCAGAACTCACTGGTCACACGTTTTGTTGTTTAGAAAAGAAAGACAGAGAAAAGGAAAACACGAAATGTGAATTGCTTTAAAACACTTTGAGGTTGACTTGATACCCCAACATTTTAGACGTCTTGGATCAAAGGCGTAACAATTCACAGAATATGATTTATTGAGAGTAAAGCTTGTTAAGTCATACAATAGGAGGACCGAACTCTCCACTTGATGTTTTGTTTGCGCGCTTTTCTTGGCAAGGCCTTCGTCGTGGCTATCTCAAATCAATTGTCTTTATCGTTCTGGGAAGGGTAACTTTGGAGCTTAAAATGCATGTGAACAACAATAAATGCGTTTTAGGAATGGTTTCCAAGCCTAGAGCGTAACGAAATGTGACCAGGACGCTCTTCATTCCAAGTATGACATAACGGCCAATTGTCCTTACAAAAAACTGTCTCCTCGGCGCGATTCGAACCACTCATATCTCGCTCAGTAATATGATACGCTATAGAGTTAGAGTTCCTATATACTTGTGTTGCCGCAGAAACTGTCTCCACAATGGTGGGAGGAGTCACGCGACCGCGTATACACTGTAGGCTATGTGATCACTTAATACCTGTAGGTTACGTAATAATTTATTCACAATAGACTACTTGAGCATGTGATCACAATAAGTTACGTGATAACATGATCGCTATATAGGTTACAAGAACATGTAATCACTACATGTCATGGGATAACATACTTAGGCTATAGTTACAATTAGAGGTCTGCACGGTTTTACATTTAGGATCGGCCCAGTCCGGCCCGTGTCTCTTGGGCCTTGGCCCGAACGCGACCCGCTAGTCATTTTCTACAGCGGGCCAAAAATCTTGTCCCAACGCAAATTTTCACGGGCCCACTAAGGCCTGCGCTATTTTGAATTAAATTAAATTTAATAGTTTAATTTAATTTACTACTTGAATACAAGTGAATTCTTCACCACATATCATAGGAAAGTCATTATACACTAAATAATAATTTATACGCAATATTCCTGTTTTCAGAATGAACATCATGAACTCAAGCCTCTGTCGCCGTCGTCCAGAAGCTAGGAGACACGAAGCCTCCTTTGCTCTCCAGCAAACCTAGTTGTATATTCCTACAAATAATTTACTTTTTATAAGTAAACGCCAGCACTGATTCTTTTCGGATTCGTTCCAATAACTGTGGCTTCGTAGTATCACCTGTTTTTCTTTGCGGGTTGGCTTTTGAATCAAAATTTTCTTTTTGGTTATATTAGGCCCTATTTATTTATCTTTAATTGGTTTAAACCTGTTATACCCTTTGGTGGTGCAGGTGGAGAGACACATTTTATTTTTATTAATTTTAGCTTTCACTTATAAAAAAAAAACAAAGAAAGAAATGTATGAATAGCTTGCAAACTATGCAGCATGGCAGCTCGCTTGTCACTGCTACACATGTTGACCACGGTACCCGATAATCAATGCAGTGCGCGTCCTTTTTATATATATATATATATTTTTTTTGCTATTATGAGTGGGACTAATTAGCGGACCTAAGCAGCTCATTAACAAACAAAACAAATATCGCCCCCATCGTTTATGTTTTTTTGTTTTTTTTTGCGACCAATCCCGCGTATCGAAAAGGACGAAAAACTAAAAATGGCAAGCAACAATAAACAAAACTACGTGTCAAAGTTGAAAAGGAAGAGAAGCGTCGCGACGGATTCGGACAAAAGACAGGCAAAGTTCTAAATTGTCCACTCCCGCTGTGTTCAACCGAAAAAATTGGCAAACACTTACGCCACCCGTAATGTGAAACTCTGGCAGCTGAGGTGTCGCGTCGGAGCTGCTGAGGTGTCGCGTCGGAGCTGCTAAGGTGTCGTTTCGGAGCAGATGAACTGAATGAACGGTAAAGGGGTGAACGCGCACCATAGACTCCGCACTGGCGTTTCGTACTAAACCGAGTAACACACCGGACTAAAAGTCCATATCGTTTTGAAACCAGTGAAACCAATGCGGGTGTATTAAGTAAGGAACATTTCAGCTGTCTGCGTAAGGGGGAAGCGTGTTTTCGTACGTCACTTCAGTACAAATAGTCACACGCGCTAAACGAAAAGCGCCGAATGAACAGGGACAAGGAAGTACACAAGACGAGGTGCACTCTCGAATGAAGGTTTGTTGAAACAAAAACACACTACCAATACCATATTTCTGGCTATTTGTTTAGAAAATAAAACTATCTTTCAGGTGCATTGACGGGGCACTAACGACCTTGCTTTCCCCTCGCTTTTTGATATGGAATACATCGTAAATTTTCTAAGGCAGTTTTATCTGCGTATCTCGGGAGAATTATAGTTTGTGTTAATTCTGGGTCGCATAGGCACTTATTCTAGTGCACTGCCGGATTGGCCTTCGGGGACTGTCTTCCTGACCATGCATGCTATCTTGCTGCCATGCATGACCATGGAAGTTATCTTACTGCCATCCATGATCACGCAAGTTGTCTTGCTCGTTTGTTATCGTGTTATCAACGGCCCGTGCATGAAATGTTTAGGCGGAGTCCCGAAAATGGCCCGCGTCAATATGGAGCGCGGTCGACGGCGCGAAACCGCGAAGTGTCGCTTGCTGTAATATCGCTGTAAAAAATATGTATATAGAAATACCACCGTCTCTTGCGGTGGTTTGTGAAAAATTGTTTAGGAAAAGCACACCTGAGGGGAACCTCTCCACCCATATTGTAGATGCACACACTCGTACGTACAGGTGGTTTACGCCTGCGAGGGTGCGCATGGTGTAAGCGCGTATATGCGCGTGCTGATGGGGAGAGCGACCGTACGACGGTGGCGCCGCCGGCGACGAAAATGAACGCCGCGCCACTGGTACTCTGGAGGAGCATTCGGTGCACACACACGGAACTGCACGAACACACATACAAACACACACACACATTCTTCCAGCATTTGGGTCTCTTTTATTTATTTCAATCACGCTTTTAGTTTTGGTGCCTCCCCCAATCCCCCAGACAAACTTCTAAAAGCATTGCCGAAAAAGAAAAAAAAAAAAAGTAACGGTCGGTTTGGCTTATTTCTGCCCCCTCTTCTTGACTTAAATGCAAGGCCCGTACCCGGCCCGGGCGCTTCATGAATGTAGCCGTGAAACCCTAGCCCGGGCCGCGGTCTGGCTCGTGCCCGTGTAGACTTCTAAGTTACACATGACGCAGTGGTATCACGGGACGCGATTACGCGTCGTCACGTGACGTCAATATACGTGATCGCGTAATGTCAGTGTACACGGTCACATGACCCATTGTTGAAACAACCACGTGATTCAGAGGGCGACCAACCACGTGACCATGCGAGCCATAGTCATCGATGACTTGGGAGATCACGCCACCTGACGCAAGGATTCGCAAGCCGCCGCGGCTGTCCTGCAGAGCTTGGGCGGCTCCTCGTAGGTCAGTCACAAAAAATAGCTTACCGGCTAGCGCCTTTCAGTTGGCACCATGATAAGTTTAAACTTATTTTAATCCTACGGATTAAGTGGTTCGGGGGGGGGGGGCACATTGTACATCGTGTCTTCCGGGCTCCAAATATTTATGAATAAACTCCAGGGAAGCTAAAACATTCTGCACATTCTTTGTTTCCCGACTTAATCCGTAGGATTAAGATTCGTTTGAATTTTTGTGTGTTGTTAGTTTTTGCTCTTTTCATTTGAAATATTCCCTCCTTATGTATTTGTTCTTCCAGATAAAGAAGTCATATTTGATTTTGGGGCGCTATTGCAGGCTGCTACATAACGTAATGAGCATTTCAAGAATATCAAAGGGATGCGGTTAACTAGCTAGTAAAAAAACTGATATTTAGGAAGTTTTTGTATCTCACTAACATGCCTAGTACGTTCTTCTAACGTCAGTGGTTGTCTTTGCACGCGAAGCTAGGACCACAACGTCGGCTGGGCGGGGTATTTACGGTGTGTCGTACGTAGAAAAACAACAAAATGCACTATCCTGGCAATGGTACGAAAATAATTTAATTTTGTGCATTGCGAGCCTCTAAACCCCTTTGAGCTTGAAAGCAAACGTTCGGAGGTTCCAGCATCACAACAAACACTCAACGATTTTCCCCTCTCAGTTTTCTGACCACCCCACAAGGAAAACCCGAGCGGTGCACTGACACCAGGATGAGAGCACAACTTCGAGGCGCACGCGGAAATTGGAAAGTTTCTTTTATAACTGGCAGATTACCACAAAGTCTAGCGGACCTCTTCCCTTCTCACTAACCTTGCGGGCAGGCAATGTGACTCGTGAATGGTGCTTTCTTCAGAGTCCGGAATGTCGCATCTTTTTGGTCCATCGGTCCCGAAGTGTAGGTTTACTAACCTTCAAGAAACATTGATTTGTGGAGCGGTACAGATCCCGCGGTTTTAGGTTAATTACTTCAGTTTTTTTTGTTTTTTTTACCTACTTACCCTACATCCAGTTTCTCAATTGCTGCAAAATGCACCGGACGTAGAAAGATACCGACTCGAACGTGTTAAAGGTAGGTTTGAAGCAGTGTTGCGGAATGGGCACCCCCATTCCATTCCAATTCCATTCCGGGGAATTAGAGTTTTCGATAATTCCATTCCTTTCAACTCCTAGGAATGGGGACACTGGACCCATTCCCACTCCTGGAATGGCTGAGTCGTTCCATTCCATTCCTCTAATTCCTAAACATTAAAAGTGTCACTTGACAGCTGCATTACGTTGCAGGGTTGGGCAGAAATATTCAAAAATGTATTTGGAAATACAAATACTGGGATAGATGAAAATAGCTGCTAAGATACTGACTGATACTCAAGTCCCAAATATATCTGTAAAAATGTATCGCGATACGTATCGGAAATACATTTTACAAATAGGCAAAGAGTCTTTGGAAATACAAATACAATAATACATTTTAGGGAGGGCAGAAATATAAATACTGATAATGCAATACACTTTTCAAATTTCTTTGAGACGCCAACTGAGATGAGGCTTTAAGTTTAAAATGGAAGTATTTTTTTTTTTTTTGGTCCCGAAATTACTTTTTTGCAGGCTTGGCACTTCGCCTTGAAGGTAGTGGTTCCGGACGAAGAGTCCTCAATGGGTTTAAAAAACTGTTCCATCAAGGATTAACCGCGGTCCCTTCCCTGGCATCCTGTCTGACTGACCAGTGATGCGAAAAGACTTCGACCTCTAAATAAATTCCATCAAAACATCACCACTTCCCTGTCCAATAAGGGCATCCCCTGTCAGCACTGATCACATGACGTCACGGTGGGATGAACTAGTATTCTTGAATCCGTAGGTGTTGCCTTGAACATGAAACTTTACCCACGCTGCTGTATGAAAGGACAACACGTACTTTCGTTGTAAGTGACCTCGTTGAAGACCATGCAGGTATTTACATTTGGAATTTTCGTGAAAAGTAGACCACCTGAAGCATCCTGAAGCACATGTCTTATCTTCAGTTACGGTTGTTGAGAAATTGATACGGTGGCATCCCTGTTGTGACGGTCCTTCCTGCCGACTCTCCGCCCCCAACGCATGAATGGCAGTCTTCAAGTTTCGCCTAGGATCATTCAAACAGAGACCTCGCGGATTGCGACCTGAGATGGCCGGCACAGGTGCCAGCTCTCCGAGAAACAGCGCGCTCGAGATGAGTCGCAGGTGCACAGTCTGGGTCCGCACAGCGAGACCACGTCTGGCCTCCTTCCTGGGTATCGGATCACCAAAGCAGCGGGTTACGTTTACGTCGGCTGATGACGTACCCTTGAGCCGTGTAATATTACAGGCGCAGACGCATTCGGATACGTGTTGAACTTCACTGGTGAAAGGCGCCACCACCGCCCCCCCCCCCCCCCCCCCCGGCTTTGACCCGTTTTTTGTATTGCATTTTTTTTTTTTGCGTATAAGTTTGTTAGGGCCTTACGCGGGTTCGCAGTCTCCCGCTCATTTTATTTCTGAACAACCAACTCTCTGACAGGCTCGGTATAACTGAACGTAAAAAAAAAAAATATATATATATATATATATATATATAAAGCCGGGCCCCATTCCATTCCGATTCCATTCCGGGCAAAAGGCATCGAATTCCATTCCAATTCCATTCCCCTGGACGTTGCCGCCATTCCATTCCCATTCCATTCCAGGGTCTGGAAAATGCGGAATGATACCGGAATCATTCCAACTCCGGAGTGGCAACTCCGCAACACTGGTTTGAAGAGGTGAGTTTCTTAATTAAGATGGTGGGTCGAACTTTCTAGGCCTCCACTAATGAGCGTAAAGTAAATTAGAGACTCAGGTAATTCTCGACTTTTTTTTTTCACGTCTCGTTGAAACTTTCCACTGGTCCCACGGTGCAACCCACCGTAGTCGGTTCTCTTGCAGCACCCACTTTTGCTATACCTTCCCCCCTGAACAGAGTGTCTCCGGCCGGCATTCACGCGTCGTTTTTGATTCGCGACGCACGCGCTGTCTCGAGGTGGCGCTGAACCATGGGAACGACGTTTCATGGACAGGACGTACGCCTGACGGTGCCCATATATACACAATTCACACGGCATCTGGCCGCATTCTCCCAAAAACCCCAGCAAAACACTCGAAGAGTTTGTGATGCCCTTGACTGATGACTGAACGACAGTTTGGGTAAACCGATATCTGGCGTGGTCGTGCATTTTCTTCTGCGCTCACTCTGCGGGGCCGCGCATAATGCCCACCCGATGCCGGGGTTTCACGGCGATTAATCAGGAGGCTCCCATGCGGCGAGACGGGCCGCTGCCCAGACGACCCGTCCTCCGGTTGCATCAATCACGCCTCGCCGATACCAGGTTGCGAGCAGGGCGCCCCTCGGCCCGCTACTGCGGCCGCTGTCGCTGCTGCTGCTTGCTGCTCCTGCCGCCTCTGTCCGCTCTGTCCGGGCCTTTCACTCTCCCACCTCGTCGGTGTTTGATGTCTGCTCTCCGTGCACGGACTTGTAGAATCACGTTCGAGAGTTTATAAGATGGAATGTGTTGCGCGACTTCTATTCGACTGTTCCTTCGAAATGGCGCTTCGCCAAGGCACTTTAAAATTGTAAAATTCGTTTATGGCGCTCCAGACACGTCTGTACGTTCTGTTGGTATACATCCAACTGCTGGTTCCAATTAACACTTTCCCAATTGTAAGGAACGTTTCCAACTATTGTGTCTGGTCATAAAAGGGATTCTGGAGTTTCTGAGCAATGCTGAAAAGGATAGATGAAGCCACGGTAGGGGGGGAAATAGAAGCGAGCAACTTTCGTTGAAAGGGTGACTATTTTCAGCGGAAGCAGGAACACTTTTCAAGAAACTGAGTTGGGAGAGACCTTCTGTAACTTATCTTTCCTCATTTCCAATATTGCAATGCAATCGGGCATCAGCAAATTTTGACAGTTCTTGGTCTGGAAAAAGGTGCAGCAATTGACGCAGGAGGCTCTGTCGAACTTCGAATACCGCCGGGGATTGGTCAGCTTTATAAAACATGTTAGGCTGCCGCGTGTTTTGCACAGGGCAAAAAATAAAACCAGAATGACAAATAACATTTGAGAACTAGCAACAGCTTATTTATTGTCTTTCACGTCGCAGTAGAAGAGACGCGCGGCACATGCCGACGAAGAAGGCTCGCCAACATTGCTAATGCTTTCCTCTGATTTGGAAAATAAGGAATCAAGGAATGATTCACGATGAAAGTAAGAAATCGCAGGTAAGCTGGTTATATAACTCTATTATGACAAACTCGAGACTGGGAACGTCCGGTTTTTTTTTTTTTTTCTTATTTATTCCCAGTTTCGGGTGTATTATTACGGAATCAAGGAATGCTGGCTTCACTTTTTGGAAGGGTTCCCCTGGGACTGACAGTGACACAAATATCTGGCTTCGAGATCCATTCGTTGCGCATGCTTCGGAAAAAGACGTGAACTCTGCTTCAATTTGCGTTGGGTGGAAATTACTGGCTACGCGAATGAAATATCTGCGACAGGGCGCGCCTCAAACCTGCCCCGCTCCGCGTTTCTTAAGATATGCGTAACCTACGCGTGAAGGACCCGCGTCTCGAATGTTTCCGCAGATCGGAGCGGTTAAAACCCGAGTTCCGTACACGAAGCCTGCCCCCGGTTGTGCTGACAAAAACCGAAGCTCGGGTTTCACCTGCGGGGCAAATTCTCGAGTGGTGGGAGAAGGGCTCTCCCCTCGGCGGAAGGGCCGGCGAGAGCGGCGCCCGATCGCGCCTTGAGGTGGCGTGTGAGCCGGCCCAGGCAGTTATCCCGGGAACAGCTGCCCCGCAATGGTCGGCGAGGGGGAATTAACGAGCGCAACGCGCCTGACATACTGATGACGTCTGACGGCGGCCATTTGTCTGCGACCAAGGTAATGAGCGCCGGGGCCTGGAGAGCGCGCGCGCCTTCTTAGGCCCCAAGCAGTTGGAAAACGCGCTGCTCCGCTTAGGCGTTAGTCGGGTGGGACTGCGCCAGCCTCGTGGCCCCGCGCCGGGGCTATAGAGTAATTCGATCTCTGACCTGAATGTCCGATGAGTCGTCTGAGCGATGGCTGCCTTCCGTGCGCGACCATGCTCGCAGCCTTCGACGCTCTTTGAACCACTCAACTGACTGCAGGTCGTCGGGTGGCTCTGCTTTTTCTGGGAGTGAGAACCAAATTCATGCGTATGGTGTCTCACTTTCTCCGGGCCGGCGGCTTTGTTTCAAGAAAGAACTCCGCAAAGGAAACTCTACCGGGCGGCCGTTCTTGATCAACCTTATCTAGGCCGGTGCCCACGCGATTTCGCCAGGAAGCGTTATGTCGGGATCAATCGGGTAATTGCTTTTCTGTATAGGTGGCTCTCAAATTTTGGTTGATTGACTTCGCATGCCCTATAAAATACTGCACTGGTACGTAAGTGCATTTGAAGTTTGTATCATAAAATGTCAGATTCACGGGTCGGGACTGCGGCGACGATACTTATTTGTTGATACTGCGGGCTCTTTCCGGGCTAGTAAGCAGAGGAAGCGGCAACTCGTACAATCAACACGTACACGCTCCGACCCAGTATATTGTCAGTTGAACTGTTTAAAAATTAAATGTAAAAAAAAAAGACCAGTTGCGTGGCAGTCCGACAAGTAGAACTCGCAGTGAACACTGCAGCGAAAACTGACCGTAACGCAGCTTAATAAAGAACGTATAGATATAGCTAGCCCTGCCTTGAATTTCTCAAGCTGATCGTAGACAGACAACACCCCTTCTCCACCCTGCTGCCATGCGGCGTTGGCCATCCAAACTCGGCCGTCGCCCGCGCGGCTTGAGTCGCTGCGACGCTTGAAATAACCGCGAAGTCGGGGAGAGAACCCCACGCGTGCATCTAACATGCTCTCACGTTTCGACAATATTTATCCGACGCCTTCCAGCGACGCTGCCGTCGCTGCCTCTGCCATTGTCTGTCAACGTCAGCCAGCGACTCTGCGCTGTGACACGCATCGCTTTTGTTTCTTGGTTAGACCCTCCCCACCTCAATTTCTCTCGCCCGCGATCCTTCAGGCGCGATATACATCTCCCCGACTGTCTCCGCCTATAGCGCGTCTTCGCTCTGCTTGGTGTAGACACCCGCCGAGTCGCCGCTTTGTGGCGCCAACATCGAGCAGCGGAACACCGACTCGCGTTGCGAAACTCTGAGCGAAAGGGGGCTTAATTTCATTTCCCCATCCCCTCGGATACGAGACGATCTGACGCTACAGAATGCGCGACAGGACCCACGCGGAAGAGGGTTACCGTAATAACAGTTACCTTTAGCTGATAGCGAACATCGAAACTCGTCCAGAGACTATGTTTCGAGTTTACGAAACCACTTTTTGTACAACGATGGACTTTCGATGAGAGGTTTTAAGGCTTTGAGGTTTCGAGTTTCCAAGCCGCTGGCAGTGCTCATGGGGTGACGTAACGACATTTGCCTTAGTATACCCCTGCTCAACTTTCGTTCCAAATGCATTCCCACTTGTAGGTTTCCAAGTGACTGTCGAACTCACTCCTTACGAATTTTCGACTGGTCACTGGAATTAATGAAAGCATAAAAATTATAAACATAGAGTTAACAATATGATAAGTTAAAAGTAAATCCTCTCCTGCCGTCTGTCAGTATAACCTGCATATCATTCTAGAATGCATGCGAACTGATTATTCTTCTCTCACCAGCCACGAATATTAAGGTACGACCACCTCGCCTTTGCTAAGGTGCACGTGTGTGTGTTCTGATTGGCACGATAATAACTGCCGTTATTTGAGCAATAGCTAGTCGAGTTCGATGAACCAAAACCAGCCGAAACCTATAACGCTATCTGTGCCCAAAATGAGAAATAATGAGATGTAGTTCAACTTTATAAGAGCATTAACTGGATCTGTCATTGTTCCGGCTTATTCCCAGCGTACGAGCAAATAACCAAAAATGATCAGTGACATAAAGAAAATTAGATTTTAAGAAATCGTCAGTTCTTGTTGTTGATTGTGTTTCGTGCCTATTGTGAGTTTTGACTCGCCGATTGAGAGCACGGTTCACCGGCTTGTGACTACCGCTAGGTCAGAAGTATGTCGGCAGTGTTTTTCTACCAGTTGTGTGATCCCCAAACTCGAGATTTTGAACAAGGATCAGTCGGTCTGTCCTAAAGCACTATTTTTTAATTTATTTTTGCACTGCAACTAGGTCGTTTTAGGTCGGTGAATGTAATGGGCGCTGTAACATTGAAGCCAGGCGATCCACGCCCCTTTCACCGACGGGATCTTGAGGAGCCACGCGTCCCCCTTCCGAAATCTATCTCGGGGGCCGCTCGCTTCCGATAGGCACCATTTATTGGAACAGTCGAGCCAAAGACAAAAGTTCCACGCCGCGGCCTTGAGGCACAACGGTGCGACGCGCCGACACGTGTCAAACGTCGGACGTGTCTTGTAAAACGGCTGACGGGCCGACTCTGTCAAACCTCGTTTTGGGATCGCCAAGCTTCTCCCCCCTCCATCGCCTTCCCGGCTTCTGCGTGTTGCGTTTATCTTTGCCCCCCACCGCCTTTCCCTCCCTTTATTTTTATTGGTATCAGCTTGTTTCCCTTAGCGTTTTCTTCTGTCTTTGTATGGGTGCGGAAAAAGCCGATCTGTGTGTGTGTGTGTTTGTGGGAAGGGGGAGGGGTTGTTGTTTCTTGGCGGCTGATTTCTGTTTTCTTGGCTTCTCATCCTACCGACGGCATTGTCTTGATCTGTGATTGCAGTGGATGTCTCTTTCTGCTGCTGGGTTGCCGTGGCTCCTTTTTTTTTTTAGTTTTGTACGCTTCATCTTTGGGCGCTGTCGAGCTGTCGCTTGATGTGGACTCTTGGAAGCGGACTTGAGGAGGCTGTCGCCGCCGCGCCTTCTTCTTTCCGCTGCTCCGAAACGTCGTTTTCCTCCCCTGCCCCCGCGTCTTGCGGTAAGTTTTGGTTGTGTATACCCGCCAGCGGCTGTGATGCCTCAATTTTTCTCATCTTTTTTTTTTTTTTTTTTTTTTTACGCTAAAACAGGTTGTTAGACATGTCGCATTCGGCTTTATTTTGAAGGATTATTTGCGCGTGACGAATAAAGGATTTCCAATGCCTCGTCGAGGCAAAAGTCGACCACTATACCCGTGGACAACGTGCTGTGGCTATGCAGTCAAGGGTACTGGGGCTCCTTCATGAACGCCGAATAAAGCTGTGTACTCGCACTCCTACTTTTGTCGAAAATGCCACAGAACGTGGTCCGACGGGTATAGCTCCGAGCTGATACGGGAGTGCCTCACGTGTGGCTGTCTCAGATAGACTGGAATCGAGGTGCCCCCCCCCCCACACGTGTGCTGTCTCAAATGAAGCTGATTCTAATTACTGAAACTCTCATAAAAAAAAGTGCATATACTTTTTTGCAGAGTTAAAGGAGAATCTACGTTTACTACCGAACTAAAATAATGATGAGGTACAAAAAGCCTTGTCATTCATAAATACGGTTCACGCGGGGTTTCTTGAGTGTGGCGTGCTACGTGCTCAGGCACTCTCCGAGCGCGAGTGGCATCTTTTGGACGGGATCTTTCTTTCAGCCTCTTTAATCACAAAAAAAACATGCGTCTTTTTTTTTCTTTTTGAGGGTGGACACACATATGTTCTTTAAAAAAATTGCTCTAAGATAGCACCATCACTCAGACGGTTTGTTTTATTGCCTCTCTGGGCCGTGGTCACCGGAGCATACCAGGACTCCCGTTTAGCGACGCCCGATATGTGTCACAGGTGGTTGGCGGACAGGATGCGATGCTTCAGGCGTTCAACCATCATCCGGTCGACGATAAACGCTGTGCGGCAAGGAAGGGGCGCTGCGATGGAAAACGAATGCAAGAGGGTAGGATCTGTGGGGAGAATTCGATAAGAGCAGCAACACACAATTCCATGTTTTTCTGAGTTTGCGGTCTCAACAAGCTTCATTCTCTCAAGATTTCTCAGTGTTCAAAAAATGACACAAAAACTTCCCGTTCTAGCCCTAGTTTGGACCAAAACTTCTTTGTAGAGCGGTCGCAACGCCAAAGAAGCACGAGGAACTATTGCAGGCTTTATTGTCGGCGTTAGTAGAAGACGTAAGGGAAGATAAGAACGAGGCCTGATGGGCCTTCTCACGACACTGAGGAAACGTGACTTTCTCTGACCTCCAACGTATGACACGATCCAGCTCTGTTTTTTTAAGCAGCTTCGATTCTCCCGGTGTGACCGGTGTGAGAGTATAGTGCGCCAAATGAGCGCGGCGCTGTACGCGGTGCTGGGGCCAAATGGTGATCTTGTGGGTCCTTTCTCACACCGCGGACCAGGTCCTCTGCCGGAGGAACGGCCGGACCTGTCGCGTAAATCAAACAGGCTGTGCTAATGACCGATCGCGGAGCGAGCAAAAACAAGAAGCCACCGAGGCCGACAGCCAGGGCATGGACGAGCGCCGGTGCTGTCACTCCTCCGAGAAGGGGGCTCACGAAAAACTAACGCGATCTACTGGCAGCATTCGCGAATTAGCTAATTTATCGCTCCCCCAATTAAAGCGAAAGAGCTTATTAAGGAAGCCGCGAGACCCCTAATTATTCCCCATTTCTTGCGTTTTTTTCCCCTTGCCGGCCATCTCCACTTCCGATAGATCCTTGCTGAGTTATAGCAACTTCGGAAACAAACAGGCAAAATTCCCTATATACTTCTCTCACTGGCCGCGAGGAGGCGGTGCTCCTCGTTTTATTTTTGTTTTCCAGCGGGGGGCAGAGGATTAAGAGAGAGGAGTGGCAGCCATGTCCAGGTCTTTTTTTTTTTTCTTTCTTTCTTTTTGTTTTGGTCTTCTTTGCTCTCTTTCTTCGCTTGATACGGGCCGACTGGAAACGGTAATTCATCACGGGAACGACTCTGTCGCATCAGCTTGGGATCTGTTATTAGGACCGGTATTTTAACTGCTCGAGCGCGTTGTGCGTGTGTTTGTGTGCCCCGACGACGGGGCCGGTGCCTGCCTGGGCCGAGAACTCGCGAGGTTTCGGTTAAACGCCGTCTCTGTCTTTCTGTTTCCACCGGGGCCCCAGACGCAGAAGGGGGAAGGACACGAAAAGAAGTAGTGAAAACGCCGCAGTAAAACGGATTGTTTTCGCTGCCTCAAATTCGGGGAGTGGCCTTGGCTGATAGGTGGTGTTTCAAAGCTACCGCTCGCCAACGTCTCGTGCTGTAATTTGGGGACGGCCGCAGTTTAAGAGAAGCGGAAAGTTCAAAACAGCAACGTGATAAATGAGATCTCTAATGCCGAGTTCCTCTTTTATTTGTCGTTCGCGCAACGTTATATTCCTTTTTTTTCTCAGCGTGTTAGGCTTGTACTTGAAAAGGCGATCATGCAGTGCGGACGTCGGAAGGATGATATTACAAACGAGGCTCCGTTTAGCTTTGTTGTTCGGCGACTTGCCTCGTGTTAATATCATAAATTCGATGTGGGCGCAACGATGTAATCTATTCACTCAAAAGGTTTACCACATTGCTGGGGGTCACAATTTCGAACTACTTATAAATCAACGCATCTCCCTCATATTTGTGTTCTTAGCTTAGCGTGAACGTCCTGTACGTTACAATCTAGCAAGTAAATAGATTCGGCACGCACTGAGGGAAAAGCGAGGAAGAAAGGGGGGCAGAGATTGCAGATCCTCGAACGTTTTGCATATTGTCAGAGAGAAGCTGGTACTCTAATACTTGTTTTTGACACCGGGCTTACCTGGAGATTCGCGGATGGTGTTCATGCTCTAATTAATTTTTTTTTAAGAGATTCGTTTGCAAGAACGTCAGCCCTTCTGAAATCTTTAAGCTGTATTATCTTTTTCAACGAGAAGTTATTCTTCCAAATAATTTCCATAATTTTTAGGTAATAAGAAAAAAAAACGACAAGAAAATTGAAACGCGAGAAGATAGTTGACATTCATTTGTAGTCAGGCCTCTCCCCTTTAAACTGCACATGTGTACTGCCTTTCAATTGCAGTGATCGAGCTCCGCACATGTAATTCGTGTTTACCTGCAGTAAAAGGCGGTTAACTGTGATTGTACAATCGCTTTCCGCCTGATGTCGGAACTCTTGAAGGCCACTTTTACATTGCGTGTTTTTTGGCTTTCACCACAAACCGCTCTTCTGGCAAACAATCGGGGTTTCGCTAAATGGGGGAAAGGGTATATATAGCCAACGACGAGTGTTTTAGGAATCCCAATCGACGAAGAAAAAGAAAAGCTTCTGGCAATACTGGGCTTCGACCGGACAGTTATATATCGATGCCCGCAATTATTCATCAGAGGCACGACGCGTACGCAACGTGTAATTGAAGGACGCATCAACAGCTTCCGAGCGCACGCTTCGATACTTGCAGGCCCTGATTAGGACTCCATTGCTCGCGACCGCCCATGAAAAATCTATCTCTCATTGCACCCCCCCCCCTCCCCCCTTTCCCTTCTCGCCCAACGTGATTCTCTTTCGCGGAATAATCCGAGTCGGAAATACCTTCATAATGGGTGTATACCGTCAGATGCTTTGATGGATAGTTTTTGGCTGCTGGGAAATTCTGGAGCCGTGCCGGACTGAATATAAGCGTGAGACACGCGGCTTCTTTCTCGGAAGCTGTTCGTTGGGACGCGCGGCCCATTAAAACGGGCGGTCACGGATGTGACGAAAGCCTTTGCAATGGTATCAGCACTGGGCTACGATGAAATGATATCTCGCACATCAGAAGTCAGAAGAAATAGGTCATGAGTCATCTGAAGTGCGTATGTGTGTGTGTGAGGGGAGCGGTGTTGCTTGACTGCTGGTGGATTCCGCCAACGCTCGGCAGAACCCATTACCAGTTTGGCGACACACCATCCGCAATAGGTCCGGAGGGGGGGAATCAAGAGAATTTCCCATCAATTTGGCAACACTGTACTCGGCCCTGGCCGTCTTGTGGAATTGAAACTACGTTATACTCTGATTAGAATTTACTTCCAAACTTGTAAATCGCGTTTGCCACGTTCGTAAACCTCCCGCGCGTTTTCTTGCTGCTGTCCTTCCCCGATTTGGGCTGACGCGCCTTGTACGTATTCTCTTCTGCCGAGTCAGAACACACTACACCGCGCGCCCGGTCGGTATTTCTTACATGAAGGGGCTAAATGACGTCAATAACTTACCTTGATTGCGAGCGAGCGACTGCGGCGAATTTCGCTAATCATGAAAGAAGCAAGCGTTACCGACTCGAAACGTGTACCTCTGTCATATTTGTTTAATTGCGCATCCATTAATGATAATGCCGCTAACCGCGTGGTATAGCATTACCTCGATTCTAGCTTGAGTATTTTTTCTTTTTTGTGATGGTCTTTTGGTTTTTTGTTTTCTTCTTCTTTTAAGCCGAGCGCGGAGCACTCTCTCTGGCCAGAAGAATGGTGATGGCTGAGCGCGCAGCGCTGTCATTTGCAGGCGCCTTTATAATGAACGAATTCCGGGTAATGTTTATCTCGTGATCGCGAGCAAATGTTCCTTCCGAATCGGCCGTTCAGAGTTTTCTCGGGGAGAAGAGCAATGCCGAGCAAGCGCGAACGCGGCACGCAAAACGTGTCTTGCGCCGCAGCTCGTGCATCACGATGATGACTTGCAATTTTTGTGAACGCTCCGCCTGGCGCGAAAATCGCCCTTGTTTATAGCGCAGCAGCGCCCGCTTTGAAGCTAGGCGCGTGTCCGACAATTTGGCTTCTGCTGCCGCGCCTAGCGGGCCGCGCTCATGCTTATGTTGCCGCTTTCGGGAGCTGCTTTATGCACTCCGGCGCCGAGATGAGCGTGCTGTGTGAGCTTCTCTTAGAGTCGGACGCCGTCCGTGAGAAGATTGGCCCGGTTGTTGATGGTGGCCCGGAAGTGAAAGCATTAACAGGAGGCAATGGTATTTTACGCTCACGTGTGCCGGACGCTGATTGGACTCCCAGCTCGAGATCGACTCGACGACATTAATCCAAAATACCTTTCGGAGCTGTACTGTACTCTCTGCTACTATAATGCGATAAGCTCGAATCTTGATCGTTGCAAGCAGCAGTGCACGATACGAAATCACTGTCGATTTCTCACATTTACGACGTATTATTTGAGCACCGCGGCCTATATAAAAAAAAAAAAGAAAAAATCACATCACTATTACATCGCTTAAATTGTTGATCGAGGATACTTTTGAATTTTGACCTATTGATAGCGATAGGTAGGCAATAGCGCATATTTGAGCGACAACAAAACAAAATAATGACGTAAGAGCACGTCGTATAGCCCTAGGGCAGTGAACAGATGGCGCCTCTGTTGGCGGCTAGTCAACGCGGCTGGTGGTCAAAAAGGGCAACTTCGGGCAGTACATGCCACTGAACGATTTTACGGAGAGGGCTGCGTCACAGTTCTACAGGGCACTCGGATGTTCAAGCTCAAGATCAAGTTCTATGATTATGGCCGTGGCCTTTATGAGACTTACGAGTATTTCGATAAGATGGCGCTATCTGGTGGAATCAACCTTCCTTGCTCGACCGGTATTGACCATTCCGGAAAAGCGACCCGGGATGCGTTTACTGTTAAGTTTCTTGGCTTTACACGGGCGTTTTGTCGGTCACTAAAGTAGTGATCGAGCGTACGCCGAACTTTGTTTTCGCGAGTGTGGACTGTGTAAACGGTGGAATCGTTTGAATTGTCCATGCCTGACTTCCACGTGATTTTATTCCCTTTTGTGGGCGATTATTCGTACTTACTATAAGCTGCCACTTCGATGGCCCGAAATTAATACGGTAAAGGCGTCGCTAGTGCCACTAAATATTCCCAGAATACCGTATACTGCAAAACGCGCTACAACACTCTTAAACCACAAAACGCCACTACAGCTCATCGCGCCATGTACGCTCATGACCACTAAATGCTACCGAAACCGATGGTTCACTGTTGACGTCACCTCCGTTTTAAAAAAGGTTGTATGGCGGGAAAGCCGAACGTCAGTTTCGGTTTTGTTGATATATTTTATAGAAAATAATAATCTTCATAGAACTGTCTAAAAATATTGAGCTTATGCCAGATCCCGAGAGAATCGGAAAACACCCATTAAAAAAAAAAAGTTCAAAATCGTATTCATTGTTCTTTAAGGTTCTTTCTCTTATAGTATAAACCATGGCGACAGAGAAGTAAAGACTTCGGAGTAACATAAAATTCGTGGCCGGTGATATGCAAAAAAGTACGACAGTTTTTTTTCCCCCAACGCCTAATTTCTTAAGAAACCCGATTTATTCTTAAATGTACACTTTTTCCCAATAACCTTCTTCGGTTCCCCCTCTCCCAAAGCCGGGAAACGACTTGCCCCTTAGAGGAGGCCCACACCTTTCCCGGCTCCCCCCTGCCCCCCCCCCCCCCCCCCTCATTCTTTTTACCTGAATACATCTAATCAACTCATAACGTACACAGTGTGAATTAATCGACAGAGTGCTACGTGGTGATCCGCCCAAGACTGACCACGTACAGGTGCTGACACCGAAACTCCGTTCGCCTAGCCAACGGATGTTAATTGTCTATGGGACGCGAGGAATGCACTCCCGACGTCGTTGCAGGCACGTGGCCTGAAAGCCATTAACAGATCAACAGCCGTCGCAGACGCGAACATATCAGCCTGAGAATATTGGCGACAGGTGACATGCTTGATCGCATCAGTCGACCGACGCTGTTCTTGCGCCTTGCACCGGCAAACTGCGGTCTGCTCGAAAGATGAGCAAAGCAACCCGTGTCGCTGCGAAGTAAATGCAGCAACAAATGAGCAAGGGAGACGGTCCGAGGGGGCCCAAGAAAACGACGCGGGAGGAGAGAGGATCGCGAAGGGATGAAGCAACCTGGATTTATGACGCTGTCACACCGGGGGACACCCGGTTCAATTTCCTATCAACTGCGCCGGACGGGCGACTGATGGCCTGGAGTTCATCTTCTTTCCCGAGGCTCCCCCGCGCCAGCGTGGACCGAAGCGTAGAAGGGGGAGGCCGTGCTGGACAGATAAAACGGCCGACGGGGCCGCAAGCCCCAAAACAACACAAGTCGCTCGAGAGACAATAAGCGCTCGGACTCTGCCCCCTCTTCTGGACCGGACACTGTCGGCCGCTCCCTTTTATCTGGGATCGGAGCTGACGGAAGGCTTTCGAGACTAATAACTTCGTCGCCGGCGATTATGAGTGTCGTGTGCTCGGGCTGCGAGAAGGGGCTCCCGATACGCTGGAATGTGTCGTGATGAGCTCGGCTCTTTGATTGAGTTGTGACGAGTTGAACACGAGAGGACGCTGCGCAGCCGGCGAATGCGACGTCCGGAGAGTCCGGAGACCCCGGCGCCTCCTTTCGGACGCGGCTTTCCTTAGAGGACTCGGACACAGGCTCCGGGTCCGGCTCCGTGTTTTTCCCGTTTACTGAAACCCTCGCGTGACTGGGGCGAGTCAGTTTGGCTCGCGCTTTGGGAAAGGTGCTTTATAAAATCGGTGACAGTTGGTGCCTGTCCCTGTCGGGAGGGTCGGCTTAAATACACGGAGCTTATTTGGCTTCTGACTATATGCGTTGTGCTTTTCTTCGTGAGAACACAATATATTGGAATAATTTCAAATTTCAGACGTCTTAAATTCATCGGTGGTGCATAGACCTGTAGCTCTCGAGTTCGAGCAACGCCTCTGGCGAGCAGAATTGAATTTTTTTCCGGTCGAGTTTCGGTTGTGCGTCATTACGCTCTCTCCATTGCTAGCGGGCATCAAGGCGGTAGACTTCGATTGATTGATATAAATTTTCGAAGAATAAGAACAACAAAATAACAACATGAAAGTGTTGTTATTTTGTTGTATTTTCAGTGTATTATCGTTTTGATACTACACTCAAAGCTTGAGCTGGATTTTCTGTTGTTTATTTAAGCATTTTTTTTTTAGTTCTTTCATAGGCTCTATTGTCACCCATGCTCGTAAACGGCCCTAACGAGCATAATCAAAAACAGCAGTGCCACCTTATGCCCAATACAAGCATTATATGGTCGCGTCTTAAGGACGCGGTCTTGCCCCCAGGCCGAGAAAAACAGGACTACTACCTAGTGAGCGGTCAAAGAGCGAGGAGTTATTTACCTTTCTTTCGTTTCTCTCTTACCCTGTGGCGTTCTAAAGCGAGAACTCGTCTAGGCTTGTCTTCATTAAAACAAGGCCGACTCACTCAAGTGCGGTATTTAAGTGACATCTTGCACTCGAATGTCTGTCTGTCGCTAAAGAAACGCACAGCGACAATATAAAAGAAGGTTACATCAGGGCGCTGATGTAATTAAGCGTGAAAAGTGGCCCTCTCAGATTTTGCTTCTTTTAGGTGGGAGCTTCAAACTATTTGTGCACCTGATTTGAAATAGCCACACATATCGCGGCATAAGCCTGTTAACAGACATGTAAACGTTACCCCCCGAAAGTAACGAAATATCGTTACTCGTTATTCGCTCAAAAAGTAACTAAATACGTCACTCGTTACCGGTTTTTCATAAGGAACGCGTTACTTGATCTCAAATGGAACGAGTTCCTTTTCTCCTTATTTTGACGACCAAATCCGCAACTACTCTTGTTTCATGCCTTTATTGTTTTCTTTTCAGTAGTCGTTGGACTGAAGCAGTAGCTGCCTCTTGAAGATTTCATCACTTATGTTCCCCCGCTTCCTTGAGAATACATCTCCGGCGACGCTCAAGAGTCGTTCTACCGACGTGCTCGAAGGAACGGCAGTGTTGTGCTTCAGGAAGAGCTGGTGAATCTGGGATTCCCCTCTCCCTTTTGTTCCCTCTGCTTCTAAAGTTGTCAGTTGACACTGGGTTCTATGCCTTCCCGCGTTGGAAACCTCCGGGTTTACATTCGGTCTGTACATGATTCTAAAAGGTTTAACCGACGAACCTTAATACGTTCGCTGGGTGAAGGAGATTTCCAGATGTAGGTAGAGTTCGATTGACGTGCACAATGATAAACATTCATATACCGCCATACTGTTAAGCTGTTTTTCGTGTTGCTCATCCGCCTTTGCCGCAATATACGCATACTCAGGTTAGAATTAAAACGTCACTATTTAAACGGTATTTTACACGTTACTCCTCAGTAGTAACGAAACACTGTTACTCGTTACTTGGCCTTAAAAGTAACTAAGTACGTTACTCGTTCATTTTATAAAAAAAAGTAACTAAATACGATACTCGTTACCGAAAAAGTAACTAGGTAGAAGTAACCCCTTACTATACTAGCGCGTTCCGTAGTACATATCTAGCTGTTACCCGCGATCCCCCCCCCCCCCCCCCTCCAAAAAGAAATTTAATAAAAATGTTGGGATTTGTGTAATTACTGTCGAAGTGTAGGCATGAAAACATTTCACGATTCCCGGTGAGTTAGTGTTGTATTCACGCGGCGGACATGTCTCGGACAAGTTCCTACGATATCGCTGACGTAACCTCTTTTGCGGTTCAAAATCTGCCAGGTTTCAGGCGAAAAAAGCATGCAAAACTCAAAAGCTTGTCCGTGGATCACAGGAACGTGTTCAGGGACGAGTGCGCGGACTTTTTGAATGTTGTGTATCACGTGTGCAACCGTCATAAAATAGGCCCGCGGAGCTGTCGTATCACGGTTATCGAGACTTCAAACCCGTTCAATTTCCGCTATTTCCTGCACTGGCGAGGTTTATGCCAGTTCCGCCGATTCGGCTGACTCGGAAGGAACCGATCGCACTGAACTGCTCGCGCCGACAACAGGCGGCAGAGGTCGTGTTTTCTTTTTTCTTTTTTCTCTTCTTTGAATCACATTTAGCATTTGTTCATATAACTACCGTAGTTACACGAGCGGTGTCAAACTGTCATTTAGCCAAGGACTGTTTACTTAATCGCGATCGGCCGGAGTTTCACGGCGGCGCCAACTGTAATTGAGCTGCTAACGATCATTGAGTTGGTCTGAGTTGGCCTACCTCAGTTAACTGATGGGGGTTCGCCCCTATAGAGCTAAAGATGGCAGCGTCCACCGTATTGCAGCCCATGACCAGTGCCAGCGAAGCATTTAGTGTTGCGGAAGATTGGGGTAGGTATCTACAAAGTATCTATGCAGCAAATATTGTCGAAAGAGGTATGATTCGAGGCCAGAGCTGCCGCTAAAGTTCACGCTCGGCGAGCGCGGCCATTGGGATGTCGGTGCCGATAAAACGTTCGTTATGTGTCTCTTGCCGAAATCCCTGTTAAACGTTCTGATTATCGTTTCTTTACTTCTGGGTGTATCAAGGAGCGGCCAGGCGCTTTAAATCGATCGCGAAATTCTATTTCTTAACCAATCGCGGTCTGATTTTCTACAGCGTTGGCCACTAGTGGTGCATTTTTTCTATAAAATTTGCAAAGAGCGAGCTTACCCGAGGAAAAAGTAAAAAAGGAAAAAGGCTTAGCTCCTATGGAAAGAAAGTGAAGCCACCGGTCCTCAAACCATAGGGCACCCTATGGAAACGCAGCGAAGCCACCGTTCCTCAAACCATAGGGCACCCTATGGAAACGCAGCGAAGTCACCGTTCCTCAAACCATAGGGCATCCTATTGAAGCGCAGCGAAGCCACCGGTCCTCAAACCATAGGGCACCCTATGGAAACGCAGCGAAGCCACCGGTCATCAAACCATAGGCCACCCTATGGTTTGAGGGCCGGTGGCTTCGCTGCGTTTCCATAGGAGTTAAGACTTTTTCTTGTTTTACTTTTTCCTCGGGTAAGCTCGGTCTTTGCGAATTTTATAGAAAAAATGCACCACCTGTGGCCAACGATGTACAAAATCGGAACGCGATAGGTTAAGAAACCGAATTTTGCTGTCGATTTAAAGAGCCTTGCCGCTCCTTGATACACCCAGTATAAAATTAAAGAAGTTACTGATATTTTGTTTTAAACGTTTATAATGAATAAAAGTGAGCATATAATTAATTTGTACCACTTAAAGAAAAAGTAATGTGATATCAGTTTTAGCTTTGTCTCGGTGTCAACAGGGATCGAAAGTTGTGGTTGTTAGGCCTATGTACCGTGTAACACCTGATAACACCGGGTCACTTAGTTGAGCTCGATGGCAGTTGGGAGATGCCAACAATGGTTGGTTCAATGATCGTTGCAACGGCCTGTGTAACAGCTACTTGACTGTGTTTTATATAACGGTTGACAGTAGTTGACACCTTATTGACTCGAATGTGTTTATATGCTATTTTTTTGTAATTGCTGTGTTCGTACCTGGCCACATGTAAAGAAACATGAACAATCGAATATATTTTAAGCTTTCTTTATTGAAGAATTTAGACACACTAAATGTTAACATTTCAACACAGGAACCGACCTCGACGAAAACAAACACCACTTCCAAATGTAATCAATACAAAAGGCAGAAATACAGCTGCCTAAAAGCCCCAAGCGATATTATAATATGTATGTATAAAATTTCATTGCCAGATGTAACAATGAGTGCCAAGACCAGAACGCGTAATCGTATGTTCATTTATGGCTATCAAAAGTTGTAGTTAAAGTTGGAACATACATATTATATCGGGAAACAATTAAATGTGCTCAGTTTTCTCTTTCCATCTCGATTCAGCAGAGGATTATTTATCTCGCGTTCTGAAAATGATTTTTATTTTTATTTATCTCAATTATAAATTAAACAGGCAAACGCTAACTACAATAAAATGTTCAATGTGTTCAAGAATAAAATGCTGTGAAATCGGTTTGACTTTGTACATTGATAATTTCTGTTTGTAAACATGTTAATCGCTTGTAAAACATTAGGATTTAGGTGGAAGAGGATACATAGCTATTTATTCTCTGATGACCTAGGTGAAATTCAATTGGTTACACAAGGTTGGAGGTAAGCTCCTAACAAACAGGGACGAAGAAGTAGACAAAGACGTACTGCACTCACAAGTGAAGGTTTATTAAAAAAAGTTGGGGCTCCAATCCACGCTGTGAAGGTGGTTCGACAACGAAGCTGTGGTATCATCTGCAACAATTGCCCACTGCACTATAGACCCTTTTTATGGAAAGCCACCAGGTGGTGATCCAGTCTTTGACGTCCCAGAGACCTTCCGGTTTATAAAAACAATCAATAAAGGCCACCTTAACACCGCTGGCTGAAATGTAGATGAAACGTTTAACTACCAATTCTCCCGGTGAACGCCAAACGAACGAAGAAGTGTGATATCTAATAAAATGTTTCGAGTATTCTTGTAAACCAACTTGCCTCCTCCAAGATGTAATGTTGTACAGTCGGGCCCTCGTTAAATCTCCAAGTTTTGTTGTCCGTGTAGCATTTATGCTTTCCAGCACTGGTGTCATAAGCAAGCTCAACATCCTTACAAAGACGGTGCGACCGGAAGTCACTTGGGGCGCAAGCGGCAGTTCATGTTTGGAAACAGCAAGAGGGTCTATACACCTTTCCCACGAGGGCGCAGTCATCTTGAATGACGTCACTTCTGGTATGCGGTAAAACATAGTTTTGATCTCTCCACGCCGCTGGAAGGTGTTTACGAAAAATGCGTGATTGTCATAGATTCTTGTTTTACCTCACCTATATTTTCCCGCATATTTCAGGTTGCAACGTTTTATTATTCTTTCCTCCCACATACCAGATACGAAACCAACGTGACTGAGAACGACAGGAAACAGGAAACGTCTATACCAAATAATTGACAAAAGAAAAGTAAATGCACTAAAACGTTTTACATATGAAAGGGACATCACCCCCGCGTCGCCAGCTGCGTCGCCACGACAGCTTGCGCAACTATAATATTTACCGTGAAACGTATGCTGTGAGCGCTACGTGCTTCGCATTGTTATCAGGAGAGCCTTGTCATCGATTATCTGGCTCGGATGCTTGTTTTGTGCTTGTTCTTTATTGAAAAGAATGCTGTGCAGTATGTTGTATGCCTGATATGCACTTTTCACCGCAATCGCTGAAGGGTCTTTTTCCGTGAGGACGACGACACGAAACAATTCCAGAAATCTGACCTGTAAGTCATATACAGCTTCGCTGTAAAAAGAAAAAAAATATTAATACGGTTTATTTGGCTGTTCGCATAGAAAAAGAAAATTCCGAGGACACCTAAGCGCCTCTTATGAGTTGTGAATGCGAAATCATGAATGTCGTTTTTCCGCTCCCTTAGTTCGTCTGTCGCGTACTGGCGTAGACGGCAACGTTTCGCTACTGCCAAGGTAGCGGCCAACGGCCGAGCGCGCGCTCTCGCGTAGTGGTCGCGCCACGCTGAGCTCGGCAGTGCAACCCCTCCGGAGTGTGCCCGTGTGGGCTCTGCGGTCAGGCGCTCCCTCTTACCGGCGACCGGGCCGCTGCATGCCGTGCACCGCCATGGAGAAGGCTTCACTGGTGGCGTTCCTTGGAACTACTCCGTGAGGGAGCCAATGGGAGCATCGTTCATTGAATCTATGATGCGCGTCAGCCAATGGGAGCCTATCTATCAGATCACTGCTACAAGCGACAGGCTTCCCTCCATTGGGACAGGGGACTTTGGATGCCGTTTGGCGCGGCTTCAAAAGCTGATGACGTCGCTTCGCTCCGTGGGACAGCTGATGCTTTCGAATTAAAACTCTTACTCTGAAGTTACGGCGCACTGACACACGTGCACCCTCCTTGCTGTCTAATGCAAAAGGCCTCGTAAATATCTTTGGCGGTTTTGTCTGCGTAACTCCCGAGAATTGTTGTTCTTTCCGATTCCGTGTCTCATGCGCACCTATCGCCAGTGCACTGCCAGATTACTCGGAAGGGACAGTCTTAATTAGCACGCATGTCCTCTCGCCCTCTTGTTAATGCCTCTGCCCGTCTGCCCCACATACGATTTTCCACAACATGTTGTACACCATAGATGCTCACAATCTACGAACTGATTTGCGTGCTTCTTGTAGCACATCTTGTCACCTTACGTTTCTTTATTTATCTTTGAACACAGATTCGACAGCTTATTTGTGGCAGAACACACTACAGGCACGTCGAAGTGTGACGCCACTTTTAAAGCGAAAGCTTCAAAGGGCAACTCCGCTTCATTTTCGGTTTTGCAAAAACAATGCAGTCCTCTTCAGTATCGCCTAGGAAGACCACACGTCAACTATTACGACGCAGTTCTGTCTAAATGTTTTTTAAACGGTGCGGCAAACTTTGAAAACTCGCCAAGTTACCGAAATCGGCTGACTTGAGCGGGCAAATTTAGACGCAACCAACAGCGCAGTCAAGGCTACGGCACGGGCGTAGCCAACATTGAGCTAAACGTCATCACCATTGCCCCCTTTTGCCTGTTTTTACTTCTTCGGGCAAGCAAAAACGGGTGACGTCAGCAACGTTTTCTCTCGGCACTCAGCGGAGTCCACCTGATTGGCATAACGCGCCTGCGCAGCCGCTTCTTGGGAGCCGTCCGGCCGACCCGCCGTGGTTCCGCCGTTAGCGCCGTCTCCCTCGTCACAACCGCCGTCGTCGTCTCACCGTTTGTGATTATTGCCTCTCGGACTTGCGTTCACACTACGGACGCCTCGTGCGCAGACTTATGCAGTTGTGCAGACGTTGTCAAATGTCGTAGACACTGAAACGCGGTGAAGAGTGTGGTGCAGGTGCAGACGACACTTGCGCCTGGCACACGCTCGCCCAATCCCGCCCGTCGTTGCGTAAAGGATCACGTGACATCACGTACCACGTGATAGCCATGTTCTTGGCGGCCCGAGGTCAATGTTGCCGGACGGAGCCGAAGTTTCAGTTTCGATTTCCACTCTTGTTTAAAATTACATTTATTATATATATATATATATATATATATATATATATATATATATATATATATATATAGATATAGATATAGATATATATATATATATGTATGTATATATATATATATATCCCATTTTTCGCGAAGCAAACGCCGTAGTGTCTTTTACTAGGGCTTTTTAATGCAAAATCACTCATTATCCCGAGATCTTCGGTATAGAGCGGAGTTGCTCTTTAAAGAGCTCGTGTCGCAGAAAAGCCGTCGGTGTTGTGATGGGAAAATCCTGATTGGTCGAAAGGGTCATGACGCCACAGCCACATGACCTCGCGCGGGAATTTAAATCAACTCAGGCAGAGCATCGCTATTTGCTTCGGAGTAAGCTGGAGGCTGAACTTCGGTCCAAGTTCCAGGACCTCGCTAACTTTCCTGGGAGCCTGCGCTCCTCAAAAAAAAAAAAAAAAAGAGAACTTCGTTAGGAGACGCTACACTTGCTCTTTTCTTCTTTGGTAAAGAAACTCTTAGTGGCACCCTCAGGGACTCCAGGGTTTGGCATGCCAGTCGCAAATGCTCCTCGTACACCTTTTCAGCTGCTCTTGCATTGGGACTTGTTTGGGAACACCAAATCCTAAGACAGTCTTGGTGCTTGCCCACTTGCTTCCACATTTCGGATCTCAGAATTTTGCAGATACTTTTCGCATGTCCAGCTGAGTTCAAGAAGCCTTCAAAGAAGGCCAGGATGTCCGGAGGATAGTTTCCCGTGCGGATGCCGTAGGAGTAGTGCCGAGGCCGCAATAAAAGTGACGTACTAGACACCTGAGGTTGGATTATTGTTAGAACATAAAATAGCCCGTTGCAAAAGAAATAAACTATTAAGATTGAAAGATGGGCTAGTTGGTACATCGTTGGACGGAAGCGCCGAACAGGGACGAAGAAGTAGACACAGACATGGCGCACTCACAACTGAAGGTGTATTGAAAAAACAACGTATTATTAATACTGCATATTTGGCTACTCGCATAGAGAGAAAAACTCTTTATCTGTCAGGTGTAGTGACGACGCGCTGACACACGTGCTCTCTCTTTGCTGTCAAATGCAAAATGCCTAAAAAATTTCTTGGGTGGTTTTGTCTGCGTAACTCCCGAGAATTGTTGTTCTTGCCAATTTATTTCATTTTCATTTAATTTATTTCACCCTTAAATGCCCACAGAGGGCTTTACATAAAGGCGGGGGGGGGGGGGGGGGGATTTTAAGACTGAAAGTAACACTTCAAACAAAACAGAAGACAAGGTTGTTTGTGCCGGTTTGAGAACACGCGCAAACATGACGCTAGATGGTGACGAGAGAGGAAATGGCAGATCTAAAATTATTGCATTCTGGGATGCTCACAATAGGTTTCGATCGGTTGCTCCAATCAGTAGTAGCCGATTGTAAGGGAGAAAATTTGAATAGGTTAGTGCTAGGTGTAGTCAGTTGAATTTTGAGTGGATGGTCGGTGCGGGGGAAGATGTGGGTGGCCGGTGGGCAGTATTCATCTTTTTTTAAAGAAAAATTATAATACATTTTATGCAGGAGGGTAAGACGTGATATTTTTCTCCTGTGCTTTAAAACGGGGAGGTTTAATTTAGCTTTCATTGCGGTAACTTTTGTGGGCTGATGACTCTGGAGAATGAAACGTACAGCCCGGTTCTGTACGGCTTCCAGTATTTCTTCATACAACTGATGGGGGTTCCAGACAAGGGATGCATACTTAAATTGAGGACGGATGAGAGAATTATATGCGATGACTTTTGTTTCTTGCGTGACCTTATAGAGATGGCGCTTTAAAAATCCCAAACTTCTGTCTGATTTCGCAGATATGTAGTTTATATGAGGCTCCCATGAAAACGTATGGTTAAAGTTGATACCAAGATACTTGTAGGATGTTACGGCTTCAATTGGTATGGTAGAAAATGAATTTCAATCTGAGTAATGTTTTTTTATTGTAGTGAAGTTAAGAACATTGATCTCCCTTTGACATTCTCGACACCATGCTTGAATATGTGACAAGCCATTTTGCAAAAGGGCACAGCCGCCTACGCTCATTATTTTCCTATAAATCACGCAGTCGTCCGTGTATAATCTTATAGTGTAATTCAGAAGATCTGGCAGGTCATTCATGCAAATTAACAACAACAATGGACCCAGCACGGTTCCCTGCGGTAGTCCCGATTTAAGAAGTTTCTGCGACGAACAATTGTCGTCTATAGCAACGTTATGTGTTCGGTCTGAAAGGAAGCTTTCAATCCAATTTATAACAGACGTTTTTACTGCGCTTTTAATTTTTGGATAAGGCGGCAATGTGGAACTTTATCGAACGCTTTTCTAAAATCAATGAAGATAGCATGAGTTTCCTATTTTTCTATGTAGGTTATGGTGGATATCCGTTAAATATTAAAAACAAGTTGAGATATTCAGGAGAATGGCCGCCGGAAAGCGTGCTGGTTTGTAAAGAGTATATTGCTTACACATCAATAATTTATTACATTAGAATAAACGACATGTTCTATCAATTTACTTACAACAGAGGTTAAAGATATGCGTCTGGAATTTGCAAGGACGTGTTTTGCGCTATCTTTAAAAATCGGGACAACCATTGCAGATTTCCAGTCAGCCGGAAAAACACCAGAATCAAGGGATTCTTGAAATATGCGGGATAAGAGCACACTAGATATGTCCCTTGTAATCTTGAGCAACTTTGTAGATATAAGGTCAGGACCGGGAGCCGAGTTCGGTGGTAAATTTGATATTCAGTTTCAAATTCCTTCATTTCTTATAATGATCTGATTCATTAGGGTGGTTATGAGATATTCAGGGCAGTGAAAGGGTAATGGAAATACTTCGAGTCGCATGGGCACCTATCGCAGTGCACTGCCAGATTGCCCGACGGGGACTGTCTTAATGACCACGCATGTTCTCTTGCCCTCTCGTTAATGCATCGGCAGTTTGATACTCTAGACCCATGTCACGGATAAAAAGGCTGGCCAAAAAAGGATGGCCAAAAAAAACAACAACAACAACAACAACAACACGCTTTTCGTTAAGGCTCGTCAAATTATGAAGCCAGCCTGCTGCGTTAAGTCCTTATTTCGAACTCTTTTTGTTCGCGTTCCGCCCATTAAAAACACGCGGGAAGCGCCTCAGCACGCACCTTGTATCGCTGCGCCGCAGTGTTCTTCCGCAGCAAAAAGGCCGTCTGCCTTCATTGCCATCACCATGGTAACGAACGACAAATGACCTTTTTCGGACGGCGGCGTGTGTCACTGGGGAACGTGTTAACGCCCCCCCCCCCCCCCCCCCCCCCCCCCACCCCCCCTTTCTCCTGCTTTCACGCCGCTTCGGGACGACAGTCTGCGGCTGCTCCTTACAAAACTATTAAACTTTGGCTAGCAGACGGCGTACGGAATATAGGCGTTCGTTGTCGTGGTGACGACGATGAAAGCAGGCGTCCTTTATGCTGCGGAAGAACACTGCGGCGCAGCAATACGAGGTGCGTGCTCAGGCCCTTTCCCCATGCTTTTCAAAGGGCGGAACGCGAAAAAAAGAGGGCCTCATAATTTGACAAGCCTTACGTGACAAGCCTTACAGCCTTCAATGATCTCACCTGCGATATAAGGCCCATACCGGCCGAAGCAGCCACTGCATTTCTTTGCTGAGGCCAGAGTTGGCATTTTATATTGTTGTTCCGGTGCTGATCGTTTTGGAGGCACTCGAGTTGAAGAAATTTATCTACGAGTAAAATTAGAAAGAGCGCCGTTTCGTTGCTGGGGACCTTCATCTTTGTCTTCTTCCCTGACAGATTGGTTAGACGCTAAATCCAAGGTCGCGTGCGCTGCCTTGTTGTTCTTTTTTTAGGTTGGAGTGCGACGAAAGCTCTGGGCGCAAGGTCACAACTTTGAGAGGTACTGATCGTGTTTGGTGGCACGTGCAGCGAAAACAGCAACCGAAGCTACGAGCTTGGACACGCAGTCCTCAATTCGGTCAACGGTAACCATGTGATTTAAAGCCAGGTCCGCGGACTAACCGCGGACCTGCGGATTTTTTTCAGAAAGGGGTCAAGGTCACGTGATACACACATTTCTCTAGTTCCCGGTCTTCGTTCCCTTAGTTTGCCGGCCGTGTGAACACCCCTTAAAAGTGGTCGGCGAATCTTTGGCTGAGTTTACATGGATGCGATCGTAGCGAATCGAATCGAGATTAACCGCCTATGATTGGGTAGACGAGGAAGGGAAAGGAGGATCGCGGGCGCGTGACTGGTCACATCTCGATTCGATGCGCCATGGTCGCATCCATGGAAACGTAGCCTTTTGCACTCTCCCTTTCGCCCGATTACACGAACCCGAGAGCATATAATAGGATCTCCGTTTTCTTTTTTTGACACCGTCTGTTATGCGCGGTGGGTTACGTTTGTCACCAAAAGTAGCGTTGTTTCGTAACAACGTGACGCGGCACTTAACCGCGAAGGGAGGGGGCTGTGGCGTAACGTGCAAAGTTGCGTCGCCCCGCGTACGCGTGGAGGCACAGGGCTCCTCGCTGCCGTTCATTCATGGATGAAAAGGCGACCAGGAAATGAGGAGACCACAGGGCTTACGAGAATAGAGCCGCATCTCGGCATCGGTGCGCCGGTGGGCGCGCTCGCGCCGGGGAGACCTCTCGCTGAGTGATTACAGCATCGCATCGAAATAGCGCTCCGTAGGCAAGTCACGCAGGGAGCAAGATTCCGTCCTTGAACGCGCTCTCAGAGGGCCTGCCCTTCTTGTTTTTTTGCGGCTCCGAATGGGAAGTGGGCAGCTTGCCTCTGATTCACGTCGCTGCTCTTCGTGCGTTTTGTTTGTTACGCACCTTTCTCGCTTTATCGTCGATCACTCCTTTAACGACGATGACGCCGTGGAACGGGGGGAGCTCCGTTTGGATAAATGTTTGGAAACGGGCGGACGGACTCTGCGTCGGAAAGCGAAGGCAGTTTAGCATGGAGCTGCGTGTCCCCACACCTGCCAGCGTTTCCGGTTCGTCATGTTGATGACGGCGGGGCAGAAAGAGTTGCCTTCAGTCCTCTGTCAAGGGATGGCAATGCGCTCGAGAGTTGCTGGGTGGCATTGGCGAAACGGACTAAGCATCGAAGAGGTGCTAGTAAAAGCGGGACTGGAAATATATATATATATATATATATATATATATATATATATATATATATTTTTTTTTTTTTTTTTGGGGGGGGGGGGGGGAGATTTTGGGTTTAGTAGCTTTCAGAGTGTTTATTTTAGATTAAAGGGGCACTGACACCCCCCCAAAATTTTTTTTTTTTTTCATTTTTTGCCAGGCGCTTTATTATGGTGTCGGAGGACTACCCAATTAATATTTTGCAACAGAGTAGCGTATATTTTTAATAAAGCCAAAAGACGCAACTGCTCGAAACCGAAACCGAAACCCGCTCACGGAGGTCGGAGAAGTGGAGAGGAGAGAGTGGGGTGGCGGAAGTCACGTGGCTACACCCGACCGTGCGCTTTTTCTTTTTTTTCTCTCTCTCTCCTCTGCAAAGCAGACGACATCCGAGGCGACGTAGCGGGAACTGTTTGCCGCGCGATTCTTTTGCAGTTATGTTTGTTCCGCTCGCTGTTCTGTACTTCAAGATGATTTGTTTTGTACATTGAGGAGTTGGAGATGAGTAGTGAGTGCCCTTGGTGAATTTCCATGATCGGCTCCGAAAAGCATACTCTCAAGATGTTGCGTGAAGAGCTGGCTCACATGTCCTGCGTCCGAAAAAAAGTGGCATTGTGCGACCGAGTTTCCGAAAGATCAACGAGATCGGGACCAATGGCTGGCTGCAATTCCTGTAGAACATTTAAGTTCACCTCGGAAAGCGGACGCTACCTGATTTATGTGCTCCTTGCATTTTGTGGAAAGTGATTACATTCAGTTCGCTGGTGCCAAAAAGGAAATTCCGTACCATTTAGTTCAGCGACGTTTCGTCCACAACATTTGTTTGTTATTTTTGTTTGTTTCTTCAGAGATAATTGTAAAAAAAAAAAAGAAATGTAAACATCGCAAAATCTCTGAAAAAGAAAAACAAAAGTAAGGCTTCACTGGGGATCGAACCTGGTCGTACCCCGTGTAAAGGGGACGTCTTTCCATTGAGGTACTGGGGTAACTCCCTCCTTAGTAATAATACAGCCGGTAAACTGTAAGTTGGAAAGATTGCTGCAGATTTTCCTCCAGCAAAAGCACTCCCGGGTCGAAGTCCAAGCACCACGCATTGGCGACATTCGCACCTAGTAAAGAAATCGTACGCGTGCATATTCAACTCGAAGGACACACTTCGTGCGGTGCTTGACGTTTGCGCGAGCGATGCCTTCTGCCACGAGAAGGGAGCGACGGCTCGGCGACGTCTTCGTGCAAATTGGCTTGGTGGTCGGGCGTGTCGTACGGGATGAATACCAATTCTTTTGATCAGTCCCAAATTTCTCTTTTAAAGGCAGACAGAATTCACCGGTACCGTGAACGACAGTTCCGAAGTAGAGGTCCCACGCCCGTCGTCCGCTGCCATCGCCGTCCCCGCGAATCCCACGATACGCGAAACGACGCACGCACAGAATGCTTCCGGTTCTCTGTGCAACTTTTTTTTTCTCTGTTTTTTAATATTGAGTGTGTGCCTTCAGTGACGAACGACTTTGATTAAATTTAGTGGTCGCGTCGAAACCTTAGAAAACGG
The DNA here is from genome assembly GCF_016920785.2 of Ixodes scapularis. Classification (NCBI taxonomy): domain Eukaryota; kingdom Metazoa; phylum Arthropoda; class Arachnida; order Ixodida; family Ixodidae; genus Ixodes; species Ixodes scapularis. Next base: position 26,011,266 of record NW_024609884.1, on the reverse strand, counting down.
CCCGTGACCACGAAAAAGAGAGTGAGCGAGACTCGAACCGGCCAGTTCTTGATCGGCGGTTTTCGGGCGGAAAGAAACCGAATTTCAAGCCGCAAATTGTGTTCTGAGTAGTTGGGCTCTCATATGTCATGTACAGCTAAAAACCTCAGCGAGCATAAATACCCTGTCAGTGTACCTTTAAATACCGAAATGCCGTACAGGGTCTTAAAGATTTTCCCGAGGGGTTTGAATCCTGAAACCCTTCCTCTGGGTACGACGGCCGGCCATGTCTGGGAGAACATCAAAAGCATTGAAGGGATGCCTCACTGTGTGCGTAGTTCATATTGTGTAAGATATTATGATTTCTAGATGTATTCGTATGTTGCAATTCACTACTCATTGTGTACATTGTTAATAATTGTCGACCATATATAATATACATCCTATCTATTCAGTTCAAATTGTAGTAGCCGATCCCAGAATATGAAAACCAATTCCTCCCTTCATCAAATAAACATTGAATTGAGAAGGGTGGACAACGAGAAGATCGGTTTTGAGGAAAATGCGAATAAACCGAAGGCCAGAGGGAAAGGGAGGACACGTGCAGTTTATTGAGATGAAGATGTCAAAATCTAAGAAGAATAATCCTTCTGTTTGCGAAGCTACTTCATAAGAGTTTCGAATTCATTTTCACAGGGCCTTTCTGCGTCTTTTTTATATTTTTATTACCAATAAAATTCGCTCAAATGAAAAGAAGGTGAATTTGCTCAATTCAAAAATGTCAGCAAACGCTGACCTGAAGTATCGGAAGCGCAATATTTGTTAAAGTGCGTTTCACATAATGTCCAAAGAAAATTGAAAGAGATCTTTAAAATTATCCGAATCGGCCGGCACGGTAATCACAACAAAGTAATATGTCACGGCGTGAAATGATACTCTGCAAAGCAATCATCAAGCATGGGAAATACCAAGTATTTTTTGCTCATAAAAAGTGCGGAAACTAAATGACTGACTGTATTCACATTTGCTTAAATAGATTGGACTAAACACGATCCATTTTAGTGCAGCTCTCACCCTTCCAATTTTTTTTTTCACAAGATTTTCAACCCCCCCTCCCCTTCACCACACAAACAAACAATGCACATACACATGCAGACACCTCTTCAATTCTTACGACTCCCTGAGGAACATGAGTTTCGCACTTTACTAAACAAAGTTATATGTCTAAAAACTTAAAAGAAGAAAAATTGCGTTTAGGCAACAAAGAATAGCTGTACGTACGTTTAAAATGTATTCTCTCAAACCTTCCACATCGTTTTACAAAAAACAAACAAACAAAAAGCTTGCAATTCACTTGTTTTAATTATTATTATACCCCATGCTGCGCACTCTAACTCATGACGCTTTTTCTTTTTTTGTCGCGTGAAGATTTGCATCTTTATCCAACCGGATGGCAACTGAAACGATGATCTTGAATCTGTATTAAAGCGAGGCTAACACGAGTGCTTATTTTACTATTGGTTATTGTAGACTGAGAATAGTTGACTCCGGCTCGACAAGGGAAAAGTTAAACCTCTGAAAGAAAAACGTTTCCTCTATGGGCGTGTTCTGTGCCATGAAATACTGAAATATTGCGAACCACTCATGTTTGACCACTTGTATACAGTTATCAAGCGAGCCTGTCGCATTTATGTTTGTCTTTGTCTGGGCAATGTTCAGTTGTAATTAATGGCCACCGCGGCGCCGCATTCAGAGAAAAACTTTATCTGGACACTTGGTAGTCGAGGTAGTTTCGCATACTTTTGTGCTTCAGCCGATAGACGGTACATCCTTACGTAGCAGTCGAGGAAACCTGTTTATTGACTCGTCTGCGACAGTCAAGTGTCGTTGGGTAATAAACTACATGGCTGTTATAGTAAGCGGCGCAACAGACGCGCGACCCGACCATGACCGCCAGCAGGCATGGTCTACGGATAACAACGAGAAGAGTTAATTAACAGTTGTCGACCAGGAACGCTAATACCAATGCAAATTAAGCTGCATCATCTGTTGCCTGCAGTAAACCGCAGGGCTGGCCGCTGACTGATATAAAGTTTCTGTTTTCGAATCTTCGGACGGCGCATTATAGCTGTGTTCTTCTCGGCCTGGTGGATTGAAGTTGATTGACGACATAAACAAGTTGATGGCCTTGGGGGTATCTTTGGTTGGATCCGAGCGCCGTCAAAGCGATTCGAGTTGCGCGATGCAAGGGTGTAACGGCCATTATGATTCGCCGAACGTTTATGAACACCTGGTTGTCGCCCAACAGGGCAGTCCGGGAAGAGCAACTGGCCTTGGCTTTTGAACTTGGCCGCGCCCGCTGAAATTGATAGCCCACTTCTTATCAGCAGACGCGCTGGCCGCTCCTTGACCTGGCGGACGAGAAGAGTGGTTGCACGTTAGCATCATTTTCCCTACGCACGAGCGCCAGAAATTAAAGTCCTACTAGTAAAGAATGGCTTTGCCGAGAGTGTCAGGTTGTGGTTGCGGATGCAAATGCCCATACACAATATGACTAGAATACTTGGAAGTGCCATTGCAAGCCACTGAGAAGGAAGAAAAAGAAGAAAAAAAGTTAAAGGAATAAGGGCCCAGCTATAACACCTTTTCCACAAGGGCGCAGCCATCTTGAATGTCGTTACTTCTGGTATGCGGTAAAACACCGTTTTGATCTCTCCACGCCGCTGGAAGGTAGTTACAAAAAATCAGTGATTGTCACACATTGTTGTTTTGACTCAAAATGAAGTCTTCGCTGTGGCATCACGCAATGCAAGCATGACGCTTTGCATTGCGTAATGCCACAGCGCAGACTTAATTTTTAGGTCTAAACAGATGTTCCACCTCATCATTCGCTGAGCTGATTTCGTAGATCGCGGAGATTGCCTCTTTGAGTGTTTTGCGGGTAAGTAGACGCGCGGGCATTTCTTAGACTGTAACCTAACTAATTACATATCAAGTTAGAAGCATGCAGACACGGCAAAGATATGCTAAATGAGATCAAAGTTAGTGCACTTGACTTCCTTCTTCAGTTGTTTCAGGGATGTAATGCCAATGAAATGGCCGGGAAAGACGTTGAAGAAACACGGAATTTAGTAATCCCGAGTGCATTTACCGTACCTGGTCGAACAAATTGGCAGAACAAAACGAGGAACGCGACGAAGTAATCGGGGAAACTGAAATGGTGTTTTAAACTCATTTTTTCAAAAGCTACGGAGCACTACCGTTTGTATCATAAGGGAACGCAGATTAGGTAATTGAAGACTTCGAAAAATATTATTGTTGCTGGAAGAATTAGAATTATATGCAGCGCTTGTCAGGATTCCATTCAATAAAGGATTAACTTTGAACTGCCAGCGACCCGAAAAGTTGCCAAACACCGTAACACCGTATCGAAGGATACTGTTCGCAAGTGTGTGGACGATTATTATTCTGACACAAGACTGGCATAAAAACGTTAGTTTTATAAAGCATACAAGACGCAATGCGTAATTTGCTACAAATATATGACATGTGTGTTCCAAGACATATCAAAATCGAAATGTACACCTAAGTATTTCACGTGATCGACATACTCAATGGATACACAGCTGCATTGAGCACAACTGGATGGGTTAACCAAAAACTTTACTTGAGCCTGGCATCTTTTAAAGGGACACTGACAGGGTATTTATGCTCGCCGAGGTTTTTAGTTGTACGTGACATATGGGAGCCCAACTACCCAGTACAAACTTTGCGGCTCGAAATTCGGTTTCTGTCTGCCCGAAAACCGCCGATCAAGAACTGGCCGGATGTAATCGAGCTCACTGCCTTTTGCGTGGTCACGGGCCGTTTTCTAAGGTTTCGACGCGACCACCAAATTTAATCAAAGTCATTGGTCATTGAAGACACACACTCAATATTAAAAATAGAAAAAAATATGAAACCCATTTTTTGTGGCTTCCAAAAAGCTGCAAATACGTTGATTGAAAAAAAAAAAAAAAGGTTACACAGACAACCGGAAGCATTCTGTGCGTTCACTGCATAATTCTCAACATGGCGTCGTTTCGCGTTTCGTGGAACTCGCGGGTAGCTGCGGACGACGGGCGTGGGACCTCTACTTCAGAAATGTTGTTCACGGTACCGGCGAATTCTGTCTTCCTTCGAAAGAGAAATTTTGGACCGATCAAAAGAATTGATATTCATCCCGTACGACACGCCCGACCAGCAAGCCGATTGCACGAAGACGTCGCCGAGCCGTCGTCCTTTCTCGTGGCTGAAGACATCGCTCGCTCAAACGTCAAGCACGAAGTGCGTACATCGAGTTCAATACGCACGCGTACGGTTTCTCTACTTGGTGCGAATGTGGCCAATGCGTGGTGCTGCCCGACTTCAAGCCTGGAGCGCATGTACTGGAGGGAAATTGGCAGCAACTTTTCCAACATACAGTCGAGCGGATGCATTACTACGAACGAAAGAGTTCCTTCAGTACCTCAGTGGAAAGACGTCCGCTTCACACGCAGCGGGCGCGGGTTCGGTCCCCATTGTGGGCTTCCCATTTTTTTTTCTCACCTTGCAATGTTTGCATTTTTTTTACAATTATCACTGAAAAAAAAAAATATTGTTGACGATACCTCACTGAACTAAATGGTATGGGATTCCATTTTTGGCACCTCTGCTGCACAATGCCACTTTCAGATGTGAGGCAGCTCTTCACGCAACATCTTGGGAGTATTCTTCTCGAAGCCGATCACGGGAATTCCCCACGGGCACTCACTACTTATTGCCAACACTTAAATGTACAAAACAACTCATCTTGAAGTACAGTACAGCGAGCAGAACAAACATAACTCCGAAGGAATCGCACGGCGAACGGATCCAATCCCGAACGCATTTCGTCTGCTGCACCCGGAAGAAAAAAAGAAACAAAATCGCACGGTCGGGTGTAGCCACGTGACTTCCGCCACGCACTCTCTCCTCTCCACTTCTCCGTGCGGTGCGTGGGTTTCGGTTTCAGTTTCGAGCAGTTGCGTTTTTTGACTTTATTAAAAAAATAGTGACTCGGTAGCAAAATATTAATTGGGTAGTATTCCGACAACCATAATAAATCTCCTGGCTAAAAATTAAAAAAAAAATGTCCCTTTAAGAGGGTTGTGAAAAGCGACCCGCGTTGTTTCAGAGAGGTTTATGTCTAGGAGGTTATCACCAAACCATTCCATTATATGAGTGGCGTTTATTTCGAGAGTGTGGAGTGAATCAAAAATTAATATGGCGTGAACAAGAAGAGTATCATCGGCATATTGGTAAATTTTACACCCGTCGATAACCTGGGCCATGTCGTTCACAAAAATATTGAAAATTAGAGGAGAAAGAACAAAACCCTGAGTGCAAAAATGTTCCAAAAGCCGGGATTCATGAAAAAAACAAAAACAAAAAAAAAACTCCGACTTGCATAACAATACCAACAATTTATAAGTAGACGTTTCGTCTCCTATGCGGGAGACATCATCAGTGCAGCCTAAGAACACCCGACTAGCTACCAGCAACCAAACGCTTGCTTCCAAACGCTGGCGGGAGTACCCTGAGGCACTCCCGCCAGTAAAGAAAACCGAGAACTTTTAAAGTTTCCAATTAGGACAAACTGGGACCTTTTAGATAGAAAGTCTTCGAGTAAAGAATAAAATGGGCCGCGAAAACCAAGGCAATATAATTTTGCTAGAAGAAACTGATGGCTGACAGTGTCGAAAGCCTTGGACACACAAAGAAAAAGGGCACATGCAAACATATCACTTTCGAATGTTGCATATATGTAATCAGCAAAATCATCAAGGGCCGCTTGCGTGCTTTTCCCAGTCATGAATCCCTACTGGGTAGATGAAAACATTTCGTTCTTATCTAAAAAAAAAAAAAAAAAAACTCCTCATCGCCAGAGAGAGATACTGCTCAAGAATTTGTCCTAAAATAGGTCAAATCGAAATAGGGCGATAATTCGCAACATTGGATCGCTCTCCTCCTTTGAAAAGCGGCCGCACAATAGCAGCCTTGAGCTCGTCAGGTATGCTGCCAGACGTAATGAAGCCGTTCAGCATAGCGAGCAGAACATTCTTAATATATGTGAAATTTCTTTGAAGATTATACGCTCGAATACCATCAATACCGGGAGATTGGCTGGGTTTGAAATTAAATAAAAGGGAATGCAGATTCTTGTCGTCTAAGCAATGAAGGACAGCTGACGTCAAAAATTCATTATTTAGCTTGCATCAGTTCACAACAGCGGTTATAGGCACGCCAGAGTATTTAGAGAAGAAGTGGTTAAAGTCGTCTGCTAATATGACCGAAATTTTCATTCGAGGGTTTGGTCAATAGAATTTCCAGATCCCGTGCCTCGGAATTGTTCAATGACTGACCGTGTTTTGGCTTAACTAAACCTGTATTCTTTGAATTGTAAATTAAAATACTGTCTCTTTGTTGAACGAATGACAGCGTTTTACATTATTGCATAACTGGTTGAATTCATTTTGTAAATTTTTGTTGTTGGGAGATAGGCGACACCGATTCCACAGGACCGCTTTTTATTTAATGATCTTAAGAATAATATTATTCAGCCATTTATGATGAGGGCTCCGTTTTCTTTAAAGTAATAGTTCTACTGGCAGCCCCACTAAGCGAGCGAAAAACTTTTTTTTTCGCTCGCTTTTTTTTTCTTCATTCACTGCCGGCTCTCACACTCGTACAGTAGAAAATAATTGGAATATGTTTAAAAATAAATTATCTGCGCTCATTGATGCTCATATTCCCCTTGTTCCAATCCGTTCCGACGTCAGTCAGCCCTGGTTTAATAAAGTACTAAAAACGCTTTGTAATAAAAAGAAAAGACTATTCCAAAAGGCAAAACAATCCAATTCTGATGCATTGTGGGCTGCGTCACTCTAGCTGCGAAAAAGAATATATTACCTGTCTAGAAAACTCAAAGAAAAAGTACTTTAATTACGATTTACCTGCTCTACTTAAAAACAATCCAACTAAATTCTGGAAAAATTTATCGCCTACCGAGTCTCATGATAAGCTTTTTATTTAATGATCTTAAGAATAATATTATTCAGTGCCGCTAATAAGGGATTTATTTGCGGCTCTGGCCAACTCGTACCCGACGCGAGCTGCCCAACAGTCCTCAATACTTTCTTTACGTCTGTTTTTACAACCGAGGACCTAAGTAATATTCCGTTTGTACCAGAGCTAGACTGCCGTTTTATGGAACCCATTTCAATATCGCCTGCAGGAATTCTAAAACTCATCAATAACCTTAAAATCTCAACATCCGCGGGCACCGACATGATTAATTCTAAAATATTACGTAACACTGCTGAGGTATCATCAAATATACTTTGCTTACTTTTTGAACAATCATTATCTACCGGATCCATCCCTTCTGACTGGAAGATCGGGAAGATCGTTCCAGTTTTTAAAAGTGGCAATAAAAACTCACCAAATAATTACCGACCCACCTCATTAACGAGTGTTGTCTCAAAGCTATTGGAACATGTTATTTTCTCGAGTGTGATGTCCCATCTTGACCAAAACAACTTTTTTTACAAACACCAGCACGGATTTCGTAAAGGGTTCTCATGCGACAACCAACTCCTTGAATTCACTCACGACATACATAGTAACGTGGACCTATACACCCAGACCGACGCCATTTTCTTAGACTTCTCTAAAGCGTTCGACCGCGTGCCGCACTGCCGTCTAATATCTAAACTCTCCTCACTTCGCATTGACGACTTAACTCTTTCCTGGATCCGAAACTTCCTCTCCTTAAGACAGCAGTTCACCACAGTAGGTGATTTTTACTCGGAGCTTTTCGATGTAACCTCCGGGGTGCCGCAGGGTACTGTCCTTGGCCCTCTTCTATTTCTAATATACATTAATGATCTCCCGCAGTCGCTAACATCCTGTGTACGTCTTTTTGCCGACGATTGTGTACTGTACAGAAAGATTAACAACCCTGACGACCACTTACATCTCCAAACTGATATTGATCGGGTGGTTACCTGGTGCCACAAATGGCAAATGACCCTTAACACAGCAAAATGTAAGCTTGTTTCTTTTACCCGTAAACGCACAAATTCAGACTTCACATATTTACTCAACAATTCGCCCATCATCGCTGCTTCCGCTTATCAGTACCTCGGTGTCGAACTAACTTCTAATCTTTCTTGGGTTTCTCACATTAACACGATAACCGCTAAAGCATCCCGTACCCTCGGTTACTTGAAACGCAATCTTAAATCTGCGCCCTCTCACCTCCGCAAATTATCCTATGAAACCTATGTTCGCCAGAAATTAGAGTACGCCTCCGCTATCTGGGCCCCTTACCAAACCTACCTTATTAATCAAATCGAATCCATTCAAAACCGTGCAGCCCGCTTCATTTCTTCATCATATTCGCGTTTCGACAGCGTGTCACTAATAAAGCAAAATTATTCTATCTGTCTACTGGAAACTCGACGTAACATTTCTCTCCTATGCTTAATTCACCGATTATGCCACAGCCCCGCTGGGACTTGGTTCTTGCATCTGGAACACCTGAACAAGGAATCACGTAATTTTAACACTAAGCGTTTTAAGCGCATCTTTGGGACATCATTGTCATTCAATAATTCTTCCCTGCCACGTGCCATCAAGCTCTAGAATGATCTTCCCGAGGCCGTTGTTTCAGTTTCCGACCCAGCACTTTTTCGTTCAGAATTAACCACATATATGTTAGCCAATTAAAAATGTGTAACGATGTTATTTTCTTGCACACTGGTCACTGTATCTATATTTTTACTCGAAATGTTAACGGATGTGTGTATTATAATTATTTTTTATTTCATTATGTGCTTTATGTTACCCAGCTGTGCAAATATTTTGTTTATTCTGTTGCGCGCAGATGTGTATTGATGTTTGTATAGAGTCGGCGTGCTCCCTGCCATTCCTTCTTTGTGTTAACCAGATTATATAACCCCCCCTCATGTAATGCCGACAGGCCTTCGAGGTACTTTGAATAAATAAATAAATAAATAAGCGTTGTTAACTGTACCTAAAAAGGCCTGCCAGTCATGAGAGGTAACTTAATTGTCGAAAACAACGTTATCAATAATTTCGGCTTGTTTAGAACTTCCGCATTTAGAGTTTGACTCCAGTGTGTGTGTTCGTTGCCACACTTGAAGTAGTGATCTACTACTTTTTCCTGAATCGCAGCAGATGTTACATAGATACCTGGTGCTCGTTTTAAAATATGGTCACTGCAGGAAGTGACTAACTTTGTTCTTAAAACTTTTTCTCGGGTTGGGGCAGCAACGACGCATTCTAAGCCAAAGTTTGACAAAATTTTAAAATAGTCGTATACGATATAATTGGCTGCATTCATTGTGTTTAAAGTCACCCACCATGCAAAGTTCCTGCATGGAAGATAATGTAGAGAGAGTTGCCTGCAGGCTCATTTCGAAATATTGGAACATTTTCTGAAGGAGGCCTGTAGAAACATAAGAGAGAAAGTGAAAAGGTGAAATAGTCAAGTTCGATAGATATATTTTCGACGTGAGAAAAATCTGGATTAAAGGAAGAAACTTGCCAGATTTGATGTACAAAAACTGTAATGCCTTCGCCACTATGATTTGAACGCGTGAAACAAAAGCTGTTGTAGTCTTTGAGATTTAATTAAAAAAGCATAGAGTCTGAGAAATTAATTTCCGTAAGAATAGATGCATCGACATGAAACATCATATTATGAACCATTATGAGAAAATGATTCCAATATCTTCGAAGGCTCCGGATATTAACATGCAAACAGGTAAAAGTCTCATATTTTGGTTTATCTAGCAGGGATTGAAAAGAGGAAGAATTATTACACTGGGAAAACGTGGCTCTCATAGCTTAAGCAATTTTTGCAATATCCCTGAGTTAATCCGTAGGAGAGGTGAGTCTCGACTCTTTCTTGCGTAGATGTGTGCATGTTTTACCCAGATATACTTGTATTGGCTTTCTTTTCCCTTGTTCCTCGCATTCCAGGAAAGCTCTTGGTTGGTACGAGTGAGGTTGTCATTAAAGAATAGCTTGGGCTGACTGCCGACATTGTTGAGTTCTCTTAGTCGCCTATGACATCTCATCTATTGCTCCTTTAGGGCAACGGAACCAAACTTGACCAGTATCAATGGAACAGTGTTTGGTTTGTCTGCTTTCTTCGGGGGTGGACTGTGGACGGAAAGAACATCCGGTGGAGTAAACTGCGACAGGCCGATGTTAGAGGATACGTCACAGAGAACCACGTTCAAGTTTTCCTTTGACGTGGGAGGCATGCCTTGAATTTCCATATTAGGTAAGCAATGCTGTTGCTGGGTCTCATTCAGTTCTGTCTGAAGCAAGTGAATAGCATTTGCCTGCTCGTTCAGCGTGTTTTGCAGTGACTCAACTTCCGACCCAAGGTAATGATAATAATAATAATGATTATGATTATAATAATGATGATAATGATAATAACGACAGCGAAAACGACAATAATAATAATAATAATAATAATAATAATAATCAATCAATCAATCAATCAATCAATCTTTATTATACAGTGCCCAGGAACAACCCTGAGGTCTTGGTGCTGGTACACTGGTGGATAAAAAAAAAAAAACACTATACACATCTCCGCAGAAAATAAGATACATTTTTAGCATAATACTATGCAGTGCGCGAGTAATTAGTACAATGAAATAAAAACGAGGCAGTAACAGTAGAGACGGAACACAAGACCGAAGGACAACAAGTGCACCACCAGAAAACACGACATGGAGATGACGACATTCAGACATAACAGAGCAATTCAGCAATGCTCATCCTGCACGGGCAAGTTTTTAATAGAAAGGACAAACGTCCTGTAGCAAGGGTTGAAAATATCAAGTTTTTCAGAGTAATGATTCAAACGCTGAGCCATTCTCACAATTGGGTTTACCGGACTAAACGTTCTAGAAACATAAAAAGATGACAAAAGACGAGTAGGCACACGTGGGACCCTAAGGCACAGTTCAGATAACAGGCTCGGAGAATTGATGAGTCCATGCAGCGTTTTAAACAAAAATAGTAAGTCCGCGTTCTCCCGACGCCGGTGCAAGCTAAGCAAACCAACACGCTCTTACGCAGACTCATATGTTAAATAGTGAACATCCTCCTTTATGTAGCGATGTTTAAAGATAGAAACAAACTTTTTTTGCACACGCTCGATCTCCAAGGAGTGACTTTTAGAAATTCCATTCCAAACAACTGAGGCATATTCTAACTGTGACCTGGATAGCGAGCAGTATAACGTGATAAAAGCCGTCGGGTTTTTGAACTCCCTGGTTAAGCGAGAGGCAACACCCAACATTCGCAAAGACGAGTTAACCAGCCTGCCAACGTGATCAGAGAAACGCAACCCAGAATCAACAATGACTCCGAGATCTTTCATTACACTTACTCGAGACAAAGTCTCTCCTTGAATATTATATGCAAAAGAGATATTGTGAGTTTTCCGAGAGAGCGTCATGACCTTGGTTTTGGACGGGTTCAAGAAAAGGTCATTTTCAGAGCACCATCGGTAGAAAGAACATGCATCTTCCTGGAGCTTAGCACAATCACGTTCAGTAACTATTTCTCGATAAATTTTTATATCGTCAGCATATTGCAGGAATGAAGAATTTAAAACAGCAAAAGAGACGTCATTTACGAAAATTGTGAACAGGAGGGGTCCTAAAACAGATCCCTGAGGAACGCCAGAGCGAGTCCTGTACAACGAAGAGTTCATGTTGTTAACCCGGACATATGCCTCTCTCTCTGACAAGTAGCTTTTTAACCAGTCATGTACTGAGCCACATTCTCCATAGGAGGAAAGTTTGGATAAAAGAATAATGTGATTGACTACGTCAAAAGCCTTACTTAAGTCAAAGTAGACAACGTCTAACTGACCTCTGTTACATATTACACGAGATGCAGCAGACATAAAGCTAAAATAAAATTAAAGCTAAAATAAAATTAATAATAATACATTTTATTTTCACACAAATTGGAATTCAGGTATGAAATACGGCCATATCAAAGCCTGCAGAAGGCTTGTATGATGACGCCCATAAAAAGATTCAAAAGATCGCTATCGTGATTCCACAATGTAAGACAGAAAGTCGAACTATAAAAACTCAAAAAAGCATGAAAAAAAAGCAGTAAGGAAAAAAAAAACACGTAGAAAAAACAAAAACACAAAAAGCGTTATAATAATAATCAATGTTTACTATAGTTCCCAGGAACAACCTTGCGGTCTTAGTACTGGCATACTGGATGAAAATTAATACATAAAACACACAAATACAGAAGAGGAATGCACTATACAGTAACTGCGTATTATCATACACAACACAGATTGAGCTGAATGATAACAAAATACAATTTCCAGGTCCTGTGTATAATGATGAAAAATAGCAGTAATGTAAAAACAAGTTTGAGAGGCACTAAAAACGACTAAAAACGGATAATATATGAAGCAGTACCACAAGCGCACACCCAACGACATCTGTGCTCTCCGAAATCAACCTTAAAGCGAACCACAATCATTATTCACCCGCCGGACAGGTCTTCAATAGAAATAACAAATGCCCTGTAGCATGAGTTAAAAATTTCGAGTTTCTCAGAGTACTGGTTTTTAACACTCAGTCAGTCTAATAATTGGGTTTAAAAGACTAACATTTTTGGAAATATAAAATGATGATTGATTCCGAGTAGACACACGTAAAACCCTAAGGCGCTCCTCAGACAAGAGGCTTGGTGAATTAAGCGAACCATCCAATGTTTTAAACAAAAAGAATAGGTCCGCCTTCTAATGGTGCAGGCTTAGCACGTCAACACGCTCCAACGTTGCGTCATAAGTTGAACAATGAAGATCTTTCATAAGGTAGCGATGTTTAAAGATGGAAATAAACTTTTTCTAAACTCGTTCGATTTCCAATGAGTTAGTTTTAGAGATTCCGTTTCACACAACAGAGGCATATTCTAACTGGGGCATGCATAACGAGCGGTACAACGTGAGAAACGCAAAAGGATGCTTGAAATTCCTCGTTAAGCGAGAGGCAACGCCCAGCATGCGCAGAGACGAGTTAGCGAGCCTAGTTACGTGACTTAAAAATCGCAGGTTAGGATCGAACATAACTCCCAGATCTTTCATTGCACTTACCGGGGACAGGGGTTCACCATGAATACTATATGCCAAAAATATTTTCTTTGCCCACCGAGTAAATGTCATAACCCTGGTTTTAGCGCGGTTTAAGAGAAGATTATTGGCTGAGCACCACCTAAAGAAAGAACATGCATCTTCTTGAAGCTTAGCGCAATCATCTAAAGTAACTATTTCTTTGTAAATTTTGATGGCGCGGCAGTCTAGTTAATGCTGCAGCCCTTTTTTTAGGGCTGGGCAGTTAATCGATTAATCGACTGATTAATTGATTAATCTTTATCAGCGATTTAATTTTTAACCGGCTAATCTGTAAAAGATTGACAAATCAAAAGAAGGCAAGAGTTAAACGTTTTGACTACGCAGATTTGGACATGTATGAACGGCAAACATTAGGTGAAAGTTTGACCTAAAGTAAACTCTCAAGGCGTTTATAACTCTAGACAAGTGCAGAAGGTTGCACGTGTCCCGACCACTTAAACGCCGTGCGAGTGTCTGTTTATAGCGCAGCACAGACTATTGTGAACAATCAAAGGAGTTCGCTCTTGCCGGAGGATATCAACGAACCCCTTTGCCTCACACAGCTGAATAATTTGTGAGTGAGTCTTTGAACTCTTCTCAGCTGACAGCTACACATTTAGGTTGATTTATTGTCGAAATTGTAAATGGCGTCGTTTATCACATATTTATCACAAAAGCAAAAGAAAAAGAAAATCCTATTTTGGACTTTTTTTAAAAATATATTATGCATGGAAATGAACAAGACCGATTAATCGAATAATTAATCAATGAAATTTTGGCGATGATGATGATGCTTTTCTTCGTCGCTACTCTGAGTTTGAAATCATTTCGGAGTATCTTTACGTACTCTTCAGTGCCTCACTCAACCAGAGTGCCCTACCCCGAGATAGGTTAAAGGCTAGGGTGGTTCCAGTTTTTAAATCGGGGACAAATTAGTCGCTGGTAATTATAGAACCACCTCTTTAATAAGTACGTGTTGCAAGATACTTTAACACGTAAATACCAGTCACGTATCCAACTACCTCGACTCGATAAACTTTTTTGACAAAACTCAACATGGATTTCGTAGAAAAGTTTCTACAACAACCCAACTTTTATCTGTAGTTCATGACTTCGGAGCAGCGATCAATAATCACCAACAAGTCGACGCAATTTTTATGGATCTGTCGAAAGCATTTGACCGCGTGCCTCATGGTTCGCTAGTTGATAAGCTATTAGAAGTGAGAGTTTCTGATAGGCTTGTGCGCTGGATACAGGCGTATCTACAGAAACGCACCCAGTTTGTAGAATGTAAAGAGGCTAGGCCTGCTAGCCTTTCAGTTTTGTCAAGAGTGCCTCAGGGCTCTGTGCTTGGACCCTTGCTGTTCTTAATTGATATAAACAGTATTGTCAAAAACTTTGTTGATTGCGTTACCGTGAAACTGTTTGCAGATGATTGCGTCATCTACTCTGTTATCAAAAACGATTTTTGTCAGACATTATTGAATGACAATCTTTGTAAACTCGGGGACTGATGCGTTCTTTTGAAGATGAAAATTAATTTCACCAAAGCCGTCTCAATGACTTTGGCAACTAAACGAAAACCCTTGCCCTACAGTTACCACATTGGCAATCAATGCATGCAGAAAGTTTCCTCAGTTAAATACTAAGGGTTAGCAATAAAAGTAATCTTAAGTGGGACGAACATATCAGCATATATGTAATAAAGCATTACGAAAGCTATGCTTCCTACGCAGAAAATTGAAGGGATGCCCCTTAAATGTCAAACTCGAAGAATATCGTTCTCTAGTCCGACCTGTCCTTGAGTAAACTCCTCTATCGTGTGGAATCCATACTTCATCAAAGACATCACGACGGTGGAGCGGATCCAGCGTCTTGCTGCTAGGTTTATATGATCATACTATCGGTCATCATCCTCCGTAACTAATATGCTCAAGCAGCTGGAACTGAGCCCGCTCCAATTACGCCGTCAAGTTGGCAGGTTAAAGTTTCTTTATTTATTATCACATAAGAGTTCTGGCCTACGAAGTGAACACTATTTATTTCCTGCGCCGCACAGATCAACAAGACTAAACCACTATAGAGTAATAGGCCCATAATTTGCCAGGACTAAACTTTTAAATTTTTTTTCCAAACACAATTGAACAGTGGAACTGCTTGCCGTCATTGTGTATTGAAAGCACAAATGTTGAATCATTTGAGAGTCTGCTAGTGTCACAATTGTTTGTAACCCTCTCACGCTTGGGCAGCTCTGCTGCCTGCAGTATCTCTAAATGAATAAAAAAATTAATATGGTTAAAATATTAATCGACGCCCAGCCCTAATTATTATTAATATTATTATTATTATTAATATTATTATTATTATTTTGTTTTTACAAAATCGTCTTCCCACGGCGTCACCGTATTATTAACATTTTTCGCTCGAAACATCAAGTTTCAACTTCGTTCGTTGCATACCAGTGCCATCTACAAGGCCTCTAGACTGTTTACGTAGCAGTTATTTTGAAGTGCCTTTTTGAGTTGAAACTTGCAAGGGCATATGCTCCTTTAAATTTTGTGTTCCTTTTAAACTCTCCTAGTGTGAAAGCTTTGTTGCGGTGGTATTTGGTAGTGTTCACCTGAGGTTTGAATTGTGAGTTCGTGAAACCCTTGCAGTATCGTTAATCAGAATTAATTCAGTGCTCACAAAGCTCGACAGTTTCCACGAAGAAGCTATATGCAAGTTTTAACTCGATAGCGTTAGCGAACTCTTGTCGCAGAAAATCTGGCATTGGTGGCGTGGCAGAAAACCCGGCGTCGGTGGCGTAATGCGAAAATTCTGATTGGTCGATAGGGTCATGACGTCACAGCCACATGACCTCGCGAGGGAATTCCAAACTACCCACAACGTTCACGTGAAACGTGACGTCACACGTGGACTGAAAGTGATTAAAAACATAACATCAATCAACCAATCAATCAATCAGAGCTTTATTGTGTTTCCCAAACAGCTTTAGGGGCCTTTTTGAGGGCTACACTTGACATAATAAAACAGCACTGAATTAAACAAACTGCATGGCAATCCTGACCACTATACTATTTTTGAACTTTTTAAAAAGTATAAAAAAGTCCACGTGAAGGTTAAAAGCTTGTACATGAGCATCATCCGTGTCAGCGGAGGATTGGACTCTAGATAAGAGGGGTAAAAAAAAGAGTACACCTATTTTGTCGCTGGGGGACATGAATTGATATTATACTCAATAACATTGGGGAATCAAAAACATAATTGAACAACTTATATAAAAATACCATGTCGCGAACTAGTCGCCTAGTTGAAAAAGGCGAAAAACCAAGAGTCTCCAAAAGAAGCCCATAATCATAAAAAAAACACTCCGTCCAATGTGGCGATTGTTGAGAATTCTCACAGGTCGTCTCTGTGTGCACTCCAACCTGAGCTTCTGACTGACACCCAAAGAATTCCATACCGTAGAATAAACGTCCAACCGTTATAGAACCAAAGCCCGAAAAAGGTTCGTATGCAGGTGCAATTCCGGAAGTCACGGGTAATGCGTGCAATTACGCCTAGGATGCGCAAGGAATCGTAAATAACCTTTGAAACATGAGAGTTAAAATTCAGGCATGAATCGACCAAAATGCCAAGGCCACGCACAGCAGAAGATCTTGAAATTTCAGAGCCGTCTATAGTGTAAGGATGAACAACAACATTTGCTTTACGGGAAAAAGAAACAACCTTAGTTTTGGTGGGTTCGCACAGCACCATAAATGAATTGCATCAATGCGTTTTTGTAACTATTCACAGTCCACAGGCTTGTGGATGCTGCGATAAATTTTCACGTAATCAGCATACTGAAGCATCATTGAGTCACTAACACTAGCTACAAGATAATTTTCTAAAATATAAAAAGCAAAGGTCCAAGGTTCGACCCTTGTGGTACCCCAGAGTTCAACAGATAAGAGAATGATTTGCATCCTAAGTAGGAAATCATGTTTAAGCGTTCACCAAGATAACTAGTAAACCAGTCGCAGACACCCGAAGAAAGACCCATATGTAACAGCTTCGACAGAATAAACTGTGATCTACGAGGTCAAACGTTTTCGAACAGTCAAAATAAATAACATCAACTTGACCACAGGACTCAACTATAGGTTTTGCGAACTCCAAAAAGCTTCGAAGATTTGTTTCAACAGACCGTCCATGACAAAAACCGTGCTGATTTGGACTGAGCGTCTGCTTAAAATTAAAACTCACACGCTTAAAAATGACCTTTTCAAATATTTTTGGAAAAAACAGAAAGCGATGCTATTGGCCTGGAGTGATCGATACACGTGGAGCTTCCAGATTTGTGTACTGGCACAACCAAAGCAGTTTTCCAGGCTGACGGAGATATACTGTTTATTAAGGACGCTAAAAATGTTATGCAGTACAGGAGCCAAGATATCATAGCACCCCTTAACAATAAAGGCCAGGATCCCATCTTCCTTACATGTCTTTTTGTTGGGCAAGTTGTTAGAAGCAGAACGAGGAGCAAAGTAATAGTTTCCGACAAGCAAATCAGGTCCGTTCGTGACTCGAACTTCAGTCGAAACGCTTTCATTTATCTCAAGGTCAGACCGCCAAAAGCACGATAAGCACGATAAGCAAGCAAGACATGGCGCGCTGCTTCTAAGAATCCGCGGCGTGTAGGAGTGCTTTTACATTCCTACACGTAAGCAGACTTAAGTGTCTTCGGCGAGTTTTTTCTTTGACATTCTAAGTATGAAGATATCCTTTCATAAAACCCATTCCTTTCCTAATGATCAGACCGCGTGTACACATTATTTATTCTGTGGACCACGTTATTTACACAACAGTCGCAAATCACAAACCTGCCCTCGCTGTCGGCAATAAAAGAAATGTCTCGAACGTTTAAAGCTTTATTCAAAAAACAGCATACAACCCACACACAATGCGTTGGCATAGGCGACACAAACTTCGAAAGAATATAAAAAATGTGCCAGAAAGTTTTCGGTCCCCTCTTCGCTTTTAACGTTTGTCTTTAGAATCGCGAGGATGTCAATGTCGTTATCGATTAGTAGCCTTCTAATCTGATACTGCTTGCTACGCGAGGTGACCCCGCAAACATTCAACGTCGCTACTTTCAGCTTATCGATAAGCTTGGGCCTCCTCGCTGTTCAGGGACTCACGGGAGGCTCTCACTGGGAGCCGGCTCGGGGCCTTGTCAGCCGGTAGGCTTGTCTGGACCCCTTGGCTCGAACGTAGAGTTCTGAGCGGGTCGAAGCGGCCGCCGTTCCATCAACGCCGCCTTAGCTGGCGGCTCCGACTGGCACGAACCGCTGCCTTCCTTTGGCGACTGCGAGTCCTCCTGACGCGGTCGTTTCGTGGTCAACATGCTGGCGTCGACCATGAGGACCTCGCTGCCCTACTGGCCCTGCTACGCCTTTGTTGCCGTCGCCGTCCCGTCGGTTTGCAGCGACGCTGTCTTGTCCATGCTCATCGTCGACTCGTCCTTCCTGGTCGATGCCTCGGCACGTTGCTCCGTGGTCGCGGTGACAGACAGTGCACCATCCTTCAGCGGCCGTTCCGTTTTATATATCCCGGTCCGCACCCTTATTGGCGTTGCGTTCAGGTGCTTCGTTGCCGGACGCTACTCCCTCAATAGCCTGTTGTGCCTCTTCCTCGTCCATCAGGTGCTCGGCGTTGGTGTTGCCCGGTCCGCCACCTGTTGCCGCGGCGTAGGTTTTGACGCAGTGGGCCGCGTCAGGACCGAAGCGGTGGCAGGTTTCACATCTCGACACCCGGCAGTCTCGCCGAATGTGACCAGTGCTCTGACAGCGCAGGCAGAGCGGTGCTCCCCCGGCACCATGACGAGCGTCTGACCTCCCGCGATACGCAGCTGGTGCGGCAGGTCGTCCAAGTTGAGCCCGGGCTTCAGCCTGATGGCGGCTGTACGCGTGCTCGACGCCCAGCCCGCCACGCCCTGCACCCGCCACTTCTCGGTGCTTACTTCGGCCACCATGCCGTAAAATGAGCGAGGGCCGCCCTCACCTCGTCGTCGGGTACGTAGTGGAACAGCCAGTGCAGTTTGGTGCGCACGTCTCGGTTGCCCGGGTCGATGACGACGCAGCCTCGTTCCTTGACGACGGGGTCACCCATGGCCTTCCGTTTACCCTCTTGTGACTTGAACGTCACAGCTCACACGTGGTTCATCTGGCACTCCCCAGAGCGATGATCTCAGGGAGCCAGACGCTTCAGGGCTTCGGGGAAGTCCTCCACACGGTGAGGGCGGCCCCGGACGTCGGCGTGAAGAAAAACGATATTGAGTAAAGAAGATCCAGTTGGCAGGCAGGCAAGATGATCTGAAAGCCCGGAGCACGGTCCGCAGACGCTGCGTCGTTCCTGGCACCCGTCTGGGCCTCTGAAACCGCTCCGCTGGAGCTCCACATGACACGTCCGTTCGCTTCAGGAGGCCGGAAGAGGAATCCTGGCCATGTCCGCCACACTTCCTGCTCACTCGCAGGAAAAGCATAAGGAGGGAATGAGAAGGCGATGCAAACGGGGCTCGATAACGCTATCGCGTTCCACTCTTAAAGGTGCACTAAAGACGTTTCTGAGATCGTCTGTTCTTGGTGATAACTCATTGTACGGGAACTTAGCATCACAGAAATCGAAACATTATGTTCGTGCGACGTCTATTACCCACTAAAAATGTGGTCGAAGTTAGTGCCTTGCCCCTTCCTGAGCGGAAAATTTTGGAGCACAGAATCCAGCGTAGGCGCCGGCGGCGTGAAGACGGGCGCGTGTCAGCCAGTCCGCGCCCGTCTTCACGCCGCCGGCGCCTCCGCTGGATTCTGTGCTCCAGAATTTTCCGCTCAGGAAGGGGCGTGGCACTAACTTCGATCACATTTTTAGTGGGGAGATAGACGTCGCACGAGCATAATTTTTCAATTTCTGTGATGCTAAGATCCCGCACAATGAGTTATAACCAAGAACAGACGATCTCAAAAACGTCTTTAGTGCACCTTTATAGGAGAAGCATAAGCGTCCTCCAAGTTTAGCTTCATTTCTGTAAAAAAAAGAACAAAGCGCTACAGCCAACCTTACTACACCCTAAAAAAAAAAAAAGCTGGTGCGTGTACTTTCCCGTACAGCATTCGGAGAGCCAATCATCGGAACTTACGGAGGCAGCTCAGCGAATGATGATGCCGAAACATATGTTTAGCCCAAAAAACGCAGTCTGAGTTGTGACATTAAGCAATGCAAGCGTGACGTTTTGCACTTCTTAATGTCACAGCTCAGATGGCGCTTTATTGCCTAAACATCTGTTTCGACATCGTCATTCGCTGAGCTGCCTCCGTGAGTTGCGGTGATTGGCTCTCCGAGTGTTGTGCGAGAAAGTAGACGCACGGTTTTTTTTTTGAAGTGTTGGGGGATGGAAAATGTGCCCATGCGGGGCACCTACATGAAATTTATTCTGTAATATCAAATGACCGTCAATGCACTCTACGCAAAAAAAAAAAAAAAAAAAAAAAACGATATTGTTTTAGTTTGTGTCGAGCAGTAGGCTCGAAGCAGTAGGCTTTCTATTCTCGAAGCTAGCATGTCGATATTGAAAGTTTTTGCTTCATGGAATATAACAACATAGGTGGTAAATTTCGGTGCCAGGCTCTCATCAACGTGAGCATGCAGGATGCTATCAAGTGCCGACGAACTGATTGCGACTAACAGTGTTGCATAATATATAGTTTCTTTAAGCTTAACATATTTGTTTAAGAAGAGCCCTGAAATCTACACTTACGCGATTTGCGCAGGTGAGTTACATGGCCAGGGGGACATTGTATAGGGAAATCGTAACGATCAGTCGGCTAATCAAGTAAAATTTGTTAATTAACTTTTTAATAAGTGAAAATCGACATATGGTTTCGATTAAATACTTGCCGAGCGCCATTGAAAGCCATTATATCAGTAATTTTTCAGAAAGACTTTGAACGCGTGAGAAGCGTAGTAGCGCGCACAAGTTACCCCTCGCGCAGCAGGAGCAAAGCTACCGGAGCGATAACGTACCCGCGCGATTTTTCCGTCTCTTAGCGTAGCCCCCAGCCTTGCTAGGCTTCCCACGCGCTTAAAGTATTTTTTTTAATTATTGTTTTAGTGGTTTTCAATAACGCTCACCAAGTTTCTAATTGGAACCATATGTCTATTTTAACTATAGTTAAAAAGTTAATAAACACATTTTAGCTAATCGTTGGACTTATCGTGACGATTAGCCCGCTAGATCGTGTCCCCCTTGGCCATAGAACTCACCTTCACAAACCGCATTAGGGTATCTTTCATGGCTTCGTTTTATATTTTTTAAACAAATATGTTAAGCTTAAAGAGAAACACCATGTACAATACCCAAGCCTTTTTTTCCAGGGTACTGTAAACATTTTTACCGGTTAAACTTATTTTAGAATAGTTGCTCAGAAGTATTTCGTCATTTTGCGCTTTGCAACGGGACGCCTCAATTTTCGCGCAAACCGTCGTCTGAATGATGTCGATTCTTTCTTGTCACGGCGTTGCCGCTTGCTCACCCGACGAGCGTTATCGGCGAGAGCCGCCTGGCAGGTGCACTCCGAGTTGGCGACGTTTGTCAACTCGCATTTATAAAGTCCCACACGTGCGCAAACGGAGACGAAGCGTTCGTACTTTTCGAAAGACTTTAACGACTCAACCGCGGCGCGCATGTGTGTGGGCTTGGGCGCCTTTCGGCGGCGCGTGACAGGCTACGTGCTAGTGGATTAATCACGAGCGAGGAGCTTCGAGCAGGAAAACAGACCTGCCTGGCCAAAGGGCGCCTTCAGACAGCACTAGGAACAGGCGTAGAGGAAAGGAGGCAGTGGCCAAGAAGAACAAAATCAAGTCCTCCCGCGATAATCTTGGATGCAAGAAAACACCTGAAGCTGTCAGGGACGATCCATCACTTCGTTGGCGCGACCTTGGCTGCTGGCTTTCCCTTTCTGTTCCGACCCACTCGTGCTCGCCGCGCGTGTCTCGCATTTTCTTCGCAAGAGCTTGTCTTCGCGCGAACTCGAATCTCGAGATGTTATGTTGGCTGTTCGAAAAGTATACGACTCAAGTTATGTAAGATCCTGAGTTCGGGTAGAGTTCAAGAGCGAGACGTTTCTTTTTTAAGTCGGTGACCATTGTATGTGCATCGTCTTTTCATTTGTCATTTAAGTATAGGTGACCGAGGCGGGGAGCTCCACGCGCTGTAATCATCGACGGCAAGGTTGCGAAAAAGACTAAGCGAATTTGTTGGCGGTCACTTCAAGAAACGATTGTCCCAGGAAATGCAATGGATAGCTTTTCCCGGTCCCTTGGATGAAAGGTGTGACCAAAGCTAACGAAAGTTTGCTTTGGTCACATCTCTCTGAGGTATGGAAAGTGTTTCATTTTCGCACAAACTAGTCTCTCTGAGGTATAAAAAGTGTTTCATTTTCGCACAAACTAGTTTCCAGATTAAAACATAACCTACCCTCATTGTTCAATAAATATTTCATAGATGACGCGAGCATTTACTCTGTAAATCCTAAATCATTGTATCCTCCTTCTCTGTAGTATGATGTGATGTAAACCTGTGAAACCTTTATTCCTATTCTGTATGTATTTATTTTGCTGCTGAAATCTCTGCACTTATTTTTGTATAACCGTCTGCAAAGCGCGCCTCGCACGGACCCCGTCAAGTCAACATTCGTTGACTTTTTGTCCGTAGCTCCGGCGTCTCTGAGCCTTACAGATGCAAAAATGTAATAACTAAATATTATAATCTGGTTGTATAACCAAAAAGCGCGCACACGCACCCACGCACAAACACACACATATATATATAGCTACGTCGAATATGAAATGGAGGAATCTGTATTATAAATAAGTTATAGGGAACAGTAATTGGACTTGAATATCAACACACACACACACAAACCTCAATTTCCGTACGCAATGGTTTAACAAGACTCCCCCCCCCCCCGCAAAGAAGGTGCACTGCGATGAGAGGAACGAGATGCCGTGCGTGGAAGCCCGACTCCAGAAGCACCCCATCGCTCTCAGATGCAACCACTGAAGAGTGAGGGTGAATGGCACGTTCGGAAACGATTTTGAAACGAGGGAGGGTGTCTATGTTCAACTGTAAACTTCACCGTTTACAAACGAGTATAAGTACTGGGTACGAGAAGCCAAATCTACTGCGTGTGCTCTCTTCTCACACTCGTGCTGCTTGGGTGTAAATCGTACTCCAGGGACGATTCAGCGATTATTGTTTTCGCAACTCGACGTGTATCTCTTGTGCTGATGTATTAATTTCATAGATTCATATGAGCTCAGCCCCGCACATGCACCGTGCCCGTGTGGGGCTCGAGGGGAAAACGAAGACTCCTCTCTCTGGATTTCGTTAAAAAAATCCTCAAGATAAAATCCTCTAGATTCCGTCAAAACTTCTTGGCATTATTAGCAGGTTCTTAGATGCATTACTCTGCCCATTCTGTCGGCAAGGCAACTTTGTCTCTGTTGACAAGAGCAAGTTCGATAATGTTGGATATGTGTAACAGAAACTTTATAGCATCTAGTAAAATAAATTCTGTACTGTGGTGACGAGCGTAAATAGCCTCAATAAATTCCCCGAAGACACCCACGCAGAACTTCCTACAAAACCCGGTATAATTCCGCAGCTTCCTTACATTTTATTACAGGGCGCTAGCTCGCCTTGTGAGCATCGAAACGCATCTCCGAGGCGTCCATCGGCGTCCTTTCCTCTCGTCATCGAGAAAAGCCGTCAATCAGGACGCCCCGTGGAAGGTCAAGCATATACGGGATTTATAAATATACGCCAGCTTTTCGGCATTTTTCTCGCTCCGAAGTGGTCCGAACGCATTGAGTCACCCCTAACTTTGGAGACAGGGCGAAGCCTCGGGCCGGGCGTCCATCATGTCCATTTTCGAGACCGGGGCGGCCTGATTTGTGTCCGGCAGGTCCCTTTCCCAGCCTGGATATTTCCACTGCAGAGCCCGAGCGCCGCACCGGTGGGGTGGCCGCCGCACGCAGCATCAAGAAGACGAAAAAGGAAGCCTGATGCGAACGGCGATGCGAGCGAGCGTCATGCGGTAATTTAAAGGCGGGCTACAAATTATACATACGCATGAAATATGTAGGCTTCTCTCTGGACAGCCCGGAGACCGTTAGTCTCTTTTGATGACGGCCATATTTCAGAGAGGCTGGGCCTTGCCCGACGCGGCCTGGGCCCATAATAAAGCGCTCTTCGGGCTCTCGCACTGTATAGGGCCCACGAAGAAGCAATGGGCCCGATCTCGATGTCGAGAAGGCTCCATAAGCATTCTTCATGTCGTGATGGAAGTCTGGAACGCACATATGACGCGACGGACCTGAGTCCCTTTTTTCTTCTTTTCTCCTGTGCGCGTGTGTGTGCGTACTTGCTCCTCTTGCCACTCTCCTTTCTTTTAATGCTCTTTTTTTTGTCGACCCTTTTTATGTCTTGCTTCTTTTTTGGGGAGTTCTCTCTTTTCCTTTCTCTTGTCTTTTCATGTGTTTTGGTTCAGATCTATATCCTTTTAGTGTTTAGAGGGGCTAGGGCTGGGTGAGGAGCCGAGCGGAGGACACCGAAGGGGAGCCGGTGAACGCGGATCTGGGGATTTATACGCGGCCACGGATCGTTCCGCGGTGAACTTTGTATTTATTTACTTTCTTTTTGTTCTTCTTTCGCAGCAAATGTGCTATGAAGAGATTCAAGAAAATGTGTCGCGAACTTTCGTTCGCGTTTGACATATGGTTTTATTGTTAGTAATATGCGCATCGAGAAGAAAGAAAAACAAATCCGACGAAACTGTGATTCCCTCGAAAAGGTGCGATGGAATATCATCTTTTCCTGGCTAGGTCAACTCCGGAAGTAAAGGATACGCTGCTCGCGGTACCCCGTGCAGCGTATCCTTTACTTAGCTTATAAGCATACTGCGTTTAAACAAGTATAAAAGCGAAGCGTACAAAACCTAGCAGAAGTAGATGTACACTCCGAGGCACGGTAAGCGCGATTGGCGCAAAGACGCTATCGGCACTTCCGCAATTTACTCCAACAGATCATTGTTTAAAACTGAATTTCAGCACTTACGTTGATGTCCCACAGGAGCAGATTCCGTCACTGCACTACTTTTCATTACAGCATTTCAGCTCTAAGTGCAGGCCCAAAAAACCCCGAGGATGACGTATTATACATGCTTATCGTGTTGCAGGCTCAAGGGGTGTAAAGGCACTATCGCGGCCAATATGAGCTGAAGCGCCGCTCCGCGTGGCGCGCGTCACTATCAGAGCAGAGCCGCCTGCCGCATTTTCGAGCAAATTGTGATGCACGCTGAGGCCAAGACAACTCCCCTCCGGCGACGTTGCGCCACTGGATTGAGTGCATCAGACCATGCCGTGGTCGTCCGTCATTTTCCCGGAGTTCCTCGTGTAATGGCTCGACAAGAAACTAAGCCATACAGACATTACAACAGAGCAAACGACACCTACATCTTAGATTATCAGGAATTCGCGTTCGACAATTTCTCGACAGTATAACACGAAAACGGCGCATGTTTTGATACCTTATGGTCCTCCTTTAAAAATTTTGTCCGCGAATGCGATAGACTGTTTGTTCCACCGCGTTCAAGGAAAGTAACAAAGTATAACCCTTGAATAACGCGCGAAATCCTTCGCTTGAAACGTAAGATTACCCTAACGAGAAGGAAACACGAAAAGAACGGCGGTACTGGGAGCGCTTTGTAATCATTTGCATACCTTGATAACAAGTACGCGGTTTTACGTTTTCAACGGAATGATGCTCTCTTTTCTGAAAGATAACCCACAAAACGTTTTTAAACGCATCTATACAACAAAAAAAAGTCGGTAAGAACAATTACGCATGACAACTTAGTAGTTGAAGATAGCAAGGATAGAACTAACGTTTTTAATGATTTTTTTCGTCCGTGCACACAAACGATATCCCTCGGTTGCCACTGTATAGCGTGGAACCTATCAAAATGATATCCTAGATATTGTTGTGTCTATAAAGTGGGTTTCTTCAATGTCTTGCTTCGTCTCGCTACCAGGAACTCATGAGGGCCCGACGAGATATCAAACGGCTTCCTCCGTTGAGACGCTGAGTTGTGATCCGAATTTGTATGTGTCGCTTATGGCCAATTTTTTGCTACTGGAATAATTCCCAGTGACTTGAAGAATGCCAAAGCTGTTTCGATTAAAAAATCCGGTATAGCGCTAGGGATGTACAGAATTACAGGCCAGTATTATTGTCACATGCTCAAGGGGAAAGGCACTCGAGCACTCCTCATATAAGCGCACGATGGTCTTTCTAAAAAAGGAACAACAAAAACACAGTTTATTATGCAGAAAGAAACATGGGTTTAGGAGTGTCTTACGAACAGTCTTACTGCTTCTACGCATTGTTCACGAGCTGGCGAAAGTAGTTTTTAATTCTGGTCATGCTCACGTGGCATTTCTAGATTTCACAGAAGCGTCTGACCATGTGTCCCACTCCAAGCTCTTGCACAAGACCAAATTAACCTACACTAACGCCTATCAGCAGTATTATCATGCTGTAGTAATTGGCAAATGGTTCTTAACGCTTCCAAGTGTGCTAAGATGACAGTTGTCAACAAGAAACCACCACTCTCATTTCCTTACGCTATAAACAATGTGCCTTTGAAAACAACCAGTGAATGCAAGTACGTAACTTGTCGTCACACTTATCTCTAACCTTACCTGGACTTTACATATTATTAAAGTAGTCAAAAAAGCATCAAGGAAACTATGGTTTCTTTGCAGGAACCTGCGTCACTGCACCCCACTGACTAAATTAGTGGCATACAAAAGTCTAATTCGTCCCATCCTAGAGTATGCAGACACAGTATGTGATCCATGGTCCCAAAAATGTATTAATGTATATAATATCTAAAAAATAAAGCACTGTAATTCATATATAAACGATACCAAAAGTGGTATTTTAAAACAGAGCTCTATCGGATACCTAATCTGCTACACCACATTAAAAAAAAAAAAAAAAAACGCAAACAACGTTTGGCAATGCGAAGGACAATCAACACACTAAAGTTGTTCTACTTAACCCACGGTAGTAGTGAAATACCTATCAGCGATTACGTTGCACCCGACACTAACCGACCGAGCCGAAAACAAACAAACAATAAAAGCTGGTTCACAGTTGCGTCGACTGCGTTGCGCTGCGTTGCGTCGTGAAGCACAACGCCTCCCCATTCGCTCGTCGTAAGTGTCGCCATGACGACAGCTGGACGCAAGCAGTCTTAACGAGGCGTAAGTGGCTGCAGCCGCACTGGAACGCAACTGTGTGAACGAGCCTTTTAGCAATGATCGAGTTTTTCCACTGCAAAGATGTTCACAAGAACAGCTACTTTCCACGCACTTTCATGCATTGAAACAAACTTCCCGAAGAGCTTGTAAACATAGACTCCCTCGACATGTTTACTTCCTCCGTACAGTCACTTTTCACTGAGGATATGAGTTAAAGGAAATTTTATCTGCATCAACAACACTCTACAAACTCGACGATTAACCCCGGACATTGTTTCCTACTAAACGGCACTCAAGTGTTTTTTTTTTTTTTTTTTGCATTGTCCATATAGAGAGTGTTGTGCTATTAGCCCCGTGCGCGACCGAAAGCGTCGCTGTGGTCGGCCTTCCACGATTGGCCCAAAAGCTGACTGTGACGTCGGAATGGGTATACCATCGACGGAAATAAGATGAATGAAAGAACTTTAATTTCGACGGTGTTGGCAGTGTTGCTCTGAGAGCGCAATGATATCAGGCTTCCACCATGCTATTTACAAACACCATCGAACTTGTTGTTCGCAAGGTAATGACGTCACAAGGGGGAACCAAAGGAGGGCGCCACCAAAACATCTCGCCGCTAATACTCCGTTCCACACTCTGTCCCAGCGCAGTGGACGCCATGAGCTATCCCAGCCGATCCAGCGCCGGGAGAAAATCGCGTGACCTGCCGGTTGGGCACAGCGACACAGGGAGCTCTCTCAACACTGGATTGGCTCGGATGGCTCCTAGCGCCCTCTGCGTTCGGACTGAAGGTGAAACGAAGTATAGTTTGATTTACTGGTATTTTTTCGGGTTAGTATGTTTTGGTTATTGCCATATTTGTTATATTTTATGTTACGCCACTCTGCGTGGTTGTAGTTACCTTATCCTCTGTACAGGCGGCCGGACTCAATAAATAAATAAATATACATAAAAATGCACCCTGTTTTATTCCCTTGTTTCATAATTATTTCCCGTAGCAGAATCATAATTATTTCCCGTGGAAAAATAAGTGTAGCTCATGCAAGCTTTTCATAAGGAGTCGTCACGGTTTCTGTGGTCAATGTTTTCGGCCGTCGAATACTAACGACGTCGAACGTCGTTGTAGTACCCCCCCAAAAAAAATCGTTAATACGACATTCTAATAATGGCGCCTCTTATCACCATCGTTTTATACTAAGCACGTCCTAAATCCATCAGGGGATGGTGCTTCCCGAACCTTTCAAGTTCACCAAATTGAATTCTGGTCGACGTTTGCGACACTGCCAGTCAACCAGCTATTAGTAAAAATGGACAGTTGACCAGTCTGCCGCTCATCTGAGCTTCAACATATTGGCAGGAAAACAGAAGCGAAGTAAGTTTGCCCAGTCTCATCCTGACGTGGACTGCAGCAAAGGCTACGGTAATGAATTGAGGTAACTTTGGTAGTGGCCGCTTATAACACGGGTGGTCGTTCAGTCAGGGCGCATTCTCGAGCAAGAAGTTTGTGCCTCTATACGTTTCGCAGCAATGCGGGAGAGCATCACAATATCTCGCAAAGGACATAATATTAAGTCACTTCTCCGTCAAATGTCAGTCGATCGCGTTCCAGTCACCTACCTGTGTTTGGAGATTTGTGTTTGTTCTTTGTCCCCCTTTTTCCCCTTCTCGAGGGACTATTTTCGTCATTTTTGTCCAGCTCGCTTGCACCTTTCCATTAATTTCATTATCATCATATGTCAAGAGAATGCTTTTCGGTCCCACCCCAAGCCATCCTCGGGACGAATAAAGCAAGACAACTGGAATTTAATTATCAAAATTAGTGCTAAATATTTAAATGTCCACATAAAAACCCTCGAGATTACGCCAGTCGAGAACTAGTCGAGAAAACGCAGAATAGGGACCAATTCTTGAAGGGGTCCCATTTTGTTTTGTACTTTCCCCATTATAGCTACTAGTATAAGGGACAGCAAAAAACAATGCTTCTCTGGGCCATTTTATTGTATCATTTGTTTCCTTATTCACACCAGGAAAGAACATGCACACAAAAAAGCAGGGGACAGAAATATGAAAGTTCTCTGGGCCTCTTTTGACTCCAGGCAACTCTCTGTCCTCGCGTGTCTTCTTCTGTTGTCGCCTATCAGTTAAATTTGTGCGATAGACACTTTGGGAGGGAAAAAAATCAAAACAAAGTAGGATATACAGAAGACGAAAACAAACTCAAATGTCCTCGCCGAAACAAAATTTTGTAAGGCAAGTTTTCTTGACAGAATAATTGCGTCAAGTTACTGCTAATCAACATCGCCGCATTACGTGGCCTTTGATTAGTGGATCTCACTCGACGTCGGCAATCGGGGATATCCGTGTCTTAAAAGCACCTAAGTCGCAAAAACTGGGTTGAAGAAGACTTCTAGAGTTATAGACGCTTTGTAGCAACTGTGCATGGGCGCCGCCATCTCATAACCGACCTTCAGTTTTTGTCAGTCTTGTACGCGTTACTGAAAAAAAGGAAACAAAAACCAACCAATTACAATTACAATTCTTTATTAAAAATGTAACGATTACAATAATCAATTACTACTACACAAAAGTAATTGAAAAATTACCAGAAAGCAATTGATTACTTTTCGCCTACTTTTTAACTATTTATTAGGAAATCAAAATGCATACGTATGTTCAAAGCGGTTACATTTCGTTTATTTTTGCCACGCACGCCAATATCTGACAGAATTCGTCACTTCCTTCAGTAGCAGAGAGACATGTAAAGAGAGAGAGAGAGAGAGAGCGAAAGAAAAGCACAAATGAACAGTCACACGCTGGACTATAACTCCGCTCATCCCTAAGCTGAGACTCCAGTGAGAGCTACGGGTCCGCCGGATTATTCTAAAGCCCCTGTATACGGAGAAGTAGTGACATCCTTTGAAGAATGCCGCCTGCTATCTTGGAGCGATCCAGTCGGCGCTACCGTCGACACGCGAGCCAGAAAGAGCAAAATATAACAATAAAGGGTCTGCATGAGGCACAAGGAGGGAAAAGGAATGTCTATGCTGGGTCGGAGTGCAGTGCATGCTATGAGCTTATTTCGCCTATCAAATAACGCCAACTGTGTAACGTCACGGCTTTCATGGTCTTTCTTCGAGCACGTTCTTCGAGGCTGGTAGACCGTGACAGTGCGTTTTTGAGGCTGTGTGTATGTATTTTGCGTGTCTTTCAGCCTTTGAATGTGCTCTGACTCAAGTATAGCAAGGCCGTCTGATATCTTGGAGCGATCCAGGCGGCGCTACAATCGACGCGTGGGTGTAAAAGAGCAAAACACAAAGATAAAAGGTGTGCGCGTCAGAGGAGGAGGGAGAAGATGTCGCTACCTTTCTTATTCAGGGACATTGGGACTAATCAGCCGCCTCCCTCTTATCAACTGACCCGTCTCTCTGGGCGTGGGTATGGGCGGCAGCGTGATGACGCGGCGATGGAGAGGCGTATGACTGGTCCGACGAGAACGTAGCTTCCACAGCAGTCCTAGGTTAGGGGTGAACGGAGTATGCAATGCAATGCAACGGTGAAATGATACATTGCAAATTGAAAAAAAAAAAAAAAAATCAGAAGAGGTTTATTCGAATCATTTATGATCGTTATTTTAAACGAAGGTGTTTTTATGAATTGCAACAAAATGGTGAGTTGGGCCAGTTGGTTCATAATGGAAAAAGACAAGCGCCGAAAGACCAGGACAAGGTAAGAAGACGACAACACAAGGCGCACTCGCAACTGAAGATTTATTTATGGAAAAACATAGCATTATATACACTTTTAAAAAACACCCACGTCACTTTCCACGTGCCCACTCTTTATCTAAGAATATACACTCTTTTTCTGACAGAGTCACTGAAGGCTCGCTTATGCACTTATCTGCACCCTTCCTTATTGCATACGCCTCATGAATTTCTCTTGTAATCTTATTGCTGTATCGCCCCAGGATTGCCACGTCATTGAAAACTGGTATGCACTCACATCGGTTGCAATGCACAGCCAGGTGCCCCGAAGGTGACTGTTTTAAGGAAGCAGCATGCTCTCTTGCGCGATCATTCACACAACGCCCAGTTTGGCCTACGTAAGACCTACCGCAAGAAAGCGGAATGTCATACACAACACCAGTTTTTATGTGTGTCATACACAACAGTGTTTTTATGACTCCGCGTACGTAGTCGAGACTCTGATTACAAATGCTATCAAGTCGAAGAGTTGGGCGCCACTGACTGCTGTTACACAGAATGATTCATGGCCAGATTGACAGATTGTCTCAACTTTCACGTGCCCCTACGTTCGAGTAGACACGCCTGTTTGGTTTATCCTGGCTCTCAGGAGAAACTTTGTCCGATCTAACGTATTCGAAGGTCCTTTAATGTCATATCATCAAATACTTCTTTGGATGCTTTTACAGACTGTGTCTTTTAAACGTAAACTAGAAACCTTGCTTTTCACCTCATAATCGTATTGTTTTCCTATATATGTGTTCACATTGTACGGACGTATGTGCCCCACATTAAGACTTCCGTCGTTCTGGGGCACGGAATAATAAAGTATGTATGTATGTATCCATGCACGTATGTATGTATGTATGTATGTATGTATGTATGCAGGTATGTATGTATGTATGTGTGCATGTATGTATGTATGTATGTATGTATAGAAACCCCAATCCAGTAACAAAAAAAAAATCCTAGAGGTGATAACCATTTGTTCCTTAGTAGGTTCCATACAAGCACGCGCTGGTGAACTCTTTCGAGCTGGAAAGGGGGGATCTTTGTCATGGCTGTAGATTAGGTCAGTGCAGATCACAGTCGTCTATGTGGCGGTAACCCGGATTGTGACAACCCGCACACAGGAACAAAGCACACAGGAAACAAAAAAAAAAACTAAAAAACTGTCCGACGTTGTTGCAACGCAGACGAGTGACGCACGGGCGGACAGAGTGATTTTTTACGTAAAAAAACTCAACTCAATTAATTTTAGTTCTTTCGGAAACATATTTGATTACAGAAAAATAGTAATTGAATTACGCGAATGTTACCGCAGAAAAAAGTAATTGAAGCGTTAAAAAGTTACAATAAAATGTAGTTGATTACAAGTAATCAGTTACTTACTTATAACTCGTTACGTACAGGCCTCACAAGAGAAGGTCAGAAATGGCGGCTGTAATATGGCGCGTGTGTAAAGTGTCTATACTCCATGTCACTAGCGTGAACATACGTTCCATTTTGGCCGGGACAGTCCCGTTCTAAAGTTTCATACCGGCCGTCCCGTCATTTTGTCTGAATAAAGTAAAATGTCCCGTTTTTGTTGGAACTCGCGAAATCACTACCACGCGAGTGAAAGAAAAACAAAAATGCTTCCTCGTGACAATATATTAGAAGAAATATAGTAGAAAAATGTTAGCTCTAGAAGCGTACTATTTTTAGCTTTTTCTGGGGCTCCACTTGACAAAAAGTTTTGTTCCCACACAAACACGTGCGCACGAGACACTTTATTATTATTATTAAATTTTGCATGCTTAGGTTTTTGCAGAATGGGTAAGAACGATGCTTGTGTACTCAACTACTAAAAGGAAAGCCCCTCAAAAGCGTGCGCTTTCACGGTGAACTGAATAGTAGCGGAGCTTTTTCTTCCCATTCCCATGATGTCGGGTTTTCTGCTCTGAGGAATATGGTCACCCCACATGTCACAGATGTTTACCGTGTGGACAGCCGCGTGAGCCTAGCTGACCGAAATGTTTTGTTTGTACGAGAACTCGCACATTGAAAGTACTTTCCAAGGTCAACGTTTTGGAAAGTGCAATTCAATGCACCAAAGCTCGTTCCTCCATAGATGGTTGTGAGAGCTTGATATGTGCGCGCGCTCGTGATATGCAAGCGCTCGGAGCATCATTCTCGCGCTTGTAGCATCAACTTTACTCGCACATACATAACTTCGACTTCACTCGCACTAATGGGCGAACGGAACTCAGGCAAGTGCGTCTTTACATGACTGCTTTTTCACGGGCCCTTAAAAAAGGCGCTGAAAACGACCTCCCTTCAAACATCGGCGAACCATGCAGCGCACGCCGATGGGCACGCGCAGAGTCGAGGTCTCGAGCTGACTCGCCGATTCTTTAAAGGCGTTCATTCTGAAGGCCCTTGAGGTGCCCCGTGAAACAGGGGTGTAACAAGAAGACATTCATGGTTAGGCTATTCGTTTCATAACAGAGAATTCGCCGTTCTCGGCACATAATGCCACATTTGCTCCGAGCATGATGAAATTTCATTCCGAGAATGCTTTTCAACGCGTGGCGTTCACCACGCGACATAAAAGTGACGTCGTTTCTGGTGCGCTCCACATTCTGTGTCGTCTGTGCAATTAGTAAAGAAAAAAAAAAAAAAAAAGAAGAATCCGTCGTCGCCTTCGACGTGTTTCCGGGCAGATCGCTGCCGAGTCGGCGAGAAAGGAATGACTCGTCCTGGCTCGCCAGGGGAACGCGGGTTTTCGCCAGAATTCAAAGGGAGCCGCCGGTTCGCCACGTAGAACATGAGTAACGGCGACCGCTCCCTTGCGGTCGGTCGAGATCTCGGGCATTTGTGGAAGAGACTTTCTTTGACGCCTTTGACTCGTACCGACGCCCCGCACGTGTTCGAGCACTGTGAAGGGGCCCTTGTGTCGCGCTGAGCCAAGTCAGTCACTCGGTGCCAAGCCCTGCCGGCTTGGCGAGGCGCTGCCGTTTTGGTGGCTGGCTGAAGCCGAAGGGGGAGGGAAGGTGCCCCGGATGGAGACGAGGCCAGGACCGAACGGTGGTCGGACGGCGGCGCGCATTCTCCGCAGCTCGGGTCCTTTTCCGAGGGTCGAAGAGAGCAGTCGAGAGCCACGGAAGGCTTGCCCTGACTGATGACTCTGTCAGCGTGACAGAAGACTCCCGTTGACGGAACAGGAAAAGCAAGTCGCAAATCAGACGCCGGAGGGACGGCTCGCAGACGCACCCGCCAGAAAGCTGCGCTCACTTCCTCTCTAGTTCTTTTTTTAATTCCTCTCGATTGTTTTCCTTTTCTTTTTTTCTTACAGTTCCTTTGGGCGGTTGGTACTTTCCGCGCTTTGCACGATCTCGATCGAAGGTCATCGTCTGTTTTCTTGGCTTCGCCACTGACACGTGCGTTCGTCTTGCACGTTTAGTTTTTATGGGAGTGAGCAGGAAGGATAACTCCTTTCTTTACGTACCGATCCAGGCTTCATTTTCAGAGCTCCGCCATTTTTGGGCAGATAATCGAACGTACCTATCCTTTTCGCTTTTTTTTTTTTTTTTTTTGCTTTTTTTTAATTATATTCTCACCCTTTTTACCTTTTTCTATATCACCACTTACTAATTTCTGCAGTTCTCGACCGCGATTTTCCGGTATTTTATTTGCCAAGAAAACAGAGAAAGAGAAACACACAGAAAAAGTGTCGTAATTTGCCTTGAATTTGTGTTGCTACATGAAACGTTCTTGGTTTAGCGCCAGTGGTTCTAAATTCCTCGCGCTAAACTAAGTGTTTCGTGGAATCAGTAGAGTTGGTGGTGAGTTAGTGTTAGAGTTTGAGTTGATGATGCTAACTCCGATTTTCACGTGTAAATTTTTCCGCTAAATGTAGCGGGTAAATTGAATTTATGTGTAGGTCACGTGACGTCGATTTCCCCGTTAAATCTAGCGGGGAAGCTAAATTTGCACATAGGTCACGTGAGATCATTGCACGTGGCGTCAATTTTCCAGCTAAACCTAGCGGGGAAACTGAATTTCTCTATAGGCCACGTGACCATGCCACGCGACGTCAATTCGTTTGCGAAATTTAGCAAGGAAACTAAATTGGCATATGGGTTACGTGACATGATGCCATGTGACGTCATTTTTCCCGCTAAATTTAGCGGGGGAATTCGCGGTTGCGCTTCTTGAGGCTTGACTTCATATGGAAATCTAGCCTACATTCTTTAAAAAAAGAAAAAGGTATACACCGGGTGTTCCATCTTAATTCGATCCGGTTTATTAGAAAAAAATCCTTAAAAGATGCACTGATACAGTTTAGGCAGGTGAGTTATACGGCCAGGGGGACATGACAATGGTATCTAATCTTTGCGATAAGACGGATAAGGAACTAAACTTCCTTATTTAACTTTTTAATTAGTAAAACTAATTATATGGTTTCAATTAGAAACATGCTGAGCATAATCGAAAACCGCTTTATTAGTGAACTTTAGAACGACGCGCCCCACTTTGAAGGCAGTTTCTTCAAGAACCGTAACATATTTAAACAACAAAATATAGAATAGCTATTTTTGTCAAGTTTACAACCACCCCCCGCTAAATTCGAAACTGTAAATATACGTACTTTCCGTCATATTTCAAAACTGTTCAGTCTTTCCCCCAGAGCGCAGTCGCTCTCGGGGAGGGTACAAGACATCGCCGACGACTGACACATCACTCTACAAGAAGCCCGTGCGTCTACTTTCCCGCACAACACTCGGAGAGCCAATCACCGCAACCTACGGAGGGATCTCAGCGAATGACGATGCCAGAACATGTTTAGACCAAAAAACGCAGTCTGAGTTGCGACATTAAGCAATGCAAGCCTGACGTTTTGCATTGCTTCATGTCACAACTCAGTCTGCATGTTTTGGTCTAAACATATGTTCCGGCATCGTCATTTGCTGAGCCGCTTCCGTAAGTTGCGATGAGTGGCTCTCCGAGTGTTGTGCGGGAAAGTAGACGCACGGGCTTTTTTTTTAGAGTGATGGCACTCGGCATCAGGAAGCAGAGCCGAACGCAGCACAGAGGATGCGCAGGCACACGGCAGCGAAACCTGCCTTGGACGTAGTTTCCGCAATTTCCATGACGTCGTCAACGTCGCCACGTCGTTCCGGATGGTTCCGCAAACCGGAGACGGCTATCTTAGCCCAGTGTACGTAGCGCAGCCGGCATTGCTCCGGAACTTCGCCGTTTGTAACCGCTGCGTTTGCTCGTTAGACAAAATTAGCGTTAAAAACGTCAATGCAACCGAGTTGTTCTGCATGTTTCAATTTGGAGACGGAATTACAGGTGGCCTTCGCTGTTGCTGAAGCTCAATCAATTCAACAACATTTATTAAACAACGTGCGCGACGTGCTCAAAAAATGAAACCGAAAAAAGATGAGGCGGGAGGGCAGAACCTTTCTCCCGTCTGCCTGAAGAAGGAGAAAAACGTCTCGTTCCTGCCTTCGTCTCGTGTTCGCTCGGGGCCACCTCAATAGAAGGAAGGAAAACGCACCGTTTCTACCTTTTTCCTCTTTTTTTTTTTTTTTTTAGAGTGTATAAACGTTTTACGTTAAAATGAGAACATCTGAAGCAGAGGCCTTATTGAGCAAACTGACCTTGTCAGGTTTTTTTCTGCGCCAGCTCAACCACACGTTGCACATAGACTAACCGTGGAAAGAGTTCACTCACCGAGATCAGAACACGCCAAAGAGAACCGGAAGAAAAACAAAAAATGTGAAGCGAAAAAAAAAAAAAAAGAACGAAGAAAAAGAGCGCGGGACGGATAAACGGCGGAGACGCGGCATTGGCATTCAGAGGATGGAGGGCCATTTTGCGAAATAAACATTCGGATACAAACCTCTTTCCCGAGAAGGTATCAGGCTACAAAGTGATTCCGGTCCCGGCTTGAGTTCCTACCCGGTAGACGTATACACAGTAATATATTGTCGTGTAGTCCCCTGTATAAACTTGTTGCGTATCGCTGGGCGGCAGCTTAGAAGCGCCGGACCTATCTCCAAGCCGCGTTGTCGGCCATGACGGTTCCAAGGGCCCTCGGACGGAGCACTTCCGAATATGCCGCTCGTAAAAAGATACATCACCGCGCGATGATAAACTTGGAAACATTAAATGCAACTCTCGAGCCCGGCCCCAGCCCTACCGGACGGCCGACACTTTGAATGCACAATTTGACTGCGCGGCGCACGTCACGTGGTATGGGGCCCATTCCCAGCTTCAGTGTTGATAGGCCGGAATTTGATAGGGGATGACGAGGTTGCCATACCAATGCCAGACCCTAATGGAAAGCCACGACGTCAGATACCACAGTTCGCAGAAACCTCGGGCGCAGCATATCCAACGCCGAACCGGAGATGATGGGATTTGCTATTTATTCACCATTTCTTTCTGCTTGCTCTAAGTTTCCCTTTGTTTCATTAGTTTCGTACAAAAAAAAAAAAAAACTTCCTTCGCGCATCACCTTAAAGTTATGACGACGATAACTGGAGTCGTAAAGTAACATTTGTGTTTAAATAAAATAGTAACCGGTGAATAAACTTGGCATTCACTTTACAGTCGAACAATCGCGAAAGAGGGAGGGAGAGCGCCCAGGGAAGCGGAATGCAATAATACATTCAGAACCGAGTTAACATAAGCCCAACAATTAATTTATAATAATTCGGACTGCAAGGGGTGGTCTAAGAAGAATTCGACAATGAGCCCTCAACACAAGCCCCGAGACAAGAGTCTGGTTGTGCCACTAATATTGTTTTGCTAATTTTCGCAGTCTTTCTGGCTTGGAGACTTATAAAAAATGTATTACGTCGTTGAAAGAAAAAAAAAAGAAAGAAAACAAAAGGTGCTAAGCTAATAAGTATAAAAAAATAAAGAAGGAAGTGCTAAATGTTCAGAACGCAAAGATGCAGTCACTCTGCAAAGGGCGTAGGTTGCTTACCAACCAGTTTTGAGGGGTTTCAAAACGAACCAACTAAAGAAACAATCATAATATTGGTTAAGCTGCCTCTGCCGATAACCTTCAAAAGCGTTGCACGCCATACCTTGAACATTTTCTTTTTTCCAGCTTCTTTGTTTTGACTCTTAGACTTTCTGTTTCCAAAATGATGTTTTTTTCTTTTTTTTTCTTTTTAATGTTTAATTCTTGAAATGTTCTTTTTCTTCGGATAGCAGGCTCGGCGGCTCGCCTGCGGCGCTGCTGCTAAGTGGGTGACACGTCCCCGCACAGCCGCCCGCAACGTCGGAGTCGACAGGCCGTGCCAGACGGAGCACCGGAGCCAAAAGGTTCATCTGTCCGTGCCCTCCTCCGAGAAATATTTAATCGATGACCATCTCGCGCATGTTGGCGAGAGCCCGCGGTGCATAATGTATCAAAGTCGATGCAAGATTTGTTACGCGGCATCAGGCGAGTCGACCCTGCCGAGCGGCATAAAACGCGCATAAATCCCGCGGCAGTACGGAAAGGGCATAATCCGGCGGAATACCAATCCGCGACAGCGGACAAGCGGAGACAAATGCCTGGCAACCCTGTCCCGGTCGTGTCGCTTTGTCTTGCAAGGCAGTCCGATTTCGCAAGTCGCTGGATCCAGAACCGGCGTGACCCTCCGGAATTCCTCTTGTCCAAGTCCAGTGCGCTTATAAATCTGCGCCGACGTCGCGTCAAGCCGAGAGCGCGCGGCCATTTTGAAACGTCACCGGCGCGGCTCTTGGGGAGTCCGGGCACGTCTCTCATTAGTTTTTGGTTGTGACTGGCTCGACGGCGAAGCGTTGTTGGAACGGGGATCGCCCCTTATCGGACAAATCTACACGACCCGGGATGACCGGCAGCAGCTGACACGGCAAAAACAAGATGGCCCCTGTCGGATACACACCTGAGTCGGGCCAGCTGCGCCGCGGGCCTCGCTGGCGGCCGGTCGCCCGCTCGAAGGAGTCGCCGACCGCGCCGCGTGCATACTAATCCGGCCGGATATCGGGGCCGTGACGACAGTTTCGTCAGTTGCGGACCGTTTGGGCCCTCTTGGCGGTGTCGCCCACGGGCAAGTCACGTCAAGTTTGCGTCGGGACTTCACGAAAACGGTCCTTGCCCTTTTCAATTTTTTTTTTCGTTTTTATTTTTCCTGGTTTATAAGAAATCTATGATTAAGTCTCGAGTTATGCGTCTCTATTTCCGGGACAGACTGATATCAGCACTTAATGGGGCTTAGCGAAAATAATCCAGTTAGGGTAGCGTGTTGGTGCCTTGATCAAAGAATAAATTAAACGAGTCTTCTGAAAAAACAAAAAAAGAAAGAAAGAAAAAAGTCCTAAATTGCAGCGTGACCCTGGTCTGCCGGGGTTCGGTGACACTGTTACACACTGTGGATAAAAAAAATTTAGCAAGTGCAATACGACTGCTATTTTGGGGTCCTTAACGTGCACCACACAGAAGTGATACACGACATCGCGCTGCTACGATACTTATTCAGATTGAAACGGCATGGACGGCGACTGAACCCGGTATTTCTGGCTTTTGTGGCGTGAACTATCGTTCTAAGTGGTCCGAGCTGGAGTGTGTTAAAACACTCCCCAGGTCCTCTGATACGCACTATACGTTGTTCTAAGGAGGGGAGCTCGATCATGAAAAACAATGAAGGTCGTCTTCAGCAGTCCGTCGGATTCTAAGACACTAAAGTGACAGCAAATATAAAAATACGAGAGGCTATATCAACCTTTGTATTTGGGAGGTGTTTCTCCAACAGAAGAGACGAACAGGGGCATTCGTAACCCTGCCAGAAGCGAGATTTGCAAGGGGCCTCTCTTGTTGTGGCAGCTGGGTGCGCGTAATCAGGATTGGGCCTTAACGACGGCCCATTGTGAGCACGCACTTCCTGAGAACGGACTGCGAGATTGGGAGCCAGGCACAAGGGTCGCCTCGCAGATCGGGCGCGTCTGTCTTCCTCGTGGTGCTGTCTCTCCTGGCACTTGTATCTTCCCTTTCGCCTTACGAGGGACGCTCCTGGGGCGGCGCAGAGATTCCCGGCGAGACTTGTCGTGCGAGGCGGGCAGGCGCAGTGCGGTGACAAATCACCGTCGCGCCTAATGACGGGTGAATGAGCGATGGCCGTCGCAGCGACACTGACGAAGAAGGGCCTCGCTTGCCTCCCGAGAAAACCACAAGGCGCCGCCAAAGGAAACACAGATGGAATAGCGGCCGCCGTGCGCCGTTCCTGTGTCCCCTTCCAGTCGTCGGTGTCGGCTTCGGCGTCGTCGACTGACGCTCTGACTTCCAACCGCTGGCGGTTTATTTTTTCTTGCAGACTTCCTTGAGAAGGCGTCACTCCACGGGTTGCGTGCTTCCGATCCCAGGCCACGTTTTTGGTTTAAGTTTTTGTTCTCTTGTATTTGCTTGGTGCACGCTATTCGCGAGGGTCGTCGCCTTCTGACCGCCAACGAAGTTTTTAATATCTTTGTAACGTTGTATACGCAGTGTCATTACATGTCATTACCAGCTATACCTCCTATAAGCTGAAAAAGGAGTCATGATATTCAAAAAATTAATTGTTTATAGTTTTTTATTACCTCAAGCGAGCTCAAATGTTGATGCCTAGACAGAACCTTCAAAATTATAAGTTTAAAAACTGTACTTAAGACAAAATAAAAAAAAAAAAGCAGAATTTGGAGTTTTGATACTGAAAGCGTGCGTCTCTTGTATTTTCCCTTCCTTCGATCATACGGGCGCCTCTTGTGCTTCGCAGAAAGTCTTCGTGAACAGACGATACATTACATTTCAGTTTGGAAATATTTGTACCATGATATGTAACACCTGGTATGCTTAGGTGGTCGAAAACACCTTTGGAAGAGGGGTAAAGTGCACGGCTAAATGCAGTAGACGTTGCTGAGTGAGTGGAGGGGTGTATCTCAAAACGTCCCATTCGCATTTCGCCCGTTCTCGTTTCGCTCCATTCTCGTTTAGACCTTCTCGTTTGAGCCTTCTCAAAACATCCGAACCGGCCTTTTCGCATTTGGGCCTAATCGCATTTGGTCCCGTTCGCACTAGGACCGTGTAGCGCGTGGTACGTTTTCAGCCTTGGATTGGCCCGATAGTTCGTAGAGTATGCTGCGGTCCAGTTTAAGGAATAATAGAGTACAAAGTGCGTTTGTCTGTCTGTTTGGGGGG
This sequence comes from Ixodes scapularis, assembly GCF_016920785.2. Taxonomy (NCBI): domain Eukaryota; kingdom Metazoa; phylum Arthropoda; class Arachnida; order Ixodida; family Ixodidae; genus Ixodes; species Ixodes scapularis. Next base: position 25,969,715 of record NW_024609884.1, on the reverse strand, counting down.
GGGGGGGGGGGACCACTCCGAGTGTACCTTCCCGCGACCCGGGTAAAGAGAGACCTATCGAAGCCGTGCTTTGACACAAAAGAACAGTAGGGTATTTTATTGCCCAGCGCCTGCCACTTCTGCACAATCCAACGAGCGGGTCATGACCTTCACTGCATGTTTCAAGAGCAGAAGAGACGTATTCCAGGAACTGGGAGCCAAACCGCGGGACTAATTAGCACGTGCACGTGTGTGTGTGTGAGCGCGTGCGTATAGGCAAGTTGGGAGGAGGAAGGGGCGGACTTCTTCGGCGATATGCAGTGACCCAGTCACAGCACCGACACCTCGAAGTGCCCCCATTGGATATTTTTTCTCTGTGGATGAAACGCGAAGGATGTAACAAGAACGGATCAAATGCGGCCGGCCCAACCGAGAAGGACGTTTTGAGAATGGTCCTTTTGAGAAAGTCCAAACGAGAAGGTCGAAACGAGAACGGGCCCAAATGATAACCACCCGAGTGGAGGGGGGGGGGGGGGGGGGGGGGGTTCGGAGGTGCCGCGTGACTTGTTAGGGTGTTCCCCAGCGCTTTCTTTCATATGTGAATATCAATGGAGAGGTTGGAACTGACCTCCCAATGCCGGGTGGTCCATAAAAATTGTAACTGTCAGCTCTAACATTGTTGCATTACAGAAATATCCACTGGATGAACGTAAGAAGAACTCGTCGTGGACTCCGGAAGAGAAACTGATGGGGTTGGGTGGCATGATTTGTTCGGCGAACTTCGTCAACGACAACAATCAGAATGATTACGCTTCTCGAGAAGCGTTAGGGGTGCAAATGAAATATCGACTGAAGCGTCCCGTCGTTCTGACGCACTTCCCGTCACAAGAGGACAATGTTCACGAAGCGCAACGGCCAAGGTCAAAGTTACGTCCATCAAACATGCGGTTATTGATAGGAGGCTATTGGGGCTCCAACGTAACGTCGAAGAACGCAGGCTTACATTGGTTCAGGGTATGATCGCCGGTATAGTTTGTGCATGCTTTCACTCGGCGTTCGGACGTTGGCACGTAAAAGCCAATGCCCGTCGTCGTTGGAGGGTGAGAAACCAGCCACCGACGCTCGATCGTGACCGGTGGTAGCATTAAGCCGGGGTCACACTGCTCATACATCATTACAAAAAGCTGTCTGCAGACATCAGTCACCGCAGTATCCGTGGTTCGAATGCCACTTGCGAAGTCTTCTCACTGAACTCGTTGCCATGCGGCATTCGAAGCACGGATTGCATGTAGCACGGATTGTATGGTCGCTGGCGTTCGAATCTGTTTGCGGACTGTCTTTTGTATGTTGTATAAGCAGTGTGCCCCCGCCTTTAGGCTCTTTGCTGCTTGGAGTGAAACACCCATAGATTTTTTTTCTAAAATCGAAATAAACTTGGCCTAATAAGCGGCATAAAATAAGGGCACGCGCATCATATGTGTGAGCTCTGACTGCTCTATGTATGCATGACCAATGTGTTTTATCTAAGTTCCCGATCCGGTGTGGGCAAACGAAGCGACGGCGGCGGCGTCTTCGTTGAGATCATCATGGTTGTCGAGAAGGGGTCTCGTAAGGTACCCAACCCAACCTCTTCTAACGCGCGATAATTTATTTCTTCGATTTTCAGAGGTAATCTGATTTCCCGTTGGGCGTCGCTATATTGAGGGCAAGCGTAATGCAAGGAGACGTCTCAGTCTCTGTTACTTCCGGTATCTGATGAGATTTATAGATCAGAAATATAGTTGGTTCACGAAAGCTATCGAAATATGTTTTATGAATGACTGTAATACTAGTAACAAAAGTACGTTGCGAAACCTCTAGAATTCTAAATATCAGTTCTCCATATATGCCACCATATGTGATCGAAAAAAAAAACAAAAAAAAAACAAGATGACGAAGACCAAGATGAGGGCAAAGAGGATGTAGATTCGAGATGCGCGATCGTAGATATTCTGTTTTTTTTTTTTTTTTTAAGATTTACAGATTTGTTTAAAGAAAGCCGTGAAAGTTACACTTATGCGGCTAGTGGAGGTGAGTTATACGGCCCGGGGGACATTATGTCGGCGGCTAATCTATTCGAAAAGTAGACTAATTAATTAAAATTTGTTATTAACTTTTTAATGAATAAAAATCGACATATGGTTCCATTTAGAAATTTGCTGAGCGTCATCGAAAACAACTAAATCAGTCATTTTCAGAAAGACTTTGAGCGCGTGAGAAGCGTAGTAGTGCACTAAAGTTACCACTCGTGCAGCAGGTACAAGGCTAGCGGTTGAGGAACGCGGATGATTACATTATCATCTCGTTCCGCAACCGCTAGCCTTGTACCTGCTTTTCGAGTGGTAACATTAGTGCACTACTACGCTTCTCACGCGCTCGAAGTCTTTCTGAAAATGACTGGTTTAGTTGTTTCCGATAACGCTCAGCAACTTTCTAATTGGAACCATATGTCTATTTCCCCTAACTAAAAAGTTAATTAACAAGTTTTAATTAATTATCTGGCTAATTAGTAGGTTTTTGGCAATTCCTGACGTCCGCCGTGGCTGGTAGTTCGTTCCCGAAGAGAGTTTCTCCTTTTTTCAATCGCCCTAACTTTTAGGATTTTTGAAAGTCTTCGCAAAAACACCCGGTATATATATATATATATATATGCAGGGTATTCTACGTGACTTGAGCCAAGTTTTAAAAATATTTTGATGCATTTCAGGAAGACAAAACCAAACAAATAAGTTTATTCATTGTTTGGAGCAAGTCAGGATATTTTTGTATTTTTTCCAATTAATTAATAAGTAAGATTAATGAAATAACTTTTGAAATATTTAATTTAGAGCAACAGTTCCAGTGACAAAGTTGTAGAGCGTCCTCAGAAAGATCCAATTCAGTGTTTTTTTATCAAGAAAACTTAACACTTTTTTTTTTATGGGCAACAAAAAAAGTTTGCGAATTATGAAAAAAAAAATTGGCTTTACACATGTGCACCTTGTATTGCAGCGCTCTCAGCCGTGCATTGAATAAACTAGGCCTGCATGCTGAATAGATCACTGTTGACTGGGCACTGTTGACAAATTCGCGTTTTGTTTTGTGGTTCTTTTTTTTTTATCAGAATTCAAGCACATTTTTTGAAGCCCGTAAAAAATAACGCGTTAAGGTTTCTTAATAAAAAGCACTGAATTGGATGTTGCTGAGGACACTCTACAACTTTGTCATTGGAACTTTTGCTCTAAATTGAACATTCCAGAGGTTAATTAATAAACCCTAATTAATTAGGTAATTTGGAAATATACAAATATTAGCCTGACTCTCCCCAAACACTGAACAACCTTATTCGTTTGGTTTCGTCTTCCTAAAATGCACCAAAATATTTTTAAACCTTGAACCAATTTACGTGGATTACCCTGTAAATATATGGGTGTTTCTTTTTTTTTTTTTTAATTTACAGATTTGTTTAAAAAAGCCATGAAAGTTACACTTAAGCGGTTTGTGCAGGTGTTTTGTGGCCAGGGGGACATTATGCGGGTGGCTAATCTTTGCGATAAGTAGGCTTACTAATTACATTTCGCTAATTAAGTTTTCATTAGTGAAAATAGACATAAGGTTCCTATTAGAAATTTACTGAGCGTCGTCGAAAACCACTAAATCAACTCTTTCGAAACCGACTTGAAGCTCGTGGGAAACTCGGAGGCGCGCCGAAGTTACCACTCGCGAAGCAGGCGCAAAGCTAGCAGTGGTGGAACGCGGAAGCAGGCGCAAAGCTAGCATAGGCGGAACGCGGAAGCAGTCGCAAAGCTAGCAGAGGCTGAACGCGGAAACAGGCGCAAAGCTAGCATAGGCGGAACGCGGAAGCAGGCGCAAAGCTAGCAGAGGCGGAACGCGGAAACAGGCGCAAAGCTAACAGAGGCGGAACGCGCAACGCCGTGCATTGAGAAGACGCTAATCCACGCCGCTAGGCACCTATGCCCGGGAATCGTACCATAGACCCAGTCTTGTACACATTGCTTGAGAAAAGTAACCGATTACAATAACAATCTCTGTTGGTTAAGGAGTTTTTCAATTAGATTACTTCATTACTGGACAAGAAAAGTAATTGGCCGTTACTTGATAAAGCAACCGTCACCCTACTGATTACTTAAGTTTTTTATTTCCTTCCTCCTTAGCTCTAAACCTCAACTCAAAAGCGAAGGGAGAAATCACGTGGTCGTGGCGTTTTTTTTAGCACCGGATGCGATGACTCCAAGCTAACACCGTGATCTTAAAGCACACCGTGGAACTTATTGTGATTCGCAAGTGATGGTAAGTTCCGTCGTGGCACTTGTTGGCCGCGAACGTGAATCATAATATTCGTCGATGAATTGATTGTTGACGAGCGTATACTTCCGAGTGACGCAGTGCTCGTGTCCAATGCGCGAGTGTTGGGTTCGGCTGACGTGCTCAGGCACCCCGGATGCATCACAGTGAAAAGGCGGAGGAGAGCTATTGAAGGACAGGATATAAGAAATAGTTGACTATACTTTCAAAGCGTCTTACCTAAAAGCAGGAGTTTTAGCTTTCTACCCACGTGTACTAGTTTTCTTTTTGGCGCACTATACGCGATATGAGAATTGTAAAATCCCAATTTATCCCATTCCCGAATTCATTTCGTGATCCCTTAAACTATACTGATCCTCTTAATCCATCAATTTTAGGACACCAGACCCCGGTCGGAGTCTCGAACCCTGACTCGAAGATTCCTTGGTTGGAAACTTGTACAAACTAAGGATGCCATTCGAAAAGAGTAAGGAAAAGAAGGGCAAGGGTTGCAAGTAATCGAAGTACTTCCAAAAGTAATCAGATTACTGCCGTGGTTACTTCCAAATAAATCTAATCAAACGATTACAAAATTACTCCAAAAAGTAATCGATTACAAGTAATGTGTTGACCTGTGATCAGTTCCGTTCAATTCTGCACAGACCACATATCGTGACGCTGTTGACGTCACCTCTCGTGGTGGTGCGGCCCAGCTCGGGACGGTGTTGCTCTTTCTGGCACGGAAACTGCAATAAACGAGTCAATTCCACTCTCCTCGCTGCGCTTCGGCCTGTAAAATTTCGCCATCTCCACCACTACAAAGAAGTGGAATGATTTGGGAGAAGCTGTTGAACGCACACCCACGGGAGTAGGGGATGTGTAAAAAGCCTCGCGACGTCATATTAAGCGACGAGGTATTTCGGGAGGATGCCCAAATCAGATATGCAAATGACCAAAATGTGAGAAAGAAAGAAACTCAAATCCTAAAGTACCAACAAAACGATAAAACTGGCATGAAGTGGTAGGCCCCGACCCACGACTCCTCAAATACTAACTCAACCATATAAAAAAAGAAAAAAAGTTTTTTGCGCAACACGCTCTATTCATCTCACTCTTCCGCTCCCGTTGCTCGTGTGAAGTGAAATTCCGTACGCGTGTGCTTGCGCTTGCCCTCAACACTTGCGAGCAAGGGAGCGGGGAGAGGGGTTGGGCCAAGTGTGGTAGCGCATCACGGTACCTGGAGGGAAAGGCGCATTGCCGACTGGAGATCGTACGGTCAAATTCCCCTTCCTCCCGGTTTCGGCTCCGACAGGCGTTTTACTGACCTCTGTTCTTGTAATAACTATTGCGCGAAGCACACTAGAGGTTTCAGGTTATTATTTGTCATACTGCCACCGGCCAGACTCCCCTCTCCAGTTTAGACACAAGTCGCCGTATTTCCTGGCAGCCGATCTTCCCGCTCTATGACTATGGTGCCTGGAGCGCGTCTCCGACTGGTGTGTTTACCGCGTCCAAAAAAGTGGTCCCTCAATTTCCGCCTTATGACGTCATACAAGTCTCGTTCTGTCGCCGGTCGCGACCCTGGTGATGTTCCTGCAGCTGTGGTGGATGTGGCAGACGCTTTTTCCGCTGCAGGTCGCTCTTCAGCTTGTTAGTCCACGGAAGCTTCGGCAGTCAGGAGTTGTGACGCTGTAACAACAGCAACACTCGCGTTCGCGCGTGCTTTTCGCCAGCATTCCTACGACCAACCACCAGGATCGCAACATCCGACAACATGACACACCGGCTTCTGTGACGTCACTTGTTGCACCTTCGGGACCGCTTTTGATGTATGGGTGGAATAGGATGCTGCAGAATAGGATCGCCGCCTGGTGGATCTTGTTCACAACCTATAGTTAGGATACTTCAACTTCCTCTACTGGTGCGAACACGTGCAATGCCAAGCTTCTGTGCACAAAAAATAAATTAAAACATAACCGCGTGGATAGCGCGTGCACTACCCATAGTGAAAAAAAACAGAGGCGCCCCTAGCGAGCTTCTCACCGCAAATAAGCATCGATACGGCCATTTTGATTTCCACAAAAAGTTACGCTAAAAGGAAGCATTTTACTTGCGGTAGCGTAGCGATGACAGCATGCCGTGCCACTGCCTCGTACATTGGGCTTCCTTTCGCAAACCCACCTGTACCTCGTGTGGGCGTTAGGTAAACCTCCCCGCGGGCCACCGAGTGTCGCTGGCCCGATTCGGGCCCCAGCGCGCTGCCCGGCCGAGCCCTCGGCGAGGGGGGCCAGGAGGCCGAGGGGCGGCGCCCGGGGTGTCCCCCTGCCCCGTGCAGCCCCCGACGAAGACGAGCCCCGGCGGGTCAAAGATCTCGTTACGACGGCGCCTGGCAATCTTTATGCGCGCCTGGCTTTTTCCCGTTGCAGCAGAAGCAGCCATTGCTTTATCACCGAAACGGAGCGCGCGCAGGGCGAGATTTATTAGACGTTGTAATCATTTTCCGGAGGCAGCAGTTATTGCCCCCTGGTCGTTCGAGGCGCATGCGCGCATCCTGTTCTTCAAAATTAGTAGAGGAGATAATGGTAATAACGTCAAGCACGCACAACAAAAGCGAGCCCTCAAGATAATTCCGTCGCCCGAAGGAGAAGAAGAAGGGGACGCTTCAAAGGAACCACGGCAGCCGCGTTTATTTTAACGCGCCGTGATTTATTGGCTCTCATTACCGGTAACGTAGTCTGCGTTCCCCCTCCTCGCGTCTTCCCGGGTTCCTCAGCGTGCTCGGCGAGTTGCGTCACCGCCGCCCCGAGATTAATAGCTTTGTTTATGGGCTACCCATCCGCAGCGATAAATCTGTGAGGGGCAGTTACGCTGACGCTCGGCCGATGGGATTCCATCACGCCATCGACGTCCGAGGTCTTGCCGCTGCCAGGGGCCCGCGTCCTGAAACTGGCCCGGTGTGCCCGAGCTGCGTGCACAACAATGCTCCTGTAAAGGAACCGGCAAGATGCAGTGCCCTTTTTTCCGGCGTCGAAGGGGCATGTCCCGACAGCAGATATAGCCGGTCTCGGCGAACATGCTCCCGCCCCGTTTGCGACTCAACTGCTGTGTGGTGCAAGAGGGCGTCCATCCCTAAAAAGAAAACGATACGACGCCAAATGTCTATTCTATACATTTTCTTAGCGCTTATCATCCAAGAAAATAGTACTGGGTCATTGGGTTGTGAACGCATGCTCCGCTTCTGATATTCGCCGGAAGAGAGCAACTGCGCATGTTCAATACGCATTCCAGAGCTCAGTATAGACAAAAATGGCAGCGCGCAAGAGGCGATTATTGGAAAAGTCTACGTTCCGTTCAGCATAACTTGGCTAAGAGCGACAGAGCGAACAACTTATAAGTTCGAAACTAGGGTATACGTTGGCGTGTACCTCATTACGACGCTCTGATTGGCTCGTTGGGTTGGCAGCTAGCTTTCTTCCTTTGCCAAGTTAAGGTTCATTCACACTGCCCTATTTTCTTACGTTAAGTTACGTTACGTATAAGTCACCGAAACATTCGTGTCTTGAATGTCGCGTGTCATGCTTTCTCCTGGAACTGGTAGCCTTGCTTAATATGAAGCACAGAGGTCCCGATGACTTCAACGAAATATTTCGTAACGTAACTTAACGTAAGAAAATGGGGCAGTGTGAACCAGCCTTTATGCTGAAACGGAGTATAGTCCACCGCTCGTGCCACAAAACCATTACCAAGTGCTTCAAGGACAAAGATAAGTATATCCGTATACGTATAAAATTTAGTGAAACAAAATGGCCCTATAACAAAAATTGTCTGCATCAAGGTATCCCTTTCTATGGCATATACTTTAGTGCTTTATTCTTATAGTACAGAGTGATGAAATTGGGATGGAACATCCTCCAAGTGAACCATATACCCGTGTTAAACGGGTACCCTTAACCGTAGCCAGAGGTCCTCTCCAGCCTAAAGTGGGGGTCGATAGTTTTATATAAACACTTTGTGGCAGGTACGAGGACCTCCTCGTGAAATTGTCTCAGGAAATTTCAGATCGCCATTTGAAGGATAAAGCATATAAAGCGCGTCTGAAAATTCCCGTATTGCAACTCGCTCGATAAGCGAGTCATACCGTAACAGAATCGGGAGTCCTTCTCGGTCCCGCCTGATCTCATCGAGTCCGTCGCGTCTCGTCGCTCAACCCATCTCCCGTTCATATGCACCGAGAAAGTGAGGGAGATGAGGAGACGGAGAGGGACGTGAGAACGCCGAGCGCTGATTGGAATGATTAGTGGGTAGACCGAAAGCTAGCTGTCTTTCTCTTCACTGCACTCATCGAACGCGTTCCAATGCGATATCCAAAAGCCACACGCCTGCGTTCTGCGTACTAACGGGTTCGACGACTGCAGTGGAGACAAAGGCAACTTTAGGTCGACTCGCTAATCATTCGAATCAGAGATCGGCGTACTGACGTCCCTCTCGCCTCCTCCTGTCCCTCAGTTTCTCAACGTACTAGCAAAAAAAAATAAAAAAAAATAGCGCGTTACGAGCAAGGATTAAAATGGAGGTTACATAGAAGGACAAACACGGCAATGACTGACAACTCACGTTTCTTCTCTTCTTTGTAAGAAACAAAACTATGGTACAAAGAAAACGAAAAAAAAAAACACGAAAAAGCTCCCTGGAAATTAGTGCTGATCACATCGACTACTTCGCCAAGTATAGCACAATTCTTTGTCGTACAAAGAAACGGAGAGGGCGCTGATATACTTGTGATCGAGTCGCGCCATCTTCTCTGCCTCAATAATTTCTCTAATTGGACACTAGCCACCATTTGTGAACTCGGCATCATAACCGCAGTCTCGGCAGGGAATTCCTAGATGGTCATAGACAGTCTTCTTTTTGTTGTTTTGGTGCTCTCGCAGCCGATCGCTGAGACATCTGCCAGTTTGTCCGACCATATAAGCTCATAGAGACGCTTTCAGGCAGCTCGGCATGGGCGCCGCCATAACCGACTTTCAGTTTTTGTTTCCTCTGATTTCGTTCGCTTCACTACATCATCGCCACGGCAGGACAGGTTATTGCCACCACCACTGCCCCAGCATAGGTCTTCGTGGAGGCTCGTCCACGCGCGCTTCAGTGGCTCGGCATCTCGGTAAGACAAGAGACGGTCGGCAATGGCAGCTCATATTGGTGCGTGTTTAAAGCGTCTAAGAAGGCTCTAGTGCCACTAAATAAGCTACGCTGCAGAGTAACGACACTTATTTATCTTGTGACTTAAAATCATGGTTGCCACTTAACTGACGCTTTATCTGAAATCACAGAAAACTCTTTTCCGTCACCCGCAATGCTTCAATAGTTGGCGACAGAGCAAAACAAAATTACATGAGCTTCCTAACACCAAATCTAATGCCCAGGAAGTCGCACCTTTCAATTATTATGATCGGCAGTTGCGTCTGCTTTCCACTAGGCTCTAATATGGCGGCGCCCACAGCAACGTTGAGGAACAGAGTGCCGATAATTTAAGCGCAGCTCGTTTAGTGGCTCTAGGAGGCTCTGGTCCGACGTATGTACATCTCGGGTGTCTCTGGAAAGCGGCTCGATGTTGGTAAGGAAGGGAACCGAAAAAGGCGTGACGTCACGATTAGTGGCTTTAGTATCCTGTTACGTCCCAGGCTTCGTCGAGTGACGAAACAAAAATGTGTGTATCAAAATCTCAGCTTCTTGAATTAATTTCCGGATGAAACCTCGGTTAATTTGGTTTAATAATTTAGTTGCGTGATTAAAGGTACGTAAAATTGCGCGAGGCGTGAAGACCAACCATGGCTAGTTTTAAGTTTGTGAGGCCCTTTAAGTCACCTTTAACTGTTGCCACGCGTCACCACAGTTACCACACTATACTCTTGGACAGCTATTTCAAGAGGAGTGAAGAGTGCGCGCGCGCAGCTTTGATAGCCGCTCAAGATGCTTTAGCGCAGGTGCGCCCATAGCTTTGATTGCGTAGCCTCAGAATGTTGTGCGCAAGTATAGGCAGCCGGCAACGGCCAGGCGGCGCCAGCAGGGTGAGAGCGCACGGTTACAAACTATCTCGTTGTAACTTGGCAAACGGCGAACGATAAGCCCCACATTGCGTGCCGAAGGCTTTGAAATGCGCGACGTATACGAGCGCAACGCACACATATTGGAGCATGACGCAGCGAAAAGCCTGATACTTCTTCAGAGTTGAGGCGCGCTCCGGTTATACGCAGTCACGTTCCGATTGGCCCGCCAGGGCCGTAGCTTCCGCTCTACTGGCAAGTTACGCGATCACGGCTTCCTAGGATACCCAGTATTTCTTGCTTCAGACACTAGGCTCAGCGGCGCCACCAGAGTAATAGCTCACGTTTGAACAATGCAGCCGCCACTCCCAGGGGTACCAAATATTTCTTGCTTCAGTCGCTAGATGGCGCCAAACAAAACAGCCTTGCAGGTTGCCTATAGTGGGGTAACTGTGGGTAGGCGTGACTGCAGGTAAGCATGCCCGTGTACCAATGGTATACTAGTCGGTTGTAAACGCAAGGATCGATAGCAACAAAGTACACGGACTTCTCATACAAGGTTTGATTACTCAAGTTCAGGTAAAATATCCCCCCCTTTCTTTTTTTGTCACCAATGAGGACGTAAAGCAGCCGGCAGAATGCCACACAGTGCCTGCGATAAGCATGGCAAGTAAGGTGAACGACTGGCCCTTGAGCTCCAAAAGGAAAATAAACGCAGCACTCTGCAACGTTCTTGAGCTCCTCTATGCCAACTACTGTAACTATCGTTGTTCACACAAGAGCTTTGATTGAAATGGCCGTTCTCTTCGCAGTCGTTCTCATCACGCAAGCTCACAAAGCACGGAAATCGGAAAAGCAGGAAGTAGCAAGAGTTCACATCCATTGTCCGTGCATCGCACGCCATGTTGCTTTCGGCCGCGCTTCACGCAGAATCCTAAGTAGAAGTTCTTCCGTCTCTCCGAGATTAAAAGAGGGGCAATTGTTGCCTTTTAATTTTGGCCTAGAAAGTGGGCGTTTCGAACGCCGCATGAGGCAGATCGTTGAGGGGCCCGACGTTTTACGTACACGGCCGTTTGTCTTACGGCCCGCGCGAGTCCTTAGAAGAATGCTTGTTAGCACGCAGAACACGCCCCTAGCCGCTCTAGGATGACGAGGCTCGAAAGCGTTACACGTAATTTTATCGTCGCTTGCGAATGAATGCGAATTTTTTTTGTTTTTTTTTCACAGGCAGCAAAAAGCGTCGTCTTTTTTTGCTGTAGTAGGCGTATAGCATGGACTGCACACAAATTGAATGATATCAGACGAACTTTTCTGCGCGCCTGAGAGTTGTTGTTGCTCGGGGGCCCGACAGTCTCTTTGGCGAAGCCCTCCTCCGGCACACGCTCATTTGAGTTTCTCATTAGAATATAGTCCCTCTGGTGGATGTAATTAGACAAACCGTGAGCGTGGCGTCCAGCCTCGCCGGGCTGCCTGCAAAAGCAAGAAAGGGACTGCATGCGTCAGGCGGGTGCGCAGGGGGGCCCCTTCTTCGTCTCTCAGCGGCGGGGCCAATCTCGCGCGCTCGCCCATTTCGAGCGACTTGAGTTATCGTCAGTCGTCTATCTGGGAACTCAGCCGTGGACGGATGTAAACACAGCGGCCGCATTACGGGGGCCCGAGCTCAGCGAGGCACATTAAAGCAAGACGTGAAACCCGGCGGTCTACGTGAGCTATCCTCAAAAACGGCTTTCTCTCTCCATGCGCGCGCGCTCTCTCGGAGCCGCCAAAGGTGTTCCTCCGCTCTGGGACCCCATAAATATCGCTGACGCACGGTCGAGGGGGCGTCCACCGCGCATCCTTTTGTTCTTTCCGGAGGCCCCGCTCGAGCCGTGAGGGGCCGACCTAGCCCCGAGTCGTGATTATCTTAAAAAGAGCGCTACAGCGTATATATGCGCTTCCCCGACGTGATCACCTTTTTCCTCTTCCCGCTGAACAATGTTTATACGATGCCTTTCCACCCCCCCCCCCCCCCCCCCCCCCAAACACACACACACACACTCACTTTCCCCCTCCCCCACCCACTTTGATCCTCGTCGCTGCAGTACGCCCTGTGTTTTGGAGGGGGCTGCATGCTATGGGGGGCTTTGTTTTGGCGCTTCTTTGTTTTGTTCAGGGCGCTGGTTCTCGGCTTAATTAAGACATTCATCCTAAGCGTCATTTCTAAAGGCGTGTAGGCCATAAATTCCGGAACGCTGTTTGGCGTGGAGGTTCAATTGTTTCGCTTTGTTACTAGTACTTTATTTATTATTATTTTTTTCTCTCCTTGGGTAAGTTTTTGTATTGGAGCTATTCGCGCATTTGTGTTTTAGTTTCGTGAAACTGTCGAGGCACCAATACGGTTATGCGTGTCACGTCACTCGAATGTTATTTTTTGTTATTTTTTTTAGCAAAGATCTAGAGTAGTTTTTTTTTTTTCGCTTTTCAAAACGGTGTTAAGTTTTGTAAACATAGCGGCCATTTGTTGCTGTCCATTCACCACGAAGCACTGCCCACGGACGAGGTATTAGGGGAATTTTATGCAAACATTGCCTACTCAAGGTTAATAAAACATAAGTTACTGCGAATAATATACAGCGAAAGCTCTATCTGGAGATTCCACCAGATAAAACTAATAATGATAATTTTAGATACAGGCTCAGACGACCTGGAAAAATGCGCACAAATTATGGTAAGCAAACAAAACAATTTTAAGTCACAAATATCATTAACAATATTGAAGGTCTAATCAACTTCAACATGCTCTTTAATCCAGTCTAAAAATGAACTCAAGGCGCGTCTGGCGGGCAGTGATATTGCTTACTGATTTTCCTTTTGACATGAGTCATGTCTATGCTTCATATACAGGGTGTTTCACGAAAGGTGTACAAATTCGATATTTCGAAAACTACGCGTCGCAACAAAAAAAGGCTTGAGTCGTTCTGGTCCTCGGCCAGCGGCCTATTTAGGAAAATGATTAAACTCCAGGATAATTAGATTGTTAATTATTTTTGTGTAATTGACTTTTTAATATTGTGTTTCAGGGCATGGTTTCAATTAGAAAATTGCTCAGGATCACCGAAAAACACTAAATGAACAAATTGCAGAACGATAGAAGGCACGCAAAGCATTTTACGGCTTTCTGGAAAACCGCGAAAATTCGACGGGTTTTTGAGTTTCGGTTTGCAATCGGAGCGCATCTCGGCCCCGACGGCATCACACCCCGTGGAGAAATAGTGCAACCACCTCTGCTGCGTTGCGCGAGGACAGCGCATCAGAGGCTGGTTGCACTATTTCTCTACGGGGTGCGGTGCCGTCGGGGCTCATGTGCGCTCCGATTGCAAACCGAAACTTACAAAACCTGTCGAATTTGCACGGTGTTCAGAAAGCCGTAAAATGCTTCGCGTGCCTTCTATCGTTCTGCAATTTGTTGACTTAGTGTTTTTCGATGGTGCTGAGCAATTTTCTAATTGAAACTATCCCCTTAAAGGCAATATTAAAAAGTTAATTACGTACGGAAAAAAATAATTAACAATCTAATTATCCCAGACTTAAATAATTTTCTTATATAGGCCCCTGGCCCACGACCAAAACGATACAAGCCCCCCTTTTATTTTTTTTTTGTTGCGAAGCGTAGTTTTCGCAATATCGAATTTGTCCACCTTTCGTGAAACACTCTGTATATCATATGTTTCCAAGTGCTCTTTAAAGCCCTTCCATGCGGCGAGCAAATGTTCTAAAATTTGGCTTTGGCGCATAGGAATGCAAAGAGGGGCCCACCAATCGAAAGGCAATGTGGATAACGCATAGAGAACGTGCAATGGGGAAACAGCTAAGCTCACGGCGTCATTGGTTGAAGTCGGGGGGAAACAGACGCACGTGGGCGCATTTCGGATGTAAACAAATACACGAGGTAAATAAGGAGCAGATGAACTTGCATCTGCCCCTTGCTATATATATATATGTAACTGAGAAGAAAAAAAACCTTGGTGAGTTATATATCCACGCCTTCGGCCTCCCGCCACCATGCCCGTTGTATATATATATATATAGCAGAAAAACGTACCTGAGTCGGTTGTTTAAAGTTTTATAACATATTATTCGTAAAGTTCGTCAACGTTTCGGCCTGAGACAGACCTATATATATACATATTTGGCTATATCAATCTATTGTTAAAAACAAATGTTATTTTCTCCGTTATTTTTTTTATTACGTAGCCGATGTACATCATTTTATACTTTTTCGGGTGTGTAAGAGTTATTTTTTGTATAGAAACGATATGAAGTGCCTTTTGCTGAAACTGTAAAGGGGGCAGAGACCATGATAGGCATCACGCCTTAGTGTCTGCGGAACGGGAACCAAATAAAGAAATAAAATGAAATATAGAATAGACCGCGCACGAGATATTCTTAAATGTTGAAATTAGTGGCAACAGCTCGTTTAGACAGCAACCTTGCGCAAGCGTTTCATATATCGCCATGGTGACAATGAAAAAAGTATAAATTCATACGTTTGACGAGACTTCGTGGTGAGGGCTATATTTTGGGGTTCCACGAGAAAGTTGTGGGGTGATCCGCATGTAGGCGTTTTTTTTTTCCTCTGCGGGTTATAGACACTTTTCGAAAGTCACGTGCTTATTATTAGAAGGGAGGAACCACTGCATAATGGCGGAACAACAGACATCATGGTGAAACGCGCAAGTCATTCCATCAGATAACGAACGTCGGAGCGCGGTCAACGCTAGGAGTCAACGAGCCAATCAAACAGCGTCGAAAGTGCAACGTCACTGTGCTCATATCACCTTTTTCTGTGGGTATGTTTTTGCCTTCTAATCCAGCCGAACGCATTAAGTTTGCCGTGACGTTGCGGTTTTAGTCCGTCATTGTACAGGAATTCCACAGCATCCAACAGAAGATCTTTCGAAAGGGGTCAATATTGTGACGCTCCGCTTGTCTTCGTGAGTAGTGAGCTGTAGTGTAAACGGTTTGAATGTTCACATAATAGCAGCCCTGCAAACAAAACATCAAGGTCAAGAAGGCGGGTGATAATTAATTTTTCCAGAATCCAGTCAGTGCCCAAACGAACGAAAGCTGCCCTTGACAACGATCAGAGACCCTTGATTCATATTCATCAACTTATGCTTTTAGTATGAGCATAGGCAACCTGCAATGCTGTTTGGTTTTGCGCCATCTAGCGACTGAAGCAAGAAATATTGGGTACCCATGGGAGTGGCGGCTGCATTGTTCAAACGTGAGCTATTACTCTGCTGGCGCCGCTTAGCCTAGTGTCTGAAGCAAGAAATACTGGGTATTTCAGGAAGCTGTGATCGCGTAACGTGCCAGTAGAGCGGAAGCTACGGCCCTGGCGGGCCAATCAGAACGTGACTGCGTATCACCGGAGCGCGCCTCAACTCCGAAGAAGTATCAGGCTTTTCGCTGCTTCATGCTCCAATATGTGTGCGTTGCGCTCATATACGTCGCGCATTTCGAAGCCTTCGGCACACAATGTGGGGCATATCGCTCACCCTTTGCCAAGTTACAAGGAGACAGGGTATAGGCAGCCGGCAACGACCAGGCGGCGCCAGCAGGGTGAGAGTGAACGGTTATACCCTATCTCGTTGTAACTTGGAAAGTGGCGAACGATAAGCCCCACATTGCGTGCCGAATGCTTCGAAATGCGCAACGTATACGACCGCAACGCACACATATTGGAGCATGACGCAGCGAAAAACCTGATACTTCTTCGGAGTTGAGGAGCGCTCCGGTGATACGCAGTCACGTTCCGATTGGCCCGCCAGGGCCGTAGCTTTCGTTCTACTGGCACGTTACGCGATCACGGCTTCCTGGGATACCCAGTATTTCTTGCTTCGGACACTGGGCTCAGCGGCGCCACCAGAGTAATAGCTTACGTTTGAACAATGCAACCGCCACTCCCAGGGGTACCCAATATTTCTTGCTTCAGTCGCTAGAGGGAGCCAAACCAAACAGCATTGCAGGTTGCCTGTAAGGCTTATAACCGTGCGCTCTCACCGTGCTGGCGCCGCCTGGCCGTTGCCGGCTGGCTATAGGCGTGCTCGCCACGCGAGCATATACGAGATCAAACTTCAGCGCATCTGTGATACTGCTGCCATATGACACTAGAGAAATAGATTTGCATATTCTGTCACTTCACGGAATCGAACATTTTCTTCCCACTGTAACTACTAATGCTTGGTATGGTACACTTGTTATTGGCCTGTAGAAGGTTATGCACTTGGGCAAGTTGGTCATCCATGTTTGTGAGGGTAAAAGCGCTAAAAACAACGGACAAGTAAACGAAACGAACAACACAGAGCGCTCTGTGTTCGTTTCTTTTACTTGTCCGATATTTTTAGCAATTTTACCCTCACAAACTTGCTATTGGCGTATGCTTGCGCACATATCAACATGATTTTTGCTCTTATCCCTAATGCACATAAAGTTGTGAATTTTCCACAATTTAGGCTTTGTTCGATCTTCGGTTTGCAATGCTGATTACTGTAAAATGCGTTAATGTCAACTGTAAGAGATATAAAAAGAGGGGGGGGGGGGGTGAGGGTATGCTAAGCTAGAAGAACAAAGCCCGAGTCGAAGAGTCCTGCGCAATTCGTGACCAGTAGCAAAAAGCTGAACAAGATCCGACTGTCTCAAGGATCGTGTTGTCTCCTTCAGTGAACCCGCGCGGCGGCTATAAATGACACATCGCTATCCGACGCCCGGCTGTTATTTGCACACTCCTCTTGCACACACGCAACCTGTCACCGTGGCTCCCAACTTCATAAGTCCTCCGTCGAGACGGGAGCAGCTTCGTCAATCTGCATTCCTGCCGATGGTCGACAGCCATCGCGAAGGTCGTCCTGTCGGATTACGCACAATTTGTCTTTCGGTATCTTCGGAGCAGATCTAAGAAATGCCCGACGTCAGCCAGCGCCACGCAGTGCAGCAGCGACGCGGCCGCACCCCCTGCCATGACAGTCGGGGGCCGACCATTATTTTTGGCGAGTTGCTTTTAATCCGCCAGGTGTCGCTGTCTACCGACCCTGCAATTTGCACTGGACGGCGGTAATGAGCAGCCGCCTAATTTAGCTCACGCGGCGCGCTCGGTTTCAAGGCTGCCGCTGCTGCCGGCCTGCGTCCAATCGCGTCAAGCGCGGCGCTTTCATTTCCTATCAAGTCGGCGACCATGGCCTCTCCGTACTGAGGCCCGCCATTTAACAACGCTCGACAACGCAGCCCGTCCCACGTTCGGACGTAGTTCTAAGTACACAGCAGCTCGACGCTCAACCTCTCAAACGTGACTGATAGTCTTACAAGCTATCAGGTACCAGACAACAGGTTACGTGCTTTAGAACCATAAACCCTGAACGGCGTCTCGTATATCCTCTGCTGGGCGCAGGTAGTACGTTCTCAATCGCCCCTTGGATTTCGTAACTTACACAGCTAGCGGCACCGCCTTTATACGATCAGCGAAGTTAAGGCTGCAAAAACGTACGTATGTAAGCTTTATATTTTTTTAATCTTCGTTTTTAACAATACGGCTATATCTGGCTTTTTCGAGCATATTGGGAGGAATTAATTAATTTATTTTTTGTGATTAGACCTAACCTGAAGAATATTTCGTCCTTGACCCTCTGAGGGGGTCTGGGCTTACTACGTCAACCTGTTGGCCGATGAGGTTCTGCGAACGAAAGTTTGTAGAGACTAATTTGCGTCTTAGTAATACAAACACGTTCCTGAAACCGGGGGCACACACCACGTAATGATGATATTAAACCTTTGACTTTTTTAAGTTTCGTATTAAGACTAAGAGTGACAAGTTTCACACATTATACTATATTTACCACATTGTTTTTCTAACATGTTGTAATAAAGGCCCTACATGAATCGTAGGTGTCTAATATAACACTGCGTAGCATGGGCAGATTTTTACATTTTATTGAAGAAATTTACATTTGTATAGTTTTTCTCCTGAGTGTTTATGGGCCTCGTAGAGAACGGAGGATGAAGCGAAGTATGGCGCAAACATACGTGCGCCATACTTCCCTCCATCCTTCGAGGGAGGCGAGGCGACGTGGCTTCGCGCCTCGGCCACTGGGGAGTAGGACCGCTGACGTAAAGATGCACTCTGACAAGAAATCTAAACCTAAAATTAAAAGGTCCAAAAAGCGCTAGCAAAACGAGGACAAAGACACGAAGACAACAAACTCAAACTCTTTATTTCTCTTCGTTTGGAGAGGGGAGACAGAGGAAAAAGTAACTCAGTTGTTGCTGGACGAGCCTCTGCCTCTCCACAGCAGCGAAAGAGGACAGCATGTACAGTACATACACATAATGTTTTTTTTACCATCACACTTACAGCACAAAAAAAAAAAAAAAAAAAAAAAAAAAAACATTAAATGGGGGAGGGGAAAGGGGGAAAAGTAATAGATTTAGCGAAGTTTACAAATTCGAGGGGCATTCTCTCACAAATATAGAACGTACATTTTTTATGGTTTCATTCAAAACTTCTACATCAACTAACTCACTCACGTGATTTAAAAAACGAGGTACTATATATTTCAACGTCGGATTTCCGTGGTTCGTTCTGGAGTGCGGCACTAACCATGTGTCTACAGACCTAGTTTCATAAGCAACCTCTTTCATCCTAAGGTTGGAAATAGACATGAATATATTTTCTTTTTGGCAAAAAGATATTTTCAATGCAAGAAAAAGTTTATAATAATACTGATTAGAAATACGTTCAAAATTCAATTTACTAAATAATGGAGTAGTATTACTATTATAGTCAGTATTAGATATAATACGAACAGTTTTTTTTTGTGGGGTATGTATCATTTTTATATTTGTAGCGGTCGTATTCCCCCCCCCCCCTCCCCCCCCCCCCCCCCTACCAAGAAACAATAATTATATTTGAGTAGAAGAGGGAATTATATTTATTTATTTATTTATTTATTTCAGATACCCTCAGGGCCAAAGGCATTAGAGAGGGGAGTGGGTACAATGTATAAGTATAAAGTTAAAAAATGCAGTGGTTATTAGTACAGTAAATTGACTCTTATTTATACAATGTTAGCTATGGCGTTCTTGAACTGCTGGGGATCTTTGATTGTTGCTGTCGGGGCGGGAAGGCCATTCCACTCCACTGATGTGCGAGGAAAGAATGACTGAAAAAAAGCATTAGTTCTACACGATGGAATCCCGACTTTATGAACATGATCTAATCTAGATGAGATGTATTGGGGGGGTAAAATATGTTCGGCGCGCAAGGAGGGATGAAGAAACAGTTTGTGAAAGAGACAAAGACGAGAGATTTTGCGGCGGGATGTTAGGGATGGCAGATCAAGGTTAGATTTCATTGTACTGATGCTTGCAGTTCTATTATAGTTAGACAATATGAAACGAACAGAATTATTTTGAACCATTTCAAGTGAGTGTATCAAGTTTTCGTGGCTTGGATCCCAAACCGAAACGGAATATTCGAGTTTAGAGCGAATGAGGACCTTGTAGAGTAGTAGTTTTAGGGATGAAGGTGCTTTAGCAAAGTTACGTCGAAGATAACCCAGCATGCGGTTAGCGTTATTAATGACGTACGATGTGTGAACGCTCCAAGTTAGGTTAGATGAAATGTGGACACCAAGGTATTTATAAGAAGATACGGCGTCCAAAGGCACATTATTAAGAGAGTAGACGGGCGAGTTAATATTTTTTCTAGAGACACGCATAAGTTTACATTTGTTAATGTTTAGTTCCATGCACCATGTTTTGCACCATACAGAGATGGCGTTAAGGTCAGATTGAAGAGTGGTTATATCGTTATCACATAAAATTTCCCGGAAAATTACACAGTCATCTGCAAACAAATGAATATGGGAAGAAACACAAGAAGAGAGGTCATTAATGTAGATAAGAAAAAGGAGAGGGCCAAGCACAGAGCCTTGGGGCACGCCGGAGTGGACGCCACTTGGGGGAGATGTGAGGCTGTTAGCTGAAACGAACTGAGAACGGTTAATGAGGAAGTATTCGAGCCATATAAGAAGTTTGGGATAGAGATTAAGCTGACTTAATTTAAGAAGTAAAAGCTTATGACACACCTTATCAAATGCTTTCGAAAAGTCTAAAAATATGCAGTCGGCGAGTGATGATCGGTCAAGAATGGCGTTTAGTTTATGAGTGAAAGATACCAATTAAGTTTCGCACGAATAAGTTTTACGGAAGCCGTGTTGTGAAGGTGTGAAAAATGAGTTCGATTCAAGAAAGTTAGCGAGGTTAGAAAACAGAATGTGCTCAAAAATTTTACACGGGATGCTTGTGAGCGAAATGGGTCGATAATTAAGGGGAGAATTCTTGTTACCTGATTTGTGGAGTGGAACAACCTTTCCCACCTTCCACTCAGCAGGGAGATAACCATCGTCAAGGGATTGTTGGAAAACTTTTGATAAAATGATAGAAGAATAAACACTGGTACTTTTTAAAAATTTTGGGTCAATTAAATCGCAACCAGGGGCAGAAGATTGTTTGAGTGATCTAATTACGCTTTCAACACCACTGGGATCAATAATAACAGGAAACATTGCAAGGTAATCACATGAGTTTACATTAGGCAAAGGGACGTCTGTAGTTACGGAAAAATTGCGTGAAAATATATCATTAAGAACGATGGCACATTGATTAGAGGGAATGACATTACCATCACTGTTGACGAGGGTGATATCGTTATTATCTTTTGGGTTAATAACACGCCAAAACTTTTTTGTGTCAGTTGTTAGCATGACTGGCAAAGTATTTTGAAGATACCCTGCTTTAGCTTCTCTTATCGCCGTTACGTATTCCTCGGAAGCAAGCTGATATGCGGCCCAGCGCGCATCGTTTGAAGAAAGTTTAGCTGACCTGAACAGTCGTTTTTTTTTGTTAGATAGACGTTTAGTGCGAACGTTAAACCACGGTGCGTTACTGTTAGAGATAATAGTGCGAGTAGGGATGTACTTATTCGTTAGAGCATTAACCTTGGTTACAAACATATCCCAGTTATTTTGTACGCTACGTTTATCAAAATCCTTCAAAAAAATATCAAGAAACACGGATAATTCAGAATTAATGGCTTCAAAGTTCGCATTCCTGTAGTTTCGAATAGTTTTCACTTTTTTAATGGTTTTAGGTCGCGACAGGTTTATGTGTAGTGATAGCAGGGAATGATCGCTCAGGCCGGGTAAATAACTGATGTCAGATACAAGATCGGGCTGAGGTGTTAGTATGAGATCTAAGACGTTTGCGACAGATGAGGTCGTTCTGGTAGGTTGTTTCACGAGTTGTGTGAATGAAAAGACAGAGCACATTTCTAAAAATTCATTAGCTAAGGTGGAAAAGGGGGCCATACTGGGTGTCTCGCCATCCCATGTTATATTTGGAATATTGAAATCCCCAAACAAAATAAAGGTAACGTGGGATAGCGAGTTCTGACAAGGTTGATTACATCGTGTAGATCGTTTACAAAACTAGACGAAATAGTGGGGGGGCGATAGCAAACACCGATGACAATTCTTTTGTGGCCCACTTCCATGATAGCCCACACAATCTCTAAGTCACTGGGGACATACATACACAGAGATGGAAATTCTTTAGATATCGCCAAAAGAACACCGCCTCCCTGACGGGTTATGCGGTCACAGCGATAAACAGAAAAACGATGTGCGTCTGGGAAAATTTCATGATCACGGAACTGAGAGTGCAGCCAGGTTTCAGTTAGCACTATTACGTCAGCACTACAGCTATCTACTGCAGAAGTTAAGGAATCACGC
Organism: Ixodes scapularis; assembly: GCF_016920785.2. Taxonomy (NCBI): domain Eukaryota; kingdom Metazoa; phylum Arthropoda; class Arachnida; order Ixodida; family Ixodidae; genus Ixodes; species Ixodes scapularis. The sequence goes on along the minus strand of NW_024609884.1, from coordinate 25,947,541 downwards.
TTGTTAATAACGCTCCGAATGTTAGAAAAAAGTACCGAAACATTAGATAAAATTCGTCCACTGCCCCTCGCGTTTTCTTATCTCAGACCACGTGTCGGCAGACTGGGCTGTTGGTTATCAGGGGTATGATCTGACGCAAATCGTATCACGCTTTCAGTTGCAGTGTCATACGTGTACTGTCTCCTATTTATGACTAGTTTGTTATAGCGAAGCTGAAACGGTGGTGCTTCTGGCTGATTTTTAGCAAACTCAATTAGTTTTTTCCGAACGTAACGCGTAGCAGGAGAGAAATCCTCGCTAACATTGATGTTCTTTTCTTTCAATTTGGAGCGTGCGGAAAGTATGCTGTCTTTTATTTTGTAGCTTGAAAATTTAACTATGAGGGGGCGACATTTATTTTCCGAGTAGAACCCTAAACGATGAGCACGCTCAATTGCACCGCCCGAAAGGGTGTCAACAGTTCCCGCAAGAAATTTCCGCAATTGTTCTTCCGATTGTTGCCATGATTCACGAGAATCAGGAATTCCGTGAAATATAAGGTTGTCGCGCCGTGACCTGTCCTCCAGTTCGTCTAGCCGCGACTGTAAAGAGTCATGCTGGGTGGTCAAGACTTTCACGGAACCCAACACACCGGCCAAATCTTGATCTAAACTGTCAAGTTTTTTTGTTTTTTCTTCTAAGGTATCCAACCTTTGCTGGATGTGACCGATTTTAGTTTCTATGTTTTTCTGACCAGCCTTTATTGACTTTACGTCGGCGACCAATTCAGCCTGACTTTTTGCCGAATGAATAGAGCGGGCCTGAAGGTCTTTCAGAAGGTTAAAAATAACAGGCATCTGCTCGGAGGGCTCATCAGGTAGAGATTCAACCTCAAGAGCAGCCTCCGAACGAGTAAGAGGGCCCGGATTCGTCTCGACGTCGCCGGAGCGCAACAACAATAACACCATCGAAAAACAATCACAAGCAATATCACTCAGCTCTCCTGGGCTCGGGAGCAAAAGAAGGCAACGATTGTCGCATTTTTTAGCGTGGAGTGAAAATTGTTTACACACCTGCGAAATGCAGAAACGCGGCATGAGAGCCATGTCGTCGTCACTGCTCCCGAGCCCACTGGAGTAGTGTTCGCGTGGCATGCTGTTTAAGTAGGGGAGGGGAACTGATGTCGCTGTTGCTGACGCCGTTGTGCCGAAGGTTGGGAGTATCCGAGGGGGCCGATCCAAGGTGATGCTGCTGAAGAGGCACACGTGGCTGCTGATCTCAGACGATGACATCAGCGGAACCGAGATCCCGGTCGAAGCAGAAGCCAAGGGTAAAAACCAGAGCAAGAAAAACGCCAGGATTTCCTGCGAAATGCAGAAACGCGGCATGAGAGCCATGTCGTCGTCACTGCTCCCGAGCCCACTGGAGTAGTGTTCGCGTGGCATGCTGTTTAAGTAGGGGAGGGGAACTGATGTCGCTGTTGCTGACGCCGTTGTGCCGAAGGTTGGGAGTATCCGAGGGGGCCGATCCAAGGTGATGCTGCTGAAGAGGCACACGTGGCTGCTGATCTCAGACGATGACATCAGCGGAACCGAGATCCCGGTCGAAGCAGAAGCCAAGGGTAAAAACCAGAGCAGGAAAAACGCCAGGATTTCCTGCGAAATGCAGAAACGCGGCATGAGAGCCATGTCGTCGTCACTGCTCCCGAGCCCACTCATAGAAGCATAACCAAAATTGTGATGATGTGGCGATATTTGTTCATAATACCTACAACTCTTGATCATTTTTGACATGTCTGTTGTACAGTCTCGTCCCATGACATGTATTGATTAAATATAATTTCAAGAACTTTTACACTTTCAACTATATCTATACAGTGTGTTCCAAGAGGAAGAATTGACGTGTAAAAGCAGTTTGTATTTCGTGATCTAAATAATATGGCTTCTGCCATTTATTTTTAATGAATTTTTCCTGGCATTTAGATTTTCCAAAAAAGATATTTGCGGCACTTATAATCTGATCAGTATCATCACCCGAAAAGAATATACTAGTAACGTCAGCGTAAATAATGACACTTACATTTTTATCAATATTTACGATGTCATTGATGCATTGATTAAAAAGAAGTGGTCCCAGAATGCTCCCTTGCGGTACGCCGGTAGTCTGCTTCCTAGGATCCCCCCCCCCACCCCCCCCCCCCCCCCCCCGATTTTTTTAAAATTTATTTCAACACACTGGTATCGATAAATAAGATAATTTCTAATCATATGTAGAGCAACGTCACGAATGTCATAAATATGCAACTTTTAAAGTAATGTGTCATGATTTATCTGGTCAAACGCCTTTGAAAAATCTATGAATCACTGAATTAATTTTAAAGAAAATTGAAAAAAGTTATTAACACTCGCAGTGAGTGTTAATAACTTTTTTCAATATTCTTTCAAATTAATTCCTTTTGTTTTAACAAGGCAAGTTCGGTAGAGAAACCCCTTTAAATTCGTATTGACACGGCGTTAAGATAGAAAACTTTTCGCAGAAACTATACAGCCTGTGGTGTATTATTTTTCCTAGACCTTTTGCAAATATTGGTAAAACAGAAATCGGTCTATAAGTTTCGAGGTTGTTTTTATTTCCAGCTTTATATAGCACAGACACTTTTGCTACCTGCATTCTTTGGGGGAAAGTTCCGTTCTCAATTGCTAGATTAAAAATATGTTAAGCGAGGAACAATCGACCGCAAAACATGCTTGATAGGTTTTATTTGAAAACAATAGATATCGGAGCTCTTACTATTTTTTAAGCTTTGGAAAACAGAAAATACTTCATGCTCGTCAGTTGGAAACAGAAACATACGATGTGAAACCTTCTGGGCATACCTAACGGCATCCGCACAGTGTACACTCTGGACAAGTGTAGCCAAATGATCACTAAACTTTTTGGCCAAAGCAACTCCTTTTACGATGATACCTTCGATTTTTATTTCTGTTATTTTATCCGCATGCCACCCTTGTTTAATTAACTCGTTTACTTTTTTCCACACTACCTTCAATCCCTTGTCATGTTTAAATAAATTATTGAAATACACGCGTTTAGCCTGCCTTAAAGTTTTGGTTAATTGATTTCTAAGTTTTTTAAATGCAACCAAGATGTTACCATCTTTAGTGTGTAGAGATGATTTTTTTTATTTATCTTTATTTATTTCGGCTGTAACCCAAAGTTTACGAGACTTTCGAGGAACCCTATGCAATTCATAAGGAAAGCAGCGATCATATATCATTTGAAACCTTTCAAGGAAACAATTAAATGGTTCGTCAGCACACACGCTAGACAGCACCGCACTCCAGACTTCCGAACTTATCTGTTGTTCAAAGAGATCAAGGTTTCTAGCGCTTATATTTTTAAAATAAATCTGATCATCGCATATTTTTTGGAGCTGTAGTCTACATTTGCAAGCATACATACTGGAAGGTAGTAACTAATAGTTTCCCCAACCACTCCAGCAATTTCGTCAGTTTCTGAAATATTTGTTAATACACCCCGCATTTCGGGGTGTATTGTGAGTAGGCCGGGAAATAACATTGAAGAGTCCGTATGACTGATATAAACTGAACAATTCAATTTTATGCGAGGAAGACGCAAGCATGTCTATGTTAAAATCACATCCAAAAGAGACAATTTGTTTTCACCAAGAAATTTAAAATACTCGTCGAGAAACTCAATAAAGGAGGAGATATTACCACATTAAATGGCATGTTGTAAAGTTAGTATTTCATAATCGCTTGTAATAGCTGTAAAGTCACTTATAAGTGTGCACTCAAGACCTCTTTTTACATGTATACTTACTCCACCTCCTACTTGATTGGTTCTGTTTGCTCTAAATATTTCGTAATTCTCAAGTCTGTCTACCTCTTTGGTATTTTTATACAATGTTTCACCGAGCATAATAACATCAAAAAGAAAATTAAAACCGTCCAAAAATATGTTTAAGTCATCACATTTATACCGTATTAATTGCACAATTAGGTGAAAGAAAGAAAGTGGCACCTTTGGTTGGTTCTTGAAAACAATTTCGATTTCACTTGTTACCGAAAGAGTCTTGTCATTCAAACCAAAAGAAAAAAACAAAAAACTACCAGCAGCGAAAAACCACACAAGTGTCTGCAAGTTATCCACAGTTTTCACTACATGTGCTTGTGCCCCATCCTTTTCCCTTACCAGTACTTTTCCATGTTTGTACCCGACGTGTTGGTACCGCCTTGCCTTTGCCCATTCTCTCGTTTCCCAACGAAGTGTTTTATCTTGGTTTGTCAAGTTTTCCAACATGTATACTTTGCTACGAACTCGCTTAAAGTTCACTCGTTTCTGGAGCCACAGATCCCGAGTTGCTTCATTTGAAAAACGAACCAAAATTCCGGGTATCTTATCAGGGCACGAGGGAAGCCGATGCATCGGCGCCATCGCCATGATTTGATCTGCTGTCAAGTCGGGCACTTCCAGTTGCTTTGCTAGGTCATTTATATTAGCCAAAAGGTTTTCCTGATCGCTCATGGGGATCCCGTGTATTTCAAGGTTTTGTCTGCGGCTCTTCCATTGAAGGTCGTGAAATTTTTGTTTTAACCTGTCGATCTCCGCTGTTGGTTCCGTTTTTTCCAAGTGAGTCACCCTCTTCTTCAAGCTTTTTTTATTTCCCCGTCGTGTTCATCCATTTGCTTCAGCACTGCATCGTATTTGTGCTTACTCTGAACTGATTTATTAGAAGTGATCACCACACACACACACACACCTCTGCCAGATCCCTGCTGTGTGCGCAACAGCGCAACTTAAATCTCTGTGTGCGCAACAGTGCGGGAGGGGCATCTTGCTGATCACTGTAGGCAATGTGGCTGTAAACCTGCCTTGGGATCGCCGGAGTTTTTTTTTTTTCTTTTTTAATTAAAAAAATAAAATTGCGAAAGAGATTATTGAAGCATTTTATCTCACATGACAGATGCCAATTGCGTTAGCGCACCATCGCTTTATTTAATTAAAAAAATGACGTTTCTGGATGGCTGTTTGTAGGTGTGGTGATTGGTTGTGATGTTGATCGGGCAGTGGAGTGAGTGTATGCATGTAATAGCACCTGTCCTGTTGGCTGCGTGTCTTCTTCGTCCTTGTTTCGTTCGAGCTTTTTAAACCTTTTATTTAGTATGGACCAGCTAGCCCAAACCCCATTGCAAATTTTAACGAAACCTAAAAACGCGTCCAAATTAGACGTCTGTTGTTCTTTTTTTAACACCGTAGTTGTTGTTTTTGCTTTATATTTTTTTAAAAGGAATTGATTTAGTAGTTTTCGAAGATTCTTAGCGAGTTTCTCATTTTAACTGACTTCTTCCCGCTTCGATATTGATAAGCATCGTACCGGCGTGCGGTCGTATATCACTTCTGCGTGATTCACGCTAAAGACCCCAGGCCAGCGGTTGCAATGCACTGGCTGAATCTCTCATCTACAGCTGGGACACCATGACGCCCATTGGCGCTAAGTTTCGACTGTATAAACATACACACCACACACTTATTACTGTTTTAAACCATCTGTTTATTTTCACTAATGAGAAAGTTAATTAGTAAATATTAGTTAATTATCTAGCTAACTAGTACCTTTTTGCAATCCTTGATGTTCGCCGTGGCTGGCAGTTAGTGTTGGTCCCCGGAAAAGTTTTTTTAACCACTCTATATTTAGAGATTTTTAACGCCCTCGCTGAAACACCCGGTATATCTTGAGGTACTCTTCCTTATAAAAACATATCTTCTTTGCAGAGCATATATCACAAGTGCCATCAATTTCCTAATTTGATGTAGCCGGTCACAGACTGTGTGAAAATTCTTCACTTCATCAAATATATATTCAATAGAATTGATTTATATAACCTGACAAAGCCAGAGTGGAAATGTGGAAATAATTGTGAGCGGGACCTGAAATTTAGCAGGCCATTGGAGAAACAAGAACTTGTAAGAACTAAGCCCACCAGACACGATTAATATTTGTGTTTGTTTTCTTACTAAAGCGTTTTTTTTTTTTTCGCGGGGGGGGGGGGGGGGGGGGGGGGGGGACACAAATACACTGCTCTGCATAATTTCCTCAAGCGAGACACAAGTGTGTCCTGTCGCATTGCAAAATTCTCGTCTCTTTCTAAAAAAAAAAAAGCATATTTCCGCTCAGTGTCAAACACGAGCGTTCAGTGACGACAGTGGTCTAGAGCGTCGGATAATGACGACATAAAATTCTAGAGGTAGGACTGGCTGAGTATAGGCGCACGTAGCCCCTTCTGATCTTTTCAAGCGCGTGATTCTTTGCTTGGAACTCCCGTAAATCAGTGGGGCGTTCACACTTTCATAACTGGATGTTAATTCCAAGAACAGAGCGATCTCACTGAGGATTTGGCGCATTCGTGACGCTGCCATAACTTTAGTTCACAGGAGGCAGACGACCCTGCAAGCGAGGGCTCGTGCCGTCTGGTGCTCCACGTGTAGAAATACTCAAGTTCCCTCGATGCATTGCGGCATCGCTGGCGTGTGGTCGAACTGCCTGGTGAGATCGGTCTGTTAGGAAGGTCGCGATTGGTTGTTGCACACCCTTGTCATTCCGGTTCTCTATTGGTTAAGACCAATAACATCATCAAAAATAGCAAATCTGCCAAAATCCTGAACTTCTTTTATCTATTATGTTCAAAATACATCAAATTACTTCTTTTGTTATTTTTACTGTGTTGGTAGAGTCCCACTCACTAGTTCGAGCGAACGCAATGAAAATTAAAAAGTGGTCAGAAACGCTTTGCAGGGCCCCTTTAAAGGGATGCTGAACCGAAATTTGAGTTTCGCAAAACAATGCCGCAGAAGCGTTGAACGGGACGCTATGAACTCTAAAACATCACTGATACATCGATATCCCAAACGGATGGCCGTATTTTTGGAAAGAAAGGGCGCGACCAAGCGAGGAGTGTGACGTCACGATTCTCTTCGAACAGTTGAAAATGAGGGGAAGCGGCCTCAATTCTCTCTTCCTCGCTTCGGTTCACCTACTCGTGGGGACGAAGCGAAGAGGAGAGGAAATGAGAATTGCGACGTCACACGTCTTGTCAGTCTCGTCAGCCGTGTTTTCAATAGCGCACCTCTTTTCCAAAAATACGGCCATCCGTCAGAGATATCGCTGTATCAGTGATGTTTTTTTGGGTTTTGCAGCGTCCCGCCTATCGCTCCAGCCTTGTTTTGTGAGCTCCAAATTTTGGTGCAGCATCCCTTTAAGCCCGTGCTCCTGTGCCTTTGACAGCAGTGCAGATAACTTGGTATATGAGACAGGCACGTAGCCAGGATTTAAATTTTTTTTTTTTTTGGGGGGGGGGGGGGGGGGGGGGCGTCTATGGCAAAATGCTGTATGCAGACTTGTACACGTTACTGAAAAATAGTAAGGAATTACATTTACAATTACTCGAGGCTAAATTGTAATTTATTACAATTACAATTACCCTCCCATGAAAGTAACTGACCGCTACCCCAAAAAGTAATCCGTTACTTTCGTGGCGTTACTTTTAACATTATTGTCCTCAAGTAAGAAACGGAAGAGGGTTATTGAATTTCTTATTCTTGCCACCTGTTCCATTTAATGACCTTGAGTATTTTGAGCAACAGCTGGCTCTCGAAAGTCTCGTCAGACATTTTGCTTTATTTCTTACTCAATATGTCGACTGCTACGCTGAACACCATTTGAGCTGAGGCACTGGATGGGAGTGCCATATTGTTCCTCACGAATGCTTCATGCTCTGCATTGAGCTTTTTCAGCGAAGCAAGGGAAGTACTATTTACCTCGAATGTAGAGCAAAGCTTCGTCGTTGCAGCCGTTCCTGCTATTCGAGAGATTTAGTAGATCATTCCGATACCTCCGATATTCGCAATAACGGTACCCGATAACGATATGACGCATACGCAAAGACGGCGGCGAAGTATCGGATATCGTTATCGGAGTCATCGGACCGATCTACTAAAATTCTCCATTGTCTAAATGGCGAAGTTGTAGAAGTCATCAATAGCAAAACATAGTTGTAACAGTAAGGTGATAATTAAATAATAAATAAGGTTTGGCTCGATATTCTTCTTCCTTTGGTTCTGAACAGTTCGAGCCTCACTTGAGACGTTGGTCAATAAAAAAAAAGTTTCCAGTATATAAATATAAGTAATGAAAGAAAAAGAAGGACACTCATAACAACAATTAATTAGAACGTCAGTTAAAACAAGGAAATGTAGACGCACGTTTGCGTGTGTACCTTTCTTGGTGCCGTTCAAAAACTCACGGAGCACGGGCCGACTGCAGTTTACTCCGGTGTTCTCCAGATAGACGTCCGCTGATGCCACGGGCAGCGAAGGGCAGAGAACCAAGTAAGCCGCGCTATGGCCCCACTCACGAATTTCACTCTCTCCTCAAGCCCAGAATATCAAGTCTACGTCAGCCACCATTATGTTTTATTTGTAAAAATATCTGCTTGAGTTAAGATGCGTCCTGCTGGGGCAAAACAGGAAGAAGAAGAAAGGAAGACTGTTACCATTTTCTAAGTGCTCGCAAAAAGCTGACTCACAAAAAGGGTAGGGTAGAGGGAGCGTTGTCTCGTGTTGTGACTTTATGAAAATGGTCGTAGTCACTATATCCGAGAAGGACATTGTTAATTCTTTTCGGCGCACTTACCGCCTCGAGCTTCTCGAAGAGGCGCACAATCACTTGGGTGCCCTCCTCTCCCCGTCTTCGACCACAAAGAAAAAAACAAAGGGACTAAAAAAGAAGCGGAAATACCTTGCCCTCCCCCCCCCCCCCCCTTTTTTTTTGTAGAATTGTTTATTTGGATTTTTTTACATTGATGTTAGGGTCTAAAAAAAAGATACTCAGGGGCTTGGTGTTGCAAAAAAAGGCTTTGCGGAACTGAAGAGTGCCAAGCCTCCCTTTGCGGTGGTCGATTCCCGTGACAGTGTCACTGCGCTCGATTTTACGAAAAAAAAAAAAAAAAAAAACTTTGTTTAGAATGAGGGGGGGGGGGTTGTTTTGACAAAAAAAAAATGTAACGGATTACAAGGAATCCGTTACGTCAAAAATGTAAGGGAATTACTTTAAAATTACTCTAGAAAATATGTAATTATTCCGTTACTAAATTACCGATAAATGTAAGGGATTACAAGTAATTCCGTTACTTGTAACGGATTACGTACAAGTCTGGCTGTATGGGAGGGAGGGGGACAGGAGGTCTCAACAAAATGGCAGATTTCGGGGGGGGGGGGGGGGGGGGGCCGGGCGCCATGGCCCCCCATCCTGGCTACATGCCTGATATGGGAGCATGGGGCTGTTGCCTAGCTGTAACCTTTACGTTAAACTGTTAATGAAACATTCATTCAAAATAAAATGAAGAGCCTCAATATTCACATGGCTGCCTAATGGAAGGGTTGATTTTTGCAGGAATGTTCAATTGAATAATTGTTATCGAGAAATCAAGTAATTTAATAAAATGTTTGGTTGCAGGAAGGTTTTGTAATTCCAACCCATTATTGTAACTAACGTGTACAATACTGTTAATGCCCAAATAAAAAAAATAAAAAACGTTCATCTGGACGAGGCAATTTGAATGCTATGCGCTTATAGTATGTAGCACGCACTGATGGCCATATCCCAACATGCCGTAAACATGCGTAAGGCATTATATAGAGCAAATAATAATCTATAAATATGTTATAAGTCGGAATCACAAAAAAAACGTACCCTAGTAAAAAAAATATTATGCATGATTTGTTGAAGAAACATATCAGACCTTCTATCAATTATATAAGGCAGATATGAGTTTTTATGAGATCATATATGTTTTCAAATGTTTATCGGACACATTCATGTACTTATTTTCACTGCAGTAAGTAACATTAAAGATTGAATTGTTGCTATATACCAGGGGTGGCCAGGCTGACCCGGCCTAAGAGCCGCAAACAAAACCACAAAACTTCCAAGAGCCGCAGGGGGGGGGGGGGGGGGGGGGGGGGGACTTACGTTCAGAACGATAAACGAAACTCGAACTACTTTCAAACTATCTGAGTCAAAAGCAGTCCAACTGTACGTAAGGTAGCAATAGCACAAGATTACCAAACCTCAATCGGTCTTTCGATTTAAAACGCGTTCCGTTTCTCTTTTTGGGGAAGTGTTCGTGTGGCCGCGAGCGAGGCGGGGGGGGGGGGGGGGGGGGGGGGGAGGCGAGGGAGCTGCGAGCCGCACTTTAACACACGAAGAGCCGCATGCGGCTCGCGAGCCGCAGCTTGGCCACCCCTGCTATATACGACTGTAAACGAGAAAAAAAAATACCGCAATACAGAAATAGTAGAGAGAGAGAGAGAGACAACGATCATCCCTTCGAAACCAAGGCTGCAAATGCGTGCGAAACGTGCCCGCTCAAGATTGCAGCTAGGTTTCATAGTCTCTGCAATTCTTCGTTTACTTCCACCGTCAATACCAGAAGAATAGAAATAATAACAATAAAAAGAAACCGTGTGGTTTATGGTAGATGTCATTGTCACCCCACTGGCGTGACCAGATGAAATCTCTTGCGTGGTGCCTGCGAAACGAAGGATGGGCTTCTTCCTCGTCACCGCTGCTCTGGGGTGAGGTCAACGTCTCCCTTCTTGTGGAGACGAAGCGAAGGTCCGCTTTACGTCACGAAGCGACAGGGGAGGACGGCAATGTAGGCTTGCCTGAGTTGACACGAGTAGTCTCAAGTTACCTGGAAGACGCGGATGACATAAAGAAAACAAAACACCGAACGACGTAGGGGCGCAAGTAAGCGAGCTTGCGACTGTCATAAGTGCATCGATCACCTATTATGGGGAGTCGAGAGCTTGTTTACGAACAAATATGAGCAAATATCCTGGCTACCCCTCTGGTCAAAGAAGTGAGAGTGGTATACGACTGAGCGGGAGTAAGAAAACCGTTGTCATACAAGTTGACCTGAAAAAGTTAGGCACATATCCCTTCATAAGGCTTAATTCCAATCCAGAATCAAGATGAACGCGAAAGCCACTACTAACAATGAAAAGTTAATTAAGAACATCTTGGAAATAAGAACATCTTGAAATAGTATGCTGCTTGGTTGGCACGTTTGTGCGTGTCTATATATTTTTATCTGATTAAGATGCTTCTTGTTTTCTTCCCTCCAATTTTGTGTAATATACAACAGTTGTTAGTTCAGCGCCGTCCTGTCATGTTTGTTCCTTTACTCTTGTCCAAGTTTCTTTGCCGCTGTTTATTTCCAAGATGTACACCTCGAACCAACTAGCCCAACACGTCACATTGTTTTAATTAAGAACGGTTTTACCATATTTAAAATAATATATATATATATATTATTCTGTTTTCTGTGGCTACTTTGATTGTCCTTGAGACCCCCGATTAAGAAAGAGGAAAAAGTAAAGCTCAAAGGGGCTTCGAGCATGTCCGCGTCAACTCTGCAGGCAGCGCGTGGGCGGCCCCTCTGGAGGCGCTACCTGGGCGCTTAATCCCCGGCCGCTGCGCAATCGACTGGCGCGACCCCCGAGTTCCGGAGTGCCGGGGCCCGCAGCTGCCATCGCGGCGCGAGAGCGGCGGCGGGGCGGCTCCGTCAGCCACGACGGCGCTTGATGGACTGGAATGGGTTTCCGGGGGTGACAAATGCCGAGCCCCGGGCCCTGTGGACGGAGTAAAATAAAAGGGGAAGCCGGCGGCGACGGCGGCAGGAGCAGCAGTCGTGGCCGCCCAAGCGCCGGGCGCGTTGAGCTATGGGCCTCATTACAGCCGTGTCCGAGCGAGCCATACATTACGGGGCCCTACTATCGGAGCGCGCGCAGACGTTCTATCAACGACACTGGTTAAGTAATGACATTTCATCCGGTGACCCGTTAGGAGCGGGGGACAGTTATGGATCCCGTGGGGACGAGCCGACGCTGCGCCGGCCCCGCTGTCTTGCTTCACGGTCCGGGGAACGCGGGCTCGCCGCGCTGATGGCCCGGACCCCGGCCCGCCGATAAGGCCGCCGGGCTCACCCCGATCGTCGCACCTGGGGCCCGGGTCGCCGGCTCCTGGTCCGGATACGACGGGCGGAGGGGGCCCCGGGCGCCGCTGGAGTTGTCAAGCTCTCGGGAGCGCCACTGGCCGGTTGCACGGGCTCACAGGATGGGACGGGGGCGGAGCCGGTGGAGACTCGGTGGCCGACTGGGAAAGCGCCGTTGCAAGGGCACCAGGTGTCCCAAAAGACGACGCTGAAGTTGGTTTCCTCCGCTCCTCCGTTGAAGGTCGCCGTCGGTGCAAAAGTCTTGCAATTGAGTTGTAACTATCTTGACGTAGATTCTCTAATGGGTATAACTTTTTTTTGTTTGCTGTTGTTGCTTGGGACTAATTCAGCGCACATGCTTTTTTTTTTTCTTCGGTTACTGTACCAACTCAATTTCGAAAGGAAACACAAACTATTTTTTTAAACAAAACAAAACAAAAATTAATCTCTTTTTTTTTTTTTTTTTTTTTTTTATACAGGTGCGAGGTTTTTACGTTTATCAATATTTTCCCAGAAGACACCAGAAGAGTTTGGAATAAAGCAACAGAGCGGAAGACTCAGGGGGTCACGTTTATGTGTTACATTTTTCAGATGAAATGTTTTATTGCCTTTCCCAGTCACTAGAATTGAATCTTGCTTTGTTGTTTAGGATGAAAAAGCTTAGATATCAAAACAGATTAATGACAATGGAGAAGTCAGACCACGATGCTCACCAATATAGGTGTTAAGATTTCTGAATTATTACTCTCTCTCTCTCTCTCTCTTTTTTTGTATCTGGTTATTTCGGAATCTCTTCACTTGGACGCAGGAAATATAGTAAAAGTATGTTCGAGAACGTTCAATCCTGTTACCCTAACGCGTTCTTATGGGGATGACTTTTTATTTTCTTACTTTATCACCGCTTCCTACATGAGATTCACAGAATCTATAGCATCAAATATCTCTCGGAATTCAAGGAAATAAAAATGGCTCGGGAAATTTAACGGCCGCTGAAAAACCTGATTGGAAACCCCAGACCAAATCAGTTCATCAGATCGGATAGTCTGGCCGCGGAACCGCGCCAAACTGGGCCGTGTCAAACCCGACTGCGTGCAGCGGTACCTCCGCAGCGCGGTAAACAAGCCCCCACTCCTCCAAGTGCCTGTCCTGCCCTTCACTCGGGGGAGTCCCGAAGGCGCCCTGCCCTCGAGCAGCTGATGCATGTCGGTGCGGGAAGAGCGCGGCTCTGGGAGACGCGCGCACGCGGTGCCGGGGCTCCAGCGGGCCGTTATCAAGACGTACGGGGGAAACCAGCGGTCCGCGAAAAGAGGCTGTCGTTAGGACGACCCTTTTTGGAGCGGACGCGAGAGGCGAGGGGGGGCTACTCTGGCGATTGACGAATGCTGATTGGCAAGCGGAGAACGAGGGCGCCGGGTTGACGTGAATCGCGAACGGCTCGAATAGAGGCGCCCGGGAAAAATGAGCGGAAAGCGCCGCAGAGAGACGAAATGACTGGGAAGCCAACCGAAGGGAGGAGTGGCCGCCTCGGAGACGGCTCGGACCCCAACACTGGGCTCCACGGCACCGCTCCAGGGAAGAGGAGGAGGGACTAAGAACTGGAGGAGGGAAGGAGGGATAAAGTGAGCCTCCTTTTATTTTATTTTTTTTTTTTTAGTGAGGGGGCGGAGGGGATGGTGAGAGAGGGGGGGTTCGGCGTGTAGTACCTACCGCCTGATTTATGGGAGGCGATTTAACTCTTTCATGAGCTCGCTTCCCCGAGATATACGCCCGTCTCTAATCAAATACTTCGGGATGAAGCAATTTCGCCCGGCTTGAGTAATAGACACGGACTCGAAGCCTGATCGCTGCGATACTCCGTGCCCCCTCTGCGTTTTCTGGGGGCCCTCCGGTTCCCTCCTGCCCGTCGCCTCGATGTGCGTCCTTTCCATCTTGCTTTGCTTCGGCTAACTCCTTTTGCTTGCCTGTTTTCGCTGTTTTTCGTTTCTTTCGCTGCCCTCGCTATTCCGGTGGTTGCTCGCTTTGTTATTTCACCTCTCGCGCTTAGGGCGAGTTGAGGGGGTATTGTACGTTTCGGCCTGCTTTGTTTTGATGGCCGGGGGAGAGAGAGAGGTCGCTCATATGACTGCTTTAGCTTTTGTTTGGCTGGCTCGAGATCGCGAGTGACTGCTTGTTTGAGCGTGTATACTTGACTGGGAGCTCACCCCCCCTGTTTTGTGTGTGAACGCTTGTAGCCGGTCGATTGAGCGAGAGAGCAAAGGTGTTTTATGCTCGCGGGTCTATTGGCCCTTTCCGCGGAGGGTAATCCGGGTCGCCTTTTGGGACTGTGATTTCTCGACTTCTGGCTCCTTTCGGCGGCGCGCATCATCCGGAATGACTAGCGGGCGCACTCGGGACGTTTCCGGCTTTTAACCGAAATCGGCGAGCAATGCATGGAAATCGCCGCCTTGAATATATAACTATGTACAGGGTGTTTCGCAAAATGCAGTCCAAAATGCCCCTACAAAAAAATTTAAAAAAAAAAGAACGAAACCGAGTGCATTGCACGAAAAATAAAAGATGGATGATGTATTGGTCGCAGCCAAATTGTCCATTTGGGTAGCATAGCCTTTGGGATCGTTAGCTGCTTAAGGGTTTCGGTATAATGAGCTTTTTAACTAGTAAAAATAAAGGTATTGATTTTATTAGATATTTGATGGGGATAAGAAAATCCACTAAATGTCCTAGTTTTATAAATATTTGCGGCACAAAGAGCACTTTACCGTGTCCCGTAAACAAACACATTTTGGAAGCACCACCCAGGCTGCACCCTTTAAACACCGACTAAAAACACACAAAAAACAGAAATTTGGGGCAACTTTATGCGATCACTATAGACATCGAACCACAACTGCGCGTTATTTTTTTTTTTTTTTTTTATATGTAGGCTTGACTTACTGCACAAGCTTTGAATGCTTCTAAAAGTGACATAGTAGTGATTCTTGACGTTGCCCAGCAAGTTTACAATCGCAACCATACCTTTATCTTATTTAACTAGAGAGGTCATTACTTAGAAATAATACAGGGGGACACTAAAGACTGCTTACTTGAAGGAATGCGAAAGCATTCCTATACGCAGCGCATTCTTACGATGCATCTGCGTTGCTGCGCTTTTCTTTGTGTTTGATTTCCGAGGCGTGTCCGCTTTGACCTTGAGCGCCCCGCCGACTTCCGGGACGAAACATCTGATATGACGCGTCGCAGTTATTTTAACTTTTTTTTTTTTTTTTTTTTTCGATGCCTGTTTTTCGCGCTCAGAGCCAACGCCGGATGCGGTCCATGGGACAGTAAATGCTTTCGCATTAATAAATCTCTTAATAGTACCAACCTCATAAAATCGGTCACTGGAAGTGACAAATACGGCTTTGTTAAGCTTTTGGTGGTGTGTTGTTCTTCGGAACACTGCATTTCCAAACTGCTTGGTGGCGGTAGTAGCAGTAGTGTGCCATCAAGAGTAGGTACCTAATTGGCCTACAGGCTAGATGTCGGTCAAAGCTAGAGTCCTTTCTAATAAACCATTTACTCCGCTGTCCTGGGAAGTTTCGTGAGTTTTCAGTTCATGTCTTACATCTGAAAGCAGGTTTTTATTGTATATGCCACGCATCTCCATCCACTGAATTCTCCCCCAGAGAAAGCGGGTCACTTCCCTTTTGACGTTTCCATGGATCAACCTTTTCTTTTCTGTCTTTCAGGATATTCGCTTTGACTAAGCAGTACGTACTAAATTATTAAAGCTAGCTCTCCGACCTGGCGTGAGAAACCCAGCATTTCTCACTCGCATAGTCATTTAACGCATCAAAAGCGGCATGGTGCGATTGGCAAAATCAGAAGTCGTTGATTTGTAACGCTGTCCAATCTCCGCGCCAAAACGCAAAATATATTCGTTTCTTAACGGTATAACATAGGCCACAGCCAAAAACAAATAATAAGGCAAGGCGTTAGACATAGGTGACCGTGTTTAAAAAGTTCGCGATCCTGACTGATTTTGTAAATTTTCGAGCTTGCCCGTCTAATCATAAAATGAATACTGGTATCTCGAGTTTTTTTTATATGCCCGGGTACTTTAAGATTTAATATATTTGTACAATTTTTAAACCTGTTGTTTTGTGGCAATTTATTGCATCTTATTTTCGACGATTTATCTTAATATTTGCGACCTGGTCGACTATATATGATGTGAAAGAACTCAGTGTCCAATTTTATAAATAGTATATATATATATATATATATATATATATATATATATATATATATATATATATATATATATATATGGGTGGTTTCATCTCAAATCGTGCAGGCAAAAAGGGTCGAATTTTTAATTTCGATGAAAAAAATATATGTTATGGCGCCGTTTCTAAAACCGCAGTCGACGCAAACCGCAAGTTCGTCGGATTTTTTGTTCTCGACTTATGCATTTTTAAAGAGGCCGCGGCGAAAAGCAGTGTTTTTCACACCCGTCGTGGGTCGGATGTTTCGCTTGATCTCCCGCCATGAATTTTCAGTCCACATTATATTATCTTTTTTGAAGCACTCTGTGGACACATTTAAAAGGCTCCAATACCATGAAATAATTTTAGGCCTTTTGCTTTTTTTCTGTAAAAATGTCAAAAACGCCTCCTCGGTCAATTGTTGACGAACTTTGACAATTAATTACTGGCGATCTACTTGGGTTACACTGATATTTTTTATGTCCACAGATAGCCCAAAACACGCTCTTTATATTTATTATAAAATTCCTTGGCTGTTTAAATTATCCTTTGCGGTACGTTTACGTTAATATTATGCAAAAACCAAAAAGTACCATTTTTGAAATCGATTTTCTCAAAAAACCCATTTTTTATTTTTTTCATTTTTTGTTCAAATGTAGATATGACAGTTGTCTACACGAAAATGAAGCCTAGAAAGTGTATATTTTGTTTGCATGTTTTATATTTAGGCCTCAATATCGGAAAAAGACGTCTTTGTTTTGCAAGACCTAAGTCAGACATAGCGACCCATGCGACTCTATGAATTGTGAAAAAGTTTTCTTGATTTTTCTTCTGCATTTTGTAATCAATTATAAACGGATTTTGTGGTATTGAATATTTATGTATGTTTTGATAAGAGCGGAAACCATGAGATACATATCTAACCAAATCAGCAGGCCTAGTACACTTTCAATAACCAAAAGGCACAGACGTTGTATTGTTTCGATTTATAAACCTTTCAAAGTAAACTAGCACGACTAGATATTAGCTGTCATATTACTAAGACAAAGAAAGTCACCACATCGTCGATATATTATATACAATTCTTTACGAAACCAAACACTGGGGCTTGTTCACCGCACATCGCACAGGTCACCAGGGAATGTCCTTTCACTTCCGTAATACACAAAAGTGGTGACACAGAAACGGTCCGAAACACACGGAGAGTGTGTCATGGAGAGGGGTAGGAAATAAAATTAAATAAATAGGAATTAAATTGCCCAACTCCGATCTTAACGAAAATTGCGTTAAAAAAAAAGAAAATAAAGTATTTAGGTTCGAGCGGTGGCAAGGCGATAGGTCCACGCCTGGTGGAGAGTCAGACAAAGAAGTCGACGGCACGTAAAGGTAAAACAAAAAAATCAATAATTTAATAAAGACGGGAAAACTCAGCCGCACATGGCAAGAACAAAAACCAACTCCCGCAGGCATTCCCTAAACGGGACGCAACCAAATGCGTGCGAACACGCTCTCTACATCACCGCCAGGCCGCTACGCCATGGCGAAATAAACCCTACAACTGAACAGTGCTAACAAACAGTTAGTAAGAAAACATAAAAAAAAAACGTTCAGAAAAAACCGCACCCGAGAGACAAAGTTCAGCGGGGCGAAGAAACACACACGAGTCGGCCCCACGACATTGAAGTCTGGCAGGATGACGGCGTCCAGATGATGCTCGAATCTGTTCCTCTCTCTATTACGCACATCCACGACGGCTGTGCGGAACAGTGGCTGAATGAGAGGAAGTGAAGAATAGATTCGAGCAGGCGATGCGCGAGAAGGTAACCGAGACTATGCTTCAAGCTTCATATCGGGAGAGGAGCTTTCGAGGTAGTTTCTGCAGTTACTCAAACTTTCTCTTTCTTCTTCCCTTTTTCAAAAGAACACGTCAGCCGGCGCTAACGTTTCATCTCGGGAAAAGCCCACTCTTCAAAAACGGTTATAGTTGACAAGGAGGCTGACTTCGACCCAACTAGTCTCCGGGCAGATTACAAACACAAGTATATTTACCAACACGCTCGTTTTAATGTCAGTCTCCGGGCTTTGCTGTTTCCAAAAGAGATAACCCTTTATAAGGACAGAACGAGCGGGTTGGTGGGGATAATTAAACTTAAACACTCCCTTCTCGTTTTCTTCCTCAAGTTTAATAGATAACCCTTCGGTGCTATCGGATCTCCCCGGAGAGAGAGAGAGAGCACGGCCGTTTCAAGGTAAGGATATGGCGCTCAAAGCTAGGGCAAACAGGCGGTATTGTTTCACGCATGCACGGATGGCTGGTATCAAATTTCCCCGCATCCCTAACGAAACCGGCCCATCTTCGTGTGTGCGTCTGCGGGATTTCTGTCCCGCGCCGCCGGTTTTAGCGCGCACGCGGCGTTGTTTTGGCTGGCAGAACAGTTGTTGACCGTCGACATTGTAAGGCCGTGGTGTCCTCATCCTTTCAGGCAACGATTCCTTTGCTTTCCCTTGTGCAATACTCTGACAGACTCCTCCTGGGTGGCTGTCACTGTTCGCCGCGTTAACGACACAATCGTACAATTTCACTCCTCGGGACACAGGGTGCGCTGCTCGCTTTACTGTCACGGGCCGTCCCATCTCACACAACGAGCGCGAAAGGTCGTGGTCATCTGCTGGCTCTGAAAGGGCGGGACGTTCATGCAGGCCAATGAGGGCCCCGAATCAATAAGACGTCTGCCGACTCCTACACGTTAAAAATTTGCGACACCTGCTGGTCTGTTAAGAAGTGTTGCTTTCTCTTTTTGGAACTCCTCCGATGTAGCTTGCCGCCTATAATAAAATTTAAATAATCAATAAATATATCAGGGTGGAAATACTGTATTTCATTTTTATGTGGGAACGTTGAAAAAAAGAAAAAAACTCTTTCCAAGCTTGTGAAGACGCGCAATTCGCAAGTCCATTTCGAGCCGTAAAAACACGTTTTTGTACGATATTGATGCTTAAATGTAGAACATACAAACAAAATATACACTTTCTAGGCTTGATTTTCGTGTAGACAACTATCATATCTACATTTGAACAAAAAATAAAAAAAATAAAAAATGGGTTTTTTGAGAAAATCAATTTCAAAAATGGTACTTTTTGGTTTTTGCATAATATTAACGTAAACATACCTCAAAGGATATTTTATACACCCAAAACATTTTATAATAAATATAAAGAGCGTGTTTTGGGCTCTCCGTGGACATAAAACATATCGGTGTAACCCAAGTAGATTGCCAGTAATTAATTGTCAAAGTTCGTCAACAATTGACCGAGGAGGCGTTTTTGACATTTTTACAGAAAAAAAGCAAAAGGCCTAAAATTATTTCATGGTATTGGAGCCTTTTAAATGTGTCCACAGAGTGCTTCAAAAAAGATAATATAATGTGGACTGAAAATCCATGGCGGGAGATCAAGCGAAACATCCGACCCACGACGGGTGTGAAAAACACTGCTTTTCGCCGCGGCCTCTTTAAAAATTTATAAGTCGAGAACTAAAAATCCGACGAACTTGCGGTTTGCGTCGACTGCGGTTTTAGAAACGGCGCCATAACATATATTTTTTTCATCGAAATTAAAATTTCGACCCTTTTTGCCTGCACGATTTGAGATGAAACCACCCATATATATAAAGGCTATGCAACAGGATACATGAACTATCAGATTGACGAAGATATGTTGACTTGGATTGAATGAGGCTTGCATAAAAATGAAAGGAGGGGATCGTGATCACTGAGTTAAACGTATTTCTCAGCACTTGGCCGTGCTCCTCCTCCAACGTGTCCCACAATCTGGCTTATTGTTTTCGTTACTTGCTTTGCTTCGTTCCCCTCCTACCTTCATTCAAGAAAAAGAGTGTCGTCCATTTATTTCTCATACGGAGCATCAAAAGAGCGTATGCAGGGCGATTTGCAGAAGGAGCACAATAAATGGCGAGCCCTCCAACGCCCCCTGGCAGTTCACCTCCCCCAAATTAAACGGATAGACTTAAAAGCGTGATTTGTGCTAGCGCATCGAGTAAGTAAAATACAATTCGGAGCATCCTAGCGCATACGCCATATTCCACACCATGTAGGTAATGCACAGCCTGTTCACCTCTCGTTGCTTGCCGCAAGAAAATTACTTCGCTTTGTCAGACTTCATACAAGTGTTGCTTCGCCATTCGCTTGCGTCCAATCAGAGCGTTACTTTCGTGCGGCGTCTTGCAACGTGCGCCGACGTGTAGTAGAGGTCGAAAAGGATTTAGCGAATCTTGCGTTCTGGAAGATGTTGACACATTCGCGCAGCGATTCATTTTTGACCCCCCCCCCCCCCCCCCCCCCAGTGTGGTATGGAAACCTGCCATGAACTCGATTCCTTCTGGCTGCTGCCGTCCTTTCCGGAGCAGAATAGCTGCAGGAATGTCTTCAATAGAGTGTACTACGGGTTGTTTGTTAAGCTGTACAGACTGTCTTTTTTCTTTTTTAAGCCATAGAAAGTACATTAATGATGTCTATTCGGGTGAGTTTTGTGGCCAGGGGGAGATAACATGAGAGGCTAATCATCGCAATAGCTCTAATAATTAACCAAGATCTGTTCATTAAGTTCTTAACGAGTGAAGATAACATATGATTCCAATTTCAAACTTGCTGGGCGTCATAAAAAAATATAACAACAATTGAGTAATTGTACAAAGTCTTGGAGGGCGTGGGAAGCGCGGTGGTGCTCTCAAAATTCCCTGATTTAGTGGTGTTTCATGAAGCTGAGCAAGTTCCCAATTGGATCCATATATTTATTTTCACTCATTAAAAAGTTAAATGACAAATCTTGGTTAATTACCCGACCTATCGTGACGATTTTTTCCTTATATTTCTCGAGTATGTCTGTCATAAAAGCTCAACATACCATTCGCGATCTTTCTCTTCGTCATATATATTTCCCGCCTTTCTCTACTGCACACAATTTATTCGGCACCCAACCCTTCATCACTCTCTTCTTCACCTGCCTGATTACGTTTCTCCAAGGTTTGAGGATTCTGCAAAGTAGCCCGGTTCGAATGTGGCTCAACGGCCTACGTCTGTTCTGCCCTTTTCAATTCCGTTGTGAATTGGAACGACCTTCCGGAGAATACTGTCACCAGAAGCGACGGCACCTTGTTTTGGAGCGTTATTACTAATCGCCCTACTAACGCCCTCTGTAAGGCCTCTGGTCCAAAGGGTACTTGAAATAAATGAATAAATATCATGGCCACTTGTCCGTATAACTCACCTGCACAGACTTCATTTGAGTTTTCACGGCTTTTGAACAACAAATCTGCGATTCATATTAGAAATTACCCTAGTATAGGCACAAAGCAATTGGAGAATAGGCGAGCCCATACGCAACTCACGCAGAGTGCGAAGTAACGTGCTTGCTAGCTAAATCACTGATTTATTACCGTCTTTGAGCCGTAACTTGTTGAAATGCCAGTCTAATGCTTGCATGCAGTCGACGCAAAGCAAAGAAACGTATAGTCCGGTAAATGTTCTACCAATGACTCCGTGTTGTTGGATCTCGACGAATATCGGCGCAGACAAATGGCGTTGCGTATCGGTACTGAATTAATACAAAGTGGAACAGCAAGGTCCCCCTCTTTCTCAAAATGCCGGCAGCTAACGACCTACGAGGGGTGCATCCATTTTCTCACACTACCTCTACCATTTTTTTTTTAGCTATTTGCGGTTTAAAGGAAAGCACCGAAGCCGAGTTTTGAAGATTTTGCAGGACGCGAGGGCGGCTTATCTCGCCTGAGCGACGTAATGTTGGCTGTCTGGGTCCACGTTGCCTGTTTACGTTGAGGCCGCGTCCATTTAGACTGCCTTTAAGCCAACCTTAACAATGTCACCTGCGAGGAACGTCCCACCGGTGATGGCACCGCGACTCCAGATGGTTCTGGCTGGGGCCCAGTTGACGTCCAATCACGGCGGATTAGCGGACCGTACGAGCCTTGTGCCCCTGCGGCAGCAGCAGGGACTTCGGACGCAGGGAACCCGAGAACCGTCACGTCTCGTGTCTCGAGACAGGGTGCCAGTCTTCGACGAACGGTCGAGGATTCCCGGGGAGCGAGTTTTAAGTCGCAGCGCTCGTCCGCCGCTTGCAGCCGCCCCCGGCTGCCTTGGAGGTGTGGATTAGGTCGAATATTGCTGAGTGTGCTCCATTCATTTGCGCTTGACGTGGGCAAAAGACGAAATTTCTTTCGAAAGGTGCGAAAAGCTGAGAGACAGCCGTACTGTTTTGTTTCCCGTTTGGCACGTCGTGTAGCGACTTGCTGCCCCGCAGTAAAGATTCAGATCGCTCCCGGTTAGCCCTTTCTTTTTCTTCTGAACAACAACAAAGCGAGCGAACACATATACGTACTGTTCTTGAGATGTTAAAACAAACAAAAAATGATGTCCGTTTATTTTATGTCAAAGTGATTTAATGATGGAAAATAGTTGTCACGATTGGCTAAGCCTCAGCATTCTATAGCAACATTTAAACAAAATGAAAGCATGGTACCTTTAAAACAAAAATAAGTCGAATATAGTCAGCCTTGATAATGGGCAATATTGTCTCGTGCTGAATATTGAGTAAATAAAAGCAATAAAAAAAACGAGAAAGCCAACAAAAATAGAAATGGATTGGTAGCAAAAAGTGAGGAACAAGAACGAGATAGGATATATGCGTACACTATAGGCAATCACTGGTCACTTGCGTGGGCTGTCCCTACACAATTTTTCTTCTTAATGTTTGTTTTACAGTTTACCATGTAGTCCCGTGATTCATATGAAATTCAGAAGTACCCTTTCAAGTGACTATCTCAGGGAGCGTGTACCAGGACGCAATATGATATCTCCAGCATTTTATGCGCCGAAGTGGGGTTTGCCGAGCTCTACGACCATGCCTTTCTCGTTCACTGAAGGAACCTTTCGAAAATGTCTAGAGGGCGCTCAAGATGTTCTCTACTACAGGAGTTGCCAGTCATCTCTTTCTTGTTCCAGTAGCTTATTGATTTGCTCACTGCGTGTGAGCGGACTGAAAAAAGAGTGCGTGTGCGTGAGAGAGTTTAAAACTTTATACAAAAAAAAACGTTTTTTTTTTTTAGGTTCTTGTTATCATAAAACACGTTAACTAAAAGTTGTGGATTTGTTTTTTAGTATTTTTTTTAATGTGACGCGAACGTGCCAAACGGTTTGTGACCGGCACCTCTGCTTGTACCTGCTCGGTTGAGTCGCTTCTGTTCGGCAAGTTAAGTGTGTCAACGCAATGAATGATCACTCACAAGCGACGAGGTTCTAGCTAAAGAAAATGGGCCGCTAAATTAGTCCTTACGAAAGTATCCATTTATGTAGCGATAACCTTTTCCCGAAACAAACTAGCGTGTTTCACAAAGTAATAATTCCGTCTAGTACTTACTGATGACACATTCTATTTCTAGTGTAATTTAGCTTCTTTCCTAATTTCCCTCCAACTTGGCCAACGCCGGGCAAAAAAAAAAAAAAAAAAATCGAATAAAACAGAGGAGAGTAAGGAAGTAGTGGCAGTTTTCCAGAAGGTCCGGCCGAGGGTGTCAGCGCATGCGTGCGTGGAGCTGACAACCGTCCTCCCCTAAGTGCTGCACCACCGACGCTATCGCTTTGTGTTTTCGATGGCTTTGATTGGGTTGAATGCAGCAGCGTACCAGTCGAGGCCTGAACTCGGAGAGCGCTGGGGGGGAAATCGGGAATTGGTCCTGTCTCCGGCACCTGAAGAGGATATCTGGAGGGTGTGAGTCTCTGCTATATATACATTCCGGCCGTTTTGCTTGCTCGAAACGTAGCATCACCCCGACGGGGCTCAGCCGACGCGTCAAAGCCAGCTGAAGACCCACCGGGAAGGAAACGAAAGAAAGTGCAAGTTCGTAACAAGAAAAAAAAAAAAAGTATGAAGGAAGGCAGACCGCTATTGCTCTGCAGTGGGGTAGGCGAAATCGTTCTCTGCTGTAGACATAAGACGGTATCCCCCTTCCATTTGAGGTGGAGTGACGGAACGTATTATATTGCGTAATGAACAGACCCTAGAGTCGGCGGGGATAAAATGCATAACTCGTACATCCAAAGTCTCCATCCTGTTGAGACTGTGTGTGTCTGTGTTGTCCATTGCATATTCCTGATTTTTAGAGCGCAGCTCTTAGGGGCCCGTTTCCAGCCTGAGCGGCGTCGCCGTTGGCGTCGCCGTCGGCGTCGCCGTCGCCGTCGCCGTCGGCGTCGGCGTCGGCGTAACCGCGCCCCTCCCTCTCCTCCTCCTCCCCTTCCTCCTCCCCTCCTCCTCCTCCCCCTCCTCCCCCTCCTTCTCCTCCTCCCCTCATTGTGTAGTATGGTCCGGGCGGGTCACGTGACCTCGGGGGGAGGGGGTCACGTGACCCGTTTCCAGCCTGTGCGGCGTCGGCGTCGGCGTCGCCCCTCCCCCTCCTCCTCCTCCTCCCCCCTCCTCCCCCGCCAAGGTCACGTGACCCCGGGGGGTGACTCCCCTCCCCCCGCCGAAGTCACGTGACGGCCCGCCCAAGGTCATGTGATCCCGTCCCCTCGAGGTCATGTGACCCCCCGGACCTCTGCCCTCCTCCTCCTCCCCCTCCTCCCCTCATCGTCTAGTATGGTTCGGGGGGGGGATTGAGCGGCAAGGAGGAAAGCAGTACGAAGGTGGAGGAGGGGGGGGAGGAGAGACGAGCAGGCGGAGGCGAGGGGAGGGGAGGAGCTTGAAGGACGAGGAGGTGGTAAAGGAGAGGGAGGGGGAGCAGGAGGGTTGGAGGACTAGCAGGCATGATCACGAGGGAGGAGGAGGAATATACCCTTCACTCCTCCTCCTCAAGAGCTGCGCTCCAATTCGGCGTTACAGGAAGTTGTAAACGGCTTTCACTTTTTTTATTTGGTTTTTATTTTTCATTACGTCTGAACTACGCTAGCTCGTTTGTCCCCATAGATTTTGTGTATATTGCAAATTCTATATAAATCTCGCTCCACAGTGGAAACGAACATGCCATTCCGATAAACAGGCTTAAATTTAAGAAACATTTATACGTAGGGTTCAAGGTCTAGCTCCAGCCATTGATTTAAAGGGGTCATGAAACGCTTTTCCAACTTTTTCCTGTTTAGCTTTCCTCCTCAACTCATAAATCGCGCATTCCACCAAACAGTTAAAGAAGACGAAAAGGGGGTGTCCCCTCTTGCTCGCACTCGCGTTTATGTAATCCCGGACACATCTATTCTCCCCCTAGAAGATTAGCCCGTCGCTCAAAATTCAGACAAAAATTGCTTTCCCCACCCCGTTCATTCCGAAGCTGACAGTGCTGTTGAAGCTACGTGCTCTTTGGGCCAGCCACACTTGCCACGTGAGCGCAGACTTGTACCGTACGCATTACAAGTAATCAAATTACTTGTAATCGATTACTTTTTGGAGTAATTTTGTAATCAGTTGATTACTTTTATTAGGCAGTAATCAGAAGAGTAATCTGATTACTTTTTGAAGTAATAAAATTACTTGTAACCGTTACAATTTGTCCACCGGACACCCCCCCCCCCCCCCCCCCGGCACGCGCCTTTTTTTCTATAAAATGACAAAAATAAAATTTGCTTTTTTTTTTCGAACGGAAAAAAGAAAGATTTTTGCGGAGCTGTAGAACACCAGATCAATCTCTTTCTATGTACAGTTTCTGTGGAATGTCCGTTATTTTTTTTTAATTTTTGATCTAAAAGTGGGAAGCCCCAGGAAAGCCACAGTACGTGACAAAGGCCATTCAGGGCGAAGTTTGAGGAAGCAGAATGTAGCTTTGTGAGTCCTTCGTTCAAACTATCCCCCTCACGCACACACACACAGAAATAAAAAAATTAAAAAAATCCTGCTTAGGGTGCCTACTCGCAGCCCGTAGGAGAACCAGAACCGAAGAATGCCTAAAGTGGATGCAAAATATAACAAAGGCAGTTGAAATATTTCCTCATTTCCCCTACTTTGTGACAAGCAATGTTTCGAGTTGAGAAGTGGTCAGGGCGATCTCTTCCGCTAATGGATACTACACATGATCCGTTTCAAATCCTGGAGTTGCTGCTCTTTTGTATAACATGCGAGCTCATCCACATGTGAATAATAAAATGAGCGACGCAAACTTTGAGCGACAACCCTTGCTCAAGCTTAACAAGATCTAGAACCCCCTCCGCTTCCCTTCCTCCCCCCCCCCCCCCCCCACACACACACACACACACTGGCGAACGCCCAAATCATTAAACGTCTTCAAACGAATTCTATGCTTGTGTCCGCATTGTGAAGGTGCAACGACCACGAAGAGGGAGCCAGTTTCTCTTCTTCAATACTTGTGCAAATGTGAAATATAGGTTGGAAGTAGTTCATTGTTATGAGCGCTAAAGATGTGTCTTCACACAATAAAGTAATCGGAAAAGTAACGATTACTTTTTGAAGTAATGTCCAATTACTTTTGCCGTCGAGTAATCAAGTAATCTAATCGAATACTTTTTAGCCAAGAGTAATAGTAATTGTAATCGATTACTTTTTTTTAGTAACGTGTACAAGACTGCGTGAGCGTGGCAAATGTGGCTGCAGAGAATGAAGTCAGGTGATGAAAGGGAGGCGGCTGATTGGTCCGGCAAGCGCGTAGCTTCCACCACAATGTCAGCTTAGGGGTGAAGGGAATAAGTGAGGTCCGGTTGCGTGTGACATCAGTTTGGACCCGATGACACGCTTTAGGGACCGCGGATGTATCACAGTGAAAAGGCAGAGAGGTTGCGAAGGGGAGGAGGTACGAAATAGTCCGCTCTGTTTTCAAATTTTCGCACTGAAAGTCAGGCTTTTGACTTTCGACCTTTTTTCTTTTGGTCCACTGAACGATCTGCTATTAGTAAAATCCCAATCTAAAATGATTTATCCAAACCCAAAAATCGTTTCATGGGCCCTTTAAGAGACGTTGCCACCGGTGAAAAAAAAGTTTTTTTTTTTTTTCTAGGGATAATAATTGCGATTAGAGACAGAACCTATGGGTAACGTAATGAACGATATCTCAACAGGCTTCTTAGTTTCGAGACCTGAAAATATTTGCACAAACAAAATAACAAAAACGAATTGCGTTTGTTTAGTTTTCTATTTAACGCAGCAATATAAAAACAGGTTGAATGACGCATGCTGTACTACTTGCAAACACGACAGTGACCCCCACCGTAACAGGTGTAGGGTGACCATATGCCCCGTTTTGGTCGGGACAGTCTCGTTTTAGAGCTTCGTACCGGCCGTCCCGTCATTTTTGTCTGAATAAAGTAAAATGTCCCGTTTTTGTTGGAACTTGTGAAATCACTACCACGCGAGCGAAAGAAAAACAAAAGTTCTTACTCGTGGCAATGTATTAGAAGAAATATAGGATAAAATGTAATCTCTAGGAGCGTACGATGTTTAGCTTTTTATGTGGCTCCACTTGCCAATAAGTTTTGTTCACACACAAACACGTGCGCACGGGACACTTTTTTATATGATTAAATTTTGCACGCTTAGGTTTTGCAGAATGGGTAAGAACGGTGCTTGTGTACTCACGTACTCAATGAAAAGTTCCAGAAAAGTGTGCCTTTTCACGGTGAACTGAATAGTGGCATGGTTTTTTCTTCCTGTATCGCTTCGCACTCCCCCTTCCTTCCACGTCCCCATTCCTTTGATGTACGGTTTTCTACTGTGAGGAATTTGGTCACCCTAAACAGGTGTGTGGTGTTGCCAGGACAATGGTTGTGTGCACGTCAGTGTTTATTAATCCGCTAAGCCCATATCACACGCAGAGAGCTTTGCGATCCCGGCGTTGTACCGGCTTGTATTTGTACATCGAGTCGCGCAGAAATTGGCAGTATTTCAAATACAAGTGTTTCAAAATCATGTTTAAAATACTTTAAAAAATTTAAATTTTGTATTTAATTACATACAAGAAAATGTATTTGTCAATTTCATTGAAATACAAAAACTTAGTATTTCAAATAATTGTATTTCAAATACTGCCCAAATACAGTTTTAGGCACTTTCCTTCAAAAATCTCTTCGCGATGAGAGACATGCAAAAAGCAGGAAACTTGCCGTGGTTCGCTCACAAATAATCATAAAAAAGTTGGAAAAAAGAACAATGAATGAACCTAATAGGTGATGGGCACATTTATAGACTTTTGGGTTATGTGAATATATTTTTTAAAGACGACACATTAACGACATGTTTGAAAATGTATGGTTGTTTCAACGGACCTTTTGAAATTAAAGGTCGACCCACAGAATCGCCTTCTGCCGGGCAGAAAACCGGTTCCCAGTCATTTTCTTCTCTCCATTCCCTCTCGCACCCTTCTCCCCCCTCCCCCCACATGAGCGGGTCTCTGAGCAACTTTGGCAGAAAGGAGGAGGGTCTCCTTATTTCTGTAATAAAAAAGAACTGAGCGAAAGTTTCCTGCTTTCTGCTTGTGGGTCGACCTTTAAACTCACACCGAATGCATTGTTTTTCCTGACGTTATACCCGCCTACTTAACAAATATTTTACTATTGGAGCTGCAACTTTCTTCTTAAAGGGCCCCTAAAAAGAATAAAAAATGTTTGTTTTTTAAGCCTGGTTGGGACGCGCGTGTCAAAAAATTAATTTTAAGCGAAAAACAAATTTCTTTTAGAGCCATATTAGATAGTTTTAGTAGATAGTTCTAATGACTCCGGACAACGATACCCGATACTCGGATCGGAACGATCTACTAAAACTCTCTATTGACGGCGCGAGACGCGATTTAGTCGGTAGTCACCTCCTTTCCCCTTGTTTTCTCTCGGGATTTCGGGCGCGTGGAGGAGAGGGGGATCAGCTTCGCCTTCACGTTGAGGTGGAAAGAGCGAATGACAAATCCGTGACGTCATGGACTTTGCGCGCAGAATTTCAAATAAATCTCTCGCCGTCAATATTGCTCTAAACATTTTTCCCGTAAAATATCTTTCTCGACACGCCTATCCCAACCACTGTTAAAATAAATTTTCTTTTGTTTTCAAGGGCCCTTTAAAGGGACACTGACAAGGTATTTATGCTCGCCTAGGTTTTTAGCTGTACGTGACATATTCTGTTCCAATCCTCGACGACTACGAGGATTGGAACA
Source organism: Ixodes scapularis (assembly GCF_016920785.2). NCBI lineage: Eukaryota > Metazoa > Arthropoda > Arachnida > Ixodida > Ixodidae > Ixodes > Ixodes scapularis. Next base: position 25,918,070 of record NW_024609884.1, on the reverse strand, counting down.
GGAAGAACCATTTTCTGATGATCCTCCTGTAAGTTTGAATTTTTCCGAGTTTCGCTAATCTTCTCGTTATGGAGGCTCCTATTGCAAAGGACGCGTCAGCCAGTGCTCCACGAAAAGATCAATGTGGATCTTGTGCAGCTCGTTTCTACCCAAAGCAGCAATACCTTGTCTGCTCCGCTGGCTGCGACAGAAAATTCCACTGCGAATGCTAAAACATCGGCCTCGAGGAATACAATATCTTCAGAAATCTAGAACCAGCACCTTGAAACGCACTGGTTGTACCCGGCGTCACAGTAAGTCACCAAAAGACCAGGTTGACCAACCAGATACGTCAAATGACAACTTGACGAACGCTTCCACGGGTGAGCCAGCGGCAGCACAGGATGACCTTTACGTCCCGCCGGTTTGCTGCGTGTGATCGACAGTATGACAAGAAAAATGGATATCCTGACCGCCGAGTTCAAATGCCTCAGAGCTGAAAACCAACACCTTCGCTCCGAAGTGCAGCAACTCCGGAAGAACGTAGTAGATCGTCTCCCAATCCCGTCTTCACCACTGCTACTGCCTCCCCCACATCCCGCGTGCCTTCAGCGGCAAGCAAGGCTTCGTTTGCACCAGCCGCCCTTGCACACCCGAACAACTGGCCTTCTCTTCCACGTTCGAACTTGACGCCTCTCGAGGAACCTGTCCTTTTTCCACCATCATCAGGTTCTCGTGGTGGGGGTGATCCGCATCCCGTGAGCTTGACGATTGACGGCTTCCCAGAGGTCAAGCCGAGACGACGTGCCAACCCTTCTACTGGCACTGCTAAATCAGACACTGTGCAGGCTGTTGCTAGGCCCCAGCGCCGAATGACACTTTTTGTATCTCGACTTCGACCGGATACGTCAGTTGCCGATGTCCAGGCGCTTGTCGAGCCGTTCCTTGACGGCAAGTCAATTGTCTGTTCCAAAATGGTAACTCGATTTCCCTCGTATTCTTCCTTTCATTTGTCTTGTGACCAGGCCGTGTTTGACGCTATTAACAAACCGGAAGTTTGGCCGGAGGGCAGCATTTTCCACAAGTTCTTTGACCAGCTTAACCATGCTCGTACTTATCCCCTCGAAACGACATCAGATGTAAATGTCGGAAGTGCTTAGCATTTTTTATCAAAATGTTTGAGGACTGAGCACAAAGGCTGATAGTTTATGTCTAATTTTATTACTGCCGACTTTGACGTTATTTGTTTATCGGAAACATGGTCCATGGTCCAACGACCAATTGATTGGTCGTTGGACGTTATAAACGGTGGCGACTTAATCACGTTAAATAAGGCAGCTGGGTATCTTTTATACATTTTTTGTGGCCTGAATCAGCTTAACAGTTTTGGAAACTCTGCTGGTGATGTTCTTGACCTAGTGTTATCAAATGTTAGAATCGAATCAATTAGTACTGCTTCGATCCCTTTAGTACAAATGGATGTATATCATCCACCTCTCAATGTTAAAATACGGCTGCCAAGAAAGTTGCAAGCATTGAAAAGACCCTCCGCCTACTGTTACCCCAAAGGAGATTATTCGGGAATGTATAAATACCTTCATAATTATAACTGGAGTGCTGTTCTTGCAATGGATGACACCAATCTCGCAACAGAAGCGTTTACGTCAGTTATGCAAGACGCGATTAGCATTTTTGCTCCAAAACGCAATTCTCAACTTTCCAATTACCCGGACTGGTTTTCCAACGATTCAAAAATTTACCTTAAGATAAAAGATCATTTTCATCGAATTTTCAAAAAAAAACAGGCTCTAGCTTCTGATACACTAAATTTAGTATTTATCGTTCTCTCGTCAAAAAATTGTACTCGCGCGATAAACAGTTACATCTTGATGATGTTGAGCGCAGTCTGAACCGCCGCCCCGAAAGTTTCTGGAAGTTTGCAAAGCAGCACACTCGTAACAATGCACATGAAATTTAACTCCGGGATTGTTCTATGGAAACACTAAGTATTTTTCGTCCCCACCAGAGGTGGCAGACCGTTTTGCAGACTATTTTAGTCAATGCTCTACAGTTTGTCAGCCAACTATTCAGCCTATTGACATAGAAGTAAACTGCCAGGATGTTTTATCGGGCTTCAGAGTAGATACAGATGAAATTGAGGAAGGTATCAGAACACTTAAACCGAAGTTATCTACTGGAGTAGATTGTATTCCGAGGTTTATAATCAAAGGTTGTGGTGACTTGTTCGCACCGATTTTAAAACACATTTTCAACTTGTCACTTCGCTCTGGTTTGTTCCCATCGTTATGGAAGAAAGCGGTTGTCGTGCCAATATTAAAAGGGGGCGATTCATCGGTTGTGAGTAATTATCGGCCTGTCTCTTTATTGTGCGGCTTTTCTAAGGTGTTTGAGAAAGTTATTTATACACGAATAACTCATTACTTTAATCAAAAATTAAGACTTCGCAGCACGGGTTCATTACGGGACAGTCAGTTGAAACCAACTTGTCCTCCTTTTTAGATTTCGCTGCACCAATTGTTACCAACAGGGGACAGGTAGATGCTATTTATTTTGATATGTCTAAAGCATTCGATAAATTTGATCATGAGCTATTGCTCCACAAATTATCGTTATACGGTTGTTGTTCTGAACTACTTCGCTGGTTTCAAAGCTACTTGTCATGTCGTACGAATCATGTTCGAATTTCTAGTGTCCCTTCTAAACTATTTTACTCAACTTCAGGTGTCCCCCAGGGGTCTATTCTTGGGCCTCTTCTGTTTCTGATATTTGTTAATGATATAGCTCATGTGTAAAAAAAGCTGAGCTTCTACTCTTTGCGGATGATATTAAGATTTTTATGCGCGTTGCAACTCCTCTTGATTGTAATGCTCTTCAGCACGAAATGAACAACATACTGCAATGGTCTTTGGCGAATAATTTGCTCCTAAATCCTACCAAAACTAAGGTTCTTTCCTTGAGCAGACGACACACTGTTATGCATTTTACTTACTCTTTGAAAGGAACTCCAATCGAACGCGTGACTGTGATGAAACATCTCGGTGTGTGCCTTGAAAGCACGTTGTCATTTAGTTCTCATGTTTCCTTTATTGTTGACCGTGCGATGAAAACTCTTGGTATCATATCTCGTATAACTAAAAAGTTCAGACGCCCTGCTTGTGTCATTCGTTTATTTTGTGCTTTAGTTCGTTCAAGGCTTGAATTTCCCTCTGTTGTTTGGAATTCTCTAACAAGTACACAGTCTTTAAGTATTGAATCAGTGCAAAAAAGAATGATACGCATTTTGTATGACAGACACTTTCAGCGTCGCTTTTATTATGATTATGAATTTCTGCTTAAGAGCGTTTTACTTAAGTCTTTGTCAAATAGAAGATTCGAGCGTGATCTGATTTTTTTGCACAGGGTGGTAAATGGTTGGACTGATGCTAATCAACTTTTGAATTCTGTCGATTTTCATGTTCCCTGTCGCGTTACCAGAAATTTTACTGTCTTTTATATTCAATTCATGTCTAAACTATCACCACTGTCCCGTATGCAAATTTCATTTAATACAATCCCATCGTCTAGCTTGGACATCTTCACAGATCTCCTAGTTTTTCGCCGGAACTTGGCAAGTCTAGTTAAAAGTTGAAACTCTATTACATTTTGTGTGAAGTGTGCGACCTCTTTGTGGTCATGCTACTTTGTACATTTTAAGCGGTGCGTGTGCTGTGTTTCTTCTTTTTGTCTTGTGTGCGCCAACGTGAAGACCCGCGTGGTTGTTTTTGGGCACATTAAATAAATAAACAAACAAACAAATAAACAAATATGAGAGCCCCACTACCCAGAACAGAATTTGCGGCTCGAAATTTGGTTTCTTTCCGCCCAAAAACCGCCGATCGAGAACTGGCCGGTTTGAGTCGCGCTCAGTCTCTTCTCCGTGGTCACTGGCCGTTTTCGAAGGTTTCGACGCGACCACCAAATTTAATCAAAGTCGTGGGCCATTGAAGGCACACATATTAAGAATAGAAACAAAATATGAAACCCATTTTTTTGGGAGGGGGGGGGGGGGAGGGGGGCTTTTAAAAAGCTGCAAATACGTTGATTGAAAAAGAAAGGTAGCACAGACAACCAAAAACGTTCTGTGCGTTCACTGCATAATTCTCAACATGGCGTTGTTTCGCGTATCGTGGGACTAGCGAATGGCAGCGGACGACGGGCGTTGGACCTCTATTTCGGAACTGTCGTTCACGGTACCGGCGTATTCTGTCTTCCTTCGAAAGCGAAATTTTGGACCAATCAAAAGAACTGATATTCATCCCGTAGGACACGCCCGACACGCAAGCCGATTGCACGAAGACGTCGGCGAGCCGTCGTCCCTTCTCGTGGCTGAAGACATCGCTCGCTCAAACGCCAAGCACGAAGTGCGTACTTCGAGTTGAATACGCACGGGTACGGTTTCTTTACGAGGTGCGAATGTGGCCTATGCGTGGTGCTGCCCGACTTCAAGCCGGGAGTGCATGTATTGAAAGGAAATCGGCAGCAAACTTCCGACATACAGCATACCCGCTGCATTACTACGCATGATAGAGTTCCTTCAATAGATGAGTGGAAAGACGTCCGCTTCACACGCAGGGTTCGACCCCTGGTGGGGGTGTTCCTTTTTTTTATTTTGTCAAGCATTTTGCGATGTTTACATTTCTTTCTTTTTTTTTTTTTTTTACAAATATTTCTGAAAAAAAAAAAATTGTTGTCGACGATACGTCGCTGAACTAAATGGTATGGGATTCCATTTTTGACACCTGCGAACTGGCACTTTCCACAAAATGCAAGGAGCATATGAGTCGGGTAGCGTCCGCTTTCCCAGCTTCGCGTAACTGTTCTACAGGAATTGCAGCAAGCCATTGATCCCGACCCGTTGATATTTCGGAAACTAGTGCACTCTGCCGCACAATGTCACTTTCAGATGCAGGACATGTGAGGCAACTCTCCACGCAACATCTTGGGAGTATTCATTTCGGAGCCAATGACGGGAATTCACCACGACACTTGGGCACTCACTACTAATTGCCAACACTTAAATGTAAAAAAAAAGAACTCATCTTGAAATGCCGAACAGCGAGCGGAACAAACATAACTGCAAAAGAATCGCACTGCGAACGAACGCATTTCGTGTGCTACGTGCAAAGAAAAAAAAAAAACAAATCCCGCACGGTTGGGTGTAGTTACGTGACTTCCACCACTCACTCTATCCTCTCCACTTCTCCGTGCGGTACGGGAGTTTCGGTTTCAGTTTCGAGCAGTTGCGTTTTCTGGCTTTATTAAAAAAATACGTGACTCTGTAGCAAAATATTAATTGGGTAGTATTCCGACACCATAATGAATTGCCTGACAAAAGAGGGCAAAAAATGTTTGGGGGGTTTCAGGGTATGGATGCTCACCGAGGTTTTTAGTTGTACGTGACATATGAGAGCCCAACTACCCAGAACAGAATTTGCGGCTCAAAATTAGGTTTCTTTCCACCCGAAAACCGCCGATCGAGAACTGGCCGGTTTAAGTCGCGCTCACTCTCTTCTCTGTGTTCATAGGCCGTTTTCTAAGGTTTAGACACAACCACCAAACTTAATCAAAGTCGAGGGTCATTGAAGGCACACACTTAATATTAAAAAAAAAAGGATGAAACCTACTTTTTGTGGCTTCTAAAAAAATGCAAACACGACGACCGAAAAAAAAAAAGAGTTGCACAGAGAATCAGGAGCATTCTGTGCGTTCACTGCGTAATTTTCAACATGGCGTCGTATCGCGTATCGTGAGACTAGAGGACTGGACGGCGTTGGCAGTGGACGACGGGCGTGGCACCTCTACTCCTGAACTGTCGATCGAGGTTCCGGCGAATTTGTCTTCCTTCAAAAGAGAAATGTTAGACCGATCAAAACAATTAGGATTCATTCCGTACGACACGACCAACCACTAAGCCGATTTGCACGAAGACGTCACTCGAGCAGTTGTCCCGTATTGGGTGTCGCATAAAACGATTCGTAAAAACGAATTTTCAAAGCAGTAGAGTAGGTCAGTGGAAAGGTGTCCGCTACATACGCTGCGGACCCGGGTTCAATCCAAAGCGTGGGAAAACTGTGTTTTTTTTCCAGGCTTTTTCTAACATTTTGCGATATTTACATTTCGTTTTTACAATTATCACTGAAAAAAAAATGTCAGGGACGATACGTCGCCGAGCTAAATTTTATGTGACTCCCTTTTTGACACCTGCAAACTCGACGTAGTCCCTTTCCACAAAATGCAAGGAGAACATAAATCGGGTAGCGTCCGCTTTTCGAGATGCCCGTAACTGTTTTGCCGGAATTGCAACCAGCCTTTGATCCCAATCCCGTTGATCTTTCGGAAACTACTGCAGATTCTGCCGCACAATGCCACTTTCGGATGCAGGATATGTGACGCAGCTCTTCACGCAACATCATGAGGGTATTCTTTTCGGAGCCGATCCCGGGAATTCACCACATACACTCACTACTCATTTTCAACTCTTCAATGTTCAAAACTCATCTTGGAGTGCAGAATAACGAGCGGAACAAACATAACGGCAAAGCAATCGCACGGCAAACGGTACCAGCAACGCTCTAATGTCGTCTGCTGCGCACGTCCAAAAGGGGAAAAAAAAAAAAAAGGGAGGAAAGAACAAAAAAAGCGCGGTCGGGTGTTGCCACGTGACTCCGTCCGCAGGTTTTGGTTTCGGTTTCGAGGAGTTGCGTTTCTTGGCTTTAATAAAAATGTATGTGGCTCTGTAGCAAAATATGGATTAAACGTAGTCTTCTTACAGCATATTAAATCGCCTGGCACAAAAAAAAAAGAAAAAAAAAAAAACTTGGGGTGTGTTAAAAACTTGGGGTTATGCACTTGATTCTTGGTAATTACAGACTTCAATCCCGATTTGTGCGTTGTCTTTTTTTTTTACCTGGGGTTAAATTTATGTTTAAGATAACAGACTACGGGTACTTGTATTTGAAGATAATCAAATACTCTCGTTGTATTTGTATTTCGTATTGAAATACTTTTCTAATTAGTGTCCTTTTATTTCTAATTAGAAGTTTTGTCTAAGTATTTTGTATTTGTATTTCGATACATTTGTATCTTAAATTAGACATTTTGTCTAAGTATTTTGTATATGCATTTTGATACGTCTTTGCAAGTATTTTGCCCATCCCTGGTGTGTGCTTACATTAGTGTACGCCTTCAAAGGATGGAATCGGTCTTACGACTCCCGGCACTGCAGTTTTCAAAGTTCGTCAGCCTTTTTAATCAACACCGCGGATAATGCAGCAAGGAATATTTGGCCATTAAAAAACCGTCGTTTTCAATTTTGTTCGGAAGCACGAAACAGGCTAATTCAGATGTGTGACGATATCCGGCAGACTTTGATGCTTGTGTTCGCTCTCGACCATGCGACCCTATATAGCTGAATTTTGGGCCTCTTGGTGCCTTACTGTGGAGGCTTGCGTAGGCGTTGAGTAACGCAAATAAAAGTGCCGGCGACGTATTTGGTCTCTTTTGTCGCTCTCTCCTCTGGGTAGGCGAAGCAGTCGCTCATCTATTTCTTGCAATCAATTTTGTTTCGACCTCTGTGCTTGTTGCCAAAACCTAGGATTGTATAGAGTCATCTTACGTTTTTGTTCATTAGTTTCGGAAGACTCGAGGAAGAGGGAGAGATGTTCCTTCTTTCATGAGCGGCTTCAGGCAGACGTCCATTGTGAAAAAGTTCGAACTATTTTCGTGGCGTTGTAAGGCTTTGATCTGCAGCCGCGCTTTTGTCTTGGCCGCAGTTTGAAGATATGCAAAACTAGGAAACGGAACAAAAAAAAAAAGTAAGTAAAAAAAGAATGAGAGACGTCTTGAATATGAGTCGAGGCGAGATGCTCACCATTAATTACGGACAGGCGAGCAATGGCACTGACTATCTGAGAACAAAAGTAGTGACACTGCAAAAAAAGAAAGAAAAAGAAATCCTTTTCTTTTTCCTGTCGTGTTTTTGTTTATTTTCTTTTTGCTTCGATCGCGAACGAAGCGACGGCAAAGACAAAAGAAAGAAAAAAAAGAGAGGGGTGCTCCGCCACCATATTTTAATTAACAAAACGCAAGAGTGCCCTGTCTTTAATTCGCGTTAGGCATGAATATAAGTGCTATTAAATGACGAGAAACGATCATTATGATTGAAACTGACGGAGGCGCGTGCTGAAAAGAATGCGACTAGATAGTGGGAGCCGAATTTTCTTTATTCTTTTATGTCTCGTGTTATCGACGTGGGGTTTGGCTATTTAGGAATGCATAACTTCTTTGGACCTTTGTCGGGCTGTAGCTTTTCATGCGTTCTTCAACGTTATTCGAGCGTGGCGTGCGAAGAGCGAAGTGGAACTTTTTTTTTTCTCTCGCTTTCTATGCACTTTTTATCTTCGTTCCTTAGGATGGCTTAAAAACCGCTTCGAATCTTTTAATTGGCTCGAGCTCTTTGCAAGTTAAACAAGTCTGGGAGGAGTGCCAGTTCACCCATAAAATACCCATGTATGAATAAAAAAAAATTACAAAACTAAAATGGGCTACGTAATAACGTTTATGATAATTAAAAGAAAGAAAGCGCGGTGGGAATTCCAACGACTTCCTGGATGGGAAACTGAAAAGTATCCTCGAGGCTTTCAATCGACTCACATTTATTCGATAGGTTCGGGTATGATTTCGCCGGGTATTCAAGAGTCGCATATTTCTTGCGCGCGCTTCGCACATTACATCTCAGGCCAAAGGTCCCTGGAATCAATTCCTTTCTTTTTGTGCATGAGAGTGCTTCCTCTCATCAACGCTGGAATGCGCCATACTTGTACAAGCAGTTAAACATTCACGCATACGTTTTTTTGTTTTTTTTTTAATTATTCTACGGTATTCTCAGTGCTGTCGACATCTGATAGTCTATTTAAACTTCTTCCAATTCAAATGACTTTTGCGCGTTTTTATGGGTGTTTCTTTCGAGGTGTCTAGCTGAGAGAAAGACAAAGAGAAAGAAAGAAAGAGAAAGTAATTACTGAAGCAGATCATGCAATTGCAATGTATATCTGAGTTAATATATCGAACTGTTGTTTACTCCATATAGCTAATTCTCCACAATTGCGCTCCTTTCAAAATATATTAAAAAACTAAATTTTGAAGTTTTACACGAAAAGAGTGGTGGCTGTTGCAGTTTTATAGTAGGCAAGTTTACATTTTCTAGGGTATCGAACCGGTCATTATTCCGGTTCGGTTCGGGTTTGTGTTCACTAATCCTGCACTTTGATCCCGTTCAGTTCCGGTTCAGTGATGCATGCGAACTATCGGTTCAGTTGCCAAGCGCGAACCGGTTCAAATCAAACCTTACAGAAGGACCTTCCGTGTATTTTCCGAGTAAAAAAAGAAAGCTGCAAAGCTCTTGGTCACAAAAAAAAAAAAAAAAAATGCCTTCAACTCGGTGTCATCATGAATAAAAACTAGTGCATGATCATCAGAAGTTCTGTAACTTCTGATGATCATGCAATAAATATTTCAGTCAGTATACTGAAATATTTACATTTTTTTTATTGCAAACATAATTTTATGCAAATTACGTGGTCATATAGGCGCTCGAAAGTAGTAGCAAAGCGCACTACTCTCATGCGAAGTCAAGTCAGCCAGCCGGCACGTACAGCGACACTTGCACGCACCGTATTCGCAAACTGCCTGTCAGGAATGACTGCGTTGAAGATGAGAAAAACAGCGAAGGACGGTCGAAATATGAATCAAAAAGAAAAAAAAAGGAAAGTAAAAAAGAAACAGGCAGGATGCTGCACTTGAAAAACACTAAGCTGCAGTAAGATCCATTGGTCGATTATTTGGGAATACGCCAGAGCCACCCTTGGAAACGCCATACACGTACCCCCTTTGGGACACGCTAACGCTGACCCCTTCCCTTTTCTGTTTTGACTTTCTCTTTTTCATTTTTCTTTTGCTTCCTTTATTTTTTGATGCCTCTTTTTGGCTTCGTTGCGGGGCGAGCGTTAGCGTTTCCTAAAGGGGGACGTGCGTGGCTTTTCCCGAGTGTCATGCTAAGGGATTCCCCAAGAATCCACCAATGGGTTTTTCTGCAATTTTTTTCACCACTTTTCTGTACTCTGCTTGTCACTGTACGTCGACGCCCTTGGATACGGTCATCCATATTACTCGTGGAAAGAACCACATCCATACCACTCCTGGAAGGAACTGCATCCATATCACTCGTGGTGGGAACCGCATCTATAGTTTTAACTACACACACACATCACAGCCCACGCACCGCGACTGCAGAAACCCAGAGCGAAGAACAACCTGCGACGGCAGAGTGGTAACCGAGCACGCCCGCATTCCACCGCGCCGTGGCACGACACCTCGTAGATAACAAGGTCGTAATGCTGAATCAGATGGCGTCATCAGAGAAGGCCAACGCTGGGCACAGATTGGACACGACGACGGCGTCAACGTTCGGTTTAAACTTGACTCGAAGCCGAGCGCTGACGCAGAACTCGTTTCCAACCGGCGCCCAGCTTTGGCCCTCTCTGATGACGCCATCTCATTCAGCACTACTGCTTTGTTATTTAAGAAATGTTGCGCGGCGCCTCCTGCTCTCTAGATCCGCGCCAGCTGTGCGCGTGATTTTAACGAAAGCGAAAGGGCTCGTTTTGACGAAAACCCGGCGGTGTCTGTCAGTTTGTCAGCAGCGGGGAGAGAGTGAGAGGTTGACGCGTGCTGACTTCAGAGCTTCGGACCAATGGGAGCGTCGCTCCGCGTCACCCTCTCCCCCCCCCCCCCCTTATCCCTCTCTCCCCGGTGCTGGCAAACGAAAGACGCCACCGGGGTTTCGTCAAAGCAAGCGTTCTATATTTCGTTTCAGCTTCGGTCCGAGCGCGGCCGATGTTATGAGCAGAAGGGCCAATCAAACAGCTCAAAAAGCAAAACGTCATGGCCTGCTCTCTGCAGTTGATAGGACCAGCCGGTATTCACCGTTCTCCGTGCGCGCTCCTCCGCCGGCTAGTCCTATCAAGAGCAGAGAGCACGCCATGACGCTCCGCTTTTTGAGGTGTTTGATTGGCCCTTCGGCTCATAACATCGGCTTCGCTCGGACCGAAGCTGAAACAAAGTATAAGGCATACATGAGCCATTCCAGTCTGCGAAGGTGGATGACCAGCGAAGCTGCTTAGCACACGACACTGACCCGTCCCTAGGAGCCGGGGGAAACTAGACACGCGCGACGGGACCGACACCCGGCGGAAAGTAGACACGCGCGACGGGACCGCCACCTCAAGAGTGCGGAAGGAAAGTAAACTAGGCAAGCAAGCGCTTGGAACGATGACAAAGAGAGGGTGGTGCGAGCGTAGACATGGTCGACGCGGGTCGCACAGCGGCAAATCTTTGAGAAACCTTTATTATCTACCTGAGAGTCTACTGATCTTGAAAACGGTGCCTATCGATAACTAATCTACTGAATAGGCCTATAGGAAGTATTCACTGGACGCCATATTTGAGGGCGATGTTTAGAGCGCATGCCCAGAACGAGCTCACATGAATAGCCTTCTAAGACCGGCAACCTTGATGGTGCTAAAAGCACGCTCCAAAAGAAGTGCGGAAGCTCGCCGTCAGCACGCGCTCAGCAGCCGCGCACACAGATATGGCCGCCAGTGAATACTCCCTATAGGGAGTATTCACTGGCGGCCATAGCTGTGTGCGCGAATGCTGAGCGCGTGCTGATGGCGAGCTTCCACAGTTCTTTTGCAACGTGCATTCCGCACCACCAAGAGTGTCGGTCTTAGCAGCCTATTGATGTGAGCTCGTTCTGAGCATGCGCTCTAAACAGTACCCACAAATATGGCGTCTAGTGAATACTCCCTATAGCTAAATTACCCAAGCTTTAAGGATAATGCATGGAATGGTGTTCCACGCGCTGCATGTGCCGGCATCTGCAGCTGTAACTGTTCTAAAGCCAAAGCTTAAAACAAATGGAATCTTTCACGCGCGTTCGTCAACGCTTTATTTTGATTATTTACTTCGAATCTTTTATACGGGGAAGGCGTGCGCGTGCGGCGGTGCGAGCGTATGGTTTTTGTTCATGCACACAAAAAATCCAAGGAACCCTAGCCATGAACAGCTTCGCTGCAAAACAAACGTTTTGTCCAACCAGCGTCCGGAGCTCCTGGAGATTGGTGCCCCGGTGCCCGCGGTGCCCCTAAGTCGTGCTACTCCTAGCTTGCCCTCTTCAATGGCGCCTCTAGTTCTTGCCACCGCAGAACAAACACAGGCTGGCAGCAGTCGTTTACTTTTCTTTTTTTATGTCCGCTTTTTTTTTTTTCTTGAGGGGTATTGTCTAGAAGCAACAAAACAAACAGCAAATAGACCTTTAGCCTTTTTCAAAGTTGGTTATAGAAATGTACGGCTCCGCGCCGACTTGTCGATGCCAAGTCGTGCTGCATATAGACGTGAAATTTATTTATTTATTTAATTGCTATTGAGCTGTGTCCATGTCGCTGGTGTCTGTTTAGTCGACACTGCGCCGCTGACGCGAATATATAATTTACTTCACGGCGCCACCCATTGTGGTACGCGTCGGTAGCGTGCCAAAATGAGTAAAGTGAAAAATAAAAGACAATGAATAACTATTGGCCCCTTTAAGTAAAAGCGCAGTCGACGCTACACTCTAAGAAAAAAAAAATTACTACCCTGGGTAGTCAAAATGGCGTTTTAGCGCCTTTGACTGTTCCAAAGGGCAAGTGACATGCTTTTGGGCAAAGTGACGACCTTAAACAGTTGTGGAATGACCACTGTTCTGCAGGTGACGACGTGGCGGGGCGGGTGGGGGGGGGGGGGGGGGGGGGGGGGTCATTTTCGAATCCGATGTTTACGTGCAGGCAGTCGTAAAAAATATTAGTAACTTAGATAACTACAGGAAGGCTGTAAATTATATTCTTCCTTATCTTTCGTGATCCTTTAAAATCCGCGAATATAACATCTGTATAGTGCAATTCGCGTAAATTGGTGGAATAAACATTTTGTCAGCGCGAGCAGCAACACTGGTCTCGGCAGCTGTGGGCATCATAACAACAAACGAACGACGCGAGTGTTTGCCGAAATGAGGTAAGGACGCTAATTTTGCCGTATATTATTGTAAATATTATTAAAAAAAAAAAGACTAATTGTATATCTGGTCGTATTGAACCATTGAACACTGACACCGAGGATCGGCAGGGTAAACATGCTCAGAGGTATGTGACTGTGTCGCCCGTAGTTGTTCTCAATCTCGGACTGGTTGAATTTCTGAGCTGCACCCGTCGTGGTTGTGATCTCCCGGCTGTACGTACGTAGTGCGTGAACTTTCCAATTCAGTAGCGGGTCGCAGTTCAGTGGCAGCGTAGTAATTGCCTTTTACTGGATTGTTGCGTCGTCACGGGCGCTATTTGTGCTGTTACAAGCGCGAGCTCGAGCCCGAACTCACGCCTCTTTCGCCGATTGTGTTCTTCAGTTTTAATGTTCTGCTCTTTTATCCTTTAAACCTAAACCTAAAAGTCGATCACCTCAACCTAATCACCCGTCAGGGCACCCCATAGCCCTGCCGCTCTACCAGCCCTTCCTGAATGTCTCCAGCTGCCAAGTAGCAGCCTGATCGTCAAACCACAACCATCGTCGCCTCTCCCCCAGGGAATTACTACATTTTGGTGCGTCAGCTACCACTACATTTCGGTGCGTCAGCTACCACTATATATTGGTACGTCGGAAGCTACTACAGTTTGGTGCGTAGGTCGAGCCTGTCGGTCCATCCCGTTCTTTTAACTGTTTCACTCTTTTCTGGGCAGAAAATGAGCCCCTGCGGTTTTTCACAACATTCTTGCGCTCGTGCTCGTTAATTTTTTTTTTTTTTTTAGGCCTGTATATGAGCTTCTCAGGTTCTTTGCAGTGACCCAAAAACTTATGTTCCTTCAGTTCTTTCAGGGCAGTACATAAGACCCTGAGGTTCTTCATAGCGTTGCAACGCTCGTGATCGTTCAGTTTACCATGTCTGCCCTGCAAGACGTCTTTCAAGCCGTCTGATCTTTTCCTTTTGGCCGGTCGCTCTGCTGTACCCGTTTTTGGATTTTATAAAATTTCATTGCATTGAGATCATGCTGCTCTACACTCCTTCCACCCCTAATCTGAGACTGCAGTGGGAACTACGTGCCCGTCGAACCGATCAGCTGCCTCCCTTTCATCACCTGACCCAGTCCTCGCCGTGTGGGTATGAGAGGGAGCGTGATCACGTGGCTAAAGAGGAATGCACGACTGGTCCATTGAGGACGTAGTTTCCACCGCAGTTTCAGCTTAGGGGTGAACGGAATGTAGTTAGTGCGCAAGATGGCCGCCCAGCTCCGGCCTCTCGAGAAGTTGGCGTTTACAAGACGGCCACTGTCTTCATTGGCCTCCTCGCTCGAAACCCTATGGCGATGAACCAGCGTGCACCAACACGCGCCACGAAGCTTCATCGACGGCTGCCAGTACGCGGAGGAGCTGGCATCTCCTCCGTTCACGACTGGCGCTTTCGGTGAATCGCAGTACTGTGAAATTAATTTTTTCTCTTTCGGTGTTTTGTTTTAAGAAAACATTTTCATCATAAACACCTGTGACCTCAAAAGCAGCAATTAAGCCGACATTTTCCTCCGACTGCAACTATCTTAACACTGACTAACTTTCCACAAATAGGAAATTTTTTTCAATATCATTTCTCATTGTCTGCTTGTGTGTATTGGGAGATAAGTGTCGTGTTCTAATGTTATTATTTGTGTAGTCTTCCTTTAGTTAATGTAAAAAAAAAGATATTAAGGAAGGGGGAGCAGTAGGTTGTTGTTCTGCTTTAAAAATGTACGGAAGTGAAATTTTAGGGCCTATTTTGTTTGTGTAAACGTGGTCTCCTTCATAACAGAAGCTCACAAACAGCAGTATTTCTTTTGAAATCGCAAGAAAAGCAATTTTAAAATGAATAAAACGATTGCCCAATACCACCTGGTAGTTGGGGGAGGGGGGGGGGGGAGGCGAGCTTCGTTGGAATGTCCCACGTCACGGGTCCATCAGGAGCTACACCACGGTACGGCGTGTCCGATGGAAGCGTGCGGGAGCGAGAGGCGCTCGGCGCTCCTCTGAGATCTAGTACACCGTATACCTCGAGCATTCCCACTTGGCAGGATTGTACCGCGCTGCCGATAACGCTAAACCCACCTAGTGATGGCGATCATAATTTCTGCACCCTTGGCCATGTATGGGCCCGTGCCATTGCCAGCCTGACGTCAAATGCAAAATCCCGAGCTGCATCGCGCCGACGTTATGGCCGATTTTGAAGCGCCTCCCGAATCCTTCGGTTGGAACGAAAAATAGAGCCATCTGCTGAAAATACGAGCGTGTGATTACAACCCGCAAGGTTGTTTTAAAATGTTTAATAACTTTTTAAAGGAAAATATTTTAAATATAAAATTGTATATCAGGTTTGGAAAATAAAAGATAATATAAACAATTGTCACCTGAACACCTTGTCGTCATTAGAGCCACTGTATACAGTATAGTTTTGGTTGTAATTATCTAATGTTCTGAGCTTAATACATAATTTATGTGAAGTGTCCCCATGCTTGGAACGTGCCAACCTTTTGTTGTCAACAGAAAACTGAAAAATTTAAAATATAATTTGATAGTGGTGTATATGTTCTCCAAATGCAGCACATAAAAAAACACTGCTATGCTGTTTTATATATATATATATATATATATATATATATATATATATATATATATATATATATATATATATATATATATGAAACAGCATAGGGCTGAGTTTTTTTATATATACTTCACCTATATATATCAATCAATCTATCAATCAATCGTTTTATTTATGGCCTTTAAGCCAACGGTGACCCTAGACAAAAAGCTGCCAGTGGCAGCTTGACGAGGTCTGGGGCCTCGTCATATATATATATATATATATATATATATATATATATTGTAACACAATGCTTTTTTAAACATAAGCTTAATTTAGGGGCTTTTAAAGTGGAGCGAGCAGAGCGACTCATCGGTCGCTCGACCAACACAGGAAAGCGAGCCAGCGTTTGCCCGCTACAATTAAGTCAACTACTCTCAAGCACTAAATTTAAGGGAAAAAAGAACGAATTGGACAACACAAGACTAAGAATAATGTTCCCTTTAGCTAATTACTGACTAGGAATGCAGATATTATTGTAACTTTTGCTGCTTTTACACGCGCGGAACGAGCATGGGGTAACACTCCTTGAGTAAACTTATCACTGCGTGAATCTGAAAACGAAACTGATCGGGAGCATGCCATACGGTGTTACTTTAATCGATTACTTTCATAGCATGTTGCGCTTCGAAGCGCTAGATTAAGAGAGGTGTCTAGCCTGCCAGATTAAATACACAGAACACTTGCATACCAATAATACTTGCAAATACTATTTGTATTCATATAGTAAACAGTGGCACTCACTTGCCTAATCCTTGTCAGAATATGGTATGGCATATATACGAATCGGGTCGGTAGGGTGGTTAGAGCAGAGTTGCGGAGGTGGTGTGTTGGAGTTATTTGTGCCTTGTGCCTTGCTGACATGTATGCGCCCGTAACAGTGTTCGGTATCTTGGTTGGTGTTGGTGGTGTGTGTTAGTGTATGAGCAGTCGTCCCGTTATATCCAAAATAAAAAAGCATAATTATTTTTTAACACCATCTAGTGGTTACTACTACACTTCCTAGGTGGCAGAGCTGCCGCTAGATTCAATAAGCTAAGTGTTGAGCGGACCTGTAGCTATTGATTACAAACAGTTGGCCTGCGCAGGCCTGCGGTCCACAGGCTCCCTACGTCCATGCTTCGCAGTTCGATAACAATCGTAATAATTGTGCCACTGAGATACCTAAAGCTCGCTCTGCGTCGAAGAGCTGCGAAGTGAAGGCAGCAATGGATAACCACGTCGGTTGAGGTAGGCACAAACATTAGATAGACAAAAAAAAAAAAAAAAAAGAAATAGCGGTAGTGTTGGTGCGAGTTGAACGCCTCTCATCAGTGTCAACGAAGGTGCGCAGCGACTCATCGCCCCATACGACAAGCATACGCTGTGTTCAATAAAGTCAGCATGCCCATTCCTCGCTAAACGATTTGTTTTTTGAGCGTTCTCCGCCGGCGGTAAAAATAGTCAATCTAGCGAAATGGCGTCGGAGGCAACAGCGGCGATCCCGGCCCACACATTGCCGTCCTTCCGGGTTATAGGCACGATACCGGCGTCTGGGGACGAATGTTTAGAGTGTCTGACGGCGCTTGGAAGTCGTCGAATAGGCGAATGTGCCCTATTCTCTGACTCGGCCGAAAAGCCGTGCTGTTCGCTAGGCCTTACCGGGGAATTCGAGCGTCGCGAACCGGCCGCCATGTTGCTTCAGGGGTAGTCAAATTGAACTACCTGCTTTTTGACTGCGTGTGGTGTCGTCATTTTCACCCTAGGGGTCGTTATATTTGGGACAACTTTTTACCACCCCACATGTCACATACGACTACAATTTTTTTTTAGAGTATATAAGCCGAGCAATCAATCAAACCGCGTCAAAAGCGTAACATCACATTGCAGAGGGGCTGAAACAATGAAGTGCCGTTAAGGCCGCGTGACTTGCGCTTTTAGCATGCACGTGTGTCTCTTTTTGTGCGTGTTCCAGCCTTCGAATACGCTCTGAAGACGGGCGAAGAAGGGAGAGGTCTCCGATCGGGCGCCGCCTCACCACGGAGCAAGCTGTCAAAGGCTCGCTCCTATTTATGACCAACGCCGTAAGATGGCGCAGCATGACAGGACCTTGTAAAGTGCCTCAATGTTGCTTGCTCGCAGCCCGGCAAGCACTGAGGCACTCTGGCAGCTTGAGGAACCGTCCGTAATCGCGCATGTGTTTTCGAGGCCGCGAAGCTTGGGGTTAGAGTGGCTCAATGGTTGTTGGCCGCTGCCAACAACATTGAGGCACTCTACTTGGGATCGCGCCCGCGCGACCTCTACACGGAAGCCCCAACCCGACAGTGCACGCCCCTGCCGGGATTTGTGCTAAGCCACCGTGGCTCTGACTGACTGTCACTAACTCGCCCAACAACAAACTATTTTACGGTGCTATTTAAACGAAGATGATATTTTTCAGGCGTGCGAACTTTATTGCACGGATCAAAAAAATTCGACTTTCTTATTATTTTATTTCGGCGATGCTACCAGGCGAATCGGTGCCTTCGGCCAGGTGCAGTTCCGTCGAAATTCTTCAGCAGCCCGATTACTTATCGGGTCAACGCGCCACGAAAGAGTACCCAGGCCAATTCTTCGAGATACTGCTGATATGCTGACATCGATTGGAACTTCCGTTAAAGGCCGACGAGCAGTTCGCGCTTTCCACTTTTCCCCCGCTTACTCCTCTCCCTCCTTCTACTTTGTCCACCGTTGCCTGTTTCCTCCTCCCCCACGGTGAGGAGGATGTTGTGCCTTGCAGAATCTCGAGTCTGGTCGTCGGCCTTTAAACTTCACAATAAAAAAAAAAAAAAAAAAAAATTTACACAAATTTTTACAGCAAAATAACAACAAGAAAAAAATCTAGCTGTTCACGTAAAAAGCAATCACTCTGCGTTCTGGCATTTCGGTGAAAATTGTTTATGATGAAGCACCGCATATAGAATACTCGAATCTCTTTAAACGACCAAATTAATGACGCCGATGAAAAATCAAAGAAAAGCTGGAACTCGTAAGTTGCTTCATGTTCAATTCTGTACACAAAAAACATCCAGAGACCAACATGGCACGTACTCGCTCGTAAATATTCATTTTAGTTTGGCAGAAAAACTATTTTCCTAGTAACACGCACGTGTTAATAAATGGTTCTTTATATCTCTAACATTTCTCGTGCTTTAAAATATATATTAAAAACAGTTCCGTTAATAGAAAACTTGTTGCAACGGTGGTAAATCCACGTGCTACAGCGCTGCAGTACTGCACACGCTAGGTCAACCATTGACCTTGCATTGACGTCACGCGAAGTGTTTTAATGCCCTAGTCGCGCTAGGGCGACCAACAAAAACAACCAATCCATGGCTGGCACGTGACTTCAACGTACCGTGCTGCTGGTCCTTCCTACTTGTTCCTGCCCAGAGAAACAAATTGGGTGTTGCGAAAGGTGTACCGCGCTTGGTACCTGTTCAGCAGTATGGTCGCCACACTGACCACGGATGTGACGTGAACGCGAACCAAGTATACCGACCAACCTCAAGTGTACGTTGCAGTCTACATGCGAAGGTACCTCTGGGAGGCTTGCAGTCACTCGTGGTTTTATAATATGTTTCCCCCCCAAAAATGTTCTAGGTGTAAAAGTAGTAATACCCTAGTTACAGTAGCGCTCTCAACTGTCATTCGAGGGTTTTAGTAGATCGTGTTTTCAGGCCACGCTATCTGTAGCGGGAGCTCGCGCTGCCACTTCGATGCATGCTTTGTAGCGCGCGCCCGTACCGGTAGCGGGCCTTTGAATACGATCTACTAAAACTCCTATATTAAGCCAACGATTGTTGTCATCTCCCAACTGTCATTGAGCTCAATTAAGTCGTCCGGTGTTACATGGTACGTAGGCCTAACAACCCCAGAGGAGATGCGCGTCTAGGGACACAGTCGAAACCGAAACGAAAGCAACACTGGTTCTTCATTGAATACCAGCTGAACGTAAAGGAAAACCGAAGGAGGGGAGAGAACAAGGACACATGTTTCCTCTACGCTCAGCTGGTATTCAAAGAAGCATATCGAACCAACCAGCTCAGCTCCACGCCGTCCCAAAACTGATGTCAGATTATCGTCTATTAAATAGCGATGCAAATGAATAATTATATGCACACTTCTCATTCAGTATAAATGTTAAAAATAAAATAAATAAACCTTTTTTTTTTTCTTTTTTTTTCAGAGTAAAAAAACAACAATTAGAGCGTTTCACACGAATTCGATCACGACGTACCGTGATCGTTCTAGCGGCAGCTCTGGCCCCGAATCGTACCTCTTCCAAGGATACTTGCTGCTACGACCACTTCCTAGATACCTCCTCCAATCTTCCGCAATACTAAGTACTTTGCTGGCGCTGGCCATGGGCGACAATGCGGTGGACATCTCCATCTTTAGCTCTATTGGGGCGAACCCCCATCACTTTTACTCCGTTAGAGTGTGCTAGAAAGGACGAGTAGCACCGGAGTGCTATTTTGGTACCTCCGCATGTGGGAAAAAGCGGCTAATCCAAGCCACTTCGCTCGTAGCGCCCGTGATACGTGCTCTTATAATCGAGCGCAGACGGAAAATGCACTCGTTTTTTCCCATAGAAATGCATTACCGGAAGTCACTTTCCGACTGGTCGCTGCCTGCTTCAATTTGCAGCCGCACACTATCAATTGAACCTCTAGCGTACATCATAATAACTCTATGGTAATTCTCCTGATCGCTTTCCACATTTTGAGGTGCAACTGAAAGCATGAGCGGAGCCTGTAGCTCCGTCCCACTCATACCTTCTAGTACATTCTAACTCCGTTTCACCTTACCTTGTACCGCGGGGATGGCTAGAAGCGCGAGCTCATAGCGTTGGCAGCTGCCCTTAATGCACGAGAGCGTGCGCCGCCGAGATGTACCCTACAGCAAAGAGCTCGCGCTTGTAGCCTTTCCCGCGGTGGATCTTAAAGGGGTATCCACACGAAGGAGAACTCCGCGGACGGATGTCGTGACGTCAACATCCCGGGAAACTCCGTCCCCGGCTCCGCCGCGTGCACTTGCGGAGTTTTCGTGCTGTCAGCACAAAGCCTCCGCGCCTCCGCCACGGAGGAGAACGCGCCGCGAGGCGTCAAAAAGGGATGACGTATGTCTCACGTGATGCGCGATCCGCGGAGGAACGTGGCGGATTTCTCCTTCGTGTGGATCCCCCTTAAGGTGAAATAGAGTATCGGGGAGGAGATCGAACAGTCACGCCACTAGCGGCA
Source organism: Ixodes scapularis (assembly GCF_016920785.2). Lineage (NCBI taxonomy): Eukaryota > Metazoa > Arthropoda > Arachnida > Ixodida > Ixodidae > Ixodes > Ixodes scapularis. The sequence continues at coordinate 25,897,016 of NW_024609884.1, read as the reverse complement.
TGCTGCAGCTGTGTGGACAACAAACCTAATTTTTTTAAATTTGTTGTTGATTAGAGAAATCGAAGATGACGATTCGAAGGCCGCTCCTCGTGCGTCCAAAGCACTGGTCAAAGCGAAGCGCTCGTGCCCAGACCGTGCTAGGCGAAGTTCAATTTCTTTGTTTTGCTGTGTTAGTAAACACCGGGCTGTGTGGACAACAAGCTCGATAAAGCGCCCCCGTATAGTTCGATCTCCTGCCCAATAACTGAGCTCAGACAGCTCAGTTGAACTCAATGATCGTTAGCAGCTCAATGACAGTTGGCGCCGCCGTGTAACCCCGGCCGATCGCGATTGAGTCAAATGCCGTTGGCGTAATGTCCGTTAGGAGCGCTAGTGTAAGTAGGGTATAAAATGTATTCTCTGAGAGATGCGGGGATTAACAACCGGTGCTAACAAACAAAACATTTCTAAATGAACGGATATATATAAATATATATATATATATATATATATATATATATATATATATCAGGGTGTCGAACCGGAACCGAACCGGTATTTTTTCCGGAACTGAACCCGAACCCGAACCGTCATATTGTTATCGCGATGAACCCGAACCGGAACTGAACCGGAAAAAAAAAATAACGGTTACCGGCTCATGGCAAAACGGTTCGGCCACGCGCTGTTGACAATGAATGTGCTATCAATGCCATTTGTTTTTTAAGTGCCGTCAACTGACACAGACCTCGCTTACATATTTTTCTTCTCCACTCAGTCTTAGGAATATAAACGCTGCATCCATGAATCTTGACATAGGAACCAGTATTGCGCTGGTCGCGGCTTGCACGGAACAAAGAAAATTAAAAGGCTGTTCAAAAAAAAAAAAAAATCGCGTCACGGGATTTCATTTTCCTACAATCTCGTAAATCCTAAATGCTGCTGTGTGCTCATTTCATAACACGTTTCTAGAACGCGCGAGTTCTTGAAGCTTGCTTCCATCGAGATGAGAAAAGAAAAGGCTGTGGAGTTTGATAATAATGCATCCGGTTTCGTATAGGCACTTAGAAGCTATACATATTTGTGAGACAGCGAACTCTTCTATTTTAATATTTATCCTATTGACGTCCTTCTGGCGTTGCGTTCGGTGAAGTGTTTTTCATATTCCGCATCTTGTTTAATGAAAACTTCCTTAAGGTCTAATTTGAGTTACCGAAGGCTAATTCAAATAAAGAAAGCTGTATTTTCTCCCACTGTTCATTCAATTGCTTACACGCCGAGGTGGCGGGATAGTTAGCGAGTTCTACTTGTAAGTGGGGTTTGTAAGGAGGTCGCGGATTTTACAGCTACTGCGTCGACCCAATTAGATGAAGTCCGAATGCGCGTAAACGTCGGTGAGGTAACCTTTGAGTGCACATAAAGAAACCATCCCTGGTAGAAATCCCTGAGCCTTACACTACGATGTATCCCGTTTCGTATCTGCTGGTTCAGATGTTTTATTTGTAATTTATTTTGATGTTGCAATTTGTCATTTATAATCTCCGAACCGGTTCAGCGCCCCGAACCGCGTTCGCGAACCGGTTCGCGGATCGAATTAATCGAACCGGAACTGACCGGAACAAAATAAATTTACCTGAACCTGGACCGTAACCGAACCCGTATTTTTTTCGGTTCGACACTGACTATATATATATATATATATATATATATATATATATATATATATATAATATATATATATATATATATATATATATAGGTGAAGTAAGGTAAATATAAAAACAATGGACCGGGAAAAGTTAAAAAGTCAAAGATGCGTACTGTCGGAGTTACTAATTCGATGTTTATTACGACGTTTCGAGCGGGAACCGCTCTTCATCGGGTGAAGAGCGGTGCCCGTTCGAAACGTCGTAATGCGAAACGCGAAACGCCGGATGAAGAGCGGTCCCCGCTCGAAACGTCGTAATAAACATCGAATTAGTAACTCCGACAGTACGCATCTTTGGCTTTATATATATTTCTTTCTGTAATTGTTTTTTGTTTTCATCTCCCGATGGACTACATCGTCTTAGGGAGGTTTTCTCAATAAATAGTTTCCCCTTTTCCGCTGATACAGGAAGAAGGAATAGTAAATGTCGCCACATCTAACATAGAACGAAGCTTGTCCCACCCTGTTATCCCGTAAAGGCAGCCTTTGTTCAGTGAAATTAGCGGCGAGATGTTTTGGTGGCATCCTCCCATGCTTCTCTCTCGTGACGTCATTACCTTGCGAACAACAAGTTCGATGGTGTTTGTAATGGGCATAGTGGAACCATAATATCATTGTGCTCTGAAACTGACACTGCCAACACCGTCAAAATTTAAGTTCTTCCATTATTTTTATTTCCTTTGTTGACTTCATAGCAGTCCTGTACGCGTTACTAAAATGAAGTAACCGATTACATTTACAATTACTTTACTTAAAATGTAACTGAATTCAGCAATTAATTACTGCATCACAAATGTAATCGATTAACTACCAGAAAGTTATTGACTACTTCCAACGTTACTTTGTTCAGGTTTTACTACGAAATAAAAAAAATGCATACATTTGTTCAAAGTCGTTACAGTTTGTTTCTTTTTGCCATTCACACCTTGTTAAGCTTCCACAGCAGTGGTTGACTGAATTTCTCGTCAGTTATCTTCTCAAGTTTCCCGGTGAAGATATCTGCCTCGACGTTGAAGACCCTCTCGAGGGATGCGCTCGAGGAAAGAGCTGTGCTGTAGGGCTACAACTTGTAGCGCACAAACACTTTGCGTACCAGTTCGTGGTTGTGCGGTGCTTGGACGGACGTTTGCGAGTCCTCTAGGAAGCGAAGCCACTGTTGTGACCGCCTGTTGAAAGTCGTTCAGGGGGGGGGGGGGGGGGGGGGGGGGAGGGGGGGGAAGCGAAAAGCTGAAAAAGTCAGCTGTGAACGGATTCTCCGGAGCGTCCGCAGAGACGGCGGCCGGGGCGCAACCATAGCAGTGACGACTGAGGTCGTCTACGACGAGACGATGAAGCTCCTGGTGACGTCCTTCAGTTGTTGCCCACTTTGCCTCAACTCTAATTTTAGCTCTTTCGGAAACATATAATTGATGACCTGTAATTGATTACAGAAAAAAAAATAAAAGCCGTTTACAACTCCCTGTAACGCCGAATTAGAGCGCAGCTCTTGAGGAGGAGGGAAGGGTACTGCGGGTCACGTGTTCTCGGGGGGGGGGGGGGGTCACGTGACCCCCCCCCCCCGAGGTCATTTGACCCCCCAGGTCACATGACCCCCCAGAGAAATTTTTCCGCCAGATTTAGCGGGGGAAATTTACCCATAATGCACCGCGCGGTTACGCCGACGGCGACGGCGACGGCGACGCCGATCAAGCCGGAAACGGGCGCCTAAGAGCTGCGCTCTAATAGTAATTGAAATACAGCGGACGTTACCGCAGAAATAAAGTATTGAAGCGTTAAAAAGTTACAATAAAGTGTAATTGGTTACAAGAAATCATTTACTCGTAACTCGTAGTGTACAAGTCTGCGTCATAGTCAGCTATCGGCCAATCGTGGAAGGCTGACCACAGCGACGCTTTCCATCACCCACGTTGCAAATATACCGTAACCGTTTACACCAACTTTCAGCATAACTTTGCGGAAGGTGGAAGCTGCTGATCACTTATGCCAATCTTCGTTGGAGCGAAGCACATTACGACAAACCTCCTGAGCGCACCCCTGTGGAGCGCCGTCACGTGCCCGGCTCCAAAGCTCTTATTAGCTAACTGTAGTTTATTATATTTACAAAGGCAGGATAGAGCAGAGTAGCGATAATGCAGGCCTTTGCTTTGTGTTAAATTCATTATTTTTATGTTTCTTTTTTTCTTTTTGCGAAAGTATTTGATGAAGACTATTGGGTCACTTTTCACTCCGAGAAATGTTTCACAATACAAGCGGGATGAATGCCTCTAAAATGGGTTTCTAAAATGAATCGAGTAACCTACCAGTGTAATTGATTAATATATTAATGGCCCATTAGTTTGTGAACTACTAATTGGTCAAAATTTGACCCTTCCATGGGGTCGGTGTCAGATTCAACACCAGGGGCCCGTTTGCTCGAAGCGCTAACCGCGGCTAAAGTTAGCCGCAGTACCTAGCAGAGGGATTTTGAAACCCCGTGACTGGACCTGGTAGGGAAGCGGGGAAAACATGGCGGTGGCCCGGTGAGTGAGCGCCGCTCGCTTTGGAAATAATATGTCGTTGTAGCTGCAATATCAGGCGCGTTAGTCAGCAACGAATGGTGCAGGAGGCTTTCGCTTTGCCTTACCTCACCTAAGTCGCAAAGCATGAGCAATGACCTCGCCGCATTTTTTAGATAGACTTTCGATTGTGGCCATTCCTAAGCCTAAATGAACGCGATAATTGTAGGCATGGCAACGTCTTTCGAAAGGGGATTGCCTTGACTCAGTCGGCCGGGTATTGATAGCGCACAAACGCAGACAGCGTCCCAATGGACCTTTTTCTAAATTACCCAAGCATGGAGGAGAACAATGGAAGTGTAATTCTACGGTCGGCGTGCGCTGGCCTTCCTCTTATAAAAGATTCGAAGTAAATAATCATAATAAGGCTTTGACGAACGCGCGTGCAAGGCAGAATTTGTTTTAGACTTTTTGCTTTAGAACAATTACTGCTGCAGACGCCAGCACGTGCAACCCGTGTAAGTACACTCGTAGCATACACCCCGGTGCTTGGGAAATTTAGAAAAAAGGTTTATTGGGACGGCTGTCTGCTTTAGTGTGTTATCAATACCCGGCCGATTGAGTCAAGGCAATCCACTTTCCAAAGACGTTGCCATGCCGACAATTATCGCGTTCATTTAGGCTTAGGAATGGCCAGAATCGAAAGACTATCTAAAAAAAATTGCGGTGGCTTAGCTCGGCTATGCTAGGATATACGTAGCGTGAGCTTATGCGCAGAAAAATAGAGGCGCTATCAAGCGGCTCCGGTGCAGCGTTAGACTTGGCTACTGCGCAACGGAGGCGCACAGATGGGCACGCGGCGGCGCCAGTGCGTCTGCCGCGGCTATGACGTCACTCCTCTGGAATGCGCAGACCGGCGAGGCGGGCGCGGCGGCGGCGGCTTCAGCGCGCCAGCTGTGAGCCGCGTGACGTCACTGCTTTTCGCGCATGCGCAGCACGGAGCACGGCTCATTATGCGAGCCACGCGAAACTGCTTAACCCCGGCCAGTGTAGTTCACGCTACAAAAATGCAGCGAGGTTATTGCTCATGCTTTACGATTTAAGTGAGGCAAGGGAAAGCGAAAGGCCTCCTGCACCATTCATTGCTGACTAACGCGCCCGATATTGCAGCTGCAACGACATAATAGTTTTAAAGCGAGCGGCGCTTACTCACTGGGGCACCGCCATGTTTCCCCGCATCCCCACCAAGCCCCCCCCCCCCCCCCCACCCCCCCCCCCCCCCAGTCACGTGATTTCAAAATCCCTCTCCTAGGTACTGCGGCTAACTTTAGCCGCGGTTAGCGCTTGGAGCAAACGGGCCCTATTCACTGGCGAGATTTGCTCTGCAGGATGCCATTATTTTAAAATATGCTCTGAAGTTTGAAAGGTTGCTGGAAAATAACAGAGACGGCGACAATTGTTAAACGACTGCGACATGGCTTGTCTTCGCTTTTGCTATTTCTCGGCGAATTAAAACTTGAAGAGAGAACAGTTGGACTTTTTAGTCACGTTCATTTCAGAGTGCACAGTCGCAATCGTGTACTCTTATATGGAGGTATTCTAAATTAACTGCTCTAAAAGCTATATTATAATCGTTGCTGCCCGCTTACTGCTGAAGAACCTTCCTTCTTAATGGCATTGCTTTCCTTTTTGACGCATACTTTGTTATAGAACAGGCTTTGACCTTTTGAGCGTTTTGTACGTTACAATAAAGCGTTAAGTCTCGGCTAAGTTTAGCCGGAAGACTTTCTCTCTAAATTTAGCTCGAAATGTTTATAAAGTGCTCAGTCCGTATACACGCGTGCGTGTATGTGCTAACAACCTAAGACAAAACTAAAAAGAAAAAAGAAACATGCAAACATACGCACATTTGTAAGGCTTGAGAAAACACGCATTCCGCGTATTTCTGTATCAATATGTAGGACTAAGGTGTTTACAATTTGTTTTTGTTGCCGTTTCCTACGGTGAGGGAAATAAAGGAGCAATGAAGCACCGCGTTGTTTTTCTTTTTGTTTCCTTACAGATTTTTTTAGCTATTATGACTAAACACATTTTCTGACTACCAAGGAATTACTCGTCCCGGCATGCTACTAATACTTCCTAAATGCAAAATAGCTATTCAGAGAAGGGCAAATTAAAGTTATACCAAACCAACGTTCAAATTTTCCCACGCTCTGTAGTGGGGTGCGGCCCCGTGTTGTATAACTTGCACGTCGAGCAAGCAGTCTAAAAACACAGTATTTTACAGCGGAGCTGTGAAGGGCTAGGCTCCCCAGGATCGTGTCCATGTATGTCGACAAAAACCTACCTGGACAGCTACCGCCATCTATAAGTGACGGCGGCAAGCACGCAACCAGTATGGTTTCCGCCGTCGCTCGTACATGGCGGCAACCTTTCCAGCTATAATAGAAGAATGGAGAGTTGGGCGCGTTGTTGGAAATTCATCGTAGGAAACAGCGCGAAAAACAGACGACGACGAAGAGGAAGCACACACTGCATCGAGTACAGCTCCGCTGGTCTTCCTTCTTCACGAGATTGGAAAGGCTGAAGGATTTTTCTGGTTTCTGTTTTGTTTTGCTAGCGTCAGCTTCACCAGCATTCATTTCGCACAATCAAACTTCTTGTAACCCATCAGGAGCAAGCTGAATTGCTCGAATTTGGCCCAAATGACAACATCCGACGTCACGGTCTCAGTGTTCCCAGTAGCGCCTCTCGAAGTCGCAGACAAACTTTGAAATTTCATTAACTTCGCGAGAAATACAATATAGTGGATATGAATTTGAGTTACTTGTTCGGATGTACCTAATAATGTTTTGAACCAATTTTGAGGCAACTAAATGAGTGACTATCAAAAGTGTGCCTTTAAGGTCTTTCTCATATCTGTATCAACATTTTTTTAAGGTAAATAACGCATACCCCCCCCCCCCCCTTTTTAACCTTTTAAACTACTTATATATTACTGCGTGCCTCGCAGTTTGATGTCAGTAAAATATATATAATTTTCTCTCTGTCCCCTTGTCTCTTCTGTCATCGGTCCTTGACATTTTAATTATACCGAGAAGCAATACGACAAACTACATGAAGTTCATTGGAACGCACTCTTCCTTCGTCTTAAGGCTTTACAAATCCCGGCACTTAGGTTCACAAAGTGCAAAATTTTATATTCATTATTCAGCAACTTTAACTTTAAATTAGCCTTTAATTTAGATCATTATAGGTTAAAAATTATTATTCAGTGCGCAGTCCCTAAAGGCAACGCATGTGGAAGTCTCCCATTGACTTGACTTCGATCTGATTTGACTTGATTTGATTAATTCGATTCAGCCAACGACGACACCGACAATATGATTTGGCCTAGAAGCGACGTCACCGGTCTGGCACTGCGCATCGGACGCTTCATTGCCGGGCGGAAAATAAAAATCAAGATGATTTATATCATCATTTAAATCGTGATTTCTATCGTAATTGAAATCACACCAGTTGTACTATGATGATTTAATCATACCTTTTTAGAAAAATAATTTCGAAATTAGCGTTTATTTAAAACTTGCCTACCATTAGATAAGTGCTTTTGTTTTATACTGAAACAAAAACAAAAGAAAATGATCAAGCAAGGAGGATTTATGTGAGGTTCAACACAAGCACTAAGCAGTTTATTCTCTTCTGAGCAGATCGGAGCACTGAGGCTTCTTTCTACAGCCTATTGCAATCAAATCAGAACACAAAAAATAAAGAAAAAAAAGAAGCAAACGAAGCTTTTCAGCTAACTAAAATATCAAGCTGTTTTTTTGTTTTTTTGTTTTGTTCTAGAATGGCGGGGTGACGTCAATAAAACTAATGAAACTGTACTATAAATTTACTGTAATGCTTTCTTCCGCATTGTTATCAGTGATCCAACGGATTGATAAAACAATCTGACACGCTTAAAAATACGTCCAGTGATAAAGAGTCACTATTTTTAGCAACAGTAATTTAAATCAATTTAATCGGATTTAGCTGAAATGCATCTCATTAGATATTTTCATACGAAGAATAATTTCTTCTTTCACTCTTCATTGCGAAGTTTCTCATAACCGGTGCCACATCACGGACTTCTTATTTTTTTTTTTTAGGCTGAAACTTGAAACTTTTTTGTTTCTTTCGGCCTTGGTATTCCTCAAGCTCGGCGAGAAATCTGCGGAAATACTTTTAGACGTGTGACGTTGCATTCCGCAGATCATTACGATACGTGTGATCTGTAATTTAGTCATGCGTAGACGAGCTGTATGCGGCGCGTGTGTTTCCTCATAAAAAAAAACCGCATCATAAGTGTGCCAGAAATAGTGTAAAGGCGAGCGCGACAGATATACTAGACGGATACATTCTTTGAAACATGTTTACCACGCGGTCGGGGCAACCGCTTTCGCCAAGAGCGATACGGGTGTCGCCATCCGTCGGCGAGTCCGTGAACTTTCAACTCTTCATTTTTGAAGGGCCCGCCGATGTTGGAAAGTGACTTTTTTCAATATCAGGCGTATCGATGTGGCAAAAGATAACTATAATATATACGCATATATATATATATATTTTTTTTTCCGACAAAAACTCAGCATATGACGAGATTAAAAAGAATCAATATATATATATATATATATATATATATATATATATATATATATATATATATATATATATATATATATATATATATATATATATATATATATATATGTATATATATATATATATATATATATATATATATATATATACCGGGTGTTCGTTCCATTTTGGTTCGAACATATTTATTACGAACCATTCCTAAAAGATGGATTAATACGGTTTGTGCAGGTGAGTTGTGCGGCCAGGGAGATATGATGTGGGTGGCTAATCCTTGCGATAAGCCGAATAATTAACAAAACTTCTTTAATTATCTTTTTAATCGGTAATAATAATTCTACGATATCAATTAGAAACATGATTAACATAAACGAAGACCATTCTATCAGTCATTTTTAGATCTACTTGGAGCTCGTGGGAAACTCCGAGGCGTACCAAAGTTCCCCCTCGTGCAGCAGGCGCAAAAGTGGCAGTGGCGGAACGAGGACGATAATCTAATCATCCGCGTTCCGCCACTGCTACCTCTGCGAGATTATTAGCGTGATCTCGCACATCGTGTAAAGAAAATATGTATATTGTGGACTATAGACAGGCACCGCTGTTTATAAACAAGCCCGCGTTTGCCCACACCAGGTGTGGGCAGTGCGCGTGACAGAAACCGAATTCGCGTGAAGTGAAGCGTCTGCGCATGCTCAGTGCCGTCGACAGCGCCACCGCAGCTGCATGACGTCAGGGCCGCGTGCTGGTCTTAGAGGACAACTCTTGTAACAAAATGCGCATATCTTATTTCTCAAAGTGACAATTATAGCTATAATAAAATTATAAACGGCTATTGAACTTTCACACAAAACTTCTAAAGCTAAATAATATATTGGTGTTAGAAACGAGATGTTAAGAATTATTTTTCGGGATATGCAAGAAAATCAATGGTACAAAAAAAAAAAAAAACGAATAATGCGCGTTGTTTTTTATTCATAGTAAAAAACAAATTTAACGATTTATTCTACAACAACCGTGACTGCAGTGTCAAAAGTCCACTCTCGCAGAACTATGGAAGTATCTACGGTAGGCTACGAAGAGCCTCAAGAGTCGACCCAGCAAGCTTAGTGAAGATGTATAAAAAATACACGAAGCGGTTGAAGAACTCTTGGAGACTTCCGCATAAATATAGAGGATTAATGAAAAAATATATCGATAAATTAGGAAGATAGCTACTACATTACAACCTAAAACTATGAACATGCGAGTTATCGATATTTTTTCGATAGTGTTGCGAGGGCGTTTTCATACTTCATTGTTGACCCACTTTTTTATGGCTTACTACATTCACAGTTTCCAGATCGTTTTCTGACCACTTTCGTCGCCGCCTCGGTGGCTCCGATCTTTGCCAAAACATTCCACGGGCCGCGGATAACCAGATAACAAGCAAGCAAGATAACATGCAAGGTCAGTAACACAGTCCCCGCCGGGCAATCTGGCAGTGTACTGGGATAGGTGCCCATGTAATCCAGAATTATCACTAACAACAATTATCTTTTAATCGAAATAACAAACACAGAAGGGAAGGTTCCCATCTGTGTCTGTTCCTTCGACTAAAAGATTTTTTTTATTTTCTGCACCACAGTTTCATGTGTTAAACGACATCATTAGCTACCACCAGCTCGCCTGCGCACTTGGTCTTTTCACTGAAAAGTCTCGGGAGATGCGCAGGTTAAACTGCCTTCAACGTTTACGATGCATTCGGTATCAGTAAACAAGACGGAAGCAAGTGCGTTAGCGCCCCGTCAATGCACCTCAAAGATACCGGGTTTTATTTTCTAAACGAATACCCAGAAATATGGTATTAATAGTGTGTGTTTGTATCAATAAACCTTCATTTGAAAGTGCACTTCGTCTTGTCTACTTCCTCGTCCCTGTTTGTTCGGCGCTTTTCGTCTAGCGCGTGGGACTATTTGTACCGAAGTGACGTACGAAAACACGCTCCCCTCTTACACAGACAGCTGAAATCCTCTCCACTTAATACACCCTTATTGGTTCCCAAACGCTATGGGATTTTCGTGCCGTGTGTTTTCCGGTTTAATACGAAACGCCCATGCGGACTCTATGGTGCGCACTCGCACCTTTACCGTTCTTTCAGTCCATCTGCTCCAAAATGACACCTTAGCGATCCCAACGTCACACCTCAGCTGTCGCTGTATTTCAACCTTACGGGTTGCGTAAGTGTCTTTTCCTTTATAGTTCGTCCACGACGCCCTCATCAACTTCAACTTACCGATGATTTTTGGTAATGTTGTTTGAAGTCAGCTGTGCTACGTCATTCGCGAGGCCAGTTTACTAAAGCGCGGTGATATCCGCCTGCACAGCCAGTTCAGTTTGAAACTCAGCCAGTTCAGTTTGTATACCACTCGGCCTATCTCAGATATCCGAGTGGTATTCGTCGCTGAAAGACAAGGATAATGGGTGTAACTACTTTGGAGTTTCAACTGCTCTTTGATTCTGCTGCGTTGTACCTATCGCGACACTTCAGGAACGTACGAGTCAAGGCGCCTCTTTTCTGCCACCGTTGTAGCTATATATGCTTCAGTAGTTGTTTGGTTTATACAACATTATATTTTATTATTAAAAAAGTACTGAGGCAGGTCATCATTATTAAATCTGAGATTATTTATTAAAACTTGTTAACCTCGTTATCAACTTATTAAAACGTTAGATCAAGATCGCCCACACAAGAAAGTTAACCGACACATCAAGGTCTCGAAGACTGAGTTGCGATTGTACCTTTTGCTGTGTTTGCGTCTAAGCTGTTCACTTCGCAATTTGATCACTATGAATATTATATATATAATATATATATAAGGTATGAATATACCTCCAGGGTTAAACTTTCATGCTGCAAGCATTTTTGCCATGGTGAGGCAATTTATCAACCGCTCTAATAATGATAAAAAAAAAAAAAGAAAAGAAAGGAAGTAAAGTAATGGTCCTAGATGGCATGCAGGTAACGATGGTGTGGCCAGATGTTTTCATTATTCTGGGCTGGAGAGAGGTTGCTGTCATTGAAAGTGGCGGCTTCGCCTGGCTAATTCTGGAGGACCGTAATGGGATTTAATTAAACAACAACAAAAAATAATAATCTGAACTAAGCGATATATATAAATGATATAAATACCTATACAATTGCTTTAACGAAAAAAAAATTCAATTTTTTCGAATAAGAGACACTATTAGAAAATTAACTATACATGTTTTGGTGACTTCTGTGGCCTTAAGAAATCTACTGCAAATGTTCGCACTTTGTACGAATACGAAATGAAATTCTACAAATTTGTACTTGTACATCATGCGAGCAGCATGCCCTGGACTCAAGTGTTACAGCTAGGGTACGCCTGTATTTTGACCACAATTCAAAACTACGTCATCACAACTTCTAATGTGGAAGAATTTTCGTAACAATAACGTCTGGTGTTTTTTTTTTTTTCCAAAAATGTAAAAAGGCACCGGAAATCGAGTGCAATATCTAACTTTGTCACGCGGTATGCGCACCTGAGACTGTTCGACGAGCTGCCGAAAGGAACGTATACGAAACCAACCTTTATTCATCCAACTAGACTCTGCGAAAAATCACAGCGACAGGAATGGAAGCCTTTGTCTCCGTTGGCTGCATTGAATTGTGGGATGTCTGATGATCTGTATTTTGTTGAGCTCTTATTTTCGACTAAATAAATACGAAGTTGGATGTGTAAAGAACTCGAAAAAACTAAACAACATAAATATAACAAATTTTAACATCTGCGTTGATACTTCTTATCTGTGAATGCGAGGGAAATCTCTTTTGTTTCGGCCGCTTACAAGTAAATTTCAGCTTCAGCTAAGAATTGACCACTAGTTTAAACGAAGTGGGTGTCATCCACGTGCAACCTAAATCTCAATCAGACGCCGCATAAACCGCAAGAAACCTCTGTCTGACGGGGGTCTGTGGACTGGTGGATCTGAGGTAAGCATCCACCAACTGGAGAGTGACTGGCAATTCGCGTCAAAATCACTAAAAATAAAGAACAATCAACAGATTATCCATATACTGTATTTAATACATATTTTCACCCCTCCCCCCTTTTTCTAAAAAAAAAAAAGAAACAAATACAACAAAAAACTATAGCTACATCAAATTGTGCGGGGTGAAACACGGTCGATATATAAATAAAAAGAATCGCCACAAAACAGCTAGACCGTTCCTGCAATAGAGAATTGGGCTTGTCGGAAACGAAAAACGCTAACCTCACGTTCAAAACAACATAAAACGCAGACACACACACGCACGCACGCACGCACGCACACACACAGAAAAAGACGCAGCGAGAAGGAGAACGCTCTCGCGTAGAGAACGACAACTGGCTAAATTAAAACACCGACAACGTCGCCGGCGGATGACAGCCAAATGTGTCCGTCCTGGCTTCGCACCCCGCCGCCCCACCGGGCCGCTCCCACTGGCGGCAGCCAGGCAAAGGGGTGTCCGGTTCCCAAGCCACCCTGGCCTCCCCCGCGGCGCGGAATAAGAGCGTCCCTTACGGCAGTTCCTTCCGTCACCGGGGAGCGACGCAGTGACGAATGATGGACAGGCCGCTCTCGCGCCGGCGTCGGGCGCAGGATGGGGAAGGGAGAACCACGGGCTGGGGGCTCAGACTGATGGCGGCCGCTACGCAGGCATCGATTAGCTTGCCGTCGCGGCCTGACTGATTTACGCATCCCGCCTTTCGGCTGCGGAATTAAGCCGCCCAACTCCTGCTGCTGCTGCCGCCGCCGTCGTCGCGGCCACCACCCCCTCCCGCTGCTTCTTTCTGCCGGTTGGGAGCCGTTGACGCCGCTGGAGACGTGGAAGGAAAGAGCACGCTGGCCGAGTCTGGCGGCTGGATGGTTTCTTGCTGTCCTCGGGTTTCGGACAGTCTTGATTTGTCTGGGTGTCGAGACTTCGCGCACTCCGGCGAAGCCTGCCTATTGATGTCGGATAGGGCGAAGCACTGTTGTCTCGCGTGAATGTGCGCTTGGCTACCGATGTGGCTGACAACGCCCTGGCAAAAACCGGCGCTCTCGCAGGAGGCGCGTAAAAGTCGGTGTGTTGTGAGATACGTATCAGTTGCTCTATGAGAGTATACGGTTGTATAATCGTATACCTGACGGTTGTTGGTAGTCCCACTGGCGTCCAAACTGTTTCGGATGTGGCGGGGAGGGGGGGGGGGGGGGGGGAGGGGAGAGAAATAATTGAAAAAAAAATATAATACCATTGAAAAAAAAAGGCTGCTTTGTTTTTAGTTTTGGCGTGACTGTTTGCTTGTTTGTTCATTTAACTCAGAACAGTAAGGTTGCTGTGTAACAGGTGCTACGCCAATACCGAAAGGGTTCACAGTTCACCTCAAAAGGTAAAAAGAGAAAAACTTGAGGGGGAGGGAAAAAAGGGGAAAAGTATGGTGATGTCATGAGATAGTGTACAGATGACAGAGAGGTGCTGACGAAGTTGAAATGGAGCTTGTGGGCGAGGGTGCGGGTTCATGTTGCGGGTGATGAACGCACAGGGCTTTTTAGTGGGGTTCTCGCTGTGCCGGTCTTCTGTCCAGCTAGTAGAAGTGTCTTGGCAAGGTCTCCAGGATGGTGTCCGGAGGCTTCGCCGTGCGTTGGGACTGGGAAAGCCCTGGCGGCTTGGTAGTGACGGACGACATGCATGATGAGGACGACCTGCTCCTCTGAACCGCCGCGCGAGTCTTGGAGGTTTGGTGGCGGTTCAGGCGAGTAGGACAACGAGCCAAGATGCTTTCGGCGGGCTGTTTGATGTATGTTCTTAATAGTAAAGCCCTGGCGGTTGATGGTGCGGTCGCTCGCTTCGGTGAAGGCAGCGGTTCCAGGGGGCGGCCCAGTCGAGGTAGACGGCTGCCACCCCCGATGCATTCATGTCCAGGGCAAGAACGTAGCTCCGCGGTCACCCAGTATAGCTTCCCGTCATTGTTGTTGTCGTCGTCCTTGTCACGATATCAACATCACTAAAGCGTTATTGCCGATGCCCCCCTCCCCCCCCCCCACCACTCCCCCAGGGATGATTAAAGATTTGATTTGAACTACTGTAGCTGTTTTTGCGACTTAAAGGGACACTGACAGGGTATTTATGTTCGCCAAGATTTTTATTCGTACATGGCATATGAGAGCCCAACCACTCAGCACACAATTTGCGTCAAGAAACTTGTTTCCGCCCGAAAACCGCCGATCGAGAACTGGCTGGTTTGAGTCGCCCTAACTCTCTTCTCCGTGGTCACGTGCCGTTTTCTATGGTTTATACTCAACCACCAAAGATAAAGTCGTGGGTCATCGAAGGCAGACATTCAATACCAGAAACAGACAGATAATATAATATCCATTTTTTGTGGTTTATAAAATTCTGCAAATACGTTGACTGAAAAAAAAAAAAAAAATGCTGCACAGCCACCGGACTTTAGGTAACTTTCTACTCTATATTTCTTCTTCCTCCCCAGTCCAGTTTCGATTTCGGTTTAGAGCACTTGCGTTTTTTCTTTTCTTTTACTTTATTAAAATATAAGAAACGCTGTAGCAAAATATTGATTGGGTAGTGTTATGACACCATAATAGATCGCCTGGCAAAACATAAACAACATTTTATGGGAGGTTTCAGTGTCCCTTTAATACCATATAGAGAACAGATCCTTCGTAAGCAATGTCGATATGACGATACGACCATAATTGTGAAACCAAATCGATTGAATCGGTTGTATGAATGTCTAGACAGCGCGAATTTCTGTCCCTGTTTTTCAGGGCAAATAAAATGCTTTCAGACGGAAGACCTCTGTAACTGACGAATCGGCGCATGCTAAGCCACAGAGTTGGCACTCCGGGCTGATTCGCCATTTCTATAGAAATATTCGGTCTGAAGACCTTTGAGATACGCATGAAAGAGGGGTATACATCTACCTCTATGTATTACTTGTGTTTCCGCAGTATTAGAGTACTTTGGCCCGAACCGCACGACCGCGGACCAGGGTGCCTTCAATTTGCACCACGCAGGAGTGAATAGACGAAAGCTCGTCGATAATATCCCCATCCATTCCATAGCCGGCAAGAGTGTGAATCGAAATGATGATGCCATATCTATCCATTCCATATGATATTGCAAGATCGAGAATACATGGGGGTCTTCTTTTTCACTGGTCAGGGAAGCGCTCATCAGTTCTCCACCCACGCAAGAGCTCACTGAAGTCCCGCACTCGTACTCTCGCACATACACTGATTGCCACACGCAATCTTGATGAGGTGTGATTCATGGAAGGTTTACGCGTAGGCTTCTCAGAAACGAGTATTGACTTTAAGATGGTTTGACGGGGCGTGAGCTTCCTTGGCGACTAGAATCACCCACGCTAAGGACTCTCGACGGGCAGGCACGCTCATTCGACTGCGGAGGACGTTTCGGAGTTCAGGCATTCGCCCGAGCTTGTGAAAGCTAGCAAGAGTGGAGAAGACGACGCTTCCCTTTCCACGCCCTCGCTCATTGCCGCGGACTCACATTAGAATTGATTGCTGGCATGTTAAAGAGCTCGGGGTGGGGAAAGCCAACCATCTCGGGCTCGCGCAGGCTTTGCCCGATGCCCGGCGCGCCGAGAGAAAAAAGGCACCGTTTGATAATTAGAATGCATAATTAATCCCTTATTTACATGACGTCGTTCAGTCTCGGAATCATTGGGGAATGCGGCGATGCTTAAACAAAGAGCGCGACTGAGGCATTAAGAGGCAGAGGTGGGAAGCTAATAGACCCGAGTAAAAAGAAAAAAAAAATAGTAAGAAGGAAATGTCTCCGGCGGCATTGGCTGAAAGGAACGATGGCGTCTTTTGTCTTTATTTTTCGCTTCCCAAAATAAATTTGTGTGCCTCTGTTTATCTTTTTTTTTTTTTTTTCTTGTAGAGGATCTGCTTTTTCAGTTTCAATCAAGTTACAGCTGTCCCCATTTGGTGCTGATTTCGGGAACTTATTCAATGGGTGGCGTGAAATCAAATGGTCGTGTATTACAAGTTCTGCAATATCAAATCAAGTATCCAAATATTTTCGTGCCACTTACAGAGAACCTGATAACTTTCTCAATAAAGTCATTTCTCTCTAAGAACTTGCAGATCGTAAAATTTAATACGTATCTGGCTAATTTGCAATCATCTATTGCAGGATTCTTTGGGTCTTGTAACAGTTTTTTTCTCTCACAACGCATTTCCACGTCAACTATATAGTATAACCCTATCTAAAGGCATTTAATTTTTTTTTCTTCTTTCGAATCGTTTTGATTGTGTAGCCTGGAATAGCTAACCGCTGCAAGGTGTCCCTCTTCAGCCTCCCCACTCGGTAAGAAGAAGGAAGAACACGGCGGGGGATCGAAGGCATGCTTCCCTGCCCACTGTTCGAGAGATGAGACACTGGCAAATAAACGACAGTGCTCTCGCGCGATCCGGCGACGTCTTTTGGGGCGGCTCCAGACATACACCGATAAGCTCCGCGTCACTCAACAGCGTCGCCGCCAATTCGTCACAGCGCTCAAACAGAGATAAGAGCGACACCGCGAAGAGAGACCACTAAATCATGGCACGACTTTCCCACACAAAGCCGAGAGCCAACGCAATTTCTTCGCTCTCCTGCGAAAGGAAAAGGCGCACTGTGCCAGCAGGGCGTTCGGCGAGACTCCGCTCCGCGCGGCTACTTCGCGGGCCCCGGCCTGCCTTGCCTGTCTCTCCTCAGTGTCCGCTGAGTTATTGCGGTACACACGTTCCTCGCCGACGCGATATATAAAACATGTCTTTATCGCCACCCTGGCACTTGTTTCGAGGGGAGGGGAAGGATGACGCGGAGCGCCCAAGACGCAGGCAGTGCCGCGCAGAGTCAATGCCGCCGAGATAGCTTCAGCAGGCGACCACACGTGCCTCTTCAAAGACGAGTCGCCAAGTGCGAGCCTGAGTCCACAAAACCCGGCGCTTTATCTTGGGAGCCTCGTTGTTTGCGGGCCTCCGCCGACGCGCCGTTGTTCTTTTCGGGGCCCCGGGTTCCGAATGTTCGCCGATGGATCTCCGCGAGAGCTCCGAGCGTGGACTCAGGCGGCGCCGGCAGAGTTCGTCTGTCGAGCCGGCAACCTCGCTGCGGGACGCCCGAGCGTATAGGTCGGCATTTGTCAGCGCTGGTGCGTGTCCTCCGTTGCAAGCGAGGCGAGGTATTGGGGAACTTGAATCTCTTTCTTCGTTTACTTCGGCCGGGGAAATTGGCCATTGTCTTTCTGCCGGTCCGCGTTGCTGTCGCTGAGCCGACGACGAGCTGTGAGATCTCGCAGTTCGATTGCACTGGGTGAGAGGCGCGATGGGCCGGGCTGGTAACTTTCTCAGTGATGGGCTGTAATCGTCTCCTAAACGACAATGAACACGACTAAAGGCTGTATTTGACCGCCATCGGGCCACGTTTCATCATGCGAGTATACTATGTTCTGGGGATTCCTTCAATAGGTGACTTGGTGTCGGAAGGTGATATAAGTTTCATTTTGGGAACACATATACAGTCGCAGGCTAAGCACTCCCTTATTTTTGAATTTAGGTATTTATATTTATTTTATATGACCTACTTTTAGTACAAGCTGAGGACTTCAATAGGAGTCGTAATTACAAATACATTTTGAAAAGCAATATAAACAGCAATCGAAGCACACGCAGACACACCAGTACACAAAATAAAAACTATATAAGCAATAAGCGGCATCCAATACACAAACGAGCATGTATATTGGCCCATACAATTAGTAATGTTGTGTCTAAATAAGGATGAAAACTCAAAATCATAAAGTGAAACAACCTAATCCTGTAGTACATTCCATTCTCGCACTGTGCGTGGCAACAAGAACTTGAAACAACCTTTATAAAACGAGAATTCATGCAAGTAACGCGAGTGCTTGCTCCGAGTGATACGCGACTTACGAAATGTCACGTAAGTTGATGGGTTGAACGGTGATTTAGAAATAGTGACGAAAAGAAACTTCAAGCGCTTGTTTTTTCGTCTACACTGAAGGAAGGGAAGATGAGACAGCGTACATCTCTGTTGGTGACTCTAATCTACGATACTTCGAAAAAAGAAAACGTAAGGCTAATCGTTGCACGCGTTCGAGAGATCAAGGATAAGGTTTTTTGTGTGCGGGTTCCATACGTCAGACGCATACTTTAAAAGAGGGTACGGCGTGTGAGCATTTTATAAGCGAGCAGTTTTGTTTCAGTGGTTGCCAATTTTAAAAACCGCCGCAAAAAGGTCAGTCTTGTATTAGCCTTTTTAACGATATTTGTTACATGCATGTTCCATCGAATACCATCGGTAATACTAATGCCAAGGTATTTGTAACTGTCAACTCTTTTCAAAAGAACACCATCAAGACAATAAGAGTATATTTATGGTTTTAGCTCGTGACAATTTTTCCTATATCGAGACACTTGCCCTTTCCTGCACTATACCTAAATTGTATGTAGAGACGCGCTTAGATTTATTTGGTTAGGCGCAGTTATGACATTGGTGTACAAAATTCAATCATCTGCGAAGAGCCTAGCTTGCACCGGTATGTCCTTTATCAGATCATTTAGAAAAATCAGAAAGAGTAGCGTCCCCAGAACCGAGCCTCGTGGTACCTCAGAATGAATGGCAGAAAGGTAAGAGCGCCGACGTTAAATACTCAGAACTCATAAATTGCGCGCCATTGCGTGCAAATTGTTTGATACAAAGCAGGCCATATGGTTTGTGGAGCTTTATTGTATATATATTACGAAACCAAACATACCAGTGCGGCATTACGAGTTGGAAGTGGCTTCCAATTGTGGTCGTCTATGCAGTGGATATTACTGGGAAAATTATTATCACTGGTCCCTGATGCGTTAGGCAGAACGAGGTACAGCCTGGATAAAAAAAAAATCAGGATATGTTTTAAAGAAACCAAGAAAATCAGATTTATTTGATTTAAATCGGATTTATTGGATTTAAATCAAATTTATTTGGTTAAAATATGATTTATTTCATTTAAATAAAATTAATTTGATTTACATCACTGTAGCTAACAAACAATTATTCTTTAGCACTACATGTACTTTGTTTTAACATGGTAGGCTGATTTATCAATCCGTCCGATCATTTATAACAACGCGGAAGAAAGCATTACTGTAAACTTTAAGTGCAGCTAAATTGACCACATTTTATTGACGTAACCCTCCGCCATACTATAGATAAAACAGCTTGATTTTTAGTTAACTTAAAAGCTCTGTTTCCTTTTACTTTCGCGTTCCGTTTGGCTTGCAACAGGACGTTACGTAACTTAGGAATGCGGTGGAAGCTAGTAAGAAAGCTCAGCGTCCCAACGTTCCGATTTGCTCAGAAGAGCACTGCTCGTGTTCAACCTGATAGAAATCTTCCCCTTCTTGATGCTCCTTTGATATTAGTACAAGCTAAATTAACATAAAAACATCAAATAATAGACGAACTATAAATAAAGACTATTTTCAGGATTAGTTCTTGGGGGAGGGCTCAATATAAATCATAATAGCAAAACTGCTCTGATTTAAATCACGATTTAAATATTCTTGATTTTTATTCCTTATCTTGGGGCTGGGTGGTACAGCATTTGAGTGAGTGGGAAGAAATACCGTTTCGCCTAGCTCCAGGAGATCCCTTCATCGGCCGATTGCTTCATGTGGACCGCTTTGACAAAACGTTGCTTCTCCTTAAACATCATAAAACCGCCTGCAAATTTGATATTTTCCTCTACTAAAGTAAGCAAATCGCAACAAGGTATCTGGTTTTCCAAGATGTCGGTCTTCCTTTCGGTAACAAGGCGTCTATGACACACAAATCCGGCAGAACACTCCTTGAATTAGTACGAAGACGAGAATGAAACTCCTAAAGTCGCTATTGTCCAAGGATTCTTATTTCGCACTGCAAGTTGTAAACGCGACTCTTTTGACGCTATCAGTAGACACACATGCAAAACTGATGCTGTGACCAGAGTAAAGAGCGTGTGGTTGGCTCAGTTTACTTTACAGAAGTTGAGCAGTTTTGCTTATTTTACCCCGACCTCTTCGAAATCGACGAAACCGTGGTCCGCGAATGCGCTTCGCGGTGTGGAAGCTAAATGATTTAGACGAAACCTGGATATTTCCTCGTAGACGTTTTGATAGTTCTGGTTGAACTAAATCATAAACACACATCTAAGATAGTAATATGACAAATCCATTTGAATTGTGCGCCAAGACGAGCGGATCAGAAGTTTTCACAGTGTTAAAGATTCTACTTGTAAGATGTTTTAAATTTTTCCCCAAACAAGAAGCAGACGATTGGCTGCACCCTAAGCACACGTGTTTACAGATGTGGTGAGGTCAAATTCACTTCGACCACACACCATGTTGCGCATGTTTTACACTGACTGTGTAAAACTCGTGTCGTAAAGGGGTTGGGGGCTGCGGTAAAGAGAATTTGAAAGAAGTTCGAAGCTGAGAGGGGAAGATTCGGCAAGCGGAGCGTCTCGAACTATACTACTGCGCTCATTTCACTATCTCAGAGACAAGAGGTCACAGAAAACATCCTACGCTGCATTTTTTTGCATGGAATGAACTCTAAGAGCTGTTACCGCTATATCCCTACACGTCCTATACTCTGACACCCACTATAATTGCATGTTAGTCTGTTCTTTTTTACAAGTGGAAGACATTGTGTTAAGTCATGTACTACCATTTTATGTGCCACCACACTATGACCTAGTGGTCGTTCTGGGGCATGATTCAAATAAAGCATTATTATTATTATTATTATTATAAAATGATCATTATGCGCGCGAGAAAAAAAAAAGAAAGAAAAGAAAGAAAACACGAGTAAAAGCTCAGACGAAATGTTTTATCCTTTTAACGGGCAATACAGTTTTCAGTGCTGCGTGACACCTGTATTTACTAATTCTGGTATCAGTACCAGTGAGTATGCAGTACTAAAGACCCATGATGTAAGTTACGCCGCGTAACGGCAAGTTTGCAACAGCCCAAATAGTAGAAACAGATGTCGAGAGATGGCCCTATAGCTGGCATACAACCTACGACCGTGTCGTTTGGTTCATTTATAATACTGGTGCCGCCGTTGGTTAATCGGTTAATTACAACCAAAAAAAAAGAAAAAAAAAAGACATGGCTAAAAATTATGTTGTTTACTGATCTCTATTGTAGTAGGCTGGATCGCGGGTCGAGACTTGTCTTGCTGGGGTCGAGCGGCACTATCGGCAGTCATCGCTCGACAACAGCTAATACATGGGACCATATTAGAGAAACGGGGAAAACTGCAATTTCTTACCTTAGTCGGTTGTTCTAGACGATGAAACTTTTATCGTGTTTTCTGGGAATGAAAGTTAATATTCTGGGCGTAAATGTCAAAAGCGTTAGATTACCAGTTTTTTTTTACATAAATGTGTTGGGATTCAGGGTCGAGGGTACGACTTTGTTGGGCGTAAATTGTGATGTGGTTTAGTGAGGTAAGGATCGCAAGAGTCAATGTGGAGTGGTTTGTGATCTAGAAGAAATCAGAGCTTAGCAGACGATAAGTTCAAGGCTTTTATTGAGAACATTCGCATCTTTTCAAGCGCCAGTACAGAGTACTTCTGGTGTAAGTTTTTGCTTTGAACTGCGGTGGGGGGGGGGGGGGGGGGGGGTGGCTTCTGTGACGAATTAAAGCTTGGGGCGTTTCATTCATTTGTTGAACGTGTCATTTATTTAGCAACTGAAGCAAGCGACGCCGGCACTGTCGGTGGTGCTCCGGCACGTTTGTGTGTTCTCAAACAGCGTTCGAACGCTTGACAAATACCGATTCGATCTCCGAACGCCAGATATAATGATCGCAGTACATTATAAAAAAATCGCCTTCAAACACCGCGTAGAAGCTTCAATATACCAACTTTTGTGGGTTTCTCACATAGACTTGCGTGTATTGCCTGGTGTCAAGCAATGGCTGCCGGTGGTCCCACCGATGGGCGATCCAGCCTACTACAATAGAGATCAGTGGTGCTGACATGCAATTTATATAGACTAACGCAACCCATTGACGCAACGCCACTGCGGTGGCACTGCTGTCGGCACTGCGCATGCCCAGAAGCGTCATCTCACAGGAATTGGGGTTCCGTGCACACGCAGTCGCCTGTTGTGACAAATGCGGGCTTGTTTGTAAACAGTGTGTGGGTATACATACACCGTATCCCCCCCCCCCCCCCTTCCCCTCACTCCCCCGATTGACAATGCAGTGGACGCCCATTAGAGGAGAGCCACTAGTAATTCGAATCGAAAGGTGCTGTGTAATCCATAGCCTTCACAGTGCATGGGTAAGCCACGGCGTGCCAGCCCTGTTGTATTGTTGAAGCTAGGGATGACACTGCACTATTCGATTCGAGGCAACGTTACACACCCCTAGTGCCAACAGATTTACCTACACCCGCAAACCACCACAGTTACAGTTTGCTACATTTAGTAAACTACAATTGTGTTCTGGAATAGTAAGAAACACCCGCGTGCCATAGACGCACCTCTTCCAGCGTTGCATCAAAGCGCCAATGCGTAGAATAGCTTGTCGGCCTTTGACGGCTCATATTTTCGACACGTGACAGATAAACGAGAGCGATGAAAACACCGGCTGCTTTCATCATCGCTGGCGGTCTGGTGTTGCCATCTACCGGTAAGCAGACGAAAGAGTGTGCTCTCATTTTTTTTAGCCGTTCCCTCTTGATAGACAGCGAATTCAACTTCCACAAATGTGCGAATGTCTAATATATATATATATATGTGTGTGTGCGTGTGTGTGTGTGTGTGTGTGTGTGTGTGCGTCTGTGACGCAAATAGGGTATGCGTAAAAGATAATAATATTTTGAGTTATGTTTTATGAGTCTAACTCACCTACATGAAACGAAGAAAAACGCGAACGTTTGTTTTCCACGTAACATTTGATTCTTGTTAAAAAAAAAACGGTGACACGTTATTTATGTCACCATCACAAGACGGGAGATTATTAGAAATAACTTGCATACTTAATTTGTACTTTAACTATCATATCCAAATATGGATCTGACTCACTTGAGACACACACACACGCACAGCACACACACGCACACTCACGCACACGCACACGCACACAACAGCGCGTATATAGGATGTTAGCTTAAAATAAAATTATTTCAGTCAAATATGTTTTCCGTTATTTTGGTTGAAACATATATGATCACGTTTATGCATGCCAGCTAATATTCTAACTAGCTAAATATACCATCTACATCATATATAAGTATTAAATATAGGTAGTTCATGACCGCGAAAGTGAATTGTCTTAAAACGTGCTTGGCTGAAATGTAGATGGCTACGTCCACATTTCTTGAAACAAAACAAGTGGCACTGCCCAGTGTGCATCTATTAGTTTTTATTCGCTGTAGCTCAAAAATAAAACACGCGTCGAAACATTTTACCGCGGCATCCCTTTCTTCTGTCTGAATCCCTTACCACCAGCTGGCGCCACAATATTGTCAGTCTGTCGTTCGAAAAGTTCCGATAGTCATCAGGGTAGCGACAACTCGAACGGCTTCGCCATTTTATGCTTGCGGACAGGGGGGATCGGTGGCCGAGTGGGCTAAAGCGCACACCGAGCTCGACGCGCGTGGAGCGAAAGCTCGCGCTGCAGAACCCGGGGATCCTGGGTTCGAGCCCCACCCCTGTCCGCCTCGATCTGGATGAGCGTCGTACCGGCGTGCGGTCGTGTATCACTACTGCGTGGTGCACGTTAAAGACCCCCAGGCTAGTGGTTGTACTGCACTTGCTAAATTGCTTATCTACAGCGTGTGACTCGTCGCAACTTTAATGGCTGACCAACTACAGGCTGTATAAATGTCCCGATAACCCAAAATTTTAAGGCATAGTGCCCCCAACCCCCAAACGTTTTTTTGTATTTATTTATTGCCAGGCGATTTATTATGGTGTCAAAAGGCTACCCAATCAATTTTTGCTACGGAGTCACTTATATGTTTTAAAAAGTAAAAAAAAAAAAAAAAAAAAAAAAAAAAAAAAAACTTAACAGTTCGGAACCGAAATCAAAACATGAGCACGAGTTAATGGCCGTGACATCTCGAGTGGGGAGGAGGGAGAGATGTAGAGGAGGAGAGTTGTCGGAAATCACGTGCTACACCCGACCCAGTGTTCCTATTCTTCTTTTCCCCTTTTCTTTTTTTTTTTTTGTGCGAAGCAGGCGAAAGCGTTGCGGGCACCGTTTTACGTGCGATTGCTTTGCACTTATATTCGTTCCGCTCGCTGTTCTGCGCTTCAAGATCGGTTGTTTTGCACTTCTAAGAGTTGAAAATGAGTAGAAAATGCCCGTGATCGACTAAATTCCTATCATGGAGCTCGAAGTACAAGCCAGTCGACTGTAGATCAGAAAGTGTGATACCGATTTTCCTGAAGCAAAGCCAATCCCCAGGCTCGAAGTTGGGTAGCACCACGCATTGGCCACTTTAGCACGTAGAAAAAAAAAAATCGTACGCATGCGTACTCAACACCAAGCACGCACTTTGTGCCTGACGTTTGCGCGTTTTTCAAGCTCTTACCGATTCGTGTTGGTAAGACGAGCGATGTCTTCAGCCAGCAGAAAGGGCGACGACTCGGCGCCTTCTTGGTGCGAATCAAGTGTGCGGTCGGGCGTGTCGTACGGAATAAATCCTAATTGTTTTCATTGGTGTAAAAAAAAAAAAGAAAAAGAAAAAAAAAACAGTCTTCCGACGTTAGAGAGATTCGCCGGTACCACGAACGGCAGTCTTGAAGTAAGGGTCCCCCGCACTGCTTTGTTTAGCCGTCTAGCATGCGACTCCCGCTCGATACTACGCCATGTTGAAAAATTCTCAGTGCATGTGCTTGCGGTACGTGTGCAACTTTTTTTTTTTTAATCAACGCATTTGCAGTTTTTCAGAAGCCACAAAAAAGGGGTTTCATATTTTTTAAATCTTTAATATCGAGTTTGTGCCTTCGATGACCCACGACTTTGATTATATCTGGTTTGTGTGTCTTAACGCCACGTGACCAAGAAGAGTGTGAGCGCTTTAAGTTGGTTTAGTGCCCTTAGAAGTTTTCTTCGCTCATTTGTGTCTTATTCTCTCTCCCATTCTGCTCTTCATTAAAACCTGGCCAATGTCTTCCCGTGTCTCGAAGAGCAAATCGTCTAAGCGGTAAGACATACAGAGTGTCGTATATGAATGTACATCGCTTCGATGTCGGTATGTAACGCAACAATTTCGAACACATATCTTAAAGCAGCGGTTCTCAACCACTGATCTTTTGGGGAGCCCTTTTGGATTGGTAGAAAAGGAGGAATAAAGACCGCATCCAGCAAAAAAAAAAAAAAAAAATAAGGGGGGGGGGGGGCGGGGAATATGATTATTGTAGAAAAAATAGATAAAAAGCAACAAAAGAGCTCATTGAGTGGGAACGAAATTTGAAGCTCTGAAACGAAAAATAATCAACACTAGGCACTCGGTGCACATGGTTTGGTCTGTGTAGCTTAACGAAACAGCCCTCATATTTTACCGTTTACCCTGTACTATGGTCAATAAAGCGCTTACAACAACAACCCTCATCATTAAAAAAAAAGTTTTATTGCTTAGCTTGACTGATGGTCGAAGGCTTCGGAGACCCCAAGAAGACTTTGGGGGACCCTAAAGGGTAGGCGAACCCCCATTTGAGAACCAGTGTCTTAGAGCAGGGGTCTCCAGACCCAGGCCCGCGGGCCAGATCCGGCCCGCGGAGGCTTTCTGACCGGCCCCCGGCTGGCCATGGTGCTTATAATGTGGTCCGGCCCGCGGCCCGCTACCAGCAGGCCCGCTGCTACCAGTGCGGGCAGAAGCGCGCGTAAAGACGCGGCGGCGCGACGAGCACCGAACATACCGGAAAAAGAGAACACCGTAGAACTGAGGAGCGAATATTTCTCGCCCGACGCCGAAGCGAAAAAGGCATTTTCTATGCTCGGTTCACCCGGAAGCTGACAGTGCGGTGGAAGCTGCGTGTTCGCCGGCCCAATCAACCGCATGTCTCTTGTCGCCAGATCTCGCTCTCCAAGCGGGAATATGAAGAGAGGTTGTGATCACGTAAAAAAGACCGGGAGTTGACTGGTTCAGCGGGCATGCAGCTTTCAGTGCGCAGTCAGCTTAGGCCTGGACGGAGTATAGAAGAATCTCGAACCTTCAGAAGCGATTCTTCGAACGGTTTTCTGACCTCGATGGGAGAGTTGAGGAGATGCAGATGTTCCAGAATCCATTTAACTGCGATGTGGATGCGCTTCCGAGTCAGTTTCATATAGAAGTCATTGACTTACAGTCAAAGGACATTCTAAAGGAAAACTACAAGGTAGGAAATATGATACAGTTCTACAAATCCTTGGGCTCTGAGCAATTTCCAAACCTGAAACAATCTGCTCGCGGGTATGTATCGGTTTTTTGCACTATATACCTTTGTGAGCAGCCGTTTTCAAGGATGAAGTACGTAAAATCCAAATACAGAGCTAACTTGTCTGATGAACATTTAAGTCTCTCCTAATTATTGGCTCATCAGGCTTGCAACCGCAGTTCAGCGAAATAGTAAAGTCGAAGAATCAGCTCCACCGCTCACATTAGTCCTGCTCGTCCTGTCCGGGTAAATGTGTCAAAATTCTGATGCGTTCCGGCTCAAATACTGCTTAGTGTTTTGTGGCATATAGTCGTATGTTGTCATCATCAGGTTCACCGTGCATGTGTGATAACTATTGCATATTGTCATAACCGTTTTACCGTTCTCATTAGTTTTTTTCTTTTTTTTATCTGTGCGAAAATTCCAGAGTTCCTATGCGCTTTGATTTATGCGTGGTGAGTTTTCTGGGTCACACTTATCGTATGTCACAATTAGCTATATGCTGAATTTCGAAATAAAGTATGTATTAATCCACCTTTGATTACTTCTCGTTTTTACTCTAACTTGAGCTCCTCTATATAAAAGGTCATCTGGGTTTATTAATATCGTTTTTACTGATTTATAATATGTATTTGTTTTCCGGCCCTCGAGACTGGACAGGTCCCCAATCCGGCCCCTTGGCCAAACTTCTTGGAGACCCCTGTCTTAGAGTATTAACATTGTGCTAAAAAGTTCGGGAAAAAAGGCAGTAGAAATTGTTGTTCCGTGTAAACGTGCCCTTGTGCTGTTAACTGTTGCCGCAATTACCAGAAACCGCAAAAATGGTAGTTTAGATTGCCACGCAGGCAATCTTCGTCACAACCGAAAATGACCAACTATCGCTAGAACGGTCGTGCAAGATGCGAAATTTATTTTCTAGACGCGTTCAAAAGTCCGGGATTTAACTTGTCAGATAGTTTCCCGTTATCGACGAAAACGTAGACCAAAAAAAATTAAAACGTGATAATTCACGACGACTTTTTAAACTCCCGACTTCATCGAGAAAAGAATCATATGAGGAGAAAATCGAACCGATCCAAGGAATTACATCCGTTTAGTAGAACTGAGCGGCGAATATTTTTCTAATCCTCTAAGTCTCGAACGTATTTGTATTCACTAAGCGGTCCATAATCCTATTTAAAAAAGCAAAGCGCACATATTTTCTATTATAAAGCAAATATAGTAGTTCTTTCTTATTTTTTGTGCCTCTAAAGTTTAGGTTGCTCCGAGTACACCACGATAAAACAGAACGTATCTTGTCATGCAAAATGCCATTTATTGTTTCATCAATTCGAAAATGAATTCACCATCATTGATTCGTTTTACCCGTAATTTGGCCCTCCCTTGCAAATCAGCATTTAGAAAGCTATTGGGTCAAGTGAAAGCGACTTCCAGGACTCCAGTATTTCTTTGTGTGGAAGTTTTGTTAAGAAAATGATCCAGCATCCTTAGCCGTTGCTTTGCTCATTGAATCCTCCGCCCGAGACTCCGAGTGGTGCCTGGCTTTTCGCAACTGTGTTAAAGGCTTTTGCTGTATTCCTTCTTGCTGGACAGGCATTGAAGCAGATGCAATCTGGTACCTTCCTGCGTGTTGCACCGCAGAGGTCTCCACCTTTAAACTGGTTTCAGCCTCGTTCTTCACATCCATAGAAGCATGGTCGCTTTTTCCATCGGATCTGACCACTTCAATTCCACTCGTCTCTACTTTTAGAGATCGTTTATGAACAGGCTGCAGTGTAGGATTGGTTTCATAAACTATTTGCACACTTGCTGGGTCATCGCCCTGATTTTTAAACGTTGCTATTTCTTTGTGGAGCGTGGTGGCGTCAGCGCTACTTGCTTTCTTCTGAGCGTTTGTTTTCTGAAAAGCCGTATCAGTTAAATCTGCACCTTTAACAAATTGTATTTCATGCCTCACCTTTTCTCTGCTAGCCTTCTTTGTGTGCGTTGATTTACCTCCGGAAGGTTTGTTCCCGACCAAAAGCCGTAACATGGGGGACGATGTGGCCTGCTTTACAAATTTGTTCAGCGTCTCCGTTTCAATCCTGATCTTGTGTTGTTGCTTTCCTGTTTTGGACATCTGCTGCTGCACCTGTGTCAAGGTTGGACGACCTTTTACTTCCCCAAGAGCGACGACCTCGCCTGCTTTTTCAACGGTCTCCTGGGCCTCGTTGGGCTCATTAATTAAAACCGCGTTCGGCAACTTGAATTTCTTTATACCCCTGTGCACACTATACAATCGCTTTTTGCTGCCCGCATGCCACTTTCCGTTTCCGTCGTTCGTGACACCCGACTTCAGTTTGTGGGTGGGTGGTCTGGGAGTCGGCGATGTTTCGACTATATGCCCCAGCTGAAATGTTTGCATCGTCTCAGCTTCGTCAGAGTCCAAAGTCCCTTGGGCGAAATTTATCCCCATCGGGCTCCTATTTTTAGCACCCAAAGCGAGGAGACGGCCTGAGTGTTGCTCCGTAGAAACCCTCGGCAAGGTATTAACTAGCTGCTGTTGTTCTTTTATTATTTTTTCCGGGCGACTAATGCCGAAAAATATGGAGTATCCGATAAGGATTAGGTCAAGCCCTCGAAGTTTTTGCGGAGATCCGGGTTGAAGAAGGAGTTGCGGGTACACAACGAGTCTAGGATTGCCATAGTAGATCGATGAAACTGAAGGAGTCTGCGATGTCTGTGTCCCTATGTACATTTTTCTTAAGTCCTCCGAAAGCAAGAAATTATCGCTTTCTGCTGACGGGTCATCGTTGACACCTGTGAAGACAGTGTGCTAAAGTACCGAGGCAGGACTCCAGTCGTAAGTGTAGCTTACCAGGAAGGCAAAGAGCCGGAATATTCGATGCTTCCCGCCGTAGCTTGTTGAGTGCTCGAACCACCAGAGTTACGGGTTTCTTCTGAACACACTTGTTTTCTTTTAGCATGTCTTTGAGGCAACGCTTGTACCCGGTGGGGTCCCTGCCGGGTGAAGCATATGTTTTCCGTTAGGAAATGACAAACGATGGCCGGGGCCACATGCGAGGTGTTAAATGTCATTGATATTTAGCATTACAGTTAACTGAACGTTTGCGTGCCATTCCATAAAAAATTATATCGCAGGTAGAATTTCTGATAAAAAGAATATTGTGCTATTCGAGTGATTTTACTAAATTGTTTAAATATTATCACTATCTCACCCCAACGTGCATTATTAATGGAGATAATATTTCTATCAAGCTGTTTTGAAGATATCAACAACTTGAGATACTTTATTTTTTTACTAATAACGAAATTCCTATTCAAACCTGCCGCAACCTTGAGGTAAAATATTTATTCATCCTGAGACATCTGTCTTCGCTGCAATTTCTTGGGTTAGTTTAGCGACGTCATTAGCTACGGAGGGAATGATTCTTGCACAGAAGGGCTAGAGCAAGAACAATTCTGAATTTATGACCCTGACGCGGTTGACGCGAGCGTTTCCCTTATTGATGGATTTTTCAATGCGGAGAGTAGAAGGGGCTTCAAGATATTGACGCGCAAAGTCGTTTGAATACGTACACACAGCGACCGTTCCTGGTTCCTTCGCGAATGGTAAATCTGCAGCGGCTGCTCAGAGCGACGAGAGTTTTTTCTGCACAGTCGTTTTCCGTACAGGTTCCTAGAAATTAATTATGCAAAATCAGCATGAATTTCTCTGTACGAGCACTGTATTTGTTATTCTAACTTTTCTAGAAAATCTGGAAAAGTTTTACACAAAAAAAAAAAAAAAAATTTAGATTTTGTCATTTGGAAACAAAAATTATTTGAACACCAGTTCAGTCAGATACTTTCAATTTTGAGAACGTGGCCTGATTGTAAGGCAATAGATTAAGTAGCTCGCAAAGAAAACGGCCTACTCTACAATATGTTTCGGACAAATTGTGTTGAGAAATAGGGCGTCTATTAGCGTCGATACGTTTCGGTGGCGCCTTCATACGGTGTTCTTTTGAGACGTCGCGACCAGAATTTGCCTCGACGTGATTGGCAGGATTTGCCCCGCCATGAACCGGCGATTGGGCCGGCAGTATCATAGTATAGAAAGCTTTGATTTGACCAATCGCGAAATTCAACCACAGCAAATGCTCTTGGTCGCGCACGTCGCTAACAGACACAGATTTGACAACTTTTAAAATAATATGGCTGAAATATGGCTTAATGTTTGCGTAATTTCAAAGTTCTTTCAGCTTGGTGACAATGCAACGGAACTTCTCACCATCATTATTGCAAGGCGCCACCGAGTGGATTGCTTGGAGTACTGAAAAAAAAAGAGGACTAGAGCTGAAATACAATTTCGAGGTATTAACTAAAATGTCATTCTTCAGACGGAAGTGGTAGTATTCTGCTTGCAAGCATAATAGGCAGAGACCATCCGGGGTGCTTTTCTTCGAACCAGATATCGAGAACCTTTTAATGGTTTTGCTAACAGGATTTATGTCCTATTAGACTACAACTTAATATGTTTTGGTATGATTATTTTTATGAAACAAATTATTGTCTACCAACCCCACCCTTTTTTACTCATTAACTCACTGACTATAGTGTATTGCTACAAAACACCTCGATAGTATTTTATATTCCTCTAGTATACTGTCATTGTATGCTACCAAAGAATGATATCTGGAGCAGCCCAAGTGCGGAGCGATTGAGCATCTATCACGTTGAAATTAATCTTGTTTAGAAGGTCAGAGATGAAGTGTACAAAAGGCTACCTGGAGAGACGTGCTGCTCCTTTTGCTGCCGATGTTGTTGCTGCAATTTTTGTTGGGACTCTTGTTCTTTCCCAGTGACAGGATAAGTCACTTTCCGAAATAGGGATTTCTCTCCTAGACGGTCGTGTAAAAGAAAAGTGCACATTCGTTGAGAACTCAAAGTACCAAGAAAGTACAGTGTCGTCAATCTATTACCTTTGCTAATTTGAGTTTTATCAGTATTTAGGTTTTAATTACTTTTGGGGTTTCGTGTAGTTCGAATCACAGGGCGTAGTATTTTTTTTTTGGACGACTCAGGCGACTTGCGTTTTACATCGTGGTTTACACTGATATTGTGTGACATGAATGCATAACACTCACCATACACGGATGACGTGCCAGTCGCAGTGACGAGCACAAAAAGGAGCCACATCTTGCTCACACGCATCCTGAGCTGTTGGAGAAAACTTAGCTGAAAACGTTAGACGGCTACCCAGGGAAATACGATGCTAATAGTCTGGGCAGTCTGCGGTTAAGTGATCTGCTGTAATAATAATAAGACACGACAGCAAAAACTCACCATATTACTGCGAATTGCGGCCAACATGAGCCCCCCCCCCCCCCCCCCACACACACACACACATTATCCAAAAACTTCTCATTTGCCCTGGCGCTACATTCAAACATTTTCTCATTCCGTTGGTTTGTAGTATCGTTCGCCAACAATATATCGTTTATGCCTTTCTCCTGTTTTTGTGTCACAGTTTCCCCTTACCTGAAAAGTTGATTCGAAATGTCCCAGTAGCTTTTTCATGGAAGGACTTGACAAAATGCGCGACACTGGCGCACCTCGATGCAACCTTCTGAGTGCGTGCTCGTATACTGACATCTCTTAAAAGGCTCTAGCTAGCTCATTCTATTATCTCAAGGTCGCCAGCATCAATTTCGGCGGATCAATTGCCGTCTGAGGGACGCGTCGTGAACTTCGTGAGTCCCCAGTGTCTTGGCTGTCCAGCTCCGGCAGCTGGTTTACGGGAAAGGGCTTCACGGCACGTCTCACCGGCTTGAGGTGCTGCATTCGTGGCCGGCGAAGGAAGAAGTCACGACGGCGCGTTTTTCTTTTCACGCAAGTAACTGTCTGTTGGTATTGATGTCCGGACCCGTCTCCGTCTCTCAGCGCTCCTTTTACCAGTGCCGCACGATTTCGGTGGAATTTTTATTTTTCTATCAGCGTAGATATTCATTGGTTTTTGATAGCGTCAGGTGTACGTCCCCTCATGTTCTAACCGAAGGGCGCAGCTGAATCATGAACCGTCGCGGACGGCATGAACTGAAATAGCCCGTAATTATTGTTTGGATTACTATTCAGGTTTGAAATAAGCTTTGACTCAAACATACGTTCGGACGCAAAGCTTTGGTCTTAACCTTTGAACTCTTTTCGCCCTTTAAGAGATGACAGAGCTTCCGGGAACTTATCGGCTAATGCAGCAATCTCATTGACTGTAGAAAGATACGCCACGCTCCGGGTTTCTTAAGCAGCCAGGGACTACAATATGCATAGCTACACGTCTAGCAATACTCTGTGCGGATACGTAACTTTATGGACGATCGCGAAGATGTGTGATACGCGTATTTGATACCTTCCAGCCCATGACGCGATGCGAATATTGCGGCGAGCGAGTGATGGCATCCGGGGCACCCGAGGGTGACCAAAACAGCTGTGATTTCGGTCATCGTTGTGAGCGTGTCCCTCCACACTTGTGGCTTAACCTCTGGTGGGCGTCATGTCGCCCCCAGAAGCTTCCTAGCTCCACGGATGCTATCAGAGCCTGTGCGACCCTCTTTGTCCGTGAAATTTGCAAATGGACAGTAAAAGTGTGCAGTGTAACATTCAATGCAAATCTTGACTGCATTGCAAAGCGGATGATTACGCACCTTCTCCACTTTAAAACAATGCATGTTAGCTTTAAAAAAAGTATTTTGAGTCATCACTGCAGAATAGATATATTGTATTTCTATCAATATCAGGCACGGCTTCCGTTCTTTGTGAGTGTAGCGTTCTCAAGAAAATAAAAAAAAATAATAATAAAAGACCGACACGTTGTGCTGCAGTCTCTTTTATGTATATATCTATGTGTTCACTGCGTTTACTTTTTTTTTTTTTAAATACAACCGTGTGGTAGCAGGAGTCAGCAGACGACGGCTGTCAGTATTGGCGACACTTAACGTTATATCTGGCGTAGGATTCTGTCATGGTATCGTCGGCAACCTGCTTGGAAGCGCCGTCTCTTGAACAGCTGCTCTCCTTCAAAGCGTTCTCGATGCACTCTTTCATGAGGTCCAACTCCCTGCGAAAAAAAAAAAAAAAAAGGCAAAGAAGAAAAAAAAAGTTTTTGTACACGCGTTAGTTGAGAAAAGGGCAGAAGAGTCACGTATGTTAAGAACGGATCCGACAGACGGTCAGACGAATGATTAGATTCGCGTTCCCGTGCATCGCCTACTTTCGGTGCCTTTAAATGTGTGTGACAAAAATAATACCTACTAAAGCAAGACATTTCTTAAACCTATATAAAAAAAAACGTTTTTAGAAAAAGGACTAAAACGCTTTCTTCTACTAAATTCTCCATAGCACCATCTATTTTCTTCTTTCTTCTACTCTTCGTTGCCGACAGCCAACGATAAAACCGCGATTTAAATTCGAAGATACGTTGATGGAAGCCGGATACAGGTTTTTAGATTTAACGTGTTGGTATTACTGGTTTAATGAGCCAGTATGAAATAATTCCCAGTTAGTTATAAAATGTCTAGTATGACAGGAATATTCCGACGACAGAAAGTGCGAAGCGTAAGATGAAAGCTACGTGTGAAACAAGTAGGATATTTAGCTGATAAATACATTTACCAGGTTAAAGAATTACGAAAATGCCGTTTTCTGTTAAGAAATTTGCCAGCTTAACGAATTATCAACAAGCCTTTTTTGCTAATCTCAAATCTCTAGTTTATTGATATTAAGTTCCCAAACGTGGTTTGGTTACGAATATTAGATTCCTTCAAATAATTAAAGTCATTCCTATTGAAGGCTCGCTCAGTGCCCTAATTGGGAAACCGTTTATCACAACATGGTTTAAGAGCTGAAATTATTTCTGCGCTGATAGCCTGCTTACGTGCCGTAA
Organism: Ixodes scapularis; assembly: GCF_016920785.2. NCBI lineage: Eukaryota > Metazoa > Arthropoda > Arachnida > Ixodida > Ixodidae > Ixodes > Ixodes scapularis. The sequence continues at coordinate 25,861,795 of NW_024609884.1, read as the reverse complement.
CCTATGATTTTCTGCGTATAACTAAAGCCCAAGTTTAAGTAACAACGCTTAAAAAATTGCAGATATATCTAGAAGCGAAGGTTACTGTTTGTTCATACGGCAGACAGCCCGGCCGATATTGGCAGAGAAATGACTGGACTACTGCACGATATATATATATATATATATATATATATATATATATATATATATATATAATGTACTAGCAGGAAGGCTTCATTCTGATGCAAACTAAGTGCGTAGAAAGTTTATCTGAATTCGAAAGTTTCGATGCTCCGACTACTTGACTTTCTCATGAACGTTTGAAAAACATAGTTCCTAGCAAAATGTTCGCTCCTTTTTGCGAATCCTCCGCTTCCCGTCTGAGGCTTTCCGCGTGGTTTCTTTGTTTGTTTTCGAGTTAAGTGCTAAGTGGCGTGCACAGTATAGAAGCGAGAGAATTGTCCGCACTTTAATAGGCGGTGCTTTGGAAAGCCTCGGCGGACTGATGGACTCACGCGCATATGTCGGTTTCGCTGTGAATGTCTCGAGCCCGAATCGTGCGGTAGGCGCTCTGCTGGCAGGTGAGGACTCTTTCTCGCAGTTCTTCCGGAAGACACGCCGTGTCTTCAACTTCTTCAGCTTCCATCATGTCTGCGATTGATTACATTTTCAGCACGTTGCGATAGTCACTCACGGCTTATGAAACGTTGGGTGGGACTTGCCATCTGTACGGTCGTTGCTTAGTCATTCGTACTTTGATCTTTTTTGTTCGAAGCGATAATAGAATGCACGAGACTCGCGGCACCGGGCATTTCTTAAATTGTTAATTGTAAAAAAAAAATATATATATATATATATATGTATACGGCGGAGTGGTGAGAAAAAAATTTAAACGTGATTTAAATCACGCGGTGTTTTCTATTTGAATTTAAATTAGATCTTTCACAAAAAAAAAAAGTTTAGAAAACAAATTTTTATTAGTATCTCGACTCTCCATTCTTGGATTTCTTTTTAATATGCCTATTATTGTTTTAAACCAAGTAATCATCACTAAGAAAGGTTTTTGCCACGATAGAGAGAAAAACAAAGTTACTGTGTTCTGGGGTGAAACAAAACGGAGCGTCGAGTTCCTCTTTTCAATAATGTAGAGTTCTACAAGTCAAATATCGCGAGTATTTACTGTGTACGCCCTCCGCATATTTAAAAAAAAACTTTGGAGTCCCACGAATTTCTAGATAGAATGCACCGGTAAGGGGGCCATATCGGTGGCAAAGGGAATTGGCCTTAGAGTTACGCTATCCGAGAGGTTTTCAGGATGTAATGTAATGTAATGTAATGCTTTATTCGGTTTCTAAAACCCGGGCGACAGTGAAAAGGCTATTGCCCATGCCATTCTGTAAGTGCCATTCTGTGTGGGTCCTTTGTACATCATCGTTTACCTTCAGACTTGGATACTATTGAAGCTGTTTGCACTACGCTTTAGTATTTGCCTCATGTGACTCAATATACAGGGTGTTCTTTTCTAAGAGTGACACTAATTGTTTAAGACAAAAAAAGCCGTGAAAGCTACACTTATGTGGTGTGTGCAGGTGAGTTATACGGCTAGGGGGACACAGTATAGGAGGTTAATCATAACGATCAGTTGGATGATTAATTAAAACTTGTTAATTAACTTTCTAATTAGTGAAAATGAACATATGATTCTAATTAGAAACTTGCTGAGCGTCATCGAAAACTACTAAATTCGTAATTTTCAAAAGGACTTCGAGCGCATGAGAAGCGCTGTAGTGCGCTAAATTTAATACACTCGTGCAGCAAGAGCTAGGCTATCGCTGCGATATGGCGCCCGCGCGACCTTTTTACAGCGGAGCTGTTAAGGGCTAGTTTCCCCAGGATCGTGTCCCCCGCCAAGAAATGAAGACACCGAACTCTGGGCACCTACCGCCATCTATGAGCGACGGTGGCAAGCCGCGTATCTGGTTTCCGCCGTCGCTCATAGATGGCGGCAGCCTTTCTACTCTGGCTTGCGGACTGCGGCCGGCCATTACTTTCTGTTGTACAGCTCCGCTGGTCTTCCTTCTTCACCAGAGTGGAAAGGCTGAAAGTTTTTTTTTTTTTTTTTTGTGTCTCTTATCAGACAGAGCCCCAGCCTTGTACCTGTTGCACGAGTGGTACATTTAGCGCACTAGTACGCTTCCCACGCGCTCAAACTATTTTTAAAAACTAATGATTTAGTGTTTTTCGGTGACGCTTAGCAAGTTTCTAATTGGAACCATATGTCTATTTTCACAAGTTAAAAAGTTAATTACATTTTTTTTACTTAATTCACCGACTGATCGTTACGATTAGCCTGATATACCATGTCCCCCTGGCCGTTTAGCTCACGTGTACAAACCGGATAATTGTAGCTTTCACGACTTTTTAGAGCGCAGCTCTTAGGCGCCCGTTTCCGGCCTGAGCGGCGTCGCCGTCGCCGTCGGCGTAACCGCACGGTGCATTATGGGTAACTTTCCCGGCTAAATTTGGCGGAAAAATGTCCCCGCTTAATTCAGCGAAAAAATTTCCCCGCTAAATATAGCGGAAAAAATTTCCCCGCTAAATTTAGCGGAAAAAATTTCCAGCTAAATTTAGCGTAAATGTTTTCCCGCTAAATTTAGCGGAAAAATTTCGCCGCCAAGTTTTGCGGAAAAAATTAGTGGAAAAACTTCTCCGTCACATTTGGCGGAAAAGTTTCCCCGCGAAATGTAGCAAAACATTTCCCCGCCAAATTTAGCGGAAAACATTTCCCCGCTAAGTTTAGCCGAAAATTTCCCCCAAATGGGAGGCGAGCAGAAGTGGAGGCGGGACATAGCCTCCTCTCCGTACCTTCCCGTCCTCGTCCTCAACAGCTGCGCTCTAAGTCGGCGTTACAGAGGATTGTATAAACGTATTTCATTTTTGCTCCTAAGAATTAGTGCCAATCTTAGAAAATACACCTTGGATATGCGCTGACCTAATAAGGAAATTGAACTTTGTAGTAACACAAATATAACGTTGCCCTCACTTTAAAGAAAAAGTAGATGGCACCATCAAGATTATTTAGATGAATTTTAGTTAGCGGCTTCTTAAATCGAGAATGAACTGTTTTCTGAATTATTTCCCCAGAAAAGTTTCCAAAGAGTCTGGTGCATTGACACAGCTTACAATAAACCTGTAATTTCTGAAAAAAAAAAGAAGAACATTATGAAATGAAATTTGGAATAGAAAAAAACAACCCACTTCAACCACCTCTAGTTTAATATAATATATATATATATTAACTAACAATATTTAAAATCTCACTTTTCCAGATTAAGACTATTGACGCTGCTTTATTTTTATTCGGTCCACATGCGAACACACGCAATAGAACCACATTACCATATCTACTCGCATGAAATGCGAAAGCCCGCAACTCTGAAGACGCTAGCACCTTCGAGCGAGCACTAAACACGTGCTCCTTTCTTGAGTATGTAACTGAGGTTAACCCACTTACGTTTCATGGCGATGACCTTGCACGACGTCTGGTACTCGCCAACCACTGCCCTCGAGAAGTGGAGGAGCCTGGATATGAGGTTCTTGTTCGTGGAGCAAGCGTCGTTCTTGATAAGCGGGGTGACGCAGTGCTTGTAGTCTGTCAGGGAACTGCGGATCGCAAGTGGGACACGAGTTTGCTGTAAGCACACAGCGCGACACTGTGAGCACGAAGGAGCGATTGCCGTCATTTTCTTTCCTCTTTATTTCTCTTAGACTTCGAAGAATGGCGTCATCGAAGCTACTATAGGCAGTGGGACGTATTCGTTTGGGGCACTAACCTCAGCGATACACTCCGATGCACGACGAACTCTTTAAAGTACAAAGCGAAAAAGCGTCGATGTTGTCTACCGCTAACAGTGTGACTCAGAGTACATAGCGTAGGTGTAGCCCGAAACAACCCATTCCGGTTTGAACCCGCGAAGTTACAACCCATTTCCAAAACGTATTTTGCATATGAACCGATCCCGTAACAACCAATTCCCAAAACGCCGTTTGCGTTTGAACCCATCTCGCTACAACCCATTGCCAAAACGCCCTCTGCATTTGAACCCATCCCGTTACCACCCATTCCCAAAACGCCCTGTACATCTCATCCAATTTTCTAACAGTTTTTGCACTTTACCACTCGTCTGAACACCTTTCTTGTTTAAAAAAGTTCGATATGTGTATTTTTGTTTAAATTATAATGCATACCAAAACAATAATTTCTTTCAAACACTTGTGCACATAGGATATTTCTATTTTAGCCACATTTTTAAACAATACCTTGTAAATCACCCCTAATATACGCTTTTGCGGAATCGACTTTGCGGAATAAGACAACGTTTTATGGGTGATAAATGAGACCGGGAAGACAGGGCTGCGATTGGGACTTTATTTTCTTTTACATCTGCAGCAATCATCGTGCGCATAGGATATTCAGACCTGAAAATGCCTTTGCCTTATTCAGGAAATTAAATGAAGAAATCACACTGTCAGAAATCGCAAACTATCTGAACCGGAGTGTCTCCAGTTCAGATAGTTTGCGATCTTTGGTGATCCACTTGTGCCCCTGGTCCGCACGGCAACACCATTTGCAAGTTGCAGCAAAGATATCCTTATGAAAGCCTCATTCCTCCCGATCAAGTGAATGAAGCTGCAAATATTCGGGTGGGCTCTCCCTGACATTGCGTTAATCTTTCAGTGCCACGACTTCATAAGGTTGTTGGTCCATGATTCTCGGTTTCCATGGTGGTTCCACTGTTAAATGGCAAAAGTTTCGGTCATTCAGATTCTATTGAAGTAATCAAGCACAGTGGTGAAGCCTGAAACACCGAGAGAGGTGCCTTCTGGGCACAAAACGATCCACGCACAATGTCCGTCGGGAGCTGGGATAAATGCCTGTGCTACCATGTTCCTAATGAGCGACCTATGCGTACGGTCATGCGCGTACGTTACGTCACCAGGGTGGTTGTAAAATATTTGAGCGGATTCAACTGATAGAATCCCGTTAAGGGCAAGATAACAATGGTCGAGGCGTGAAGGTTGTTTCGGGATAGGGCGAATTGATAAAAGTTGGAATGAAAAGGTACTTTGGGTCGGGTTGAATAGGGAAGGCTCAAGCGCGAAGATTGAAATGGGAATGCGTTAAAATGGGAACCACCCCGTAACTTAGCACGGCCGTCGCTTCGTCTCTTATAGACATAAAAAACGTTATCTCAGTAAAAAAAAATGCATGAATTAGTCCAATGCGCACAAAATAACGTAGGTATAGGATTGTGTATATACTTGTATACCCTTACTTACGACTTATATGGTTTATTTATTCGACAAATCACGTAATAAAAGTTTTGTATTTTTAATAGATACGTCCTATTCTACTAGATACATACGGCTAAACTTTCGCTTGCAATTGATGACTAAGTATAGTCAAGCTGTGTTACTGCTCTTTTCCCTTTTCATTTTCCAACTGTAAATTGTTGGCAAAATCAAGACATTTATTATTATTATTATTATTATTATTAATATTGTTATTATTATTATTCGTATTATAACTAGAATGACCCTGAGCACATTCAACTATATCAAAAGGGCATATGAGGACCTATCTCCGAATTTCCCATGAAAGTAACATGTGTCGGGCTTGTGGTCTTTATGCCCTTGATTAATATAAACGTGAACACGTGACTTGGCTTTGCACCCTACCGCTGTTACATGCTTTATAACCGCGAGAGATACTCCTAAGATACAGATTTAACAAAGCACACATTTGACTACTGGAAAGCAACACTGGATCTGGGGATCGATCGCGGCTGCGAAGTGCACAATCCTGATTCCTATTTATGTCTCGTGCTCCGATACAACATCTTTCCCATAAGAGATGGGCGAACTATTTGAAACATCTATCAAAATACAAATACAAAGTACTTCGATAAAAATATCACATTTCAGAAAGGTATTTAAATACAACGAGGGCTATTTGATGAACTTCAAATACTTTCGCAAATACATTTTGTTGCCATAGTTTCACATTTCAGACTTAAATTTAACCACATATAAAAAAAAGTGACCAACTAAAGAGTGGAGCCTAGCACATATGTATTTGATATGTGATAGGCAGGTGCAACATTAGCAAAAACAATACATTCATGAAAGTTTATTTTCGAAAATTAAATTGAAACCAAACAAGCTTGTCAAACATTATGTTGTCAATGCGACGTCTATTAAATTAAAGCACCCAACAAAAAGTTTATCATACTACCCATCCCGTTCATTCTTTGTTCTCTTCCATCATTCTCTTCAATATTTATGGCGCGCAAAGCGCAGCAAGTTTTCTATTTGTTTTTGCTAACACTCATCGCAACGAGGAGTACCCAAAATCGTACTTGATTGCGAAGGGCAGTGCACAACATTGTATCTGGGCAGGATTTCATATACTCGGTTTTTTGCATTTAAATACAATCGACAAATAAATTCCTTGATATGTAATCAAATATGCAATAAAATACTCAGAGTATCTTAAATGCATATTTTAAATACATATTTCCAATGCTTGCATTTGAAGTACTACCCATCCCTGCTTTCCATATACAGTTTCTTTAGCTTCAGCCTCACCTGCACAGCTGCTCTTTGTCTTGGTCAAGTTGAAAATCTAGTTGGACAATCGCACGATCGAAGGCAGTGCCGCAGGCGAGGTGTCTCTTCAGTAACGTTTGGCTGTCGCATACGATGTAGTCGTAGTTCTCTGCAAAGTCGCATCGTCTAAACGACCATCTCGAACTATGACGATATTATGTTTTGGCGGATCGCCTTTTGCAAACAAGTTACCGCTTCGAGCGCGCGCCTCTAAACATACCTGAATGTGGTGGCGCAAGTTATTTAATGCTGGTTCATGGTAGCCGCGCCAGGGATATCATAAATTTACTAATGCTTCGTATGAAAGACAGGAGTGCGAGCTCGTAGCAGCGGATGGTACGCTCGTTTCATTACTGTAGCGAAGAGTACGGTTCGCCTCTACTATATCTATGGTGCCTGGAACGCGTCTCCGACTGGTGTGTTTACAGCGCCCCAAAAAGTGGTCCCTCAATTTCCGCCTGATGACGTCATACAAATGTCATGCTGTCGCCGGTCGCGATCCTGGCGGCGTCCTAACAGTTGTGGTGTATATGGCAGGCGCCTGTTCTGCTGTACGTCGCTCTCCAGTGTGACAGTCCTCGGAAGATACAGCAGCCGGAAGCTGGGACGCCTCGGACGCCGTGACGACAGCGACACTCGCGTTCGCTCGCGCTTTTCGCCAGCATTTCTACGCCCAACCGCCTGGATTGCGACAGGCAACAGCATGACACTCCGGCTTCTGTGACGTCATTTGTTGCCACTTGTGGACCACTTTTGATGTATGGGCGGGATAGGACGCTAAACACACCAGTCAGAGACGCGCTCCAGGCACCATACTATATCTTTGCGGTTCCTCGACTGGAGTTATATGTATACAATATATATATATATATATATATATATATATATATATATATATATATATATATATATATATATATATATATATATATATATATATATATATATATAAACATAAATGTTTATCTATTGTCCCTTCGAAAATAAGATGTTTTTTCATTATTATTTTTTTTGTGTGTGCTGTGCGCGTATGTTGTTTTTTGTGCAGCATTTCTCTGCGGGCTTAAAGAAATATCTTTGTAGAGATCGCTGACTGGCTGCACTATGTTGTTGTGTGTGGCCCCTTTGTCTGCCGTGTATGTGCAGGCCTAAAACTTAATGTGCGTCGTTGTTGTTTGTCCAACGTGGGGGCAATCTGGGTTTAGTTCATTGTTGTTTTTTTGTATATAGTGTTTTGTACTGCTTATGAGATTTTATGTTGGATCTTTCATGATCAAGTAGTTTTCGTCCTCTGAGACTTTCATTTTGTATGGCCGTGGAGATGGGGGGGGGGGGGGGGCTGTCGCCTTGTCAGGCATGCCGATGCCTTTTGTGGCGGCCCCCCAGACAACTGTATTCCTCGACGGTTGTCTGAATAAACTTTGATTTGATTTGATACATAAATCTACATTGAATAAATGCTAGGAAAAAAAGAAGAAATTGGCTAGGTGGCGCAAGCCACCGCCTGATTCAAAGGGTTCAGCCTCATCCATCTATCCATCCACCCGTCCATCCCCTGACAGCTTAAGGAACGCCCGGTGTTGCTTAATAGCTTCAGGCATTTTGCTTCGTGATTCGTACTTCGGCATTCTTGCCGACTAATGCCGCAACTGCCTGTGGGGCGATAATGAGATGCTCGGAATTCAACATTCCTGTATCTCTCTGAAGCTGTCAGGGTCTAGCTTGCGAAATGGCCCGCTCGCGTTGCAGGATTAATTAAGACTTTGGTGCTCAAACTCGTTGTCTCGGTGTCTTGGAAGTCATAACGAGCCGTACACCACCGCAAGCAGGTGATACTTTCTTGGAATTTTCCCATCGAAACAAATTGAAGTCAACGCCCTACTGATTTCAAACTACCCCCATTGGCGAACCGAAGCATTTGCGTTTAATATAGCTAGAGTGAGAGAGTTGCAAGGAGCTAAATATAGAGGTGTGTACCAAGAAAACCGCGGTCATCTACAATTAAGCTGTATTGTTCTCGATGGAAACGAGGCTACTATAGGTTTCGCCAATAGGCGTACGATGTGGCTTCCACCAGGACAACAATAGTCCGACAATTCCTTGTGCAGTCACCCATTCGGTGTACGAAATAAAATACAGTACATTGAAAGAGATACAAATCTAGTTCACATTGCATGCAGGAGGATCCATCCGAGTTCCGAAACTGCAAATTAACCGGAGCTACTCAATTTCTCTAAGAGTACTTTTCAGAAACCTTTGCGACGAATAAAGTAAGTATTTATGAATAGAAACGCGAGTACAAAGCACTGATTGAATACGAGTCCCGTCGGCGCAGCACTCGTGATCTAGGCCCCGCTCTCGATCGAGGTAGGTATCATAAAATATGCAGCGCACAGTCCTTGCTTTGTGTCGTCATTGACAGGTTAAGAATGCGACAGAAGCTCCGCCTCCAGCACGCGTACGTTGCCTAGCGTCGTGAGTTAGTTGCGCCTTCCCCCGAGGCACCTTAGTGTCACCGAGACCGAGAAGCCCACGCTGTAGGTGGAGCTCGTATTCCATTGTTAACCTTTGAACCGAGATTTTTCGGTGACAACCTCTTATGGTTCCTATCCGGTATGTCATGACCAGAATTTTCCTAGCCATGACGACACGAGTTGTGATCCTAGCAACCTATCATGAGTCCCGAAATTCAAGTTCAATTGTGTGTGTAAAGAGCAAGATAGAAGCTTTAGTCATCGCATGCTCAAATGCAGCACCGTCGAACTGAGACAGCTCTTATTTCCGTCGTTCAAAGCAGATTAAATTTTACAAAAGACATCATGCTGTGCCTTTGACAGATCAGTGGGGGCCGACCCATGCTACGTTTTTGGTCGAGTACTTTGCCAATAGGTGGTGTTGGTAGGACCCAGTACAAGAGGGAGTGGTTAACATAAACAAAATAGGGGGAGGCCTTTGGAAAATTCTTTACTCTGGCGGACGAGATTTCATCAACGTGCCCATGCGACCGATAGACACGCTTATATATAGGCGATTGCAAGCATGGCGCCCCGACCGGTGCCCCATGTGCACAAGCACGTGCAGCTTGCGCGTTAACATGGCTTTGGCAAGCTTGCAATCGCACGAGCTTGTCCGCACGAGCAGAGACATGGCGGCGGCGTGTCGCCTTGCTTGCAATCGTTTAACTTGCCCTGCGGCCTCAGGGCAAGTTAAACTTGTTTTTCTTTTTTAGTCGTCGCTTTTCGTGTTTCAAATAAGAGACTAACCGATCATTCACACTGGAAGCGGATCCGCGTTCGCAAAGCGGTTGCGAACGCGGTTGTATAAAGATCCAGTACAATTGCAAGCGCACTCGATGTCATCGAGTGTGCGTGCAATTGTACTGGATATTGATACAACTGCGTTCGCAACCGCTTTGCGAACGCGGATCCGCTTCCAGTGTGAATGAGCGGTAAGAGCTTTGAAACCAGGTTTAAAACGCGGGCAATGTCCACTTCTGGAAGAGCATTTTGAGTGACTAAAATTAATTTTGGTTGAAGAGCCGTACGCATCTGTAGGTTGCAATCCCAGTTGTAAGTGTCGACCTGGCGCTTCCGACGCTCCACTTCGCGGCCGAACACGTAGCGATCCTGGCGGCACCTCGTCGATGTGAGGGCCATGTCGATGCAAGTGATGTACTTGCGAAGCTTCCTGTTTTGACGAAAGATAAAGAGCTACTAAGAGTGATGTGAATACAAGTTCCCTTTAATTTTGGTTGAAGAGCCGTACGCATCTGTAGGTTGCAATCTCAGTTGCAAGTGTCATGCCACTCCCCCTTCACCCTTCGTAGGGGAGAATACTCATATCTTTATACGTAATTTTAAGGATAGTAAGCATATAACGATATATATATATAGATATATATATATATAAATAAAACGTCCTCGAGAAGGAAACAAAGAAGTCAGCCCAGACTACCTGCCTCGGTGGGCTACTCTGAGTTGAGGGAGCGCAGGAGGCAGATGAATACAAGAGGACAAGCAAAGAAGGGGAGCCTCGACTACTTTCTAGTTCTCGCAGACATTCGGCCCAGAAATGTGTGCGTGCGATCACGAGATTGCTATAATCTATAAATGTGTCAAAACCTAGCACGCTGGAAGTATATCATTTGATGGGCGCAAATGTTTGCGCAAAGCGTGGCGATGAATGCTACGAACTCGATGGACCAGTCAATCGTCGGTCCTGCGTCACGCGCTGCGATATCTGCGGTCTGTAGAAGCTCGAGAGAATAATGCCTTTCTTTTTTGCGTCGTGACAATCTTAAGATATGTCAGGATGTTAAGGGGAGCATGAAACGGGATGTGCCTCGGTAGTCGGTGCCATTAAGCCCCGCCTCAATGGGTTAATTCCACGGCGTACCTGCATGCTTCGGACTGGTCCTTGCGTAGCTTGAGGCGAGTCACGTCGTCCAGGGTTGCCTCGCACTGCAGCCTGAGCCTGAGTAAACGGTTTTCCATGCATGCTGTGGTCCGAACTAAGTTGTAAGAAAAAATAAATAAATAAAAAAACTCGCTTCACACACTTTTTTCGTAATGTTAAGAAAAGAAAAAAAAGAAAAAGATCGAGACATTTTTAACTCATGTGGAGTTCAAACAAAACTCAAATGTAGTCAACGCGGATGGGAAGAACATGGAAAAGCGACCTCATGGCACCCTCAGAGTGGAACCTAGCGAAACGTTGGCTGACCCTCTCAAGTTTTCAGAAGGCTCTTTTTTTTAAACTCTTACGAAGTAGAACGAACTTAAAAATGTCCTTATTCGCGTGAGGAAATTTAAACTCTAGGTTTTACTGAGCCTCATCTGGCGTTTTAAGCTTCAGGTGTTTGTGTTCATGTGTTTGTGTCTACTCAAGCATAATTTTAAAAAAAAAACGCCCACGAAAAAAAAAAAAAAAAACAAAGCAAAGCCATTTAGGCATTTATGCTACGACTCTTTTCTTCTCAATTTGCAGAACTACTCTGTATCTTTGTTTCCTTTAGGAACAGTTTATTTTAGGCTGTGGACGCATTTTTGTATAATAAAGTAAAGTCATGTAATTTTATAAGCAAAGAATTTGATTGTGTTCGGTTGCGTACGCTTTTATTTAATAGTGCGTAATCAAAGGCACGTTAAGTGTAGTTGCATTACTACAGCAGAAACGATATGTTTGACATATGGTATAAAATATTATTTTCCCAATGACCAATGACAACTTGAAAAAAAAAAAAAACGACCATTGCAATTTAATTTAGTCCTTTTTGCAACTAATGAAGCTTTTCCACCAAATGTCCTTGGATAGAATTATAGAGCTGTCGATATACTCACAAACAACTGGAACTCTTCCGTCACCCTCTTTGTCTGCGTTTAGAGAGAAGGCGAACATCGCGAGGAAGACTGTCAGGGTCCTCCACATTACTGCCTACAAAATTAAGGAAATGTTCATTGGGATGTTACGAGCCGGCAACGCGTCTTACGTAATCAGCTTGGGTTGAAATTCTAAACGACTGAACATGATAACTGTAGGGGTTTCTGGCCTTATGCGACTGAATTCTCACCCGGTGCTTTTGTAGTGGAAGCGTTGGCTTCACTGCTGCTCGATTTCAATGCGGATAGCTGGAATTGTTTTGACGGGTTCGTGCTAATTATCATTGCCACATTCTCTGACGAATGGCTTGAAATCTGCGAGTCCGACACCTACTCAAAATTTCTGTAGCCTTGATAGAATTTTGCCATATTCAGCGCTGCTCGAACGATTCCGACAATAAATTTGACGATACACAAGCCGGCGTCGGTAATCAAAATTTAAAAAAGAGAAAAAAAAAAAAAAAAAGGGCACGAAAATTTCTACGATATTTACATCTTTCTAAAACCTGTCCCCGCTCTTCGAATGCTTTAAATAACTATTAAGGGGGATGACGTAAACCTCAATATAAACCTTTCAATAAACTGCGCGTGGTTACTTTGGGGTGGAAATTATGACATTTGTCAGCTTGTGAACGTCTGCCGCGAGGGGGTGGAAATTCGAAAATGATCTCTGGCGCACTATAGCCCCGATACTGCTGCGCCAAAAAACCTCATTCATTATCATCGAAAATGATCTATTTATTTTGTTGTTATATATTGGTAGGGGACACGTGCTTCCATTTCCCGTGCGCTTGTTCAATGGGGGCCTGGCCAAGAGCTTGCGCTTGACTGTGCCAAGCTCACGCTACTCACGCCCAGATCAAACCAAAAGCTCTCGACCTGCTGATATCTGAAGATTATAGGGAGTATTCACTAGACGCCATATTTGTGGGTCATGTTTAGAGCGCATGCTCAGAACGAGCTCACATCAATAGGCTGCTAAGACCGGCACTCTTGATGGTGCGGAATGCACGTTGCAAAAGAACTGTGGAAGCTCGCCATCAGCACGCGCTCAGCATTCGCGCACACAGCTATGGCCGCCAGTGAATACTCCCTATAGACGCTTTCAGGCAGCTGTGCAAGGGCGCCGCCATATCCGACCTTCAGTTTTTTGGTTCCTCTTATTTCGTTCGCTTCACTTCATCACTGCCACAGCAGGAGAGGTTATTGCCCATTTAGGTGCTACTGTGTCCTCCCTAGCATAGGCCTTTGTGGTGGCTCGTCAACGCCCGCTTCAATGGCTCGGCTTCTCGGTAAGACAAGAGAAGGTCGGCAATGGCAGCTTAATTTGGCGCGTGTTATAAGCGTCTTTAGAGATATAAATAAGGCGATCCAAAAAGTTTAGTCTTTAGAGCGTTACTACCTGTGGTAGCTTTCGTAACCTTTTCTTGGCGGCGTATTTCGCTATTGCAGTTGAAACGCAGCTTGGCGTTTTCGCGCATGATGCAATGGTGTGTCAAACTGGCGGCCTATGATTACGAGTTTGTGTATCGTTGTACACCTCCAGAATTTCAACGTTGTCAACCGACTAAACTTAGTTGTGAGGTCAAACCCTATCCTCCAGGAGCCATGCTGATAATTAAGGCACTTCCATTGTCACCGATCATGACTAATAAAATTGCAAATATGAAAATTCAAGGCCCATTATGTACCTCATCTTTGAAACTTTGCAACAGCAAAGACTTAATCATCTCAAGGGCAACTATCTTTCTCTATACAATAAAACATTTAAGGAGCACTATACTAAACGAGGACGGGTTATTTTGGACGCCAGGCTATCCATATCTGAAGTTATGAATTTACGCTGGAACACAATAGGCCTATTCTCGAATCGAAGTGATCCTAGAGGCGTGATGCCGCGCAAAGCGTCTTGGGTACTGGTTGCCCAGTAAGTTTCGATTTCGATTTGCTAACATCACTTCAGGACATCTTGTCACGACGAAATGAATAGCTTTTGTTTTTAATATGCGTCTTTCCTTAATTGTATAACACTGCAGGTGTCGTCGATCGATACGGATAGAATGCTAGGGCACGTTTCTTTCGGGCTCCCGGCGTACCGGAGTTTATGCGGAGGCAAACACGGAAACAGGACGACTACGGCACATGAATGAAGAAGTATACTGGGCCGGTTATCCCGTTTCAACGTCTTCTTTATATCCTAGGCTTCTTAAATATCCGTGAAAGGTGAAGCCGCACTCCGGAGTCGTCGCCAAGTCCCCAGAAAAGCATGGGACGAGGCAGGCTGTACCCCTACGCCTCGCTAAGCCTAGGCAGCGAGGTCCGTGTTTCAACGGGGGCTCTCACGAAGATGAATATAGGGGCAATGCAAGTGAGTGCTGACTTTATTTCCATGCAGCGCTGAGACGCACTGCTCCGTGAACGGGGCATTCGAAACCGAAACCATGCCGCTCCTGTCCATGGCCAACCAGGTCCCAAAATACAACACGCACATTGTGTCGTGCAGGAATTTCTGGAAGTTGTTTATTGAATAGTATAAACTGAAACGTAAAATAGGGGCCATTTATAACATTCTGTAATCTACAAGAAAACGTAGAGGGCAGTCGGAGACAGCGTAGTCTGCCAAGGATTCGGGCGTGTTTCGCTGAAAGCCGTAGTGCCTACTTGGGAGTAGGTATCTCAGCCATGGCGTGCCATTTACCTAGATCTCACAGGCTTAGTGAGAGGACACATTTTCTTGTTGTTTTTTATGCGCACACCATATGGTTTCAGGCGTGAGCCATGAGATCAGCGACCTGCACGTCTGTTATTCGGTAACTTAGCGCTATCTTCGGCCACGAAATTTCCAATGGAAGCGCCACTGTGAAAGGAAATAAACAGAATTAGGCTTGTGTCAAGCGCAGCCTTTACCACCCAGCTACCACTGGCAAGACGCAGCACAAAGTTTGCGAACTGTAAAAAAAAAAAAAAAAGTAGCGCGGCAGAGAGTCAAGATCAATAGGTCATGGGCGAGACCGGCAAGATTTATCTACAGGTAACATACCAAGTACAACTCGTAACACGCAAGAATTGTTAATCTCCTGTCGTCGAGCCGACGAACCGAGTGACACCAGAAGCAAAAACCAACGGTGGCAGTGAAACCAAACAACAAAAGAAACATTTGAAATCTTCATACCGTTTTGCGGAGCAACAACCAGTCTTTGCCTGCATTTTTGCGGAGAGACAGGGTGGGTATAGAAATAACGCTCAAGCAGGCTGGGTCTTCGATCCTAGCTTCTCCAAACAACTTTTGAAGGAATCCGCAGTCACGTTTGCCGCACACAAAAGATTTTCGTCTGGACGGCCGCCCCAATGGCACCCGGTCCCACTCAGCCTTTCACAAGGCTCATGCGAGCTGTTGCCACTAGTTGTCACCATCAGCACGGTTCACCTGCAGCCGAGCCGGTCGGTCTGACCGCTGTTGCCGATGAAGTGCCATCTAGCCTACACTTTTAGTACCCGGGAAGAGAGGCACGAGTGGCCCATGCCAAGTTTTTTGGCGCACCAGCCTTTCCCATTCGACTTCCATCGTCAAGATACGGGGACTGCCTTTGTGACGAGGAAGAAGTGGTCTAAACCGGTGAACTCGCGGGCAGAGGAACTGGACACCGAGTGTCAGTGAATGAAATGATGCATATGATAGGAACCTTTTAGTGCAGATTCAATAATTAAACGAAGATACATGTTTCTACAATTAAATTAGAAAATGCAAATAAAGATGTACATGTGAAGCTAATATCGCTGTCAACTAAAACACACATATGCAAAGGAAAAACACTTTTTCTTTTAATACAGCCTGGATGGAAAAAGGATGTCAGACACCGAAATACGAATAACGAAGCGTGAATGAAATAGACCACTCCGTCTGTTTCTGCAGCTGTCAGCGATTATAAAGGTCGGTATCAAGTATCCCAGTTATAAGCATAGTCAACATCTTTGGTGGCAAAAAACAAACAGGCGTACAAAAGACGACATTAACAATATTGTGTGCTAAAAACCCATTGCAAAAAAAAAAAAAATCCGTTTTTCGAAGTTTTAACATCGCGAAATAGGCATACTTAAAACACGTGCGCTGAATTTTTGTGCTTCGAAGATTCCGCGGAACATTACGTGAATGTCCGTGGAGGGATTTATTCTGAAATTCACAAGGAGGACGATACCGACTGCCGTGGCTTTGCCCCAATGAGAGATCAGAAACTATCCGGGTGTTTCTGCAGTCATGCCCGCTAGTTTTGGTGGTTTGCTGTTTTACCTCAATATTTATTCATTACGCCGATGCTGCCCCTGTATGCAGTATTAACTTCCGCTAGTGAGAGCTGCAGGGAATGGCTCAAACTTTATTTACTCGTAAAAAAATAAATAAACCTGAAGTATCGCACGTTAACCGCTACGGATTGTTGATTGCGAACTGAACACCAGGACATTTGCGAAGACCAAAACGTAATGGAGCCAGGTGGTTCGGGCCCTACAACCGCCGCAGTACTCCAGGCTGAGGCGGTCGAAGAGTTCGTTGCTCATCTCGGCCACCTGTGGGGCCAGCGCCGTGCAGTGGTGCCTGTCCGCTGATTCGTTCAGGCACGAGCGGTAGCCCTTCAAGTCCCTGCAAAGAGAGGATCGTGCGCTTGTTTCAAGACAGCCTCGCTAGTTCGCCATATTATGTATGTATTTATTTATTTTAGGTTACAGCGCAGCGCTAGACTCGTTATTGCCGAGGGATACATGGGATTTATGGTTCCAGAGCTTTTGGTATGAAAATATGCTCGTATTGCGCAAACTCACACGTGACAATGAGAGGCTCTCAAATGAGGGGTTCGTGCCGGCACTCGCGTTGTGAACGCGCGTTCACTACGAAAATCTTGCCAACCGGCGATGGTAGAAATTGGTGGGTTTTTACTAAGGCCTATTCTGGCCTCGCACCTGTCTGCCTGTCATTAAAATCTAGAGCGCATGAAAGCGCCCAAGCTCAGCGTTGCAGTTTGAACGAGTATTACAGATACCTGAAGCTTACCCTTCGCTTTTGTTTCTGTTAAGACACACAATTATCAGAAATGAAGGTTGAAACATTGTCTGAAAAATAGTTTTTTCCACTGGCGCCACAATCAAGTTCCATTTCGTCGGCATAGAGTGACTGACACGGCGCATAGGTGGTGTGGTCTGACTATAGGTATTTCCGCAGCAATAAGTAAATTTCCCAACATACGTTCTACCGACTATTGATTTAGGTCAAATAGGTTCGGCGTTTAGCTTCTGTAACCCCCCCTTTCTCTCTCCTTTCGACAACGCAGTGCCTCGTTGTTTGAGCCGCTAACTTTGCTGTAATATCTCCACAACGCCGTGACTTTACGTCGCAGCTGTGTTCACGTCCTCCTGAAGGGGAGTTCGAGGTGACCAAACGCCTATTCATTCAGGAGGGGAGTGTCATGTCTCAGAACATGCCCTTCGAATCTTTTAGGCACTATCTGTTAAGTTGTCCAGCTGTATAAAGTTTCACGGTGTTAGGACATGCACTTAACCTTGAAGAACATTGAACTCTTTTGCTTTCAAGTTATAATCGACTTTACCTCCGGCTTTTTCTTTTGCTCTGAAAGCAACGCCCAGAGCTGAATTACATGTTCAAGGTCGACTTTCATACTTTTCACTAATACATTTGCCAGCCTGACTCCCCCAGAGTTGGAGCCCTAAAGGCATCCTTTTCCTTTCCAAGCACCCTCTTTTTATCAAAATAAAAAACAGCCTGTGTGTTTACTTTTTCGCAGAACACGAAGGCATAGCCTACCCTGGTAGCACAAAACGTCAGGATGACGTTGAAATAAGGTCGTGAACGTCGGCGACGCAAGCTCCTTAACATACTTTTTATCGACGTTAGTTGTACGTCCACATGAAGGGTTCCGCAACTTCAAGCGCGCGATGTCGTGGCAAAGTCATGAGCTCTACCTCGACGTCTGTAGCATTAATTGACGTCCGTTCGACCTCTTGTCCAGGAAGTTCTTTAAACGTCGAGCACGAGACGTCCCAACAATGTCCTGAGCAACATATTGACGTCACCCACATTAATCGACGTCAGTTCTACGTTTTCTTCGGGAAGTTCCTTGAACGTCGAGTACAAGACGTCCCTACAATGTCCCAAGATACATTTTGAAGTCATCGATATCACTTGACTCCTGCTCAACGTTTTCTTCGAGAGGGTATTTCAACGTCAAGTATGAGACGTCCTGACAAAGTCCTGCGCTTTACCTTGACGTCTTCGACATTCGACGACATCTGCTCAACGTCCACCCAGGGCAGTTGTTTGGACGTTAAGTGCGAAATGTCTCAACCAAACTTCATTCAACGCCAGCGGGTTCAGAGGGCCTATATGCAATATACAGTATATCTGTTTTTAATTGGAACGGATTAAAAACGAAATACGAACGCCTTTGTACCCCTGAATACGCCTATTCAATATACGCCTGAGGTTTGCATTTTCGCTCGTAGTTTCACATTACTGCGAACAACGGAAGAATCCGAGCGAACTACGAGGATCCGCGAAAAGGAGAGTACTAATATGGCCTAAAGAATGTGTTGCGCGACAAGACAATTAAGTAAAACGTGACGCTCTCTGTAGCTACGGACATTGTATTTTTGAGTTCTAATTGAAATTTGAGCTGTATCATTCGCTCTGATCAGTCTGTTGTTCACATTGATTAACTAACTGCCTGCGTGTTCTGGAGAAACGTGATCTCACCAGATTTTTTTTCTTCGTACTGCGTACATGGGATGGAACAGGGGAGATAAGAAGGAACATGCTCAGAACACGATCCGAAAAATTCTAGAGAACAAAAGCGAGTCGCCTCTTGACATCTGAGAAGAGCTTACGCGCAGAGTCTCCGCCGGACCCGGTTGCTAATGCTCGGCATTTTCGTGAGTCCCGTGCGGTTTCGGTAGAAGTGTCCGATGTCACCCTCCATTGCCGAGTCGCACGTCTCCCATTCCTGGGTGAACTCTTTGAGCTCGCAAGCTGCAAAGAAACACAGTCTGACGACAGTGGCCGCCTCGGTGGCTCCGAGGCTAAGCGCCGGCCTTCAGATCGCCAGGAGGCGAGTTCGATTCCCGGCCGAGGTGCCCGCAACCTGACGGAGGCTCATTACAGAGACGGCGCCGTGTAACCGAGATTTCAGTTGCAGGTCAAAAGACCCCCCATATGGTCGAAATATAATCCCCACTCCTCCGCTGGGCGTGCCAGATGCCCGTCGTTGGTTTGACATGTAAAACCCACAAATTTGACTCAGACTTTGTCTGAAAACAGTGCGATCCGCTCCGTCTTCGGTGAAAATCTCACTGGAACTACATAGGGTTCACACAGCAGAGGGAAATCTAAAGCGCTGCTTTCCCTCGTACCGAACCGTACCTAAACGGGTAATCAATATAGAGGTTCAGCTAAAATATTGTTTTTCTTTCTATCGCACAATTTAACGCCATATTGCTTTAGTTTGAACTTCTGTTGATTATAATGACCAAGGCTAGTTACTCCGATAGTTTGTACAGTTATATCGAAGTTACATCAAGGTGTGTCGTCCTGCCCAAGTAATCGGGATTTTGGCTTTCAATATTATTGTAATTCGCAAGTCCGATATGTGCCTGGGGATTGAAGGAGCAAACACATTTACATGCCTTGCCTGTACTGCTTGAACTCCTTGTCCTCGCTGGGAGGCAGGGCGTTGCACACGTCCTCGAATTCCCGCAACAAGTGTTTTTTCAGCACCGAAATCTCCGTGTTCAGGAACAGCGCATCAGAGCAACCCGAGTCATGCGTTGCAGAGTACATGCAGAACTTCATTTCTTTCACCAACCTGAAATGACCAACGAACATTCGGACGCTTTCGTAGCAGTGTTAACCTTAGCAGAAGTGAACAGAAGCACCTCCATAAATAACCACGCAGGCTTTAGCCAGGACATCTCTAAAAAAAAAAAAGGGAGGAGAAATGGAGGAAAAAACGATGTTCCGCCCTGTCGCCAACGGAAGGGTGGAAGTTGCCCTCGTTCCTCCCTTTCACCAATCTACATGCAGCGCGACCTAGTGGCGCTTGAAAAAGGGACGAAAATTCCACCTCTATATTCGTGGCGGCAGCGGCGGTCGAACCGCCGCTGTCACCGCAAACATGTTTAATGGCGTTGGCGACAACTTGAGCGCTTGGTAGCTTGGTTGCCGTCACCTCCGCGAGAAACGCATACTCTTGAAATAAAGCGTACGTACCATACAGCGAAAGGTAATCCGTGAGGCGTTTATTTCAGTTCTGTATAAAACAGAACAGCATATATCCAGTCGATAGGAACGAGCACTGCGTTGCGGCGAGCGACTGCGTCCGACACACGCTGTAATCCGTCCAAATCGGGACCACGACCAGCTTGCGGGAACACGCATTTTTCAAAAACCATAGCCCCGCACAAGAAACGACACTGAAATGACGATTCGGGGAAGGGGCGAGGCAACGGATCCGGAAAGCAAGGTCAACTATGCATTCGGGAAGAGTCCACTTGGAAGAAAGGGTAGTACAGACATTCCATTCTGGTTGCGGGGCAAAGTGGGGGAGGAGGGCAGATCCGCGGGCTTGAAGGAACGAATGATTCCCCACAGCCGACGGTTCACCGCGGCTTCTTTTTAGTTTGCGCTGCGCCGCATCTCCTGCTACATGTCAAAACTCGCACTCAAAAAGAAAAAAAAAAAAAGAAGGAAAGCTCCGTTTCTTTTTTTTCGTTTTTTTATGCGGCCGACCTAGTATATTATCGCGTGATTCCTTTTGTGTCGCGAAACAAGCGCGGCTGTAGTACACGACCAAGCCAACCCGGCGTCAACAACCTGGATATCAAGCTCGTCGCAAACGTACTGGACGTATTTATAAAAGGAGCAAATATGAACATAAGCACTCGATAATAAATTAAAATACTATTTAGATAGAGATATGAATAGAAGATTACTAACAATTGCTTTACGAACCTTTATTTTAGCTTTAGTGTCCGAAAGAGTTCCGTTGCGTTAGCTCTCGCAACGCTATATTCTGCACCAGGCTGCAAACGTTCTACTAGAACATGAAAACGCCACTCCGCTACGGTACATATAGCGGAAGCCATAACGGATTGCGTATGGAGTTGCGGGGGTGACTAAACGATCTATTAAAACTCTCAACACGGGCTTTTTATTTTTCTGACTCGGGCAATGTGATGTTTTCAAGCGGTTGCATTATATCACTAAAGACAGTCTTATTTTACTTGTCTGCTGAGGATACCAAAGTCATGATTCGTGGGTCTTTATCACTCCCGGCACTTACTTTTTATAGAAGAAACGCTCCATATTCGTAAATTAAAACAATTCTAAATGTTTGTAACACCGGTGACAAAGCATGACCCAAGATATCTTCTCTGCTGTTGCAACGAGTTATGTTAAAATCAGTAATATTGTTTGTTTGAAAATTTGTTGAACTTGTGCAACAATTAAAATTATTAATCACCCCACGAAAACTGAAAATAATTACACTGGCACTGAACACTGCAATCAAGCAACAGCTTGATTGCAATGTTTACCACAGTGTACTGCATTCCAGCACTGCATTTTCAAGATGATTCATCGAACTTATTCCGAAGATAATTATTAAATTTGAGTTAATTAGCCTAATGATCTACATTTGCTTTGCTCAGGGTGTTGAATTAAGAGATGGGGGTATTTCACAAGACAATTCAAATAATGTATTAAGTAAGAGTAATATTTACTCCGCCTCTCCGTGTTTATGCGCCAAATGATGACAGTCACCGAAAAAGTCGGATTCAAAAATAAGTCTGCCATGTATAGAGCTAGTGCGAACTTAGAGTATGTAGAGAGGCCAGGGGGCCCGGTATCGCTGCGTTGTTGCTGTTGTGTACGTGGTTAATCTGCTTGTGTTCCGTGTATTCTGTGTGTTCAGTGATGCATGTGCATCTCTACCATGTAGCGTTCGAAAGTCGGCAGAACCTAAAGAAAGATAAAAAAACAACGCCGCCCCTACCTTTTGTTTTTCTTTTGCCGTTTTGAGCTCCATCTGTTGGAAGCTATATCAATTACAGAAGGGGAGAAAGTTTCCTCCATTGACAGAAAAAGGGTGGCAATTTTCCTCCCTTCTTAGGGGAGCGAATTTCCTCCCCGTTTTGTAGGAGGGAATTTCCTCCCTTTATAGAGCAATATAAGGGACACGCGAGTTCCTCCTTTAAGGGAGGAAGTACTACTCCCTTTTTTTTAGAGTGCCTTTCGTAATATACTCAACAACGAATCTGGATCTTTGGAGTTCTATTTCTGTGTTGATTCATCGGTAGAGTTCGCCGGATATTGAGTAGGTAGCCGATGACCGCCCCTTTGCATTCGTAGCGTCACCTTGCAAGGGGGGGACACGCTCCGAATACTATATCGGAAGATCAGACAGCATGATTGGAAAATCTGCGCTTAGAACTCGGTGCCAGGACGGTCAACAAAATGAACACGACGAAACGCCTCAGCCTTGCCTGGATTGTCCGAAAATATATTTAGCTTTGTACCTTCTTGGCAGAGACGTAACGCTTGCTGAGAAGAGCACTTCTCGCAGGATGGAGAGTTCGCTTATTCCATGCAAATGCATTTAACAGAGGAAACCATGGGTACGTGTGTGGTCTGCTATAGGCCCCGACAGCTGATAAAACATAGGGCGCGGTGAGTCTCAAGAATCTTCTTATCAATCGGCAACCAAGGGAATTGTGGTATTAACCGATGAGAACGCAGAAGAACCAATCACAAAGCAAGAAATGTGAACAGCCACGCCTTGAGTTTCTTAAGGTACCCCTTAAAGTGTTAAAGGGGCGGTGCAACGATTTTATGATTAAAAGAATTTGCGTCTCGTCACTTTTACGTTGTTTATCGTGTCCCGGAGGATAGAGAAAACACTTCCTTCATTAAAAATGTCGCGATTCCGCTGCATAATCGCAAAGCAAAAGTCGAGCTTTTTCCCCCACCTGCAGCCCCGAGTGACAGCCGAAGGAACTACGGCGGAAAGATTACGTGACCTCGCTCGGCTCTAAGCTGCAGCATAGCGCCCGCTAATGTACGCAGAGAGAGGGAGGGGAAGCGTCCTCCGAGATAGCACACGGGAAGCTACACGGCACTCCGAATGACGTCACTGGGAGTGCGACCAGGTGTGACCCTGAAGACTGGGAGTGAGTTGAGGGGTGCCCGAAATGCCAATCTTTATCTTTTTTTTACGCAACAACTAGGACGCGCAGGCGGAATCGGTTTTCTGTTCTTTACTTCAGAAGTGTCAGGGGGCAACTTCCAGAAATCTTTGACCGAAGTCCGAAAATCGTTGCACCGCCCCTTTAATGATAGCATATCTGTTGCGACCCTGAAACAGTGTGCATTAGCATGCAGGCTTCATAAAGCCCCCGATTCCAACTGAGACCTAACGCGTGTCGTAAGTATTGCGGCCAAGTTATTGCGCGATTGAATAAAAAAAACAGTGTCGACTTAATTATTTTTCTCAAAACAGTCCTTGAGGTTGTTCGCATTTGTTGGCTGAATTTATAGCGATACATTATCGTTCAAATGTATGGAGAGCTGGTCGTATATCAACTAAAACGTCCTCACTTCAGATATGTACCACCAAAACGTAAATCTTGCAGCCTTCAAAACGCTCACTCGACAAAAGCAAAGATTATGCTGCCGCAATACGGGACCCATGCCAGAATTACGTTAGGCATCAACTACAATCATTTCAAAATCGCGCAGTCAGATTAATCTTCCCTAGTTATTCATACGAAATAACTGTAACGGGTTTAAAGAACGTGCATTACTAGCTGATTAATGACTTCGACGAAGGTTGTTTTTTTTTCCACTATCATTTTTTTACAAATTCTGTTATCATTTCCAACCAGATTCACCGTATATCAAGCCATCTCCACGCATTCCCTATCGTGCAAGTCGTCCATTTGTTGTAGTGCGCTCAAAAACAACAACAGTGACCTCGTAAGCTTCATTTTTGTTTCCGCGCGCAGCTGAAGACTGGGATTACCTTCCCCACAGCATTGATTCTTTATCTAGTCCAATTCACTTCAAACCAATGTCACTGCTGCTTCATATAGTCAACAAGACGTGTTGCTAGAATGTCATATTCGTTTTTGGCCAATTTTATCTCCCAATGTATACTTTCTTATCATTAATTTTTACATTGTTTGTGCTTAATTGTTTTAAAAAAAGAAAGAGAGAGAGAGAGAAAAAGAACGAGAGAGAGTGCGTGAGAGATAGAGAAATAAAAAAAAATCGTGGTCGTGGCGAAGTTGGCAGCCTCGTACAAATATTATTATTTGACGCAATAATGCAGCAGGCGCTTGTAGTTGCTTACAGGTAAAGAGTTCGGGGGAAGCTTCTCCCATTCCTTCCCACTCTAGAAGAGCGAACGCTGGAGAGGAAGTCTCCTCCCCTGCAGCGTTCGCTCTGCTGATGTGGAAGGAGGTCGGAAGAGCTTTTCCTGGACTCTTAATTTGCCACCGACTATGGTTACTTTGGAACATGGAGGTAACATATTTTTTCTTCCAGCGTTTCTTACAGTTTTGAGCGTAATTGAGTTTTACCTAAAGAAAATCAGCTTTAAAAAATGACCGGCAAGGAGGAAATGAAGGCTCGCTTACGGGCATACACTCGTATGGTTGACCGCCGCAAACGTGCTGTTCTCGACTGTCGTGAGCATTCGGTAGTAGGCGACGCCGCACAGTACGAGTTTTTTTACCGCCTTGAACTGATCGCACGACGTTTGCCTCTCAAGACCCAGGTAGACTTTCTTCTGTCGATCTGGACGAAAGTACACAGCGCCCTTCAGTGAGCCAACCGAGCACCAGGTTGAACGATACGTGAAGTGCGTGGTCACGAGGGGACCTTTGGCATTCCGTTCTCTCAGACGGGTAACGGCGTTCGCCGTGATCGAGCTAAAGACGATATAGATCGAAAGGACTAGATGTTCCAGCCGCAATCATATTCGGCATTTTAATTGGCTAATAAACGCCCTGCAGTTCTTTGGTTGTCAGTGACTTTTGCGTGCGTACAATCGAGTGAACACGCTGCTATGTTCCCGTGTAAAAGGTCTTTGACATCCTATATATAAGAAGAGAGGCCTCCTCTTGAAACGTCAACAAACCTTTTCCTTGTTTTTTGTTCAATACATGGATCTTGTGTATTTCAATAATCACCGGCCCCCAAGCTTCAATCATATATATATATATATATATATATATATATATATATATATATATATATATATATATATATATATATATATATATATATATGGTATATATATAACTGAGAAGAAAAAAACCTGTGTAAAAACAGCAACACCAAACGATTTATTCTTCGACGTTTCGGCCGGGGTCTGGCCTTCGTTAGTTATATACCCACGCCTTCGGCCTCCCGCCACCATGCCAGTTATATATATATATATATATATATATATATATATATATATATATATATATGTCTTGTGTGGCGTTTTTGAATCACTCTCAATCTCAAAGTATTCAAAAGGAAGCGTCTATATTATTTTAGTGTGATATATATGCAAGTAAGTAAAACGACATTATAACTAATGTTTGTTATTTGTCGCTCCAATCTTTGTAACAATCCCCAAACATGGCTCCGCGAACAACTGTGACCCAAGTTGCGGATTTTGTTTTGAGTCGACTATGTTTAGTACCGCTTTTAAAATAATACCACGTGTACAACCTTTCATTGCCTTCCAAATTAAGCAAAGTTTGTGCCTTTAACATGTACCAGTACTGAGAAATAAATTAGGAAACAAAGAAGGTTTCCACTTTTCGTTAAATTTATACTGTATGAAACTCTGTATAAAAAACAATTTTTAATTTTAAGCCTCTAAATATGCCAAAAAAAAAAGTAAATGCCGATGGCGGGTTTATACGATTGTTGTGTGTAGCGTTTTTGAACCACTCTTATTCTCAAAGTATTCAAAAGACAGCTTCTATATTTTTTTTATTGTTATATATATATATATATATGCAAGTCGGTAAAACGGATTCCCAATACCATTTATTATTCGTCGAGCCAATCTTTGTACAAATCCACAAGCATGTCTCCGGGAAAAAGTGTGACAGGAACTGCGGATTTGTTTCTAGTCGACTATGTTTATATTTATTTTAAAAATAATACCACGTGTAGAAGCTTTTATTGCCTTCCACATTATGTAAAGTTTATGTCTTAATCACGTACGAGTACTGAGAAATAAATTATGAAACAGAGAAGGTTTTCACTTTTTGTTCAATTTCAGCCCGCTAATTAAAAAAAAAAAAAAAGAAACTTTTTTTTTTTTGCGTTGCGTTTTTTTACATTTTTCTTTTAGCCGACATACATTCTGCTAGAGGTATATGTACTAGTTTTGAGTTTTAAGCCTCTAAATATGCTAAAAAGGAGCAAATGCTGATGGTGGGTTTATGGGTTATCGCTGTATATTTTATTCCTTATTATAATAATCTAAGGGACGTTTAAAAGAATCATATAAAATGCATTGATGTCGTTAGGCGTATAATAACAAGTTTGCAATTCCAAACGTCTAAACACTATAAAATCGCAACTGCCGAAAGCGGGTTTTAAGACAATTTCTGCCGGTGCCATGATTGGAGAAGCCTCAAGCCGAAACCCTATGCGCCACTAAATCTTTACTACGTTAGAAATATCAAAGTATAATATTGTAAAGCAATAGAGTAAAATATACTTCCTAATAAAAACCTAGATTTTTAAATGAGAAATTTTATATTTTAATGCGAAATTCATGTTGATTACCGAACAGAATCCTTTTTTTAGTATATTTAATAATAATAACAACAATAATATATTTATTTCCATCAATCTTGATGGGGGAGCCCGAGGAAAAAAGCTGCGATATGCAGCTTGACTGGTCCTCGGTCCCCTTACAATGGTCAACGGCAAGCATCGAAAAACAAAAATGAAAATCACATTCAGTAGCAGCTGAAGGTATTGTTAACAGAAAAAGAAAAGAAAACAAACAACGTTTTATGAAAATAATGCATCATGTACAAAAATATCTACGCAAGTCTTTGAAAGTCAAGATTTCAAGGGAAACATTACTACTGCACAAAGTATTTAACAAATTTGGAAGAGTAAATTGGAGCATCTGAGAGTCATAGTTGGTTCGCTGAGTAACCATCTTCCACTTCTCCGCGTGACGAGTAGAATACACTGGTGAATTTTCCTCCAAGAATGCAAGATTTTGCGCCGCGCATGCTCGATGGGCGTGTGGGCAAGAAGCTCGCCGTCGCCCATAAACAAACCATTGAAATGCGATGTTGTCGGCGTCGGTGTGAGTCCCCGCGCTCTTTTTCGCGTTGGAATCGTTGATTCTACGTCCTCCTAACGATGTCTGACTACTTGAGCGGCATCAGCGAAATTTACGAGGCTCGTTACACCGCAAAACTTCGCGTGAATAATCTGACATGCGGCGATTCATTCCGCGTGGACGCCGCAGAATGTACGCTAAAGCCTGATTCACATGATGAGATTTCGCTCGCAATTTTCAGTAGCGACGTCGCTCGGACTGCAAAAGCGTGAACCGTAGCTGAGATGTCGACGTCGATACTAAAATCGCAAGCCGAATCTAACCAAGTGAATCAGGCATAACAAGTCGGTGATGGCCACTGGTAACAATGATCAACATCTCCTTGTGTCTACTGTCTACGTCGAGCCTGCTTACCAACCTTCAAACTTAAGTCTTTTGAGGCCTGCACTTACTTCTTATCGCAAGTACCGGGCCCACGTTTGGTCTACGGGCCGGTGTCTAAAAGAGCAGACGACAAGCCGAAACGTTTGAAAGAGCAGACGACAGTTCGAACGATCAGGCGACTGTTTGAACTTGACGACGCACTGAACGTAGTCCGCAGGTGGTCCGTACAACTTGACGGTTTTCCGGCGTTCATTTTGGAACAAAACGAATAAATTTGATGGCCAGAAGTATCCGTGAATTCAACCCAAAATCCTTCCCGCCCAAGCAATCGCGTGGTCCGACGGCGTCTGGTTTTCCCTTTTCACGGCACATATCCACGTTCTCGGACGAACCGAGCGCATGAAAATTGACCTTAAAACCTTTCTCGACCCTTTTGGTACAGCCCCAGTCGCAGCATTTTGACAAGAAGGCAAGTTTTTTGTTTAGTTCTTTCAAAACAACGCAGGAATACACGTCTCAGATGGGTACTTCCGCCCACAGCCCCGGACCGGAAGTGCGTCCGACGCGCCACCACCGCGCCGTGACGTAACAGAGCTGAGTTCGTGTATACACTCTCAACAAAAAGGTAGTCGTAGGGTACTACATTTGGGGTAGTCAGAAGCCGTCACAGATATCGCTACCCCCCCCCCCCCCCCTTAGTAATACTAACGACCCCATGGCTAGTCACACGGCACGCAATCAACAGGTAGTCACAGTGAGCACCCCCAAAAGCAACATGGCGGCTGGCAAGCAATAGTGGAGCAATACGAGTAAGGCCTAGCGAGCTGGACTGCTTTTTGCTAAAATACGATTCTCAAGTGCGTTCGCCCGTTCGCTGCCTCCCGTGCGCACTAAAGCACTCCAAAACGCGCCTCGAAGCACCGGCACCGCACCTATTACGAGTAGGGGCGGCGATGTCCTGGGGGGGTGGCGGTGGCGGCATTCGAGGGGGTTTGTCCGCGACTGCTTTCGCGCGGCCGGCTGCATTTACTTCGTGGCCAGAAAACATTCAAAGAAGGAATCGTATAGCGACAAATGATGCCTTTATTGAACAGAGAATCTGCTTGCTGTGCTTGCCGCAAGTGATCCGGCGTTTTCGGTTGACAGCGGCGAGGCATCACCGATTCAAGCGGCGTCGGTTCCGATCGTCCAACGCTCCTGCTCACCTGTTAGCATTCGTTATTCACTTTCAAGTCCCTGGTAATCCCCACCCCGTCTGTGCACGCACTATTCACCGCACGGAACACCCATTACACTGGCTATGGGACTGATCCCACTGGGGCGAGAGGCCGAGAACCGAACCCTTCGTGGCTACTCCGTGGAGCGCCTCCATGTTTTTCACTCAAATAAGTAGACACATAAACGCGCGACTCCTTGAATTTGGCGGCGACACGCGCCACCTAACGGACAGCGCTCAAACTAAGAACAAAGAAACTAACAGTCTTTGCTCTGGGCGCCTCGCCAGACATGTACGTACTACGTATTCCACACCACACTTCACACATACGCGACATACAGACACCATACAATATTACACATGAACGCGTTCACAAGCAGCACAAGGTACAACATGAGGTATTGACACTCTACATTCCTATACACACGACTAGTCGACACCACCAGCTTCTATACTGCTGTATTTTCTGTTACCGATTAGGATGGTGACCACTGTCATATTTTGCATAAATACGAAAAGGCTGTGCAACATTTATCCATATATATTATTTTCCTCTGCTGCCCTTCGGAAAGCGCTCGTATCTCTATTGTAATCCATTGCAAAAGTGAACAACTACAGGTTATAAATCAAACTGTAATAGTCGCTACACGTCACGTTTTGATCACTTTCGTTTTCTCGTTTGCCTACACTTCAAGTATACAGAAGCCTGTTTAATTAATTGTATTAATTATCGAAACCAATTTCTGCAATCATAACTTTCGGAACACGGTGATGCATTTTCTGTTTTCTTTTTACATATCCGAATGACTTCAGCGGCGGTTGAGTAAATGTTGAGTACACTGAGCGCGCGCAGGTGATTCTTGTGAAGGCCGTCCGCCGGTCCTCCCCGAAGTCCCCGAAGCGTTGTTTCAGTTTTCTTCTTTTCGCTACAATTGTTTCTGCTCAAGCGTGTGTCTTTCAAATTTGCGTTCTATGCGCTCGCGCTCGCGCCAAGAGGACAGCGCAGAATTGCCGTTTTCGGGCCCGTGCCTTCACCTACAGCGAACGCGAGATACGTGTGCTAAATTATCTGAAGCCTGGTGGCCTGGTTCAGACAGTTGCGTTTGACTGCGTTGCGGCAGCAGGGCATCCCTGCTGCTTATATCGCGTGCCAATACGATTCCTTGAATTGGATTCCATGCTTCATACGAAGCACAGATGTGCCGGTGAGTAGCTTTCGGTTCTCGACGCAACGCTCTCAAACGCATTCAAACGCAAGTGTCTGAACTGGCCTCAAGCATGAAAGAACGCCGAGAACATAGTTCTCTGCGCTGCACCTGCTGGCTTCTCCAGCAGTACTTTTTCTATAAAAAAAAATCTAAATTAAATAGCACGTGTATGTTTGCCAACGCCTTATTTTTGGAAATTTACTTGGAATCCTTTATATAGGTAAAAGGAACGCGTGCCGAAAGGCCTGAAATCCTAGTCCCCTTCAAAGTACTCCACCTTGGATTACACACACTTGTTTGAAGCATTTTTTATCGAGTATGCTCGATGAAATGTGCCAAATGAGCCAGTGAAGGCAAATCATATATCCCAAGACAGAGAAATACCGAAATACACGGGCATGATCCCAGATATCTGTGTACGTTCGTCCTGTCCGGCCTCAGTCGTTGTGTTCAATGCGTCATACTCCACTGCACTTGAAAGCAAACAAATTGGGTATGGCAGGCGTGCAAGTTCGGCGAAGCCGAGGAGGCCATTTGCAACTGATCTGCACGCAGAACTGACCGATCACACCTCTAATGAAAGCACGCTCTATACTGAACCGCGCAATAAAAGACGACAAGAGTATCTCGTCCGGCGAACATTCCAGTCAACTCACGCCTGTGCGTAGCTTCCTGTGCTTTTCTAGACATTTATTAATTTCCTCGAGCACGACGCCAGCTGCCAGCTGTTTACTAGCAGTGCATGGTAAAACCCGCGACCGAACCACAAAGGACAACCGCGATACTTTTTATCTGCCTCGGGTTAGTAGGTGCCTACCAAGGTTGCCTGTACTCTTTGGCAATGTTTGTTTTCTGCCAGTTTTGGCGAACTGAGCCACACGCCTGTTTCGACCGGTTCAAATTTGAATAAATGGTAACCAACGCACAAAGAAAACAAGTTTCAAGTACTTTTTGAGATTTTTGAAGTGACTTTTACTATTGAACGACTGCATACACTTGAATGTTCAATTCAAGAGTTTATAAAACGTGACTACCCCATGCTTCTCACTTGCCAACAGGGTGGTAACGCTCAATGGCTCGAGACCAGTGGGTAGTTAAGTAAGCCTGTGGAGTAGTTACAGCCGTCAAAACGCATGAAGACTAGGGGGGGGTGCTCACTTTTTCTAAGAGTGTACCTTCCCGTCGCACCCCGGACTCCGACGCCATTCCACGGGGAGGTCCACGAGGACGTTGAAGATTGGCTGCAACATTACGAACGAGTTGCTCGTCATAACGCATGAACTCCGGAGCAGTGCCTTCAGAACGTCTACTTCGCTCTGGAAGGCACGGCACGCACCTGGTTCTAGAACTACGAAGCGTCGATTTCGTCCTGGCAAGACTTCCAGGCGGAGTTCCGACGCACTTTTGCAAGCCAGCAGCGACATCAGCGGGCCGAAGAACTTCTTCAAGCAAGAAGCCAAGGGCCAAACAAGAGCGTCAGAAGTTTCGTCGAGGACGTTCTCCGCCTCATGAACCGAGACGACCCAAACGCTCCTGAAGAGAAGAAGCTGCGGTTCCTGATGCGAGGAGTGAAAGAAACCATCTTCGGAGGCCTTGTGCGGAACCCGCCTATCACCGTCCGAGACTTCATCACCGAGGCAACTAACATTGAACGTGCCCTTCAAGCACGCGCCTCCCACTATCAGAGACTTCCTGGCTTCGCTGCCCCCTCGCCGTACAGCAGCAACACCCCGGACATACGCGAGATCATCCGGGACGTCGTCCGGGAGGAAATCAAGAAGCTCCTGTCTGCTACCACCAGCCTGCTTCGGTGTCAATAGCCGAAGTTGTCCGCGAGGAGGTCCAGCGGGCATTCCAACCTGAGGCTCCTGCCAGCGTACCAGCACCCGAGGAGCCCTCTTTGACCTACGCCGCGGTAGCTCGGAGACAGGCGCCAGCTGCCCAGCAGTATTCGACGCCACTTCGACGTGTACTGCAAGAGCCACAAACCTTCCGACGTGTGGAAGGGCAACCCCAGTTCTTCCGCACTGAACAACCGGCGCCAAGGAAGAGGGATGTGTGGCGCACGGCCGATCGACGACCGCTGTGTTATCACTGCGGCGAGGCCGATCATGTGTACCGCCGATGCCCATACCTGACGACTCGGGCTGCGCGGATTCCACCCAAACGACCCGGGCAACCGTTAGGGTGAACGCCCTCGGAAGATCGACGAGCACCTGCGACGACCTCAGTCCCCCGAGCCTGCGTCCCGCCGAGAGTTCCGATCGCCTTCGCCACGACGTCCAGCTTCGCCGATGCACCGACCCCGACGTGAAAGCCTGTCGCCCCTCGCTCCTCGCCGGGGAAACTAGGCGCGGCAACCCCCTAGAGGTGGAGTTGCCGAAGACGACCGACGTAAAGAGCCTCCAAGAACGACAGAGCGCTCCCACTCTCCCGACGCTACGCATCACAACGACGCTCCTGCTTCGGTGTCCAACAACCTAAACGTTGTTATGGACGGCCTCGACTCATCGGCACTCGTGGACACCGGAGCAGACTACTCAGTCTTGAGTGGGAGGCTCTCCCGCCGCCTTCGAAAAGTCATGACGCCGTGGGATGGACCACAAATAAGAACCGCCGGAGGACACCTGATTACACCAGTCGGGAGATGCATCGCTCGCGTCGAGATTGACGGCGAAACATGCCCTGCGAAGTTCGTCGTTCTGCAAGACTGCTCGAGGGACGTCATTCTCGCTATAGACTTCCTGTGTGAATACGGCGCCATCATCGACCTTGCGGAGAACAAGCTGACGGAATATCCCAAACCGACGTTAGCTGCACTGCGAGTTTTCGCCAGCCACGTAAGCCTGCCGCCGCTGTCGAGTGTCTTTGTGCCCGTAGGGACCGAAGGAGCCACCTGCGGTGAAGCACTGCTGGAAGGAAGCGTCCAACTTCTCCTCGGACGAGGGATTCGCATTGCAAGAGGCGCAACCAAGCTCCAGGACGGGCGTACCGTAGCCCTTGTCACCAACTTCCGGCAAGAGTCGCAGCACCTTACAAAGGGTACAGCTGTGGGCTACGTCGAGGAAATTCAAGACTCAGCCGCGATCGCCGTGATCTCAGAAGACGCCGTCCCTCCCAGCCCCACAACGACGACAACTTCGTGACCTTCTCGCCGAGTTCAGTGAGCGCTTCTCCCCGTCGTCGAAAATGCGCCAAACGACGGTTGCGAAACATCGGATAATTACTGATGACGACGCACTCCCTGTGCATCGGCCGCCGTACATGGTCTCCGTGAAAGAAAGGGAAGCCATCCAGCAGCAAGTACAAGAAATGCTCGACGACGACATTGTCCAGCCCTCAAGCTGTCCGTGGGCTTCACCGGTAGTCCTGGTGAAAAAGAAAGACGGGACTCTTCGCTTCTGCGTGGACTATCGCCGACTGAACGCCGTAACAAAAAAAGGATGTCTACCCGCTGCCACGCATCGACGACACCCTGGACCGGCTGCGCCACGCCCGATACTTTTCGTCGATGGACTTGAAGAGCGGGTACTGGCAGATTGAGGTCGACGAACGGAGATCGTGAGAAGACAGCCTTCGTCACGCCGGATGGACTGTATGAGCTTAAGGTAATGCCGTTCGGGCTGTGCACAGCGCCGGCAAGCTTCCAGCGCGTTATGGACACCGTCTTTGCCGGCTTGAAATGGCAAAGCTGTCTCGTCTACCTCGACGTGGTTGTGGTGTTCGCAAGCGAATTCGACGAGCACCTGAGACAACTGCGAGCCGTGCTACAGGCCTTCAAGGCTGCTAGGCTGACCCTCAAGCCTTCCAAGTGTCGGTTCGCCTATGGTGAGCTGAAATTCTTGGGCCACGTCGTGAGTGCTCAGGGTGTAAGCCCTGATCCCGCAAAGACGTCCGCTGTCGCCGAGTTCCCGAAGCCATCAGACAAGAAGACCGTTCGCAGATTCCTTGGGCTGTGCGCCTATTACAGACGTTTCGTTCGTGACTTTGCGCAAATTTCTGCACCGCTGACGCATCTGACGAAAGACGACGTGCAGTTCCAGTGGGGAGAGGAGCAAGAGCAAGCATTCGGCGAACTCAAGCGAAGGCTCCAGTCGCCCCCTGTCCTACACTTTGACCACTCGGCGGATACTGAAATCCACACGGACGCCAGCAATACCGGTCTCGGTGCGGTACTCGTTCAGCGACAAGAAGGGGCAGAGAGACTAATCGCTTACGCAAGCAGGGCACTGTCCAAGGCAGAGAAAAATTACTCAACGACCAACAAGGAATGCCTCGCTGTCATCTGGGCGTTAACCAAGTTCTGTCCGTACCTGTACGGAATCCCGTTCCGCGTTGTCACGGACCACCACGCCCTCTGTTGGCTCGCCAACCTCAAGGACCCGTCAAGACGCCTCGCTCGCTGGAGCCTTCGACTGCAAGAATACGACGTAACCATTGTGCATAAGTCTGGCCGCAAGCACAACGACGCCGACTGTTTGTTTAGGGCCCCAGTCGAATCTCCTACCGAAAGCACTGACGACGACGATGACACCCGTTTTCTCGGCGCAGTTACAGATACCGACATGGGAGCACTTCAACGAGACGACCCGGAACTTCGCTCTGTGATCGACCACCTCGAAGGTCAAGGAAGTTCAGTTCCGCGAGTCTTGACCCGAGACTTGTCAAGCTTCATTCTGCGGCGAGGCGTGCTCTTCAAGAAGAACTTTAGAACGAGCAACCCTGCCTGGCTGCTAGTTGTTCCGGCCAGCCTGCGAGAAGACATCTTTCAAGCATGCCACGACGACCCGACGGCTGGACACCTTGACTACAGCAGGACGCTCGCCCAGATTCATGACAAGCACTACTGGCCGAGACTCCCGAAAACAGTCCATCTGTACACACGATCGTGCCATGAGTGCCAACGACGTAAGAGGCCTCCGACGAAGCCAGCAGGACTCCTGCAGCCGATACCCGCCCCGACTACGCCCTTCCAGCAGGTCGGAATGGACTTACTTGGGCCCTTCCCAACATCGACGCAAGGAAATCGGTGGATTATCGTCGCTACCGATTATCTTACACGATACGCCGAGACGAAAGCCCGGCCATCGGGAACAGCGCTGGAAGTCGCGAAGTTTTTCGTCGAGTCCATCCTCCTTCGACACGGCGCACCCGAAGTGTTGATCACAGATCGAGGATCATCTTTCATGGCACACCTGACTCAAGAGGTTCTTCGGCTTAGTCACACCGACCATCGACGAACCACCGCTTATCATCCGCAGACCAACGGACTAACAGAGCGGCTCAACAAGACAATCGCTGACATGATCTCCACGTACGTCGACGTGGAGCACAAGACGTGAGACGAGGTGTTGCCGTACGTTACGTTTGCGTACAACACAGCGGTTCAAGAAACCACGGGAGTGACGCCTTTCCAACTGGTACACGGCCGGGCGGTTACCACAATGCTCGACGCCATGCTGCCTCACGTGCCAACCGATGATCAATGACGACGCCCAACTGATCTCCCAGCGCGCGGAGGAAGCTCGTCAGCTGGCAAGAATCAAGATTCAAGACCAACAGCGAGTCGACGCACGCCGGTATAACCTTCGTCGCCAGGACGTCCACTTTCAACCCGGAGACCGGGTATGGGTTTGGACACCAATACGGCGCCGCGGTCTCAGCGCCCTTAAAAAAATGATCAGTGAGTTTCAATTGAGTTTCTATTCAATTGAATGACTTTCAATTGAAATTCGTTTCATATTTTTGTAAGGGCGAGAAGCTTCTGAAACGCTATTTCGGACCCTACAAGATCATCCGACGCCTCGGCGATCTGAACTACAAAGTGCTTCCCGACGGAACGCGCCCATCTGCAAGACGTCAGCCGCGACCCGAGGTGGTGCACGTCGTCCGGCTGAAGCCGTATTACGAGCGATAGAACTTTCCACTCTCGTCGACGGGTGAACGGTGAACTGTGAACTGCGGCTCGCGATACTGCTATCCTTTTGTTTTGGATTTTTTTTTTTGTTTTGTCCTGCATCGGGACGATGCACTTTTTAAAGGGGGGAATGATGCCGCGAGCGCAGCTGACCAAATAGGCAGTGCGCCCGTGGACTCATGGTTATCGCGCTTGCCTTCTACGCGGAAGGCCAGGGTTCGATTCCTGGTCGCGACATCTCTTTTATTTTCTGTTCTCGGAAAAATCGAGAACTCTGTTGGGGGGAATGTTCGAGGTCAGAATGTTCGATGCGCGAACCTTCCACGGTCGATTGTTCGAGAAGTCCACCCGTGTACAAAAAGGGCTCCGCGTGTCAAGCCGCAGGTCAGTCTCGCCCCAGCGGTCGACTCTGGTGTTACTTCGACGCCCGCGACGCTCTTTCATTATCTTTTGTACCCTTTTATTTTTGGCACAAGTTCGCCACATTAAACGTTTATTCCTTCCTGTTTATTTATTGTCTTTGGTCACCACCCGTGACAGGTGGTGACCAAAAACAATAAAGGGGCTCATCGTAACGATCAGTCGGCTAATTAAATAAAATTCGTTAATTAACTGTTTAATTAATGAAAATAAACATATAGTTCCAATTAGAAACTTGCTCAGCGTCATCGAAAGCCACTAAATAAGTAATTTTCAGAAATACTTTGAGCGCGTGAGAAGCGTAGTAGTACACTAAAGATACCACTTGTGGAGCAGGTACAAAGCTAGCGGTTGCGGTAAGGCGCCCGGACGATTTTTCCCTCTCTTATCTAGCCCCAGCCTTGTACCTGCTACACGAATGGTAACTTAAATAAAATACTATATATATATATATATACATAATCGTATTTTTAAATCGATTTAAATTTATAATCGTATTTTTAAAGTTTTCTAGAAAGTATCTTTTCATTTGTTCAATTGAAGGCCATAGTTTTAATTACAAACTTAACCCCTATATCAACCCTGTGTAGGCAAGTATAAAGCATGCCGAGCATTTTACCATGATTTGAAAAACCCTTCAATTCTGACGCGTACTCTGGTTTCGGATTCTTATCCAAGCGCATCTCGGCGACAGCTGTCCTGCCCTCCGACGGCTGAAGCGCGGAACCAAGGTCAGCACAAAAGTCAAAGCTCAATCTTGCAATGTTTCCAGCAGCGAGGCGTTCTTCATCGCCTGGTCACGCGCGCGCGCTAAACTTCTTAGTTTTTTACGAGAGAGGGATGGGAGGCTTGGGGGGGGGGCAGGCAAGTCTATACTTCGTTTAGTCTCGTCTTAGCACAGACAATATTATGAGCCGAAGAGCCAATCAAACAGCGCAAAAAGCGCAGCGTCATGGCGTGCTTTTTGCACTTGATACGACGAGCCGGCAGAGGAGCACGCACAGAGAGACGGCGAATACCGGCTAGTCCTGTCAACTCCAGAGAGCACACCATAGGAACCGTGCGCATCTAATTCAAGCCCCGACCAGGGCGCCCCTAGCGGCAAACGGGTCCATCGCATCGGGGAGCTTCTGCCAGTCGCTGCGTTGGTTGTGCGTTGTAGTGGGTTAGCGTTGTAATTTCTGAGATGGCTATTCCGCACCAAGAAAGCCGCAACAATTGCTGCGTGGTTGGCTGCAACAGTACGTCGAAGATCGCACACGGCACGAAGTACTACATCGTCCCTTCGAAGCCGTACGGCCGTACGAGGCGGAGTACTGCGCGACCTGCAGGTGCGACTGGTGCGTCCATACAGGTTAGCGGCGTTTCTTACCTTTCTGTTCGCGCTTTGTTTAAGCTGCTGACGAATAATACAATTAACTTTTTTCTATTCTAGCGACGATGGAACAGCATCGACACCGACGGCAAACTCTAAAGTATGCGGCAAATACTTCACCGGAATCGAGAAGCGGAGTGCGGTCGCCCCCCTAAGCCTACACTTGGATGTTTCCATCAGCCTACACGAAGATAGTAGTGGGAATCGCGGAACGGCGCGAAAAAAATCGCCCAGTTATTGTCAAGCTAATTCAGAAATAAACGTACATAATTACCACGGTCCACTCAACGCCAACTACATTTTTTTGCGGGCACGCTTAATTTTGTTAGCGGAGTACGGCGCTCCGTGACATCCACTTGTCCGTCGAAACGGACCTCCTTCACGTCGTGCACGCGGCCAGATTCACGAAGGAGTTTTCCCTTCTTCATATTGATACTACGGAAGAAGCTTTCTAGATTCGTAACCGCCTTAAACCCCGTCGTGATCACCCCGGGAACACTATCCGCTGTGCTAGCTGTGCTGCTCATCGCCATTGCTTCCCCCGATGATTCTGCACCGGCTACCGAAGAAGTTTTCCGGATTCGTAATCGCCCTCTGTCCTCTGTGGTGTTCGTTGCTATTACTTCCCGATGATTCTGCGCCGACGGCACCGGCTACCGAAGGAACTTTCCGAACTCGTAACTGCCTTAAATTCCTTCGTAATCACGACGGGGACACTGTCTGCCGTGCTGTTCGTCGCCATTGCTCCCCGATGCTCCTGCGGCGGCTACCGGTAGGTCGCGGCGAACAATAGGCGACCGCCGCGACACGGCCGGCATGCTCGCTTCCTATGACGTGGTGCCTCTTTTGCTGTTTGATTGGCCCTTCGGCTCATAACATCGGCCGCGGTCGAACCTAAGCTTAAACGAAGTATAGCGAATTGCCTGGCCTTCGTTCCACGGTTCGGCCGTCGGAGGGCAGGACAGCTGCCGCCAAGATGCGCTTGGATAAGAATCCGAAACCAGAGTACGCGCCAGAATTGTAATTTTTCAAAATATGATAAAATGATCGGCATGCTTTTTACTTGTCTAAATACCATTAATATAGGGGTTATTAATGATGCCCAGTAAGTTTCTAATTGAAACTATGGCCTTAAAATGAGCAAATAAAAAGTTACTTTAAAAAAAAAAAAGAAAAACTATTTTTTTCAAACGTTCTTATTTTTCCAAACAGGCTCTTGGGTAGACACCAACACAGCATGAACATTTTTTTTCTGTGCGATGCTTACTTTTCGGAGGAGCAATTTGGCCTGAGTTCTCTGAAACACCCTGTATATACAGGGCGTCACAAAAGAAAATTTACACGGTCTATTTTACCGCGAAAATAAACTAGTCATCGCCGAACGCTCATTCTCCGCCCAAAGGTAGAACAAGAGGTCACAACCAGATGCCAAAGTTTCAGCCCGATCCGATAACTTAATCAAAAGTTATATGTGATTTTCTGAAAATTTCAATGGGAAAATGGCGGCCGACGGAGTTTTCAAACACATGGGGCTCTGTGGCACCAGAAACCGAAGACGGGCGAAAATGGGCTCCATTTTCCCATTGAAATTTTAAGAAAATCACTTATAACTTTTGATTAAGTTATCGGATCGGGCTGAAACTTTGGCATCTGGCTGTGACCTCTAGCTCTACCTCTGGGCAGAGAATGAGCGTTCGGCGATGCCTAGCTTATTTTTGCGGTAAAAAAGACTGTGTAAATTTTCTTTTGTGACAACCTGTATATATATTGTTAGGAAGGTGAAAACGACGACGGGGCAGTGGCGCGCACGACCATCTCGCACCAGGCCCCACGGGCCGGCTCGGCCTCTATAAATCTTTTGTTCTATCATCGTGTACTGTACTGTCCTTTCTGCTGCCGAGAGCATCACCCTAACAATATATATATATATATATATATATATATATATATATATATATATATATATATATATATATATTATTAGAGTAAAGTAGTAGTTTGGGGATGTCAAGATTCCATCCTCTTATTTTTTACTTTTAAGTTGTGCATTTTTTGAGAAAAATGAAACCAAACGAAAACCTGGCAACCAGAGTGAAGGGATGTGACGTCAGAGACTCCGGATGTCACGTGAGTTGATTCACTGCCCGCGAGCATACGTGCGCAACTGAACTTCAAATTACAAACTTTGTATATTTGTTTTTGCGGCGGTGATTAAAATATATTTTATGCATAAGGACATATTTAGGAATAAAGTCTTCCCTTAAATTATTTATTATTTTCATGGTTGTATTATAAATGCCTCGTTGGAACCACTATAGAGCTATTAGCTAATGGGGAAAGGATAAATGCATAAAACCGCATAAAGTAGTTTATATCAAGAACTTAATTTGCTGCCACATTTTCGAAAAATTATTCGGGATTTTTTTTTGTTTCTTTTTTGACATTGCACTTGCTTGCAGAAGTTTCAAGATATTCATGAATTGTCTAAAACGGGCTGAAGTTCGTTGAAAATTTCCAGTCAGAACTGGAAAATCAAAAAGAAAACAGAAATTTGTTTCCCCTGTCTGCTGTCCTTCTGGCTTCAATTTCACGTTGTAATTATCAGCAATGTACGTTTAATGAAATCTTGAAAAGGTACAAATATTCCAGTTGTAGCAATTTATTCTAGAGTGAAAATAAAATATGAGAACTGCTTACCTTTCGGGATGGGGCAACTATGCCCTTGTTCGTTCAGGTATTGTCCAAGGTAAAAACGAACTTTCTTGATGTGATAGAACAGGTCTCCGAGCTGTTTGCAATCGTTGTTCAGAACTTTCACCTGCGTGCAGTTCTGAAAATCTTCCAAAAGTCTGCAAAAGTTTCAGAGCATTAGTGAGGTTTATGAATTTCTCTGCAAATTCTCATGATCCAGCTCAGGGAAGAAACATGACGTGAATGTAATGGGAAATGATAGCGTTGAACGACTACGCGGCGGAAGGGAGTGAATTTTAAACGCAAAATGAAACATACTTGCATACATGAAGTTCGTTGCTAAGGTAGGACGACGAAAATTCTTCATACGCGGAGTAATATATCATACCACACGTCAGGAAATTTTTTAGGAGAACCAACGGGTCACACGATGCTGGCAGATGGAGAAATAAAGAAGAAAATGTTGTTTTAATTAATAGCCCTCTGCGGCTGTCCCTGCAAAGTAGGCTCTCTGCTGGAGTCACTCACTTGTCCCGTTAGCGTAGCCTGCACACATTTCTGGAAAGCCCTCGGTAAGTGTCTTCGAAAACACATTGAACGACGAGGAAATGTCACTCGGAGTTTTGCAGATGATTAACAGGTCCTGGCAACGTAGGAAATCGTTGTAATATCTATAAGAGATAATGGAATATTTGAAAAGTGGTTTCCTAAGATGGTTTATCTTTTGGTGGTTATCACCTTGCGTGCAATATCGCATTTTCCCGTCAGCTTCCGGTACCACGTGAATACAAGTGAAGGGCTATTTCTGTAAGTTTTCCGATTGAGTGTATTCTTTTTTTTTTTTTTTTTTTTTTTTTTTTAGACAAAAGGTCTGAGGGGCTAGGGATAAAGAAGACACCATTGTCTTCAGACGGGGCCCGAGCACGTGTTATAGTATCGCAACTGATTTCTGTTCAGCGCAGTTTCGCTGATTCTACTACACCGCGCCGCGTCTCACAGGCAAAGCCTGCACTGAGTCGCAGTTAAATATTATATATATATATATATATTTCTACCATTTAAATACAAAAAATTTGTTAGCATAACTCCATCTGTTTACACGATCACGGTTGATCATGAAAGAAATATGACGACCGAGGTTGTTGCGGTTGTGGCCAAGCTTCTGGCAAGGGTTGAAAGAGTCTGGATCTGATGAGTTATGGGACAAAGGCATGCCGACCTACCTGCATTTTTCATCTGTCGACGGATTTGAGTGAAATGTGTTTGTTAGAAACATGGTTCCACAGTGGAAATACGTGCCGGCATATTCCCTGACATGACACGTCGCTTGTGACGACCGGAACTTCAGTTTGTCTGGTAATAAATAAATAAGCATGCAGAGTTAAAAAAAAAAAAAAACATACTGGGAATAACGTGTTATAATTCGTGTTGTGAGAAAGATATATCTATGAATTTACATTTAGGGAAATTAATTCAACAATACGTTTTGATATAAAAGCCCCTACTATAATTCAAATTAACTGGGGAGTGGGCAAACTTTTTATGGTGTGGACAAAGCCAAGGGAAGTGGTTATATTTTTCCCCATCATGTCCCATACAGTTATAATGTATCGAGACGGTTGCAAACGCATTAATCCGTTAGAAACGCAAGGTCAATCACCTGAATACAGTCCTGTTATCCGCCTCACTCTGAATACTTTTTCTCGCTAAGTATCAAGGTTTTTCTTAAGAGCGTGCGTGCATAATTTGAGTGTGGTGAACAGAGGTAAAACGACTGCTAAAAAAAGGCCTACAAATATCCTACAGAATGATGTATTATTGTTCATTTACATTTAATCCATTTATTCGATCTTTGAGCTACACGACTTCGGTTTCTGCAACATGACGGTGTGCTAACCGGTTTGTTCCTCCAACCTACTCCTTGTTATGCTAGTTAGAAACTGGTTGACAGAATCGCTCTCTCGTGGATGACACTTACGACGAAGAAAATGCCGGCTGCGGCGCAAATGAAGTACGAAGGAGGTTTGAAAACACACCTGTCAGATTTTTATCTTAAAATAACAAATGAACGAACATGCTGGGGCTTCCACAAGCCACCGATCACAGCGTCGTTTTTTCTGTACGCGAGACCCCTTGAAACGCAGCCCCCTGGGGAAAGTATTAGATACTATAGATTCGGACTCCATGCCCGGTGACACAAGCCTACAAACGAAAGAAATAATATTTCAGTAGTGCAACTGTATATTTACCTATTGCTCTTTTAGGGATCTGGGTGAGCGGTGAAGTCTAGCTTATATCTCATTTTATGCCACAGCCTCGTTTGTGCTTTTGCTATCAACGTTTTTTACGCCTAACCATGGGTTAGGTATCTCACGTGTTTTCTCAATTAATCGTGCTATGCGTGCCCGAAGAAAAAGTTATGTACTGGGTATTTTGCTATGCACCGTGCAAAACAAACAAACAAAACAAAATAGAAAGGTCAGTACTTGTGCGTTTGGTGGTTACGCAGTTTTTCCCAGATGCGTTCCTAAGGGCTGAGTTAATGTACTCAAGATGGGGGTGAATACTATTGTCTTTATCACAGTCGAACGCCTCCTTGATTGTAGTCACGCACGTAGAGAAGGATTGAACGATCCTGAAAAGTGTTGGAGCATTCGTGTAAACAACAGTGCTAGTTTAGAAACACATTCAAACAGCGGACATCGTGGAATATATTACTGCAATCTACTTAAAGGGGCACTGACACATCAAAATCATATTTTTTTTATTATCCGAAACGGTCGAAAACGATGCCGGGACATTACCCTCAAAATTTGAAATTTGGGAATTCAGTATTCGTGAAGTAAAAAAACAATTTCCAAATGCCGAATTCGAAGTTCCCGCGCGATCGGCGCCGGTGCCTTGACGTCAAAAATTGCGGAGACCTGAGAGTCCCCTTTCCTGTCACCACTCCCTGCTGTTGCCATGGCGACCCAAAGCGAGGAGGAAAGGAGCGAGCGCCGGCTAGCGCCGGCGTTGCGGCGGACCGGTTTTGAGCGGTGTCGCCTGTTTTCCGTTGGAGGATACAAATCCAGGAGACGGCACCACAACGAACTCCCGATTTTTGGTATTTCAAAAAGAAGGGCCGTAGTGCGTTCGCAATTGCGTTAAAAAACATGTTTTAGGATTGCCGTCATTAAATGTTATAAAGATGCCGCCTACAAAGCTTCTAAATTTCCTGATTTTTGACGTCACCGATCAAAAGAAGCGAGGAGGCGAGAGGCGGGAAAATCAAACGCCAAAAATAAAAAGGCGCGCGTGCGCGCGGGAAAATTTTTTTTCGCGATGCAGTTTTTTTTGCGTGTCTATGGCTGCAACTTGCATCGTTTTAGACAATAAAAATAAATACGACCTTTGGGGTGTCAGTGCCCCTTTAAGGACACTGAACCTAGAGCACCTACTCTAAGGTTAACCAACATCGTAGCCAAGACGTATTGTCGATTGTAGTCAATAGGCTAATCAGTACTCCTGAGGAGCAGTCTAGCATTTATTGCTCACTGCAGAAATAAAAAAAAAATATTATGAAGCTGCCATCGCACACTGACCCGTAAGAGAAAGTATGCAGGTTTGGTTTCAGCTATTGGCAACTTTTTAGGTCTAAAGTTCTCACTCCAAATTTATATTCTTTGGAATTATTAATCTACACGCTTAGGCCATAAGCTTTTGAAAGTATTATATGCATAGCAGTACAATTGTACACAAAACATGCACAACTTTGTACCCTACGTGCCCATCTTTTCGTTTAGAATTCAATTAAAAAATGAAAGACGTTTACAATCCCCTGTAACGCCAAATTAGAGCGCAGGTCTTGAGGAGGAGGAGTGGAAGGTATTGAGAGGAGGGTATGCGCTTCCTCCTCATCCGTACCCTCCCCTCCTCCTCTCCTGCTCGCCTCCCATTTAATAATAATAATAATAATAATTTATTTTCCTTTTTTTTACAAAGGAGGGGAGATAGGGCAAAAAGCTGCGTGGCTTGCAGCTTGACGAAGCCCTACTCCGTGTAGCAAAGCAGCAGAGACATTTCAAAACAGGACACGCAAAAAACAAAGTACTACGCCTTATTGCATCGATTATCTACAAAAAAAAGTCTTTAACACTGTTTTCCAATAGCATTTCGCGTAGCATACCCTTTGATTTTTTTGTAATGTCAATATTTTCACCTTCGAGCTCATTTAAAAGTGACGGTAGT
Organism: Ixodes scapularis; assembly: GCF_016920785.2. Classification (NCBI taxonomy): domain Eukaryota; kingdom Metazoa; phylum Arthropoda; class Arachnida; order Ixodida; family Ixodidae; genus Ixodes; species Ixodes scapularis. Next base: position 25,816,957 of record NW_024609884.1, on the reverse strand, counting down.
GTATGTTTTAAAGAAGTTAGTCCATAGTTCGTGCGGGAAGTAGTAACACACCAGCCCTCACTGTGTCTAGTTTCATACGTCTGGGTTGTTCTCTCCAGGCCCGACAGCACAGAAAGAAAAAAGTTGTTATTTTGTTTTACTGCCGTACTGTAGACTCCCATCAAACGATAGTTGTACAAATGCTTAATTGTCACAGCTTTATGTTTACGAAAAAGCTCCTTAGAAGAATGCAAAAAAGAAACATTTTCAATTATGCGAAATACTTTCTTCTGTGTTAGTAGCAGTGTTGTTAAGCTTTGTTTCGTTGTGGTTCCCCAAACCAGGTGACAGTACACGTAATGTGTGTAGGTCAGAGAGTAATACAAGGGCAACTTCACTCGCGCGGGAAACATAAAACGAGTTTTTGATATTATTCCTATGGCTTTGCAAACCTTCCGGTGGATATACTCAACGTGTTCAGTCCAAGAGAGTGATTCGGTAAATTTAAGGGAAATTTCCCGCTAAATTTAGCGGGGAACGTTTTTTGCTAAATTTAGCGGGGAAATTTTTTTGCTAAATTTAGCGGGGAACTTTTTCCGCTAAACTTAGCGGGGAAAATTTTTTCGCTAAATTTAGCGGGGAATTTCTTCCGCTAAATTTAGCGGGGAAATTCACCCATAATGCACCACGCGGTGACCCTCGTGACGTCACACGTGACGTCACGTGGGACGTCATCTATGACTTTCACGTGGGACGTCATCTATGACGTCACTATTGACTCTCGTGACGTCACGTGTGCCGTCATCATGGAAAATGTCCCATAATGCACTGCGCGGTTACGCCGATGGCGACACCGCTGAAGCCGGAAACGGGCGCCTAAGAACTGCGCTCTAAAAAAGTTTTCCTGTTGGTTTTGGGAAGGCTTAAAATGATTTCTACTCAATTATTCTGGTCATGATTAGCGCAAGTCAAGAAGTGATATTCGCCGCTTCAGAACAGTGGTGTCCCGTTCCGTGTAGCTTCGGCGACTCTGAGTAACTTCGGGTACGTTTCAAGGAACACACAGTTGACCTCGTAGTCATGGAATGTGCTTTGCGCATAAGCACATTCCGTGAGAACGAGCACCCCAATGCATGTGCCAAACGTACGAACACTGCACTTCAAAAGCAGTGACACGAAACCCTTTCTTGAAAGGGTCGAGACCTAATAGACTTGCAGAGATATCAAATACTGTACTCAAAATAACGTCTTTAAGATTTTTTTTCTATAAGGTTTAGTCTTTCGAGAATAAATTTGAATGAGACCATTTTGGTAGAATAGCTTGAATACATTTCTTAGCATTTTCGGCTTTTCAAAAATACATTTTTAAACGGGGAAATTTTGATAGTCTCTTATTTTCTCAAAATTGACTCAACAAATCAATACGAATTCCAGATAGTAATGGAAATGAAAGTTCAAAATAATTTTTTTTGCGAGGTTATCGAATTTTCAAATATGATACTAACCGGCTTTCAAAACTTAGAGGCTTGAATTGTCACACCGAAAGCCTGACGACGGATGTTGTAATTGAGAGGCAGTACAGCTCGTTCCAAACGACTTACAAGACGTCCGATGGTGTAAAATAAATGCTGGCAAAACTCACTCCGTAAAAAAAAAACAAAAAAACAGGAATACGCGACATATTGTGGTTTTTGGACTTCCTGCTCGACCTGCAAGTTTTATATGTGATGTCACCCCACTGGAAAACGCTGGGAACGAAAAGTTGGGGCGCTAATAAGCTGGTGAAGGTTTAATATTTTAGACAAAACCCCGAGACTGGGGGGAAGGACAACACAACATAAAGTCTCAAACACAGGGAAATTAGAATGTAGGTTTCGTTTCCACATTCATTAGCCGCTTTCTCAATAACTATTTTGAGATTAGAAATCATAAATAGCATTCCGAGAATAGCAAAGTTTGGGTATTCCGAAAATGTAATTAGATTAAGTAGCTAAAAAAAGCTTTAAAGATATGTGTTGCTGGAGTGATTAAGTGATTGAGGAATCTCCAGACACCTCAATGCAAACGGGACTAAACTCTAATTCAGCTTGTGGTAGCAACACAAAAATAGTCATCCCCTCAACATTTGGGCACATATCTGATCTTTTCTGTTACACCTGCTACAAAAATACGCCTTTGTGTGTGCTCCTTGTTAACAGACGGGGAAATGAAGAGCAGACACCACAAGACGATACAAGGTGTTTTTTTTTTTGTGCTTTTTATTTCATTTGATACTGTCACCGAGGCAATATTTTGTTTTCGCCATTCTTGCATGTATTTTTGTTTTTCATACGAAAAATAAAGGGTTAAATCTCTTTAAAATTGAACGTATTTATTACACGAGGCGGATAACTGAATCAAAGAAAACTGAAGCACGTATCTCGTTGCTACCTTACGCATATTTTTGTCGTCTTTGAACGCATTGGTTAGGCTTACTATGAACTTATTTCTGGAAAATTTCATGGAGAGGGCTTGTCAATATGCTAAAACTGAGCAGGTGCTGCACCTACGATGCCTGAACCATCCATGTTCCTGGAGACGCTGACTCGCTACAATCAAGTATGTCAACTAAAAAAAAAAGAGAAGCTAGAGGGAAATCATATGTTTAACATGTGAATCCGAATATTACAAGAGTTTGACTCGAACGCATTTCTAGATGCGGCAAATAATCGAGAAACCAAGCGCTGGGTGTGGCGTCATACCTATAGCTTTCCAAAGGATTCCGTCCTCCACTTGCGAGGAAACGCGTGCAGTGGCAAGCATGCGAAGGCTGCCTTCACGGGAGGCTACACTTACACCGGGGACCCACTTTACCAGATTAGCTCAGTTACGGAACTGCCCCTAAATGCTGCTTCCACGAGCAGTACGCCCCCTCTCCCCCACGGCTCATCTCCCGATAGTCGACGCGCTACCGTTTTGAGGACGGCTACTATGGTAACTACAATGTATTCTATAAAGTGCCTATATTTCGAAGCACAGGACCCCCCCCCCCCCCCGGTCTGGATGGCGTTTCATCGTAGCATATGGAACGCACAGTTTTGGAACTAAAATCTAGATGGCGCTTCAAGCGACGGGAGGAGGAGTGAAAGGAGTGAGGGGGGGGGGGGAAACCATTCCCCTCTCCGGGAGAGCTCCACAACTGACCATATTCGATACATCCTTTCATCTTCTGTTAAACCGCGGCACTGCTCTGTCAAGGCATTCTTGAACTTAAACCTTTCGGTGAGCATTCACCTGGTTAGGAGTGATAATTAAAGTAAAAGGAAAGCTCTAACCAAAAAAAAATAAAAAATATACAGAGCCCGACGTTTCAAGGCCAGTTTGGCCCCTTGTTCACGGTTGACTGTTTTCGTTCTTGTCGTCTTGCAAATTGCCCGGTGTCGTTGGCTTCTTTAAAGCGGCCGTAGTTTCTGCATGTGTGTTATACAGCCCCTTCATGCTTCAAAAGTAGAGCAAGGTGCGCCGATGCACGAGGCACGTGCAACGTGCAGCCCTTGGGAAGATCATGGTGGCACAGCGCAGCACTGAGCTAGATTTCAGAAGCCATGTTCTTCCCAGAAGTGGCGCGCGGCACGTGTCTCGAGCATTTCCACAACAATGAATGGCGCCACTTTTCCTAGGATAGAGGGGCTTTAGTGCGTTATGGTTCGTAGCGCCCGCGTGACGCACCGCAAACCGGATATGTAGGCGCTTGGAAGTGTCCCAGCTGACCGGGGTGACGTTATTTTCGGTGTTTTGAAAATACCAGGACTCTGATAAAAGGCGTTTTCACCAGTTTATTTCCGTATCAAGATTAGAGCAGTTGATGAATTTGATCATGTGACCCTCTTTTTGGTCGTGTTCTGCCAGCGCGCTACCCGGCACGTTATTATTTTTTGAAGTCATACTGATGTTGATGCTGATGCAGAGAAACGGTCCCGAGGGACGAATTGGAGCTTTTCTTTTTGAGAAGACAACTGGAACACCGCGCAACTGAAGTTATTTCTGCCATCCACGGGTTTGCAAGATGTACTACCATCTCAACCTCTGAAAAAAAGGGAATCAGGTCACCAGACGAAGCTCGCCTCTTTTTAAGCGCGTCCTAACGATTCTAAAGTATCTGACAAGATTTTTGTGAAAAACCTTTCTTCAAGAACACATTCCGCCACAGAAACTCATGTCTTGGCGAAAGGAACATAGTTTAACATCGCTACCACGAAACCACCTATTGCGTCAATGGCAACAGCTGTCGAGTATGGCCTGCAGCAAATAGACCCCTGCATCCGTGAAGAAGCACGCCTGAAGGCTATTAGCGTACTTTTCAAGGTACAGCAAAGATTGCGTCTAAACTACATGACGGAAGAGAAAGCAGCCATGAAGAATCTCAAGGAAGATTAGAACATTGTCATTCTGGTCATTCTGCCTGCCGACAAGGGGAATGCGACTGTGGCCATGGACCGCACCGACAATGACGACAAGGCCCACAAACTTCTTGCGACCAGTGCGTACATGCCGTTGCCAAAAGACCCGAGTACCAAGATCCAAGCAATTTTAAACAAGACACTTTCGTCGATTTTCGTTTAATGTCGGGATTCTCGCAAGCTTTACTTGAGTCTTATCTGCAGGAACGGGTCCACTCCTGCATTTTACGGCCTCCCGAAAATCCACAAGCCCAGTGTTCCACTTCGGCCAATAGTGGACTTTACTATACATCTCCGCTGCGTGCGTTATCGAACTACCTACATCGGTTGCTGTCACCACTCACGGGGAAGACAAACACGTACGTGCAGAACTCCGGCCATTTCATCGAGCTCACCTGCGGTCTCGAGCTGCGCGATGACGAAAGTCTCGTGTCCTTCGACGTGGTACCTCTATTTACAAGTGTGCCTGTGCCTCTTGCAGTGTCTGTAGCGAGAACGGCACTGTCGTCCGACAACAAACTCTCCGCGAGGACTTGCTTCTCCGTCGATGAGATTTGCCGTCTTCTGGACCTCTGCTTAACCAGCACCTATTTTTCCTTCAAGGGTCTATTCTACAAACAAACTTGTGTAATGGTAATGGGTGCAGCAATTTCCGTCATCTTGGCTAACCTCACGATGGTGGCGACCGAACGGCAAGCCTAAGAGATATTAGCCCCGAAACCTACCTTGTTCTTACGGTATGTCGACGATTGTTTTTGTGAGGTCAAAACCGGCGAAGTAAACAGCCTTCACCACCACTTAAACTCCATCGAACCGGGGATACAATTTACAGTTGAGCTGGAGCCTGACGGTTCTCTTCCATTCTTGGACGTGTTCACGAAGAGAAAGTCCAACCGTTTGACATTCGAAGTTTACAGAAAACCAACACACACCGGCCGATACCTGAACTTCTCGTGCTACCACCCTGCAACGCACAAATCTTCTGTGGCTTTCGCACTCTTCAGGCGAGAAATTACTGTCTGCTGCAATGAAGAGACTCTTAAGAAAGAGGCCACAACGATAAAACACGACCTGAAACAGAACGGGTATCCTACCAGGTTTTTGAAAAACACGTACAAAAAATTTCGACACAATGAAACAGAAGACGCCCGCCCCCCCCCCCCCCCCCCCCCCCCTCCCCCCTCCACCCAACCGCGTATGCGTCCCGTACATCAAGGGCGAGCGCGTTTTACGAAAACACGGCGTCAGTGTGACACATAAACCGGTGTCCACCATTGGACGCCTCTTCTCTCTTCCGAAGGATAGTCCCCCTAAAGAAAAGGCTCAAAGACTACGTCTACAGGATCCCCTGTGGTGACTGCGCCGCCTCCTGCGTTGGGGAAACTAAAAACTTCCCGGAACGTCTATGCCAGCAGCAGTATGACGTCAAAATGAATAATGTGCAGGATAGCGCGCTGGCAGTACACGTCCAAAAAGAGGGTCACACGATCGAATTCAACAGCTGCTCTATTCTTGAGATGGAAAGAAACTGGCGAAGACGCATTTTATTAGAGTCCTGGTATTTTCAGAACACCGAAATTAACGCCAACCGGTCAGCTGGGATACTTCCAAGCGCCTACGTGTCGTCCGGTTTGCGGTGCGTCACGCGGGGCGCTACAGACCATAACACACGTGCAGAAATACGGCCGCTTTCAAGAAGCCAACAACACCGGACAATTTGCAAGACGACGACAAGAACGGAAACAGTCACCCGTGAACAAGGGGCCGAACTGGTCTTGAAACGTCGGGCTCTGTATTATTTTTTGGTTAGAGTTTTCCTTTTACTATAATAAGGCATTCTTGCGCATCGCAAATCAGTGCGTCAAAAACTTTGCTAGTACAAGGCGCGTAGCATTTGTCCTTAACGTAATGTTAATGTTCTGTATCTTGATGCATAATTTATGTTATAATGTAGCTCTCAAACGTGATATTTAATATAATAAATATGTTGTAGCATATTTTGATAAATTATATTTCTTGTTTAAAACGCGAGCCTCTGCTGTCACGATTGAGAATGCAATTGAATGCAAAGGTGCAAGCGAGCTGGACAAGAATGACGAAAAAAATCCCTGGAGAAGGGGAACAAGGGGGACAAAGGCCAACACAAATGTCCAAACACAGCTGCTGCGAGACCGAAAAAAATCCGCCTGGTCCTGGTATCGAACCAGGGACTTCTCCATTTTCAGTGGAGCGTTCTATCAACTGAGCCAACCAGGGGTTAGACGTCAGTAGCGCAAACGGGTTTTATTAGCTGCCACCAGTCTAACGCAAACAAGGTTAACGGCTTGCATTTTTAAGGTTATGATTGATAATGCAATTAAATGCAAAGGTGAAAGCGAGCTGAACAAGAATGACGAAAATAATTCCTGGAGAAGGGAAACGGGGGGTACAAACGACAAACACAGATCTCCAAACGCAGAAACACAGTTTCGGTCGTGCACCATTCACCTAGCTGTGTTTGGAAATGGGTGTTTGTCCTTTGTCCCATTTGTTCCTTTTCTCCAGGGATTATTTTCGTCATTCTTGTCCAGCTCGCCCGCACCTCTGCATTTAATTGCATTATCAATCAACTTTAAAAATGCAAGCCGTTCACCCTTCTTGGTGTTAGACTGGCAGCAGCTGATGAAACCCGTTTGCTCTACTGACGCGTAACTCTTGGTTAGCTCAGGTGGGAGAGCGCTCCACTAGAAATGGAGAGGTCCCGGGTTCGATACCCGGACCAGGCGGATTTTTTCGGTCGGGCACCAGTCACCTGGCTGTGTTTGAAGATTTGTGTTTGTCCTTTATCCCCCTTGTTCCCCTTCTCTAGGGATTATTTTCGTCACGTTAGTTTATTCATTTTATTCAACAATTATGGCATAATGAACTGAGTGACGTATTGCAAAAAAAGTTCTTCAAAATTTAGGTTTTTTTTGTTTTTTTTTTTAATTTACCGTATTTGTTCGAGTAATTGTTGCGCTGTCTATGAAGTAAGCCTGTGGGTCTGGTTGCCCACGGAGGTAGGGGATAGCGAATTACTGCGATGTACAGAAACAAATGCAGCGATTTACGGGGCAGAGGTAACATCTTTATGCGAACATGATATCTGCTCAGATCGCATTTTTACGGAGAATCGTGTTCTCGAACTCGTCATTCGCTGCGCCTTTATGCAGAACACGACGACTGGCTGTATCTGTTCTGCAGGAAAGTAGACACAAGGGCCTTGTTCACAAGAAGGGCAGATATTACTCGAGCAAATACGGTAAATGTTAAATATGTACAAACTGAACCTGAGTTATATTATTATTGGAAGTAATAATTCAAAGTTTGAAATGACCCTGCTGTTTCTTTAAAATGTCGTATGGCAAATGTAACTGCGCACTGCGTTCTCACTTTCGACACTTTCGTCAGTTTCGTTCCCTGTTGTTTGTGGTTCTATACAATAATGGCCGCGGAATCAGCAGGCGCGTTTCCGTCGCCAGCTTGTTTCCAGTGTTTTGCAAAAAATCTGCTTTTGGAAGAAAAGCGCTGCAAGTTGTGCTCAACGTGTATTACTAACTTCGTTCTGAGGCTCCGAGCGAGTCGTACAAAGCTATCGTCCAAAGAACCTCTGAGCTGACGGAAGTCGGCTGCACCCCTGTCTTCACGTAGAAGAAACTTGTTGAGGGGAGCACACCTGCTGGCACACCGTCGGTGCCGTCGCCGCAGAGAGCAAGGGAAAAGTCTGTTCCGCCGACACCCAGTGAGGTGGACTCTTTCCACCGCCATGCGTCGCGGCTCATAGTGCACGATTTCTTCAGCCGCAACGAGTGCCCAGCGTTGAAAAAGGCAAGCCACTTTTAAAAAAAACGATACTGTGTGCATGCCTAAACAGAAAAGAAACACACGTAGATACCCTCTCTACCTACCATTTCCTAGCCAACGCTATTCATACCTGCTGAAACGCATGTGTGTCACGGGCGATAATTGCAGTGCACGTGTAATTTTCAAATGAGACGAAGCAGACCTTATTTTATAACTAGAGCCGATATCGTGTAGATTTTAATACCGCAATATGTCAGCTGTATTTAGCGTCTTCCCTGTAAGAACCACCTTTGACTTCCACTTGGAGCACCCAACCGTGCTGTGCACACAATTTTGCTGGGGAAGCAATGTGGACGAGGTCTTGACATGGGAGGGGGGGGGGGAGGTATTACTTGCTTTAGATGATATGTTCTGTTTAATCAAAGCTCAATCAAGCTGACGCTTACACTCAAATTTTACTAGCTTTTTATGCAACAATAGCGTAAAAAAAATGGTTGGCATTAGAATCAAGTGTAACAATTAGAATACGGCCAAAGTACAATTAGAGTACGGCGATGTATAAAAGTTTTTCCAAAGCAATATTTTTATTTTATTTATAATTACAGGTTTTCGTAGCTGTCTAGGAGAATGACGAGTTCCTCACGATCAGCCACGCAACCCCGTGGAGAGTTTTCGAGAAGCTGGGGTTCATATCCACCTGGCGCAAAAGGAACTCTGTCTTGAGAGCACAGGGATCTTGTGGTCTGGCGTGCGACATACCTCCGGGCAATCAAGCAGCATCGTCTGCACAACAGGTCGTTCTACTACCTGGATGAGACATTGGTCAACGCTGGCCATACACGGGTGGAAACTTCTGTGCTACATCGGATACCCGGGGGCAGAGTTAGCGAAGGTACGGGCAAAGCATGGGCACACCAGAGTTGGGCTGCCCATGTAAAACCCCCGTGGGTCCCACCTCCACCGTGCGGGGACCAAGTTGCGATGATGTGGGCTCCACGGTGGCGAAGCGTGCGCATGCGCGACTTTGGCTTCACAAAACCCCCGTGGATCCCACTTCGGCTCTGTGGGGGCCAAGGTAATGAAGATGGGGGCTCCATGGCAGAAAAGCATGGTCTTGACCGACTTGGGCTTCCCATGTAAACGCATCATCGGTCCCACCTCGACTGTGCTGGGGTCAAGTTAGTAATTGCGTGGGCTCCACGGCGGCAAAGCATGGGCATGCGAGACTTGGTCTTCCAATGTAAAACCCCCGTGGATCCCACCTCGGCTCTGCGGGGACCAAGTTTACGAAGATGGGGGCTCCATGGCGGAAAGCATGGTCATGACCGACTTGAGCTGCCCATGAAAAACTCTTACGGGTCACACCTCGGCTGTGCTGGGGTCAAGTTAGCAATTGTGGAGGCTCCATGGCGGCAAAGCATGGGCATGCCCGACTTGGGCTTCCCATGTAAAACCCCCGTAAATCCCACTTCGGCTCTACGGGGGCCAAGTTTACGAAGATGGGGGCTCCATGGCGGATAACCATGGTCATGACTCATGACCGACTTGGGCTGCCCATGTAAAACCCTCATGGGTCCCACCTAGGCTGTGCTGGGGTCAAGTTAGCAATGGTGTGGGCTCCATGGCGGCAAAGCGTGGGCATGGTAAAAAAAACAAAAAAAAACTGCGCCGACTTTACATAAAAAGGTAAACAATTTAATCAAACGTTTCGTTTACCATGCGGAAAACATCATCAGCGAAACCTTCAAGCAATTTAATTAAACGAAACGTTTGACTAAATTGTTTATCTTGTTATGTAAAGTCGGTGCAGTTTTTTTAGAGCGCAGCTCTTAGGCGCCCGTTTCCGGCTTGAGCGACGTCGGCGTTGCCGTCGCCGTAACCGCGCGGTGCAATATGGGTAAAGTTCTCCGCTAAATCTAGCGGAAAAATTGCCCCGCTAAATCTAGCGGAAAAATTTCCCCGCTAAATTTAGCGGAAAAATTTCCCCGCTAAATCTAGCGGAAAATTTTCCCCGCTAAATTTAGCGGAAGAATTTCCCCGCTAAATCTAGCCGAAAATTTCTCAGCTAAATCTAGCGGAAAAATTTCTCCGCTAAATCTAGCGGAAAAATTTCCCCGCTAAATATAGCGGAAAAATTTCTCTGGGGGGTCACGTGACACCCCCAGGTCACGCCCCTAGGTCACGTGACCCCCAAGGTCACTTGACCATCCCCCCCCCCCCCCCCCCCCCCGAGAACACGTGAACCTTGGTACCCTTCCCTCCTCCTAAAGCTCAAGAGCTGCGCTCTAATTCTGCGTTACAGGGAGTTGTAAACGGCTTTCATTTTTATCATCAGGAATCCCGGCTTTTGGAATATTTTTGCAAGCATGGGGCCATGCCTGACTTTGTCTTCCCATACAAAACCCTCATGGGTCCCACCTAGGCTGTGCTGCTGTCAAGTTAGCAAGTTAGCAATTGTGTGGGCTCCACGGCGGCAAAGCATGGGCATGCCCGACTTGGGCTTCCCATGTGAAACCCCCGTTGATACCACCTCGGCTCTGCGGGGTGCCAGGTTTATGAAGATGGGGGCTCCACAGCGGAAAAGCATGGTCATGACCGACTTGGGCTGCCCATGTAAAATCCTCATGGGTCCCACCTAGGCTGAACTGGGGTCAAGTTAGCAATGATGTGGGCTGCACGGTGGTAAAGAATGGGCATGCCCGACTGGCTGCCCATGTAAAACCCTCATGAGTCTCACCTCAGCTGTGCTGGGGTCCATTTAGCAATCGTGTGGACTCCATGGCGGGAAAGCATGGGCATGCACGTTTTGGAGTGCCCATGTACAATCACCATGGGTCCCACCTCGGCGCTGCTGGGGCCAAGTCCGCAACGAACGGTGTGGACTCCACGGTGGCAGGGTGTGGGTATGCCCGAATCGGGCTGCCCATATAAAAGCCCCATGAGTCCCACCTGGGCTCCTCAGGGGCCAAGTTAGCGACGGTGTGGGCTTCACGGTGGCAAAGCGTGGGTATCCCCAACTTGGGGCGCCCGTGCAGTGCCACCGTGGGTCGCACCTCGGTTATGCGGGGGACGAGTTAGCAAAGACATGGACTCTACAGGGGCACAGCGTGGGCAAACCCAACTTGGGCTATCCATGCAATTCCCTGTGGGTCCCACTTCGTCAATACAGGGGCATATTTAGGACAGAGGCGGGCGCACGGGGGCACCGCTTGGGCATGCCTAACTTGGGCTGTCCATGGAATTCCCCGGTGGGTTCCACTTCGGGTATACGGGGCCAGTAATATATCAGAGAAGTGAGCTCCACGGAGACATGCCCAACTTGCGTTGCCTTTGCAATGCCCCCTGGGTCCCACATTGGCTATACGGGGTCAAGGTTACCATAGATGTGGGCTCCAGATGGGCATAGCGTGGGCATGTCCAACGTGGACTACTTGTGTACTCTCCCAGAACGGCACCTTGCTCTAATATTGAGAATAATGACTCCACGTTCTAGAAATTCAACATATTAGGTCGGCTTAATTTGATACCAAATCAATATGAGGTTCCCGGGGTGACCTCATGTGGGCTTCCCACGTAGGAAGACTGTGGACCCACAGAAGAGGGGGGGGGGCACATGTGGGCTGCCCAGGTTGGCCCCTGTAGGTCCCACAAGGGAAGCCAAGGAGGGCTGCCCAAGTAGGCCCGCTGTGGGTCCCATGAGGAAAGCCCAATGGGCAGCCGAAGTCGGGCCGACATGGAGTTTAAAAAAAGTCCGTGCGTCTATTTACTCGCACCACACTTGGAGAGCCAATCACCATAACTTACGGAGGCAGCCCAGCGAATGACGATGCCGAAGCATATGTTTAGTCCAAAAAACGCAGTCTGAGTTGTGACATTAAGTAATGCAAGCGTGACGTTTTGCATTACTTAATGTCACAACTCAGACTGCGTTATTTGGTCTAAACATATGTTTCGGCATCGTTATTCACTCAGCTGCCTCCGTAAGTTACAGTGATTGGCTCTCCGAGTGTTGTGCGGGAAAATAGACGCACGGGAGTTTTAATGCGAAAGCATTAACTGCCCCATTGAGCTAGCCGACGTCATCAGCTTTGAAGCCGTGCCAAAATGCACCTAAACTCCTTTCTCCAAGTGAAGCCGCGATCTGATGGCTCCCAGCTTTGAAGCCACGCAAAAAGCCTAGCCAAACGACACCTGGTTCCCTTTCTCCCATTAGAGCGAAGTGAAGCCGAAATCTCATGGATTTCCATTGGAATCCCATTGGCTGGCAGGCGTCATAGTTTCAAGGGACGAGGCACCCATTGGCGGGCGCGCGTCAGTTTCAAGGAAGGCCACCACATGGCGCGGCGGGCCCGTGCCGCCCGCGCGCCGCTAAAACGAAGCGGCGCAACCCCATGCCGGTATACGGGCCCCGCGCCGGTAAAACGGACGCAATGGCGCGCGCTCGGGGGCTTCTGCTCGTCTCGTCGCCGACGAACATGGCGCCGCCTCCAGTACCCACGTCGTTGGCCGGGTTTCTGCTCGTCTCGACGTCGGAGAACATGGCGCCGCCTCAAGCATCCACATCTTCGGCGCCTGCCACATCGGCAGTGACGCAACCTGCCCGTCCACGCAAGTACAACGCAGACGAACTAAGGGAGCGGAACAACGACATGCATGCTTTCGCATTCACAACTCATAAAAAGTGCTTAGGTGCACCTCGAGCCTTTTTTGAGTGTGGGGGCCCGAGTTGGCAAAACCGATTTGGGACCCACGCGGGCTGCGCGAATGGGACCCCTGTCGGCGTACCTTTTGGAGCCCACTTTGTGCAATCACACAAATAAAGGCAGCCCAAAAGCACAAGGACAACTAGAAGAACACACAGACATGCACAAGCGCTGACTCGCAACTGACGTTTATTTAAGAAACAAAAAACGATTAAGCAGAAGTGCAAGGAAATATACTGAAATGAGAAAAAAGACTATAGAAAGACGAAAGGAAGCAGAAATGGTTTTTGACTTCAAAATTAAGAAACAATTGAGAAGAAGCGGGATTAAAAATTGACAAGTTGCACTATTATAAATACATGAGAAAGTAAAGAAAAGGAAAAGGGAAAGAAAAAGAAAAAAGCAGCAAACACTTGGTATAAAAACTATTCCGATAATGCGAAAGAAAGAAAAAGAAAGAAGAGGCTTCTGAAAATTACGCTATACTCGGGGACAACCTTTCTTTGCATTTCCGAGGAGAGGAGGAGAGCGCGCGATCAGCTTTAGTCAGCGCTCAAAAGGGGAGTGGGCAAGCGTGCCCGTACCTTTGACTGCATTTCCAAGAAAAGTTGTCTCTAAGCATAGTAAAACAAAGTTCTCAGATGAAACATTGTAAGTGGTGCAGTCCCTTCGCCGATAGGGCTACCGACGGTGCACTGACGTATGTATTCCCTTTAGTTGCCATGACCTGCGCCTCCTAAAGTTCTTTTGTTCTTTGATCACTGAATCATTTTAGGATTTTTGTTCGATGGAATCAAGGGATACACATGCAATCTCGTACATGTAGAGCGAGATTCCAGCCGGTGATGACTTCAGAGGCAGTGCGTGTTCTCTCAATCTCATATTCACACACCGGCCTTCTGGATCACGTACACCTTCCCACACGAGAAAATAATCTCGTATAGTATTCCCTCGAGGCAGTTCACAAACGTATTGACATGCGTGAGACCAAATTCTTCCTGTTCGTCGTGTTGAGGGTTGATATTAGGACACAGCCGTTTCAACTTGTCAGGTGCAGAAAGCACCACCTTGAGCTCAGACCTGTTAACTACCCCTTTCAAATTATGTGAAATGCAATGAATGTACGGAACTATGGCTGGCTGGCTCCTCTTTTCCTTGCTTCGCCCTTGTATTCTATCATGCATTAATATACGTTCTGCCCCATCCGTCAAGATGGACACGGGGTGTCCCGAACTTTGCAGTCGCTGGATTGGATTATTAAAGCTCTCTCCGGCTGCATGGTGATACGGCTTGTTTAACACCGATCTACAATTGGTCACGATTCTTCTTTTGGTGAGTTTAGAATGTGCCAAATTAAATCGAAGTTTTTTTGTTGTTTTCGAGTGAATACATCCAGCAGAAATGGTTGTCCTTAAAGGTCATTCGCAAGTCTAAAAATTGGAGAACGCTGCTTGTGGGAAGTTCATGTGTGGACTTAAAGGGACCATGAAACGATTTTGAAATTAAATTTCATCCACCGCACGTCGTAGAAGGTGTGAAAAGAAACACAAAAACAGGGAGCTAAAAACATTCTTCGCTATAGAACTTTTAAAAGAAAACCGGGCTCTTTTGGATCTCCTGGTCCAAAAGAGTCCGGTTTTACCCAATAGTCCGGTCCAAAAGAGTCCGGTTTCACCCAATAGGCGACGTGGATTTGGCTGACATGCTGCGGTTCCGCATTCGCGGAACCGCAGCACGTCAGCCAAATTCAGGTCGCCTATTGGGTAAGAGCCTACCTCACCAGCACAGCGATCATAAACAATAATTAGCCGGTGAATGTCTCCTAAACGTTTTGTTAAATAAAATTCAGATCCACATTTTGTAGGATAATTTAGAGATGTGACGAAAATTGCCGAATTTGATAATGCTCAGAGCCAAGCGCCATCTATCGTCTGGTAAACTAAGCAAGAGAAAGTCCCTACTGCGCTTGCGCAATCAGTCACCGAGCGTCGTCTGCTGAACGGGTTTGCTCCTGGTCGCGCTTTCTTCGCGGAGCATCGTTTTCTGGCTGCTCGACTAGTGTTTACGTTGTTTGTGATCGATCGCTCGGTGGCTATAACCACCGAGCAGTGAACCGGTGGTTCACTGCTCGGTGGTTATAAGTCCGGTGGTTAAAAAGAAAAAGTTGCAGTTTCACCGCTTGCCACGCGATGAACCACGTTGTCACAAAATTCGACTTTTTTTTTTTTTTTTTTTTAGTTTTGTGAGGCTGCGCATCCGGTTGTCGGTCGCCCCTTGCCCCGCGGGTTGAGCGGGAGACCTGGGGCCATCGGCTTGGGCTGTTTCGCGGCCCCCGTTAATTCGGAACCGCGGGAGTGGTCCCCATTCGATGAGGGTGCGGCGGAATGTTTTGTCCCCAACTCGGGTGGTTTCTTCTTTTTGTTGTTGTTTTGACAAGGAAAGAAATGGGAAAGTGAGGACCACGGCTTGGGTTCGAGCCGAGTGAAGTCAGTGTATGCCGAGACTGGACAGGTGGGTGGACACGACGCGAAAGTTGGGAGCGACAGCGGGTGCGGCGGAAGGCGGAACGCGGGAAGAGCTCGGAGCGGCTCTGCAGGCCCCAAGTGTGTGTGTGTGTGCTCGTGGATGAGTGTGGTGTCGAAGAGCATCGCACGGAGCGTCCAAGCACACACAGACTTCCCCGTTTCGACCAGCGTCGCAACGGGCCCATGTCACCCACGTCCGCAACATATCTAATCGAATTTCGCTCAGCTGTGATGTATCCATATGGCTATCGCGGCGATGAGAGGCGCCGAATCAGAAAATACGTCGATGACATCATCGCAGTAAAACCTACCGGCACACCCTCAACTTAGAGCCACTGTATATGGCTCCTGTAGGGAGCCAGAGTAGCGCCATTGATTGATGTTCGAGTCTGCCGACACTCCGCGCTCCCTATTGGCTCACGGCGATCACGTGGGCAAACTTTTCCCGCGCTTTCGCAAAAGGTTCCAGTCTTCGCGGCGGGAGCCCTTTTTTTTTTTTTTTTTTTTTGCAGCATTTTGAGCGGCTGAAAGGGACCCAGATGTCTGGGTGCTGCGCTTTTGGGTGCAGTAACCGGCATGAGGCAGGCAAACAGCTGTTTCCTATCCCGGATGTCGAGAGAAATCGCAAACGACGACTTTTGTGGCTGACGCGGATCAGCAGAAAGGGATTCACTCCCACTTCTTATACTCGGCTGTGCGAGGTAAGTTATATTATTGCGATAATTCATGCTACAGTTTGAAGAACTGAATGAAAACAAACTGCGATGTTCGTAGGATCATTTTGCCGAGGACCAGTTTTCTGGGCGCCGGAACGACGGCAAACGTAAGCTAGCACGAGATTGCGTGCCTTCGATCTTTGCCCACAAGCCAAAGAAGCCGCCGCGGAGAGCTCCTCTTTCACGAGGAACCGAGAAAAAGGTATGTTGTATGCGTGATATTTGAAACGTGCGCGTCAATCGACGGCTACTGTACAGGCTTGCCTCTATCTCGCCGTGAAATTCTCTCGTCTGATTACTGCATCATGTTTCCTACGCGCACATACGAAACCGCATTGCTTGTCACGCATTGACTATACGATGGTTTTATTCTGCATCTGCGACTTTATTAGAGCGTCTTATCTTGGAGCACATGAAGCGAAGGTTCGCGCTGCAGAAGCCAGGGATCCCGTGCTCAATCGTGCACCTTTTCTTGTTTTGATCTGGATGAACATCGTACCGGCCCGCTTTCGTGTATCACTACTGCGTGATGCACGCTACAGACCCCTGGCTAGCAGTCATCCTGAACTGGCTGTATTGTTTATCGAATGCGGAGACCCTTCACTTCATTTCAGTGATAGTCTTAATACTGAATATGCACACGCACCAATTATTATCTGCGACTTGAAATTGTAGTCTTCATATTGTTAAAAATCGACGTAATTTCATTTAGCATCTCATGGAGGCGACGGCAAGTTCCCCAGTCCTCCCATCAGTGGACTCACAGGTAATTTATTAATTAATGGAAGTTAATTATACTGAATAAGACTCGGTATTCAGCGATATGCTGCGAGTTGGTGGGTAATTAATACAACTAAGACACACGTTACATATATCTTTTCAGGAGCCTATGGAACTGCTTCAAGAGATGTCGCCAAGCAGCAAGCAGCACTCAATAGCGCTAAGAAGTTTTGTACAATCCCTCCCGTCGAAATTCGTAGAGGACACGATCGTAATTACCGTTATGACCAATGTCGACGATGTTACAACGTTATTTTTGCCAGCTTCTCACTTCGGATTTTAAGTAAAATAGAACTATAGTCTACCGTAGAAACACCTTGAAATACTGGTAGCGATTGCAAGCAAGGTGCTTTGACAATTTGTGCTATCAACACGACATGCACTTCAACAATAAACGAATTCGCTCGACAGCACCTAACGATTCTATTAGAAATGAAGAGTGCAAAAAAAGCTCTAATAAAAAGGATCGTCGACATTCCGAATAAACCCCCCTTTGTACTGACACGGTTTCGTTTGAAAACTGGGGAAACTCTTCGAAAAGTTTGCGATAGAACCGCAGAACTGCCGCCTACTCTCCGCAGAGCCCGCTGTGTCGTCTACTACCGTAAGGTGATTTGGGCTCAAAACAAGACTTCTTCGCTCGCTCAGATCATAGCAAGTGCTGCAAATGATTTTAGTGTGCTTACCTATGATATTAAAAATAGTTTTAACACGATGAAAGGCGCAGATATTACAAAACACCCGTTTTCTTCTATACCCGATACGTCCACAATGCAAGAGCTGGAACCACTTTTGGCATTCGCCGCTAGTCGCCGAGTGGGGGCGCTACGGTTGGCGTTCCTCTGCTCCCTACGGGAGCATATACAGTGGCGCTACCCCAACTCGCCGCCGCCATTCTCGTGCTACCGACAGAACTTCCGGTTCCTGTGCCAGAGTACGTCACGACCGTCAACATTACGCCGCAACTTGTTTTACGGTCGGTTGGAGAGAAAGAAAAAGTCGATATTTCATTAATTTTTTCTGTAGAAGTTAATAAACCGAAACGAAAACGGATGCCTGTTCGGCATTTAGTGAACAGTGAAGGTTTAATGTAAAAGTTATCTGAGTGTAACGTGATGGCCAAAAAGCGACCGCGTTCCGTCTTAGGCTACCCCTTTTTCGATCAGCGTTCCACTCGCACGCGCTTCCAGAGCGTGCTTCTTCTTCTTCATGGCGATACCGGCGATCATCACACTTCCCCCCTTCGCGAGAAAGTTGCCGTCACGGAACTATGCTTCTCACACTAGGGGCACTCAATCGCGATACCGCGCGGGTAGACTCAATGTTTCTCGTGGCCGAAGGACGTATCGCTTTTGTGGCTCTGCCTGCTGTGGCACGTCTACGGGCAAGTCCGTTGGATGTTAGCCTTGAGGCTATCTCAAGAGCTTTCTCAAAAGTTGCAGGGTCAGCGGCGAGGACTTCGTCACGCAGCTTGGATTGGAGACCCACAATGAACTGGTCCCGTATCATCGGGTCGCCCACCTGTAGTGGCATCTCTGGATAGGCCTGTCCAAAGAGGTCCACAAGGTCGTAGGCGTAGACGTCCAGGGCTTCCGTGGGTTGATGACCACGGGACCGAAACTGTGCC
The DNA here is from genome assembly GCF_016920785.2 of Ixodes scapularis. Classification (NCBI taxonomy): domain Eukaryota; kingdom Metazoa; phylum Arthropoda; class Arachnida; order Ixodida; family Ixodidae; genus Ixodes; species Ixodes scapularis. The sequence continues at coordinate 25,798,366 of NW_024609884.1, read as the reverse complement.
GCCGACACAGCACACTGGCCCGCCGACGCCAAACGAAGTGTCAGCGCCTTCACTAGTGCGGGAAAAGTGGCTTTGTCTTGGTCGGGAAGGTGCTCAAAGACGCGGAAGGCCCTTCCTCGGAGGCGTGTCGGCAGGTATAGAGCACTATATAGCTCCTACGGAGCAGAGTAGCGCAATCCTTTGAACCCCGTGTTTTGCCGACAACATGGCCGACAGAGCGGCTCGGCGCGAGTCACGTGGTACTCAGGGTTCCAGGAGGCGGCCCGCCCTATGGGAGAATACATGGAGATCGACATAACACGGCTGATTAAAAAACTAACGGCGAGTTCACATTTTTCAAAACTAGCCTGTCGTGAAGTTAGTAAAGCGCTAAACACTTTATCAAAGTTTTAATAATATCGGATGCGTGTGCAAATTTTGAGAAGGCAATTTCCGAGGCAATGGCGTTTGAAGCAGACGATTTTTGCTCGCAGCGGAGATGGGCTTTTCGGGTTGGCCGGAGCGGGTCACGTGAATGGTGTGACGTCGCCGTGTCGTCTGCTGCATGATGCCGCTCAGGCAATTTTTTAAAAAAAGTTACGTCCTTGTATGGCACAAAACTTATCGCATATTATTCTAAAATGTTTCATTATTATGTCAAAAATGATTTCCATTCCGCACATCCCCACAAAACTGAAGAAACAACGACTTTTTCACGTTCCCCATGCATTTCTGACCGCAGTTGGAACCCCCGGGCGTTCGCCGCTAGTCGCCGAGAGACGGCGTTCTAGATTGCGCTACTCTGCTCCGAAGGAGCTATATAGTGCTCTAGGCAGGTACACCAACTTTTTGGCGTCGTCCCAACCGTTGGCTGCCGCGCAAGCGGAGAAGAGCTTTGCCCATGACTCAAAGCTTCCCTCACCGGTGAAGACGTCCGGGAGAACGGGGTTTACAGGTTCGGTGGCCATCCCACCGCTGCCACCAATTGTAACGTGATGGCCAAAAAGCGACCGCGTTCCGTCTTAGGCTACCCCTTTTTCGATCAGCGTTCCACTCGCACGCGCTTCCAGAGCGCGCTTCTTCTTCTTCATGGCGATACCGGCGATCATCACATGAGCAAAAGTAAAAAGGTAATTTCATGGTCCCATTAAGTCATTAAGAATGTTCCACGAAGGTGGCGTGAATGTCGTGAACTACTTTGGTGTTGCTCTCTTTCGGGCTATCCATGAGAAGGACGAGGTAGTCTCAACCTATATAAAAATACGTGTGACTAGGTCGCTTGGAAGTTTCTCGGCAATAATCCGGTTGCACTTAAATAGAAAAATGTCAGATCGAACTATAGGGGACGCTCTGACCCGTTTGTTGTCCCCACACAGGCACGTAGCCAGGATTTTGTTTCGGGAGAGGAGGCCCCAGCAAAATGGAAGATTTTGGGGGTGGGGTGCCCAGGCCCCATGACCCCCCCCCCCCCCCCCCCCCTGGATACGTGCCTGTCCCCACACCTCGGTGGTTACCTAGCACAAGGCATGTGAACATTTCCACAAGATTTGTTGTCATGTTCACGACTTAACTAAAAAGTACTAACAATAAACGTTGTTGTTAGTGCCGGGGTCTCTCGCGAAAGCAGTCGTCAGAAAATGCGCCCTTCACACACTTCGGCTTTTGTGCTGAGCTAGGCACATGCACCGTGCATGCTGCATTGTTCATGCAGGCCGGAGTGGTAACAAAAGAACCCCTTCTCCTTCTCATGCGACCGGAGAAGACGAACTCCAGCCGAACACTGACGCGGCGTTCGGTTAAGTCAGCCAAGCGGTGAGTCATTGGTATTTGTGGTCCCCATTCGTGTAATTCTAAAGTTAGCCGCTTGGGGCGCCACGGTCTGAACACCTCCCCAATACATATTCCCTTTCTTTGAACGCATAGTGGTTCCCACTCAACGTGACTACAGTGGAGGATAGGTAGAACTTCAGGAGCTCAAGAAAGTATTCTACCGGTAGGCCACAATTATTTTTATATTGTTCCATTTACTTCAATACATTCGTTTACTGCTTCAGACAGTTGAGCGTGCAGGATGGAATAAAATTAATTTCCAATGTCGAGAGAGAACCCAAAACGTACTGTTGAGGCACTGGTTTTTTATATTGAATTATTGCATCGAAACTGGGTACCAGAAATGGATCATCAAGTTGGAGAGTGGAGAGTTGATGGAGAAGAAAACGGGAAACAGCAAGCACCTTGTCAAGAACCCTTTTACATGACGACTGCGCAAAAAGGACGCGCTTCCTTGTGGGTTTTTGCTCTAAAGAGTGTATCTAGCAGGTCTTCGTTTGCAGGGGTGATCTGTTTCCTTGTATCAATTGAAGTATTTGACACAATTGAAACACTTGGGCCTTCACTGAGTCAGCGCTTGTCCGTGTTTGTGGGGTCTTCTACTTGTCCTCCTCTTTTGCGCTACCTTTGTTTGTGTAATGTATAACCAACTAGCCCGACATATGAATTGAGTACACCTTGTGCTACTTGGGTTGCTTCATGACTAACTGGAAAATGGAAGTGTCATCAATTCCAGTTCAAAGGCTGCACGGTTTCGGTATTTCGTGTACTTTCCAAAGTACGAGTTCGTATAATTTCTTAGAATTCAAAGAGGGCTAGGTTCGAGTTTGCGCCGGTCGAAGAATTCTCGAATTGGGATATCAGACGTTGATACCGTCTCGGCAGCGCCGCCTCGGAAGCATGTGTCACCGGGATCGCGACGGCAGAGCTGATTCATCACTGTGGCGGATGCGGAAGAAAAGTGCCACTGGCAGCATGTCTGGTGTTGCCGGCAAAAAGACGTGTATTCGTCAGTGCCGCATGCTTCGATTGGCGTTGCAAAAAAGACAAAAAACAGCGACGTTTCATGGTGCGTGCTTCATCAGTCGTCACGTTCCCGCTGTTTTCTGCAGTGTAGTGGCAGTAGAGTTTAGAGTAGTCGGCCTCGGCACTTCGATATCCGACATACGAGCAATGGCCTGCGAGTCCATTCAGGCAAGACATTTCGAAAAGGAATTCGCTTGTAGTTGACGTCTCATTGTCCCGGCCTACCTGATTCGTCGCATGACTGAAAAGTCTAAAAATTTTCCGTGTGGCACAAGAACTGAAGCGAAGAGTTTCTGCGGAGCTTGCTTTCCCTCGACGCGCAAGGTTGCTTGGGGCTTCACTTCTGTGTCAGCATAGCGTGCAATCCCACCGACCCACTTACAAAATGGAGATTGCACAGCTGCGCGTCAACCTCGGCAAGGTTCCAGTCGCAATCTTCAAAGATACTTGAACTTGCACAGTAGATCGAGCAAAGTATATACACGAAGTCTGAATTTCCTCGAAAAACAACATACAAAAACGCTTTATCCGCTCCGCGCTCACGGCGGACTTCCAACCAGCGCCATTTTAACTCGCGCGCTGTTACACGCCCCAGGAACGAGATGTCATCGCTTATAAACTGGCGCTTGCCCCCAGCCTACCGCTGCGGATCAACACAAGATGAAATGAAGTATAGTAATGTTGCCGGCGGCGCCAATAGGGACACCTGTGCTTTAAGATATCCCGGTCCCTTGGTCCCGCCTGGTCCCGCTATGTATCCCAGGGCCCCTAGTCGCCTTTCTACGTTTTCTGTGGTATTTATGAAGCAGTGAAGAGTGTGCCTGCCTATAGCTTAATAAGCGTCCATGGTGTGCGAGCGCTCATGCACCTCGTCGCACACAAGGAGGGCGTAGTGAAGCCACCACCAAATACTTTACTTGGGGGGATACATTCCACTTTGCTCATTTGCATTAGACGGAACGCCTACAGCGCCGAATCCAGCTCTGACGGAGGGGAGGTCCACGTCAGTCTACGCGCATGTGCACGTGGATGTTCGCGACAGCCGCGACGGTGTCTTCTCCGGTTCCACCTAAAGCCACTTCATGTTTCAAAAGTAGCGCAGGGTGCGTCGATGCACGAGGCACGTGCGTTCAAGAGACCATCTTCCGTTTTGCGTATGTTTAGTGTGTTTTAGTATTGAAACTTTAACACTATAAACGAGGAAACCCTATTGGTCTTTTTTTTTTAAGGCGCTACCGGATGTTGGTCAGCAAAGCATTTTTCTTTAGTCTTTAGACTTTATTTATTTGGCTCCGGAGAGCGGCGGCACCGCGCAAAGGCAGCAGCTCGTAACATGGAGGCCTGCGGTGCCGCGTCTAGTGAACATGATAATGTGATGAGCATATACATGCATAATGACGACAACATACACTGAAAAAAAAAAAAAGCCCGTGCGTCTACTTTGCCGCACAACACTCGGAAAGCCAATCACCCTGACTTACGAAGGCAGCTCAGTGAATGACGATGCCGAAACATATGTTTAGACCAAAAAACGCAGTCTGAGTTGTGACATTACGCGATGCATGCGTGACGTTTCGCATTGCCTAATGTCACAACTCAGATTGCGTTCTTCCGTCTATACTCTGTCTCATCCTACGATGGACTAAAGGCCAAAGCCACGGGCTGCCAGGTCCAATCACGTTCTACGCTATACTATGACACGCTTAACATTGACTAGGGGTGGACGAATAATGCTCGAATCCAAAAGCGACGCATCATTTTTATAGCTTCGACGCTGCAAAGAGCCTATATCTCGTGGCTTTCTTTAGGATGTAAAATTGTTGAGTCACTCAGCGCTCTTCAATTCGAGCCACTGTCCACCCGTCCCCTCATCGTGATCCGAGAAGCGGGCACCCATTCGTGCATCGAAGCGAAATACCGCACAATTTCGAAGTGGCTCGTGATTGGATATGGCGGTCCGTAACTTTTGCCTTTAGTCCATCATAGGGTGAGACATAAACACATGTTTCGGCATCGTCATTCGCTGAGCTGCCTCCGTAAGTTGCGGACAAACTTGGAAAGTAATCCGTTGCAAGTAACGGCTTACTTGTAATTCGTTACTTGTCCAATGAGTTTTGTAATTGTCACGTTAATTTTTAGCGGCAGTAATTTATAGTGTAATTCCGTTGCAAAATTTTAGTAACGGATTACTTTAATTACTTTTTACTTTAAAGCATATATGAACATAATACGGAAACTGTAGTAATATCTGTCTGGGACCAACCGCTCGACCAAAGCTCAAAAACGAGCGCTCGCGCTCATACATTTTTGAATACTGAAGGTGACGTGGGCGATCGAAAGCGTCGCTGTGGTCGGCCGTCCATAATTGGTCGAATGCTGACTACGACGTCAGAAAAGGTTTTCTCTTCGACGGAAAGAAGAGGAATGTTAGAACTTTAATTTTGGCGGTGTTGGCAGCCTTGGTTTCAGAGCGCAATGATTCCAAGCTTCCACCATGCTCATTACAAACACCATCGAACTTGTTGTTAACCATACGAGGGCGCCACCGAAACATCTCGCCACTAATAGGGGGTATTCACTGGCGGCCATAGCTGTGTGCGCGACTGCTGAGCGCGTTCTGACGGCGAGTTCTCACAGTTCTTCTGCAACGTGCATCCGGCATCATTAAGATTGCCGGTCTTAGCAACCCTTTAATGTTAGCTCGTTCTGAGCGTATACGCTCTATATATCGCCCTCCAAAATGCATAGTCTGACTGTGCGTCAAAGCTACAGGCACAAGAGCGCAGCTTTGAGACGTAGCGCTTACGCTTGAAAGGCCCGTTACAGCAAATAGCTTGCCCATAGATCGGTTCCTTACTTCCAAATCTCCTTAGCGGAGGTAGACGCTGCTACGGAGCATTCGCACTGCTAGCTTTATATGCAGGATTCCAGGGACCTTTCCAGCCACCGTAAGCTAGCGGGATGGCGGGTGTGCATGGTCGCAGGTTTTGCTGGATTGTCAGCTGACAGGTGAACGGAGTGCACCTACATTCCTTCACTTAAAGGAGCGATGCAACAATTTTTGTACTTTGCGCAAATACCATTAAGAACGGATCCCTGACATCAATGACCTATGAAACACGCGTTCGTTTTTCACCCCACGCAATAGAAGTCCCAGAAAAAAATGAAAGAAAAACGAGCAGCGTTCACCCCCTCAACTCGCAGCCAGAACAAGCGGCCACGTGATCTGGAGCCGATTATATGCCGCCAACGTTGATCATAGCCACGCGCTGGGGTTGGCAAAGCACAGGGCACGCGCTGAGTTCCAGACATTGTTATGGCTCGGCTATTGTCCCCGTCGCAGCGATTGGACACGGGCCACTACCCGAATGCTTCTCGAGCTAGTAATTATCACGAGCCCAAATCGAGTGCCCACGCAATGCTCGGGTCCAATCTATGAACAGCATTTAAATATCGTCATATGGTGTACTGCGATCCCCACGTTACGTCATGAAATTTTGCAAAGGAGAGATTGAATGAAAATGATCGCTTTTGTCCTGGAAATTACCCCGCAACAAAGGAGTTTCTTGGCCAGCGGAGTTGCGTGCGTGTATCCTTGAGCCCCACTAGTGCCAGTAAGCTCGTGTACACTCTCAAGAGAAAAGGGTGTCGAAAGGTGTGTTCTTACACCCTTTGTTCCATATAATACACCCCCAAACTTCAATTCGACATACAGCGCTCTACAGTCGAACAGACGGCCCGAAATTTTACGAGGGGCTTGATAGCCGTGTGGTACAACTTATTAAAATAGCTAATGTACGTTTTACTGAACACGAAAAAAATAATCCGGGTTTTCTTGGTCCTACTGTAAAAACTCGGTGTTTTCTTTATGTGGTCTTTGATACGTAGTTTAGCTATTTAAAATTTTGTACCACACGGCTATCAAGCCCCTCGTGAAATTTCGGGCCCTCTGCTCGACTGTAGGGCACTGTACGTCGAATTGAAATTCTGGGGTGTATTATATAAGACAAAGGGTGTAAGAATACACCTTTTGACACCCTTTTTTCTTGAGAGTGTAAAGTGAAAAACATTCCAACTGAATATCGTTGCACAGCTCCTTTAAATAGAATATTTTCTTTTTACAAGGACTGCCGTAATGCGATGGTATGGGGATTGGTAAGTAGTGTCGCAGAACATTTTTGAAAACATAAAAATTGTTTCGATTGTTTTCTTGATAAATGTACGAGAAAAGTAACGTGAAAGTACTTTGTAACGTAACGAGGAAAGTAATCCGTTCCTTTTCAGCGAAAGTAATTTGTAACGGTAATCCATTACATTTGAGGCTCGGTAATTTGTATTTGTAATCAATTATATTTTTCAAGTAACGGGAACAAGTCTGGTTGCGGTGATTAGCTCTCCGAGGGTTCTGCGGGAAAGTGGACGGACGTACTTTTTTTAGAGTGAAAAAGGTCACCACATTCTATATTTTAAGCGAAGTGGCGCCAAGGAAAGTGTCCTCTTTTCCCCCGTTTACAGCGAAGCTGTATTTGATGCCCCGGTCGGATTTCTGGAATTTCTTTGTGTCGTCATTTTGACGGTAAAAAAAAAATATATATATATATATTTTAGCGATTGATGCAAAAAGTGCATATCACGCATACAACATACAGCGCAGCATTCGATTCACCGAAGAACGAGCAGAAAACAAGCATCCGAACCAGATAATTGATGATAAGGCGCTCCTGATAACAATGCGAAGCACGTAGCTCTCACCGCATACGTTTTGCGGTAAATATTACTGTTGCGCAAGCTGCCGCGGCGACGGCAGTTTGCAACGTGGGTAGTGACGTCACTAGCCTTTCATAATATAAAACAATTTTGCTGTTTACTGTTTACAAACATGAACTTCCGCTTGCGTCCCAAGGGACTTCCGGTCGCTCCGTCATCGTAAGCCTGTCGAACTTGCTTATGTCAACAGTACTAGAAAGCATAAATGCTGCAAGGACAACAAAGTTGAAGATTTAACGACGGCCTTCGGCTGTACAGTTTTATGTCTTCGATGAGTCAAGTTGGTTTACGAGAATATTCAAAATTTTTAGTAGATCGCGCGCTTCTTTGTTTTCTTGGCGTTCACCTGGAGAACTGGTATAGCCTTTCATGGACATTCCGCCTGGTGGCGTTTGCCATGAAAAGGGTCCATATAAAAGTTTGGAAACAGTACATTTACTTTTCTTTCGTCAGTCATTTGGTATAGTGCAGTGGGCAGTCGTTGCAGGTGATACCACAGCATCACTGGCCAACCACCTTCACCACGTGGATTGGCGCCCCGACAATCTTTTCTTTTTTTTTTGTCTCGAACATAATGGTTAGCCACGTGCTTGTCAGGGCCTGAAGTTCCTTTAAAAGTAACGAAACTACTTTTCAAACAATTTCCACTAAAATAGTAAGTTAGATTCGGGTAGAAGTGACCCGAATATTACTCTAAATAGCTGATTAAGTATTTATAATTTAATTTACATCTTTTCGACAAACATTGTGAAAGGTGCGGTTGGTCTTACATGCTTGTTCTTTTTTCAAGCCTGACCAGGAAATGCAGGTTCAAGGAACCCAGGTTAGATGAACCATGAAGCGGGCGTACTTACTCGCACACTTGCTTGGCGTATTGGGGGTTGTCCCCGGCTCTGGCGTCCCTCAGGTTGAAGACGTACCTGAGCCCGCACTCGAAGAATCTATAGTAGTATATATTCTGGTCACATCTTCCCGGCGGGTGCTGTAGGGGGGTGGGTTTTGTAGTGAAGCCCGGCGTGACCGGAGGCTGGAATGATCTGCAGAGCTGCGAGTAGCTGCTCAGAAGTTCGTGCAACACGTGCGAGGCGTGCCCTTGGAACTCGGAAGATATGCTACAGCCTTGCTGCATGTTGATGACGTTGGTGCAGTTCTCTAGGTTTCGATAAGCCCTGCGAGCGTAACGTAACACGTTTTTGTCTCTAGCGCTTCCTTCCAATATGCAGCTAAATAGAAGGTTTGGATAAAGGCCAAGAGGCTGCTAAGCTAGTTTAAACGCTATGCATATTTCGACCGTAAAAATCTGTTCGTCGTTTGCGTTATGATTTAGCGTGTTTGCGACTCATTTTTTTGAATTATTTCCGACTTGGTTTTACCACTTCATTTTGCGACCAGCCACTGTACCACTTCGATATTCTAATGGGTGGTTACTGATTCGTGTAAACGTATTGAACAGGGACTGCACGGCATTTAAATATAGATTTTTTTCTATTGGCAAAAAGAATAAAGAGACGAAGAGGCTGACTCAGCGCTTGTGTTTGTCGGCTAGTTCGTGATTTAAAGATGGGGATTTGAACAGGTTGGAGTTCTAGGTTTTCGCATAATACTGAAACTGCGAAACGGGGAACTTACATGCACAGTTTTTCTTTCGGGGGATTTTGGTTTGCAATCTCGTTGAAGACCAGGCCGCACGCGAAGAACTCTCTCGTGGCACTTTCCTCCTCACAAGTAGTGTCCCTTGTGTGTCCTGCCGAGAGTAAAAGCAAGTACACAGCGAGACGCTTTTAAAGGGCAACTCCGCTTCATTTTTGATATTTAGAAAACTATGTAGCCCTCTTCAGTATCATATAGGAAGACCCCATGTCAAATATTACGATCTAAATCCGTCTATATATTTAATAAACTGGCCAGCAAACCTTCAAGTGAGCCAAGTCGCCGAAATCTGCCAACTCTAGCGTGCGACGTGAGGCGCAATCGTCAGCGCAGTCAATGCGACGGAGTTCGAGGGGCCAACGTTGAGTCACTACGTCAGAGGCATGACTACGTCATTCTCACGTTTTGTTTGTTTTTACTTCTCAGAGCGAAATTGAACGATGACGTCATGAGTTTCTCCTCCCGGTGTTGGCTGAACGGCGTCCACGTGGTCACCATAACGCGCAACGAGCTTGAGTCTTACCTTAGAGCGGTAAACCGGAACCCTCTGCCTGCAGCGGAATTGGCACCCCCCCCCCCCCCCCCCCGGTTGCCGCCATCTTGCCTGTTTGCCAAATTAGTGATCACGTGACGTTAAGATGGCTGCGCCCAAAGGTGGGCCAGATCAGATTGGCCAGATCGCGGTTAGCAGATGGGCACTCTGGGGCTGCGTTTAAATCTTACTCAAATGGCGCCGAGTTATTCCGGCGGATCAAGTCTCGTGACAAGACAGATGCAGCAACGCTGGACGCGGGTAGGTTTTCGAACGCAAAGGGTACGAGAACTTCACCCAGGAGTGAGATAGAAGCTGCGTTCGATTTACTTGCGCCTCCTGCACCGGTGCGGAAAAGTGTGGGGCGGTGTAGTTCCGGTCGTATCTCAATACATATACCGGAAGTAGACTGCCCTACACTTTTCTCAATGAGGTAGACTTTTCTGCACCGGCGCAGGAGGTGCAAGTAAATCGAACGCAGCTGCTATCTCACTCCTGGGTGAAGTTATCGAACCCGTTGCGTTCGAAAACCTACCCGCGCCCAGCGTTGCTGCATCTTTCTTGTCACGTCACTTGATCCGCCGGAATAACTCGGCACCATTCGAGTAAGATTCGAACGCAGCCCCCGAGTGCCCATCTGCTGATCTCGATCTGGCCAATCTGATCTGGCCTGGATCTGGCCCACCTCTGGGCGCAACCATCTTAACGTCACGTGATCACTAATGTGGCAAACAGGCAAGATGGCGGCAACCGGGGTGGTACCATTTTTGACCGCTGGTTTACCGCTCTAAGTTTACTCAAGCTCGTTGGTAACGCGGATGCGCTAGTTTGCGCTGCCCTGCGCGCTTATCTGTCTGTTTCTCCGCTCCCCTTCTCTTTCGTCTTCTCCCCTTCACCCTTTCCCCCGGGCCATCACCGACCACGCCATGCGAAGCGACCCGCCCGCGTCGCGTGTCCTGTCCCTCGCCCCCCCCCCCCCCCCCCCTTTCCCGAACGTCACAAGACCACGTGGTTGGACGTGACGTGGCCATGACTCTGACGACACGAGACCAATGTTGCCTGACGCAAACGAAGTTTCGGTTTCGGTATCAGCTGATGTTTAAATTAGGATTACACAAATAATATTCCACATTTTGCGAATCCGAAGACGTAGAGCTGTTTAGTAGTGCTTTGTGAAATGAAATCACATGTAAGCCTAAATTTTTTTGGAATTGAGCGGAGTTTCCTTTTAAAGGGAAACTGAAGCGGTTCTGTATTTGAGGAAAAACACCTAAATCGTCTACATTTGGCCTCCAAAATCACGAATATTGAGATTTCTTTTTTTTTTTTTTTCAATTTGATGTGCGAAGAATGCAGAAACTAATTTTTTAAAGCACCGCTGAAGACCCTCCTTCCCGAGGCGTGATGTCACACTAGGAGTTTTCGGAATGTCCGCTCTCACGCATCTTCAGCGCCTGACAAAGATATATGCACGCGCACTCTCGCTATTTTCAAAATGGTCAAAAAGAGACGTCACGACTGGTGTCAGTGCCGGGAAATATTGGCGACGTGCGCGATCGAAAGTGTCGCTGTAATCGGCCTTCCATGATTGGCCGAATGCTGACTATGACGTCAGCAACAGCTTTCTCATTGACGAAAATAAGAGCAATGTAAGAACTTCAATTTTGACGCTGTTTGCAGTGTGGGTTTCAGAGTGCAATGATTTCAAACTTCCACCATGCCCATTACAATTTGCAAGCATCATCGAAGATATTGTTCGCAAGGTAATGACGTCACGAGACGGAACCGTAAAAGGGCGTCACCAAAACACCTCGTCGCTATTACCTGACAAGCTTGCAATTGCAGGCGCTGCCCACACGAGCGACACGGGCTTAGCGGCCCAAAGATCCCAGTATGACGTCACGACTTGTCGGTTTTTTTTCGTGTTTTCTGGCTTTTAGTTACACCTACTAACGAAAGGAACCTGATATTCAGATTCACGGAATAAAAAATATATCAAAATTCACTTCTAACTCGTTTTTTCTTTTTTTTTCTTTTTTTTTTTTTTTTCAAGTAGCGTTTTAGTTTCCCTTTAAATGTCTAGTCTCTAAGGCTGAATCTTATACGGCGAGCAAGTGTTCAAAAATGCGTCTTTCGCGCATCGAAACTCAAGGAGCAGAGTGCCAATCGAAGGGCAACACTGAGAACGCGTCGGGAGCGAGCAATGACGAGGCAGCCAACCTCGCGCCGTCATTGGTCGAGATCGGTGGATAAAAAAACGCACAAGGAGCAGACGCAAAGAGCAGACGAACTTGCAGGCCGTATACTTTCAGCACGTGAACGTTAAATACCCCCCCCCCCCCCCCTCAAAAAAAAAGAAAAAAAAAGAAACGTGAACTTTCATTTTAGGTACTGCTATCTCGAGGACTTCAAAAATGCTCCGGGTAATATGCTCTAAAATTACAGAAAACAATGTGGTCATCAAGAAGGTGTAAGACCACTTGCTGCGCCTACTCGAGGACTGCAAAATAATCTAGATAGTACATCTACAATAATAAAAAAATAAAAAAAACCCTGATTAGGTTCTCCTGATTTCGGTATACCATGGAGGTTTGTGAGCCCTTTGGTCTCAAAACACCAGTTGCATTATTTGCAGGTTGCCTTTTACTAAATATTTATTTTGTTCTAATTAATAGTCTACTATAAGGAGAACTTCTCCACACGTTCGGCATACCGTTTTTAGCGTTACTGCTATGCCGCGCATACGCAAATAAAAAACATAAAGACAAATACTTAAAAAAAAAAAAAGAAAAGAAAGTAACCTTTCCGAATGAAAACATTCGGAAAGGTTACACTGTATATTCTAAAGCTGAAATAACGCTGAAAATCGCCTAACGAGCTGTTAGACGACTATCGGGTAGCTTATTCCGTTAGAGTGCTCGCATTGTCGCAGCATTCACGTTAGAAGAGCTGTGCATACGTACGCATACATATACTATAATTAAACTGACTGACCTGACAGTCTCTTGGCGACGTTCATTGCAGTGAGTTTCAGCTCAGCCAAGCACATCTCTCGGTACTTCTGACTCAAAACCTTAGGGAAGTACTCCATGTGCAACATTAGTTCCGTGTCTTCCTCGCATGCCTCGTTATGTAGCACTGTGTTCAGACAACTATAATATCGGCTGAGAGCCCTGCAGTATCAGAAGCGATATGACATTGAAGCACGGTTCAAACATCATTGTTAATTATTCATTTTGTAATAAAGCGACTCACGTAAAATACTAATGTTTTACAGCATTTAAATTGATCATTAGCGAAACGCTATACACACTGTATTCGGCGAGAAGTACACCTAAAGCTGAAGAAACACAGGGCTTGGTGAGTCACGGGCGTTTTATTATCACTCCTCAACCAATTAGATTTTGGTATTAACCACTAAGAACGCAGAAGAACGAATCGCAAGGTAAGAGGAGTGAAACATAGTAAGGCGCACCTGCGTTTCTCAAGTTGTCACTGACTTTTAGTGCGAAAGCTATAACCGTATCATAGAGTCGAGCCGGCGTTGTCCGTAACCGCGAAAAACGGCAAAGAAATTCCCTCCGCGGAACGGCTATTAAAATGGCTGCGACGCGCTGCATTGGCTGTGACTGATCGGCCGCGCCGGATAGGCTGTGGCCCGGACGCCGCGGCACTGCTCTGGAGAGCGTCGGGTGCGCCGCTCTCCAGAGCCCGGTCGGCCGGCCTCCGCAGAGGCTGCACTGCCGGCCTCTGCGGAGCTTGTAGGAATACGCTACGCATACGTTTGCTTTCGCATTCCTACGCGTAAGCGGTAATAAATGTCCACCTCTAATTTTTTTTTTTTTATAGTCGTTAGGAAGTTGCTTTACTTATTAATGAATTTATATGACTCACGAATTGGGGGGAAGTCTATACGCCGCATAGACAAATTTAAATATATATACCGTCGAATAAATTACCCTGTCAGTTTCAGAGATAAAAACAGATTATTCAAACCAATTCAGATCCACTGCTTGCAATTTTTTTTTTTTTTTTTTTTTTTTTTTGCGAGGAGTTGCGAGTAGTATATTTTATTTTGGAAACCTGACCTGCATGTGTGATGAGATTCGACCTCTTTGTCATCTTCGATCTTCCTCAGCTTTGAGTGAAACTTCTTGGCGCACAAAAACTGTGTCTCCCATGCTTTGTCTCTGATGCATAAATCCATTTTTGCCCGATATTCCTCCGGTGTCACCGAGTTAAACGTAGCTGAAAAAAAAAAAAGAAAAAGTGGCGTATGACATCTTTCAACTTGGATACACGTGACACGGACACGTTGTTGAGCTTCAACGGCGTCAAGAATTTTCCATAAATATAATCGTTCGGAAAATTCTGTGTCACTTGCTGCTGCGATTAAGCTGACCTAGCTCACCCACCGTTGCGAGGTCTGATGCATGCAATGCTATTTTCCCGAATGTAATCTTGCATCGGCTGCAACTGATTCACCAGAAAGGCCTTCTGCCCGCACTTTGCCTCTCGAATTACGTTGGTCAGGCATGCCTTGTATTTGCTGACAACTCTGAAAAGTACCGAGTAAATATTGTGCGATATAAGGGAACGCTCGCCATTGCGGCGCTGACTCGTTATGTAGCGGAGTGTCGTATATAAAGGCTTTGGGAAAATAAACGTTGCCCCTTTCCAAGAAGATGATAAAGGTGTTCTTACGAACAGATGAACTGCATGTCTCCATGGCTGTGAGGGATGTTAAGTTTAAACGCCGAATCGCACAGCTCTCTTTGGTTGGCGAAGAGTGCTGTGTCACATGTATTTTCCTCTGCAAGAGGAGAAAAATGACACCCCACTTAATCGTAAAGTACTGTAAAGCCAAGTACATACTCAGTGTTTCCGATGTCACCTTTCGAAAGCGGGTAAAACTAGCTTTTCGAGATACGCGAAGAGAAATAGGACGAGGAAAAAAAAAAGTGGAGAAACACACAGTTGTTTTGTATTTGTCCTTGACGTCGTGATTCATGCAATATAGTTTGTAAATAAGACTTTAAATATATTCTCGATTAGCGTAAACGTATGGCTCAAGTTTAACGCGTTACTTTGACTGAACCTCTAAGAAATCTGTAGCGTCTACCTTCCAGCAAAGCATTGGGTAGAGCCGATCGCTAAGATCTGAAGAGGTTAAAAATATGCTTAAACCTAAAAAAAAAAAAAAAAAAAACAGTCTGCAAATTGACAATGTGCACAACGTAAGCTCGTGAAACGTTATGATCAGTGTCACAACGCAGACTGTTTCTTTAAGTGTTGAGATATTTTCAGCGCGGTCATTCGTCGAGCTCCCCCTGTAGAGTGCCGCTATTGCTCTGCCAACTGCTTTGCGTAGACGCACCATAATGTTTAGAGCGATCGTCGGTGTCTACTTGACTAGCAATGAGAGCCAAGCGAGTTATTTTGGTGCGACATTAACCGCTCATCAGTTTTAGCAGATGACGCAATGTTTGATGCATGGTTTGCGACAGAAAATGCACCTTTAAAGTGGCACTGACACCCCAAAGGTCATATATTTTATTGCCTAAAACGATGCAAGTTGTAGTCATAGACAAGAAAAAAAAAAAAAAAAACATCGCGAAAAAAAAATGTTTGCGAGCGCGCGCGCGTCTTTGTATTTTTTTTTGTACTCTTCTCCCCCGCTGGTCACCTCCTTGCTTCTTTTGATTGGTGACGTCAAAAATCATGAAATTTAGAAGCTTTGTAGGCGACATTTCTGTAACATTTAATAACATCAATCGTAAAACGTGTTTTTTAACGCAATCGCGAACGCACTACGGCCCCTCCCAAATTTCAGAGTCCGGTGTGATGTCGCTTCCTAGATTTGTATCCTCCCTCGGAAAACTTGGCGGCACTCGAGCAGAGGATGATCGGCGAGTCGGGAAAGAAACCGGTCGAGTGCTCACGCAGTTTTTATTTATAGTCCACGAGCCGCGCTCGACTGTCGCCAGGCGGGTGGTTTCGATCCCAGAATTACATATTGAAGCTTTGCGAAGGCAAGACTGAATTTCACCGCGGCAAAGAAGCTTCTGACTCAGTGGTGGTCTCTGTGAGTATGCTTGGGTCAGACTAGGACCAGTACGCCTCTGCAAAGTCACGAACATTCCAACCCGATATCGTTTCGTGACCCCTTTACAGCTGTGCACAGTTCATGTGCACTATGGCTTGTTTTTGTTTTACAAAAACAACAAAATGCGCTTACGCCCATACAGAAATAATCAACGTTCCTTGAGCGTGAATCCTTTTATATTAGATTTTTGGTCGGCATGACTCGTTGGCTTATAAATAGAGGAAATTAAATGAGACCTGGAGAATAAATCTTTCGAACATAGCGTCAAGAAAGGAAATTAAAAGAGGAACTGGTGGCGACAACATTGGGCAAACGGAGGAGGCGTTATGTATACTCGCCGTTTCCGCCGCCTTGTAGACTCAGCGTTTCGGTGACTTGGGCGCCACCGCATGTAGCAAGGACCAGCTGCAGGCTCAAAAAACTGCACAGGGCGTTCATCTCCAGTCATAGACTGTGGACTGCCCTCGGGAACCGACTGCAATGGCAAAAACGGGCGTGCTATTATTATTTGGACTTATCTCTGGCGCACCACAAAATGTCCGTATACACCTATGAGATGCTGCTGGAATCTCTCAAAGAGCTAGGCAAAGAACCCCAGGAATCATCTGTTGTAAGCTGTAACTTCATACTGCACGTGACGTCACGCAAGGGCTTGGACTTCACAGCATTTTACGTGTTTGTGTGTTTGTTTCGCGACATAATAATTTAAACTATCATGTAAAACGGCAGATATGATAAAATCAGGCGGATATTGTAATATTACCGAATATCTGCTCGAATAATTATATACATTGTAAATTATTTTTGTAAACAACGGAAGGCATTATTAGACCCCGATGTTTGCATAATACATTTTGCGCTTGTTCAACAACTTAATTTTCTGCTTCACCTCAATACAATGGGGACTACGTTTTTTTCTGTTTTTTTTTTTTTTTTTTAACAGTTATTTGTTAGGTTCAGCACGAATGTACATCGTGTGTCCACGAAACCAAAAGTGTCGCAATACGTCCCTTAGATGCATTAATAGGCGATTGGTACAGCACCGAACGAGGAAGCCTAAGAACGACTGCTTTTGTCTAACATACTTCCGTACCCGACAGCCCGCGCACTGATATGCGCTGCCGCGCGTGTTATGGGAATGTTGGGTACAGTGCTTATGAGACATTGGACGGGAATACTTTTCATCGCACTATTTGTTCTGAAGTATGGTTTTGTCCTTTCTCTCAATCGATGACGCAGATGTAGGTTCATTGACAGAAGCTTGACGCCAAGCACAACGTCACTATTGAAAGACACGCTGTTTACAAACATGCCCGCGTTTTCCTACACCAGGTGTGGGCACTGCGCGTGCGCAGAAACCAAATTTGGGAGGAGTGAAGCGTCTGCGCACGCGCTGTGCTGCCGACAACGCCACCGCAGCTCCATGACGTCAGGGCCGCGTGTTGGTCCATAAGCTTCGTATCAGTTGCGGAGCTCGAACTCTGCGCTCGATCCAAAACATATTTAGGTCGAAACCTATGGACGGCGCTAGCGTTTCGAGTGGCTGGCTGAGCATTGAGAGCGACGTTGGCTGCACCCTGCTCCGTCAGTTCCGCAAACCCTTGCAAGGTCCGCATCTGTACGCTGGTACTGACAGCGTTATGCGGGGGTGGCCGTGGCGGTTTTTGAGAGATATCTCGCATGGTTCATCTATGCATTGATCGAAAATGTACAGCTTGTGGAGCATGGTTCAGTAAAATATCCTTCTTGAATTTTAAAAACACGAAATAACTGATCGGGACGAAGACAGACAGTACACAGTTTTCGATTAGCAACCGCCATTTAATGATGCCACCATAAATGCGCCAGTCCTCCCCTTCCCTGGCCCGAAATTCTCTAAAAAAAAAAAGTAAAAAAAAAAAAGAGAAAAAGACACCATGCACAAAAAAAGAAAATCCGTTAAGGAAGAGGAAAAAAGCGTTAACGCAAGGGAACTGTATTCGAAGTCGGATAGATTTCCGGTTATGCAGACGTCAATTGTGTACCCGGGCGTACGAGCGGAACGATTACAAGAGCAAACAAGAAAAACTGCCCTTTCTTAAGGTACTGGCAAGCGTAAAAAAAAGAAAAAAAGCTCGGTACCGCGTTATACCGCGCACAGGCCCTTTCGGCAAGTTGCAATATGTGTGATCTCCACTTTAACAGTGTGAATGTTATGACAGTTTACGAACACAGAATGGTAGGGCCGGGCATCGATTACAGTTTTAACCAGATTAATTAATTAATTAAATATGGGGGTATTTAATTAATTACCTAAATATTTGTTCGGTGTTTAATTAACAAATTAATTGATTATTTTTTCGATTAATTGGTGTCTTTCATTTTCATCATAATATTTTTAAGAGAGTCAAAACTAAACTTATATATGGGTGGGTTAATCTCAACTGAAACACAAAGTCGGGGCCGAAGTTTTAATTTTGACAAAAAAAATATATGTTTTTAGATTTTTTAGGTTTTAGAATATTTAGAAAGACCTGCAAGTTTGAAAATGGTTTTCTAAAAAAACCACCTTTCATTTCCTTCATTTTTTATTCACAGTTAGCCAATATAGTAGTCTTTCAGGAATTACCAAAAGAAATTGTAATAGATTGTTTGTATGGCCGCTATTAAACTTCGAATCTCGTGCTATGAGAGTTTTGAATGGGACTTTGCATAGATGCTCAGCTGAGCAGAATTTTGACCCATGTAAGGTTTTCTATTTTTCGATTTAATGTTAGTACTTACCTCAATATCTGAGCGCAAAAGCCAGTGAAGCAGCAATATTTATCCTAACAAAATTTACTTACTTGGCACAGGCGTGATTTGCAAGGTGTGTGAGCTTCGCACTATGTATTGACGGAGAAGGTACGAAACATCTAGACTCCCGGACAAACTTAAGTCAAGAGGAAAAAGTCTTAGTAACCCGGCATGAATCATTGAAAATAGGAATGAAACCTAAACATAGGACTTACACGCTACGAAATGTTCGTTATTTTACGAAAGAGTCCGTACGTGCACAAAATAAACCGTACTTCCTAAGCGTCAGCTACTAAATCCTACATATGTATATGCATTGCTTATATGTATGACATAAGAAAATATGACAATTACATATCAAGTTCGGTATTTCAAACTCAAAGGCAAAAGCAAAAGGCCCCAGAGGAATTCTCCAGCGATCTGCGTACCCCCATATTTGGAGGAAGTAAGCGCTGTGCCCGCACTTGTGGATACGGACTTCTAAGTAACTTTTTTTTTTAAAGTAAACTACTCCAAATTTTATTAATGTTTATGGTTGGATATTGAGGTTAATTGCTATCGATAAATAGAAAACTTTACATAGGCCCAGATTCTGCTCAGCAGAGCGCCTGTGCGAAGTCCCGTTAAAAATGGTCATAGCACGAGATTCAAGAAGTCTTAATAGCCGCCATAGAGACAATATATTACAATTTCAGCTGTGGTTCAGGATAGACTGCTACAGTACCTAACTGTGAATAAAAAATAAAAGTAATACAAGGTGGGATTTTTTACGTTTACTATATTACTCTATGCGTGAACTTCTGGACACACTTTTTTTCTTTATATTTCGCTAGAATCTGAACATCACGCAGAACTGGTGAGCATGGGCAACGGCTACAATGGATGGAGAGATTACCAGAATTTACAAGAAATAAACTGCTGCGAAGTGGAAATTTAGGCAAGTTGGTTCATAGTCAAATATATAAAAGCGCCAAAAACGACTGGGATAAAGAATAGTGTGGGAACAACATAAGGTGCAGTCCGGGGGGGGGGGGGGGGGGGGGGGGGAAGCAATTGAGGTTGATTGAAGAAAAACGGATAATATAGGCTGCTGTAAAACGCTTATACATAACGACAATAGATAAAACCCCTTGGATAAAATCAAACTCTTTCCCCGATAGGACAAGGGAGGGCTCGCTGACGCACTTATTTCATTTTGTTCAAATCTCGAAGGCCTTGTGAACTTCTGGGCACACTTTTTCCTTTATGTTCCGCTAGAATCTTAACATGTCATGAAACTGGTGAGAATGGACAACAACTACAATGGATGGTGAGATTACCAGATTTTACAACAAATAAACTGCAGAAATGTGGAAATCTGGGCAAGTTGATTCATAGTCAAATATATAAAAGCGTCAAAAACAACAGCGATAAGAACAGTGAAAACAACACACGGTGCTCTCGTAACTTAAGTTTATTTGAGAAAACAGAGAATATAGGCCGTTGTAAAATGCCTATTCGACACAAGAATCGATGAAACCCCTCGATAAAATCAAACTCATTCCCTGACAGGGCAACGGAGGGCTCGCTGACGCACTTCATTCCTTTCGCCCCAATCTCGAATGCCTCATGAACTCTTCGGCACAAGTTTTTTTTTTCTTTTTTTTACATATTTTGCTAGAATCTTAACATCATGCAGAACTGATGAGCATGGGCAACGACCACAATAGATGGCTGGATTACCAGAGGAGCATGGGCGACGAGTACAAAGAATGGCGAGATTACCGGAATATATAAAAGCGCCAAAAACGGCAGGGACAAAGAAGAGTGGAAACAACACCAGGCGCACTCGCAACTGAAGTTTATTTAAGAAAAACAGATAATATAGGCACAACGTTTCAAAGTTCCGGTGGTATTCTCAGCCCCCATAAAATAGTACGTCTGCGCCGCAGAATCGATAGTCCCCAGTCAATTGAAGGGCAGATATCGGACCAAATATGCTGAGTGTGCCATGGGAGTGGTGTACGAGATACCGCTGACTTGCGGTTCCGTGTACATTGGTCAGAGGGGCAGGTGTGTCAATGACCGTGCACCCGAACATGCGGCAGCCATGAAAGAAAGCCCTTGTGTTGTCTCCACTTTTCTTCGTCCCTGTCATTCTTGGCGCTTTTATATAATATCTGACGGAAGACTTCCTCGGGTCGGATCTAGCCCGCGGGCCGGGGTTTAGAGACCACTCGGTTAATCGGTCACTAGCTGAGCCCTACAAGATAGGCAATGTTATTGTGGAATTTCCACGAGGAGGATGGGAGGTCGTTCCATAAGTGATACGAAAATGACAAAACTACGGCTTTTCCTTTCTGCGTCCACGCGCGGGTCCAGCTCGCAACTGCTACAGGCCTAGAACTTCCACCAGGATAAAACGCGGAGCTGACACAATCAAAGGCGCCCGCGGCGCCCTCAGTGCCCTGCCAGCCAGGTGTGGCGCTCGCGTCACCTATTGGGCTGAAGCCAGACATTTTTTTCGGCTCGGGCACAAAGCATCGCGAGATCGGAAGCTCCACAACTGAACACGAAATGCTTCTAGCGACGTTGTCCAATCAGTCCTCGCATGGGGGGTATTCACATGTGGTCGTTTGCGCGAGCTGTGCATAAAGAAACTTATCGTCTGTGATGGCGTAAACTAAGCGTGATGCAATATCGCAACTAGCATGCGCTCACAGCCGATACGCATAGCTATGGTGGCCAGTGAATACACCCGATAGCTTCGGAAAAAAAAAAAACATTGCGAATAAATAGGCAGGACAACACGACGTCACCTGGAGCCAGTAGCTGTCTGTTCCTCGCTGGTGTTGTTTCTCGGCGGTAATTACATGGCCATCCCTCAATCCAGGTCCGAGACGCTGATTCTCTTCAATGGCATTCGAGGACACGCGACCGTGCGCGGCGCGAACGTGACGGGCAGCCGCTGGACGGCACTGCGCTCTGGCGATGCCGATGCTCGCGCCTCTCCTTTTCCAGACTTCCTCTTTTCCTCCGAAAGTCGGTTAAACGACATAAACGTGATCGACAAAAGAAAGTCACTCGCAAGCTAGCTTAAGCCTATGCATCTTCAATTCTACGTAAATTCCGAGCAAAACGATGCGTGTTAAGGCCACAGTCCCACTGAATGTGGCAGTTAGGTACTTTTTGGCTACTTTTAAATACTGTTTTGTGGGATTGATGTCATTCGAAAGGCAATGCAATCCTCTTTCATTTGATATTATGTATGTGTTGGTTTTTCTGTTCATGCGCGTTTGTAGCGTTGCGAATATGATGGCGCGCACGCTCACTTGGTCCGCTAGTTCATGTTTTATGAACGATCCATTAAAGATAGCACGGTTCCAATAGAGCAGTTTTGTTAAGATGACGTCGTAGCAGAATGTAATGATACACGTTTTTGGTATTTGCAATACTTTTTTTTTTCATCCCTCCAAATATTGCCCTAAAATTGACATTTTTCAGCACAACTACGTCTTTAATGTCAAGCGCTAGGGCAATGAAATTAGGTATAGATGTAGTGCTTATAATTGGTAATATGCAGAAAAAAATTGAATGTTGTGTAAAATTTTTTGTTCAGATAATTTATATAAAACGTAGCATTTTTTTTTGTGCTTAGAGTAATGGTACTTCAAATGCCGCTGGGGAAATAATTAAACTATGATAAAATATTTTATAACATTTAGAGCTACAATGGTTGCCCAAGAGGTGGACGATGGCTTTTTTTCATTTTCAAAGTCATAACGCTCCAGGAGCCCTTCAAACTTACCTGTTTTTGACGCATATCTTTTTTGGACATCAAACAGATTTATTGGCATCTAATAACATTTATTGTTTGGAATAGATATACTTCGATGTAATAAATTTTCACAATGATCTTCCTTTGGTTTCTTAATAAATAGAGCTTAGCTAATTTTAAAAACAATTAAAAACTGTTTGGGTGTTTTGTTGCGCTACCTGGCCGATGGCAGACAAACTTCTAATTTCTAGTGTTCAAAAAATTTCCGAGGGCGGCTTTGGCGTCTGTATCATCATCAATCTCCGTGTCTTTTTACCTTCACATTTAAAAATATATTGGAAGATTTACTATCGATAAATGAATGCTTTAAGTACTGGGTCAGGTTAATAAATCTAAGACAAATAATTACACACGCGTAGCGTGATATAATGTGTTCATTATTCGATATGATTGAAATCAATAAACAACGAAGACGAAGAGGAAAATAATACACCCGAGTTCACTTCATGCCTAGAGTCACTAAATGAGCTTTAAAGTATCGGCACTCCGTTCCCCAAAATTGTTTTGGGTGCCGCCATTTTGGGTCTTGTTCAGAACAAACGCATCTGCCGAACGTCATGACCCAAAAGTACGACTTCCTCAGCATTAGATGCAGTGCTAGGAAGCTGATGCAATATTGCAATGCTCTGTCGCGGGTTGTTTAAACATTTGTGGGGGACGTAAAAGCGTTTCCTGTGATTTTAGATAAAGCTTCTGGTAACTGGAAACCATGATTTTAAGCCACAATATGGCCAAGTGTCGTTACTCTGAACCGTAGCTAATTTACTGGCACAAGCGGGAACAATGAGGAAGAGGCAAGTGTCAAAAGGTAGTGGCTCGTGGAATCCACGGGGCTTACGTCATGGCCCCTCCAGGTATTACGAGCCTCTTGAACAAGAGCATGAATAGTGTCATTAAATAAGCTACGCGTCAAAGTAGTGACACTTGGCCATATTGTAGCTTAAAATCATGGTTGCCAGTTATTTGAAGCTTTATCTGAAATCACAAGAAACTCTTTTCCGTCCTCCATTTTAAACAGTGTGCGACAAAGCAAAGCAACATTACATGAGCTCCCTAACACCGAGTCTAATGCTGAGGATGTCGCACTTTTGAATCATGACGATAGGCAGTTGCGCCTGCTCTGCACAAGCACCAGAATGGCGGCGTTCACAACACTGTCAGGGAAGAGAGTGCCGATACTCTAAGCGCAGCTAATTTATTTGCTTTAGTTCCCGCGAAACTCCTTTTCCCTGACTGCAACTGAAAGTAAATATGAATAATAGGCCATTATTATAGCTTATTTGGTTATAACCAACTACACATAATGAGAGGATGAAGCGGCCGGGTAGGAGAAACGCGGGTTTTATGTGCGACCGTTCTAACCGTCTCAAAAGAGAGAACGCGCGAGCTTGCGCTGGTTTAAAAAAAAAGGCATCCAAAGAAAAGAGGCGGCACGCTCTGCTCCCTGTTATTATGCGTCTAATTGCAAATTGTTGTGTGTATGTTTATACAGCCGGAAGTTAGTCCGCCTTAGTGGGCGTCTGACTCCCAGCTGTAGATGAACAATTTAGCCAGTGCGGTACAACCGCAAACCTGGGGTCTTTAACGTGCACCACGCAGTAGTGATACACGACCGCACGCCGGTACGATGCTCTTCCAGATCGAAACGGGCAGGGGCGGGGTGGCTTCTGCAGCGCGAGTTTTCGCTCCAAGTGCTCCGACCTGGTGTGCGCTAGACCATGCACTCGGCTACCGACTCCCCCCCCCCCCCCTTTGTGCGTTTAAGTTATATACAGGTATAAGTATTTGAAGATCGACGATGGACGTCGATCGTCTCGAGGTAATGTAACGTAATAACATTATATAAATAATAAACTTGTTGAAGGACTGGACAACTCAGTCTTTCAATTTTTGGATTGTAATATGGCGGTAGCCTATTGTACTTACTGTTGATGAAGAGCAATATGAGGTGACGAGGTAATGATTAAATGATGAGGCTCTATAAGGACAACGACATTAGTGGGTGTCGAACCACAACGCACACTGCCAGACTGGTTCCAAGTATCGTGTACCCAAAGACTTTCTTCACACACAACAGAATATGGTAGAATCAATAAGGATGCTGCTTTACAACTGTACGTGGAACAGGAAAACTGCACTGTGCAAAAGTGCGGCTTATTCGTTAATAGGAGGGACGGATTTCTAGCAGCATTCCCTGATTGACTACTTGGAACAAATGGCCTCGTTGGCGTAAAGTGTCCCCGTTCCAAAAGATACTTGAAGCATACTTAAACCGCAAAGGAGTATGAGGCGAAAAATAAGAAAAAGGAGCCTGGTGTGAAAGGTACAAATCACCACCATAGCTTCTACTATCAAATACAAGGGCAGTTACACAATACACAAAGAGAGTTTCGTGATTTAGTTATATTTACACTAAAGGGCATTGATATCCAACGTACTCAGAGGGATGACCTTCTGGTCAACCAACATAGAGCCTTTTCTACTCAAGTTTTACATGGAAGGCCCGACTTCCGCTGAAATTCCTTACGTAGACGAGTTGTCCGACCGAATAAACTGCAATTACTCCCCCCCCCCCCCCCCCCCCCCCCCGCCCCCATCTGGGAATCTCTCAATCTTCGTTCGTAAGCCATAGTATCATGAGATCGAGGGGTGTGGCTCTTCGTCCGCCGAATATTGCTTCGGCGGGTGTTTTTACCGTGTAAGATGAGACCGTCGCGTGCTGCTGGAACAACAACCTGGCGATTCTTCACTGCACTGCTTCTTCCGTAAGCTTCAAAAGGGCTTTTTTTTTTGTTTCGCACACCATCTGTTCTGCATGCCCGTTGGTTGCAGAATGGTATGGTGCACTAATGTTATACCTGATGCCGGTTTTTTTTTTTCTTTTTTTTTCTTCAAAAACTTGTTTATTTTGTTTGAAGCAGGATTTCGCGCGTTATTAGAGAAAAGTATTTTCGGTAGGGCAAAAGTAGGTAAAAGAGACCGTAGAACGTCAATGACGTGTTTGGACGTCGTGGCAGGCATCGTGTAAACTTCCAGCCACTTAGAATACGCATCGCCCATGACGCCGCAGATGTGGATACGTTTCGCCATCCACCGATTGAATAGTGGATTGTTTTCAGTTACTGTTCATGATGGCGTTGGACTCAAGGAAGACTTCGAGTCTTTCCAGAAAGTTAGCCCAGGTGCCAGGACTTTTGTCGAAAGCGGTAAGTGTTCGAAACGTCGACAACGTCGGTAGCCACGTGTTTTGCTTGACACTGGACACTTACCATTCGCTGAGAAGAAACTTACTTGTTTGTCTGCCACGAGTCGTCCCATATCAGGTCATCACCGCAACACCATCTCCCGACAAAAACGCATGTAGATAGTTAGCAATCACGTGAACTTATAAATTCCCGAACGCTCATAACTTGCCGTCGATAAACGCCGTTCATTCATAGCGTCATCATTGCAAATAAACGTCTTCCTATTTCTTCTGATGGTTTTCGTCATATTCCTCCTAAGCTGTACTTACAACATTATGCGTGTCGGTACTTCCGAAAATATTGCAACGGCGTTTGTTTTCTGGGAACTATAATGTAACAACCTTTATAACATCTTCCGGACCCCGTGAAACACAATATTTCGTGACGTTATTTTAGTCTTCATTAAAATGGTGAGGTAAGTACTGTAAATCTCGAAGCAGTTTACTTGACGTCCGCTTCCACTGGTGTCTTGGAAGGTTGAGTCTACTGAGCGTGCATTCCTGCAGAAGAAATTTTTATTGATAAAATATTAACACGTCAATCAACATTTGATTCCTTCTTGGCAAGATTTATTGCGGAAGCCCGTTACAACCGCCGAGCCGCATCTCCTTATATCAGAGAACAATTTATACCCAGCCTGACAATATCGCATGCATCCGTTTGATGGGCAAGGCTACTTGAGCTAGCTGGGTTATGGGGATATTTATACAGCGTATAGTTGGTTAGCCATTTAAAGTTGCGACGAATCACTCGCTGTAGATGAGCAATTTAGCGAGTGCAGTACAACCGCTAGCCTGGGGTCTTTAACGTGCACCACGCAGTGGTGATACACGACCGGACGCCGGTACGATGCTCAACCAGATCGAAACGGGCAGGGGTGGGGCTCGAACCCAGGATCCCTGTGTTCTGCAGCGCGAGCTTTCGCTTCACGCGCGTCGAGCTGGGTGTGCGCTTTAGCCCACTCGGCCACCGAACCCCCTGCTGTGCTCAGCTAGCTGAGCACAGCTGGCAGCAGCGCGAGCAAGGCCACGAGGGGAACGTGATGGTGCTCGAGCCATCCCACTGTGAACCAATGTTTTGGCCACCCCACGGGTGTGTGTCGCCATCTGTTGGTTGAACTAACGCCTTGTTCAAGATGGCTGCCGTGGGACCGCAGCCTTAACATTGAAATAGTCCCTGGTTCACTGCGTAATTTTAGAAAGGGCGAAAAAAAAAAGACCAGATAAAACACGACAAAAAGAGCACGATGGCAACATAAAGTCAAACAAGCTTTTTAAAAAAAAATATTTTCAAAGCATTAAAACAAAACGAAATATTAAACTATGATGCGCATGTGGATGATACTGAGTAGATTGATTAGTCTGTCCTATAATCGATCTATGACAATATTGTAATATCTGCACACAAATGTTGCGCATGGACCACTTTTGTGCAGAAACATCAGGCTCGGCTTTTTGGAAATAAATTCAGTCGGTCTTATCAAATATAGTTTTAAGGCAAACCGTTTTCAAGGTTAGGCTGGCGTAAAGTCACGGTAAAGTTCAATGACTATAGACCGTTCCATCAGGGTCATAGCAGAGAGGGTAGTAGAGAGAAAAAAAAATGCCCTCCCCCTCTCACCCGTACGTCGTCTGCTCCGCCGAGTGGGCTGTACCTAGCATCCGGCTAGCGTACAAACTCTGTTTAAAATCTCGTCATTTTGGAAATTTCAAGCGCAGATGCGCTGATTTTGGTATGCCAGTTATCGTGTAATACTATGCTAGATAAAAAGACTAATCGGGTCTAATAGCGCTGTTACCTGCTTTCAAATAAAAAAAAAATGGGAAAACTGTGTCAGATTGGCCGGTCTCCCTGGCGAAAAGTAAATCCGGTTGCTGTACCTCTTTTGCTATACAAAGTTCGCATTGGTGTAGGCCTTTAGCGACCATGAGTGGAAGTCTGAAATAATAAATAAAAACCTGCTCCCCTGCCGCAATACACGCAGCAGTTGAGGGTTGTACTGCCGGCTGTCTCAACTGCTACTTAAGTAACGGAAAAAACATACGTTAGTTGATTATTTACCGAAATAGAACAACAGAGAGCTATTGGCTGATTTTGGAGTAGCCATAACTATTCTAAGAGCGCGAACCACTTCGCAACGGCAGCCACGAGCGTGAGTTCGATGTTCCGTACAGCCCGCCGGTACAGCCCAAAAATGGAGAATGGCAACCTCCCTGTTTGTCGTCTGCTAACGGAGTCGGGCGAGTGCCCTCTCTCTCGTTTTATCCCGCCGAACCCGCTGGATTTTCCGGATGTATGGAGAGGGCGCTACTGTCGACCAAAATGGTGCCGCCCGGAGAGCGCTAAATGGAATGGTCTATAGGCTGGTGTAGGGAGCCTTCATGTGCGCTTTGCTAGGGTGATGCCACTCTTTGTAATACCACTTGCCGACAAACCAGCAGCCATTTTGGTTCTCGGCGATAATACGTGGGGCTTATAACCTTCCCGGAAACAAGCACCTTATCTCACAAGTTCGGAGCAGCGTTGTGGAACCCACGGAGGGAGGATTAGCATTTTCCCCTCAGATGAGAGGACCGATGGACACAAAGGCCACTTTCCGGTGGACGGGTAAACAATGAGAGGAACAAAATGGCGGCGGAAGAGGGTGTGGGAAAGGGAAACAGGCAGTTGGCATCACTCTATGGGAAGCGCACATGAAGGCACCCTAGGCTGGGGCGCCCGCCTAAAGAGTTCGTGCACGACTTGGATCGTCTAAAGTAGGGCCCCTTCATGTTTTAAAAGTAGCGCAAGGTGCGTCGATGCACGAGGCACGTGCAACCTGCAGCACTTGGGAAGATTATGGTGGCACACCGCAGCACTGAGCTAGAGTGTGCTAGAAGGGACGAGTAGGACCACGGCCACTCAATCCCCCCTGTTGGTGCGGCCTGCCGATGTCTTTCCGAAAACAAAAGAGCGCGCGTGAGAGGAGAAATTCTCCCATTTTCCGTGGGGCGCTGCACATCGGTGAACGGTAAAGCCCCTTGATGAAAGCGTTTTTTACAAGTACGGCCAACCATTGTTGTGGAAGCGCTCGAGACACGTGCCATGAGCGGGTGCTCCGCCGCCATTCGCTTCCAAGGCCCGCTCATTTCAGTGCTGCGCCGCCATTTGCTTCCAAGGGCCGCTCGAGACATGGGCCTCGTGCACTCGCGCATTTGACGCTACTTGCAAGACGAGCGCAAACACATCGAGGGGCTTTAGTGAACGGTCTTGTGAGCTGAAAGCTACACTCTGTTTCACCCAGTGTACCGCAGGAAAGTCTGTAAGCGCGAGCTCCTTGCTTTGGGCAGATCTCGGCGGCACAAGCTCTCGTGCAGTAAGGGCAGCTGTCAACGCTATGAGCTCGCCGCTTCCAGCCTTCGCTGCGGTACAACATAAGGTGAAACGGGGTATAGAGAAGGCGCCCAACGCGCTCTTGCTCCGCTACCCAGATAAAATATCTGCCTGTCATTGGCTTCGCCGATACCGAGGCGCTGCCGCGGTTGCAGAAGGCAGCAAAACTCGCTTTCCCCCCACCTATGCACCGCTGTGCTCGGCGAAAATATCGTAGTGTCACTCTGCGCTCGCGTGTGTGGTTTGTGTTGGCATTTTGGAAGCTGCCGGAAATGTAAATGCGCGTTCTAGTTCTGAGGGCCAGACGGCGATGAAATGTGCCAACTCCACTCGTGAAACAGGAAATCCTGCAGTTGATGAAGTACAATGAAGTCTCTTCCGAACTGGAGTTCGCACCGCTGACTTACATGGCTGCAGCTACTTGGCCTTCGTTTACGATCAAAAGGTGACCATTTTCATTTGTAGAAATTGTTGTAATTTCAAAGTAATTAGCTGAAACATTCAACCTAGCAAAGCAATAAGAATTTCTCAGTGAAAGCAAGGAAGGATAATGTGCAGAACCCGCTAAACTTTGCAGGTGGCGTGTCCTGAATGCAAGCGCAACTTAAGGGAAATGCATCACATGACGCGGCATATCAGTCTATGTTTAGCCTTGATCAAGGAGGACTCAGCTATCCACGACCTGAAGCTGTCTGGCTGTGCAAGTGTGCAAGCTCGTCTGCACCTTTGTCGAGAGGGCTCTACAGTCGGCAGAGATTCGTGGTTGTGGAAGGATTTGCAAGGTCGTCTCGAGCGCTGTCCCAGACAACACTTGGATATCCCCAGGATGTCCTCAGGACAACCTTTTGAGGACATTATGATGTCCTGAGGATGTCCTCAAATGATCCTGAAAACATCCTACAAACGTCCCATTGTCCGGCCTCAGGACATCCTCAGAGCGTCCTCAGGAGGGCAGCCAAGGATCTTTCTAGTACATTTTTAGGACAATGTACTGCAGGTGAAGCTGTTCACTGAGCTGTTAGGATGCTTTCATATTTTATTGTTTCTAGGTTTTCTCCAACTGGATTTTGAACCTGAAGATGCCTACAAGAGCTGCCTGCAGAAAAAAAAAATGCATTGTTGTGCTGTATTTTAAAGTGAAATTCACACACTAATGCAAGATTACTAGTCAGAGAGAGGCTAAGAACATAGGGCAAGGGAAAGGAGGAAGAAAGCTGGCGGAATGCTGAAGAGGAGAGAAGAAAACCTCTCCCCTCCAGCATCCTGTCGGCTTTCTCCTCTGCGTATTTCCTTGCGCTATGTTCTTAGCCTGTAACTATGAGCATGATCGTGCCATTCATTATTGCAAACAAAGGTAACTGTTCAAGAAATACTTTATTGCAGAGCAAATGTTATACATGACTTTTTTCAATGTCTGCTCCAGACGCGCAGTATGGCTTCGCATTTTGGCCAGCACTCGTCCGAATAGTCAGCGGGATCTACAAAAATAAAGAAAAAATCAATTCCATAAGCATTAATAATAAAAACAGGTAATGTGAGAAACTTACCATCATGTCGAACACCTCCGGCCTTTGACTGCAGCTTTTTCAGTTACTTTCCAGCGTAGCGCAGCCATACTTTGATGATGGTCTCCACGTCAGCTTTGTTTGCGCACTCAACATTTGATTTCAGTGCTCCTAAAACATTGATTTATGATGACAGTCACAGCAGAAATCTAAGATGGTCTACAAAAAAAAATCACAATTGATATTCGTGCGAGGAAGATACCCCTGCTACCGAGTCTACTTTCGCACAGTTGGAAAGCTCGAAGCATTCGTTTACGCGCCGGCATCTTTCCCGCCGAAATTGCCGCTCATTGCTTTCCGCCATTTCGAAGAAGTACTACATTTCAAAACACACTAACCTTTGTGACTGCCTTGCATTGCTGCCATCATCAATTTGGATGGAACAGCGCGGATATACATACTCTACGCGCTGACTAACAACTCCAGTGATATACTTCTTCTTCCTCTAATCGTCATCATCTTCTCCTTCGCCGTTAATGAGAACATTTAAAATTTTTAAACACAAGAAGACAAATAGCCAATAAACATTATTAAGTAAGTAATAAATAAATAAATGACAGCTAAAAATAAAAAGACTAAAAAATTTAAAAAAATAAAAAGAAATAAAGTTAAAAATATTTTTTAGAAAATAAATTACAATTAAGAAATTAAAATTAAAAATTATTTATTTTAATTTTTTTAAGTTTTATTTCTTTTTAGTTGTCATTTATTTATTTATTTATTTATTAATGTTCATTGGTTATTTGGTTTCTGGTGTTTAAAAATTTAACATGTTCTCATTAAAGGGGCGATGCAACAATTTTTGTATTTTGCGCAAATACCGCTTAGAACGCATCCCTGACGTGAATGACCTGTGAAATACCCGTTCGTTTTTCACCCCACGCAATCGAAGTCGCAGAAAAATATAAAAAGAAACGAGCAGAGTTTAACCCCTCAACTCGCAGCCAGGACAAGCGGCCACGTGATCTGGAGCCGATTATATGCCGCCAGTGTTGATCATAGCCATGAGCTGGGGTTGGCAAGGCACAGGACGCGCGCTGAGTTCCAGACATTGTTATGGTTCGGCTATTGTCGTCATTGCAGCGATTGGACACAAGACACTACCCGAATGCTTCTCGAGCTATCGATTATCACGAGCCCAAATCGAGTGTCCACGCCATGCTCGGGTCCAATCTATGAGCCGTATTCAAATATCGTCACTGGGCGGTACTCCTACCGCCCAGCTACGTCACCAGGGTGTGCGGAGGAGAGATTGAATGAAAACACTCGGTTTTGTCCTCGAAATTACAGCGCAACGAAGGAGTTTCTTGGTCAGTGGTGTTGCGTGCGAGTATCCTTGAGTCCCACTAGTGCCAGTAAGCTCGTGTAAAGTGAAAAACATTCCAATTGAATATCGTTGCACCGCCCCTTTAGAGAACATGACGATATGATGAAGAAGAAATATATCACTGAGTTGTTAGTCAGCGCTGCGAGTCTGTTTCCTTCTTGTGTGCCTATGAGTGTGACTGTATCCGCGCTGTTCCATCCAAGCCTGAATTACCAACTAGCCCAAGCATCCTGATTATCAAGCCATCATCAACCTCGACGCTATTTCTGTTTCTGTCCTGGCTTGGCTTAGCTTGCTTGAGTCTCTCGGATGGGTGGATAATTGCCATAACGGTACACCTTGTAGTAGGCGGTAGCTTGCGCCACCTAGATTGAATGATGCCAATGGAACTGAATTTCGAAATACTGCGCGAATACAAAACTAATATTAATTGTAGTGCGCCCTGGTTTTATTAAAGAATTGTTTGATCAAAACTATAGTTAAAAGATGTCCTAAACTTACGCAACTACATGTAATAATTTGTATGTGAAATATAGTTGAGTAGTGAACGTGAACTGTGTATACTACCGCCATTTCATTCATTTATTTTTTAAAAACGATATCAAAATGAGGACGTATATATTACCTCTAACTTTGTATCCTTCGTCCTCAATAAGTCCTCGGAAGGACGTTTCTAGGATGATCCAGCGACTGACGTTCTCAGGATGTCCTGAGGACGTCTTGAAAACCGTGAGGACGTTTGTACCTTTCGAGGACGTCCTGAGGATGTCGGGTGTTGTCTGGGGTGCTTCCACACCTTATGTACTGCCCGCTGATGTGGTCTGTTAACTGCCGAGACCCCTACCACAGCGAAGAGCTCTGCGAGCTCTTTCTCAGAAAACTCCTCGGACCTTTTTTGGCAAACTGGGCTGGTGACCTAAACAGTTCACTCGAGAATATTGAGGCTTTCGCAGAAGCCTCTTTCCCGAAAGGTACTCCGCTTG
This sequence comes from Ixodes scapularis, assembly GCF_016920785.2. Lineage (NCBI taxonomy): Eukaryota > Metazoa > Arthropoda > Arachnida > Ixodida > Ixodidae > Ixodes > Ixodes scapularis. Next base: position 25,765,392 of record NW_024609884.1, on the reverse strand, counting down.
TGAACTATATGACTCCCTTGGTCTGTTTCTTTGTGAACAATAAAGTTTATATTGCTGAAGTTATGCACGCGGAATCTGATTTTATATTGTCCTTCACAGATGAATAAATGGCGCAGCTCGCGCGTGCTCGAGCGTTGGTTAAAACAGGAAATCATTCGGCCTAGCTATATCCAACTATAACTCCTATATTAGAGTGGTAACAGAAACGGGGCAACAGTTACGGGAACAAGGAAACGACAATTCGCTCATATTGCCAGCAGAACGCAGCTTTAACGCGCAGCCTGCAGCTGAGTGAGCTTTTCGCAGAAAGAATCATGTGCTTTTATTCTACACAGATTTCTCACATCATTCATGCAATCTGGCACTCGTTTCAATTGAGACTTGCGGCTTTACGAAAAAAAAATCTAAATAGCCAGACCGGGCCGGGCCGGGTGTACTGCTCCTCTCTCACTATATTTCGTGTTACCGTAGTATGGACTAACCGCGAACGCTGTGCTAGCGCGAGCGGCTAGCCTTTACTGCCTTGACTGGAGCACTGGCTGCAAGAGCGCTCATGCAACCGCCGAGGCTTCCTTCGAAGCAACTATCTCGCACTTTTAGCACGCGCGGCTAACAAGTACATACTATACTTCGTCTCACCCTAGTATGGACTATTGTTAGCCTCGCGTGCTAAAAGCGCGAGCAAGTCGCTTTGAATGAAGCCGCGGCGGCTGCACGAGCACTCGTTCAGCAGGTACTCTAGTCAGGGCTGTCAAGGTTGGCCGCTCGCGCTAGCACAGCCTTCGCGGTTAGGCCATACTAGGGTGAGACCAAGTATAACGTGAAACGAAGTATAGAGTTCCTCGATATGCTCCCCCGAAAGGAACTCTATCTCTCACCGATAACGAGCGCCACGGCTGGCACTGCGAAATAAAGTAGAACTATCGCTCTCACCGGCAGGGTAAGGCATACGGCAGGCCGCTCCCAAGGGGAGTCCTAATCGAGTGGCGGTGTTAGGACCACTGGAGTGCTATTTAGGTACCTCCGCATGTGGAAAAAACCGGCTAATTCAAGCGACTTCGCTCGTAGCGCCCTCTCAGGCGCTACGAGCGAAGTAGTTTGGATTAGCCGTTTTTTATGAAAAACGCTTTTCATTCCAAACCCAAGCTCGACCGGCACACTGGTCGAGGCCATAGAAACAATATAACGCCATACTATATTTTTTTATACAACCCAGACGTCAGTCGTCACGTACATAAAGTCACAGCGACCTCACTTGTTGTCACAACGCCATGCGACATCAGGACGACGCCTTGACGTCAACGTCATCATCGACGTTGACAACGTGCGTTACACGACATCAAGATTGCGTTCTGACGTCATATTCCGTTGACAACGACGACGATGTCAACGTTGACGTTGACGACGGCGACGACAACGTCACGGGACGTCAAGATGACGGCGTCCTTGTCAATGCGACGTCATAAGGATGCTTGGTGTCAGTTCGTCAACGTCGTTGTCGACATGACGCAACTCGACGTCACGAAGACGTCCTGACAACTTTTGACGTTGACGTCATCGTCGAAAACGTTATACGACGTCAAGACTTCGTCGTGACTGCGCGTAGACGTTGATGCTGGCGAAGGCGACGACATGACACGCCGTCAAGGCTTCGTTGTGATGTTGACGTTAACGATGACGTCAGGACGACGTTAACATGACGTCATAGCGATGTCTGACGTTGCGTGGGGCGTCGACGTCAACGTCGGCATCGGCGACCACTTCCACGTCGTCCTCGACGCGGCGCGCGGCGTCATGACCGCGTTGCAACGGTGACTTGATGTCACGTAACGGCGTCGCCCTCAACGCGGTGCTTTGTTTCGACCGCGTCACAACGGCGACTTCATGTCGCGTAATGGCGTTGTCCTCAACGCGATGTCACGACTGCGTTACAACGGCGACTTTATGTCTCGAAACGGCGTCGTCCTCGACGCGACGGGATGTCACGACGGCCTTGCGGCAGCATCTTGGCGTCGCGTAACGTCGTAGTCGACGATGACGTCGTGGCGTCGTCGCAACGTCACTTCGTCGTGCCATGGTGCTTTGACGTTACCTATGACGTCAAAATCATAAAAAAAGTACAATATAGACCCTGAGGGCCTATTTTGCCTATGCACATGACCTTGACCTGTGCCGTCGCTCGATTGCTCGCAGCGAAGGTGGCGCTGCGATCGAAGTGGCTTGGTTTCACCCACGGTGTAAGATAATACTCTTCAGGTGAGCACAGTGCGCTCCTCGCGCAGGGCAGATAAAGTTCGCTTTTCACTCTCTCTCTTTCTCTCTCTCACTATGGTTTCAAGCGGCGCCGGCAAATGACTCGTCCACCCGTGGGCACGGCAAAGACGGCTCGTGCCGCCTAATGCTCCACACGCGCAGAGCTCCAGCGAGGTTGTCACTCGTGCAGAAAGACCACGGTGTACCGGGGTGTCATGGCAACGAGATCATTTTTTTCGCTCTCAAGCGTGTTTAACATGCAGTGATTTTGGCCCTAGAGCGGCGCGGTTTCTGCCGTCGCGGCGCTCGTGCCGCTCAACTGCTGGTGCTGGCCAGAGCGCCGCGACGGCAGAAATCGCACCGCTCTAGGGCCAAAACCGCTGCATGTGAAACACACTTCACACAGTTTGGCCGTCTGGCCGCCGGCGACACTGTCAGCCGCGGGCACGGTGGCCGCGGAATGATGCAGCCTTTCGGATGCCCGCCGAACGAACACTATCCGATTCCTCGCGCCACGCATTCAGCCCCGCCTTGTCCTCACCTAAAGAGTGTATATTACACCGTGGTTTCACCTGATCGCTTTCCACATTTTGAGGTTCAACTGAAAGCATGAGCGGAGCCTGCAGCTCGTCCCACCCATACTTTCTAGTACACTCTAACCGCTCATTCACACTGGTAGCGGATCCGCGTTCACAAAGCGGTTGCGAACGCGGTTGTATAAAGATCCAGTACAATTGCACGCGCACTTGATGTCATCGAGTGCGCGTGCAATTGCACTGGATCTTTATACAACCGCGTTCGCAACTGCTTTGCGAACGCGGATCCGCTTCCGGTGTGAATGAGCAGTAACCGCTCATTCACACTGGAAGCGGAGCCGCGTTCGCAAAGCGGTTGCGAACGCGGTTGTATAAAGATCCAGTACAATTGCACGCGCACTTGATGTCATCGAGTGCGCGTGCAATTGCACTGGATCTTTATACAACCGCGTTCGCAACCGCTTTGCGAACGCGGATCCGCTTCCAGTGTGAATGAGCGGTAACTGAGGTAGATTTCAGACGCCATGCATTTTCTTCCTAGAAGAGGGGCGCGGCACGTGTCTCGAGCATTCTTACAACAATAAATGGCGCCACTTTTCCCAGGATAGAGGGGCTTTAGGATTGTCGAGCAAGGTGCGCGAGCGCACGGGCATTCACAGCTTTGACTTCATTGCCAGAGAGAGATCTACTAAATTGCTGTAATGTTGTAAGAAGATGGGCGGGATTCGTAACGCCCTGCTTTTCTTAAAAGGGCCATGGAATTATTTTTCAACTTCTTCCTCCTTAGCTTTCCTCTTGAACTCAAAACCAAAATGAGAAAACACGTGGTAGTGACGTGCTTGGGGACCGGATGCGATGACTCCAAGCTTCCACCGTGCTTACTGAGCACACCATGGAACTTGTCATTCGCAAGTGATGATAAGTACCGTCACGGCGCTCATTGGCCACGAGCGCGAATCAAAATATTCTTGGAGGGATTCATTGTTGACGAGCGCAAACGTCCGAGTAACGCAGTGCTCGTGTCCGATGAGTGAGCTTGGGTCGGCTGACGTGTTTTCGGTACCGCGGATGTATCACAGATAATAGGGAGTTTTAGAATAGCGCACGCTAAAGTTTTGATTGCGCAAAGAATAGCGTCGTCGCCACTGCGCATGCTCCGAACGCAAACCAGGTTTTGCGCTTTGCGTGCAAAATTTTAGCGTGCGATATTTCTCGGAAATAGCGTGCGTACGCAAAGGGTCTTTGCGCTTCTCCAAGGAGGATTCGTGATGACAAGTTGGCTAAAGCCGAGACGAGGAGAGTTAAAAAAATGGCGGCTTCCAGGATTATGTCGGCGGCTGCTTTGGCGGCGTCGTGAGTGCGACGTCGGCGGCATCCTCGCGACTGCGATTTTCAATACGGGACGAGATTGCACTCGGTTTGGCAACGATCACCGGCAAATTGATGCTTGTGTCGCGCGAGCATTTCTCGGCGAAGGTACGATGTGCGAAGGTTAGTACATGAGACCTCTCTTGCCGATGCGACGCAAGCGGACACGACCGGTCAACCGCTCGCGTCGCATCCTTATGTTTAAACAAATCTAAAATGGTATTCCGAACCAAAAAACTTGTTTTTTTCTAACCTTACAGCATTTCGTGCTTGAAATAAACATTGACTGTATCTTGGTTGCGTCGCAAGCGCGAGCTGCTTGGGCTTCTGCGTCGCGGCGGAGAAATGCTAAAACTCTCTTGCGTCGCGTCCGCGAATACAAGCGCTAAATTTAGCGCTAACGTGGGCTAAAATTGCGTACGTTGATCTAAAACTCCCTAATAAGCGTAAAGCTTCCGAGGGAAAGGGGGTACACATTAGGCCGCCATATTTTCAAATTTTCGTACCCGAATAGAAGGCTTTTAACTTTTTACCCTCTTTCTTTTGGCCCGCTAAACGATATACGATTTGTAATACTCAATATAAAAATATTTATTTCAGCCCAAAATTAATTTGAGGGTCTATTTAAGCTGTGAGTGACTCTAGTTGTCACCATAATTGCGTTTGAACGTAGTCACACCAAACGTTAATTGGTCACACCTCCGTTAGAAGCCGGTGTATGACGACGACGTCGTTCATACCAGATTGTTTTGTTACTGTCACACTGATCCTTGGCCAATCTCCTCCTTTGGTATGCGCCAACAATAACAACCGGATTAATAATATAGGTTACTGATATTTTTAACAAGATTTTAATACTAGCAAATGTTTTCCATCTTTTATTGTAGAAATAAAAATAGCCCGTCTAAGCGCCTTCTGAATACGATATGGGTTCACGGTTCACACGTTTCCACTAAAGCTCAATTTCCGTTTAAACGAAACGGACATTTTTGTAGGTGCCATTAGGCCGGTCGTGTAAAAAATAGGTATGAGATAGATGCAAAATAGTACAGATGTTTACATGACCTTTAGCTAGATGACATTTGAGCAATCCGCGAATTAACTCGCGATTTGGGTTCGAAGCGTCGCGCATGGCACGCTGAGCTACAAGTGTGGACGTGGGTTGCCGATTCTAAAGAAAATGACATTTTAATGCGAAATCACGAACTGTCTCATAAAACGAGCCGACGTCATCAGCCGCGCCAAACGGCAGATAAACTCCCCTCTCCCAATGGATCGAAATGAAGACACGATCTGAGGAATCCCAGCTTTGAAGCCGCGCAAAAAGCCGAGCCAAACGACAAATAAATATACCTCTCCAAGTGAAGCCGAAATCTCCTGGATACGGCTCTCATTGGCTGGCGCGCGTCATAGTTACAAGGAACGAGGCTCCCATTGGCCGAGGCGAGTCAGTTTCAAGGCGAGCCACCCCATGGCGCTAAGTGCCCGCGCCAGATAAAGCCGCGCCAGAGCGGGCCGGGAAAAGGTAGCGCTTGGCTGGCGGGGCCTTCCAGAGAGAGCCCGCTCCAGCATACTGCGGAGCGCGGCGCGGTCACTTCAGGAGAACGCGCGCGAAAACAACATTTATGCTTTCGCATTTTTTGATTGGGATATATAAGCAAAGAAGTATACTGCTTGTATCTAAGGCATCCAGGTAGTACATTCACGGTGGTTTTATTCGCAGTAACAACACAGCAGCAACGACAGACACATGGAAAAGCGTGACAACCAGTTCAGAGTTTCAAGGAGTAGATGGTATGGTCTAGGGCGCCTTTATGTGCGCCTTGCTTAGGGTCGAGACATCTGGCCCATTTTGTCCCACACTTTTATTTTTCTTTTTTTTCAGAAGCGCGTGAAAGAGTGTGCCCCTGCATGCGTTTGTGGCGCTGACTGTGCTATGGCGACATTTTGTTTTCGTCAATTTTTTTTTTATTTTACCCGTGAGGTCGTGCTGTCGGCATCGGGTGCAACAAAGGGTGCCATCACCCTAAACAGAAGTACATTGAGGAACCCTAGTTTGGCCTAAGTCACGAAATAAATGCGTAGTACGCTTATTTTGTTGCTCAAGCCTCGTCATGTCACTTGTGACCTTGCGACCAACAATGGCACTTCCATGACCTCCAGGGATCACGCTAGCGCATATAAACTCGCTTCGGAACCACTCGATTGAATGAGAACAACCACAGGATCATCATCATTGTCGTCATAATCATCATCAAATTATGAGAATCTGGATAACCAACGTGCACGACCCACTCTATAAAGGGGCGACCAGCTCACCTTCTCCTCAGGGGGGTAAAGGTGGGTGAGGAGGAGTGGCAAATCCCATGGGCCGACATCCTGGGTCCCTAGTGAAAGACCGCGAAAGAGAGCGACAGAACACGAGAGAAAGAAAGCAACGTTGCCAGCTGAAGGACGGCAGTCGCAATGGTAAACGCGAAGAGTGAAAACTCTCAGCAATATAAACAGTGATAATTTAACGTTGTAAACTAAATTCTGAGCTATTCTAACGCTTATAAAAAGCAATAAAGTCATTACGCTGCATTAACTTCCCTTCTGTCGAAATCTCGGAAATCTCGTGGTTGCGCAGTTTCGTATTCCTCGACCGCGCCCACCCGCGCCGCACCGGCGAAGCCGGGTATATGGTTTAGTTAGAGCCACTGAATAAGCTGCGCTTAGAGTATCGGCACTCCGTTCCCCGGCATTCCTGTGGGCGCCGCCATTTTGGCTCGTATGCAGAGCAGACGCAACTGCCGATCGTCATGATTCAAAAGTGCGACTTCGTCAGCATTAGATTCGGTGTTAGGAACCTCATGCAATATCGCTTTGCTCTGTCACGAACTGTTTAAACATTTGTAGAGAGCGGAAAAGTGTTTCCTGTGATTTCAGATAAAGCTTCAGATAACTGGGAACCATGATTTTACGACACAAAATGGCCAAGTGTCGCTACTCTGAAGCGTAGCTTATTTAGTGGCACTAGGTTTAGTTTAGCGTTAGCGCGAGGCCGTACATCTGCGCGCTATGCAAAAAGAAAGCTTCGAAAGGAACGCGAATATCTTTCCACCGGTAAGTTCGTGGATTGTTGAAGTTCACGAAACCGCTCTGATGATGTAACCGTGTTTGGGACAACGAGGGTCTGCCTGCATGCTCCGCCGCTTGTGGCAGCCAGAATGTATGGGAAAATGGCGGACCTTTTCCTCTAGAGTTAGTATGTATGATCTCTATGCCTTCTCCTGCCCCAGCGCGCCGCTTTTTGTTTTGCTTGTTCGGTTTTTTTTTTAGTTCGCCTAGTTCCCACCGCTCCCGCTGGCGCTGCTTAGAATCTCCACTTTCCCCGCTGCGTAGCACGCTCGTGAAGCGTGGGGAGGCTAGCGCAGGCTCTCTTTTGGCAGGTGTGCGCGTGCAGGAATGGTTTTTCTGGCTGTAAAATAGCTCAGCGTTAATGGTGAAGTGGCACTCATCGACGGGCTGTGATGGTTTACTGCTGTGTGCCGCTGTGCAAGTCGAGCACGCGGACTTCGACGGGAATCGCCTTCCACGAGTTCCCGGTGACGGAGATCCGGAACGACTGTCTGAAGAAGATCTCTCGCCAAGCCGAAGGTGAATCAGTTACCCACCAAACTATGTAGCATAAAGAGAAAATAGTTTTTCTTCATGTTCATAGCACAAAATAAGTCGTGGTACGTATATGTTTACAGCGTCAGCCTTTACACGCCGTGTCGCGAATGTTGGACGTTGTACCTCCCTCATTTTGAGCGTTTAGTTAACTATGCACTGATGCTGATATATCTACATACAGGATCAGCCGTCATTCATCGGAAGGAATAGAGTTCGCGTGTTAATGTTCCGAGCTCGCGAATTTCAGATGACGCGGAACTTGCTGACAGGGTGTATATTTTAATTATGAGCATGCGACTAGACGGCTCCTACCCCGTACGGGATAGGAGCCGTTCTGTCGCACTAGGGTCAGGATGGTCAGGAACGCCCTGTGGCGTTTGCTTCTCGCCGGCTTCATGCGGCCGAGCAACGCTACAGCCAGCTGGACAATGAAGGCCTGGCGCTCATGTTCGGGATCGAGCGCTTCCACCAGTTCCTGTGGGGCCGGAAATTCGAGGCAGTAACGGACCACAAGCCACTGCTGGGGCTGCTGGGGCCTGACAAGGCGGTTCCAGTGCAAACCTCGCCTCGTGTGGTACGCTGGGCCTTGATGCTGGCGGCCTACAGCTATAAGCTGGTCTACCGCCCTGAGCCGCCTGCCCCTGCCGGAGGTGCCTGCTGCCGTTCCAGAGTCAGCTGAAGTTTTCCTGCTGGAGCGGGCCTACTCGGGGGTACTCACCAGGACTGCGGTGGTCAAAGCGGTGTCCCGAGGAAGGAGCTGCGTCACCAGACAAACAGCCACAAGGCCGCCGAGCTGAGCTTGGAGCAGGATTGCCTGCTGTGGGGTTCCAGGGTGGTGATTCCACAAAGTCTACGGGCCAAGTTGCTGCATGCGGGGCACCCTTGCGTGGAAAAGACCAAGATGATGGCATGGTCGCACGTTAGGTGGCCTGGCCTGGACCAGGACATCGCGCACCAGGTGCAAGGCTGCCAGGTCTGCCAAGAGAATCAGCGAGGCTCGCGCCACGTGGAGATCACCCCCTGGCCGTTCCCACAGAGGCCCTGGTCCCGCCTGCATGTGGATTTTGCGGGACCCTTTAAGGGCCACGACTTCCTAGTAGTAGTGGCCCTTAGCCCGCAAGAGGACCAACGACAGCACCAGTTGCGGCCAGTGGAGCACCACCCACCACGGAGGCGACAAGCGCCGCCACTTACAAATCCGGTCCCTGCTGCTCCACCGGATGGAGTGCGACCAGTTCAGGCAGCGCCCGGCGTTGCCACACCTGGCCCAACAACACCAGAGACCAGGCAGAGTACGCGGCAGCGAAGGCCACCTGACCGTTACTCGCCAGGGTGACCTTCGCCGTTGACTGGCCAGGACTTGGCAAGACCAGACGCAAATTGGTGTCGGCCGTGTGCATTGTTTATTTGTTCATTTTGTTTTTTGAAAAACAAATTGGGGGGGGGGGGGGGGGGAGGAATGTAACCAGTTGGTAGCACCCCCTCCAGTCTACCCATCTGTGGCCGCCATCCCTTAGCAAAAAGAGGCCGTACTTCAAACGAAGTTGAAATATATTTAGTACGAATATTCATTTTGTATTTATTCTGTATTATTTTGGCCGCATTCGAAATACGCGCGTAATGTATTCAAAATACATTATAAATATGAATCAAAAAATATTTTAGATATACCAAAAATATTATTCCTTCACACTCAAGATGCCATTTGTGGATTAAAAACCGGTCACACAATTTTTTTTTATTTTCGATTTTGTCAGCAAATGGTGTCTCTGTGGTATTTGAAGGCACTACTAAATACATCTCACAAAGCCACATTAGAAACGAACACAAACACAAACACCATGACGCACTGAAGAGCTCATTCACAGTCCCGTTGACTGCTCTACAGCCTTATATAGCCTACATATTGAAGGTAATAATTTTTTCGGTGACCACCTCTGCGCTTATTAAGGTTACAAGTATTCGATCTTCTCCTCGGGAGTCAGTCAAGGGGGAAACAGTGTTTTGAAGTTCGTGGACGATATCTCTTACTAAAAGGCATTGGTACAACTAATAACAATTCGGCACAGTCCCTAAAACAATATCCGCACAAACGGCTCATAAAATACATGTTATTGCTTCTCTGCGTAGCACCACTCAGGGCGAAGCGAATCAAGGCAGTTTCTTCACTTTAAAATACTGTAAACGACTTTATTTTCGTGAGGACCTAATTCTCGCAAAGTTGGCGAATCGCCTACAATTCTGAAAAATAGGTCCCGTGAACAATTCCGGCAAAATGTGAAAACATTAAAATCTATATTGCGATCCCAGCGCGTCGCGAAAATTTGAATTTGCGAATTATTCCAAAACTCCAACTTTGACCTAAATCGCGAAATATTGAGCTCGCGAAAAATAAATATTTTACATTAGTTGTTTTGCCTTTCCTTTTTACTAGTTGACTATTTAATATGGTAGTTAATGTCACTGTATTAAAGTCACTATTCACATCACGTACAATGGTGAGTAGACACGTTCAGTGAACTAACATTGTGCTAACAAAACCACGCCAAACGTATCTGTTCACAGCACCTGCTGAAGCTTTCCAGCATCAGCAAATGTTGTGGTTGTAGTTCCCGAACCCCGTTTGTGATTGGTGTGCAAGGAACTGATCAGGTGTGTTCTTGATAGAAAAAAGGAAACAATAACATAAACTGGGCTGATTTATCAGTGCGATGCTGCGCAATTCAATTGCCAAACTAATCAAATGTATTTAGGCGCTTCAGTGTACTCCATATCTGCTTGAAGTGAACTTCAGAAGGGGAGCTTTTAAATATTTTGGTAGTTTAAGTCAAACTACCAAAGTATAGCAGTCCAAAGGTACTTAGAGTATAACACAACAGTATTTACGATTTTCAAGTATTTTAAAAGTATTTTGTATGTATTTTTGATTGCTCCATTTTTTTAGGGTTGGAGTATATTTTGCATGAATTAAATAAATATTTCAAGAAATATATGTGAACGGTATTTCGTGCCTATTAATTTAGTATTTACATATTTCAAAACGCATGAAGGGAACTTCAAATGTAGTTTAAGTAACGGTATTTTAAAATGATTTTTAGAAGTATATTTTAGTACTAAGTAACAAAAAAAGAAGTTTATATTTTCGGTATATTTTTCGTGTACTTACAATTATGAATTGTATTTCAAATACACTCAAAATAGAATGTGGTATATTTCGAACGTGTTAGTTTTCGCTAAGGGATGCTTGGCGGGTAACATTGGTCACCGCACCAATAAACACCGTGGAGCGTACGCCGCCCCGGTCAGTCATCGTCCACCCTCACAACCAGGCTGCGTGTCTTTTCTTCTCGGCGGGTGCTTCGGCCCCCTTCATCCACATTCTAGAAGGATCGTGACAGTTTGTATATCTGATGCGCGAACCATACTCATATTAGTGATCAGTTTGTCCTAATTTTTGGTGGCTCCGAGGCGAGAGCGCTGGCCTGCGGATTGTGGCAGGTTCGAATCCCGGCCGAAGTGCCCGCAATCTGATGGAGGCTTATTGCGGAGGAGGCGTAACCGAGCTTTCGGTTGCACGTCAAAAGATCCCCAGGTGGTCCAAATTAATCCTCAGTCCTCCGCTGGGGCGTGCCAGACGCCCGTCGTAGGTTTGGCACGTAAAACCCCCAAATTTGACTTTAGATGATAATTTTATTCTACGTACAAATAAAATTTGGACCTAATTGTATTGTTCACAACTGCGTGGTTTTCAGCCGATTTACTTGCGCGGTAAGTTGCAATTTCCAAATGTTTCCAGGCCCAGGAAAACAGCCATGGATTCCGAGTGACAGGAGCAAAGTGTGCAGCCTTCATTTCAAGTCTGGAGACTATAGAGAGGGCCTGAAAAGACGGAGGTTGAAAACAGATGCTATACCATCGATCTTCCCTGACTACCCAGCTTATTTGCGAGCAGCGCCTACAAAGGAGCGACAAACATTGAAGCGTAGAGCCGTGGCATCAGTTTCTACTCTGACCCATCAAGATGCCAAGAAAAGGTGAATGCACTATCTATTGCAGATTGGTGTTCATCAGATTTCTCTTCTTCCTGGTTCTGAAGTGCAGAATTGTGCACTTAGAGCCTAGTGGTTAATATCTTTTTTTTTTAGCTCTTACCTATTAAAAACACTGACTTTTTTCAGGTTGGATTGCTCTAGAGCTGCTGGTTCTGGCGTTGATGCCACAGCTGCGATGGTGTCTGTCACAACGGCTTTAGGGCAGCTTCCACCTACGCTGCTGAACCCTGGGACTGTGCCAAAGTCATCTCCCGAGCCCACCACAGAGTTCCTGACCAAGTCCTCCCCGGAACCCACTGTGAAACCTTTGGAGTCCCCCTGTTTGGAGCCTATGCTGAACCCCGGGCCTGTGCCAAAGCCATCTCCTGAGCCAATCACAGAGCTTCTCACCAAGTCCTCGCCCGAGCTCACTGTGGAACCTTTGGAGTCCTGTTTGGAACTTATGCTGAACCTCGGGCCTGTGCCAAAGCCGCCCTTCGAGCCTTCCCCACAGCCTGCTCCCGTGCGAGCTAGGGCAGTGAAAGCACATGGGACTCAGACGAGGCTTTCAAATCCACGCCTCACGAGGCTCTTGAAGCAAGTGAAAACCGTCGCAAGAAAATGCCAGAGGCTGCTGAAGAAGAGAGACGAGCTGCAACAGATGGTTTCCGCTTTGCGAAAGCAGGCAATGAAGACAGAGGCTGTGATGAAACAGGGAAACTTCTTGCTCTTGCAGGTATGTGCAGTATTTTGATATAGAAACCAAACCACTTATGAAAGCCAAGGAACCTTCTAAGAGATGTAACTCATTTAGGAAAACATCGACGCCAACGACCCAAAGGCCCTCTTCCTTCAAGAACAGCTGACCTTCTTGGGTGCTCCGAAAAGCCACTGGCGTGAGGAGACGGTCCGCAACTGCGTGCTGTGGCATGCTAAGTCTCCGTGTGCCTACCGCCTTCTTCGCGAGACTGGCGTCCTTTCGCTTCCCAGTCGTTCCACATTGAAACGCTACATCGGTGCGTGTACTGGAGAGGTTGTGTCATCCCTGATCAAACAGCGACGGCATGTGGAGGCTAAACTGCATTCCGGACAGGTGTGACATTTTTGTTTATAATTTCTTGAATTACATTTTACAATGTCAAATCATTCTCACAATATAGTCGGTATTTTATATGCCACAATCTTCATCAGACCAGTGTTTCCAATTCATGGGTGATTTCAGATAAGATCGACCAAAGGATGGCTAGTCGACATTTTCAAATCAACTGATGTTTTTATATGTTATTGTCTAGTGTCTGGTATGAACGAATCCAAACTTAGTTTTGACTAGAAAAAATACTTGGGGACAGGAAAAATCGTAAGGCATGAGGTGGTTGGTGGACAGTTGCATTAACGCGCACTGATGGAGGGGGCCCGTTTGAGAGTGAATAACTAAAGCGATAACATTAGGAGAACTCTAATACGTTTTAGACGCAAACTATGGGTATAGCTTGCTTGTAATATAAAGTAATCATATTTATTTAAAATTTATTTATTTTTCTAAAAATTAACCAACATGCCTGCTCGAACGACAAATGGCAAACTTTGGAGGTCTGTATCTCATGAAATAATTTAATCATTATGATATAATTTGCAGATATTATTCTACTAATATATAGCTAATATTTAAAAATAACTAAGGTATCTGTGTGATACAATAGTTAGGATATATTTAGTCAAACATGGAAAAAAAATCAAACAAAGAAAAATTCCGATGCGAATAAAAAAAAAACACCACCCTCGATTTTTTTTTAAATTTAGGTAACCTGTTATACTCTATTTCGGCATTCATTTCCATTAAAACATGTTGCATCATTTTATTGAGAAAGAAGATACAACTCCCCAAAGTAGGGTCCTTTTTCAAAGCCAACACTTAGCAGTGTTTCATACAAGAACTGACTCTGAGTTCCAGTTTCATGAAACCAACACACATCTTTTATATATTTTTATTCAGATGAGGCCAATGATAACTAAAGAAATCGTTCACACACTTAAATTAAGGAGAAACTACTGTGTACAAAGAGGTATCATATTACGGACTAGTGATCCGAGAAAAGATCATGCTGCCATCGGCCACTAGGAACTTTGTTTACTTTATTCTCCTGCGACACTATATGCTATTCCCTCTTCCGCTCTACCTTCATCTCTCTCTCTCTCTCTCATATATATCCCTGATATATATCCAGAACAAAAACATGTTCAAGCATTCCCTTTCTGCGTGGTAGTGTTCTGTGGCTAGCAAAAATCATTTCCTCGCTAAGCTCACGATTATGGCAAAATAGTTGCCGGAAACCGCAGACGACACTCGTCGCTAGTTCTGGCAAAACGGCCGATACAATCTTTTTTTCGCATTTCCCCGCTCGCTGTCAAGGACAAGGGGGTTCGCTTCAACCAGCAAAACGTGGCCGCCGACGCCTGTTTACTGAGCAGTCATGCCTGTCGCCATCTCACTCGCTGGCGTCACGGGCGATAATATCAGGCACAAAGGGGCACACCAACCGGCAGCATTATCCCCAAATACTCGAGCCTCGCGTAAATACATAGAGTGTAAACGCTGTCGCCATGTTATCGTAGTAAGACCGCCCCCCCCCCCTCCCCCAACGGGGGACTGCAGTACGCGACGGCGTACTAACACAACGGCGACGATATCGACATCGCGGGCTCCGAATTTTCCCATAGTTCTACTCCACGGGCATTTCTCGAAACGCTTGATATTGTGTACGCCCGCCTGGAAGGATTTCAGGCGCGTAGTTAAGATAAGGCGGTTCTCCGCGGCAAAAGAAAGCAATTTCACAAAAACTTAAAAGCGGCGGCGACGCGTGTGCGGTGAACGCTTGTAGTTTTGGTGTAGACAGGGTGTGTATGTTCTCGTTGTTGACACCAGCCGGCGATAAGGCACTGCAGGTGGTAGCTCAGTACAGCAAGGGCTAATCCGAGTGACCATCAACGTAACCCCACCGCCAACCCCTCGCGAACCGGTCGCCGACATGGCTCAGGCTGTGTCATGAACCACGTGGTAGAAGCTCGGGTGCTTTCATATCAGCGCGTGGAGGGACGACAGTGCGATTCCGGAAAGTCTTTTTCGAAGGCCGCTGACCACAATTTTTTGTCTGGAGACTTTCCCTCTTTCTTCCTTTGACGTGGATCAAGCTTTGCCGACAGCCTCAGTTGTGACCTCTCTTTTCAAATGTACGTTTGCAGTGAGTGAGCTCCTCAGCCTCGGACTTGTCACTTGTGCACCCAGTAGTTCTTTCACTTGGCAATTATATGCCATCAGTTGGGGTTTAATTTCTATTATTTATGTATACATTATGAAGACGTCCTGGAGCTCCGAACGAGTGTTTTGTGCAGATTACTTTTGCAAACACAAAAAGACTATACCAAAGCAGCGGAATTTTCGAAGTGTTGGCGAGTTGGACCTAAACTCGTTGAAGCAAATTCTTCCGCCTGACTGTTCCACCAAAGTGAGTGCGACGGACTACCTGTGCTACCATTGCTTCATGCACATCACTAAGGAGATCTCGATGCGAAGCTCAGAGCAGTGCCCTGACATATTTGTGCCAGCTGAAGAAGCAATTGAAGATCTAAATCGCAGCATATACTACCTACAGATGTGTCGCCGCTGAGACAACCAAGCGTCGTAAGAAGTCGGGACAGGCCTGCCTATGTCAAGAGAAAGCAGACAGAACTGGAGCAGGTTGCTGTCAAGAATATACGCTCAAGGCTACGTATTGCGTACGACAGGGACGCACCATCGGGGTCGTCCGAACCAACATGCTCCACATGCACTGAGTGGGTGGACAACTTTCGGCAGGCCTTTGAAACCGCCACCTCTCTCCGGGAACGTTGTCAACTGCTTACACTCCTGCCGTCAACACTGACGAAGAATGAGGTTCAAAAGATGATTCCACAGGCCTCAATGTACCTCATCAGTAAATCCCGAAAACTCAAGGAAAAGCATGGCGTGTGGTATGAGCCGGATCCTTACACGAGGTGCAAGGTGAGCCCTGAGAACCTGTCTGCTGCCCTAGAGTACTTCACGAAAGACGAGCTACAATGTTCGCGCCAAAGTCCCAACCAGAAGGACGTCATCTCTGTCATGCTCAACGGAGAGAAAACGTTCGTGCCAAAGCTCTTCATGACACGCTCAATACGAGAGGCCTTCCGTATATACAAAGACAAGCATCCCGATTCCGGCGTTGGGCTAACGAAATTTTATTCGTTGCGCCCTAGATGGGTCCAATGTATTCCACACCAGGAAGTGTGCGTTTGTGTGCGCTGCGCCAATTATTATCTTTGTATTGCCGCTCTAGAGAACGTTACAGGCTCAACATTCAACACTGGTGAAATGAACTCGTCATTTCTGTGCGACCCAGCAACAGAACTGTGCCTTCAAGGAGACTGTGATCACTGCCCAAAAGGCCAGTTTCTTACACTCCAGGAACTTGATATCCCGGAGGATGAAGAGATTGTGCTTGCAACATGGGAGTCCGGCGACCTTGTGAAAAAAACTTTGGAACCTGAGACTTTCCTAAAAGTCATCCAAGTGACGGTTGGAAGTTGGTTACTTCACAACCATATCCAGCAAACGCAAGGTAAAGCGATCTACGATGAAAAACAGTGCATGCAACGCGGGAGCATTGTCTTTCATTTTGACTTTGCTGAAAACTGGACCATCGTGCTTCCTGACGAAGTGCAAGCATATCACTGGAAAAAAAAAAACAAGTTTCGATATTTACATGTGTAGTGACGACAAGAAAATCTACAAACAGCTTTGCCATCATCAGTGAGGACCTGTGTCACGACGCCGCTCACGCTTGCTTGGCTCTAGAAAAAGTGAAGGAGTGGGTTGAAGACAACGTTGCGGTATACTCGTACGTGACGTACGTAAGTGACGGCGCCGCCAGTCATTTCAAGAATCGCTACCAGCTTCACCAATTTGCAAAGGACGATTGCCCACAAGCCCAGTGGTTATTTTCTGCATCTGGACATGGGAAAAATGCATGTGACGGAGTTGGCGGACTCGTGAAGCACCAGGCCACGCTGAACAACCTGAGAGAACGTTCAGTAAGCGCAATTCAGACGGCCAGGACAATGGTGAGCGTTCTATCAAAGAAACTGAAAGGCGTGCATCTTGTATATCTGGACGAAAATGAGGTTGTTCGGTATCGTGAACAAAAAAAAGAAGTGGCTGACGGTGCGCGCCTTCCCTGGCATTCAGTCTTGGCACGCGTGGCGGCTCAGCAAGTCATCAACAGAAGGGACCTGTGACGTATATGTAGCATGGACAGTCGGATCTGCTTGGAAGCAACTTTATTAAATGGGTACAGCGAGGAAAACCTTAGCGTAAAGTGCCGAATTTGATTTCCCAAGGACTGCTCATTTTGAATGCAGGGACATCTTATTTACCACATTTTTCTTCACGGGGTATTTAACCTACTGTTTTTGTTGGTGGTTACTAATAATTTTTATCTGATCACTATAAAAAAAATCCCAAAATGTTATCCTCGAGCAGGATAAAATATATCGGCTTGCCACGATTCATTCATACACCGAGAGCATCGAAGCTGCTCCAGTTAGGCACTATAGCATCCGTCACCTGAAATTGTTTGTAATCGTAAATACACAGCCAACCTAAATATCTTACTATTATATCTTTGTTTTTGTGTGTGGAAGTAAAGTTATTTATTTTACTCTAGATGTAAAATATACCGGAAGGTACAACTTCACACTGCATCATCTTTTCTCAAATCATTAGTCTCTAATATGATACCACTTTGTACGCTTATGTAAAATGCTGTATATAGTTTCTCCTCCCTTTTACTGTGTGACCGATCGCTCTTTTTATCAATGACCTCATCTGAATAAATGTATATAAAAGATTTGTGCAAGTTTCATGAAACTGGAACTCAGAGTCACTTCTTGTATAGGACACTGCTAAGTGTAGGCCTTGAAAAAGGACCCTACTTTGGGGAGTTGTTTCTTCTTTCACAGTGCAATGATGCAACATGTTTTTAATAGAAATGAATGCCGAAATAGAGTATAACAGGGTACCCAAATTGTAAAAAAAATCGAAGGTGGTGTTTTTTTTTTATTTGCATTGGAATGTTTCTTTGTTTGATTTTTTTCCCATGTTTGCCTAAATATATTGTAACTATTGTGTCACTCAGATACCTTATTTATTTTTTCAATAATAGCCATATATTAGTAAAATAATGTCTGCAAGTTATGTAATAATGATTAAATTATTTCATGAGATACAGATTTCCAAAGTTTGCCATTTGTCGTTCGAGCAGGCATGTTTGGCAATTTTTAGAAAACTAAATAAATTTTTAATAAATATTATTACTTTATATTACAAGCAAGTTGTACCCATAGTTTGTTTGTAAAAAGTTTTAAAATTCTCCTAATTTTATTGTTTTAATTATTCACTTTCAAACTTGCCCCCTCCATCAGTGCGCGTTATTGCAACTGTCCACCTCTCCCTGCCTTACGATTTTTCTTGTCTCCAAATTTTTTTTCTGGTCAAAACTAAGTGTGGATTCGTTTATACCAGACACTAGACAATGTCATATAAAAACATCAGTTGATTTAAAAATGTCGACCAGCCACCCTTTGGTCGATCTTATCTGAAATCACCCTCATATGAATTTGAATTTTGGGGGTTTAAATTGCTTTCATAATATAATGTTTTGTTTAACCACCAGAAAGGGCTCTGTAATAGAAAATGGTAGAGGCACTCAACACAAAAGCAACAATGATAAGTCCTATTGCCGCTGCTTATAGGATCGCATCTGTATTGTGATGTCAATTTTCCTAGGCACTCAAGGGGTCCCTGGTGATGGATGAGATGTCGCTCAAGCAGGCGACAACCTACCAGAAACAGTCTGACACTGTCCATGGTCTGGTCGATCTGGGGGGTGCCGAGTCCGACTTCGGCCTCCAGGATCACCTCGCAACCCACCTACTTTGCTTTGTTTTCGTTGGATTGTCCACCCACTACAGGTGCTTATTATAAGTTGCACCAGGAAATTATTATTCGTTCAAAAAACTACATGTATAAAAGCGGTGTCGGGTCTTTTTATATCGAAGAACTTTTCTTCCTCTTGCAGGTTGTCAGTGGGCTACTACTTTACAAAGGCACTGACTGGAGAGCAGCTCCAACTGCTGGCATTAAAGGTGATGGCATCCATCGAAGAAGCTGGATTTCGGGTTGTTCGACTCGTTGGCGACAACCACAGCTCGAATTGCAAGGTCTTCTCCAACCTGTCGGGAGGCAGTATAGTGCCTGTTGTGACGTGAGTACAAGCAGCTGTCAGATTTAGGAGGTGCAGAAAGATCAGTGATTTTACCGTTTGCACCCATATAACATAATTCTGTAGAATTTTGTTTGCTAGATACTGATAACCATGAACACAAGAATTTTTTTCCAGTCACCCTCTGGATGAAGCCAGAGAGTTGTACCTCTCCTTCGACTACTGCCACGTCGTGAAAAATGTGAGGTCTCAGTTTCTGGAGGCCAAAAGGATCTTCCGTAACAATGGAACACTGATCCTTCCTGACTACCTGAGGTAAAATAAATGCTTGTTCTAATAATCTTCCCAAGTATATTAGCTTATACTTTTGTTATGCTAAATCGTAATGCAGGAGGCTGTACGACCTCCAGCAACGCCAAGGAGCCTTCAAGATGGTAAGGTGCCTCACAAAGAAGCATCTGTGGCCCTCCAACTTTGAAAAAATGAATGTTGGGAGAGCAGTCGACATCTTCTCGCCTCGGGTGAGAGAAATTATGAACTTTTATGCGCAAATAAGTCGTCCGGAATAGTTCAACCAAAAAAAGAATGTGTGAATTGTCAATATTCTGTTGTCATTTTCAGGTGACCTCTGTCCTGCGGTTCCTGCAGCAGCACGGCCAGCGACTTGGTGCTCCAGGTTTCGAGGGTTGCCTTCCCACCGTGGAGTTTATGGAACTCGTGTATAAGTGGTTTGTCCTCCACAACCTCAAGAGCACGACAGTGCATGTCACCAGCCGGGATGCCATGAGGATGCCCTTCTGGAGTCCAGACGACGAGAGGTAAACTATAAATATTTAGCAGCCAATAATTCGGTGCACGGATATAAACACTCTGGCAGTGTGTTTACGTTCATGGAGGAGCAGGCATGTGATGACAAAACGATGGGATCCTGGTTTGGGACAATGAACCCGATATCTCACATCTGTGTGTCTTCATTTACTACAGGAATGGCACTACACTAGTGTGAATACTGGCACCCGGCATGCACTGCGGAGCAATTTGTGTCTTTCATTCTTGGTCTTTATCCTCGTTTTTCAGGCTTTCCTGGCTGCAAGGCGACTGCCTGGCGTACTTTGCCTCGTGGAAGGCAAGCGCAACTCACAAGATGGAGTTCTTCTCCGCGGAGACATACGAGGCCTTGAGGGTGACGACCACGTCTACTGTGCTATGCACACGCCATCTTCTGAACTCCGGGTTCCATTTCGTACTTACTTCGAAGTATTCTAGTGATGATGTAGAATCGCTTTTTTCCACAATCCGTCAGCTGAACGGATCAAATGACCAGACAGATGCGTACTCAGCTCTGTCCGCACTTCAGAAGATCTTGATGACAGGGATTCTTCACTCGTCGACCAGCGCCAATGTGGGAAGTGTGGTGGGCCCATTGGGACACGCGTCAAAGCTTCCTCCCCTCCCGGTGGAACAGCCAACTGCCAGCCAGGACCTTGGCAAGCTGCTGCTCCCTCACCTTGCTGTATTGGAACGATACCCCTGTATGCTATATCCCTATATATTGCTCCTCTGTGCTTTTCTTCTTATTCTTCCTGCGAGACTGCTATGCTGTCATAGAATGACTAGATATCGCTCTAGCACGACATTTTGCTTTGCCAAGCTTTTGTTCTTATTCTTGCAAAGAGACTGCTATGCTGCTATAGAATGAGCACATATGTCACTTCATTCTAACCGTTGAAAACTATTTTCTAGGTCCTCCCCAACAGAGCTTGAAAGCAAGCACCCTCGCCCTGATTGCTGGATTCCTCGTTAGAGCTGTTCAGGACAGGATTCAGTGCGAGGGTTGCTTGCTTAAGCTCCAAGCCCCGCACTCGTGCTCACCGACGACCGCCCTGATAGCAGGGATGGACAGGGGAGGGCTGTCATACCCTACGCTGGCATTCGTAGGATTCGTCTGCCATCTCGAGAGGGCTGCAACTGGTGCTGCTACGGTGCTGGCGAGGGGGCCGAAGCCACTAAAGACTTTCACTAGTGCAGTTCTGCCTGCTCTCATGAAGAATCCCTTCTTTGAGTGCCCCCAGGACAGTTCTGTTGCGCACAAGAGAGCCCTAGTCAGCCTCCTCCTCTCCAAATTCATGAGGCCATTCTTGGCAAACCTCACGAACGGCATGACCGAGGCCCACGCCAAGAGGAAATTGCATAAAAAAAGCCGATGTCGAGGAAAGTCCTAAAAATCTGAACATGGTAGTGAACTTGTGGAGAAGTCATTCATTTTTTTTTTCTGAGGTACAGCAGTTACTAATTTTGCTCATTAAATTATGTGGGACTGACTTCCCACTGGATAAGCATCCTTAGAACTAAAGTGACTTTGTGTAATAACTATTGCCATTTAGTAGTGAGCATGTTTCTATAGTCGTTATTTGTAGTGCAATATTTTTTTGACCGTGACTTGTTAATGGTGTTTTTGATTCTTCATTTGCTACTGAACTGTATCTGCATGCCCCTAAAAAACGCTAGCCGCATTTGCCTGTTGCTTCATCCTTCTGGTTTGTATAACAGTGACCCATCACTCGTATAAGACTCGTCCGCAACTCGATTCAGCAATTTTCGGTCTATCTGTGTTAATAAATTGTGGCAGATATGAGCATACACTGCATTGACCTTGTTTTTGACCTACTGTAAATAAAAGAAATATAATAAATATACAGCTTTCTCTGTCTGCTATTTTAACAATTTATGAGTTAGACTATCTTATTGGTCTATTTTAAACATGTTAACGCTTTTGCCTCTCCACAGCATTATTTCAAAAGAATGAATATACGTTTTCTTCAAGTATACAATTGTATATTCATTACTAGCATGGCAAAATAAAATTTGAGCAGACGAGAGCCATATCCAGAAACCGAAACTGATATATATTTATTGAAATTTTGAGTATATCTGAGTGGGCACTGTTCACAAAAGGTATCAAACTGAAACCGGTCTTATTAAGTGAGAACGAGCACCTTACGTGTGGCCGCGTTGTAGGGCTCGAAGCTATACTGATTAGCAAGCACTCCCATTTGTCTCCGTTGGCTTCACATGAACTTCTCAAAGGAAAAAATTAATAATTAATAGGCCGGCAATAGAAAGCGCTGTCGCTTTACTCTGTTTACAGAATATGTCAAGAAAGCTATACGCGATTGTCGATAGAAAAGTTTACAATCGATCAAATTCGAGGGTTTTATCAACACAACTGCCGCCCGTCGCCTGCGACCGCGCGCGCATTTGGAGATGATACGTGGCGGCGCCTGGCGGATTTCGCTGTCCCCAGCCGTGGTCACGTGGTATTTTTGGGTACACACGCTCCTGTAGAGAGGGGAGAGCTGAGCTGGTCGCCCCTTTATAGAGTGGGTCGTGCCAACGTGAAACCGCAGTACGCGGTTAGTTTTGAGAAGTGGAAATAATCCTAGTTTTGTCAAATACGAGCGATATTAAAGCTTATACCCCAGTCCGCAGGGCTAAAATCAGTCAGTTCCATGGAACATTTCACTGGTCAGCAAATCAGCGCGCGCCACCCCAGGCACAGCGCCCCCCAGGGGACAGAACGAGTGTCAATTCTTTAACATACGCTCACACTCGAAACACGCGTAGTCTGGATTGCAAGCTTAAATGTCAAAATGGAATGTCACAGAAATGAAATTCGTTGGAACTGACATTAACTTGGTCATGTACCATGCAGGGATATTATTCATATGATGTTGTAGGACAAAGTAGAACGCAAAATGCTTTGTTCTGTTGCCTAGTATACACCTTTTCCGCCACT
The DNA here is from genome assembly GCF_016920785.2 of Ixodes scapularis. Taxonomy (NCBI): domain Eukaryota; kingdom Metazoa; phylum Arthropoda; class Arachnida; order Ixodida; family Ixodidae; genus Ixodes; species Ixodes scapularis. The sequence goes on along the minus strand of NW_024609884.1, from coordinate 25,742,456 downwards.
GATCTCTATGACAATTGCTGGATCGCGCCTCCCCGCTTGTTCGCTGCAGCGCGAGTGAAGCCACCGGACTTCACTCGCTTGGGATACGATTTGCCGTTTTTGCTAGCCTTTGCTGCGGTTTTCCAGCGTGCTGTAGACACGTTTTCTACTCGTTCGTCGTCATTCGACGAAGAAGTTTTTTGAAGACTCTGTGTATTGTTGAGACTTGCCGTTGTGAACACGTGGAAAATTTTACGAAAGTGCAGTGTCGCAGGAAAAAGGCACAACGTGTCGAAAGGAAGGACTGGCGGCGTGTTCAAAGCTTCCTTGGCACGCCGAAGTGCCGTGTCTCTGTGCCTTCGCACGCTTGGATACCGACCAAGAACCGACGCCGTGTGTATGTGTTTAGCGAGTGCAATGTGCGTGAAGCTGTTCGTGCCTCTGGATCAGCGTCTTTTCCCCTCGCGGTTTAGGAACGAGCTTAATCCAGCGTCCACTAGCGACGGAAGATGGGGGGAAGGTACGTCTTTTTTTCGTCCTTAGACGATTTACACAATACCGTGCACAACAGCTCCTCATCACTGATCAGTGCTGGCTTATTATCAACCTACTTAATTGCGCTTGACGTTTGAGCGCGGCTCGCCTAATTGTAATTGGTCAACAGATTGCACACGACCATATCGGCCGCGCTTCAAAGATTTTCATTCTCGCCGTCTTGTACTTTTGCTTTCGAAAACCCCCCTGGCTCCACAACGTTGCCCTATTCGTGCTCCCACGGAATCTATTAGAGTAGATTTGGGACATAGCCATGGTTAATATAGTACATAAGAACACGTATACAGATCTCCCCCTTTTATTGATAGCAACTCACCGGAACAGCTGGACGATCCAGAACTCCGTGGCCGATATATATAAATGATCTAAAGGCATCTACGCGCGACACACGTTCAGAACTTTGGCGCGGCGTCAATTCTTGACCGGTATCCAAGCGTGCGAAGGCACAAAGATGCATCACTCGGCGTGCCAAGGAAGCTTTGATCACGCCGCGACACCGGCGACACGTTTTCGACGAGTTGTACCTTTTGATACGGCTTCACGCACATTGCACTCGCTAAACACATTCACACGGCGTCGGTTCTTGGTCGGTATCCAAGCGCGCGAAGGCACAGAGACACGGCACTTCGGCGTGCCAAGGAAGCTTTGAACACGCCGCCAGCCCTTCCTTTCGACGCGTTGTGTCTTTTTCCTGCGACACTGCACTTTCGTAAAATTTTCTACGTGTTCACAACGGCAAGTCTCAACAATACACAGAGTCTCAAAAAACTTCCTCGGCGAATGACGACGAACGAGTAGAAAACGTGTCTACAGCACGCTGGAAAACCGCAGCAAAAGGCTAGCAATACGGGAAATCCTATCTCAGCGGGGTTGCGTCCGGTGGCTTCACTTGCGGGAACGGCAAGCGCGATCCAGCAATTGTCATTGAGATCAGTGTTTTCCGCATAGTCGTCGCCATCTTGCGTGTTGCAGTGACAGCCGCGCCGTCTGGCGTACGGTTGTAGTAGTGCGCCCATTTTGGTATGCGGAGAGCAGCGTTGTTCCTAGCTCCCGCGTTGTCCCCATTGACCCCGTATATCGTATCTTCATTGTTTTCCCTTTAGTGAGTTCTTAATTTGTTTGTTATTGAAAGTGTGAATTATTCTTGTGTTCTGGCGTGTTTATTCGCCTTCATGGCGCCCGTTGTTGCGCCAAGAGCGCCGAGGGGTTCGTCGCCAGCGTCGCCGGTAATCGAAATCGGAGGTATGTTCACTTTTCCTGAGCACGTTTACCAGTGCTTACTCTTCGCGTGTTGTTGTTTGTGAAGAATGACAGCCTTCTGCCAATGACTAACGGAGGGTTTCTATGCGCGAGCGAGGGCGACACTGGGTATAGAAGTATCATCGTTTAATCGTAGAAATACTCACAATGGGAGTTGGCGACGCGGGCCGAACGGCTTTTGTTATGGTGCACCGTGGAGGTACGATCGCTAGTTACCGGGACATCTCTACTTCGTATGACGCCCAGATGCGTCGGAACTATTCAGCAGATGGGGGTGAAAGGGGGGGGGGGGGGGGAGGGGAGGGCGACGACGATTTTGCGCCCTCTTTTCGTATTGTTTCCATTAACGTATTTTAACGGACGTTGCTACCGAGCAACACACAAAATTATAGTGCAGATCCTCGTAGGAATGAACGGAATGAAAAACAAAACTTGAGTAGTCAATAACAATCATTACAGCCAGGGTCTTACATTTGCATCACAAGCTGCAAAATTCGTTCTAAATTTGACTTGTCGAGGCCTATTACTGCACTTGTAGATGTCCGTTTCTATTCTGCCTATTTGCTTTTTTAATGTGCTGATATTGCATCGCTTCCCCGCTGATATCAGTGGGGAAGCGATGCAAAGTGTATACGTTACAGCAGCATTCGCTTTGCGACTACTTGTGTTCGGTGCACAATTTGTCGCGCGCTATCTTCCGTTTTCGGAAATTGCTGCTGCAGCCAACGACTGCGCAGTGGTAGCCCGATGACCAAATATGCGCAGACATGATACATCGACGTATTAACCCACCTTATTACAACTCACTTCGCTGTCAAGAGCTTCAAACCCCATTTAACGCGCACCACTTCAGCACCTTGTCAGCCGGCTAGGCCTGCTCCCGCATACCGGAAGTGTTAGAACCGGAAGAACTATTCCCGCTGTGCGCCGAGTCGCCGAGTCGAGGCTACGCACGTTACGCGCTGGGTTGAGGTTAGACGGAAAAGATGTATACTCCGTTTCACCTTATGTTCTACCGCAGCGAAGGCTAGAAGCGCGAGCTCATAGCGTTGGCAGCTGCCCTTGGTGCACGAGAGCTTGTGCCGCCGAGATGTGCCCTAGAGCAAGGAGCTCGCGCTTGTAGCCTTTCCTGCGGTACAACACAAGGTGAAACAGAGTATATCCACAAACTAGCCTGCATCGGAGGGCGCTGACTTCTAACCGATGATGATAATGATGAAAGTTTGTTCCTTTGATTCCTTATAGCGCGATTGCCACACCGGTGTCCCTCCATCGCTTTAAGTTGCGCGACTATTCCTTTTCTTGGACTCCATAAGGTGTACGACTCACGGTTAGCCCGTTGATTGTCGTCGCTGCATTTCAGTTGTTGCGTAGTGTGAACGCAACCGACACAAATGTATGAACCAGGCTCTAGGATGTAGTACGACGACATAAAAATGCACTGTCGGTGTCGTGACGGCGGTTGGAGATGATCCAGTTCGGAGTTGCTTAGCTTTTAATGCGTTAGTAGTAGTGCACCTGTACATGCGCTGACCTTGTACTGGTTTGGAGCGCTCTTATATAAAGTTCGCCACGTCACCACAGGAGGGCACCACGGCCCCACTTGCTGCAGAAACTGGCTAGGAAATACCTTCTCCAGGCGCCGACAGAGAAATTTCGAAAGGCCTGGTGATAGGGCGCATTGCAACGGAGGCCGCACTGGATTGTCGGACGTAACGTAACGTAACGTAACGTAACACCTGTCAACTGAAGATCATCGGCGACGTCCCCCTTCGCCAATGGGCAATATGCAAAATAGCAGCGTCCCTAGCGGTTCAGATGCACACTGGGAGCAGGAGACGGTCAACGCGTAGTTTCGGTTTCACCAGGTTGTGCATCTGTTGTCTGTTATTGTCTCCGCACCGCCATTGCTCACGTCGTCGCGGATTGTTCCACACTTACACTTGATGCACTAAATACCCTTCTTTTTTTCTCGTCGCGACATATCAGACACAGCAAATAACGAAACAATCACAATTTTGCTGGCACGGGGTGCGAGCGAAAACTCCGTAACAGCGAAGTCAAGTGAACGCAGATCGGCGTACGTCGAACGCCATGTCAGCTCAATGAGTGCATTAGTTTGCAACCTCGAGAACAGCCATCGAAACTATTTCGCTACGCTAAGTGACCTGATCTGCTTGCACCAGGGAGAGTGAGGTTTCGGGAACGCTCACCCCGCAGAAGAGTGCTGAGAGGCTGCACTCACCATGCTTTGTTATATCTAACCGCTGCGCGAAATGCTCACGAATTTCTTAAAAAAATCAGCATAGCAGCAGCAGCGATTTCAGCCCATTTTTGTTTTCTGGAATATTTGATACGTATACGTAAGCTATTTAGTAAGTTATATCACACAGCTGTCAAGCCGCTCGTACAAGTCGGTATCGTCAGTTCGTCGTCAGTGAACTGAATGTCGAAATGTAATTTTGGGGTGCTATATATGGCACAAGGGGTTTAAATACTACACTCGTATTTCCGAGAGTGAAGAGGGGTTTCTGGAATGTTCACCCCGCGGGAAAGTGCTGAGAGGTAGCATTCGCCATTCTTTGTTATATCTAACCTCAGCGCGAAATGTTAACGCATTCCTTCAAGAATCAGCTTGGCGGCAACAGCGACTTTGGCCTTTGTTTTTTTGTATCTGTCAAGTACAAGGTACCCTTAGGTGTTTTTGTTATTCTTGACTTAAACACTCAGCAAAGTCTGGATAAACTAGATATATTATATGTGCTCCTACATTTAGTATATAGAAAAACAAAATGCAAGTTATCTTCACAACGTTGAAACCATGAACTCACACATTAGCATACGCCACATGAGAAGTCACGCCAATGGCGATGATATTTCTTTTAGCGATAATCCGCGCCTTGAGACAAAACAAACGAGCAAGACAAAAAAAAAAAACAAGACAAGAATAGGAATGGCCCTCAACGTCTTGCCGTTTCACTAAGGGCCGGTTGCACCAACGTCGCTTATCTTAACCCAAAGCGGCGCTTTCCTAAGCCGGCTTAGCGCCCTAAACCGAGCTTAGGTAAGCACGGGTTTAAATTCCGGTTGCACCAAGGTTAAGCCGGCTTTACAGACGCGCCCCTAGCTAAACGCTGGATTTGCGTAGGGAATCTAGGGACAAACAGAGCAAACTAGGGAACGCTCAGAGCGACGAATACGATTGGCGGAGAGGAATCACGTGATGTAAACAAAAAGAAAAACTGCCGTCGTAGTCGTCGTCGGCGTCTGCTTTTGGCTGTATTTCTTCGGTGAGTAACAAATTAAAGGTCTCCAAATTCAATCATTTTTTCGTTTAACTTGCAATAACAGAAGTCAAAGCTTCAAATAAACACGAATGCTCTTTACATCTGTGATTGTGTGTTTAATATCGGTTGATAACAGGATATTTTGACAGTGGTAGTAGTTTTCGTGCTCACATTTTGAGGCGAAGGATCCATCGGGGGCCCCAAAACTCACCGAACGCGAGAAGGACACTCTACTCACTACATCGCTGAAGACAAAACATCATGGATATAAGTAGGCAGGTAAGATGACTACTAAAACCAAGTCAAGCCTGAGACCGATGAAGTTCAAAACAGTGACGAACTCGCCACGGCAGCTGCGAAAATGCGCGGAAATCGTCGAATAGAAGTCGTCGAGAGGTCAGGTCACGAGACCTTGCATCGACGGTACTCGTTGCTATCAGCAAGGTGACAGAACTGCACTGTACCGTCGTTGAACACCCGCTGCAGCCTCAAACGGACTTCAGTTTCACACTGTCGAGTTCAGAAAAAAAAAAAAAAAACTCCCACTAGTACATCACATCGCGCCGATAAGAACGGTCGTCTCTTCGCATCACCTGCCCCAGCCTGCCCCGATACAGCAATGACCGAATCTAACATAGTAGTCGTTACGATTTGTCGTCGCCACGAATGAAAGATATAAAGCAAAATATTCCTAAAAAATCGCGATCACCAAAAAAGTTACGGACGACACAACAAGGCGCAACTTTCAACTGAATTTTATTGAAAACGTGTTCCGGTATATAGTCTCAACCATCGTCACAATGACAACAAACGACAAAAGTAAAGGGAAAACACCATCACAGAGCACAACTCGGAAACAACAGTATCTCGTTCTCGGGAAACGAATGAAAGATATAAAGCAAAGTATATAAAAAAAAATGCGATCACCAAAAAAGTTACAGTTATGGAACGATACAGTTTTCTGAAGCCAAGATTCTACTCGCGAGATAAGGAAAATTCACTGAAGATTGTCTCAAAACTCAGAAAACGAAAGAAATCGAATTTTCGCTGTTTTATTACTTAAAAGCGCCGCAATCTAATGCAAACGGCAGAGGTGTCGACAATCAGCTGATCGCCGAGATCATGTACTGCCAGTCTGCCACTATTCAACGCGCTGATCAGGCTGAAGGATACGCGCTGCAAGTGTAAATAAACAAGGTGGTAAATAACAATACGTTACAGCTATGCGAAAATTAGTAAGTACATACGAATAAGCTTGTTGACAGAAGAACCAACGGGAATACAGACGTGAGCCCCACAGCTCCGTACGTTTCTCGGTTAGGGCTAACACGCCCTGAAAGTGGAGAGCCAACTTGAAAACAGGGGTCGATAAACACTTCACGCGACAATATTTTGCATCCTTGTCACAATCGAAAGTCATTTTGTCGAGACTTTCACGCTGATGTAGCCTAAAACACTTTGCACAACCAATTTCGTCCACCGCGTCGACCGAGACAAACCAGCCGCCATGTTTTTAATCCAGGATTAAGAAACAACCAGAAGCAAAGCGCCCAATGTTGGGCGCTTAAGTTAAGCGTAGTTTAGTGCTAGGTTTAGCGATAAGCGAGTTTGGTGCAACCGAACGAAACCGAAACTAAGCTTAAGTTTCCGGCTAAGCTCCGCTTTGCGCTAAGCGACGTTGGTGCAACCGGCCCTAAGTAGAGCTGTAAACAATGTAGTTTAATTGAAACGACAAGCCAGTGAAGCCACCTTTCCGCTAACTTATAAACTATATATATATACAGGGGCATGCAAGCTTTCAGTAGTTCGTCGACAAACAATTTGAAGCTCCCCAGACATTTTTTTGTATGATGTCTTTACAACTTTAATAAACTGTGACGTTACACACAAGACTCCAACAAAAATGAGGTCAAGGCACAAAAATACGAAAAGCGTCAAGCAGCCCAAGTGTATTCCGGCTAGTGCAGTCTGTGCAACCTCCTCTTTTGTCTGTGGTTGGCTTCCATATCCATGTCGTCCATGTCTTCCAGGTACCCGTCGTTTCGGTCAGGGGGGTACCCGTCGTCCTTTTTATCGTGACTGGCGTCGTTTTCTACGGCGTCTTTATTTCTAGGGTTGGACCTGCTCCCCGTACCCCAAGGTTTGTCCTTTGCCTTATCCTGGTCGCCTCTCTTGTTCCACGTCTTGTCAGTACCAAAGTTGTCACCTGCGCCTTTTGCACCACCGGCCTCGTTGTGGTCCTTTTGATTATCATGATGATCGCTGTGTTTATCATCGTCGAAGGCATCCTGGCTCCTTTTCCCTTCCTTGGTGTCAAACGAGTCCTCGTCTCCACTGCTCTGTTCGTCCTCGCTATTGTCCCAGCTGCTCTTCCGCTTATCGTTCCCCTTGTGCGGCGGTTGACGCTTTCCGACAGGTGCTACGCCATCGGTGCCCCAACGATTGGAAGGCATCGCCTGCTCCCGGGGCTGTTCGTTGTCCCGGGTGTACACCGCGTCATCGCCGTGGTTTCCGGGATAGTCATCCGGTTTCGGTACACGAGGTTCTAAAGGTTTCTTTCTTTGAAGAGGTTGTGGCGGATTCTCAGTAGTTGCCTGGTGGAGAGAAACACGTTATTCAGTATTACTGCGCGATCATATGGATATAGCTTCTTGTGACTGGAAACACTCCGTACTATATCAAATGTACTATACGTGTAGTAATTACAGCAAAGCACTGAGCCGTGCATAGCTTCAATTCTTGAAATGGGAACTAAATGTAAGGCTATCATTAAGCCCTACCTACAGCTTGCGCAGCATTTAATGCAGAATGTGTCCAATGGCTGGCTTCTAGCAGTTTCCTATGGCGCACATCCTCTAACGAAAAATTGTTGCACTTGTTCTGCGTCACGGTGCGGCTGCAACTCGTGTCCTTGATGATTGAGTACGAGTCCCTGTCGAACGCTGATCCAGCACTTGTGTTTAATCTGTTCTTGTTATCTAGCAGGTGTTGAGCGTGCGCGCTCGCACATATGTTGCAAGAGTATGCAGGAAGTGAGGGGATCGAGAACAAGCACGTGCTTCGAAGAAATCAGAAACACGCAAACTAGCAAAGTGAAAGCTGATGTTGCGACCGCAAGAGACTCGAAATTTGCGCTCCACTCCCACTTGAGCGCTAACTTTGGCAGGCTCTCTTTCAGAGACACTACGCACGGCTAAGTTCGCGCCACCGAGGCACCAAATGCGCACCAAGTTCATCTATGGAACGCCACCGCGAAATAACACACAACGCCCATTTTGTGTTACTAATGCCCTTGCCCCGACAATGCCTGAAAGGGGCGAACCTTTTGTGTCATTATGATTGCGAATATGTATGCCGATGTGCCTATAAAGCAATTAAAAATTAAAGCAAAAGCGTTTATGCGTGCAGGATGACAAAAATTCGTGTCTTTATCGCTCAGTCGTCTTCTATCTGTACGCAGTACACACAATATGCATTCTGTCAGTGGGATCGCCGGACTTTGACTACAAACTGCTTAACCTCAATACAAAAGTCAAGTTGAAGTTACAAGTGGGCTCTTGCAGTCGAATCTGGTATAACAGAAGCGCTGGATGAATACACGTGCAAGGAAGAAAAGCTAAAAAAAAAAAAACAAAGTCCGTCCTGTTTTGTTTTTTTTACGTTTTCTGCGGCACTCGCTGGCTGAACTTGATTCAATTTAAAATATCATCATAAAATAAACAAGCCACGGCACTCCGTATTTTATTCAAGATGGCCTCCGTGGGAGTGCGGCCTTGAAAAGCAACTTCAGCCACAATTTATAATTTTGTTTGTCTCCAAAATCGGAAATTATATTATAGACTACACAAGGATTAATGAAGCTTCAGCTTAATATCCTGAAAATAAAACAGGTAAATTCTCAGTATAAGAGAAATTGGCTTTTTTTTAAATATATTTCCGGCAACGCATCAGGTCATCGCAACCTCCCATAAGTCTTTTCACGTTATTACTTCTACCTCGTCTCAGCGTATTCAATGCGTTCATCCCCTTTGAAGCGGGGGAAAAGAAAAACTGTGGAAAACGTCACGCGATTTTGAACCACCCGTGTCACGGAATCTTGTTTGTGCCGGAAGGAAAATGGGATTAGGTAAATCTTCGTTTCGTAGAGGTCATTTTGATACACATTTTAGTGTTTCCATTGAGAACTTCGGCAACACATTTCTAAAATTGTGCGAACATTTTCAATTTTATATTCCTAACGAGCGTGTTGGTACGATGTACTAGATAACAGAAAGTGTAAAACAGAGAGAGGACGAAACAGTGCATCTTTAAGTAAATGTACTCGTCTGTGTTTCGTCCTCTCTCTGTTTTATACTTTCTGTTATCTAGTATTTTCAATTTGTCTAAATAAAAAGAGTCATTATTTTTCCAGTGAAAGTGCTTTGAAGTGAACGGAGACTCTTTGGTGAATTAGGTGTCACGTTTTCACTGGAAAATTTGCCGATATCATGCGAACTTCATTTTTAACAATAGGCTCTCCAAATACTTTGCCATCATAAACGAACACCTAAACTAAAACACCGTTAATATCTCTTGGCTCAGTGCTTATGCGCAGTTTGTATAAATTGCGCCTCATCGCACAAGATTAAAATTGATGGCTAAGGCGGCATTACCCCCGCCGTGAGGCCGGGTATTATTTATTACAAGAGCAGAACGGTATGCTTAATGCTACCACAGACATCTTGCTGAAGTAGAGTACGAGCACGGGCTGAAAATATATTTTCTCTCTTGTGACAGCGTGCTTATCATTCCTACGACATTTTTATTCTTCTATGTTTCATTCTTATTTAAGTTTTTACATGACTAGCACTTCGTTCTCTGATTGAGTATTTAAAGACGTTGCGTCTTTAAATATTTAATCAGAGAACAAAGTGCCGGTCATGTAAAAACTTAAATAAGAATGAAGCATAGAAGTATAAAAACATATATGTTTAAAGTTTCCCAAGTTTCTACACTATACTAACGCGCTTACCTAAAAATAACAAGCCAGTTATGGTTTCAAGGCATTTTGAATTTTCTGAGTAACTTGTGTCCTATAAAACGTTTAATAAATAGCATACACTTTAAAAGTGTGCTAAGGAGGTTTCTATGTTTTTTTGTTTTTATTTTTGTTATGGCTCTAACTTGATCTACCTAATTCAGGGAGCAGAACAAAAAAGCAGCACAACCTATCTGCACCTACAAAAAGCGCGATCTAAGTTTCGTACGCTTTCCCTCTTCTTGTTCGACAAGAGGGGCGAAAGTACCGACTGGACGGCGCATAACAGCCTTCAATCAATTAAGAGCGCGGTCTTGAGCCAACCTCGGCCATTTCTTGCGGTATGATCGCAGCTGAGAATCGATTCAAATGACGTATAAATCGCGCGACGTGACAATTATTAGCGTCAACTCTCACATGAATTCTTTCCTGCTCGATCTTTCTCTCTACTTCCCTTGTGCTCAGTGGTAGATTTTGAATCCATTATTTGACGGAAGGCTGTGTCCAGTCGGTTCCTCGTATTATCTCTTCTTGGCTCAATAGTGGGACAGCGTATGACACTTTGATCGCGAGTTTCATATAGAGGCGGGACACGCACGAACATACTTTGTCTATTTTAGCCTTCCTGTAGCAGGTAGATCAAGATAAAATCGCAAAGAAATGTAAAACGGCTTTAGTGCATGCATCTTTAAGTAATTCGACACGTTGGTTGTTTAAATAGGACGCCGCTGAATTACCCTTCAAATGCTTGACAATTCCTCACCTTGTAGATTTGGTCAGTAAACCTCTTGAACATTCGTCGCCTGTGGGTCGCCTGAGCGCCTGGTGGGTTTACATATGTGGCTGCGGTTTTATCCCAGTATACGCTTGGTGGTGCTGGTGGCGCTTCAGAAACGTCCTTTTTGCGAGCGCCATCGTTGCCGATCCTGCCTCGCCGCACTGTAAGGTACACAATGAAGCTAATAGTGAAACGGTCTTCAGATAAAACGTTCTAATGCTCACGCAATTGGAGACACGACGACCATTCCAGGGCAGCTACGTAAAAACACTCCACGCTGATTTTCCTGCCACCCTCGGGTTTGGCTCTTCTATTAAAAGCCGCGCGAGCAGGCTCTTAAAATATTTACGCGTCTACTTCCCGACAAGGCCCCTGGGAGAGCCAATGGCTGCAATCTATGGATAAAGGTCGGCGAATTACGAGGCTGAAAACATGTATAGTCCTAAGAGAACAACAAAAACAAAACAAAACAAAAAAACAGATTGCGTTGTGGCATTGAGCCTGACATTTGCCGAGTTCCCTCCGTAGGCTGCAGCGACTGGTTCTCCCAAGTGCTTGGCGGGAAAGTAGACGCTCCAGCTTTTTTAAAACGTACCGTTTTAAAGAGACACTGAACCGAAATTTCGAACTCACTAAACAAAGCCGGGCGGATAGGCGGGAAGCTGCAAAACCAAAAAAATATCACTCATACGGCGATATATGTAACGGACCGCCGTATTTTTTTGGAAAAGAAGTGCGCGATTGAACCCGGCCGACGAGGCCGACGAGACAAGGCACGTCACGATTCCCATTCTCTCCTCCTGGCTACGTCCCGTCAAGCTGGTGAACCGAAACGAGGAGGAGAGAAGCGAGGCCGCTTCTCCTCCTTCTCAAATTCTCCCGGAGGACAGTTACGTCAAAGAACTCACTTGATCGCGTTCTTCTTTTCCAAAAGTACGGACATCCGTTGGAGATATCGATCTACGAGTGATGTTTTTGGAGTTCGTAGCGTCTGGTTCAACACTTCTGCAGCCTTACTTTGCGAAATCCAAATTTCGGTTCAGTGTCCTTTAAGTGACAGTGTAAGAAACGCCGGGCGTGGCTTAATATGTTAACACCCCTTAATTGTTTCTTCCTTCTCCGGCGTCCTTTGGGCGAATACCGCGATCTGATTGTGTACGTAAAGATGCGATTCTTGGGGGAGGGAGGGGTAAACAAACGGTGCACAAGGAGCGGACGAACGAGCGCGCCGTATTCGCAACTCCAGCCCTCTGCTCGCCCTCTCGCGGAGGAACGAAGAACCAGAGAAGCGGGGATGGCGACGGAGAGGGTAGCAGGGATTGTCGGCCTTGGTGCTTCTGTTACCGCATGGTTGTGGTCGGCGTGTGTTCGTGCATCATGCCGTTTTAACGGAAAACCGTGATTGCATTAAAATAACATTTGTTGATTTCACCATCGTAACTTTGAAAAGTCAACATACTCGTGTTCTTATTAACGCACGTCAACATCTCCGGCACCTGTAGTCTTCTGCCCTGAACACTTCGTATTTGTACCAAAATAAATTAATTTTACCACACTGACCAGTGTCAGCGAGCAGGCACACGGGAAATTTCGGAGAATCTATCCCCGTCCCTTCCGCCATCTTGGGACTACCACCCCGCCATCCCCCCCCTATAGGAGTCTAGATTCTACAAAACGTTTGTGAGTTTGCTTTCCTACGAAACAAGAAGGCAGGCCAATCATGACGCGCAATAGAAGGGTCCCTCCCAGCGAATGACAAATCTCGGAATACGATTACATCTTTAAAAAACACGCTCTGCGCTGGGACATTGAGCAAGTGAAACGTCGGTCATGACGCCTGCGCACATCGCATTAGTTTGGTCTAATCGAATTGTGAGCGTCGTCAATCGCTGATATTTTGGTATTGTTTCCCTTGCATTGTTCTCTTGTGTTCTGGAGGGAAGTGAACACACACTTTTTTTTAAGTGTGTGCGCTGAAAGCGTTCACGACCTGTACTTGGCTGGATACTCTGTACCAGATCGGAACTACAGGGCGTGTGGGGAGTTAGAATACATCAGTATGATCGCTTGATGGGGTAACGTTCCAATTAAAAATCACGAAATTTAGCTGCATACTCCATAGCAAAACTTACCGCCAGTATATTGGCACTTTGCTTGATACCTGAAAAGCAGAACTGAGATCACGTGTACAGCGTGGTAATGGAATTCGGAGTCGGGTCCACAGTCCAATGACTTTGCGATGGTATCAGTGCAGTGCTTGAAGTTGTTGTAGGCTCTGTTGTAATACACGAAAATGCATTACTGCAGCATCCTAAGATGGATCATTGCTTCTTTTCTTTTTTTTTCATCACTACTAAAGCTGCTATAAAACTAAATGCTATGTAACATATGCCTATGTCGATATAATATTCGCTGGCGGTATATTGTCTTAACCGCAGGAGGGATCCGTAAAAACAGCCCTCGTATCGTAAGAGTTCAGTGCGGTTGTGCTACAGCGTTGCGAAACCCGCGGGCGTGAGCATCGTCATGTAGGACGATGCGCGCGCTCTAATGACTTTGATATAGGCTGCACGCAACGCGGGACCTGGCGCCTCTGTGTCAAGGGAGTTTTAGACTTGCTATTTGGGGAGCTCTTGACTTGCGGCGGAAAGGCCACGGAATCAGTAGTTTTAGTTTAACTGAATTAAGAAAACAATAAGTAACAACAACTTCCTCAGTTTTTGAGGCTGATCCTCTGGGCTTAGATTTGGTGCTCGTGGTGCACTGTGCCTGGCAAATATTGTCACGAATGACGAGTGATGAGGCGATAATAACTGGAGAAACTAAAGGTTTAATGGAGCGAACTTGTGCCCAAAAATAAAAAGGGAACAGAATAAAGCAGAGCGTCGCGGGCGTCGAAGTCGGCGTGACAGCAGAATCGAACGCTGGGGCGAAACTGACTCTGGCTTGCCACGCGGAGCCCCTTTTGTACACGCGTGGGCTTCTGGAACAATCGGCGTAGAAGGTTCGGCGTGTCGAACATTCTAACCTCGAATTAGCAACACGGTTCTCGAATTTACGAGAACATTAAGTTAGAACCAGCAAAAATGCGTCATCGCCGCAGGGAATCGAACCCTGGCTTTCTGCGCGGAAGGCAGGCGCGATAACCGTTAGGCCACGAGCGCGCTGCCTGCTTGGTCAGCTGCGCTCGCGGCGTTACACCCCCCTGTAAAAAGTGCATCGCCCCGATGCAACGCAAAACAAAACAAAGCACATAAAAAGAAACGGCGAACTAAGGAGTCTTTTGGCACGCATAAGGTCCACAGTCCTATCGAGCGTAGTACGGCTTTAGACGAACGACGTGGACGACTTCAGGTCGCGGTGGGCGGCGGGATGATGTCCTTGCTCCGTCGGACATCACCTCGTAGTTCAGATCCCCGAGTCCACGAAGTACTTTGTAGGGTCCAAAGTAGCGCTTCAGGAGCTTCTCGCTGATTCGCCGGCGGCAAATCGGTGTCCACACCCACACCCTGTCTCCGGGCTGGAAGTGGACGTCCCGACGACGAAGGTTGTAGCGGCCAGTGTCGATACGTTGTTGGACTTGAATCCGGAGTCTGGCAAGCTGACGGACTTCTTCTGCCCGTTAGGAAACCACCTGGGCGTCGTCGCTTCCGCCGACAGCCAGTTCGTGGGGTAACATCGCGTCCAGCATTGTCGTCACTTTGCGACCATGAACCAGTTGAAAGGGTGTAACTCCGGTGGTCTCTTGCACGGCCGTGTTGTAGGCAAAGGTGATGTACGGCAACACCTCGTCCCATGTCTTGTGCTCCACGTCGACGTACATGAAAATCATGTCGGCGATGGTCTTGTTGAGTCTTTCCGTCAGCCCGTTGGTCTGCGGGTGGTACGCCGTGGTGAGATGATGGCTGGTGTGGCTGAGCCGAAGCACTCCTTGTGTCAGCTGGGCCATGAACGAGGATCCACGGTCTGAGATCAGGACTTTAAGGGCCGGAGGACAATGGACTCGATGAAAAACTTGGCGACTTCAACAGCCGTACCTGATGGAAGGGCTTTCGTTTCGGCGTACCGCGGGAGATAATCTGGGGCGACGATGATCCAGTGATTTCCTGACGTCGACGGCGGAAAAGGGCCAAGCATATCTATTCCGATCTGCTGGAACGGTGCGGTCGGGGGAGCAATGGGCTGTAGGAGACCTGCAGGCTTCGTCGGCGGTTTCTTACGTCACTGGTACTTGGCATGACCTGGTGTAGAGGTGGACGGCTTTGGGGAGCTTTGGCCAGTAATACTTTTCTCGAATGCGGGCCAATGTTCGGCTGTAACCGAGGTGTCCGGACGTCGGGTCGTCGTGACATGCTTTAAAGATCTCCTCCCGAAGGTCGGTCGGGATTACCAGCAACCACGGTGTGTTGTTGTGCCCGAAGTTCTCGTTGTAGAGTACACCTTGTCGAATGGCGAAGGTCGGCAGTACTCGTGAGAAGACACGTGGTACGGTACTCCCGTTCCCTTCCAGGTGCTCAATTAATGCGCGCAGCTCAGGATCGTCCCGTTGATGTCGTGACATGTCGTCGGTGTTCACTGCTCATAGGAAGCACTCGTCGTCATTGTCGTCGCTGCAGCCGGGAGGGGTTTCGACCGGGGCTCTGGACAGACAGTCGGCGTCGCTGTGCTTGCGGCCTGACTTGTAGACCAGTCATGTTGAACACTTGTAGTCGGAGACTCCATCGAGCGAGGCGTCCTGACGGGTCCTTGAGGTTCGCAAGACAGCAAAGCGAGTGGTGATCCGTCACCACGCGGAACGGGCTCCCGTACAATTACGGACGAAACTTCGTCATTGCCCAGACGACCGCAAGGCGTTCTTTCTCAGTCGTGGAGTACTTTTTCTTCGCCTAGGACAGTGTCCGACTTGCGTAGGCGATGACTCGCTCGATGCCTTCTTGCACTTGGAGCAGTACTGCGCCCAGTCCCGCGTTACCTGCGTTCGTGTGAATCCCAGTTTCCACATCCTGATCAAAATGTCCAAGCACAGGAGGAGTCTGGAGTCGTAGTTTCAGCTCGTCAAATGCCTGCTGCTGCTCCTCGGCCCATTCGAACTTCTCGGCGTCTTTCGTGAGGTGTTGCGTTTCTTGTCGGAAGTTCGTCACGAGGACCACGGTGCGCCCATCCTGAAGTTTGGTCACTCCTCTTGCGACGCCGATTCCTCTCCCCAGGAGCAATTGAAGGTTGCCTTCCAGGACAACTTCGCCGCAGGTAGCTGTATCGGTCACGACGGGTACGACAACACTTGATCGCGGCGACAGGTTCACGTGGTCGGCGGTGGCTCGGACGGCGGCTGACGCTGTTTGGGCTTTCTCTGAAGGCGGAACAGGTTTCTGCAGCGTCAATCTGTCTTCACGAAGGTCGATGACGGCGCCATATTCACACAGAAAGTCCATGCCGAGAATGACGTCCCTGGCACAGTCTCGTAGAATGACGAATTTCACAGGGCACGTCTCACCGTGGATCTTCACGGGAGCGGTGCGTCTCCGGACTGGTGTGATGAGATGGCCTCCGGCGGTTCGTATTTGAGGTCCATCCCACGGCGTTGTCACTTTTCGCAGGCGGCGAGAGAGCCTCCCACTCAAGACTGAGTAGTCTGCCCGGTGTCCACGAGTGCCGATGCGTCAAGGCCATCGATAACAACGTTTCGGCTGTTGGACACCGTTGCAGGGCCGTCGGTGCGATGCGGGGCGTCGGGAAAGTGGGAGCGCTCCGGCGTTCTTGGGGGCTGTTTGCTTCCGTCGTTTTCGGCAACGTCACCTCCAGGCGTTGCCGCACTTAGTTTTCCCGGCGACGCAGGGAAGATAGGCTCTCTCGGCGGGGTCGTTGCGCTGGGGACGCTGAATGTCGTGGCGATGGGGAGCGGTCTTCACGGCGGAGAGACGACACTGGGGAGGGCGAGCGTCGGAGGTACTCCTCGATGTCGCGAGGGCGTTCGTCGTATCTTGGACGCGGGTCGCTCGGGTGGAACCCGCGCAGCCCTAGTTGTCTGTAGGGGTATCGACAGTAAATGTGGCCGGCTTCACCACAGTGATAGCACAACGGGCGTCGATCGGCCGTCCTCCACACGTCGGTCTTTGGTGGCGCTGCTTGTTCTGGGTGGGCATGCGCTCGATCTTCCTGGCGCCGGGAAAACTGCAGTGCTGGAGGTTCACGTCGGAGTGGTGCCGTGACCTGGCGGTGAGCTTGCGGCGGTCGTCGGGTCATGGCGGCGTAGGTCAGTGTCGGTTCCTCGGGTGCGGCCTAGGTGACTGGGACATCTGGTAGGAACGCTCGCTGAACGTCTTCTCGGACGACCTCGGCAATGGAGATTAAGGCCGGGCGTTCAGCAGTCGGCAGAAGCTTCTTAAGCTCCTCCCGGACGATGTCGCGGATGATGTCGCGAAGGCCGGGGATGCAAGGGCTGATGTCGTAGCCCGATGCAGAAGCAGCAGCGACGCTCGAGTGCCGATGGTAGTGGCTGGCTCCTTGCGAGGAGGGCACGTTCCATGTTCGTGGCCTCCGTGACGAAGTCTTCGACGGTGGATGGGGGGTTCCGAACAAGACCACCGAAGATGTCATCCTTGACACCTCGGATTAGGATCCGCAGCTTCTTTTCGTTGGTGGCTTGAGGGTCGGCGTTAGCGACCAGGCGCAAAACATCCTCGACGAAACTGGCGATAGACTCGTTTGATCCCTGTGTCCTCATTCGAAGAAGGTCCTCGGCCTTCTACCGTCGATATTGGATGGCGAATGTCCGTCTCCGCGCATCCTTGCAGGCGTTCCACGAGATCAAGGAAGTCTCGCGATTCTCGAACCTGTGCCTGGCGGTCCCTTTAAGCGAAAAGTAAAGACTCTGCAGGTGCTGTTCGGCCGTCCATCGGTTGTGCTGGGCCACTCGCTCGTACTGGTGTAGCCAGTCCTCGATGTCTTCATAGGGCTCACCGTGGAAGGACGCGGGCGTACGGGCAGCGACGGAAAGGACAACAACGGGTGGAGTCGTCATCGTCGAGGTCTTCTTCTTTGGCTTCTGCGGCAGGGGTCCGAGTTCCGGGGGTAGGCCTTGGTTACGTCGACTTGACCGGGCTTCGGTCTGGTCTTCTGCAAAGGGTAGCCTCCCGGGGCTGAGCACGTCACTTGGCCGGCGTGTTTTCGGAGGGGTACGATGCACGGACATAGAATGCAAATACCCCGCACCTCCACCAAAATGTCACGAATGACGAGTGATGAGGCGATAATAACTGAAGAAACTAAACGTTTAATGGGGCGAACTTGTGCCCAAAAATAAAAGAAGGGAACAGAATAAAGCAGAGCGCCGCGGGCGTCGAAGTCGGCGTTACAGCAGAATCGAACGCTGGGGCGAAACTGACTCCGGCTTGCCACGCGAAGCCCCTTTTGTACACGCGTGGTCTTCTGGAACAATCGGCGTAGAAGGGTCGGCGTGTCGAACATTCTAACCTCGAATCAGCAACAGGGTGCTCGATTTACCAGAAGATTACGTTAGAATCAGCAAAAATGCGTCTTCGCGGCGCGGAAGGCAGGCGCGATAACCGTTAGGCCACGAGCGCGCTGCCTGCTTGGTCAGCTGCGCTCGCGGCAATATGTTTAATATGAACACGAAGCTAAACAGCACAACTAACCATACCGAACCTTGAACGCTGGTAACGAAGTTCAAGACGTTGGAAATGTCCTGCGTGGGATTCCAACTAAACGGGCTGGTGGCACATAGCCCCCTTTATACTACCAATGCCTGCCCAATCTCTGGCTTCTCCATGCTTTGCTGCTTCACGCGACCGCCGCCAACCCCCCCCCCCCCCCCCCCCGCGCATAAAATGAAGACGATGCTTCTATGCTGTGCACAGGCTACTACAGCAACATGCGTGATTGCATTACTTTGAGAACACATTATTCATAGCTTGTGAGCAGCGGCAAAAGCAGTTTCTAAAAATGAATAAATCTAGTGGACGATAGGTATGACCCAATACAAATTACGAACCATACAGACGAGCTAATAAACGTTCACAATGCCAAACCAGCAAGCACTGAAAGCTTTTATTTATGAGGCCAAGTAGCAGGCGAGGCGCAGAACGTGAAGTGGAATCGCAACAACCAGGGTCCTCTGGGGTTACAACCGCTACAAAGTCATCGCAGTGTGGAAGGTGTTAGCTCTGCCGGGCTTCAGGTTTTGTAATGTGACGCACTGTGCTTGTCGTGAGGCGCCAATCACTACCTCGAGGTGCGCGCGCGAGAAAGAGGGGGCAGGTAAGCACTGGAGAGCCAGTCAAACAACATCGAAAGAGGAGCTGGAAGGGTACGTGGCTGATCAAGCTTTGACGCTATGGTGGCTCGAGCCAAGCTGGGCTTTGAGTGATGCCTCAGCAGGATGTGCGAAGAAGGGCCAGACAAGCCGCCCTCAATGTCGGTCGCAAGAAGGTGCCCACCGCATACTTTTGAGTAGCTGGAGGTAGAATTTGGGACGCGGTCTTTCCTTAAAATGAGCTTCAGTTATTTTTCTTGGTCCCGGGTGCTGCTTAGGGTCTTGTAAAATGACAGCCTGGGCACCTTCTTGCCCACAGCTACCACCACAAATGCCATAAACAGCACCTAGAATGCAAGAACGCACGATAGAGGCTTATTCACATTGTTCACGTCTTTCACATTTTATGTCTTGTATGGGGAAGCGGCCCATCCTTGTGGCAACCGGCCATTGGGTAGGTGCTATCAGTATACCGGAGGCTATGCCTGTGGTATTATTTATGGACTCAGGTTTGATCGATTTAAAGACCATAGACTTACGTCACGTTTTTGTAAGTTCGGAAAACGATTTTTTGATATTTACAATGACACTGCCATAAACTAACTCAATCTACAGGGATTGCATAAGGGTAATAAATATCTGTGTAAAACATCAGTTGTCTATGTATTTTTTTTTAAAGCGTCACTGAAGAACATGACACGGAAGTGCACATCATACTCAGAGGAACATTCAATAAGCTTAGTCTGGCTTCTGGGGGAAGGGGGGGGGGGGGGGTCTAATTCGTTGCATCAAAAGCAAAGCAGCTCTTGTTACAGAGGCAGCGGAACAAATTTTCTACTTTCAATAAATTCTATTAAAAAAATTACCTTTGACGTCGATAACCTACGAAACAGGAGTTAGTTTTCTCTTCCACGCAATATCAACCAAGAAAGAAATATGGAAAAAAACCAAGCTGTGTTCTTTCCTCATTTCGCAGCCAGAACAAGCAGCCACGGGATCTGGTGCCGATTACATGCCGTCAGTGTTAATTATAGCCACGCGCTGGAGTTCGCAAGGCACATGGAAATGGCCGACTTCCATACATGTTTGAGGTTCGGCTATTCCTGTCAGTGCAGCGACTGAGCACGAGCCACTATCCGAATGCTTTGATTTCTTAATCGTCACCAGCCCCACTGCGCGTTTTCATGAAGCCATTTATTTAATCGGCTTGTTTGGAACGCATTCAAGTGTCATTGGGTTAACATCGGTAGCAGGTGCGATTACAGGAAGTAAGGTATAAGCATTTTTGCTGACGCCAAGTTGCAAACATATACAGGCGGTGACAGGCTAAGAGAGCAGTGAAAGCTCCACCTCCAGCACACGCCCGTCATCAAAAGCAAAACGCTCGCACAGGAGGCGGAGCGTCTAGTGCATTCTTAACATGTCACCAACTATAAGTTTTATTTAAGCACTTGAAAAATCCGAGATACGTGCTATTCCTCTGTAGTCGCTGACAGCTTACGAGAAGCAGGCCGTGTTTACGCTTCTCGCTTTGAGGTTTGCTCTTCGTCGTTCTTATCAGCCAATATTGCAGTCTCAGTGTTGGTGGATCAACACTACGAGGATTGAGTCACACAACGTCCTGCTATTCTTAAGTTGCCTGTAACTATTATGCTGTTTATTTCTTTAAACATGAACAGTAGGCCGCAAACTAAAAAGGAAAAAAGTAGCGTGGTAGCGCGGGAGTTTTGCCAGTGATTAAATAATTATTGGCGTTGAGCATGACAACGAAGAAGATAGTGCCGATAATAACCCCTTAAAAGGGTACCCTATTGACCAAAATTTTGTTTAGATGGTTTAAGATTAGAGCATTACTCAATTAGTCGGCGATTAAAGCGTTACTAATCTTAAATAATTTAGGAAGTGCTCGTTACCAGTACTACAATATCATCACTCACGAATGTTTCTTGTGGAATATGAGGGGTTAAAATTTCTCAGACAGTTCGGGGTTTGGGTCTGTGCAGATTCCGGGAATGGTTCGGTCACATAAAATCTTGAAACGTTTGCCCTAGCAATGTAGTGTTTACAAAAACGTTCCGTACTCGCATATCCTTTTTTGGTTACCCTGGCTCTCGACCTCGTTGAACACCAGAGCACACGCAAGGAACTCTCTCGTTGCCAATTCCTCCCGGCAGGTTATCCACTGTTTCACTGCCGCCATGGATTCTGAGTCAAAGTGCAGAAGTTTCAAATTGTAATCATGTCACTCTCGTGCCTTCCACAATGTTGATGCTTTTATGCGTGAATTGTTTCGTATACTGTGAGTTTAATATCCTGGAGAACTCGGAGCGTCTTGGTTTAAAAAAGCGCGACAAGACAAGGACAAACTAAAGACGAGACACACGAGAGCGCTGTCATCTGTCTCGTCTTTACTTTGTCACTATCTTGTCGCTCTGTTCTAAACCAAGATACTCATCGACCAACTATCCCACACATACCTTTTTGGCAAAAACACGAAGATAACCAATCACAACGAACAAAAAAAGCAAAAGAAGAAAATCCCCGCGAATGACGAAGTTTGCAGTTTAAACAAAATAAACATGTGATGTTCGAAGGGACATTGATCAAGACGTTCCTATTCCTCGCTGTCACTTCGCGCATCAGATGTTTTTAGATCTAACCGTAATCTGAGCTTCGTCATCCGTTGGTATACTGATAGCGTTCGTTGAGATTCGCTACCTCCGTGTTCCACAAAAAAATAAACTCATGAACGTTTTGTTAGACTGCACAAGCTCGGTGTCCCCCTGCTGAGCAAAACTATACATATTTAATTTTAAAAAAAGACATTGTTCACGTGCAGGTTAGCTGGTGTAAGCTAAACATGATGGTTAAAACCAGAGACTGATCGAAAAACAAAAATGCTCAGTAGAAGAGAAGAGAAAAACCTGCAAGATGTATTAATTATAGGCTCACGAAACACAAACGGAATGTGCGGAACAACGCTTCCAATTTTGAAGTGGTTAAGCATTTCTACAAATGTAATGGATGTACGGCAACATGGTCAGAAGCAGAAGTCTTTCATAAAGAGCGTAATGATATTGCCGCGTGCGAATAGTTGAGCCAGGAACGTGCTTGACTCCCGCGCAGCTGGCTGGGGTTTTGTTCCCACCAGCGCTTGTCCTTTTACAGCGGAGCTGTTAAGGACTAGTTTCCCCAGAATCGTGTCCCCCACAATGAAATGTCGACACAAAACTCTGGTTGCCGCCGTCGCTCATAGATGGCGGTAGCTGTCCAGAGTGTTGTTTGCCGGTTGTCCCCTTGGCCGCCGTCGCTCATAGATGACGCAAAGTTTCATGTTTCTTTTGTTTGCATGACTGAAATGTTCCAGATGACTCGAGAATCTTGTTTTTTGTTCAAGCTCGGAAACTTCTAAATACCCACGCACTTACAAAAGGAGCTTCGCATGGAAGCTTGAGGAAGTGGTCCTTCCGTCGCCGTCAAAATACGGTCTTTGCCACTTTATGTTTCTCGGCACAAGTTCGCCGCATTAAACTTTCATTTTAAGTTTTATTAATCAAGTTTATGTTTTTATTCCTGGCAATATGAAACGTATTATGCAAGAAACAGTTCAGATAAAACGCCCGTCAATAGTCCGATCACCCCAGGAGTTGCGCGATGCCACCGCTGCCGTGGTGCGTTATGGTACCGGTAGATCTCCCCAGTTTTCCTGCTGCATCGGTGCGGGCTTTATGTCCGGCGTTTGGAAATTTTCGGGATAGCACGATACTTTTAATCGTGTTTACTGACGGTTTTTGATGGGTGGCTTTACCCCTTGTGTGCCGGGGTGTTCAACATGAACGGCCAAAACGTTATCGGACTTCATGTTTCTTTCCGAAAGAAAGCAGCGTCCATAAAGAGTAAAAAGTAAACAGAGCCGGACAGGAAGGCAGGAAAAAGAGCGTTTTTAGATTTGTTTCGCGATTTCCTTCATAATTTATATCCACCCCATGGCACGTTAGCTAAAGAGTGTAACAACACAGGGCACGAGACATAGCAGGGCGTGCCGAAGTGTGCCGTACGTTGGAATGTGTCCCTGAGCACTCGCTTCGTTAGCGGTCTATCTAAATCCGGACCTCCGCGCTGCTTTGCGTCGGTCGTTTTGACTGCATATTTTGCTTGATTTTTTTTTTTTGGTTTTTACAGTTGTTATTGCAGACGACATTTTGCAAGAACAACTGTGCTTCAAAAAATCACGTCAATCCCATACACACACACACACAAAAACGCTCTGAATCTTGATATGCATCGCTTGAAATGAAACCATTTTTTTTCGAAAGAAGGCTTCAAAACCAAACCCACCTTGTGTTGGTGTATTATGCACCAACATGATTGTGGCTGTCGTTACTGATCCGTTCTGCATTAACACCAATCAAGACCACAAAACAAAAAGTAGAAAAAAAATAGGTTTTTACCGTTGGGTGAGTGTTAGCGTTCGGAGCTTGCGCATATAAAATAAAATTGAATAGAAATTGTACACGAAAACTCATCTCCACCTAAGGTTTCTAGGCATCTGGCATGGTTTCTGCTTTTTGACAGATGCGAGTGGTTACGGCGAGTCAGGCATGTTATTTCTGTAGATCGTTTCTAGTTTCTGTGCAGGCTTCCCCCCGCAGTTCTATTGTACCCTGTCGCGCAGGCTGTCAGCCCAAATGAAACGACTTTTAGAAAACTATCGCACCCCGAGAAAGTGTATTTAACTCTGACTTCCTTGCCAATTAAACGTTATGCACAAGCCTTAGCATTACAAGGTTCCGTTTACCACCGGCACATATGCTGCTCCGGGGTGCTGCACCGAGCCGATGGTATCTCAAATTCGTGTGGTCTTCACCATTTAACTAGATGTTCAGTTTTTTTCAAGTCTATTGAGATGTCCGAGCAGCCGGAGTGATTGAGTAGTGACGTCGTTGTTTTTCCCACGGCCGCATTAGGACCACCGCGTAAACGACTCTAATGTGGCAGCAAACGACGAAGCTATTCTAAGGCGTTAAGACGACTGCGCTTTTTTGCGCTTGCTGACAAACAAAGGCATCACAAACAACACAATCTTATGAAGCACACACGTGACAGGAGAATCCCAGCCAATACCGGAGCGTCCCAAAGTAGTATGCACGACGATAAACGCGCACCTCAGCCGTATGCAACCGGGAAGCCGGAGAGCGATGACTACAAGTATAACGAGGCGGCGGCCCCACTTCCGGAGTGCGCGCGCTTGCGCAGTTTGCTTGGTAAGATTGGTATATTACATTAGCCGAGCGTCCTTTCAATTTCGAAGTTAGTAAAAAAAAGTGTCTGCAATTCTAAACTTATTTGTACATGGTTGACCGGGGGTCTTGTAATCTGTGTTGATTTTTTTTTTAACTTTTTGTACCGTGTGTAGATTTCAAAGGTTGGTTCTGCTTCCCATTATGGCTTTTATACTTCATTGTGATCTTTGCACCCTTCGTTCGGGTGCAGATGTGTAAGGTTGGTTCTGTTTTCCATTGTGTATGCAGGGTTGGTCGAGTTTTGGTGCCTTCAGAGCAGTCTTGTACACGTTACTAAAAAAAAGTAATCGATTACAATTACTATTACTCTTGGCTAAAAAGTATTCGATTAGATTACTTTATTACTCGACGGCAAAAGTAATTGGACATTACTTAGAGAAGTAATCGTTACTTTTCCGATTACTTTATTGTGTGAAGACATATCTTTAGCGCTCATAACAATGAACTACTTCCAAGTTCCAACCTATATTTCACATTTGCACAAGTATTGAAGAAGAAAAACTGGCTCCCTCTTCGTGGTCGTTGCACCTTCACAATGCGGACACAAGCATAGAATTCGTTTGAAGACGTTTAATGATTTGGGCGTTCGCCAGTGTGTGTGTGTGTGTGGGGGGGGGGGGGGGGGGGGGGGGGTGAAGCGGAGGGGGTTCTAGATTTTGTTAAGCTTGAGCAATGGTTGTCGCTCAAAGTTTGTGTCGCTCATTTTATTATACACATGCGGATGAGCTCGCATGTTATACAAAAGAGCAGCAGCTCCAGGATTTGAAACGGATCATGTGTAGTATCCATTAGCGGAAGAGATCGCCCCGACCACTTCTCAACTCGAAACATTGCTTGTCACAAAGACCACGTAGGGGAAATGGGGAAATATTTCAACTGCCTTTATATTTTGCATCCGCTTTAGGCATTCTTCGGTTCTGGTTCTCCTACGGGCTGCGAGTAGGTACCCTAAGCAGGATTTTTTTTTTATTTTTTTTTTTATTTCTGTGTGTGTGTGCGTGAGGGGGCTAGTTTGAACGAAGGACTCACAAAGCTACATTCTGCTTCCTCAAACTTCGCCGAGAATCGCCTTTGTCACGCACTGTGGCTTCCCTGGGGCTTCCCACTCCCAGTCACAGCTCGAAAAAAAAAAAAACAAAAAAAAACGGACATTCCACAGAAACTGTACATAGAAAGAGATTGACCTCGTTTCCTACAGCTCCGCAAATTTTTTTTTTTTTTTTTCGTTCGAAAAAAAGGAAGCAAATTTTATTTTTGTCATTTCATAAAAAAAAAGGCCTGTGCCGAGGGGGGGGGGGGGGGGGTCCCGTGGACAAATTGTAACGGTTACAAGTAATTTTATTACTTCAAAAAGTAATCAGATTACTCTTGTGATTACTGCCTAATAAAAGTAATCAACTGATTACAAAATTACTCCAAAAAGTAATCGATTACAAGTAATTTGATTACTTGTAATGCGTACGGTACAAGTCTGCTTCAGAGTTGGATGCAGGGTTGGTCGAGTTTGGGTGCCTTCAGAGTGGCGACCTTGGGGGAAGGATATATTTTATAACGAACAGCAGGAAACGCTACGATCAGTTCGATATAGCAAGTAGTTCGATATAGCAAAACCGATTACAACGAACTTTCATGAAGCGTTCATTGTAAGGCGAGAGCTTCTCTTTCTTTCTCATCTCTTCGCTTCCACCTTGTAACAAAGTGCTGGAATTTTTTTTTTTTTTTTGCATGCGTGCAGAGTTTGTTTTTTTTAGCTTATCGCTCCTTCTTGATCGCTCCTCTTCGTGGGCAAACGCTTTGGAATGAAACTTTTTTTTTATCTGTGCGTGCGTGCAGAGTGTATTTTTTTTAGCTTTTTTCCCCTTCTGAATCGCTTCTCTTCGCTCAATTTTGTACGCAACTTGAGCTTTTGAAATGTTCTTTCTCGCCTGCTTCTTTTTGGGATTAAGAGACATGCTAGAAGAAGATTGTTTGCGCTTTTTTGGAATCCTTCCCGGGGGAAAATTTCGATATACCGAATATGTTGTTCGTTATATAAAGTACTTTTTACATGCATTTTTATGTAAATTTTCCGTGAGTTCGATATTGACAATAATTCGCTGTACGTGGGTTCGTTCTAAACAGGCTTCACAGTATAAAGCGTGGAGAAAATGAAATTTGTAGCTGAGTTTAAGACATTGCATTTCCACCTTCTTCATTTCTCTTCTACGGAATTTTTTTTTTCGACCACAGTCTCTATTTTTAACTATCATGGTGAACAAATTTTTTTTATTCTGAGTCACACAAAAGAAGCCGCGCGTAATTCCAATAACTGTTCATGGAACTAAAACGCATTAATTAAGCAAGTTCTTTGTCCAGTGAGTCATTTTTGAAAGTGAGTACCACTTGTTGCCACCAATCATATCTGCAACGTATCCATAGTTTTGGCGGTGCGGAACGCCTCCTCATTCCATCGTTGAAAGATTTGGAATCTAAGCAAAGTGGCCATACTCAAATTCTAATAAAACCCTAATTATTCAATTGACATTACAATTTTAGCATTTCTTTATCCCTTAATCAAATGTATTCTTTTTTTTTTTTTTTCACAAATCCGGCGTTGGGAGACATGGGCAGGTAGAACACTATGTAGCGAAGGTGCACAATCTAACCATAAGTAAAGCTTCAAAACTGAGGCATTTCTTTACCATTAAACTTGCCCTTGAGCAGAGACGGATTTATGTCAAGTTCTTTTAGGCAGGCTTCCTTGTACCGGGCAGTCAGGACATTCGGGAAGTATTCCATGTGTTTTACGAATTCGGGGTTCCTCTGGCAGCTCGAAGACTCAGTAACCGGAGTGAGACAGTGGTAGTATTGTAGTACGATTCTGGATTGGAAAAAAATGGTAATAGAAGCCTCTACTAAAAATGTTGACTAAAACACTAACAAAACAAAAGTTATTTTTTTTTGGCACAGTAATGTTTGCATTGTATTATACCTAATCAGATACCGCTATACTGTATTCATTACACGAGAAAAATTTACAAAGGGCCCTCTATAAATATACCCCAGATGTCAAGGTTTATTCATCTGCCCCGATTCCCACCTGTCATATTGACCCATAATGATGACCTACTTTTCGTAGCTTCTTAATTCCCGCACTTGAATTCAACGATCCTTAAAACGCGTTCCAGAAATTTTCTTTACTCGTTTCCAGGTTTCTAATTGTATCTAATGTAAATGTGTACGTCCAATTTAACCTACCCGTTAGACGGCATTACATAATAGTGAGATTTAGCACTGCATATGCGGGCAAACGCATGCACTGTACGTTTGCGTTAGCGTTGCCTAATCCACATTGTGCGTGCGCGGAGCCCAAAATGTGTCTTGGAATTGCACATGGTGACGACGCGCATGCGCAACATGGAGTACAGATCGTTAACGCAAATGCGCAGCGCTTGAGCGTACTCCTATACACAGCACTAAAACTTTCTCAAATTAGCCCATTAAAAAAGTCACATGACGCCGCAACACTGAACAGAGTGGCCGTGCGTGGGTTATTCGGTGGCAGTTCCTCAGCGCTAACAAGTTCTTGAAGTGACGAAACATTCGTGCCATGAGAGTTTGTTCCTCGGTCGTTTCTCGAAAAAGGGAAGTTTAAGTAGTAGATTATGCCTCATCTCCGACAACATATTCTCCACACCGAAAATCCCTGGCTTTTGTGTCCGTCGTGACTTGACCTTCAAACCTTCCAAGACGGTTCAAAATATTCAGACCCCAGAAGGTTATTTTCGTGCGAGCGTACACATACTCCGAAAGGGTCGCATTGAATATCATTTAAAGGAAAGCTGAAGTGGTTCTGTATTTGAGAAAAAAAAAAAAAAACACTTGAATCGTCTTCATTTGGCCTCCAGGATTACGAACATCGAGATTATTTTACAGTTTGGTACACGCAGGCTACAGAAAATCAGTTACAAAGTACCGCTGAAGCCCCTCCTTCCTGGAGTATTACGTCATGAAAGGACTTTTCGGAATCTCAGCTCTGGCGCATCTTCAGGGACTATCAAAGATATATGCACGCGCACTCTTGCAATTTTCAAAAACGTCTGAAAAATACGTCACGACCGGTGTCAGTGCGGGGTATATACCTGGCAAGCTTGAAATTGCACGCGCTGCCCACACGAACGACACGCGTTCGGCGGCCGAAAGATCCATTTATGACGTAACGACTGGTCGGAGGTTCATCGTGCTTTCTCGCGTTTAGTTTTATCTTCGGGGAAAACGAACGTGATATTCAGATTCACGGGATAAAAATACTCTAAGATTCCCCTTTAACTCGGTTTTGTTTTAGTTTTTTTTTTAGGAACCTTTTTAGCTTTTTTTCAATAAAGTCCTTTTGTGGTCTTTTTGTGCCAGAAACGACCAACCACACCTTTTCTTGAGAAACGGGCTGGTCGAGTATTAACGAAAAATTTGTTTTCTTTTTCCACTACCGCTATTATTAAATTTTAAATTATCGCGATTAAATATTTCGTGCTAGTTCTAATTGTACTTTATAAATTGAAAAAAAAAATCTAACTGTTTTGTTCAGTAATATATCTACTTAAAACTGTGAATTGTAAATGTAACCATGTAAGTTCGAATCCTCAATGATTAAAACTTTTATGTTAACTTCTATAACGCATTTTTTTACAGGGCCATTATTTCCACTGTACTGCATAAGGCGCATATTCATCATGAATCAGAAACAAAAATACTAACACGCTTTAAAAAAATACTTTTGACTGTTACTGAAAGACGTTTAGAGCGGGAGTTGCAACTGAGTACCTGCACGACTTCTTGACTGCTTTTGCGGAATCCGACGACTGCGAAAGGCTCTTCATGTCTGTCTCGAAGTCCCTGGTGCAGGTGAGTTCGACACCCCAGGCAGTGACCGGACTGCATTCGGCCGCCAGCTTGGACTTGGCTACGCGAAACCTGAGGCGTCGGACCTTGAGACCACCTCTTCGGCTGGTTTCTGTGACATAAGGTGAGGTGTCTTTCAAGTCGCGAAGGGCAGATCAGATGTTCCACCTTCGGAATGTGCACAACGACGTGGTGCCTCGATCGGGTTTTATGCGGATCGCAAGATTCTCTGCTTCTTGCACAAGGGTGGCGATGATGTCAGAACGCCAAACTCTTAAAGGCTAAATGAAAAAAAAAAGTAAGACTTTAAGGCATCTAGTATTGAGGTTTATCCACTATCCTTTCAATTAAAGCCAATCCAAGCCAATCCAACCTCGGCGTCGTTCTGAGGTCCCCGCAACCCCTGCGCAAAAAGCAGACGACTTGCTCTCCGCATACGGCAAACAAGTGTTCTCAAACGCGTCTTCGGCGCATCGAAACGTGACGAAGGGCACGCCGATCTAAGAGCAGCACAAAAGAACGCGTAGAGAACGCACGATGACGAGGCGGCCAAACTCGCGCCGTTATTGGTTGAAGTCGGGGATAAACAAACGCACGAGGTGCGCAAGGAGCAGGCGCACTTGCGGGCCGTATCGTCTGCGGCAGTTTAAAGGGACCATGAAGGCAGTTTCGAAGTTTTATTCGACGATTGGAAATGGATGTCAGGCACGTCTCGGATACTGTTGACCAAGTTCGAGCGCGAAAAGAAGTTTGGGTGCCGCATTAATCGAGCAAACAGGCGCGGTAATATTAGCGCCGGGAACGATGCCTGAGACCCCACCGAGGCGGCGGCAGAAAGGTGAACTAAAGTGCGCCGTAGAAGCGTGACGACAACGGGCTCCTCGCCTGGCGATTGGTTCAAACGATAGACGCGCTCTTGGTTTCGATTTCGGTGGTGAGATGTGATGAAAAAAGTTTATTTGAACGTTGGATAATCTTTTGAAGTTGTAGTTGGGAATTAATAGGTTTCATACCGTGTATAAAAGCATAATCTGAAGCGATCCCTCCGTTTGTCACTGGTTGAACGCACCCCGCACTGCTACCTCGGGCGCGTAACAAGCATCGAGCAACCATGGACAAAAAAAGAAAAAGAGGTACGAGCGCCGGGGGCGGCGGACTCTTGGTTTTGGTTTCGTGCGTCCTCTCGTGTTCGCTTTGCGAACTGGTGTCTCACCAATCATGCCGCGTTTATGTGCAGTTGTAGGTTGCGCGAAAGGTCGGCTAAAGACGTGCGGTCGATCGGGCGACGTTAGTTTGCATAAACTGCTGACCGATGCAGCAACGCGCAGCATTTGGTTGCGCGCCGTCGTCTTGCGTAGAGCTGTGGAGAGCGGTGTCAGGATTTGTTCGTTGCACTTCCGACCAGAAGACTTTGAGCAGCACCTTCACGTCAGCCGGAGTCTCGGTAAAAACATGAAGTTCCCGCGTGTGAGGAGAGCGTGGCGTTGTCGTCCATTTCTTCCAGGTTTTCTTCACAGACCGCCGTGCACTAGAGCCAACCACGGGAACCACAATGAGTGTGCACTGAATCCTACCGATGCCGACAGTGCTCCCTGACGTCACTTCTCTTTCCAGAGGCGAAAAAGAGAAGAAATCTGAATGTTGGTTTCGGTTTCGCAAATTTATTTGCAGGTACAGAAATAAGAGTCACAACGTTCTAGAAAAAAGTGTGTGGCATGCCAGGACCCCAATGCTTCCGAAAACACCTTAAAAAAAAAAAAAATTAAATTGCCTTCATGGTCCCTTTAAGAAATGCATGGCGTGGCGCGTACCTTGTTGTCGTCTCATTGTTGCTCCCCAGTCAATTAGATGACGGAATTCGGCGATATAGGGGAACCCGGAAGAACGAAACACGAAGCAAGGAGTCGGAACAAAAATAAGCCACACCCTGTTTTCTGTAGGGTGTCAGTGACATGGAACTTTCACGGAACTGCAGCCAACATGCGGTTCTTCGCACTTTATACCCGAGAAAATGTTCGTCTGCTTACCTTCCCGCAAAGCAATCCAAGACGTAATCACTGCGATTTATGGTGATTGGGCACACGACAAAAGTCCAAAACTCGTTTCCCGTCTAAAAATGCGTAAACTGTGATGTTAGACTAAAGGCGCCTCTGAAGACACAATGAGGAGAAATGAAGGGAGACACTGGAAGCGTAATGAGGACCTACTAACCGTTCGCGCGTTCTTGTGGCGACTTGTCAGAATGTTCAGGCAACCAATTGGGCCGCATATTAGTTACAGTCTAAAGAATAAAAGCCCGTGCGCCTACTTTCCCGCACAACACTCGGATAATCAATCACCGCAACTTACGGGGGCAGCTCAGCGAATGACGATGAGGAAACATATGTTTAGACCAAAAAACGCAGTCTGAGTTGTGAGATTAAGCAACGCAAGCGTGACGTTTTGCATTGCTTAATTTCACAACTCAGACTGCGTTTTTGGTCTAAACATATGTTTCGGCATCGTGATTCGCTGAGTTGCCTCCGTAAGTTGCGGTGATTGATTATCCGAGGTTGTGCGGGAAAGTAGGCGCACGGGCGTTTTTTAGACTGTATTTCACCGCGGGCGGCGTTCTTTTCCCCCGTGACGCAGACTGATGGTGGGATGGTATTTTTATACTGTAATTGTCAGAGTGCGCTTCTGCCGGGCAGAAAACCGCTTTTGCAGAGGAAAATATCCCTTCACAGTTTCCTTCGTTCCATTTCTTCTTCCACTCTTCTCTCCTCCTTTCATCACATAAGCAGGTCTCTCGGCCTCTCTCCACAGAAAGGAGGAGGGTCTCCCTCTTTTTGAGGGGAAAGGAGGAATTGCGGAAGAGTTTCCTGCCTTCTGGCTGCTCGTTGGCCTTGAAGTTGGAAGTCAATTTTTTTTTTTTCTAAAAGATTGGGTGTGATTATTGTCAACAACATCAATAATAACAACAATAACAACAACAACAACACCAAAAACAAAAACAATAGTAACAACAACATCAACAACAAAACGCGTTGATGGTTGTGGTTTCGATAAAACTATGGCAGTGGTAGAAAGACCGGAGATCGGTGTTTCAATCAAATGAGGTTTGTGATACTTCGTTCGGCAATGCGAACTGACAATTTACAGTTTCTCGATAATAGACCTAGCAGGAAACCCGGCCATGGACTAAAAATAGGCTGGGATGCGTTAATGCGCTAAATTTCGTGCGAGAAGCGTTACGCTCGACTTTGACGGAGTTTCGTCACACGCAGAACAAGGCAACATAAACCTAAAGCATAAACAGCCCATAGAAGGCTTCTAGAAGCACATAGAAGACGTTGTTAATCCTACTTGATAATAAATATCCTGGTATGCGAACGCAAAAGGAGACAAGGGACACGCAAAATACGTCAGACATGGACAATATCCGTGTCTGACTTTTATTTGTGTGTCCCATGTCTCCTTTTGCGTTCGCATACCAAGATATTTAACCAACACGCTCTACTAGATCTATGATAATAAATAATTATAAGAAACAATGAATCGTAACAAAAGATATGTACCAAGCTCAGTCGGAATCGAACCCCTGACCTTTACTCGACGGCATAAGAAGGAGACTAAAGTAAGCGCAAGCAGCTTGACTAATAAGACACACGAAGCGTATGACATTATAGGCGAGCGTCGGCGGGAGCAGAATGACTCTCGAATGACGAATCATAGCTCCCCGTTCGATCTAACGACGTAACGCACGATTGGATAGTGCATAACGCGTAAGACCTTGCAAAGTCGCCAACGGTTACCGTGTCGGTTGTGGTAAGCCTCCTCGCGATTATTTGAGTTACCCCAAGGGGCTCCTCTCAATCCAAAAGCACTAGAGCCCCAGCCACATCAGGCGTTTATCACGCGTCTCATTCGCTTCGGCGTCTCCCTGCGTTGCGGCTCGTCGCTCAGGTACAATGCCAGCAATGCGACGCGCGAAACGCGCCGACTTTTGTCACAGACAGATCTCGACGTCGAGTTTGGAAGTAGCTTACCAGGCGGAGACCCATCGGGGTTGCGTGTGCTCGAAGTAAAGCCGGGCGCGACTTCTGGAACATCCGAGTGAAGGCTGCTTCAAAATGCACCGTTTTCTTGCGTTACGTATACGTCACCGAAACATACGTGTCTCGAATGTCACGTGCCAGGCTATCTCTTTTGAACTGCTAGCCACGCTTAATGTGACGAACAGAGGTCCCGGTGACTTGATGCTTAAGCAGACGTAACCTCTTGTAAAGTAACGTAAGAAAATGGGTATGTATGAACCAGCCTTTAGTCTTCCTCCAGCCGATCGAGCAAGGTGTGTGATTCTTTCGGAATTGTCAGTACCTATTTTTCGGTGTAAAATTAAATGAGGAGGAGATTATAAGCTCTAAATAGCATTCTTCGTCCAGCACCAATACATTGTAAGCAGGTGAGTTGCTGGATGTCGGGTGCTCTAGGCCTAGTCGATCTGGCTATCCCGCTCAGCACCCAAACGACGAGGGCTGAGACGCGTGCCCTTGTGGTGAGTCGCGTCAGCGCTTGCGGACGCGAAGAGACGCGGATGCCGACGAAGTTCGTGAAAAACGTGCCCACGTGGTTGGGCCTTACGATTTCAAGGGGCTACTCGTATCCTGGGAAGAAGCAAAAACCCATGGATATATTACAGCACACACTGAATGAAATTGAAACTAGTCTCGATAATTTTGATAAACCCCCGAAGGTACGTGAGTGTGTCGTGTGCGCAATGCGTGTGGAACCATCCAAAGCTCTCCGCAACCAATCATAATAAATCACAACGCATGCACACACGACACTTTCTGTCCTCTCCCGAGCTTATAGAATGGCCAAGAGAAGTTGTTTTTTCCTTTCGTAATTTTGTTTTACCTAACCCTAACTGTAAAAAAAAAAAAATTTCTCGGGGTTAAAAGGCATCGCTTTGTTCGGTAGACGTCACACCGCACAACGCTGAACATGCAAGAGACGTTTGCGGCATTATTAGACGTACACGCACCCTTAGTAATATTGAAGCAGTCAACGCTGTAGCCTTGAATGATTCCTCGAATTTTATGCAGCTCCTGAGATATGAACGTCCTTTCGTAGCAGCTTGCCTGGATCATGACGTTGGCAATGCACATCTTGTACTTCCGCAGGGAGCTGGTAGAAATTCCGCCATAGGTTGTAATGAACACAATCCGACCACGTAGCACGAGGCGTGGGAACTCACTAGCATACGTAGTCGTGGCTCCCATGATGGTGGGGCAGGTTCATGCGCAGGATCTTGTCGCATTCCGTCTGGCCCCGCCTAAAGTTGTCCACGTCACAATCCACACGGGCGGGTGACTGCTCTCCTGCACATGTTTCAATGGGGCCGATATTTGTATGACACCCACGCACTACACTTTTCGAGATTACATCGTATAAAATAAAATTGTATGAACAAGGCCTGAAACGAAGATTTGTGCTTTTTAGTGGAGGTTTGAGAAAGAGAAAGGGGGGGGGGGGGGGGGGGCGTCTAGATAGTTTATAGCAGTGAAGCGGCACACTTCCTGCGAGCCTCTTGTAGGTAGGGTTATATGGTCGTCATCCGTATGTAATTTCGCTGCTGATTTCTGACGTACGTTTGGTACAATTTAAAAGAACCTATTAGTTTTGCTACGGAATAGTAATGTTTGGAAGGAAAAACTAAACTTGCATAGTACTTGTGTGTTGCTTGTATATTCGTAACTTTTTTTTTTTTCGTTCCTTACTTCACCTCATGGTTGTTTTTCTTTCTCTGCTTGAGGCCTCAACCTTATACGTACTGCTGCCCCGAAACCGTTTTCTTAAACAAATGGATATTAATACAGAGTTTGAATAGAAAACGGTACATGGTCAGCTGAAAAACGATGCTTTTCTCTCATTATTTGTTTAAGTTTAGCACCATTCTGCATAAGATTAACACCCCTATCATGGCGGCGTGCCTGGTACGAGCACTAAGGCGAGACATATTTTTTGTTTAATATTTGATGCATCGTGGCTTGGATCAACTTGCTTCTTCTTCTACTTCCACAAAGGTGGAGACTGCTACCTTTCAGAGCAATTTAATATTCCTCTTGTTGTTTGTTTCGCTAACAATTAATGATTCTAGCCCCTTCTTTTTGATACATCAGGGCCAAGTGCTGTTAACAACAAGGTATAACTGAGCAGGTGCAGAGCTTATGTCTGTTTCAGACATTTGCGTCATTTCTTGGCCAGCAACTGAAACGAAAACGAAAGCATCACTGGGACAACCGCACTTCGTATGCAGCGTGACAGCCCACTCAAAACGTGGATGGGTGGGTCACGTGGCTTGTGATCAAACAACCAAAGATTTAGAAGAATACGAAGAATAAAAGAATATCTTGGGTTCGTGATTGATTTTCCTAGCTGGTCCTTAAACTGACTGGCACGTGGCATTCGAAGCATAGTTGTCCCGGTGACTTTGGTATTTCCGTCTTTTCAGGTGCTCTTAACGCAAGGACCAGTATTTGAACCAATCATCAGACTCAATCTTAAGAGTTCTGAGGAGCCTTTCAGGAGGTATGGAGGCGGGTCGGTGAAGTTAAATAGCGCTTTGCCTGCGCAAGTTCATTTGCAAATAAATTATTTTGAGGAGTTCCATTCTCTCATTGGTATCCTGTATAAAACTGCATACATTTTGTGAGGTGTAAATAACGGTTTAAAAACTCATAATTATTAAAACAGTGCGAGTTGTGGCGCAGTAAAGCCTTATTACAAGGTGCGATTTTCCACTGCAAATTCGGTGCGGCAGTGAAGCGCACATGCAATATTTCGTGCTCCTGTTCACATTGTCGGGGAACAAAAGCGATTTTTCGCCTTTGGGAAGCACGTGTAATGAAGACGGAGGCCCGTTTCAGCTACGGGGGTCATGAAACGATATCGCGTTGGAATGTTCATGACTTTGCAGAGGAGTACTAGTCCCAGTCTGGCCCATGTATACTCTCACAGACCGTCACTGATTCAGAAACTTCTTTGTCGCGGTGAAAGAGGCGAGGGTAAAAAGGGTCTATTTATTTTAGCCTTGCCTTCGCAAACCTGGGTGACCTGATCGTGGAATCGAAACCATTCGCCTGACAACAGTCGAGCGCGGCTCAGGGATTGGACACAAGAACTGCGCGAGCACTGCACTCCGGCTCGTAACAGTCAATGCCTCGGCGGACATTTTGGTAGTGGCTTGTGTCCAACCACTGCGGTGATGAGAATATCCGAACTCTAACAATGCCTGGAGCTCAGCACGTATTTTCTACTTTGCTAACCTCAGCGTGTGGCTATAAATAAATTTGGCGGCATAGGATAAGCACCAGGCCACGTGGCCGCTTGTTCTGTGTCCGGTTGAGGGGATGAACGATGGGGGGGGGGATCGGTGGCCGAGTGGTCTAGCGCACACCAGCTCGGAGCACGTGGAGCGAAAGCTCGCGCTGCAGAACCCAGGGATCCTGGGTTCGAGCCCCACCCCTGCCCGTCTCGATCTGGATGAGCATCGTACCGGCGTGCGGTCGTGTATCACTACTGCTTGATGCACGTTAAAGACCCCAGGCTAGCGGCTGTACCGCACTGGCTAAATTGCTCATCTACAGCTGGGAGACTCGTCGCCCCTGTGAGGCAGACCAAGTTCTAGGCTGTATAAACACACACACAACCCAATTTTTTTTTTTTTTTGAGGGGATGGACGATGCTCATATTTCTCAGATTTTTTTGGTGACTGGCATTGCCTAGGAAGAAAAGCTAAGACAAGTTTATACAGTTACTAACGTTAGGATGTGATTCGAAGCAGTATTTAGCGAAAGTTGTAAAATCGATTTGTGGCTCCTTTAAATGGATACTTCAACGAAATTCGAATTATACCCGTTGTGTCCAGAAAAAGGCCACAATTTCCGTAAATGACAATTGCACGTTGGTATTTTGACCCTGATGGCTGTAATTTTCGTTATAAACGGCCCACTCTAGCGAGCGCTCGGAGAGCAGCCAGCGGAGAGCACGTCACATCCGGCGCAATCGTGACGTAGTCTGTCTCGGTATAAGAAAAGCTGCGGCGAGGCAGACGTTGTCAGAATGCCCTAGCCGTTCCAGCCACCGAAACGGTCGAAGCACGCCAACGATCGGGCCACCGCAACTAGCCGCAGAGCTGCTTTTGTGTGAATTTTGAGTGAAGGGTTAATCTTCTATGAAAAAAAAAAAAGACGGATCTCCTCGTGGTGAATGATGTTGATTGGGGTGAAGCTCTGGTGGTGCTGATGATACTGCTTTTATTGTTCATAGGTAGAGCTGCTGGTGCTGATTATTTTTTTTTATGGCTCATAGATAGTGCTGAGTTCCGGGTTGCGTTTCGACATCATTATTACTGCTTTTTGGTCGGTGAAATGCAGAGCCAGTAGTTCTTCTAGCGGATCAGCTTGCATCCGCTAGAAGCCGTGGGAACGCATCTCCACCGCTTAAGTCAACGGTCCATGCCAGAAAAAGAATGTCTGGTATGGATCGTGGTTATCTACGCAGTTGAGCATTTGACCGCAGCGACCTCTCGTCTAAAAACGTTGAGCCAATGCATGCAAAGTTTAACGCGACTATATACGCATTTGACCGCAGCGCCCTCTCCTGTATAGGCGTTGAGCGGCTACATACAGCTTTGGAGTGCAGCGTAGTAGTTAAGACGTCTGCCTCGTAAGCAAGCGCTTCTGAGTTCAAACCTTCGTGCGGGCGGACGTTTTTTTGTTTTTTTTTTCTTTTTGTAAAGTGGGCCGAACCCGGAGGCAGTGCAATCGATGTGAGCAATATTAGGGGAGAGATTCTCCCCTAATATTGTAGAATGAGAATAGCGGCATCTGCGACACACAAAAGAGAGTCCCATTGAGTGGGGATTTCCTCCCTCCCCTCTTCTCTTGTGCTGGCCGTAGGCCTGTCGGGATGACGTCAGGTTCAAAACATGTATAGCTGTAAGCGAGACAGTTGTCGTCACTACCTGTCAAAGTTCCTAGACGGGTATTACAATCGAGGCTTTAGCGACATCCACCAGGTGCTCTTTGCTAATCGTTTGATTTGTTTTAAAGTTTCTTTTCGTGTCGTTTTTTAACAAGATATTGGTGTGTCCGATATGATACTTCTCCTTAGAACACGAATAAATCGAAAAATAAGCGCCGAAATTTCGTTCTAGTATCCCTTGAAAGGAGCACTCACACATCAAAATCATTTTTTAATTATCCGAAACGATTGAAAACGATGCCGGGATATTACCCTCCAAATTCGAAACTTGGGAATTTAGTATTTGTGAAGTAAAAAAAACAATTTCCCAATGCCGAATTTAAAGTTCCCGCGCGATCCGCGCCGGTACGTTGACGTCAAATATTGCGGAGTCCTGAGAGTCGACTTTCTTTCACGACTCTGCGCTGTTGCCACCGCGACCCGATGCGAGGAGGAAAGGAGCGGCAGATAAGGGTGCCGGCGGACCGAGAAAGAGCGGTTTTATTCCGTGCGAGCGGTGCCGCCTACCCAGGCGGCATGTTTTCCGAGGGAGGATACAATTCCAGAAGGCGACATCACACCGGGCTCCGATTTTCGGAAATTCAAAAAGAAGGGCCGTAGTGCGTACGCAATTACATTAAAAAACATGTTTTACGATTGCCGTTATTAAATGTTGTAGAAATGTAGCCTACAAAGCTTCTAAATTTCCTGATGTTTGGCGTCACGAATCAAAAGAAGCGAGGAGACGAGGAGCAGGAGAGGAAAGCGCCAAAAATAAAAAGGCGCGCGCGCGTGGAAAAACTTGTTTTTGCAATGCGTTTTTTTTTTGGGCGTGTCTATGACTACAACTTGCATCGGTTTAGACAATAAAAAAAATACGACCCTTGGGGTGTCAGTGCCCCTTTAATTTCTTTTGATTTATTGTGTAGTGATATCTCCACAGCCATGTACGTGCGTGTGCGTCGCTTTGCAAACCGATCAAAGTAAAGCCCCCGGGTCCGTTTGTGTAAGCCTTGCAAGTAGCATGAAAATGAGCCAGTGCATGACTCCCGTGTCTCGAGCGGCCCTTGGAAGCGAATGGCGGCAGAGCACCCGCTCGTGGCACGTGTCTTGCGCGTTTCCACAACAATGGTTGGCGATACTTGTAAAAAACGCCTCTATCAAGGGGCTTTAGAACAAAGCACGCGACACTGCCCTTCGGCTTTCGCAGAGCGTAAAGCCGGGGTCCCACTGCTTACGCATCACACAAAAGACAGTCGGAATACAGATTCAAACGCGGGTAACCGTGAGATCCGTGCTCCGAATGCTACATGGCAATGAGTTCAAGGAGTAACTTGGCACGCGGCGTTCGAACCACGGATATGGCGGTGACCTGTGTTTGCACACTGTCGTTTCTATGATGTATGAGCACTGTGACCCCGGCTCAATGGCTATCACTGCAAGTGGTGACGAGTTTACATTGCTTTGTAGAAAAAAAAAAAACACTGCAATCGAAGAAAAAGTTGCTTCTTAATGGCAGTCTGCGACACTGGCGGGTCCGGCCATGCTGGCAAAACAGAGGCATATAATCGGAGTTTTACTCTACGGTACGTTGTGAAAAGGTGTCCTGAAATCTATTTTTCTGCAGGCCCTATTTATGTGGCCCAAGGACCCAGAGTTATTCTGGAGATATTACCGGATGATGCCGAGCACGTTCGAGAGATTCCGTGCACTCCTGAAGGCAAAGCTCACTAATATGTCATGAGAGAGTCCAACCTGTAACTGGCAGTCCTTGCTATCACTCTTTGGTATATCGAGCCCCTCATCAAACAGCGCCGATTTGAGTGAGTATAAAGCTAAATGTTCTTGGGTTTCTTAGCGCACTCGATATTAGTCTTTCACCTAGTAGTAATATTTACTTGTCCCCGCAAAAATGGCAGTTAATGCGCTTTTGGTAGCGCTTGACGGCACACACGAAATGTATATAGCCACCTCGCTTGTCTACATTAAAGAGGAATGCAGTGCCAGGTTGTCTGGGTGTAACCTTTGTTTGGTTTGAGCAAAGCAGGTGTCACACAAGATGTTTCGAATCAACATTTTTAAAATCATACACAGCAAGCATTTTTTTTTTGTATTTGTTCAGACACGTTTCATCAGGGCTGTCAATGCAGAATCTATAGCATTACAATTCAAGGTGGGCGCCCTTAACAGTGGCAGTAAACTGAATTTACAGATCCTTTTTTGGTATCATGTGTACTATACCGCCTTTGCATGAAGCGACTTCACTTGCGATTTCACTGTTGCGACATCGTTTCTGCGGAAAAAAAAAAGAGGCAATTTCGGTGCGATTATGAAATATTCGTAGCTGCGGCAGCGGCAAAACTTCCTTCGCAACGCCGTCAACGCCGCTCTTGCGGCACGAAAGGACATCCAATAAAAACGCAGCTCGTCCAATATCTTAGTGTCTTAAGCAATATCCAATATCTTAGTGTCTTAAGCAATATCCAATATCTTAGTGTCAAAACATGCATAAAAAAAAAAAAAAAACGCCGTTGTTTGTATAGAGTAGATTATAATGGTGCATTGTATCGGAAACTTCAGCCTGGCCTAAACGGCAGCCACGCCGAATTCACCGGGACAACTGATCGCCATACGGAGCCTGGCAAGCAATGCAACAAGATGTAGCTTTGTGAAGCAGTTACGAGTCACGGTTGTGCCGGTTTACCGGTCTTTGCTGTACCTTTGGTTGCTCTGTACGCACACGACGCAAATGTGTGTCTGAACCAGCCTTTACAGTTTTTTAAAGTGTATGCTGAGAAATGAATACGTTAAAAGCTTTCACCCGCTTCGCGGCTTCCGACTATTCGCTAAAGTGTCATTCGATGAAACGTGGGCGTTCGCTAAAACGTCATTCGATCAAGTGAGTGCCTCCCTCGGCGACCTTCTTCCGAGTTTCAACGCTGCGGAAACGAGTCAAGACGAGTCCGGGACCGTCGCCCGCTTGTCGGGGCCTGCGCGAAACGAGTCCCGACGAGTCCGGGACCGTCGCCTGCGTGACGGGGCCTGCGGCAACAAGTCTCAACGCGCCCGTGACGTTAGCGGGACGTGTGTGTGTGCGTGGTGGTTGGTGCGCTCGGGAAAGAAAGAGAGGCATGGCCTAACTGCGGAGAACTTTGGCTACGTCGCACTGGACGGCGGACTTTGCTGCATCGCACTTGACGGCGGGTTGCTGCATCGCACTGGCTGCCCTGGCGGAAAGTGAGGAAGAAACGGACCCTATATAAGGCGGAGCGCGAGGCTGCTCCGTTGTTCTCTCGAATTTGACGACTCTATCGCTACCATGTAATTAAACCGTTCGTTACGTTACCAAGTCTCCCACCTCCACTGAACCCCTGGGTTCTTCACTTCGGGGAATGGACGTCGTCTCGAGCCAGGAAGCTTCCGGACGTGCGGCCTAAACCCCGCCTCGAACACGGTCTTTGCTGTAGCTTTGGTTGCTCTGTACGCACTCGACGCAAATGTGTGTCTCAACCAGCCTTTACAGTTCTTTAAAGCGACCTTACACAGAAAACGGCTCACTGTTGCTTGAAAGTTAAAACATAAAACAGACCGTTCTCACTAAGCTTTCGGCGCATGCGTGACGCCATCATAACTTTAGTTCACAAGTGGCAGGAGGCAGTGCACGAGAGTGCTCGTGCTGTCTCGAGCTCTACACGCGCAGTGCTTGAGCGGGGTTTTCGCGGGGGCAAAAATACAAAGATGCACAGCGGCAGCGATGGCGTAGTCACACTGGCTGGTGATATTGGCCTATTGAGCATAAACATTTACGATGTAACGAGAATCTCAGACCGCCAACTTTGATGGTGTGGGTGTTGAAAATACAATGCTTACAAGCTCCTGCAGTTTAATTTGCAGAAACCATTATGATCAAACTTGTTGTTCGCGACTGTTTATAGCTAGCTAGGATCTCAAACATTGGGCAAAATGCGGGCACTGCCGTCATGAGTAGGCTTCACAACAACGCGCCGACGAAAGGCCTCGCCGCTAATAGCTGAATGACGAAGCCTGCTTGCTGCATCATTGGCCTTTGCTTTGAATTCACAAGTCGATCAGTGTATGCTGAAAAATGAATACGTTAAAAGCTTTCACACCGGACGTGGTTATCCGAAACAGAAAAACCCAGTATAAATTTTCACTATATGGATTATAGAAATGGAAATCTGCTTCTGGAAACCTCAAATCCAGATTGCAGGCAAGTGCGTAATTTCTGAAAACCTACAATCCATATAGAGTCTAGATAGATTTCCAGTTCTATAATCCAGACAGCGAAAAGTTATACGGGGTTTCTCGTTAGAGTAAGAACTCTTCACTTAATATAATCCAGGGCCAGTGATTATTCAGCCGAAAGAACTGCATCAAAGCCGTAACTTGGGTTTGTTTGCCGCAGCACACAGGGTAATTAATTTTTTTTTTAAAGTTTTGCAGAATATTTGGCAATATGAGCATATACGTATATATCAAGACAGACTTTATAAGGGGTCCATATCACAAGAGCGAATGACATTTTAGCGAACGGCGACATTTGAGCGAATGGTCGTTTTAGCGAATAACGGGGGCGCGCGTTAACCCATCCGCCGCGCTGCGCTTTACGCCGCTTCGCGGCGACAGTCTGCGGCAACTCATTACAAAAATATGAACTCACTTGGCGCA
Organism: Ixodes scapularis; assembly: GCF_016920785.2. NCBI lineage: Eukaryota > Metazoa > Arthropoda > Arachnida > Ixodida > Ixodidae > Ixodes > Ixodes scapularis. The sequence continues at coordinate 25,699,429 of NW_024609884.1, read as the reverse complement.
CCCGAAAACGCCGCTTCGCGGCGTCCGACTATTCGCTAAAGTGTCGTTCGATGAAACGTGGGCGTTCGCTAAAACGTCATTCGATCAAGTGAGTGCCTCCCCTTTATAAGCTGCCTTAAAAAAAAACTTTGAAACATTCGTGAACTTTGTGTTGTGATCTCATCCTTTAGCGAGCCTCAACGACTGGGAGGAAACCGCCGACGGCATCCAAGCAGAATAAGATTCCCCATACTGCGGGGGAGAGGAATCTCAATCTTCACGTGAAGCACGTGCAGATTGAGTCCACTGCCGAGTCTGGAAGTTTCTACGATAACTACAACAAGCTTAATTCAAGGCTACATACTCATTTTAACATATTAAATGTAGTGTAACTGCGGTGTTTTTCTGTGTTGGAACATGTGCCGTTTTAGCGTACACACAGTGTAGTCCTGATGGCTGTCATGGACAGGTCGTTGATGTTCGTAGCTGTAGGCGTCGGTGTATATTGACATCAAAGTGATTGTTGCAAGTTTAAGGCTTCCAAGCTACGGCAGTTGCTAGGTAGAAGGGCTCTGAATTTGCCACCGCGTAACAATCTGTTAGCCTCACGTAATTTCCCCCTACGTCTTCGTTGTAGGCGAAGCGTTTCAGCTAAGGCCCGACTTTTTTAGGCCCTGTCCTTAGCTGTTGATGACCTTGATAATGTCCTCACGATATTCAACTATCGACTGAGTAGAGCAAGGTAAATTTTAGTTGTTGCACCATTGTAACAAAAAATGATCAAACTGTGCTGATTTGGTCTTGTACCCATGAGGTACGTCAGGAAAGCATGTGGGGTTTTGGCCTCGAGATTCTGCACCTTCCGCATACCAATTGACCGCCTAACAAACCACGTCAGTCGGCCTGGCCACTGCTGCGCTCAGCAACTTCCTACGTGACGACAAGATGTACGTGCCAGACGTTTATGTTGACGAAGTCGACCCCCTCGGCAACATCGTCGATGGCCAGTAACGCAAAGTGGCAGAAAAGGACAAGAACGTGTTGTTCAGCTTGCCAAGGTTGACATTACGGCGGCTCGGCCGAACAGCCCGCAAACGAATCCCAACGGCCACTGCGACAAGAGACTTATACTGTAGGTATTTCGCAAAGGAAGGTGCTGTGCCATGGCAACAGAAGCGCGCTGGCTTGAAAGCCTAAATAGTTCTGCCGTAGCGGCCAAAGTGGGTTGACCGAGTACCGCCACAAGCCTCAACCAAGTGGAAGGCTGAAGTCTGCTCCTGTTACTGTGTGGTCATGACGAAAAACACTAAATATACCATGGAGGTAAGCAGCTTTTGGAGGCGACACGCCCGAGGGTGACCAAAACAGTTGTGGGTTTGTTCATCGTTGGGGGCGTATTCCTCCGCACTTCTCGCTTCACCTCTGGTGGAGTCATGTCACCTCCAGGTGCTTCCTACCCTTATGAAACATACAAGCAAACCAAATTCAAAACCAAAGGTTGCTAGAGGCAATTAGGTTTTTCAGATTCTTGGGAAATAAGTAGTGTATTGGATACAGAAGAAGCGTGATGGTGAGAGACTCAAATATTATGGCTGAAATCGACTCCTCACTAAAATTAGATCTCAGAAAAATTAAAATATTTATTTCGTGATTGAAACGTACATACCTTTAGAGAAAACCAGATAACGTCCTAAACGCCCATACACATATCTTAATTTACCACCAAAAGAAATTTGGCAGAGACACTTAAGATTACTTACGTGTAGGAATGCGAAAGCATCCTTACACGGCAGCGCATTCCTACAAGCAGCGTGCAACGTCTTCCTATCGCACACGGTGCTGCGGCGATGACATCACGCTCCCCCACTGCGCAGGCGCGGCGAACCTTGCCGGTTTCACGACTGCTTCCGTGACGAAGCATTGCATTGCTGTGCTTTTCTCTGTGCTTTACTTCTGAAGCGCGGCAGCTCTGAGCTTGAGCGCACCCGCCGGCTTCCGTGACGACGCATCTGCGTTGCTTTGATTTTCTTTGTGTTTTCTTTCCGAGCCGCGTCCACTTTGAGCTCAAACAGCCGCGCCGACTTCCGCGACAAAGCATCTGATATGACACGTTGCACCCAATTTAGGTGCCGATTTTCGCGGTTACGGGTTTTTAGGTGTCGTTTTTGCGGCTACAGATGCCACCGACTCCGCTCCATAAAGCAGTTAATGCGGTCGCATTAAAAAAAAAAAAAAAACAACACAAAAAAAAACAAAAAAAACAGACAGTTGAGCGTTCTGTGGGGACCAGCCTTTTTTTAAATGCAGTTCTAGAGGTTAAAAAAAAAAGTACAGACTTAGATGTAGTAAGACATATCAGGAAGGGACCCCCGAAATGCTATCTCCAGAACATGAAGAACCCTTGACATTTTCTGGTTTATTTTTCCCCCACCGTTTTTTTTTTTCTTGTTTCCATATTTCTCAAATTGCGTCGGGTACGCGAAGATTGGTGCTTTTTCATCGAGGCGATCGGGGCGGGGGGGGGGGGGGGGGGGGGGGGAACCGAAGGCATCTGCTTTCTAACTAAGTCCTAGGATGGAACGCGCGCAATGCTGCATGGAGAAATTTAGAGCACAAGGTTATATTTTGTCTCCTCTTTAATGTACAAAGCAATAGACAACCCCCGCCGTGTTTGCTACAATCAAATAATTTGATTTCCATTCTCACACTGATGTTTATCGATGGAAAAAGCCGCGCTCGGGAGAAGCGGGTCCGTGACCGCCCCTGCGAAGGATGCAGTCGAAAACACACACGCGAATGTCGAAGACAACTGCGCTTTCTCCGCGTGACTGCGTTATATAGGGCCACCGCAGCTGCAGGAGCGGTGACGCATGAGCGGCGTCGCGAAGGAACTTTGGCAGACTACGCGTCCTTCCCAATGTTTCATATTCGCACCGCAATAGCGTTTTGCCGCAACAACGAAGTCGTAACCGCGAAATCGCAAGTAAAATAGCACCATATGAATAAGCCCTTAGAACCAAAATAAACAAAGCCGTTGAATTCTAGTGAATACTCCCTATAAAAGCTCGCTGCGCACACGAGCGACACCACGGGGGTCAACGAACGCTCCCTGTAGAGTGTATTCAGTAATTGCTACAGCTGTAAGCACCGTTTGGCGCATGCTAACATCGACCTTCCATAACGTTCCTTCCACGCAACCGAAGTTACGGCTTTCGACGAATGATACCCACAGCTGGAGCTCGTCCTTCAGCTGTAGGAATCATGTAGAGTTGAGATTGGGCCCGAATTTTAGGGCACGACCTGATCCCGCCCGAGTCCGACTATTTATGATTTTTGAGCGTCGGCCCGAGCCCAACCCGACCGGTAGGTATTTCGGCCGGAGCCCCGCCCGAGCCCGACTTTTATTTTTAACATACGTCTGAGCCGAACCCGACCTGAGTCCACACTTTTAACAGAAAATGTGTTTTACTCTGGATCCTAGCCACGCTGCGCTATGCCGCGATAACTATGCTTGACGTGGGCGCGTAAGGGAACTTTTATTTTGATCTCCCTTCAATCGCTAAGATCCTTCGTTAGTTCGCAGTGATCGACTGCCTGCGTGTCCCGTAGAAATATGAACACAGGTTTTTTTTTATCGAGGCACGCGACACTAACACATTCGGGAGTTGTAGTATACCATTTTCTGGGGTTCGAAAACGACAACAGATAACAATACGCTGGCCTTGCTGTGAACAATTTTTTTTTCTTCTATCGGGTATCCTTTTCGAATTAGCAAGAGGCAATCTACGAAAAGTCCCTATATTCTGTTGCAGCGGCCCTTGTGTAAAAACTAATGCTTGCGGCGCGTCACTTGGGTCAGCATTTTCTACGTATTACCTTGCACTTGCTTTTCGCTGCTTTTTGCATGTTCTAAGATGTTATGGAGGATTACGCTGTATCTAAATTTGCTTTGCCAGGTTTGCCAAGATCGTGTTGTCGACTCCCGACACCTCAATCAGGGCCCGACCCGAGTCAGACGAATCTGGAAAGAAATAGGCCCGTACCCGACCCGAACTCCAACAGGGCGTTCATATATTGGCCCGAGCCGGACCCGATAGTCGGGTCGTGTTCGGGTTTTTGGGCTTGTCCGAGCCCGCACAGATCTCTCATGAGCATTACTCACAATTAGGGTTGTCACCTTCCCGGTTTTTGACTGGCACAGCCGGTTTTATGCGATAAATGGGCGATCACCGATCTGTATATAGAACCGGCCGTCACTTGCCAGTTTTTTTAACTATCCAAGAGCATTTTTTTAGAGGGGAGGGGGGGGGGGGGGCGTTTATAAATATATTCTTGACCATCAACGTTATCTGGTATATAGGCGTATGCATTTTATATTCTAAAGCAAATTTTATATATAATGTCCCGGTCCCGGGAATTGTTTATTTAGCAGCAAATAAGACATCATATTTGTAAAAATCTCGAGCGTTTACTATTCACTGTAGCACGCAGAGAGTCTGCGATTTATAGAAGGAGATGAGAGAACGGGCGAGCGAGACATCACTTTAAATCCGAGGACACACTTCTTTTGTAATTCTTGACTCGAGAGGTATGAAAACATGCTCGCGTTACACGAATTCACGAGAGACCATAAGTTTTCAAGAAAGAGGCTCGTGCCGGTTCTCGTGGTGTATACCGGCGTTCACTAATACCCCATTCACACGGTCATAGAGGTACCTTTAGCTAAGGGAACTTCATTCTCCGCGGCGAATCACTTCACTATCCTCCGCGCGTGGCGTTTGCTCGAGACCGAAGAGCGCGGGCTAATTCGTTGATTACAAAGGGACCTATGTTGAAGGTACCTTTATGCTGATCCTGTGAATCGGGTATAAGGAAACCCCCAGAACCAGGAATTGTTAAAAATAATAGATTTACGCTCGACATTTCCACTCTTAGCATAACACACTGTCTTAGAGCCATTTTTATTCGAAGCGTTATTTAATACGCACTCATTTTTATGTAAACTGCAATAATCGATTCTCCACCAGCTGCAAAGGATGAATAGCGGTGAGATATTTGTTATTGGCGGTTTTATTTTGAGTAAATCATATCCATTAATGTACGTTATTGAGTTCAGTGTTGCGTACATATACTTACATGCGCTATGATGCATTATTAGACCTATCTCATTCATTTGACCTCGGGAAGCTCGTGTCAAAATAAATTGAATCTGTGTATCAGCTAAGACTGTCAACACTGGGTGTTTCGTTTTACTAGTTCAATCTAACATAATTACCCCCCCCCCCCCCCCAAACAACAAAAAAAAAGGCCGCTTTTTTATTTTAATAAAGGTGCCAACCCTACCCACAGTCAGAACTCATGATTACACAAGAGTTTCCTACCCACATGGCTTGCAGGTGACCTCCTCGAACCGGGAAAAACAAAATCGCTCGTGCCGAATATACGCTACGGAAGTGTTCTTCACAATAGCCGCCATAGTGACGTCATTGCAAGCCACGTATTACGTTCTCCTACCAGGCGATAGGCAACGAGGGAACACCGTTAATTTACTGGATTTCTCTACGTACGCTCCTCGTAGTTGAAGGCGTTGTCTCCGCCTACGTGATTCTTGGTGTTCACGTTCCTCCGCCGCTCCTTCTCGTTGAGCCACGGCTGCTCGTCCTCCTCATCGTGATCCTCGTCCAAATGAGCGAGTCTCCTCGCTGAGACCGCCGTCACGACCAGGGCGCCCATCAGCAAGACAAGTGCCAGGGCTGTTGACGACGAACTCCTCATGGTTATGCCTGGTCTCGGCCGTGAACTCTGCCGTACACTCCGCCGAGGATCAAAGAAGAGGCACCGCTCGTTCGGGTTCCACTGACAGGCTCTGAATCGTGAGCTCGCTCTCACGTGCTGAGGCGATGGCTATAGCAGTGGGGTTGACGTTATTCCACGGTTCAAAGCGGTCTAAAACTCCAAATGCATAGATACATACAATACATATTACGTACAGGCATACATACAATACATACAATACACAGAGAATACACACATACATGCAAGCATAGATACGACCCTTACTTTTCATGGACACGCCGATCCTTGGCTAACCTCCTATTTTGGTATGCGCCAACCAAGGAGGATAGAAGGGTAGGAGAGGGCATGACGCCAGCCGCGTAGCCTCCACAAGCCATGCTCCCTTGACGCCTCGCCTCTTTCTCATTTTGCTCCTTACTCTCCTCACTTATCAAGCCAACGTGACCACATTACGTGACCGTAGCTAGCCTTCGTCTAGATATGGGGTACTAGAATACACCACAGTCTAGACTTCGATCTGATAAAACTTACCGGACGGAGCGCGCGCAAGCCTCCAAGGAATCCTTCTACAATCAACCATCCATCTCACACGTGAGATGTCACGCGCACCAATTGCCAGAGAGATCTACGTCACGTTGGCCACAACATCATTTAAACTTTTTATGACTAGGCCGCACCAATATTGCAACGTGCCCCCTCCTAGTACTTCTAACCTCCTTGGCGCCAACACACGACCGGCTTTATTAGCGGCGAGATGTTTCGGTGACGCCCTCGTTCGGCTACCTTTCGTGACGTCATTACCTTGTGAACAACAAACTCGATGGTGTTTGTAATGGGCATGGCGGAAACCTGAAATCATAGCGCTCTCAAAGCAACATTGTCAAAATTGAAGTTCTTTCATTCCTCTTATTTCCGTCGATGAGACGTCTTTTGCTGACTTCATAGTCAGCATTCGACCAATTGTGGTGGGCCGACCACAGCGACGCCTTCGATCGCTCACGTCGCCAATAGGGGCGACAAGGTCACCCGAGGCAGTGCGAGCACGCCGCATTTGCTTTTGCTTATTTAGTACTTTCTCTAGTTCGCTGATTCTCCACCGCGTTTACTGGCGCCGTCACTCACCACACTAGCAGACGCTTTCCCGTGTGCATCTATATGTGTCTCCGCTCCCCGACCGGCGACGTTTTGACGATAATCGGCTGTATTTCAAGGACTTTTCTCGTCGTTATTGAGAATGTACGTTCGGTAAAGAGCTACAAGCTGATCTAGGTCGCATTCTTCTTTGGTCAAAAGATAACAAACTTCTCTTAAACTTAAACCAGATGCGCTACCATGCACATCACTGCCTCGCGCCAACCTTCGACCCCTCCAACACTTTTCCTGAACCGAGTGGAGATCCCAAGAACAACGTATATCCATCTCCTAGGCAGTGTTGTACGGAACGGCGTTCCAGGAACGGCGTTCTTGGAACGTATTCCTTTTAGAAGGAACGAAGGAACGCCGCCGCTCCATTTTTCATTGGTGGAACTGTAACGGGAACGCGTTACATTTTTACTGGAACGGAAAATGGAACGGCGTTCCTTTTTTTCGTCCAGTGGTGTATTTTTTTTTATTTCTAAGAAGGAAAACTGAAATTATAAAAGTATAAAAACAATATCTTTACGAAGAGCTTGATCTCGTTAACTTCTTGGTTTCTTATCTTGGGGTTTATTTTGGGGGGTCTTCGCTTGGTAACAGTCGGGTGCAGGAGAGCTAGTGGACATCGATTCTGTTTTCAATGTCCGAGACTGCGGTACAAAAAGCAAAACTTTTAGACGAAGAAAACTACACAGAAAGAGGGAAGTTACAAACTCAGCTGCTTTCTTTGCCTCCACGAATCCTCACACACTCAGAAATCTAAGGCCGACTACAGCCATCACTGAACTTCCGGGAAGAGACATACAGTTACAACAAAAGAACAGGTTACGAGACATCGAACACACCCCTGTATCCCGAACATTGGCCACTTAAGACACACAAAAACTAACCTTCATTCATCCTACCCGTGTCCCCACCTTTAAACTGAACAACAAATCCCACCATTACAAAGAAGGACTTCTAGCTTTCAAGACTGATTTTCCAAAAGCCCTACCCTCTTCTTCACTTGCTCGTCTTCCGGACAGCAACACCGAGAAGAAACTATTATTAAAGAAGAACTGAAACAGTTGTGTATTTAAGGAAAATACCGAAATTGTCATTTTGCCTCCAGGATCACTAATATCGAAATTATTTTTCAAGTTGGTGCACGAAGGCTGCAGAAATTAACTTTCAAAATACCGCTCAAGCCCCTCCTTCCCGGGACGTGACATCATATTAGGAGTTTTCGGGATCTCCACTCTTGCTCATCTTCTGCGCCTGTCAAAGACATGCATGCGCACTCTTGCTCTTTTCACAAAAGGTCAAAAATAGATGTCACGACTTGTGTCAATGCAGGTGAATCTGCGATCTGGCATACTTGCAATTGCACGCGCTGCCCACACCAGAGGCACGCGCTTGGTGACACAAAGAGATATAAAGCTGCAGTACAAGTCCCCTGTTGAGGCGGACTTTATAAACATACCCACACTCATATTATTATTTTTTATTGTAAAGCAGAGCTCTTAGGCACCCGTCTCCAGCTTGAGCGGCGTCGCCGTCGCCGTATGCGTAACGGCGCGCGTTGCATTATGGGACGTTTCCCCACTAAAGGGAAAGTTTTCCCGCTAAATTTAGAGGAAAATATTTTCCGCTAAATGAAAGACGATTACAAGTCTCCCGCTAAGTTGAGCGGGAGACTTTCCCGCTAAACTTAGCAGGAAAACCTTTCCTGCTAAATTTAGCGCGAAAATTTTTTCGCTAAAGTTACAGAGGAAATTTTCCCGCTAAGCTTAGCGGGGAATTTTTTCCGCTATATTTAGCGGGTAAATGTTACCGCTATATTTAGCTGGTAAATGTTACCGCTAAATTTAGCAAGAATATTTTCGCAAAATTTAGAGGGAAATTTAGCGAAAATTTCCCGCGAAATGGGATAGGACCAGGAGAGGAGGAGGGGAGGGTACGGAGGGGGAGCAGGGACATAACCTCCCCTCCTCCTCCTCAAGAGCTGCGCTCTAATCACGGTGTAAGATACACTCTTTAGGTGAGGACACGGCGGGGCTGAACGCGCGGTGTGAGGAATCAGATAGTGTTCGTTCGACGGGTATCCGAAAGGCTACATTATTCCGCGGTCACCGTGCCCCCGGCTGACAGTGTCGCCGGCGGCCAAACGGCGAAACTGTGTGAGAACGAAAAAAATTATCTCGTTGCCAAGACACCCCGGTACACCGTGCTCTTTCTGCACGAGCGACAACCTCGCTGGAGCTCTGTGCGTGAGGAGCATGAGGCGGCACGAGCAGTCTTTGCCGTGCCCACTAGGGTTCCCTTATAGACCTTTCCAGAAAAGGGCTGCTGGCCGGTTTCATTTTTAATGTTCGTGCGTAGCGCGCGTGATTTGCTCGCTTTCCGAAGCGACGCACACGCGCGTGCTGAGCTGTGGAGATCGCACGCTGAGCTGTGGATTTGTAAACATTGGAAAGGTCTATAGGCTCCCTACGGGAGCCAGAGTTGCGCGTTTGATTCTACGTGCCGCGTGCCGCCCTCGCCGCTATTCGCCGAGATCCGATCACGTGAGGAGCCGTATCAAGTGTCGTGCAGCAAAGTAGACGTTGCACGCGCCCCGGCGTACGTTCCCCGGCTTTTGAGTGCGCCGCGCGCCGAATTCAGTCACGTGAGGAGCTGTATCCACATGCCATGCATGAACGCGCAACTCTGGCTCCCGTAGGGAGCCTATACAGGAACTCTAGTGCTTACGGGTCGACGAGTCATCTGCCGGCGCCGCTTGAAACCATAGTGAGAGAGGTTATAGACGTTCGTTTCCTTTAACAAACCTTGGTTGAAATGACGAGCCTGTGGGCTCGTCGATGCTGGCATGAACGTTCGGAATTGTTGTTGTTGTTGTCGTTGGCCTATGAAAGTGTTGGCGCACGACCGGCTTTATAGGGGCGACCTGCTCACTCCGCGTGTCCCAATAGGAGCGCGCGCGCCAAGAAATATCACGTGAACGGCTTGGAGGGACCGAGTGTTCTGCTTGGCGCCGCCCTAGCTCGCCACCAAAAGCGCGGCGGCCGCTATGGAAGGCAACGGGTGCGTGTTGAAATAACGTTGGTTTCGGATGAGTTCTGTCACATTTAATAGGCAGGCGCTAATGCTAGCACATAGTGTGTATAAACTACGGTAAAAGGAGTCACTATATCATAGTTTTCTCCAGCAGAATAATTAGTATTGTGAGCTAAGCATCTATAGGGTGTACGAGTGTACAGGATGGTGCATCCAGTCCGCCTTCTGGAGTCCACTCCCGGGATCGGAATAAAATATCGAGTTAGGTGCTCCGCTGGTGGGCCGTGACGCCCCTTAGTGAACATTCGAAGTGAGACACTGTCGATTGGTGGTGACCTGCTGACTGGCCCGGGGGGGGGGGGGGGGGGGGGAGCAGACCACCAGTGCGATTACGCCCTAGGGAAGAGGCAAACGGAAGCGAGGAGTCCGCGGTAGCAGAAAAGTGGCTAGGAGCCGCGTGGTCGCTACTTAAGGACAATGTCGCAGCGGGTCCCTGCAACTGAACGGAGGAGGTGCAGTGTTCGATAGGACGGTGTTCGGGGGCCAAGTTGGCACTAGAATAAGGTGGGAAGCGCGACGTTGCACCGACTCGAGGGAGGCAACAAGTTGCCTGGTTGCCGATTCCCCCACCGAGCAGCAAAACTCCAGGATGGGCAACACCAGCGCTGTGAACAGCAATCTGGGCACATCGCGACTGGCTCTTCTTGTGGACCGAATGACGAAGCCAAGGAGTCCCCTTTCCCCGGACACGACGTTTTAGATGTAGCGATGGAAATCGAAATGCTGGTCGATGATGACACCTAGGAGCAGTGTTGTACACGTTTCTCAAGAAAAGGAACGCAAGCTCGTTCCTCATTCCTTCTGATTTTTGGAACGCGTTCCCGTTACAAGTTCCATACGTGAAAAAGGAACTCGTTCCCGGTACAGTTTAAAAACGGAACGTATCGTTACATATACGTTACATTTGTATTTTGCTGATTACCATTTATAGCTAGATCGAGGAAATTTTTTATATCTATCCCATCAAATGGGAACATAATATTTTGAATGCCGTGATGGAAGAGCACCAGGAGAAGAAAACAAGGGGAAGCAGGGTTTCATTTTTTGACATATTCATGCAAGTTTAAAATGCTCAGCTTTTAAGCCTATTCATGTTTGTGGTGGACGATTCAGACGAGCCAAATATACTGTTACGTCATATTGCACCAGCGTTTTACAGCAACCTAACAAACTCCCTTGTTCGAACTTAAAGGACACACGCAAAGGAAAAAAAACATTTCAGAGCGCAGCTCTTAGGCGCCCGTTTCCGGCTTGAGCGACTTCGCCGTCGGCGTAACCGTAAAATCACGTGACCCCCTCAGGTCACGAACGGTTTCAAAACTGTTTATGCAAAAACAATCCCTTAGTAAAAAGAGGCCGTACTTGAAAGGAAGTTGAAATGTATTGAATATGAATATTCATTTTGTATTCATTCTGTATTATTTTGTCCGCATTCGAAATACGCGCGAAAAGTATTCAAAATATATCGTAAATATTAGTCAAAAAATATTTTAGATACACCAAAAAATATAATTCCTTCCCCCTCAAGATGCCATTTGGGTATTAAAAACCAACTACATTTTTTTATTATTTTGGATTTTGTTAGTAAATGGTGTCCCTGTGGTATTTGAAGGCACTTCTAAATACATCCCACAATTACACATTAGAAACGAACGCTAACAAAAAACACCATACACGCACTGAACACCTGAATCACAGTCCTGTTCAGTCAGTCAGAGTCTTGAGAGGAAGGAAATCACAGGAAGTGTAAGAGTCCTGTTTAGTCAGTCAGTTAGAGTCTTGGGAGAAGGAAATCAAAGGAAGTGTTGCTGAGCCAAGAGTCCTGTTGACTGCTCTAGAGCCTTATATAGCCTGCACATTGAAGGCAATCATTTGGCCGGTGACCTGCTCTGCACTTATTAAGGTTCCAAGTACTCAATCTTGTACTCGGGAGTCTTTCAAAAGGGAAACAGTGCTTCGAAGGTCGTGGACGATATCTCTTACTTTTAGAAAAGCATTGGTAGAACTAATAATAATTCGGCGCAGTCGCTAAAACAATACCCGCAAAAAACGTCTCCTAGAAAAAATGTTATTGCTTCTCTGCATAGCACCACTCAGTACGAAGCGGGTCAAGGCAGTTTATTCACTTTAAAATAGTTATTTTTCTTTTCATTACTAGTTGACTATTTAATACGGTCACTATATTAGTGTTGTATTCGCGTAGACTATGTGGCTACCGCTTGAATACTTAGGTTTATTGATCAGAAGCGGATCAGCGTTCGGGCACGACTGGCTTGCGCCATTGGGGCTCGTGTCTCTGGGTCGCGCTCGGCGGGCACGCGCTCTGGCTGCAGATCGCTTTTGATATTTGGTGGTCGCGTGGCTCCGTTGGCCACCACAATTAGTCACTCACATCACGTACAATGGTGAGTCTACACATTCAGAGAACTAACATTGTGCTAACACAACCACGCCAAACCTATCTGCTCACAGCACTTGCTGAAGCTCTCCAGCATCAGCAAGTGTTGTAGTTGTAGTTCCCGAACCCCGTTTGTGATTGGTGTGCAAGAAACTCATCAGGTGTGTTCCTGATAGAAAAAAGGAAACAATAACATAAACTGGGCTGATTTATGAGTGAGATGCTGCAGAACTCAATTGACAAACTAATCAAATGTTGTGTTTAGGCACTTCAGTATACTCCATATCTGCTTGAGGTGAAGTTCTGATAGGCGAGCTTTTCAATACTTTGGCAGCTTAAGTCAAGCGCATTGCAGTCAAAAGATACTTAGAGTAAAACACAACAGTCTTCACGATTTCCAGGTATTTTAAGAGCATTCTGCACGTATTTTTGATCGCGGCATTTTTATTAGGGTTGGAGTATATTTTGCATGAAATAAATAAATAATTTAAAAAATCTATGTGAAAGGTATTTTGTGCCTACTAATTTAGTATTCACATATTTCAGAACGCATGAAGGGAACTTCAAATGTAGTTTAAATAGAGGTATTTAAAAAAAAAAATATTTTTAGAAATATATTTTAGTACTAAGTAAAAATAAGAAAAACAGAAGGGTGTATTTTCGGTCTATTTTTTGTGTACTTACAATAGACCGATCTCACTAAGCATTGCACGCATGCGTGACGCCGCCATAACTGTAGTTCATAGGATGCAGACGCCAGTTCACGAGACAGCTCATGCAACCCCGTGCTCTGCTCCTGCAGACCTCCAGCGGGGTTGTCGCACGTGCAGAAAGACTACAGCTCCCACGATGCATGGCGGCAGCGGTGGTGTACTCGAACTAGCTGGTGAGATCGGTCTATTATGAAGTGTACTGCAAATACACTCAAATTAGAATGTGGTATATTTCAAACGTATTAGTTTTCGCTAAGGGAGATGATAAATTTAGCCAGTGCAGTGCAGCCGCTAGCTTGGGGTCTTAAAGGTGCATCACGCAGTTGTGATAGACGACCGCACGCTGGTACGATGCTCATCCAGATCGAAACATGCAGGGGTGGGGATTGAACCCTGGATCTCTGGGTTCTGCAGCGCGAGCTTTTTCTCCACGTGCTCGGAGCTAGTGTGCGCTAGCCCACTCGGTGACCGATACCCTTTGTCGCCGAGTATAGCAAGCGAGGACTGCGTATTACGTCATCGTCATTGCATCCCCAAACGAAAACACCCTGAAGCTCAACAAAAATACGACTCAACAGGACCGACGTGGGCATCTTGGCGTTGCCGCCAGCTCGCGTACCGCTCGTTGCTAATGCTCTGTTATACTCCGACGTTAACGAAAAAAAAAAAAGCAAATTGGGTTGTGGGGATATTTATACAACGAGTAGTTGATCAGCTATTAAAGTTGCGACGACTCACACGCTGTAGAGGAGCAATTTAGCCAGTGCAGTACAACCGCTAGCCTGGGGCCTTTAACGTGCACCACGCAGTAGTGATACACGACCGCACGCCGTACGATGCTCACTCAGATCGAGACGGGCAGGGGTGGGGCTCGAACCCAGGATCCCTGGGTTCTGCAGCTCGAGCTTTCGCTCCACGCGCGTCAAGCTGGGTGTGCGCTTTAGCCCACTCCCGACGTAAGCGCAGCGAACGTAACGTAGCGCAGAACGTGGGTCTTTGATTGGCCGCTAAGCAGGAACTCAATATCTGCGACCAGTAGGAAGCTCTGTATGCTGCGCTATGCCACGTTTGCTGCGCTCGACGTCGCAGTGTAACAGACCCTTAAGACGCCGCCAAACGAGCCCGCAGCGACGCGGACGCGGCTTGGATCCACTGTGCGGAGAGAAAGTCGTCTGCTCCTCGCGCAAAGGTTGCGGTGACCTCCGAACGACGCCGAGTTCTGATTGATTTTTGATTGGAAGAATAGTGGGTAGGCCTCAATACTAGAAGCCTTCAGGTCTACCCACTATTTTTTTTTTCGATCAGCCAATAAGATATTGGTGTTCTGATATCGCAAACACTGTGCAAAAAGCAGACGAACTTGCGCTCCGCATAGTCACTGGCAGGATGAAAACGGTGGGACGTCTCTTTCGGACGCCCGGCCTTCGGCATGCGCACGTCGCCTTCCTCCGTGCTTTTGCTGGCCGTGAACCCTCGAAGCTCACAAGACATCCAAAGGCTATCGAAGTTTGAAAGCCCGCGCTGGGGGTGGAACAGCTGAGAGATTTCCCCTGCCGTTCTCCCCCAGGCAGCGACTACAGGGGTGACGGTAGAGGGGGAAAGGTGTAGGTCTTACCTTCTAAGCGGTGTGGCGTCGATTCATGCGACGAGGCCTGGCAAGCTGTTTGGTGCGGTGTCGCGAGACGTCCCTCACTGCTCTGAACACGCTTGAAAATGTTTGCTTTAGCCTGAGTTACGCACCCGGTGAGAAATGCAGCATTTGTGGATACCATTAGGTCCGTCGTTGTTTGCCACGCGACGTGTAAACCTCGAGGCGGGCAGAGTGTCGCGGCCTTTCCAGCACCAATAATCTACGGTCTTCGAGACTACTGTAAGCACGTACTACAAAATATGTGTGTAGAAGCGTGGTTGCGTGCATACCGATACTGTGAGCATCAACGAATGGCTATGCATTGCGCATGAAGCGCATGCTTCTGCAATTTTGTTCTGGTTATGAGAATAGCCGACTGGGAGGCCGCTCAAGAAGTAAACAGTAAACTCACTACCCTTCAAACATAGAGCATTTAATGTACACTCTGAAGCCAACGCAATGCATTACCGCTGAGTAGAAGTATGAATACTACGAAGGTCCGCACGTCACACATGTGGCCGGTGCTGCAATAGCTGATGCCGAGGCGCTTCATTTTTTGTTGAAAGAACTCCATGATTTCAGACGTTGCTTCGAAACAGTGAAAGATAATTGCTGTGTCCATGAGGCATTTTCGGTATTCTCTGACGTGTCTGAAAAAAAAAAATTGCAATAGCATTGAGCCGCTTGATTTTGCTCTATGTATTTAGATTCCGGAGCAGACCCCATTCAAATTAATAAGGCCAAAGCTGAACTGAATACAGGAACTGTCTAGCATGCGGCGTTTGGCATATCTGTAAACCATTCTCTAACTTTAATTAATTTTATTCATTACATTTTTTTAAGGCTGGCATTGTCGGCAATGAATAGGACTGTGCACCGAATAAAAGGTTTAACCAATTGATCGGTATTCTTTATTGTATTAACTAGTCGGTTCATTGGCTCTAACGGGGAGGCTTAAAAAATTTGAAGTACAGCCCCATCGCTGGTATTTACGTAGCCTTGCGTTGTAACAACAATGCGGTTCAATGAATGCATTTAATTTAATTTATTGTTAGGTTTTGAATACATGCAGTGCCATGGGCTGATGGAAGGCGTAGATGAAAGGACAAGATATAAATGTATACACGTTTTTACTAACCTGAAGTTGTCATCAACTTCATATTTATATTTTAGTGACCGAAATAAATCATGTGTCATATATTTTTTAAATATTTATTTAATTCAAAAATTATGCACGGCCACGGGAAGGAAAAAAAAACAAAGCAAAAACAGATCCGGGCATTTTTCATTCCCCCTTCCGCTTCTCCTAAGGGTTAGCAACATTGCAAACCGAAAATAACGCAAAGAAGAAGGGATATTTTACAGCAGTAAGTTTACGCGGCGAATTGTTTATACTAGTACCTGTTAGACAAATTTATTTATAACATTGATTTCTACAGAAAATTCGCTAGCATTTGGTTTAGTCAGTAACCTGAATAAGAGTTTATTTAAAATTTTCAGGTGCAGCGGGCTACTTTAAAAACAACGAGTCTTGCTGGGCTGAAGGCTCTTCTATACGTCACAAAAATGACAGGGATACAAAGTTCGTGGTTGGCGACTTTGAAAACATGGTGCTTCGAGGGAGCACAAATAATGCTAGTGATTAAATACTTGAAGTTGAATTTGACAGTAGCGAAAATTATGTATGTTACAACCCCCAGAATTAATGGTTCACTTTTCAAAGATCAATTTGATAACAAATTAGTTGGCAATTAATTTATTCATATGATCAATTAATATGTATGTTAATTGAACAATTTTATAATCCGAGTAATAAAACACCAACCAAAGAGCGCTTTATCCTTAATTAAATTAAAGAAGACAATGCTAGAATCTCGTTGCCTTTGCAGGAAAAATGATCTTGGTGTTCCATTTTTAGTTATGAGTTCGCTAGCGATTCCGATGAAAACGTCGTAGCCTTGTTGTTCCTTGTCACTCACTTCGAATTTAGTTAGACATTAGACAAACACTGGAGCTCCAAAGCTACGCGCAGAACCGAGATAAAGTAGGCTCCCCGTATAGCTAAGCTGTTGGCTTAGCTATACTGGTTCCATTGCAGTGCGGCCATACATGTGTCCAGCCCCCCCCCCCCCCCCCCCCCCCCCCCCATTCCCCGCCCCCACGCCCCCACCACAGACACACGCAATAAAGCCGAAAGAGACGAAAAACGCGCCTGTTCAGTCTGACATTGGAAGAGGCTATCACCGAAATGTGATGAGGTCCATTTCGCAAGCATCATTGCTGTCAAAAACAGGCACGGGCGCGTCGCAAGATCTCGTACAAACAAAGCATTCTGCCAAGCTACACACGTGTTCAACTTTCTGTGGTATTTTAGAAGTGTAGAGTGCTCGTGCACAGCTTTCATTGGCGCTCAAGGTGTCCGAGCCCACGGGCGATCATAGTTTTGGCTTCATTGCTACAAAAAGTTGCCACCAAGTATAGGCTCACACAAGTATGCCTTTCTCTTCAAAATGAACGCATAATAGACCTTTTGAAAAATAGACCTATTGCTTAATTCCAAGTGTCAAGGAGAATGCCGGGAATGTAAGTCTACGCGCTGCACGCGCCTTCCCTGTATAAAAATTTCGAAGTAAATAACCAAAAAAAAAAAAGGCGTTGACAAACTCGCGTGCAAGATGCCATTTGTTTTAGGCTTTTGCTTTAGAACAGCTACTGCTGGCAGGCGCCAGCACGTGCGACGCGTAGACCTACATTCCCTGAATAATCCTTGACAATTGCGTAATTCAGCAATAGGTCTATTACCCAAGCTATAGGTATCTAAAGTCATTGTATCCTGGGAAAGTAGCGCCAATACTTTCCCTGCCTGCTACGCGAACACAAGTACTAACATACAGACGACCAAAACCTCGCAAGATGATTGGCTAATCGGTCTTTCAGAAATATTTCTTGCCATAAAAATTCACGAAAGGTTAGATTGTTGCCAACCTACCCGTCAAGTAGTAACATTATAAACATTTTTAGTCATGTAAATTTGCAGCTGGGCAATGTTGTAATACTTAGTAAAAGTCTCTGCAAGTGTGTCCCCAAAGTTTAACAGATCCGTTTTAAATGCGCACAATGTCACTGCAGTCTCACAATACGTCCAAGTTTGATTCGGAATAGATACGGAGTTCCTCGTTAAAGGGGTATTCACACGAGGGAGAAATCCCGGGGATTTCTCCCCGGCACGCGCGCATCACGAGATGAAAACGCGAGGCTTTCACACATCGCAAAGCCTGACGTTTTCGTCGTGGGATGCGCGTGCCGGGGAGAAATCCCCGGGATTTCTCTCTCGTGTGAATACCCCTTAAGGAATATTTAAAAGCAGTAAGGAGGTTTCGTAGATGCTGTTGATCGAGGCAAACGAGCTGTTCTGAAAAGTCGCTGAGAATCTCCTCTTCCAGGATACAGACCCACCGATAGCTGTTCTCAGTATTCATAGCTTGCTCACCGGTGCTCGCAGTAGAGCGCGGCGTATCTGCGGATTACCCCCGAATCATCCGCGGATATCTGCAGTAAACTGGCGGATGCGATACAAAATGAATCAAATTTGGCGGATTGCGGATCGGATGTGGATACCAGGGGCTGCTGATATGAATTAGAGGCAGGTATCCGGGGGTCCGGATTTGTATTTTTTTCCGAGGCGGCCCATAAACCTGTGTGGCCGCACAATGTACAGTGAATAAGTGACTGATACTATGCGGTGAATCATCGAATGTACCGCCTGAGTCAAAGGAGCCAATGTCTGTTTGAAGGGACCGCCATAAATCGGTTTCTTAACTTATCATTCTAGGATTTACTACCGAGGTGCCCGAAGGCGGCGGAAGCTTCGGCTCAAATTGTGGAAAGATTGGCTCACCTGAGTAAATCACGAAAATAAAAAAACTATGTACTAAAAGTTAGGGCGCAAACAAGCTGGTGAAGGTTTAACATTTTGGACAACACCCTGAGACTGAGGGGTTTTGTCCAAAATGTTAAAAACTATGTTTTCCCCATACTTTGCTTGTGCACTTAAAATAATATTTGTTACTGTGCTGCTAATTTAGGCCAAATTAAGTGAATATTAGGTAAGCTAACTGCAATTTCTTTTTATTTCAAAAAAATTGTAGTCAAATATACCGCAGAACAGCCCAAAACGATTTTCTTTTAATTTTAAGAAAAAAGGCTTAGTGATAAATTTTGCATTGACAAAACCAGTTTTGATCTTTTTTTTTTTTTTTACTCCGGAGGTTTTATGTATTCGTACTATTAATTAATAGATGCACCACATTCGAGCACCTCTATAGTTAATCCCAGCGCAGTAAGTTAAGAAAAACCGCGATCGACAACTTTAACTCATGTGGTATTGCGGGGGCAAAGTACTCCATTAGATAAAATGTGCCAATGGTGGAGAAAATTGTTCTTTATGCCAAGAAAAGTTTAATTCTCACCAAAAATCGCGTTAGAACGTTTGATCTCGTCAAAAATGCTGTCCCTAGAAAAAGAAAAGAATGCTGGAGTATCAGTCGTCCAGGGAAAGTGTGCTTTTGTTTGGCAGGGAAAGAGCGAAGGATTGTCTTTGGGCAAAGAAAATCCAAAACGTACAAGCCGCGAGAAAGTAGAAGGAGCCTGCAAATGGCTTCTTTGCCTTTAAGTATATATTGAGGAGACTGAATACGACCCTTGGAGTGGTGGAACTTGTGCCAGCACGAGTTTCCGCACCTCATTCTAGTTGCGCAGTTCGTGCATGCCATCCCAGCATCAAGTGCATCAACGGAGAGAAACTTCTTATTAGCTGGTATTAATTTAAGAAAGGCGAAAGAGTCTGAATCCGTCCATGTTGACGATATTTTGTTTCTTTTACACAGCAACCTCGACAAGTAAAACGAATCAGTGTGTGTGCGTTTTCTTTTTTTTTTCGACACGTGGCACCGAGTTGTTTCGAAGTATTAGGTTACGAGCATGTAGTTGAGGGTTCGTGCTTAAAAATGAAACTGAAACCGTTAGGATATGCCATTATTGAATATTGTGATATTTTTCCAATGGTGTGCTCGCGCCTTACCACATGTACGCGAGTATTTTACAACGGGGAATGAGCGCTTTTCCTTTTCCGCTTTTTTATTGCTTGGCCTAAATATTGAAGTTGGTGCACTCGAATAGGTGACGACCGAGTTCTCAGAGCCAGTGGAGCGCAAGTACCCCTTCCGGCTGTTCCCGTTTGGCAAGGACACCGAGCGTTGTACGGAGAGCAAGGTTTCGAGCAATAAGAGTAGTGTTGGGAATGTTCCATCCGCCACGGTTTACGGATCGGTGCTGCACAACCCGCTGGACGCGCTCCGTCTTCTTGTCCCAAAAGAAACGAAAAATTACGCCCCGCAACGTTCTCACTTGTGGCGTTGGCAGCAGGACGCGTGCAAGATGCCACGCTTTAGTACACAGAGCAGTCTTTATCAGATACGCTTTCTCGCGGAACGACAAAGCCGAGGATGGTGCAGGCTGCACCTTGTCCTGCACCATGTTTGTCACTAAGTCCCAGTTTCGTGACACTGTACTATTAACGGCAAAGAATGCACCGAGAATCTTCAGCACCAAGACGCTGACGATTCCCGAGGAGAAGCACCTTTGACTTTTGTAGGTTAAGCTGCGCATCGGATACGGCTGAGTACTCCTGAAACAAGCGAAGTTCTTCCAAAATGGAGTCTTTGTCACGAAGAAAAAAATTCACGTCATCTCCATATGCTGACACGCTAAGGAAGACGCTCCCCAGAATAGGAAGGCCACGGAGGCGTTGACTATTTAACGGTCGCGCGGAGGAATGTGTTGACAGTTATCGTGAATAGCAAAGGTGACAGGGGGCCTCCCTGACGAACACCTCGTTGAATAGGAGAGGCTGGGCCAATACCGCCACAGGAGAAAATGCGAGCTTCACTGGAGGAGTGACACGCTTCAGTAGCTGCACATACTTGATGGAAAAATCGTGCGTATAAAAGAATGTCAAACAAAAACTGGGGGTCAACTTGACGAAAGGCTTTTTGTTGGTCCAAAGAGAATACGCAATAAGGAGCCTGGTCGGACCGACTGTAGGAAATGAGGTCGCGAATGCTTGACAGTGCCGAGTAAATGCTTCGTTCTGGCACGCAGCAGATTTGCAATGGATGGGTGACAGTGTCAAGAATTGAACGTACTCGTTGGGAGAAAAGTGACATCAGTAGTTTCCAGTCGATGTTTAGGGGTGATATCGGTCTTTATGTGGCTAGCTTTATTGGATCATAATCCACTTTATACACCATAATGGTAAAGTTTTCACAAAAAGAAGGTTTCCAATCGGGTGTCCGGAACAGATTGTGAACAAGCTTCAGAACGAATTCTCGCAGTTCCGCCCAGAAGGTTTTGTAATAACCAAATGGTAAGCCATTAGGGCCAGGGGATGAATGAGCCTTCATCTGCTTGACGGCTTCATCAAGTTCTTCAAGGAGCGGGGGCATTTGCAGGGGATGCTTGCGGATCTTCACTTAGGTGAGGTAAAGCTTAGAGTAAACGAGAGCTTGTAACTCGGCTATGTGCTTGTAACCCAGCTGAGCCATCGTATATTTTCCGAAAATAGTTCGTAAATTTTGGTAGATTATAGCCACACGTGGGCCGCTTGAAGTTGCCCTACTTGACGGCCGCTCCCGTAAACGGAGGAAGTGAAGGGCTCCCGGGCCTCTTCGACTGGACACGGAAGTGTTCCACTTGAACATACAAGGACGACGACTGCAAAATCGCTTGGTGCTGCACCCGAAGTGCGTCTATATGTGATTGCACAAGCGGTGAAATAACACATGCCCTTGTAGGAATTCTGATGTTCGCAGTAACCGTGTTCAGCAGCTCGGAATATTCACGTGATGGCATCCTTCACCACTCCGTAAAGAGGCGATGAAGTAGGTATTTACGCTTTTTGAGCTGTTAATTGTCGCAGGCCCATAGGGGCCTGACGAAGGCATTTTCTAACTATAAGGGGCCTGACGACAACCGCCATCTTTGGTTCTGCTTTACACTCGTTGCAAGTATATCGATAGTGGCTGCAACTGCTAAACGGTCGCTCACGTGCAGCCGGGTCATTGATGGAGTGATGACTTCGAAACGGCGAAGGAATGGCACGAGTACAAGTGGTAAATGTATATGGTCGAGACGCGTATTTGACGTGCCTCTTTGATGCATATGGCTATAAAGCAAATCGTAAAGTTGAATCCAAGAGTCAACGAGACCAAATTGTTGCACCAATGCGTGAAGGTTTCGCGTGAACCGTTCTGGACGAGTTGTGTGGCCGAGACCGCGGGAGTTCCTATGACTGTCTATTACACACCTAAAATATCCCCCAAGAACAACGTGTCTGTTCTCTGAAAGATATGCCTCTAAACTAGAAAAGAAATTGCTCGAAAATTGCGGATAGGCAGGAGCATAAACATTTACATTGCGAAATTTGCTGAGACCTAGAGTGAAATACAGACAAATTACACGTCCTTCACTATTCGGAACAAAATAATCACTCTTAAGAAGGTCTTTACTCAAAACAACTACGCAACACCATATGCCCCGGTCGCGTCGTGAGACTAAAAAAAGAATCAACTAATCACCTTGAAATTGAAGACTTCAAAACTTTTTTGAAAGCTTGTCTCCTGTAGAACCAATATATCAATTCTAGTAGCCCCTGCCAAGTGAATTACGTCAGTTTGGTTGGCGTGACTTCTTAAACTTTGCACATTTAAGGATGCATTGTGCAATGCGCAGCTGCATTGATAGCTGTATTGATAATAAGTAAAGAAAGTAAATCGCAAAGCAGAAAACTATCGTCCGTTGCATTAAAAAAAGGACAGTCCTTGAATTATCAGATGTAATCTAAACCCGAGCTCATCGCTTTTGCTTGCTTCTTTTTTCTACTTGTCTCACGTGCCTTTCAAGCATCGGGGCCCGTTGTTCGCAGAAACTTGGCCGCCGTCGCGTCTGTATCGGACGCAGAAGAATCAAGCGAAGAGTCTCGCACGTGCTGGCTGGACAGAGGACGACGGCCTCCCAGCCGGTTGGTGTGGAGTCGTTGCCGGTGGTCTCAGTAGGCGGTGCTGACTTGGGGGAAATGATGTCTGGAATGCTGCTGCCGGGAAGGGACACCGGAGCCACCTCCGGCAGCGCGGCCGGAGCTGGGAGCAAAAGCTTCTCTTCGGTCGCTGTTAAAATGGCTGACTCAGGGCTCTTTGCCGGAGGCGGCACTGACGTGTCCTCGCTTTGCTGTGGCGGTTCGGGGCGATGGTGAACGGACGGCTGTTTCCCGATCGTCGCGAATGACTTTATGCTGATGCAGTCCGCCGTCGCGTGGTTTCCAGCACAGCGTCGACAAAGCGCTGAGCACGCAGCTGTCCTATGGCGGAAAGTCGAACGTCGACCACAGAACGGAGTAGAACGTGAGGTGCGCTAGGTGACCCTGCTGCTTGCACCTGCTGCAGACTGGTATGACATTCGGGTAGTCGCTTGTTACTCGATGCTCCAGGATCCGAATAAAGTTGGGAACAGGCTTGTCTGGTCGCATTTCCCTCTCTCCTGTTCGGAGACCCTTGCAAACTGTGGGTCTGTCGATGTGCGTTGACCTTTCAATTTTCACGAGCTTGCCGTAAGGGGCTAGCGCCCGCGCGAGGTATTCCTCTGTGTTGCGATAGGCCTTGGCGAAGGTCACGTCCTTCTTTCGCCTCCCCTTCTTGTCCACCCGGCAGGGTTTGGCCTTCGCATTTAGGATCGGCGCCCGGCCGTCTGAGCCGTTGTTGACAGAACACGTCGCCCGGCGCCGCGTGGACGCCGCCACACCTGGGAGCGGAGCTGAGCCGGACTCCTCTCTCTGGCTGCGGGGTCAGTCGATCCAGGAACCAGCTGCCCTACCGGGAGAGGATTCCGGGGGACGACGACGGCGGCGGGACTTCCGGCCGAGTACGTTCGGCTCAAGTTTTCGTCCGGCGCCACTTGCGGATTATCCCGCTAAACCTTTCCCGAGCCAGGACGCCGCATAATGAGGGGATCATCTCCATCACGGTCAACGTCTCACGAGCTGACAGCGGACCCTTCGTCACCGACTCCTGGCGCGGCTTATTGAGGTCAAGAATGCCCCGGCGCCGGATTGGGAAGCCCGTCCGACGCTGCAGTGTGTGCGTGTATGTGTGTGCGCGCTCGAGAGGAGTGGGGGCGGGGCCTGAACGTGACGTCCGTTGGCAGTTCGGCCACCATTGGCTGCCAACCGCTGGAACATAAACAGCGACTGTATAAAAAGAGCAAACGAGAGGCCGCGAGTGTGCTCTCCGACGAACAAGAAACTTCTGTACTTATGTAATATAAACAGAGTTTATCGCGAGACACCCTCCCGTCTCCTGATGTCCCTGCCTGGAGTCGGCCTGCGGTTCCTGTCCTCGCCTGGCCCTGCCTGAGGCTGCCTGGGGAACTCCTCGGTCGCAACAACTGGTTGGCAGCGGCGGGATGACGTGCCTGCTCATGGTTCCTGGTACGGGTGAGTGCTTTGCAATTTTCCCTTGATTTGCCAGACCTTTTGCTCAGTGTTAGGTACGCGAGTGGAAGGCTGCCCTTTCGGCTCAGAAAAAGCGAAGTTCAAGCTGACTGAGTTAGATAGGGGAGGGAGATTGCGACACTCGGGATCATGGAAGTCAATGAGCTACGCATTCCTGAGTTGGTGGCGGTATGCGAGGAGCTTGGCATAAGCGTGGGGCAGGCAAGGCGAAGAAAGCCGATCATGGAGCTACTTCGCGAAAAGGAAGTGTCCGACGCAGAGCTTCAGGAGGCTTGGGAGCTGATTCGGGAGCGGGACGAAAGAGCGAAGGCTGAAAAGCAGGAGCGGGACGAAAGAGCGAAGGCTGAAAAGCAGGAGCGGGACGAAAGAGCGAACGCTGAAAAGCAGGAGCGGGACGAAAGAGCGAAGGCTGAAAAGCAGGAGCGGGACGAAAGAGCGAAGGAGGAACGCGAGAAGCGGGCTCATGAATTAGAACTCAAAAGGTTAGAGGTATCGAAAATTGAGGCTGAGCGTTCAGGTCGTCCTGGATCGGGTGTGCGGCTAGCGGAGAGAGTCAAGATTAAGGACCTAATGCAGCCCTACAAACTAGGAGAAGACATTGGTCTTTTCCTGGTCAACTTCGAGAGAAGCTGCGAGCGAGCAGGTTTCGCGCGCGAAGACTGGCCTCAGTATTTGTTGACGCTGTTGCCCTGTGAGGCGGCCGACGCGGTTGCGAGGTTAAGTGGAGAGGAGGCCGAGAGCTACGAAAGCTCGAAGGCCGCACTTCTTAAGAAGTACCGTCTTTCGGCAGAGGCGTTCCGCCAGCGCTTCCGCACGGCGACTAAGAAGGGAACGGAGTCCTTTCCCGATTTTGCGTACACGCTGAAGGCTAACCTGGTAGAATGGTTAAAGAGCTCAGACGTGTACGGGGATCATGATAAGGTGATCGAGTGCCTTGCGGTAGAGCAGTTTTTACGAGGCATTCCGGAGACCGTCAGGTTCTGGGTCCAAGACAGGGACCCAGACATGAACCTCCGGAAGGTGGCAGATCTCGCGGAGGAATACTCCATGCGCAGGGGTCTAGACAAAGACAAATCGGGACAAACGCGCTCATGGCGAGATGGCCAGAAAGAGTTTCGGTCGTTAAAGGAAGACTCTGGAAAAGGATTTCTTAGGAGGGGAAACATGAGGGATGTCCCAGATGATAGAGAGTCGCAGAAGGAAGGGGGAGCCGTCGGTAAAGAAAAGAGAGAAATGCCTGGAAATAACGCGCGAGCCTTCGAAGCGAAGAGGCCAGTTCGGTGTTTCCGGTGTCAAAAACAAGGGCACATCGTGGCCAACTGCCCCGAGAAGGTTGTGTTCTCGTATGTTGCAGAGGGCGCCGACAACAGCGCCCTACTGGCTCCGTACACGAAAGAAATGCTAGTGAACGGCCAAGCTTGCACGGTGCTTCGCGACTCGGCAGCAACAATGGATGTAGTGCACCCTTCTTACGTCGAGTCGGGTGACTACACCGGCGAGTGCGCCTGGATAAGGCAAGTAGTAGAGGAACACAGCGTATGCCTTCCGATTGCGAAAATCTGTATCAAGGGGCCTTTTGGCGAGCTCATCACTGAGGCGGCAGTCTCGAAGAACTTGCCTCAACACTACCCGTACTTGTTCTCAAACAAGTCGGAGCTGCTGCTTCGCGAGCAAGGAAAGACTTTCGCGGAGGAGACAGTAATGGCACTAACGCGATCCCAAGCAAGAAAGCTCTCATCAAGGTTAAGATACGAACCTAACGAGGAGGAGGGTCGGTCCGCGGCGCGCGAGGAGCTGGTCGACGGAAAACCTGCAGGCGCGGCAAATCAAGAGGACTTGCGATCGGAGGATGCCGCGAGGAGTTCCCCACCAGATCAGCAGCAGATTCCAGAGGACCATGAGGAAGGGCAGGGTTTTATTTCGCCATTATCTCCGAGTCTGGACACGCTTCGTGGTCTTGATCGACCTACACTGATCGCAGAGCAAAAGAGTGATGCCACTCTCAAGGCATTGCCAGACGGTTACCAGGAGGGAGTAGCACATCAGAATATTTCGTTCTACACCAAGTCAGGGCTGCTATGCCGAAAGTACCGAGACAGGAAGGGCCGAGACTTTGACCAGCTGGTCATTCCGCTTAGATTTAGAGAGGATCTTCTCCGGCTGGCTCACGGGAACTGCTGGTCGGGCCATTTGGGAATCCGGAAGACCAAAGCAAGGCTGATGCAAGAATACTACTGGCCCGGATGCTGGAAGGATGTTGAAGAGTTCGTGCGATCGTGCGATGTCTGTCAGCGCGTGGGGAAGTCATCCGACAAGCACAAGGCTCCGATGCGTTTGGTTCCCATCATCACAGAGCCGTTTCGAAGGCTGGTAATTGACATCGTCGGCCCGCTTCCCGTCACGCAGTCGGGATATCGCTACATCTTGACAGCAGTGTGCCCTGCTACGAAGTTCCCCGAGGCTATCCCTCTCAAGGAGGTGAACTCCACGAACGTAATAGATGCACTCCTTTCCATTTTTTCCCGCGTCGGATTTCCCCTCGAGATTCAGTGCGATAATGGAAGCGTCTTCACAAGCGCCCTAACTACGACGTTTCTGGAAAAATGCGGAATCAAATTGATTCACAGCTCTATTTGCCACCCACAATCTAACAGCGTGGAAAGGATGCACGGGGCGCTGAAGAGGGTGTTGAGAGCTTTGTGTTTTGAGCACCAAACAGACTGGGAAGCATGTATTCCGGCCACTATGTTCGCGCTCCGTTCGGCACCTCACGAATCCACGGGCTTCAGTCCTGCGGAGCTCGTGTACGGACGAACGCTGCGGTCACCTCTGCGACTACTGCGCGAGTCACTAGAAGACCAGAGCGAGGACCCAACCGTCGTACAGTACGTTTTGAATCTCTTGCAGCGACTAAGTGAGGTACAGGCCGTTGTCGGTAAGGCCATGAAGAGGGCGCAGGAGAACTCAAAAACATTTTACGATAAGTCCGCCAAGCCGAGATCATTTCAGGTGAACGACCGAGTTATGTTGTTGATAACTTCAAAAAAAAAAAAAACTCGACGTTCAGTGGGAGGGCCCGGCAGTCGTCGTGCAGAAACTATCGGACCTCAACTATGCGGTGAAGTTAGAGGGTAAGAGACGGGCTGTGAAGGTGTATCACTGCAACCTCATGAAACCGTACAGGGAACGGGAGGTTATTGTGAATCTAACACTGAACGCACCCGAGGAGATTCCTCCAGAAATTCCCTCTCTGGGTACTGACACCAATCTGACGGCCGAGCAGCTGCTAAAGAAAACTAAAGGAACAAATGACCTGGAATCTTGGCAGGTTTCAGAGTTAGAGGGAGTGATTCGGGAGTTTCTGGACGTTTTCTCCGATAGGCCAGGGAGGACAACACTAACCACGCACGACATCGAGCTGACAGGCGATCAGCCGATTCATGCAAGGCCCTACCGGGTCTCTCCGCGACAGAGGGAGATCATGAAACTCGAAATTGAGCGAATGATCGAAATCGGGGTCATCGAGAGAGGCGAAAGCGATTACACTTCGCCTCTTATTCTTGTGGAGGTGCCGGGTAAAGATCCCCGACCGTGTATTGATTACCGGAAACTTAACGCTATTACGCGAGACCAGACGTACCCCATTCCAAATATCGAAGAAAGAGTGGAGACAGTGAGTGGGGCGAGATTCATTTCTACTTTCGACCTGGTAAGAGGTTATTGGCAAGTGCCTCTTTCTGAAAGAGCTCGCCGGTATGCAGCCTTCATCTCACCACAGGGAACATTTATCCCCACCGTACTGAGCTTCGGCTTAAAGAACGCTCCTTTCTGTTTTTCGGGACTCATGGATCGTGTTTTGACTGGACTGAGCGACTTCGCCCTCCCTTATTTGGACGATATTGCGGTATTTTCAGGAACTTGGAGAGACCATCTCGACCACCTACGACAGGTGTTGATGAGGTTACGAGAGGCCGGACTCACGGTTAAAACCGAAAAATGTCAACTTGGAAGAGCGGAAGTTCACTACTTGGGACACGTTATCGGCCAGGGACTTCGGCGCCCTTCCGAAGTTAAAATTGCGGCCGTGGTGGAGCTCCGACGACCGACGACAAAGAGGGATATTCGGGCATTTCTGGGTCTAGCTGGTTATTACCAGCACTATATCTATAACTTTTCAGACATAGCCAGTCCTTTGACCGACGCTCTTCGTAAAAACGAGCCGCAAAACCTGATCTGGGACGACGCGAAAGAAAGCGCCTTTAAAACCTTGAAAAGGGCGTTAGTTCAAACGCCAGTGCTAAAGGCCCCTGATTATGACCAGACGTTTGTCGTGCAGTGTGACGCGAGTGATAGGGGAATTGGGGCAGTTTTGTCGCAGGTAGACGAGCAGGGAAACGAGCGACCCATTCTCTACATTAGCCGAAAGCTGACAGTTCGCGAGGAGGCTTACAGCACCTCGGAGAAGGAGTGCGCCTGCCTGGTCTGGGCTGTACAGAAGTTATCTTGTTACCTGGCCGGGACTAAATTTATCGTGGAAACAGACCACTGTCCTCTTTCTTGGTTGCAAAATATGTCCCACAAAAACGGCCGCCTCCTCCGCTGGAGTCTCGCTCTGCAGCAGCACGCATTTGAGGTGAGATACAAAAAGGGGAAGCTAAATGGGAACGCTGATGGCCTAAGCCGGGGCTTCTAAGACGTGAACGAGCTCCATGATCGGATTGTACAAATTTGTAAAGTTTTTTGTTTGTTTCAAATCCTTGGAAAGGGTCATCTTGAATTTTTGTGATTGTGTTTTTATGTCAAAGCACGCTACCATAACTTTTGTTTCTGTTTGCCTGGTTTAGGGTATGGTTTACTTTAAAGGGCTTGGTGACAGCCTGAGCTCGAGTGTCGAGTGAGGGAGATTTTAGGTAGTAGGTGGAGGGTGGTTGTCTTTATTTTTTTTGGTCTGGCGGATCGGGGGAGGAAAGCGAAGCACTTGTCGCTACTGGGATCGTGACTTGCTATGTTTGTCTCGCCCACGCCTTCCTCTTGTGACCTGAGTTGAGGTCCCCCACTCCAGAGATTTGGACCCGACCCTCGCCTACGTCTCAAGGCAGGAGAGGATCACCGGACCCTCTCCCAGGAAAGCGAGGCACTCATCGAGTCAGCGCAGCAGTGTGGGACTGCTGCCCTCCTGATGAGCTCAGTGGCGGCGGAGGTGTTGTTGCGATAGGCCTTGGCGAAGGTCACGTCCTTCTTTCGCCTCCCCTTCTTGTCCACCCGGCAGGGTTTGGCCTTCGCATTTAGGATCGGCGCCCGGCCGTCTGAGCCGTTGTTGACAGAACACGTCGCCCGGCGCCGCGTGGACGCCGCCACACCTGGGAGCGGAGCTGAGCCGGACTCCTCTCTCTGGCTGCGGGGTCAGTCGATCCAGGAACCAGCTGCCCTACCGGGAGAGGATTCCGGGGGACGACGACGGCGGCGGGACTTCCGGCCGAGTACGTTCGGCTCAAGTTTTCGTCCGGCGCCACTTGCGGATTATCCCGCTAAACCTTTCCCGAGCCAGGACGCCGCATAATGAGGGGATCATCTCCATCACGGTCAACGTCTCACGAGCTGACAGCGGACCCTTCGTCACCGACTCCTGGCGCGGCTTATTGAGGTCAAGAATGCCCCGGCGCCGGATTGGGAAGCCCGTCCGACGCTGCAGTGTGTGCGTGTATGTGTGTGCGCGCTCGAGAGGAGTGGGGGCGGGGCCTGAACGTGACGTCCGTTGGCAGTTCGGCCACCATTGGCTGCCAACCGCTGGAACATAAACAGCGACTGTATAAAAAGAGCAAACGAGAGGCCGCGAGTGTGCTCTCCGACGAACAAGAAACTTCTGTACTTATGTAATATAAACAGAGTTTATCGCGAGACACCCTCCCGTCTCCTGATGTCCCTGCCTGGAGTCGGCCTGCGGTTCCTGTCCTCGCCTGGCCCTGCCTGAGGCTGCCTGGGGAACTCCTCGGTCGCAACATCTGGCACATAGCCGGGGATGGACATGCAGGCAACCCGCGTTATACGCGGAGTCAAGGACTCGAGAGCAGCCTTCCGGCCGCAAATGGACCGGTCACCATGAGCTCGCAGCTGGGTCATGGCGGCGGGAGTACGTACGATGACAAGGAAGACGTTACCTCCAATGCGATGAACCATGTAGACGAGCGGAAGCCCGACAACACCGGTAACAGCGTCGATGACATCAACGGACGAGGCTTGGTCGGGCGCCACGACGTTGAACGTATGCCTTCGTAGACTGGAACTCCTCAGTCGTGACAGGGGTCGTATCCACGTTGCATGGTGATTCTTGTCCCGTATGACCGCAGAACGCAAAAGGCGACTAGGGCAGAAACTATGACTCAGCTGAATAGGCGATCCAACAAGCGCTCCTGGCAATGACCTTCAAAAACTTCTGCAGAGACACTTAAAACTTCTTACAAATGGGAATGCGAAAGCATGACAGCACGTTCTAGGCACAGCTTTAGTCAGCCGGGCCTGTGGAGCTGCCGTGGCGTCGGGGAGGTGTGCTGGTCTCTCACCCCGGAGGCGCGGCTTCGATTCCCACCCAGACCGAAATGTACGTACGCAATTTTCTTTTCAAGACCATTAATTTACTATGTTTACAAGAACCTCCCTGAGAAATTTTTCGCAGCCAGTGGGAATTTAGGTGCCGTTTCGCTGCTACAGATAACGCCCAGCTTATCGGAATTTAGTTGCCGTTTTTGCCGGCTTCACCGTCTTTGCTCAATGAGACAGTTAATGCTTTCGCATTAAAAGACAACCTAGGTTGCTATAGAAGTCGCTATTTTGGCCCCTTCAAACCTTCAAAGCTTCGAGAGGGTCGTTCTAATCCAGATGCACCAAGATCACCATGGAGCATCATCGTACTGAAAGCGCTCCTCGCCAAAAGGAAGTTTTAGCGAGTCGTTTTTCGAGCACACGGTTCCGAAATCACGAACGGTGCAGCTGGTACGTTTCATAAAACCGTACGTGTAATTTAACATATTTTAGCGAATCGTGACACTGGCGCAACCGTGTAAACCATGATGATGATTGTGTTTGATGGTGACGCCATCTTCTAGTAAACATGTGAAAAATTTTGCAACGTATAAATCCGTGGCGGCTCGTGTTTCCGGCGTACGACTGATGTAAACAAGACGGCCGACGTATCATTTGCCGGTCAGAATTTCAAGAAGTGCGAAGCTATATATAGTAAAAAGTATCTGAACGACTGTAACGGTATGTGGTGTGTCTCCGTCATCTTGAACTTGAATGATCGTTCACGTTGTGTGCCGTCGAACCAAATCATTACGTCTGCTCGCGGTCGCAACGGCAGCTAGTTTGCCCGCAGATCGCAAAAATTTACTAGCATGCGCAGTTTACAGCATTCACGATCGCTTACCATACCATTGTGAGCAGCCCTCGAAATGATTTGGTTGAACCTCTCAAATAAAGCACACTAACAGAATGCTAAATCGCCTCCCGCTGTCCTAAACCTAACGCTCGGCTGGGTCGGCGAATTCAGTCGCTAAACCGGCCGTAATCTTTTTTTTAGCCGAGTCGTGAACGGTGCTGGCTGCGTTGCGGTGACGACTCCAGCGGCCGGAACGGGAGAAACGAACGAGAAGAGCCTCCCGATGCCCCGAACGACTCGCGCGCGCATGCGCCGTGGCGTCGCTGATGCGTTCGAGGGCGAACCGTTCGTGTGGAAACGATCAAGCACCGACACCGCATGTGGTGGTGGTACGAAGATGTACGCTGTTTCGCCGATGTGTGCGTAGCACAATCTCGATATACAAGAAACGTCTCTATAAAGCTACCAGTCACCAGCAAATTTAGATCGTCTCAACAAGAATGGAGACGTCAAGGAGCGATTGCTAATTTCATGAGCCAAAATGGCGAACATACGGGGACCTTGGCGCAACTTTCCCACGATCCATTTACTTTAGCCAAACACTTTAGCCATTTACCCAAACACAAATACAATCTTTGGAACGTAGGTACGTACGTGCTTTCGTCTGCAGCAGAAACAGTTCGAGAAAAAAAAATCGAACTTTGCACTTGCGTTTTTAATAACGCCATATTGTGGTTATTTACTTCGATTCTTCTACACAAAGAAGAAGAGCGCATGCAGCGCGTGTGCATATGTCTACAGCATTCTCTTTGTTACTTGGCTAATTTAGCGAAAGGTCTATTGCAAGCATGGCGTCCCTGCTGGTACCGGATACTTGCTAGCACCTGCCGCCTGCACATGAAGGTAACTTTGAGATGCTTGCGATTACGTGCTTTTTACTTTAGCCGGGACATACAGGTGGCCAGATACACCGCTAGCAATCACCTAATTTCATTGGGCACAAAGATAGAAAGAGAGACAGGAGATACTTATTGTAAAACAAACATGTCCGGCGCTCGAGATCTTTTTGTTGCGAAGGGGTCTAAGATACAGGTTCCTGTGAACTCGCACACATTGAGCGTTGGTGAAAGCTATGCACGCGCACTCTTCACTACTTCTCAATTTTATTAGAAAGGTTTCCAGATTATTCCATAGTGCTTTCACAAAAAACAAACTTTAGGAAGCGTATTGCGTAAAAGCGCATGGTGTCTTCAACTTCATTTTAGCACGGCGCCGTTATTTTTTTTCCTGAAACCCGAACCATGACATAGTTGGCGCCGGAGAGGTAATGCTACTAAAGTTCCTCGATAAGAGATTCCTACAAATAGCGACAATCTTTGAAGCGCCGACTGCGTAACAATGCAGGTTTCAGGAAGCGAACGGGTACGCACATCAGAAGACTGAACTGAATGACGCCATGTTGTTCAAGTGGGATTTGTTTTGTCATTTGTATTGGTTGTCATTGCTTGTAAAAAGAAGTTTCAAAGGACTTTCAATGCTACTTGCGACAAACACTGGGTGCGTCTTTAAGGTAGGAACATTATTAGACACGTAGGAGAATAATTGCCAGATAACTAGAATGTATAAAAAAAAAAAAACTCCCTAGACCAAATGATGTCGACTGGCCGTTCCCTGGGCTTATGTGACATTAAACTGCCATATTGTTGATGATATAGTCGGTAACAGGTTAAGAGTAAAGTGGAAGCTCCTCCCATTTCTTTCCACTTTTTCAGAGCAAACGCTGGAGAGGAAGTGACCTCCTCTCCAGCGTTCGCTCTGCTAAACTGGAAAGAAATGGGAGGAGCTTCTACTGTAGTCTTGGTATGTCACCGACTATATTATATGTGCTATGTCGGGGCAGTATAGTTGGAGAATTCCACGAGAATACTTCGTAAATACATTACCACGATATTGCTTTTAGACATGTGCGTCGGTTGTGCCATGAACGAGCAAAACAACGAGAGCGACAGTAATTGTCACAGCCGTCCTTCCTCTGTTGCGTGGCAATAAGCTCAAGGAATAAATGGCTTGGTAACGTTGTTTGCAATCGATCAATAATGGATGGGGGAGTACATATGGACGCGAATCTTGTCTCGAGTCATGATTGCTTTTCAAAGCCGTTTCTCAGATTAGTTTCCGCGTGGTCTGTGGCGCATGGTTGTCCCGGTGATTCTGTCATTACTGTCCTTTTAGTCGCTGGACGGGCGAGATGACAAGCAGTAATCCCAGGAAACAGTGATCTAGCTTCGCAGACTATTAGAGTGTCGGAGCAGGTGCCCGAAGACAAATGATCCCATTCCAATTTTAATTTAGGATTTTAGAGGTCTGGAGTGTTGACCGGGCACAACGGTACACTGAGAATTAGATGAGCCTAGTTCAACATCTTTAACATAAAATAAATGTCAGTAACATCCTGCTTTAATTATGCTTTGTCAGATTGCAGACGCAATTGGTTTAGAATCGGACAACGGCAGATCCTTCGGTCTGCACTTTGGCTACCGTTCTGTTTTTGTCGGAATCAGATTAAATTAATTTGGTTTGTAATCATGAAGAGTCTGAGAGTTATCGTGGAAGGTAATGGCTCCAAGCAAAGCGGGTCTATATACTCTATACAAAGGGCGTTCCAAAGGTCGGAGGATTAGCCCATGGCGCAGCCAATATTTGTATAGGAAATGATTTGGTAAGGTTATAAAACTGTGGAAAACATTTGGCTCCCCGAGAACTGTAGAATTTTGTATCATAGGAAAGTTTTTATTTACGCAGAGTATATAATTTATGCAAATGGCATATCGTTGAAGTACGCTCATAAAAAGAATGGCTGCGCATGCGAGGTCAGCCTCCTTGTTTGATTTGGGGAAAGGGTAATCTGCCGAACTTTTCAACTAACCTCTCCTCCCTCCTTTTTATACTGTGTTTATGTATCGCTTAATCTCATTCTAACTTGACAGAGATGTCGTAGTAATCCCTCTTG
Source organism: Ixodes scapularis (assembly GCF_016920785.2). Classification (NCBI taxonomy): domain Eukaryota; kingdom Metazoa; phylum Arthropoda; class Arachnida; order Ixodida; family Ixodidae; genus Ixodes; species Ixodes scapularis. Next base: position 25,664,733 of record NW_024609884.1, on the reverse strand, counting down.
CTTAGAACACCCTGAGTTTCCAGCCGCCTATATTGTACGCCGGAAAGGTTAGACTCCCCGATGTCATACCAGCTATGGTCAAAACTCACAGGCAGATCATTTCCTTGGCCCTTATGACAAAGGAGGTACGTATAGGCGACGCCCTGATGACGTTCTCTTTGAGCAGCACCGCGTCATCTTCGAAGACGTGGTCACATTTCTCGATGGCCTTCAGGAATCCCCGCTCTCGGCACGACTGATCTACGTATACGCGGAATTGTCGCAGAGAAAATGTTTTCTCACATGCACCATAGACAAATAAAGCGCGCATACACGTAAAAACAAAATTGAGCTAACTCTACCATAGCTTCACGCAAAAATATTGACTTAAACTTTCTGCTCACGACCTAAATTTGCAAGAGAATAGTGCTGAGCAGAATTTAGTCGCCTGAATAGTAAACAACTGCTATGGTATAATTTGACGATGGATAACACATCTCCAATTTGAATGGGCTATCTAAAATTATAACTTTAAAAGTTTTCAGTGTACTTCAGGTAATTAATACGCTAATTGTAACTTTACATTCGTAAGCCGACATCCACCGCAGTTAATAACGTAATTCCGAGGGAATAATTTCTTTATTTCTTGTGTCTTTTTTATTATTATTTTTCTTGAAAAAACACCCTGTACAGACGTATTACGCAACCGAAAAATAAGTATTTTACACCATAGAAAAATATGATTGGTTGTTTTGATGACTGGAATTGTGTGGCCACTTCTTGTTTTTATTTTGGGTATAAAAATTACTTTGGAAAAACAGCTCTCTTTCCATTTATTTGGGGTGAAGGGGGGCTGCACTTGGTCAATTTAAATTATATTCCAGATCAAAGATCTTCATGTGAGTAGTGGAATGTACACAGTCATGACCTTATAACTGAGCACAAATAGAATTACCCCCTGCTTGCCCCTCCAGATTCCCAGCACGTAGGATGTTCCCAGATATCGCGGTGCTGGTGCCGATTACCCGGCTTCTCTTACGTAGGAACGTTGATGCCTCCCATTATAGGTAGGTGTGCCTATAATGGGAGGTAGGTGTATAATACATGTGTGGGTTAAAGATGCATTCAAATGAACTTGCTTACGCCGGACACGTTTGTGGTTGTAGTGGTTGAGCTCCTTCTGTGCTACGCTCCGGCCGTCGCAGGTGATACCATAGTCCCGCTTCAGGAGCGTAGTCAGAGTGTGCAGTCGGCTCAGGGCGTGCACTTTGAAGTCACAAGTGGTTTCTCGCGATGACTGCTCAAGACATTCCTGGTATTTTCCACGTATTCTGGATGAATGAGGACAAAAAGGTAAATTAACAAAACACAAGCAAAGTTTGCTGACCTCAGACGTTCCCCAAAAGCACAGCCTTTGAGACATTCCGCTGTTCAACAGATAAATTAGTCCGGTTCGTTTGATAAGCTACAAGCCAACATAGTCACACAAGAAACAGGACGTGGTCGAATTAAGTCATTTTTATGATTTAGCCTGGTAACCCAGATTATTTGCACTGATATTACAAAGCTCGCAATACTCGCACTTCATGCGTCTGAAATTTACAATATAGAACCGTTTGTTCCCGGCGAGCTATAATTACGTATGAGGAAGTTCTAGCTACTGCATTGCCGCGCTACCGGCTAGCTCACTGAAACGCCAGGTACTGGAAAAAGAATCTCCTGCAAGCCTCACATTGGCGGTTGACATTTCACTGTTAAATTTGTTTCTTCCGGAAGCTTACCTAAACCATGCGAAACTCATCAAAATGACCGCTTTTGCTTGTGTTTGCTCGAAAAGTAGGTGTTTATGCACCTCGCCCGAACACACACCACACACACGCACACACACATAAACACGCACGCACACACACACGCACGCACGCGCACGCGCGCACGCACACACACACAGAAAAGAAAGATGGTCATGGCGCTATCTACAAAAACAAATGCACGATACTTCCACCGCAATAATAATATGTATCGTACCACTGCGCGCTAATGCTACCTTTGTATTGATTTGTTTCGAGCATACGTTACACGGCATGTTAGCAGGATTGTGTTTGCGGATCTCTAATTGGTTTCCTGCGAATCTTCAAAACTAGATCGCAAGTTAGAGCGCGGTTGCACTATATTTTATATAAAAACGCGTTCATATAATTTAATCACAATGCCCGTTACGAAGCAAGCACCCCTGCTACTGTGGATGACCTGTAGCGACCCCTATATTCGCTGGAACAGGCTAATGAAATATGGGCACCCAAGCACAGAATGAAGTCACATAAACAGTATGCGTAGCAGTGGTCAGAAATCTATCGGGGTTTTTAAGGGTGCCTCGTGATCGAGAGCTTTGACTTTGGAAATACCTTGGTAAGGAACGAGCTTTGTTTTGTCCGGAAGGCCTGGGCTCAGCCAACACCACCTAGAATAATCAAAGCCTCCGCATCGTCTCCTCTTCCTTCATGAAACGTCATCAGAGTCGGATCGCGCTAACTCGGCTATTGGGCCCGAGTCCGACCTTCTACGCAGTGATTGGACACGAGCCCCAGCCGAACACTGACGCAGCACTCGTGCCCAATCTCAGGCCTCGATCGATCTGACTGTGATGACGGTAAGGAGGCCTTCTGCTTATCTAGGTGGTGTTGGCTCAGCACGGATGGGGATTGTGTCATATATGCTATTCCTTAACTTGTCAACAAAAATAAAAGTTCTTAAAAAGGCCCGTGGTACGTGGGGATGTACCAGTTACGTATAGAGCAGTGGTTCTCAAATCGGGGTCCGCGGACCCTTTACGGCCCGCGAAGGCATTCTAGGGGTCCTCCATCACCTGCGCCGATCCCCAAAGGGTCTGCGAAACATCGATCGTTGAGAACCACTAGTATAGAAGATGCAACTTCAACGGGAGCTCTGATAGCAGATCAAAATAGACTGGTCACGACATACTGGCAAATCCTGTCGTTGTCGGTGCCGATTTCCATGAGTTGGAGCATTCGCATGAAGTCGCCGGCACAGAACTCGTACCTCCTTTGGGCCTTGTCGACCTCGCACTCTTTTTCATCTTCAAGGAGCTGGTAGGACAGCTTTGCAGCGGCTTTTGAGTCGAAGGAAGAAGAAAATAAAAACCGAGCTCGAAAACGAGGGTGAAACCCAAAGCTTTTGTGTGTTATCAGCCTTTTAGCACAGGCATGTCTGAGGGCTTTCGCTCTAGTCCACAAAGTGCGTTTTATCGCAAGACCTGTTACATTAGCAACCTGAGGTCTAAAATCTAATTCATGGTAAACGGGCAAAACACATGTTTCTTGAACGTGACTGATAAGGGAAAAAGCGTTATAAAAAATTAGACCAACATTTGTTTATGTTGGTGCCGGCATGTTTTCTGTTGACCTCCACGGCTGCGTTAAGTGTCAATTCATGACTGCTTTACAGGGTAAATCCTCGTTACGTTGGTTTATTTGCAGTAAGGCGCCCGATACGGCCTGTTAGCAGGAGGATTAGGGAGTTTTCGTAGATCGTTTTCCCACTTTCACCACGCTCTCCTCAACGAAGACGCGACGAAGTGTGCATGCGCGGCGCTTGCCTTGTCTGCAGGATTTCCTACCTTGATGTGGGTTGCGGAGAGCTTTGAGGGGTGGCCGAAACATCTTACGAAAACTCTTTATTGTGTCTCTATACATAGTACCGCATATTGAGAAAGTTCGGACAAAGGGTGGAGCAAGGCCCCTACAGTGTCAGTCCTTGCAGCGCGATGATGTTTTGGACCTTGTTTGCTTACTAAATAAATACCTCGACTAAAACAAAAAATAAGAAGGTAAACACGATCGTTTGGAAGCAGATTCAGTTAAGTTAACAAGGATCGAGATACTGAAAAATAATTTGAATCTGGTGAGCGTGGTTTGAAAGTTTTCACCAACTATTGGCTAGTCACCAAAAACTTAAACCTCTAACTTTGGTGGCGCTAAAACTTAATGACGGAATTCAGCTCAGATATACTGGTACCAGTGGCCTTAGTTGGCCAGCGATGCCAGTAGTGTTTAGCAGCACCCATCCGTTCCTTTAGCCACCGCCTATCGCGTTGGTGTGCCCATCCTGATGTTCCAACTCTGCAGATATGTCTCTGTTCCGAATATAACACACATGCTCCGCTTCACTTGAAGCCAGTCCGATCCGACGGAGGCAATCAAGTTGCGGCGAAGTGCATCGGCACGGCGATCGTTGTCTTTGAGGGTTTGCTACTCACCGGCTCAATCAATCCCGTGCAGAAATGAAAGCACAGGGCCGCGGTGCATTAACTGTGCGCGATTCGTTTATTAGACGGAGATAGCAGACGCGAAAAACCGATGGGCGTCGCCACGATGCACTTCTCGTGCTTCTTGATCCCCTCCATCGGATCGTGGTTTCGGGTTTCGGCCGCGGTCGCAACTCTCGCGCGACGGCTTTTAAGTCGCAAAAGAGACAGTCGCTTCCAGTCCGATTATGCGAATCGGTGCGCGAGTCGCCTCTTCCTGGCGGCTGAACCAATCAGCGGCGCCTCGAAAGTGACGTGTATGGTGCGCCTCGCGTTTTGTTTACATCCGGCACGTCTGCGGGAGATGTGACAAAAGTGTGGTTTTTAGTAGACTTAGTAGCAGACTTGTTTGTAAACAGCGCGTCGGTCTTTAGACCGCTTTCGTGTGATGGATGCCATGTTGAAATTGGACGTTATTCGGGTGGGCGACAAAAAAACTAAAGTAAATGGTTTTAAGCATATCGACAATACAAAAAATTACAGCCAAGAGAAGCGTAGAACTATTGGCAGGGCCCCCTTGAATTCTGGTGCCTTCCAATCAGCAAATAGAGGGATTCGCTATTTTGATCCAACTCACCTACGCCAGAATTCAACATGGCAGCCCCCCCCCCCCCCCCCCCCCCCGCTACCATTTCCCTACTCATTCAGCATAATTTACTGGCGTTATGCAGCCGTATTTGCTGAGCTTCAGATATGTGCTTTCCAACCATGCGTGCACCAGTACAGCCGGCGTGATCAATTGAAACCCGTTTATTCCGCGCCACATAAACAGGTGCACGAGGAGCCTGATGAAGTTAGAATTATCGCTGTAAGCGCAGACCAATGATCAAGAAGCACAAGCGTTCATCTTCCTCGCATGTCTTTTTTGTCGAGAACACCATTTCCAACAAGGCCAGTGTATTTGAGAATCCGTCCAAGGTGGGTCAGTGAGCTATGATTCAGTTCCTAACAGCGAAAGGATGTCAATTATTCGATATTTGAGGTGCGCGAGTACTGGTTACAATCGAATAGCGAAGTGTCATTCCTAGCTTTAACGCTGTTCAGAAAACCGGTTTTCGCGGTTGTACTTTCCATTGTGAAGCTTATGATGACGCAGTGCTATTCAATTCGAACCGATATTCGCACAACCCTAGTCGATTTTCATTGCAGGATATGGGCGGTGTATGTTGACAAACGTGTGTCGAAAATCACAGTTACTGACTGGGCTCAAACGTTTTGTGAAGGACTTCCAAAATCGAAAGATCTTCCGCGACCGAGACAGACGCCCTGCCGATCATCCGCACAAAGCGGATATTTGCCCCCCCCCCCCCCCCCAAAAAAAAAAAAAAGAAGTGGGATGCGTGTTTGAATGCATACGGCGACTGTTTCTAAGGAACCCTGGTGCATTCTTGCTTCCTTGTACATTGCTTTGTTTAAAGGGGCACTGACACCCCAAAGGTCGTATTTATTTTTATTGTCTAAAACGATGCAAGTTGCAGTCATAGACACGCAAAAAAAACCGCATCGCGAAAAAAAATTTTCCCGCGCGCGCGCGCGCCTTTTTATTTTTGGCGTTTGATTTTCCCGCGTCTCGCCTCCTCGCTTCTTTTGATCGGTGACGTCAAAAATCAGGAAATTTAGAAGCTTTGTAGGCGACATCTCTATAACATTTAATTACGGCAATCCTAAAAGATGTTTTTTAACGCAATTGCGAACGCACTACGGCCCTTCTTTTTGAAATACCAAAAATCGGGAGTTCGTTGTGGTGCCGTCTCCTGGATTTGTATCCTCCAACGGAAAACAGGCGACACCGCTCAAAACCGGTCCGCCGCAACGCCGGGCGCTCGCTCCTTTCCTCCTCGCTTTGGGTCGCCATGGCAACAGCAGGGAGTGGTGACAGGAAGTCGACTCTCAGGTCTCCGCGATTTTTGACGTCAAGGCACCGGCGCCGATCGCGCGGGAACTTCGAATTCGGCATTTGGAAATTGTTTTTTTACTTCACGAAAACTGAATTCCCAAATCTCAAATTTTGAGGGTAAAGTCCCGGCATTGTTTTCAATCGTTTCGGATAATAAAAAAAAAATATGATTTTGATGTGTCAGTGCCCCTTTAATCCTGCCGCACCTGCTGACGTTTTCATTCATCTTACTAAAGGCACACGAACGGGTGTCATTTGATCGTACCTCATACAACCAACTGTATTCTTGACCTGCATTACTCGCAAGTCTTGTTGTTCGCATGTGTGTTTTGTTTTTTCCATTATGTTTTCTAATCATACTTACTAAGAGCGGGAACAGCATACACCATGCTGTTCCCTCTCTGCTGCAAGATCTCGGTAGGACACACGCCGAGAGCAGTCCCTCAGTATCGACCAGAAGGGCATTTGTTTCCAAAAGCACAGTTATACATAAATAAATATAACGGATGTTTTAAAACAAATTACGAAGTGCCAATAACGAGAAAGCTTAAGGAGCACACGTTTATTAAGAGCTGTTTTTGCAACCTTGCAACTGCACGCTGTTGAAAGAGTCTTAAAAGCACGCAGGCGCCAAGCCAGGCATCAATCCAAGTGGCGGTTCAAAAAATGATCGGGCAGGTTTTTTTTTAAGTTTTTTTTTATCGAAGTTAGCACATTTGTGAAAATTCTGCGGTGGATAATTCTGCAGCTAAGAATCTTTCTCTGCAGAGTCCCGCCTGTCGTATTTCTTGCCTCGTCTCATGGCGCAGATGGGCTCGTATTTCTCCAGGATAAAGTTCTGAATGAAGGACAGGTGACTGTTCAGCTCCATTCTTGTGTTACAGTGAGTCGCGTGCCGCCCTCCGTTGACGCAGTGTCTGTAGATACTTACCACTCTGTAAGGATACCCGAGAATGAGAAAATTAACCTCATTGCCCGATGCTGCGATGACGCGGTACTCTTGCTGCATTTTCTTCTTTTTTTATGAAAGATCTCAAACCGATTTAATATTTTTGTTTATTGTGTGAAGTTGTGATTATTCAGTGTGCATAAAATCTGATAAATGAAACAGTCGGCAGACATATTTTTTCGTAAAACTGATGCATGTCTACATCGTGGCTACAACGCGCCCGAATTACCTTACCATCTTGGCACGCCAACAAATTATGGAATCACGGCCATATTTGAACTATTACCAATAATTTTGACCCTTTAATGGCCTTTCACATAAAGCGACAGTGCGAGAAAATTATCGGTGCCAATTTCAGCTTTATGCGGCAAAAAGCCCGGCACACAGCGCGCACTTCAGTTGCCGTCCATGGTTTTTCTTTTGTTTTGTTTTGTCGCACGGGCGTCGTTACAATCGCACAATAACGGAAGTCGCACAGCGATGGGACAAAATTCGTACCATGTGAGACGGGTTTTGCTCTTCTGCCTCACCTACCGGGTGTCTCAAGTAGCGGCCCGGCTCTTGAAATCGACCGCCAAATTCGGTTTCTTAAAGGGATGCTGAACCGACATCTGGATTCCCCAAAACACGCGGCAAAAGCGTGAAACAAGATGCTACAAACACAAAAACATCACTCATACAACGATATATTGTTGTATAAGTGTGTGGCTGTAGTTTTTTTTTTTTTTAAGGAGGTGCACTTAACAGAAATGTTCACGTCATGTTTCTCCAAGAAGGAGAGGGAACGGTCTCGCGTCTTCCCCGCCTCGCCGCCTTGACGGAGCGAAGCAAGGGGAGGAAGAAACGAGATATCTCTACGTCACGCGCCTCGTCGGCCTGGTTCAATGTCGACCTCTTTTCCCAAAAATACGGCCGTCCATTTGAGACATCGCCATACGAGTAGTGTTGTAGCGATCGTAAAGTCCCACCTAGATCTCCGGCATTGTTTTTTTGAAATTCAAATTTCGGTTCACCATCCCTTTAACCTATCGCGCTACAATTTTGTGCAGCGTTGCCCACAGGTAAGGCATTTTCGCTACACAATTTGCAAAGAGCGAACTTACTTGAGAAAAATGTAAAAAAAGAAAAAGGCTTAAATCTTATGGAAATGCAGCGAAGCCGCCGGTCTTCAAACAATGGGGCGCCCTATTGATTGAAGACCGGTGGCTTCGCTGGGTTTTTAGTTAAGCCTTTTTCTTTAGCACTGTCTTAGTTACGCGTGTATTCTTTGAAGAGGATGTTTCAATGGCAGCACCAAATGTAACCTATCATTTGCGCGTGATGTGATCTTATATGTCCTTGATAGTCTGCGCCCATCACGCTTTCCAACAAGTGTTGCACAAAAACAAAAATGGTGAACATGTTACTACGTTTTGCACAGGCTTGTTGACTAGACATATCGAAACGTTTTCTCTGCACAATTCTTTGTCATTGCCTGCAGCTTACTCGTTAAAACATTATACTTCGAATTTCCTCAAGACGTTTGACTGATGAGCCATGCGCTTTTTGGTTGCCATCGTTCGGCACGTTTTGCGTGGTCGTCGCAGGTATTCAGTAGCAAGATTGAAAGAAAGTGGACCATAGAGAATCTTCGCCTTAGATATTAAAATGTATGGAAGCAAATATTCGATATCGCGTATATTCACGTATTTCTAAGGTTCTTGGAGCTACGTTTTAAAATACAAAACTTATACTGCACGGGCTAGGCGCGAGCGAACATACACTAGCCTGCAACTTTTAGAACTGTCACGAAGAAATCACGTGCTGGCTTGCACCTTCTCTGGCTAGAGAACTGTCTACGAGAAACTCTAGACTATGCCGTCATACTGGTGGTGTTCTTAATGAAAACGATACAACGGTCTTTTTATTTCATTAAAGCCCATTTTCGACGAAATGCTCGAGTGAGCAGGTCTTCATGAACCTGTTCGCAATCGCAAACGACATTCATTACCAAAACTCAGAGACGCTTTGGCTCTACTGAAGAAGTAACTCGTCTGTACTCCTTGCTCTTTTATAATTAATGAACCAGTTTGTTTAAGTTAGACTTGCCTGCAAATGTATTTCTTGTCAGTGGGAGAATTACGGGTTGCATTGACAAATCCGGAAGCACACTGGAAGAAGTATCGAATAAATCGGTTCCCATCGCACGAAAACTCTGATCCTGAAAGTAGAAATGGTTATATGCATACACGTGTCTGGGATGAAAAGAGTATAAATGGCTGTTACTCTTGTGGTGGTGGTGGTTCTGAATAGAGATCTCGGGGAGGGGGGTGGGGGAGGTAACCCCCCCCCCCCTCCTCCTAGATTTGCAGACATTCGCAGAAAACAATTCAGGTCAAAAGGGGAAAGATACTCCCCGCCTCCCCCCCCCCCTTCCCCCCACATACACACTCTCGCTCCCCCACACCTTCGCTCCCAAACACCCCCGACGTACCTGATCTTCAGTGAGAGGACAGAAGGGAAATAACCTGTACGTGCCGAGGCCTGTTCAATAATATTGCTACTGAGAGTGTGAAAACAGTGTCCTCGGGTTTAGGCATAATATAAAGCAACTCTAACATGCCGGTGTATTTACGAATTGGGGTATATCCATACAAATGGCTACATGTTCACACATGTGGGTATATCGACGACCGTGCGAGTATATCTTTTCCCTTAAACAGGCAATGTAATCGGAACGTTTAACTATTTATTTCCGCTACCATTTTACGTTGTTTCTGTAGATATGTACGAGAAATAGTAATTGATCATCTTACTGGGTGATTCAAGGAGTGGCCAGGCTCTTTAAATCGACCGCAAAATTCGGTTTCTTAACATATCGCGCTACGACTTTGTGCAAAGTTGCTCACAGATAATGTTTTTTTTTTTTTTTTGTTAAATTTGCGAAGAACGAACTTACCTCAGGAAAAATTAACGAAAGAAAAAAGGCTTAGCTCCTATGGAAACGCAGCGAAGCCACTGGTCTTCAAACATTAGGGCGCCCTATGGTTTGAAGACCAGTGGCTTCGCTGCGTTTTAAAGCATTTTGAAGCATTTATAACCGCCTTTTTACCAACTTTGAATATGCCGGATTAAATTGAAGTAGTAGCTTTTTTACTCTTGGTTAATATAACCAACAAACATGGTGGGGCAACAAAATCAGTCTGAGGTCTAGGAATCTCAATCATCCTTCCTCTGGAAGCTCGTGAGGTATCTCAGACTGGTCTAAACAGCCTTGTTTTTCTAATGGTGAGAACGTTGGACACATTGCCTTGGGAGCTGTCGAGGCCCTTACGTATGAGTCTGTCATGATATGCGACATACACTAGGTCTTTAAGAACTGTTGCAATGCCTTATCTGAAGCATACTATATTTTTTGTAGGTGGGTTTTACTATTTCACGTAGCCTAAGTACATTTTCAATAAATGATGAGCAACTCCAGAAAACTGATTTGAGAAAGCTCTCATGGATTTTGAAAGGCGTTAGCACCAGACGATTCAGTGCAGTCTTCGGTACATACTAAAGGCCGTCCTTGAGGCAATGTGGAATATACCTTTTTGATCTCAATCGAAAAAGCTTCATTCCAGGTGTTTTTTTTTTTTTTTAGCAAAATGGGATCATTGATTGTCAGACAGTTCATAGTCTTTCCCGTAAAAATAATTCAACTGACTTTTGCCAGATACCCTTTCCCGATATGATCATACTTAAGGGAAAGTCAACGTTGTCTGTCTTTGTGCTAAAAAAAGATTTCTAAACTACAATTCTTGCTTCTTTCAATATTGGAGAAAATCTTTAAATCCAGCGACTAGTATCTCTTTGCTTCACTTTATGTATCGAAGACTGCATTGAATATTTTGCTGCTGTCGCCTCCTAAATTGCCTCGAGAGCTTCGGAAAGTAGTTTTTTTTGTATTGCTCACCATTTATTTAAAATATATCTACGCTGCGTGGGATGGTAGTACCCACTTACAAAAAAAAAGAAGAGTATGCATCGGGTCATGCACTGCACCAGTTCTTAGAATCACCTGTATCTCGCACATCATGACAGACTCCTACATAAGAGCCTCGACAGTTCAGTGCTGAAATTGTACCGCTATGATTATGATTGTAATACATTTAGACATCAACGAATTCGGCTTACCAAGCATTTTGTTCAACGTTTTCATCACTTAAAAAATAAACTGTTTAGCCCAGTTAGAGATAACTCACGAGCTTCCAGAGATTCCTAGACCTCCGACTGTTGTGTGTTGGTCATATAAAGGAAAAAAGTAACTCCTCCAATTGATTCGTGATATTCAATATTGGTGAAAAAAGGGGCATAGTAAACCAATGCTTCAAAAACTATATTACCAAGTCCTGCCCGCCCTCGGTCCAAGTAAGCTGTGAGGCAAAATATCTAGTTTACAACAAGCGGGATACCCCACAACGCTAGTAAACTCTGTCACTAAAAACTTCCTTAAAAATGTCAAGAATGGTGAATGTTCAGCAGGAAGGTCAAGACATAGAATGAAAAAGCCAGCAGTTGTATCTCAATTTCATAACATCTCACACATCTCAAGACGATAGGAAACCGTGCAAATGTAGATATGGTCTTTTCAGCTCCCAACAGACACTAAGGATTATGCAAAAAAAAAAAAAGTTTAAACTACCCAAAATTACAGTACGGACTGCACAAAAAAGCCTCAAACACCTTACATCTCGTGCACGGGAGTGGTTTATTCTATTTCACCCTCAGGTGGCAAAACATCTATATAAGACAAACTGGAAGATGTGTATATGACAGCTTAAGAAGGCACAACAACATCAAACAAGCACATTCTGGACATCTAGGCATCAATCACCGGAATTGCCGGTGCCCAGCAAACTTAGAAGAACTGCACTGTTATCAGCAAGAACGTTTAACAGCTGACGCGAAATATTATTGAGGCTGAGGACATTGCGAAGCTAGTTGAAATTTAGCGCCTGTCCAGTATACTTCTTGTCCTTTTCATTTTTGCGCTATTTTATATGTTTTACTGAAAACTGTTCTTTACGCCAAGAACTGATTCGCAGCGAAGGTCCTTTAGTGCGTTCTATCTCGCTAAAACTGTTGTCCCTAAAAAAAAAAAAAAATTCAGAATGCAGGGCATAAATCGTTCCGGCAAAACGTGTTCTCTCTCGGCAGGGAACGAGCGAAGAACTTTCTTTAGGGAAATAATTCCCAAAATGTATAAGCCACAAGAAAGCAGAAGCAGCCTATTTCCCCCTTGATTTCTTAATCTCGTGATATTAAATGAATGTGCAGATTTCAAAACGAATGTAACTCCAAATTTTGCGGATGTGGTTCGGATGCGATTACAAAATATGCGTATGCGGATCGGGTACGGATATAATTTAAGAGCATTGCGGATGCTGTTCGGATGCGGGTCGGATTCGAATCGGATGCGGATAATCAAACTGTTATCGGCATAGGGCTTTACTTATTGAGGTATGCTGCGCTAAAAAGTTACATTGAACACGTAAACACGTAAGCATGGAGATATTGTAGACAGAAAAATCACATGACGTTCATGTGAAATCGCAGACTAATAACTGATTTTTTTTTGTTTCTTCTTTCTTCTTTATATGCTTGAGGTGAAGCATGAAGATTTGCCCGACAATTCTCGGAGTCAAAGACTGGATGATTAGTGTCATCATGCACGGGCAATTGTAGACAAAGGTGATTTTTTGCCCGCGATGACATTAATCATCATGATAATAGTCGTAACGGGAAGAAATGATGACATTTATCAATATTATTAATATTATCCCTGTGATGACAACTGCCCGTGATGACATTAATCATCCTGTCTTTAACTCCAAGAATGATAAGGCAAATGTTCATCCTTCAAAGCAAGGGTGTAAAAGAGTAAGATGAAGAAACAAGAAATAAACAGTTAAGTCTGCGCTTTCCTATGTACATACATTATGTTCTATTCTGTCTCCACATCGCCTCAGAGTTTACGTGTTTACGTATTTAGTGTAACTTCACCGCGCAGCATACCTCATAATGTCAAACCAAGTAGCCCAAATCCAGGCATTGTTAGCTTTGTACTGATATTTTAGTGTTTTTATTTCTATTTGTATTGTGTGCTACTCCTACCACGACCCCATGTAAGTCAGATAGTGTTATAAAAAAAAGATAATAACGTGCAATATTTATTTCAGCTCGTCGCCCAACCAAGTTGTCAGTACTGTAGTTTATCTTTCAGGATTAAAAAAGTTGCTCCTAGTTCGGCTACCTTCCGTTATACATAACTGCACCCCAAAGGGGTCGTTACTTCAAAGCTACAAGGTAGACGTCCCATTCAAATAAAAATATTTAAAAAAATTCGAGTTAAATGCCCATTGTTTAGGAGAGGCAATATGATTAGTATCTTAGCGTACCTTCCCGAAGAGTTAGGCGGGACACTGACGGTGCGTTGGTGGCTACGCCATCATCTTTGCAATCTCCGGCAAACCTCTTTGTCAGAGCATCGTAGAATACCTTCGCGTCGGCGTACAACTGATCGGGAGGGGCGCAAGCATAGGTTTCCACAGAGGTGTTGTGGCACTGCGCGTACTTCGCAAGGTACCTGGAGTTGGCAAGTTATACAAGGTGACTCGACAAGTTTCTTCTTTCGTAAAAAACATGCGGAAGGAGTGGCGTTGGAAATGTTTTCGCATTAAATTTTCTATATGGTGAGCAAGTGTTCTAATATGCGTCTCTGGCGCACTGGAACGCGAAGGTGGGCACGCCATTTAAAGAACAACATAGCGAACGCGTAGATAACACACGATGACGAGGCAGCCAAGCTCGCGCCGCCATCGGTTGAGGTCGAGGGAAAACAAACGCACTTGGGCCCATTTGGGGGTAAACAGTAAACAAAAACATGAGGTGCGCAAGGAACAGACAAACTTGCCCGCCATATAGAATTCTGGAATCTTCACTTCCCAGCATGCGACATATTTAAAATACACTTCTTCTTTTTTTTTTTAACTATTGTGTACAGATAACACGTAGGCGATGTCATTCCTAACTATTAGCAGGGAAAAGCCGGATATACAAATTTGGGAGCTATCCTCGGATCAGGATTGCACAGGAATAGACGGCCGCTGCGACGACGGGCCCACACAACGCAGGCTCATCGCAGAGCACGCTTCGGCGGTGTAACAGCAAGCGCGCACTGCTATTATTAGCATGCCGATGAAACAGCACTGCACGCATGATAACATGACTATAAAAAAACGGCTCACAAAAACAATATAATTGGTCAAGCTGTGTTCATTAGAGATTAAGAGATTGGGCGGAAATTAAAGATTGCCAGCAATACACTCTAAAAAATATCTGGTCGTAAAATACCTAATAGGGGTTGTTCGGCTTTTCCATATTTTGCACCCTTAAAGAGTATTTTCAAAAAATTTCTATAGCCGGTTCTTCGTGAAAAATCTATAAGGGGTTCTTTCAAGCTCCTTTTTTTCTTTTTTTTGCGGAAAAGATTTTTATCGTTTAGTTGCCTTTCTTGTGCCCCAGGGGGCAATGGTGCTTGAGGTGAAACCGTTCTTCACGAGCTGAAAGCATTCTTGCCGCATCAAGACACCTTTCAAGTACGGATTTTTCTTATAGTGTAGGTGAACGCATGAACGCAGCAGGAACACATTTGGCACATTGGGCCAACCAAGCCCCGGTGATTCGATGCAGACATCGGGGGACCTGTTTACGCAGACAAGGGGGACCTGTTTACGCCAAACAGTTGCTTAAAATTAAATGTGCCTATCTTGTACGTTAAGCTGACGAAAAACACCTCGTTACATTTTCCGTTACTTGCACTTAGGTATTATACAGCCCTTGCCGAATAGAGCTTGAGCAGTGACTCTTTCCTTGTGTGCCTAAGCAACATATTTTAAAATGGAACTCAAGCAAGCAAATATCTAAAAATGCTTTGCTATTCGTTTGGAAAAAAACTTGAAGATATGTACTTGCAAATATTGTTTCCTCCTACGACTTCAGCAATATTTGCGAAGTGATAGCCACAGAGAAACATGTCGTTGATGAATCGATGCCGGTTGCACGCTGTGGTGCCTTTCTGGAAGGCTGTGTCAATAAACCATGATGGTTATTATCAGTACATTACATATATTCAACTTCACGCTATATTTTATTTTGTAAACAGAGCTACAGAACGTATTAAGGTGCAACCCCACCGTGCATGGCGTTTTAGTCCTTTCTTAAAGGTTTATAACTTTTTTCTATATCCTACAGTAATAAAGCTAATATCAAAATAAATAACTGTTTTTCAACTCCATTTTAATGTCTCAAGATTACAATTAGCTTGAGTTGTTAGTTTATTATTCAGCTTTTAATAGATTACACTCTCTAATATTGAAAAACATTCTCTAGCTATAACGTTTCATCGTCCGAGATAGTTTGCGTACACAGTCTGTTTGATGTAATGAATTAAAAAGGTAATTAACGAACATGTACAGACAATGAACATTTTAAAATAAAAAAAAAGTTTAAAACGGTATTACCTTATCGTGGTTTAAAAACAGAATCACGTCAAGTTATCAAAATCACTAGACATTAAATTACGAAGCATCCTTCGATATCAGATTTTCCAGAGATTTTATATCGATATATTACACGTGAAGAATGTTATTAGACCTCAAACGTTCACCATTCAGTTACGGCAAGTTGCAGTTTCTTAATACAAAATACAAATGGCGAAACGTGTTCAAGAATAGCTTGATGTGCATTTGCCGTCGTGTGCCGCTAAGAACGCCACGTGAGACAGAAAAAGCGCCAGATGTTAGGGCGTTAGATGCCGGGATGCCCGCAGTGAGCGAGCCAGAGATCTCAAAACAACAAGCGTGAGGCTGCGGGTGCACCACAGCTGCTTTTGCGTGCGTTCTACTGAGCGTCCATACACATGCCTAACGCGATTTAAATGAAATGAGCGCTTTGAAAGCGATTTAGCCAGTTGGGATTCCGCCACGTATGCAAAAACAATTGAGTCTTATTTATCAAGTGCAGAAATCATTTTCGCAATCGAACAGTGCTTGTCGGGATGGTTCGAGTATATTTCGTTTCACAACCACCTTTGTGGCTTTTACATGGCAATGATAAAAAAAAAAATATTAAAACGTATCAGTGGCTTTGAGCCAGCGCGCTGGCCTATGAATCCCTATTTTTCCGGCTTGAGTACCGTCCGGAGTGCCCATAATTTGGCGGAGGTCAATCTGAGATTTCTGTTGCACGTCAAAAAATCTCAAAATAGAAAAAAAAAAAAAAAACGTGTTTTTTTTTTTTTGGCTGGGGCGTGTTAGATGACCTTCATTGGGCTGGCTTGTTAAAACCTAAGATCTGAATATTTGCTTTACTTTACCTTAGATCAGAGCGCAGCCAACGCTACGGGCTCATGAAGCCGCTAAAGTAGTGCCAAGAGCGCTAGGCCATGCAGTTCGTTCTCTTTCTGTGTCTGCGCGGTCGGGCTAAACTGGAGCCCCTAAATAAGTTACGCTTCAGAGTAATGACACTTACGTATACTGGTGCTTGAATTCGTGGTTGTAGTTATCTGAAGTTGTATCCTAAATTACACGAAACGCTATTCCGTTCTTCACAAATAATTAAACAGTTCGCGACAAAGGAAGTCAATATATTACATGAGCTTCCCAACACCGAAACTAATGCTGGAGAAGTCGCACTTTTGAATCATGACGATCGCCAGTTGCGTCTGCTTTGTACTAAGCACAAAGATGGCGGTGCCCACAACAATATCGGGGAAAAGAGTGCCGATACTCTAAGCGTATTTCATTTAGTGGCTCCAGGCGACGGTGGAAGAAACATTGAGGTGATGACTCTCTGTCCGACGTGGCGACCACGTTATGTTCGGCGCACCGAGCGCTTCACTCGCACGGGGATAGATGGCGCCCAAGTATCGGGTCCCTCCCAAACCGACCGCTCCGGTTGTTTCTACCAGCGATGGTCCCGCCATTCCCTAGCTCACCGCTTCTTGTTGTACCTCACCGCCGCCACGCCGCCACCAAGTCGCCAGAGTCCGTAAATTTGTGTTCTATTCCTTGTTCTTCTTTTTCTTCTTCGGATCAAGGCTCACCTTCGTGCACGAAGGTAAGCCTTCGTCCACGGAGGTGAGCCTTGAGCCCACCTGTGATGGACACAGCACCGAAGAAAAACACGAGGCCAGCCACTGGCCGCACACCATCACCACACCACCACACCGCGAAAAAGGCGACCACGCTAACACCGTGGCCGCAGACGAGGGACCTCATACCTCAGCGCCCTCCGCGGCGGCGCGAAACTAACGACTCCTGGTTCGAGGCTAGCTCCGAACACGATCTGGTCGCTCGGCACCGATTTGGGGCCCAGGGGACGTGGTCCATGACGTCACGGAGGTCAAAATAACAGCTTTTATTTTGCCATTTTAGTTATTTTGACGTCAATAACACGTTTTCTTTTGATGACGCTGACTGCATTTTGAAATGTCGGTCGCTCGGCGTGTGTGTGGCCGGGTGCTCGGCGGCTCGGCGGTGTCTGCGCTGGTGCGTGTTGTCAACGTTGCCGCCTGTACTCGTCGCGTTCTCAGGAACATCAAAATAAGCGTTCTCCATTTCCAAACTTCGCCCGGTACCGTCCGTCACTCCTGTTGCAAAGATTACGTGTACCGGAGGCGACAGACCCCAGCCGCAGTGATTTTGTGCGCATTTTTCTGGAGCTGTACTTGTGTGCAATACGACGGATTATCACCCTTGCATAGAAGAGCTGCGGAGGCCGTGCAAGCGGCGAGCGAGTAGCCTTGACTGGCATGACTGCACCCGCTGCAGGAGCGCTCGTGCCGCGCGATCCAAAGCAACTACCTCGCGCTTTCAGCATTGTCGTTGACAGCATTTTTTTTTTTCAGTGTTAGTCGTAAAAAAGAAATGTCGTAAATATCGCCAAATGCCCCAACAAAACAAAATGAAAAAAAAAAAAGTAAACCTCTACTGCGGGTCGAATCCACGACCACTTGCGTATGAGGCAGACATTTTAACCGCTAAGCCACGCTGCAGCTTCGGAAATCACGTTCTGACAATTCGTTTTATACGAGACTTTCGGGCGGCACTTAACGCGGAGTACCGTCTGTGGAGTACCGTCGGACGGCGCTTGAACTCTCTGCAAAAGTACCGTCGGACGGTCACGGTAGTGTAGTCACTTCGAATCTTCTTTTGCAACAGGAGTGACCGACGGCACCGGGCGAACGAAATTAAAAAAACACTGTTTCTGGACACGCGACGAGCACAGGCGGCACGTCGACACACACCAGCGAGTACACCGCCGAGCCGCCGAGCACCCGACCACGCGCACACACTCCCCGAACGACCGACGTTTCAAAATGCAGTCGGCAGCATCCAAAATAAAACGTGTTTACGTCAAAGAACACCGAATAGAATCTGGACATCCGTGACGGCACTGGCCGCGCCCTCTGGACTTCAAATCGCTGCCGAAAATACGTACCCTGGTCGCTCGCTCCCCGCGGGAAGAGCGGCCAGAGTCATCACCTAAATGTGTTTCTTCCACTGTGCTCTAGGCTAAACTAATGGCGAATTCCACAGGGCGTTTTGGAGCGCGCCGGGATCAGTTGACCAGATCCGGACTGGGGCACACGATCCGAACGGGGTTGCGCCGCCTACGGATCCCCAGTGGAACAAGACCACTGCTCCGGGATCGGCGGATGCCTTCCCGTCATTCAACTTCCCGGGAATCCCCTTTCCGCGGCCGCCGCGGTCGTTTCGAAGACGTTTTCGTAATCGCGGCGCTAACACGTGTTCGACGCACGAGCGGCAGGAATGGCTCAGGTGCTTCTAGCAAAGATGGCCGGAATGCCCGTAGCGCGGCAAATACCTTCTCTTCTCGTTCCTGGAAAACGAACCGGCTGTCGAGCCAAGGGCTAAGCAAGTGGGCATTACGAATTCTTCTGATCTCGAGACAATCTAGGAGCCCAGCCCGCGACGTGCTTCTTCTTCTTCTGAGGCGAGATGGGCGAGATCCGGCAAGTTGCCCCGCGAGAAGGGAAGTCACGTGTGTGCGCCGAGGGCTGGCCCGGCTGGCTCCCGGTTGAATCCACCGAAATCGTGGGAGCGACTTTTCTCGGGTCCAGATCGAGATCTGGAGCGGGAGCTAATCTAAAACGACCAGTGAAACACGTCGGTCTCGATCCCGATCGCCCAGTGAAATAGGCTCGCCCCAGAAAAGTCGATTCCGGCGCGCTCTAAAACGACCAGTTGAATTCGCCATAAGTGCGGTGGGGGATCTGTGGCCGAGTATGTCGGCGCACCGCAGACCAGAGCGTGCACGTGGAGAAATGCGCGAGCGTGAGCTCCATTAAAAGCACGGAGCTCACGCTGCAGAACCTACAGGAACTCTGGGTTCAATCGCCCATCTGCATGGTACCGGTGCGCGATCGTGTATCACTACTGCGTAATGCACTTTAAAGACCCCGAGCGAACGCTTTTACTTCACTGGCTAAAGTTACAATATACAACGGGTAACAATGTCGCCGTACGAAACTCCTGCTGTCTGATAAACTAGCAACTCATTTTGAATGCGCCGTGACATTTTATTTTTAATGTGTTCGCGTTTCTTTTTTTTTTTTTTTTTTTGTCTACATATTTGGTTATGCGGTTCTTATGATGAAACAGAGTGTAGTTGTCGGACTGGTTGGAAAATATATAAATAAGAAAATAACACGTAAACGCAAGACAAAAAAAACGAAACAACATGGGCGCACTTTTTAAAAAAAGAAGAGGAAACAATATGATTGATATCAATTGTCTTTTAAATGAAAAAGCATTTCACGCCTAAATGAATTTAGATCTGAGCGTACCAAAAGCTATAAAAGCGAGCTCCATGCTTTGAACTGCTCTACAAAGCACGTGCGCTTGTTCACTGGAAGATTAATTCAGGGCAGCATGTTCCCGCTTGTAGATTCCGTTTCGCTGGCACGGTAGAACGAAATACTTTACTAATAAAGTATTTGGTGGAACAAAGCTTATCTTTTGCATAGGGGCAATTCTTCAGTTTTCACGGGACTACACACTTGCTTATCATTATTGTTTTCGGTTCCAGCTTCGATCTAGCTCGTGCTTTTTTGTGTGCGACTTGCATTAGAGACCAAGGTAACCCAGGAGCATTCTATTTCGCGGATCGCAAAAAATCAAGAACTTTATGCTACTTGCCACGTGTGCCACGACCAAGACAGAATATTATAAACTTCACATATGGTCGGCTGCGTGGGTAAACAATGTTGCTTGTCAAAAACAACTGTGATTACATGAAATGATGCCTGGGAAAAAATTCGTTGTCAGCACACAACCCTTGGCATGCAGTGAATACTGACAATTGGCTCCGAGAAGATTGGTAGCTTTCAGCAGATGAAGTTTTTTTTATCAAATCAGACTTATATTATTGCCTTCTTTCTGTTGTAAGACATAAGGACCGAATTTAAAGGTAATGAAGTAGTATAAACATTCCAACATCACGGCCTGAGCAGTATATGCGTACAAACTTTAGTTTTCGATGCACCCTTAACTTTTGATACGCTCATGGTTAGTGTTAAATGTAGCACGGTTTTAGTCTTATTCAGCGGGCGATGTGCGCACTTACATCATATTTCATACAACGACACATTCCACCCTTTGCAGATTTTTAATTTTTGCAGACCACTGCTTGCGCGCAGAAATCACCAAATTAAGATATTACTCAAACTCCGTGCAAAAGCTATTCACAGACCCAGAATCTTTGCCTTGCCAGTTACTGAATGTATTGCTGTACTTGTATTAAAATGCATTCTTATGTATTACTGCGAGTGAATTTTTGACCTTGGCATTACTTTATTAAGCGTAAAACTTCCGCACCAGTCCTACTTTGGGTTTACCAGACTGAATATCTAAACCGGAGTGTCATTTTTGTGTTTTTTATCCTGATATGATTTTTGGCAAAAATAAACATCAATTTACCCAAATGAGACACCTGAACGTTTTAACTTCTGTGGAATTTAATTCCTCAAGCTAATATTTTAGAAACCCGCGTCTATCCCGTCCTCACGTTTTTTTTTTTTTTTTTTTTTTTTGAAAATTATAAAGAGCCAAACACATGTACGACAAAAGGGCCGGCCCGTCATATAAATTTGATCGCATTGAAATATATGTGGAATGAGCCTCCAAAATCACCGGTGCATTAATTACGCACAAGCAATCTTATATTGTTACGCTTGTCTCTTGTTTTGTCGTGTATGTGTCTTCCCATTAGCTCAGAACGTTTTGCTCGTTTTGTTCTGTCCAGATTTGCCGGAGGCGTGAGATCGGAGCGTAGGCAACCGGCTCCCTTGCACGAGAACTGGCGCAGCCGTGCGCCTTCAACAGTAAGCTCGTGCAGAGAAACACAAGCAAAGGATCATGGGGTGTCAATAGACCGGTCTCACCAAGTATATACGCATGCGTCTCTCCGCCACAACTGTAGTTCATAGGAGGCAGACGCCAGTTCACGAGTCAGCTCGTGCTGCCTCGTGCTCTGCTCACGCAGACCTCCAGCGGGGTTGTTGCGCGTGCAGAAAGACTGCAGCTCCCACGATGCATGCCGCCAGCGGTGGCGTACTCAGACTATCTGGTGAGATCGGTCTATTTCAGGATATAGAAAAATACCACAATGTATCGATGCGCCATCACATACGATTTCTTGCATTGATGAACAAATATCAAAGGCGATCCCATCGCCATCTATTGGTTCAGAATCACACTAACCAAGGGTGGGGTTGCACCTTAAGCCAGTTGTTCACACTTGGAATTGGGTAAACGCGGAAGATCTCGACCGCCTCTCCATAACTATTGCTAACTGTAAATAACGAAGTTCACGAGTCAAACATACTTCATGGAGGCCTACCAAAAGAGCTACATACTCTGGTTCGTGTGTGGTTCGTACTCACCTGTCCTTCCAAGTGCCGTGCAGAGGATCTGGTACCGGCTGACGATGCTTTCCATTATGTACTTTATATGAGGAGCCATTGTCTGTCCCAAGAGACAGTTGACGTCTTGTTGACTCTGGTGTGCACAGAGGCTGTACTTCTCTACTTGTCTGCAATTCGTTTGAATAATATTTTTTTTCTTGAGTAGGAGATGAAGCCAGCCAGTTACTTTAGGCGCGCGTTAGAAAACGCGCGTTGTGTCCAAATAGATGTCGTAGCCCAATGTGCCTTTGTATCGCGGTTACTTAAAATATATTAAATATTACGTCTGATTTAACGCAGGGCGTGCGTAAAGACAATCACTACTATCTACAGAAGGAGGATGTAGCCAATGAAGTTTAAGGAAACTCGTTTTCACGCTGACATACTATCTTTGCTGCGAGATTTAACACAATGTTTCCCATGCCCATGGGCATGGGAAACAAAAACAACAGAAAAAAAAAAGCATTAACACTGAATCCTGCGGGATTCAGTGTTAATGCTTTTTTTTTTTTTTTTTTTAGAAACAAACACATTCTGGTCTTCATCCTTCGCTAAGCTGGTTTTGGGGATTGCAATGATTGGCGGTACCCGTGAACTGCAGGAAAGTACAAGCGCGGACGTTTTCATTACAAATGCCCGATTAATTCGAGTAGATACGAACGAGTGAAACCTTTTAGTGAATACGGGCAAACATTTCCGTCCGTCCAAGCATGTCTACAATTGAAAGTGTGTGTGCACGCATGAGTCTTCTTTTGCGGCGCCCCAGTGCATCTATCCAGACGTTTGAATGAGTGCTCACTTTCGAGCACGTCCGTGTGCTTGCATTCCAGTAGGTGAGTGTGGCCTTCGACTCGTTTGTCTTTTATCCCCTTGGATTCATGTAGAAATTCACGTATGCTACATCTTCCAGTGTAATGTTTTAGGTTATTAAAATGCCGTGTTTTCCGGTCACAGCGTTGTATAAGTCGCACCTTCTGTCAACCGCCGTTTTCACGAAAACGTTGTTATGATTTGCACCTTTATATAAGCCACACTTCTTTATAAGGATGGCGCGCGGATTTGCTGCTGCCACGGATAGGACATGGGCGGGTGTTTTGCCCTTCCTCCTCTGCCGTAAATGCCTATGGGCCTATATTTTTTTACAGTTATTGATACTTGTTAGAAAAATACGCATATAAGTGGCACCATTGCATAAGGCGCACTGACGGAAATCTTTGGAAAGAAAGAGAAACTTAGGCATTGGTAAATGCGGTATATCGTTTAGTGTTTTTTTTATTATTATTACACTGCACGGCTAAATAACATATAAGTTTACGCGGTTCAGAAATAGATCACCTTCAACTGAACCCCGAAAACATTTTAAGTGGCTGATTTTGAAACATATGCTTCTATTTTGGGGTCGGTGTCTCTAAATAGAAGCATGTTTCAAAATGGCTCGTAACTCTAAATGTGTCTCGCAAGGTAAATGTTGCGCCAAACTTCTTTTCTTTTTCGGAGAAAGCTTACAAGTGACATGCGTGTCCTAATTCAGCCACTTAAAAATGTTATAATGTTATATCAATACCGACTTTCAGTTTAAATAAAATTAAACACTCCTATCATAAACACGAGTTACTTATATACGGAAGTTTAGAACTTACGGACACAAACTAGCAAGCGCTATTGAAGAGCGTTTCTCAGAAACGTGTACAGAGCTGTCGTAGAATTGACCGCCGCAATAGAGAAGTTTCTGAATCGCCCGGTCAGGTCGGCACTCTTGTGCGAGTCGCGTTGTACTGTCTGAAAAGCAAAAAAAAAAAAAAAAATGTGTCTTCGTAGAGAATATGAACACTGTCCTTAAAGTGCATTCACTCAAATCCCATGTAAAAAAAAAAAACAATAATTCACAAGCAGCACTGTACTTACATGAAGTGAAATTGTATCTTAAAAACGAACTGTCTAAAATCTCATTCAACCAAACCTCGTAGGTTTGTATTTGATATGACAACCGGAATACCATAAGGCCGTTCGGAAATCTATGTTCATGGTAGCATATTTTAATCTTGTGTGCGGTAATATATTTCGCGGTACCTTACTCATTATTTTCAGAGAATATAACCCAATCGGCGAAAAATTTAGTATGGAAATATTTTCGCTCTTCCTAAGGGGCCCAATGACCAGTTCAGTCCCAATCACAACATTTAGTTCCCTCTAAATACACTATAATATCGACATTTCGCGAAATTGGCTATAAATATATGACCTTCTAGAGCAGTTCCGAACACTATCAAAAATGACAGTAAAAAAAAGTGTACCATTTAATGTGGAAAATGTGTGCAGACCAAAAAGGAAAATAATTTTCTTCCTGGCTTGTATAGTGAGCCTGGGAGCACTTGAACCAAAAACTTTTCACCCTTTGGAAACAAATTTATACTCACTTCTGGTACGCCCAAAATTATCATTACTGGTTTCACAGAGCACTTACTGAAGCAGTAAGAAAAGTACCTCCTTCCAATGTCATCAACGATGGTGTCATTAAAAGTCGTAGCTTTGTCGCAGTGGGAATTTCGCCAGCTGTCCCGTAAACAAACGGCAAAATCTGCGAAGTCCCTTTAGAGAATGAGAGCGTGGGTCAACACACGGTGTCCATTAGTTTATCTTTGCGCGCACTTGAAAACACACAATAAAATTGTTCAAGGATCAATGCGATTCATTCGATGGAAATGCGTCAACATTGGTTCTTTGTCACCCCCTTTTCACTCGTTTCCATTCGTTAAGGACCCTTTGCTGTTCGTTTATCACCAGTTTCTTGTCATTTATTACCTCTTTCTATTCGTTTATGACCCTTTTAGAATAGTTTATGACCCGTTTTCAATCATTTTCACCCCCTTTATCACTCGTTGAAAGAACCACATCGATCGCCGGAGCGGCAACTGAACTGGGCAGCATTCCAAGGCTGCGCGATGCCTGCTCGTCTCTGCTTCCGCGCCAGCTGTGCGACGCTCGTATTGGTCCGAAGCGCTGACGTCATCACGAGTCACCCTCTCCCTCTCTTCCGCCTCCGTGGTGAAACATTGAATTTTTAAATAGGATACCTCCTCACCACCCCTCTCCTCGTGAGGTCATGCATGGCGCTGATAAATGGACGTACGGACTGACACCGGCGGGTTTTCGTGAAAAGGAGCGATGTTGGAGAATGTCCATGAAGATTACAGCCTTGAGCGTGCATAAAAGTAGACACATAAAACCTTCTGTTGGTTTTCGGAAATAAATAGTGATTTGTCCCTTCATTTTTTTTATAGATGGCTTGAATGTAACTTCATCGCGCCATGCTGGTTGTCACTTCTACTCGTTTTTACCTAGGAGAAAAAAAATCGGTGGTGCGGAATGTATGCTGCAAAAGATACGCGCTCAACAGCAAGGTCACCACGATGGAATCTTATGTGACGTCCAGTGCAGGCTACCTGTATTCCAAAATAGCTACAGTGAGGTGGTGTGCTTTTGCAGCGCAGAAACATTATTATGCTGCAACCATATCTGATTCAATACTGTTTGCATATTTCTAGTCAATATATTGTCTGTGCTGGCTTTCGTTTGTAACTCGAAATTATTGATATACGCTTAAGTAGCGTCCTGTAAAAATAATATATATTCAAATTTGACAATTCAAATGAGTAATATAACGAATTTAAAGTTATAATCTACTCGCCTGCAGTTTTTGACCAGAGAACCTTGGGTCGCTTTGACATTGCCTTGCATGGTTTTCACACAGTGCTCCTTGAGTTTAGGGTAGCTTTTTTCACTGCAAGGCTCACCTGCGACAGAGGAAAGGTTTATCCAGTGCAAACCAAGAAAGCCGGGGGCACACATTCTGTTTTTTCGTCCTCGCTTACCGAGTGAGACGGAAAAAAACAGGACAAGTGTAAATCCAAACGGCCACACAAAATATATTGCTTGCAGCATGGTTGATTCTGTTACTGCAGATTAGCAAAAACAACGTATTTTGAAAGGATAAGCAGAGCGAGCTGATGTTGGGCATGCGAACGAGTGAGATGTGTCCTCTTCACTGAAATGTCCAGTTCCTTAAAAGTCAATCCGTTTCTTTTTCTTCTTTCAGTAAATTTGAAAGGGGCCATGGGACGACTGCCCCCTAAATACTGATCAGTATAAATTCTTGACTTTCATAACCTATGAATCACGCCTTAGGGATTCTCTACAAGCGCGAGTAGTTAAAGAAAAAAAAATAAACAAATAAATTAGCGCTTACCTTTTTGACTCACGGCCAGAACAAGCACCCACGTGATCTGGCGCCTCTTAGAGCCACTGCATGTGGCAGCTTTAGCTGCAAGAGTAGCGCAACGCTTCCCTCTGGCGTCGCGGTATCATAGCAACCGGCCGAGCTGGCTAAGTTTCTACAGCAACCGAGAGAGCCGAAGAAGGCCGACCACTGGCGAAGTAGCGTTCGAATATTTCGGAGCGGCGCCAGCATTCCTATCGTCTGCTTCTTTCGTTTCTCGAGTAGAGCCAAGTTAAAATTGTCGGTGCGCGTCTCTGCGTACGTTGCGTGAAGTAAAAGCTCGCGCTGCAGAACCCAGCAATACTGGGTTCGAACCCCGGCTCCTGCCTGTTTAGATCGAGATGAGCATCGTACCGGCGTGCGGTCGTGTATCACTACTGCGCGGTAGACGTTAAAGACCCCAGGCTAGCAGTCCTACTGCACTGGATAAGTTTCTCGTTTACAGTGGGTGACAATGTCGCCGTATTTCTCGCAGAATAACCTCCAGCTGTATAAACAACTAACGAGTAATTACTTCATATATGCCCGTTTGGGTATGCCAACTATGCTCTTGTGCGACTTTTACTCACTCATACCGACCTCTACCGCATTTCAATGAACGGGTGGAGAAATAAAATGAGCCGCACTAATGAAGACGCCGCCTGGCGCTGCTTGGAGCTCGGTTACCATTGTAACCTCTAGGGCCAAAATGGAGATTAATATGGCGCTTTTGACATCGTGCATATAGGTCGTTTTGCGTCCAGTCGCAACAGTAGAGTTGAGGTACCTTTAGCTAAGGTTCCTTTAGTAAATGGTGTTGGAGATCGTTATCACACGGCGGATAAAGGCCCTTTTAGCTAAGAAAAGGCCTATTCTAAAGGGAGCTCGCCAATCTCCCCTTACAGCTGTATGGAGTAGCCTCGGACCCCCGAACTCGAAATAGAAATGTCCGATATATAGACCCTCTTTTTAGGGGCGAAGCTCCTTAGAGGCTAGCCATGTCCGTATGTCCGTCCGGCGTCGGGTGCTCGTGCTCACGAGCACGTGAGCACGTGCTCCCGTGCTCGTGTAGGGCAAAAAAAAGAAACAACCGCATCTCCCTGTGGTGAATGATGTTGATTGGGGCGAAGCTCTGGTTACAGTGTTCTAGAGGGTGTAGTGGCAAGAGCGGCGCCCGCTTACAATGAAGCGCGTGAAGACGGTCGACGTAGATACCGTGAGTGGCGCTGGAGTTCTGTGCCCTAGGAGAATTAATGGCACGTGTGCGATGAACGAAGAAGACGACGAGGGTGACGCGGTACGCTTCTCCAAAATGTAGCACCGTAGAACTTCTATCGCAGGTATTAAGCCTGCAACCCAAGTGATAAAAAAAAAAAAATTGGGTTGTATGTGTGTTTATACAGCCTAGAACTTGGTCTGCCTCACAGGGGCGACGAGTCTCCCAGCTGTAGATGAGAAATTTAGCCAGTGCGGTGCAGCCGCTAGCCTGGGGTCTTTAACGTGCATCACGCAGTAGTGATACACGACCGCACGCCGGTACGATGCTCATCCAGATCGAAACGGGCAGGGGTGGGGCACGAACCCAGGATCCCTGGGTTCTGCAGCGCGAGCTTTCGCTCCACGTGCTCCGAGCTTGTGTGCGCTAGACCACTCGGCCACCGATCCCCCACCCAAGTGATAGTGTTGCTGAACGATGCGTCAGTACTGGGGGGGGTATTAATATATTAATACCCCCCCCCCCCCCGATAATAATTAAATAATCTCCCTCAAAACACGCGAATATTTCAAGTAGAGGATAGCACACACTCTAGAGGCATTAGTCCAAAGGCAGAACTACAATTTAATATACTTCGTTTCACCTTATGTTGTACCGCAGCGAAGGCTAGAAGCGCGAGCTCATAGCGTTGGCAGCTGCTCTTAATTCACCAGAGCTTGTGCCGCCGAGATTTGCTCCAGAGCCAGGAGCTCGCCTTGCAGCCTTTCCTGCGGTACATCATAAGGTGAAACAGAGTATACAGAACAACATTAGCAGTTGTTTCGCACCGCGAAAAGCTCCAGTCAAACCACAGTAGTAAGCGCCGAACAGCGCTGATGATGGGGCTGACGGGGGCGCGCTCCTAGGGCACAGAACAGCAGCGCCATGGTGTCGTCTACGCGCAAAATCTTCACAAAGCGGCCGCCGCTCTTGCCACTACAACCCCCTCTAGAACACTGTACTCTGGTGGTGCTTGTCTGCGTAGACGGTGAGCCGCAGCATGCCGAGCCTTTTGTTCGTTTTCATCCATGTCAGAAAGACAATGTGTGGTATGGAACGTGGTTATCGCATTTGAGCATTTGACCGCAGCGTGACATGGATGAAAACGAACGAAAGGCTTGGCATGCTGCGGCTCAGCGTCTACGCAGACAGGCACCACCAGAGCTTCGCCCGAATCAACATCATTGCCCACGTGGAGATGCGGTTTTTTTTTTTTAATGGCGCCGCCATCTTGAAACTGGCGGCGCCGACAGCGCCATCTAGCAGCCTAGGGCTTCAAATGCTAACTGGTTCTGGCAGCACAGCTATCTGGGTAGGCATAAAGGTAGGCAGCGGGTTGTGTACTGGGGGAACTTGGTTAGACCTGGCTATGGTGAGTAAAAGCGACTTGGCCGGATCTTGGCAGTTTAAATCGAGCTGGCTAATGACAGGCCGTCTCCATGCCTCCTCGAAAGAACGAAGAGGACGACGGTAGGGTGCGTTGATTGAATTTACACAACGAAGGTATATATGAGCAGATTAATGTAGTCTATGCAGGTAAGCTCTCGGCATTAGATAGCTGCATCTTGAGTAATGGCACGTAGACATTCTCATACCCTCCACATGCCATGAAGCATTAGCATACCTTCCGGTGATAAGTTAATCAGAGCACCTGCATCGGGTTGGAATCGGTCCTCTTGCCGCAGACGTAGCAGCCGTGAGCATAAACGTGACGATGAGTCTGCTATAAAGCCCTCGCGGCCCACGCTCGCAATCGACTTGTTTCACAAAGAAGGATCCGTATAGAACGTGTCAAGCCCAAGAACATTGCAGCCACACTCGCGCTGCAGCGTCTTGTGCTCAGTGCACATTTTCCACGATTGTTCTTATTCTTATTAAAATTATTTGTGCACACGACGACGACGCAGTGATAACCAGAAAACCGTAGGTTTTGGGAATCGTAACATGGGGGAAAAAAAGCATTCTGGACAAACTCACGCAAGAAGTCACTTTCGAAGCATTTCCGACATCTCCTCGGCGGATGCATACCCTTTGTCAGCGGGCCATCCAAAAATGCGCCGGGACGAGAGTACATCAGTTAAGCTCTGGTATGTGGTTATGCGAAAAAGGTCTTCCGGAAGTTAGTCTGCCTTAACGGGCTACTTGTCTCTCAGCTCTATCTGAGAAATTTAGCCAGTGCAGTATGACTTTTAGCCTGGCGTCTTTAGCGTGCACCACGACCGCACGCCGGTATGATGCACGTCCCGTTCGAAACGCGTAGGGGTAAGGATTGAAACCAGGATCCCTGGGTTTCGCAGCGCGAACTTTTGCTTCACGCGCTCCGAGCTGCGGTGCGCTAACATTGGCTGTGTTCCAAAATTTACTCGATCCGACTCCGGAGTAAAAGTTTCGTACCGTGGCGTTCCAAAACTTACTCGAGCTTACTCGATGACGTCAGAACTCGCGTTCCAGAAGCGGGTTGTTTACTCCGGAGTAATTACTCGCGCTACCCTCCTCGATCGGTGGGTAAAGTCGGATCAAATCGAGTAAATACGTCACGTGATCTGTTCGTCGTCTGCTTTCTGCGCCGACAGCCGTCAAAGCTCGCTTGCTCCGTTGGTTTTGGTGGCGGACGTTCGAAATGACAAAGAATTAGGTGCAGCATGTGTGGTTATTGCGATTTGCTGTTGTCAGCGCAGGAATTGACTGCATTACATCCAGACCGTCCACCTTCCCGGGAACGTATACTTGTTATTATCTGAGTGCGAGCGTAAACAGGAGCTTCTCCGCATCCTCGTCCTCGGCGTTGGGGGAATGCCGTATTCTCACGTTCAAGGCCGAAAATGTTTGAACTCGGTATATGATAATGTAGTATTTTTGTTTCCTCCAGAGTGTGTGTAATGAGAGGATAACGTTTGTAAAGCAGTGAAGGCTTCGAAAATTTCAAAGTAATCACATTCGCGTCAAAGCGAACGTGAGTTTCATATCATTCTGGAGAAAGCACCCTCGCGCTGTACCGCTACACCGTGTAGAATATATTTCCGCAAAGCATAATCGGTGCAAATTACAATGCGTGGAATATATGCGTTTAGTGCACCGTGACTAGAATTGCAGCGATCGCGCTGATTAATAAAAACACATTTTTTTATGTCTAGCTGTAAGGAGTAAGTAATTTTGATCTCAATATGCAGCTCAAAACGAAGGTGAGTAAAAGGAGCTGGTGGATTCACCTCAAAATACACCGCGTCGTCATTAACATTACCGTTCTTCGGGTGCCTTCTCCATGACCAAAAGGATCGTCTGCTACTTACTGCCATCGCTGCTGTGTTTTCTTTTTGCCGTCGCCCAAGACGAAGCCCATCCGCGTAGTATCCAGGTGATTATCCTAGCCGTTCCAAAATCGGGTCGCGGATCGTTTACTCGCGATGTCACGTGGTATTACCCGCTGACGTAGGAGGCAGGTTACTCGGGTAAGATTTGGAACATAGCCATTAAAGTCTATACTTTTTTTTTTTTTTATTGCGTCAGTTTTGCCACGGGGCATCAGGAAAGGGGGATAGGGTTAGGGAAGTAAAGATTATAGGTAGGCACGCAACCCGGTTTCGCGCAGGTACGCGCACAATGAGTCAGTGTATGAATTGTTTGTAGTCCATTCATCATAGTCCGAGGGACGATTGCTGCGAAGGCCCACTTCTCTGAGCAGGCGATCGCGCACAGGGGCTGTTTCGGGGCACGACCACAAGAGATGTTTTATGTCACATGCATCAGCGGGAGCACTGCAGTGTGGACAATGACCCGTCGCTGGTAACGTCCGATCTCTCCAGCGGTGACGGACCGCGGGGGTGAGCGCCACGCCTGCTCGGATCCTCCGCAGGGAAGTCTCCTCTCGGGTGAGGTTACGAGGGAGGGGATGTGAACACGGGGGAATGAGAGCACGTGTTCGCATGCGGAGGAGGTGAGAGCTGGAGATGTGAGCCAGGAGTGGGTCAGGAGGGAAAGGGGTAGGAGAAGAGGAAGTAGCGGTTGGAGCGCGTGCAAGGGAATCTGCTAGCTCGTTGTTTGAATCGCCGTTGTGGCCGCGCACCCAATGAATGCGGACTGAGGTGGGATAAGACGAGCAGAAGGTGTGAATTTCCTGAGCTACCTTCAGGGTGCCGCGGGTAAGCTTTAAATGTTTAATGGCGGCGAGGGAGTCCGTGTAAATGTTGACTGAGCAGAAACTGGGGGCAGAGAGCAGGCAGCGTAAGGCATCGAGGATTGCTTGCAGCTCCAGTGCAAGTGAGGATGGGTGATCCATCGAATACCTATGTTGATCAGTAATGGAAGGGTGGGAGGGGCTGTGGAACGCCGTGGTCCCACAGAACCCCTCAAGTGATGCGTCGGAGTAAACAGTGCACACGCCGGGGTAAATGTCAGGAAGAGGAGGAGTCTTGTTCGTGGTGGGTCTGTTAGTGGTGACCTGGCAGTAGGCCCAGGGTGGCAGTGAGGGACGTCGATGAAGAGCGAGGCTACGCTTGCGTGCCCGGTTCGTCTCCCGCTGTTCAATGAGCTCTGTTAGTGTGTTAAGTTGTGCGTGTTCCTGCAGCACGGGAATGGGCGTGATGCGAGGTAGTCCAGTAATAACTCTCATGGCCTCGCGGTCAAGGGCCTCAAGCGATGACCACTGCTTTTGAGTAAGTCTGTGAAACTGAGCTTGGTACAATATTCGGGGCTGAAAAATAGCACGAACAAGTTGACGCGCTGTATGTGAGCGGGCACCGCCAGCTCGGCGCGCGATGCGGCGGATGAGTCCGAGAGTGGTACGGGACGACTTACGGATGTCAGCAAGCCAGGGGGTGCCCGAGCCAGAAGCATGGAGCAAAAGGCCGAGTATACGGACGCGGTCCACTTCTGGGATAGGTTGGGAGTCAATACTAAAAGTCATGGGTGTAGTGGTGAGTCTGCGTCGGCCTGCTTTGTTGCCTATATGCACGTAGCATGTCTTGGTAGGCGACAGTGTAAGCCCGAGTGGTTGAAGGTGGTGGGCCATGGTGTCAAGGGCCACTTGAAGGGCAGTCTGTTGCCTTGTTAAGGACGGCTGTCGAGACCACAAGGTGATGTCATCCGCATAGGCCATGACGCCAATATCTGAAAGTGAGGATAATGCTTTTACCATTGGGATGAAAGCAATGTTGAAAAGAGTCGGTGCGAAGACCGAGCCTTGGGGAACACCGCGATTGGAGACAAAATGGCCCACAGAGTGCCCCCTAATGCGTATGCCAAAGGTGCGATTCGAGAGAAGGGAGTAAATGGTAAGGCAGATGCGGTGTGGGACACCGAGCGTTGCCATAGAGTCTAAAATAGCATGGTGCATAACGTTGTCGTAGGCCTTCGAGATGTCCGTTGCCAGAACCGTGCGTACAACGTGGCTGTGTGGCGAGCACTGGATGACGTCGCTAGCAAAGATGTCGAGGCCGTCTTCGGTACCAAAGTGCGGACGGAATCCAGTCTGGGCGTCGGGGTAGCAGTGACGTTCCTCGAGCCACCACGATAAACGGGCTGCAACGAGGCGTTCGTACAGTTTGCAGATTGTGGGTGTGAGAGAAATTGGGCGTAAAGCAGAGAGGCTAGTGGGTGGTTGACCGGTTTTCGGAATGGGTACGACGATCGAGTGCTTCCAGTCAGGTGGGATGAAGCCTGTGCGCCACACTTCATTAAAAGTTTCGAGGAGTGATTCTAAGGCAGCACCTTCCAGATTCCGAAAAACTGCATACGGCAGACCGTCGTGTCCCGGAGCGGTGTTGGCTTTGACCTTCTCTATGGCAGAGATAAGTTCGGCCAAAGTGAAATCAGATGCAGCGGGGTCCTCCGAATCTTCAACCGGATTGGGAGGTGGCGGAATGGCAGGTCGGTCGTGATGCGGGAAGAAGTGAGCTGCCGCTTGCTGGGCAAACGCGTCCTCGTCCAGTGCCATGGCTAGGCGGATGCTCTCGGCATAGTCTTTAACTGTGGGGGACTTTTCCATGGCGTGGAATACTCGCCACAGATGTCTGTTCCCCCGGGTTGAAGAGAGGCAGTCACACCAATCCAACCAACGGGAACGGCAAAGTTGTTTTCCATATTGGCGAGCTTTGGCTGTAACCTTGTGTTACGCGACCAGGGCTGAGCTGTCATCCGGGTTCCGTGATACGTAAAGGTCCGCTTGCCTACGGTGCGCCCATAGATTGAGGAGGTAGGTATCTGGATTTGGTTGGTCTTCGTCAACCGTTGTTTTGGTTGTGTGTGCCGACAGTACCGTAGACAGCGTTTGTAACGCCGTCGCTGGGGTGAGCGTCGTTGTGCGATCATCGGCGCGTACGGCATCCCACGACGTGGTGCGAACGAAGCGCCGTAACTTGCGAAGTTGCGTTTCAGCGAGGTGGATAAAAATCGGAGCGTGATCACTGCCCCAGGTATCGGGTTCAACGTGCCAGCGTGGATTGCTTGGTCCAAGCCACCATGTGAGGTCGGGTGACGACAAGCCAGCGCGTGGTCGGGTATGGGTGCCTGGCAGGTTGAGGAGGAGGAAGTTACGGTCCGAAAACGTTTCGTTTATATGAGTACCCCGTGGGCTGTCTGCAGAGTAACCCCAGGCGGAGTGGGCGCCATTGAAATCACCGCCCACAAGGATAGGAACGCTGGGGTGTGCAGCTCGGAGATGACGAAGCCAGCCTAGGTTGGGGGATGAGGAGGAGGGCCGGCCGTTATATGACACGAGAATCACAGGGGTGCGGGCAGGTTGGGTGAGGGCAGCGACGACCTCTTGGCGAGTGTTGCACCATTTCCGTAGATTCAGAGACGTGTGGGGTACTGAGGAGTTTACATAAACCGCAGCTTTGCCAGGGTAGGGGCTATTATCTATGTGACGGCGGTCCGGAATCGAAGGAGTGTGGTAGCCACAGAAACCAGATATGCGACATAAGGCATTATGCTCCTGGAGGAGAAAGGCCCAGGGAAACAGCTTGCCTTCTTTTATGCGAAGGTTAATTTCAGTTACTTTAGAGGTCAAACCTCGGCAGTTCCATTGCACCACGATGGATGATGTATTAATGGCCATTGGGAAGGTTGAAAGCTGATGCGATCATGGCCATCAGCTGATGAAGGAGAGTCATTATCGCAGCCACCGGGGCGGCCGCGGGCTTGGGGTTAGCGGTTGTCGAGAGCTGTGATGCTGGAACAGTCAGCGGAGCGGAGGCCGCCGAATGGGGTTGCCGCTGACGCCTGAGGCGCGTCAGCTCTGCGAGGTGTTGTTTCGTTTTTTCTATCGCCTGATCAAGTGAAGCGAACTCGTCGGAGTCGGCTATCTTCGGTAGCGACGGCGAGACGGTTTGGCGAGATGCTTTCCGTGACGTCAGTGCACGAGCCTTCTGTGCGTACGTACATGGGACCGATGAATCGGATGTTAGCGGTGGGAATTCTTCGTCGTCTTCTGTAGCGAGGAGGGCAAATCGGTTAGCCATGGTGCCAGGAGGCGGCTGACGACGCGGTACACGACGTTTACGTGGACAGAGGGGTGACGTAATTTCGTGGTCATCAGACTTGCATAGGGCGCACTTGGGGGCGGCTGCTCCTTCAGGGGAGGTCTGAACTGCAGTAGGATTAGGGCACGCCTTCTGGATGTGGCCTTCACGAAGACAGTTGTAGCAATACATACGTCGCGGCTGGAAAGGCTTAGGGGTGACGACGGACCCGTGGTAATAAAAGTGCGTGGGAAGTGAGCCCGGGCCTTCAAGAGTTAGCAGAAAGGTACCGTTGGTGCCCAAGCACCTCGCCTGCAGCACCTTGTGAGAGGCAGTGTAGAGGTTGTCGAGGACCTCCTCAGGGCCCTTATTCTTGTCGAGACGGTAGACCACACATCGAAGAATATTTGGGCCGGATGCGAAGTACGCTTGCACAGGGACATGATGCGTCGCACTGAGCGGTATTTGTCGATCACACAGAGTTTCTTTGCATCATGAAGAGAAGCCAAGGGAACAGTTATACTGTTCGAGGGCTTGTGTAGCACGAAACCTCGGTAGCCAGATGTTCCTAGAGCCGAATCGATGGCAGATTGGACGTTCCTTGAGGGAACCGAGGTGATGTCGAAGCGCAGAGTAGGCTTGATCTTGACCCGAAAGGATTCGGAGCGCGGAGGAGCGGTGTAGGCTTTAGGCTGATGCGTGGAAAGCGGGATGGGCTGATGGACACTCTCGTGTGGTATCGGTTGCGGTAGCAAGGCTGATGGGTCGACTGGAAAAGTGATCGACTTGGCCGGCAGGCCTGAGCAGTCCATTTCAGCTGACGACGAAATGTCGGTGGTGGCGACGGTGGCTAATGTTGTAAACGCCCCCGACGTGGTGAAGGTCGATGAAGTGGCACTACAGGTAGCCTCGGCCGCTGAGGGCAGAGAGGTCATGGCGCCTTTGTTCGGCGTGGCCTCGCTTGGCGGGGCCAAGCTAAGCCTAACCTGGCCATTGAAGTTTCGGTGGACCTGTAGATGCCGACGGTGTTTCCAATGAATGGTCCTACGACCGCATGATGAACCAGGAGGTGACGGCAATCGAATAGCGGAGGCCGTGGCCCCGGTGGGGCGCTGAACTCGAAGAAACGAAGGAGAAATCGCAGAGCACAACGCAGTAACGTCAGCTCAAATCCTCGTCGTCTTCGTCGAGCCTCAGTCTATACTTCGTTTCAGCTTCGGTCTAGACGCAGCCGATGCTACAAGCGCGAGCATGTGGCCCAGAACAGTGCTTGCACTGCACGAGCGCGCGTGCTTGGCAGGGGTGCTGAAAGCCCGGAGCTCGCGCTTGTAGCTTTGGCTGCGTCTGGACCGAAGCTGAAACGAAGTATAGTTAACCCACTCAGACACCGATCCCCATGTGTCGCTACCCTATCAGATAAAGCTGCCATAAACAGTGGTTCTATAGTGCCTATTATATGCCGCCTATGTTCATCATAATCACACGTTAGGGTTAATAATGCATAAGGCAGGTGTTGTGCTCCGGACAGTGTTTCAGTTCGGCTGGCCCCTTCCCCATTGCAATTGGACACTAGCCATGATCCGAATACCCGCCAAAGCATTGATTAGCCCAAACTTAGCGCTCACGCAGTGCTCGTCTCTAATTTATAAGCTGCGCTGGGCTGTCGTCACTCTCTTGTAACCACAGCATCTACGTCAGCATAGTGATCCTCGTGACTATGTCAGCAATCTGCCAAGGAGTGACTGAGAGAAATGCCTCGCTTGAATTTTTCACATTGTACTGCGAAACAGAAGCTTCTGGGTGAGTAGGGTTGAGTGTGCTGGTTTCACATTTCCGTTCGTATGCTTGTGTGAACTGTGTAATATTAAAAGCAAACCCCAATATTGTTTCATAAACGCATTTTACAGTGTTTTATACTTCGTTTCAGCTCAAGTCAGGAGGCAGCCGACGCTACGAGCTAATGGGACGTATCACGTAGAGTCAAAAGCGCAAGTCACTGGACATATTGGTTCAACGACGATAGAACACGTGCAGAAACATGACGAGCGCCATGAAGGTACGCTTTTGACGCTGTCTGCTTGGTCTCATCAGCTCGTAGCGTCGGCTGCGTCTGGACTTAAGGGAAAACGATATATAGAGAGTTGCAGTGGCAGAACCGGCACCCACACACATGGGCGCGCATGAAGACGGTCGATGTAGACTGCCGCAAGGGGAGAACGTGGAGCTGCAGTTCCCACCCTTAGAAGAGTTGGTGGCACTAGAACACTCTAGAATGTGCGCTGAGCGAGGAAGAAGGCGAGGCGGTGTGCGGTATGTCCTCTTGAACCTAGCACTTTTCCTTGTGGTGTACCAAGTCTGTTATATTCCATGTAAGTCTCACCATAGCCTCCTCTATACTGACAAATCCTGGCAGACCGCCACGAGACGCGGCCACCGAAAGTGAAAAGGTAGAGAAGCAGACAAGAGTCATGTAACGGGCGTCCCGCTGCGGCGAGACGCCGAAACACACTTGTCCCGAGCGATGGAATGTCCGCTCGTGCTTCCCCGCGTTACTCGGGCTACCGCTTCTTTTCTCGTCGGGTTTGAAAGCCATGTTTCGGGTCCTCGCCGCTGCAAAAACTGTGCACTGAATACCAGACTCCCAGAGAAATGCTCTGTGCTACCAGATCCTCGAGCTCCCAATATGCGACCGGGCACTCCATGGCTCCGCCGTCGAACTGCCAAGTTTTCTAAGTATAAAAAAGGATATGGTCTCACCGTTCCTTTGACGTCTAGGTCATAAATAGAAAGAAGAAGACATACACACGCTGCTTCGCGCAGGCATGAGAGTCGAGTTACCCGAACAGCAAGGGCAGCCAGAGCACCAGTAATCGAAAGCCGTCGCTGTTTCGTGCACCAAAGGAGGAGTCACGCAAACTAAAGTGGAAACGATGTCTAAAACAAAAAGATAAATGCTTCGTCGAGACAACAGCGGTGTGCGAAAGATATTTTGAACTTGAACCGCATCTCATCCTTCAGGAATATGTGCACACCGTGAACGGCGAACAGGCAAGGATTTCTCGGAGCAGGCTTGCGATAGATGCCGTGCCGACTTTGCTGCCTGATTTCCCGGAGTGCCACCCAAATAGCGAGTTCGTTTCACGGCACTCGTGTCCACGCGTGCCCACTAGCAGCGCGGAGTGAGTTCGTTTCGGCCGGCACTCCAAGAGTTGTTGCACCCTCTGAGTTCGTTTCATCGCCGACACCCCAAGCGCGAATGCACTTTCTGCACCGAGAAAATCGAGTGCGCGCCCAAATGCAATCCCGTTATGCCCCGCTCCGGCGAGGAGTGGGGGCAGGCTTGAGGAGCGGACGACAAGGGGTCGTCTGCTACGATGTGTCATTCATACAGCGGAACCGAAAGGAAAAAAAGTAGATTCTCTGCTAGAAGTCGTGTCCCGCGGGCAATCGAATCAAACGCGAGCTTGAGTATTGTGAGCTTCTGATGTTTCATGAAGGAAGCAATTGACAACCCGTGCTTTATTTGCAAGTTTTTAGTCGCTATGTTGCCGGACAGATGCTGAAATATACCGGTGTGTAAAGAAATGCTCAGAACAAACGCCCATCAGCGGCCCCCCGATATCTTCATCAAAGATATCGGGGGCCGATATTGGTGAATAATTGAACATTTTGTCGGCAAAGCTACCTCCGCAGAAACCTGTGCCTACCCAATAAGCATCCGAGAAAGCTAAACATAGTGGCTTTACCCGAGGCTTGGGCAGCATCATCATGTTTAACATTTACCTGCGTCAGCTATCTTGCCCCGTCGTATTTTGCTTGAGAAAGCTCTCGTTCTCGACACCAACGCCGACCTGTAACGACGATCGAAATCGAATGTCCCGCCAAACGTTGTGCTGGATATTCCAACAGACTAGTTTTATGCCGTACCCTTTAAGTGGTTCACGCATAATACCATGCTCAAACGGATCAAACTACTGCGCGGACAGCATCACCAGTTTTCTTCAGTATAAACGGTTATAAGAATTGAAAGATCGCAACCAGCTGCTCTGTAGTCAGCTGGTTGCGGAAATTTACGCCGTCTGTAAATATCTCTACGACAGCCGAGTTGCTTGAACTCATCGCATATACAAACTACAGGTTACAGCGAATGCACTCTCGCATTCCCACCCACCACGTCGAACAGAAAGACGCTAGTTTCGGTTTGAAGTCGGTACTCTTTCTACAACATAGATGGCGACAGCATCAGTCTTCTGCCCTCGGTGCATTTGGCAAGTTTGAGTTCAGTTCTCCGTGCGCCACTCCGCGAGTGCGATGCATTCTGGGAGAGAACTCGTACGGTGCCAGTGCGTGTGAAACGAACTCGCTAAAAGGCATATTACTACTAGGGCGCGAAACAACAGCGCCACCCCGTGTCGTCTACACACGAAATCTTCACGGAGCGGCCGCCGCTCTTGCCACCTACAGCTCTCTAGAACACTGTACTCCATATGAATACAAGCAACATCCTTTCTTTCCGGCGTTGGTGGAGGAAAACTGGATGTGAAGTTGATCGATTAACCCACCATATAAGTCATGTGAATCGTTGGTCCTGTTGCTTAATGTTTCAAGATTTCAGACAGAGGTGACCAAAGATGGTGCAGTTTGTGTCTAAAATGTTCATTGCATGAGCTTACCCGAGTAAAGAGCTTATCTTAGTAAAGGCTGGGATCCGCTACCTACGCCCTAATAAATAAAAAAAAATGAAATTAACACTTCATATCTAGGATTCCGACTGATTTTCTGATAACCAGCGTCTACAAGCTTCGCATTTCATAATGTTGCACTAGCCTAAACGAACAAACAATTTGTGCGGGCAGAACTTTAGCTCGACAATATCTACAAGAGGAGCAGTCAGCCCACCCCTCCTTTCTTGCTCCCTCGGTTTTGGTTTTCTTTATTTGCTCACTGCCTCAGCTTTTGAGCTTGGACTACGTGCAATAGTAGGGCTGCTAGAACAAATCCTGTTCGAGAAAGCGTAGTACTGGCAGCGCAGAACATGACACCGGCCTTCCTTAGATGGTGGTCTGTCAAGTTGTTGATGATGTCCTGGCTTTCGAGACAGCGAAACTTTTGAGCAAACAAGTTGATGCACTGGGCGAAATCGCGGGCGTGCCTGCATGGCATTGGAACATAAAAAAAGAAAATGAAATTAGGGTTTTTTAATATTCGTTTTTGTGGGCTTGTCTTCATAAAATAGCCATCACACGTAAAACCAGGTTGTTACAGTATCTGCGAAGTTCATCTTTCTCAATCCGGTACTTAAACCATCGAAGGACACCCCGTCCTTCGATGGAGACTTCTGAGAAACGCACTGGTTTAGCGTATATTTCAAGGGCTCTTGCGCGTTCCATCAAGAGGACACTAATCAGGGCCTTACGTGCACACAGACTTTCGCAGGGTTGGGGTCATTGCATTCACGGTGAACTGCCGGACGGTGTCGTTGCCAATCGCTCGGAAATCATCGTCGAAGACGCGAACACATGCGTCAGATCTTCGCTGCAGGTATTGAAGCTGGCATTCTAGGATGTAAAGGAGTGTTTTGAGTAAACATATAATAACTCTGACGTTGGAGTCTAATGAGCCGTAATGCGAGTGTTCATGAACGTCCTAATTATTAAAACATAAATCACTTATTGGCCAGTGAGAAAGACACTAGTAGTTTCCCAAGAGTGTGTACATGTGTTAAAATAATGAGATGGACAAGATGCCATTTGTCCCTCAATTGAGGGTTTATGTCACGAAGAAACCATTTCTTGGTTACGTCCCGCAACGTTGTTCTTCAGATAATCTAAAACTTGAACGTGCATCTACTTTCCCGCATTGTACTGGGAGAACCAATAACTGTGCTCGACTAAGAAAACCTCGGCAGATGTCCGGACTGAAAAAAAAAACGTTCCGGCTTGGAAATACACTCTGCGCTGTGGCACTGAGTATGATGTAAACTTGAGTGAGCATGTAAAACGTCCTTTTAGTTTCACTGCGCAGACTTCCTTTAAAACAAAAGGTGTTATATTGTTAGCTCCTAGCACGATCCTATCACGCAGATTCCTGTAACGCGGGGGCTTCACACAAAATTAAATATTTGTTTTAAGCTTAACAGATTTGTTAAAAAAAAAAAAGCTGTGAAAGCTACACTTATACAGTTTGTTCAGGTGACTTATACGGCCAGGGGGACATAGTATAGGGGCTAATCATAACGATCAGTCGGCTAGTTAATAAAAATATTGTTAATCAACTTTTTAATTAGTGAAAATAGTCGGACGGTTCCAATTAGAAATTTGCTGAGCGTCGTCCAAGACTCCTATATCAGTAATTTTAGAAAGACTGAGCGCGTGAGAAGTGCAGTAGTGCGTTAAAGTTACCACTCGTGGAGCAGGTAAAAGGTTGGGGCTAGATAAGAGACGGCAAAATCGCGCGGGCGCCTAACCGCGACCGCTAGCCTTGCACCTGCTCCACGAGTGGTAACTTTAGTGCACTACTACGCTTCTCACGCGCTGAAAGTCTTTCTAAAATGATTGATTTGGTGTTTTTCGATAACGTTCAGCAAGTTTCTAATTGAGACCATGTGTCTATTTTCACTAAGTAAAAAGTTAATTAACATATTATAATTAATGAGCCGACTGATCGTTATGATTGGCCCCATATACTACGTCCCCCTGAACGCAAAACTAACCTGAACAAACCACATAATGAAGCTTTCACAGCATTTTTTTAAACAAATATGTTAAGCTTAAAATAAAACACCTTGTATAAATATGCTTATCGAAACAACGAGAAAGAAATTCCAAGAAACGGCTCCTATATAGCTGTTGGGCGGGGCGCGTATAGTTCCAGGGAACGCCACCCCACAGAGAAGCCTTCTCTGGCGCAGCGGCCCGGCCGCCAGTAAGAGGGCAAGGGTGGCCGGCTCGGCCGGCCGGCCGCTCTGCACAGCCCGCCCGGGCAGCCTCCGCAGAGGTCGGCCGGGAGGGCTCGGAGCGGCGCGTAGCTTATAGGGAATACGCTACGTATACGATTGCTCTCGCATTCCTACACGTTAGCAGTTTTAAGTGTCCTCCTGTAATATTCCGTCCTTGTCACTTCTCCGTCTGGTCCTCGTCTTTTTTCGCTGTTTTTAATTCCGAAGTATGTACCAACTCGCCCAAGCCTCAACTTTAATAATTTTTAGTTTTGATTTTTTTGTTTATCAAAGGTAACCTCTTCTAGATTCGTTTAAAGGTGGGAACAAAGCCTACTTACGGGCGTTATCGTCAGCATCTGTTGTATTGGCCGCTGTGCCTTTGCGCTGGTCTGAGAGTAGTCTTTCCATGCCAAATAGATCGTTACTGTCACTCCATATGTCGTCGGTATACCAGGCATTTCTTTTGCTCAGCTCTCCAATCACAGAGTCGTCGTTCTTGTCCGGGATCTCAGCGTGCTTCCTCAGAAGTTCGTCCTTCATATCGTCGCTTGCTCCGCTCCACATCGCGCCCCTGTCAGCGACATTGCTCTCCAGCTTCGTATCCAGCTCTGAATAGTCCTTGCTCTCTTCCAGAGCTTTCCCATCAAAGTCCTTTATTATCTTCTCTCCCCTCCCGAGTTTTTCATCAGGAAACAGCATCAAATCGTCTTTGGTGTCACCTCCTTCTTTATGCTTGCTGAGCAGCTCATTCAGATCATTCTTTAACTGCCTCGTTTTCATTTTTCGCTCAATTTCGTATTGAGTCAACTGCGGCTTGGACTTCCCGGTCTGAGGGCTTGACAAACTGCTACCGGAGGCTTCATCCTTCTTCTCAAGTAATAGCCCTGGCGTTTCTTCGATGCGGTCTACGTAACGAAATCTCATCCTTGGCTCTCGATGCCGTATGTTAGTGTTGAAAAAACGTTTGTGACTTGGTTGTACCAAGTTTTCCGGGGAAGCACCTTGCTTGTTCTTGGTGTTGCTCTTCGTTTCGAAGCCGTTCCTGTTCATCCTGCCCGAGTCTATATTCCTATCTCTATGTAGGTCTTTATTACTCCGACGACTGTCGCTGCCTAGAAAGTCCGGTTGAACTTTTTCTTTTGGAAACCGTAGTCCTGGCTCCTGCAAAACCACGTTGGGGCTTACGTAATTCGAATCGTTATAGTAGTGTCGAGCTTCAGGATGGGGTTGTAGTTCCTCTCGGTAAGAATTTACGCCACGCTTGTTTGTTTCACGATATTCCAAACCGGTGTTGTGCTGTCTTTTGAATGGACGATTCTGCACGTCGCTTCCCATGTCTTTTGCATCTTCCCCCATTGAATAATAATTGGGATTGTGGTGACGTTCTTTGCTTTCAGCACGCTTATCGCCAGAACGCGACATTATTTTATCTCCGTCACTTTTACCACTTCCTCTAGTATCGCTGTCAATTTTTCTTCGAACGGAGTCGTAATCCCTAATATCTTCCCCGTAGTCTTCGTGCTTCGTGCCTTGGAGAAAATGGGTATCTATAGGCGACCCTAGATTCCAATACCTCTTGTTGGAAGAAAGCCTTCGCGGGTTGTAGGGCTCCTTGCTCTCTAAAGGTGGATGGGAGTCCGGCAGAACCTTGTCACTTGATATGGTGTTGAGGTTTCCTTCTTTGAATACTGGGTTGCCCGGTTCATTCACTTCCACCACGCCACGGGGAGCCTCGAGATCGCGGACTGAACCGACGAGATTTTTGTCTTCTCTTCGTCTTACTGGCACAAAGCTGCGGGATCCGTGATGCCTGACTTCATGACTAAGGACATCATCATTTGGCAAAACTGGTCCGTCGTCTTCAGGAAATGAGACTATGTCCTTAGAAACTGCTTCATAGTCCGGATCACCCGAGTGCTTCACGCCGCCCACTGGCTTTTCGTATTCACCAACGAATTCATATTCCGGATTCCTGAATGCTCTTCTGCGCCGCTGAAATCCGTTGTTTGGACCTTGTAAGATCCTACGACGCCTAGCGTCGAAAGGTGCGACAACCCTTCTCACACCCCGGTCGTTCATGCCTGCGTTCAAATTGCTCTGGTGTCGGTAAGACGGAGGATATTTGTAAATTCGCGAGCTTGGAACGCCATGGTAGTCATAGTAAGCAAAACTATTATTGTATCCGTTGCGGGGCAAGCTTGTATCGCTTTGGACCATACCATCGTCGGCATGGAAACGACGATGCACGTCTCGTCCTGACCACTGGGTAACATGCCTGGGCCCCGCACCATCCCCACTTCTGTAGCGATTGTAGCCCCCTTCTCTTTCTTTCTGAAGCAGCTCAGACATGCCGCGAGTGTCTTCGTACATTTCAAGCTCTTCTTGTGGAGTCATTGAGGACCCACTACGCACGTTATATTCGTCCGCTTGAAGCTTGCCTTGCCTTGCTGCGTGTGGAACGTCATGAAAAGACTTGTAGAGCGGTGGAGAGTTCTGATGCAGTCCACGGTGCATTCCGTTGACTCGCCTAATGCTCTTATTATTTTCCCCCGCTAGTTGCTTATTTGGAGCATAAGCTTCGCCTTCAACGGCGCTTGGGTTGCTCAGTTGGTCAATAAAATAAGTTCCTGGTCGAGCAAAATCCCTATCAACTCGTTTGTTTGAAAGATCCTGGAGCGTGTCCAGGGGCCCAGAGTCGTAGCTATGTCTGGATTTCAGTTTTCTTGCCCTCTCGACGCCGGCCCAGAATTCCTGATCTCTTCTTTGCTCCGGCAAACTCACGGGATTTTGTATGCCGCGAGAAATATTATGAAAGAGCCTTTCATGAGCCGCCTCGACTGTTTTGAAGAAGCTTGGTTTTGGGGTCTTCCGAGTTGCATCGTTTTCAGCGTAGTCATAAGCCG
Source organism: Ixodes scapularis (assembly GCF_016920785.2). NCBI lineage: Eukaryota > Metazoa > Arthropoda > Arachnida > Ixodida > Ixodidae > Ixodes > Ixodes scapularis. The sequence continues at coordinate 25,619,764 of NW_024609884.1, read as the reverse complement.
GCTTTACATCGAGACTATCCGGCACTTTGTCTTCTTCTTCAATATAGTCTTCATAATCTGAACCGTAATAATCCTCCATTACTTGGTTCATTGCCACCTGCGCTTGAGGATCGGTCGATATGTTGACTCCTCTTCTAAACTCTTGTCTTAGAACTTTTACATTTCCGAAAATTTCGCCCGTTCGATTTTCAGGTAGGTCGCTCACTCTCCTCATGTTGCCAATTCCTATCCTCCGAATTCTAACACAAGCGTCATAATATTGCTTGCGCAATATTCTACCGAAGCTTTTCACGTGACCGCGCATCACAAGATCGTCTTTGCAACCATGCTCGTCTGCAGAGTCTGGCACACAAGTCTCATACTTCTTCAGAAGGGGACATAACACGTCCACTTTGTGACGGACTAGCTCCATCTCCTCAAGGATCTTGCTAAAGCTTAAACCGCAGTGAAAGATGCGCTTGAGAGCCAAGAGGCGCCGACAGAAACTGCCGTTGGGTACCATTATTGGAGAAGACGTATTACTGGACATGAGCCTTTCGCAGCGTTCAACGTAGTCGTTAGTGAAGGGTTGCAGCAGGGGTGCCACGTGAGCGTGAAGTTCAGACAGTGCGCATTGCGTCCGACCTTTCACATCGGATATGCAAGCATTAAGCTCGTTCAGATGCCAGCAAACCTCTGCTGAAATTTCTTTTGGCGAGTATTTCACCTCACGAACCGCAGTCTGGAAGTTGAGCCCGCAGAGGAACACTTTGCGAACTGACGGACCGGCCAGACACTCTACTTGGTTGATTGGAGACGACGGCACCTTGAGTGCGGCACACTCTCTGGTGTGTTCTTTCTTCCACGTGTCAAGCAGAGAGCTCATGATACTGGTCGCTTCATCAGCGAGCAGACAGCCAGACTGCTCCTTGGCACTTAAAAAACATTTCTCGAAGTTTTCAGAGACCCTAAACGCAAAGGGAAAAAAGGGTTTCCATTAGACTAAAATAGTTACAAATATTGTACCACGTTATAGAAACAAATAAACCTCGAGTGCCTAGAGCATGCAACGGACATGTTGACCATACACTCGCAAGTCGCTTTTTGGGGACGTATTCGAACACAAAATCTGCTCAGTTCCTTACTATATCATGATGGCTGGCACTTTGCGCGTGCTATCAAGTTGCATGCCCTATTTAGTATTCTACCTTGCAGTCATTAATCATACCTGCATCTTTCCTTGTCCGCCATGTTGCGTCCTTCAAGGCGAGCCTGCACTTCCATGCCACAGGAAAAGTAATTGTTGAAGAGAGCGGTTCTCTTGCAGGCCTCCTTGTAGACAGATGTCTCAACATCTGCGCAAAAACGGCTCATACAAATTGAAAGTGTCGCAAACGGCATAACTATGAGTGTAAATTATAGCTTACTTCTAACACCTCTGCAGCTTGTGTTCACCATTGTCATGACCTTATGCAGGTACTGGAGGTGGTAACTCAACGACAAGTTTTTCATATTACAGTGTGCAACTCGTTCTGCTGCTGCGACGCAATCTTTGTAAGATGATACCTGACTGGAGAGATAGCAAAAAAAAATACACGTTTAATACTGAGAGATAACTATGAATGTCTCTAGAGATAAGTTCAATAGTTTTATAAATATTGTAAGCAGTTTGGAAAGAAAGTGGCGCAATTTCCATAGTTTTCTCTTTTTTTTTAAATTAGTATATTCATTAAGATACTCCGTATTTTTTTCGGTATTTTCTAGAAATCTGTTCCCCCAATACAATTTCCCGTGATCTCACAAGTTATTCATATGTTGTTAGTTTCTCTAGCGACTTTGAAACGTTTAGTAAGATGACAGTTTAGAACAAGCATTAAACCACATTACGCTGTTTCTATGGTAGGTCACCACAGCTATTCCGAATAATGTATCCGCGATCCTTTACATTTTCAGCCGCGCACGTTAGCGTCGAGTACTAAACATGTTACCTATTACGATCTTGCCACAAATGTGAGCTTTCAAACACGAAGAAGGAAGCCTTTTGGGCGGGTGATGACAGTAAATCAAACCAACTATCAAACATTTATCTTAATGGGTCATCCAGTCTGTGAAATGCAAGGATGTGAGCCAAAATGAGAGTGCGTGCAGTATGTTTGATCATTTTAATAAAGACGTTTCAGATGAAGGAGGCGGTCACTTTGCTTGTGCCACTTTAGTTATGAATAGATTTCCGATCTCGGAAGCCTCTTCATGGATGTTACAGTCACTCACAGCTGAAAAGCGATAGGACATGACCAACTCAAGTCGTCCCTGTGTTACTCGAGAAGATCACCATATGAAACCAACCAGGAAAAAATATCGAAGTGACGCACTCCGCCATAATAATAAGTCACGGACTATACATTTTCGGCTGCCACTGACCAGAGTCACCCGGCGTTTGTTAAAAAAATTCAACTACCTCCGGCATTCCCTTTCCAGTGGCGGTTTGTGAAACAGGTAACGTAGCCAGTACGTTACGCCGAACAGTTGCGTCTCTAAGCTCCTGATTGCAGTATGTGTCTCATTTTGGGACTTCTGTCAGATTAGTGGAGAGTGTCTCACGTACGCGCAAGCGTCTTGGTCGATCCGTTCCTCGGGTGACTCGTATCGATTCACCCCGCAACGCAGAAACTTCCGCAGAAATGGTAGGAGCTGGCAGTCCAAATCAGGCATTTCTGAAATGAAAATGAAACGAAAGAAAGAGCCCTACATTTTAATAAATCAGTAGCAACATTGACCCCCGACGCAGCACACGCCTTTGCGTCGACGCTTCGCTTACGTGGTTCCGTAGTGCACTTTCCGGCAAATTTCCGACGCACCACACCGGACATGTATTTCAGGTGAGAATATACTTCCGTCCCGACACCGCACTCGGAGTACAGATGGATGTTGTCCATGCAGTTTCTGAACTTGACACTTCTCCTGAAATGTTTTTTTTTTGTTTGTTTTTACAGCCGACTCTGTATACCTCTACCAGCCAAGGAAATTTTCGTGTCGTTGGCGTTCTAAGCAAAAACCTCCCGGCGAACAATTGAAGGCAAAACAGCATATCTCCTTTGAAATCAGGCATACAGCATACAGCTCAGTATTCGTTTCAATAAAGAAAACCACAAAACAAGCATCAAAACCACATGATGGATGATAAGGCGCGTGTGAACAATAGGAACACCCTCCCACGCGTTCAGGTAAAGATTAGGTTAGCAGCTGCTTCGAAAGGGGTTGACGTCATTCGAAGCCCTCGTGTGAAATGCAAACCGCATAATGAGTGATAACGGCGCCTGCGAACAATGCGAAGCACGTAGTGACGTCACTAGCCTTTCATATATAAAAGAAGAACCCGCCTATACTTTGTTTCACCTTACGTCCAGACGAGCTATCTTAGCCAATCCTTTTTTTTTTGGACGTGGCCCGTGATACGCTTTCCGTGCGTCGCTGTGCCCCCTTCTCTAAGGTCACGTGACACTCACACGGCCTCCGATTGGCTCCGATGGCTCGTAACATCCGCTGCACTTAAACGTGAGATAATACGGAGTGTTGCAACTGATTTCATTGTTGCTACAGCACCGCGATGAATAAGCCACGCATAGTTAGGACTCCTGAGAAGCAGCGTGAATACTAGGAGCGGCAAAGGGAGAAGAAACAGCAATACGACCAGCGGAGGCGTGCTGCGATCGGCGGCGGCATTTCGTATAGTGCAGTAGGCAATCGTTGCAGGTGATACCGCAGCTTCGCTGACCAACCACCTTCACAGCGTGAATTGGAGCCCCAACCTTTTAGGATCATTTTGCATCACGGTCCTGAAAGAATGGATAGTTGTGCTCCAAAAACTGGGGTCCAGTCTACGGTATGGGTGTGCTGGTGCGCGTAGTGTGTGTGTGTGTGTTTTTTTATAAAATATAAATTTTATAATGGCATGGGGTACTCAAATTACGGCTAATGTAGTATTTTAGAAAAATGACTTTAATGTCTTAACTTTAAAAGGGGTTTGCGTTCGACCCAGTGGCGTAGCTACGCCAACTGGTACCAGGGGCCCTTGTATCTTTCGTAGCCCCCCCCCCCCCCTCCCTCTTTACTTCTGTCTGAGATGTCAACCAGTGCAAAGCGCGGGGGGGAGGGGGGTGCCGGGAGCTGCCAGCTGTGGCACCCCCCCCCCCCCCCCTTGTGGCTAGGACGCCTTGCAAACATGGCCCAGGGCCCCCGACTCTCCCCCCGTTACTGCGCCACTGGTTCGACCTCTTTACAACGCCCACCATAGAATGTTGTGCCATCTTCCTCATTCGATTCTGGAGTGCTGCCTTTGTCGAAATATATACTGGTAAAACATTTCTAGATCAAAACTATACTTTCCGCACGGCTGAATGGCGACGTGGAAAAAAAAGGCTCAGCTAGTAGTCAAAAGTTTAATGAATACACAAAGTGCTGGAAGGTTCAGACTTTTACGATAATTCCCACATTTAAGGCTCACTGCCAAATACAAGTGCGGCAACTATTAAGAAATTCAAACAATCACTCAACTTTTCCTGTATTTGGTTGAAACCTACGAATGAATTGTAGTATTTGATAATTTAATATATTTTTCGAATTATTTCAAATATTTTATATATATATATATATATATATATATATATATATATATATATATATATATATATATATATATATATATATATATATTTTATAAAGGATCGCTTCAGCTTAGTTGAGTTGGCTTCTCCCTACGCATACGCGTGCTACGGAGAAGCGACATTCGAGGCGGTAGTGGCGCGCGCGGCGTGCCCCGCTTCCTAGAAAGCGCCGTTGTGGATGGCCACGGTTTTCTGCGCTTCGTCAGCCTCCAGCCCTATCGCCCAAAGCTTCGGGCATCGATCTCTGAAAGTGATGGCAATTGATCCAGCAAGTGATCCGTTACCCGTGGATACCTGATATTCCCCAAGTGAGCCGATTTCTTGCCATATTCGCCACATTCTCGACTCGACCACGCCGAGGCTGAGCTAGGCCTAGTGATCGCCGCCAAGTTCCCGTTGCGAAACCCCCGGCCGCCGACGCTGCCACCATGGAAGTTGTCGTCGAAGCCACGGCTATCTCACAGGAATAACTCCAGCAAGCCTGCTTGCGCACTCTACAACGCAGCAAACGAAATCGGCAAGTCGGTACCAAAGAACAAATGCTCAGCAGCCAACGAACCCCGGCAAGCAAACGGTAAGCCTAACGCCGCTATTCCGTCTCGCCGTAGGGGCCCGCAAATCCCGCAACTACCCAAAGAACACTGCACAATTTTGCTCCGTCCTCGCGACGGTTTGGACGTCACGGCCTTCAGCCCCGCCCAAATTGGGACCGCTTTAAAACAAGCAGCTCGACTCTCAAGAGCCAAATCCACCTCCGATGTTTTCCGCATGGAAACAGCAAGTAACCTACTCGTTCTCGGCACTCCGAACCCGGGGGAATCCGATCCCTACACTACTCTACAAGCATTCATGTATAACCGCTACAAGTATGCCGGAGCCGGGCGGCTTGGGAACTCCTAAACGGTGCTCTACATCTTCGAGGGCCGCAAAGTAGCACACTTCGCCTTATACAACGGGGTCTGGCTCCGTTGCAATCTATACAAGAATCAAGTGCAAGTTTGCAAGTTATGCTACCGAACCGGGCATCGATGTGATATCTGCCTCACACCGCAAGTCATACGCTGCCCCGGCTGCGGAAAAGAAAATCCCATCAAGAGCCACCCGTGCACCCCCAAATGTCGCATCTGCGGGGGAGCACACCTCTCCGGCTCCAAACAATGTCGCAAGAGATTTGAAACTCTATATATCGTCGAGCAGCACAAGCTTCAACGACAAGAACAACAGGCCTACGAAGACACTCAGACGAACAATGCTCAACCCAGGGGCTCAAGGCAGCGACGACAAATGGCAACATCCTCGTCGTCTTCCTCCTCCACCTCGTCCACCAGAAACAGAGGAAGCAGCAGCACCTCATCCAGAGGCCACAGCCGCAGCTTAGTCCGCAACCACAGCAGAGGAACCAACAGGAGCAAAAGCCGAAGCCGCAACCTCCGCAGCCGCGGCCCAAGCGCCAACCGCCAACAAGAAGAGCGAAAGGTGAGCTGGGAAACTGTAGCCTCCCACAAACATGACTTGCACAACTAAGAAATAACTCGACTCATGTCAGAAAACACACAACTTAGACTGAACATGCAGAAACTCGCAGACGAGATTAAACGCATGCGTCTATCACCGACAACCAACCAAAAACCAACAAACACAAATCCCACGTGTTCACAAGAACGCTCAAACACGCAGACGACAAACACTGATTCTGTACCGATGGACACACAGGGCCCCTCGCCCAAACGAAACGCAGTAACCTCGATCGATCACACTCCTACACCGTTCACCCCAACCCAAACGACACCCACAGACAAGGAGGTTCTCAAAACGGCACTCATTGAACTCCTACCAGGAATCCTGCAAACCATGCTCACAGCCACCATCGCCTCAGTCAATTAACAACTTCAAGCCATCAATTGCCATCCTAATCAATTGGAAGACCACATAAACAAGTGCGAAACGCGCATAACAACACTTGAGCAAGCGCACACCACTCAATATGCAAGAGCATTCATAGCTACAATCCTACACCGGCTGATGCCCCTACAACCACAGTCTACATACCGCTCACGTACTCGATCACCACAGGGATTCCGATCCCAATCACCGCTAGTGACCCACGCACTCAAATTCTCTAGATCCAACATGGCGGGCCAAAATAATGATCTAATTTGGCAGTTTTTAAAACAAACGGGGCAATCTCCAAGAGTTCCTCCTATCCTTAGATCTTCAAAAACAAAAACACCCACATGTTAACGCTATACAGGAGGCCAAACATAAAGCTAAAGTCACAAGCAACAAGGCCTACTACGGAGAGGAGCAAGTCAGCTGGACGGCAACCTTTATTCATAGAGACCTAACAGCAATACAACACTCCATCGATCCTAGCTCCGCATCTTGAATAGACCACATACTTGTTGAAATCATCCCCCATAAGAAGAAGGACGGAAGTATTTTTATACTCAATATCTACGGTCACCCACAAGAGCGCAGACAGAGATTCGGCCCGCTATTTCACTCCGCCATGTGTCAAGCCCAAAATGAACCACTCATCAAAATATGCGACTTTAACGCCGCACATCCGTCCAGGGGCTATTTCAAGGAAACAGCCAAAGGACGCCAACTTTGGCTTTCCGCGCAAAAGGAAGGTCTCACGATCCTCACAGATCCGGACCTCCATACACGCGTGTGAAACAGTGTGAGCCGAAACACCAGCCCCGATCTGACCTTCGCCAAGAGTGTACAGAGTTGCAATTACCGCAATACGCAATAATGCCTGGGGAACGGTCACTATATCCTCGAACTCTCAATTGGCCTTCGCGCACAGCGACGCAAAAACAAAGATTCCCGGGTTACGAAGTGGGACCGCATTCGGGAGATACGGCATCAAGCGGCCCCAGAAATTATCGTTCACCTGGACACCTGGACCGCAGAGCTGCAGGCGAATGTCCAAACTCACAAGAGCGTGGTTGTCCCCGAAGAATCAGGACCAAGAACAGAGATAGATAGTTGTCTGCTACACATGTGGCAAGCACGGAAAAATATGCAAGATCGCTGGTTGGCACAAAACAAGCGCAAACGTAAGCTACAATTGCGAATCACAAAGTTAGACAAAGGAATCGCTCATCACGCAGCCAAGCTCACATCCCAGCAAGGCATCAAGCCTGCAATCGCATGCAAGGCAGCCTCGGTATGGCCAAAACCTGGCATCTACTTAGGCACCTGTTAAACCCTAACGCAACTAAGGCCGAACATCACCGCCAAATGACTAGGCTTCTTCATCAGCAGAAGAATGACCCGGATACACTCCTCAGGGAACTTCAAGATCGATACATCGACCCCCAAGACTTTACTAGGGAACAGGCGAAATATCGAAGCAAGCCCAACTCTGCCCACGACGCCTTAATCTTGGAAGCTGAGATACGCGCAGCCATTCTAAATCTGCGCATCTCCTCGGACCCAAAAGCAGATGGAATCCAACATAAGACCCTCCGAAATTCGGATCATCCCTCAATTAAAACTCTTACTAAATTCATTAAGGGTGTTGGAGAGGAGGCAAGCTTCCGCAGCAAAGGAAGAACGCCACTGTAGTTTTCATACCTAAACCAGGCAATCCACTGAAACTTGAGAACCTGCGTCCCATTTCATTGACTTCCTGTATAGGCAAACTCATTGAGCATATGGTGCAGCACCGCTTTAACACCTACGTGGCGGAAATAAATCTTTTCAATCCTACCATATGTTCCGCTTCCACCCACATCTCTCCACGCAAGGTGTGCTCCTACAGCTTAAGCATCAAGTTGTCTGCCCTCTTGTGTCAATCTTCCCCGTGTACAGAAGTATACTGGGTATAGATATCAAAAAAGGCTTTGGGCAATGTCAGTCACAAGGCTATCCTGGACAACCTCAACCGTCTCGATGTGGGAGCAAGGACCGTCGACTATGTTCAAGATTACCTCACGGGTAGGACAGCTACCATCCGAGTCATTAAACACCAATCCTAGAAGGAAGAGGAACCCCACAAGGGAGCGTTGCTGTACCCATTTTCTTTAACGTAGCACTATGTTGGCTGCCCGAAAAGCTCAGTACCATCCCTAAACTTCGCCACAGCCTGCCCGCCGATGATACAACGATCTGGCGAAGGCCGGAAGCACGTCGCAGCTCAGTGATATCCTGCAGACAAGCATAGACATCGTACCTGCGTACGTTTCCACCAAGGCACTATCTTGCTCCCCTGAGGAATCTGAGTACATCGTGATCAAGTTCTCTCACAGCTGGAGAAGAGAAGCTCCCGTAGGCTCTGATGATGAGGATCAAAATCGCAACACCCGAAGTCTTCACACTGGAACTCGGGCCATACCAGAAGTGGGTCACATTAGGATATTAGGCCTCACCCTCCAAAACAATTGTCATGACACCATATCATTCTCCAGAAGCTTTCTGCTACCACCTATCAAACCATTCGCCTTATCTAGAGGATATCAAACAACATAGTGGAATGAAAGAGTAAAATATGCTGCGGCTGGTACAAGATTTTGTCCTCAGTCGAACGGTTTACTCTAAAAAAAGGGTATATTCTTAAACCCCTTGTCAAATATACAACACCCCAAAACTTCAGTTCGACGTACATCGCGCTGACGTCGAACTGACTGACCCAACTATTACGAAAGGGTTGATGACAGTGCGATCCAACATATTAAACAGCTAAAGTACGTGTCAAAGTCAACAGAAACAAAAAACACAGAGGTTCTGCAGTTGACCCAAGAAAACCCCGATAACGTTTTTACAGTCAGTCTCACTTACATTAGCTATTTTAATAAGATGTACAACTCGGCTATTAAGCCTCTGGTGAAATTTGGTAGCGTCGGTTCAACGTCAGTGCACTGTACATTCACCTTAAGTTGTGGGGTGTCGTATATGTGACAAGGCGTGTAAGAATATACCCTTTTTTTATGGTGTATGCCGCACCGTATATCAAACTATACGCTGCGGATAAGAACAAGCTAGACCGTCTCATCAGAGGGGCAGTCAAAAATGCTCTTCAGGCTACCCCCAAACACACCCACAACTCGGCTATTAGCATTAGGGTTTCACAACTTCAACGGTGAGCTAGTGGAAGGCCACCTATTCTCACAAACCCTCCGGCTCTCAGCCACGTAAGCTGGAAGTACACTTCTCAAGATCTTGCGTCTTCAAATAGGCCCATCGTCAGACCCCAAAGTAACAATCCCCATAGTTATGCGGGTGAAGTTGCTCATCCCTCCGATAACTAGGCACATGCAACCCGAATACCATCAAGAAGGGAGGGAAGCAAGGTGAAAGCAGCAACGCTACCACTCATATCCGCAAGCGGTCTACACGGATGCAGCAAAGCACGCCCACAGGGCAGACGTGACTGCCGTCGTCACAAGCGATCCTCCTTAAGGCTCTGTTATACTCCGACGTAACGCGCGCGCAGGCGAACGCCGGCCGAAGTCGGCTGCGTCACGTCAGTCACGCCGCGCGAGTCAAAAATTCGCCCTCATTATACTCCGGCGGCCCTGGCGACTCCCGCGGCTGTGCGTCGGTGGGCCGCCGGCGTGGCGCATGCGCAGAATCTGACTACGAGGGCACGTTTCCTGTGAGAGTGCGCCACTTCCGGTTCCTTTTCGTTCCGACTAGCAGACGAAAATTCTGGCGCTTCTTGAGCGCCAAGTACGAGCGATGGCGTGGACGTACCTTGCACGACGAAAACTCGCGCTTGCACTGTTGGTGCACCACATGCGCCGCAAGCGTAGGCGGTCAATGTACATACGGTACATATTTGACAAGCGCCCGGTCTACGGTACTCAAGCTTCTTCGTGTCGTAGACACACGGGTGAGGACGAATTCCCTCGATCAGCTTCTCGACGACCGAGTCCGATTCTTCAAAGATGACGCCACATGGAGTGGTGCTCCTGTCGTCTGCTATTGCTCGTATTCGCCGCGCTTCCCGCGCGAGGGCTGCCGGGAGCCAGCGCGTGATGCATCCTGGTCCGACGTCGCCGGCGCGGCCGGCGCGGAATACCGCAAGCTCCATTTTGGCGTCGAAGCAGTCAGGCTGCGTCGAACGCCGCCGGTCGCGTCGGTTACGCCACGACGCCAGAGTATAGAGTGTCGGGTTTTCGCCGACGTGACGTCGCTGTGACGCGCTCGCACGCGCGCACGCGTTACGTCGGAGTATAACAGAGCCTTTACCAGGCTCAACCTCAGAAGCGGCAGAGGAGGCGGCCAGCGCCTTGGTCATCCCGCAGCGAATGCCCGCACAATTATCAGCGATAGCAAGACGGCCATGGGCAATTTTGCTTGCGGCCGTATCTCCCCGAGCGCTCGTCGCATATTGGAAGGGGTCCCAAAGCCACAATTGAAAATCGCACTAGTCTGGGCCATAGCACACGCATAACTCCCAGGCAACCTTGCCGCCCATAACTCCGCCCGAGAACTGGCTTACCGGGCGGGGGCAATAGATGGGCAGGAGTTGGCGTCTGACTCCAGGGATCACCCACAAACTTATCAAGAAAACAAATCGGCATATCGACTGTCGCAGGTCATTTATCTGCCCGCGCACAAGTCGCTGACCAAAACACAGGAAAACGCGTGGCAACGGCTACAGACTAACACCTACCCCCCCCCCCCCCCCCCCATCCCCAGTAATACTCACTAAAATATACCCAGGCAGGTACACATCAACGTGTCAATTCTGCACACAACCCACTACATTAACGCACTCCGTCTAGGGGGGTGCTCACAACTACCATTCACACCCACAAATCACTAATATAAACCAGTGGGAGGCACTATGCGCAGCTCACAAGCCGCCGCCCAAAAACGGACGGTGGCCAGGGCTGCGGAGGCCGCCGCGACCAGGGGGTTAGCGGCCGTCGGAACCTCCAGCCCCTCCCTATACGTGAACTCAGCTCTGTTACGTCACGGCACGGTGGTAACGCGCCGGGCGCACTTCAGGGGCCCTAAACTCGTCAAACACAAAGTTGGAGCCGAAAGTTCGCGGAGTGTGCCGATTGGACGCCGGCGACAAAAGCGCAAAGTCATCGTCGGTTTAAGCCAATCGGCGCGCTCCGCAAACTTCGGCCCCAACTTTGTCTTTCACGAGTTTAGAGCCCCAGGTCTGGGGCTGTGGGCGGTAGTCACCATGCGAGACGTGCATTCCTGCGTTGTTTTTGAAGGAACTAGACAAAAGCCTGCCTTCTCGTCAAAACACCGTGACGAGGACTGTGCTAAAAGAGTCGGGAGAGGTTTGAAGGTCAGTTTTCATGTGTTTTCTGCCTGCTCGGTTCGTCCGAGAACGTAGATAGGGCCATGAAAAAAGAAAACCAGACGGCGTCGGACCACGACTGCTTGTGCGGGAAGCGCTTTAGGTTTAATTCACGAATACTTGTTGTCGTCGGGTTTATTTGTTTTGTTCCAACATAAACGCCGGAAAACCGCAAAGTTGTACAGACCACCTGCGGACTACGTTCAGTGCGTCTTCAGTTCGAACGACCGCCTGATCGTTCGAACTGTCGTCTGCATGCTCTCAAACGTTTCTGCTTGTTGTCGTCTGCTCGTTCAAACGACAGCGGCCCGTAGACCAAACGTCCGGTCATTGCCATCAGAACTAAGTGCAGGACTCAAAATACCTTTAAGTTTGAAGCTTGATTGGAATAAATAGGCTCGATGTAAACAGTAGATACAAACATGTTCATAATTGTTACCAGTGGCAATCACCGACTTGTTATGCCTGATTCACTTGGTCCGATTCTGCTTGCGATTTCCAGTATCGACATCGACATCTCAGCTACTGTCCACGCTTTTGCAGCCCGAGCGACGTTGCGACTGAAAATAGCGAGCAGAATCTCATCATGCGAATCAGGCTGTACCGCCTATTCTGCGGCGTCCACGCGGAATGAATCGTCGCATGTCAGATAATTCACGCGACGTTTTGCGGTGTAACGAGCCTCGTTAGTTTCGCTGAGGCCGCCACAGCAGTCAGACTTTGCCAGGAAGACGTAGAATCGTCTATTCCAACGCGCGGAAAAGAGCACGGGGTCTCACACTGACGCAAACAACATCGCAATCCAATGGTTTGTCCACGGGCGACGGCGAGTTTTTTGCCCACACTCCATCGCGCATGTGTGGCGCCGGTGGCTTCCACTAGGGGCGCTCCGGTTTGTTTGTGCTTTCTCGCACGGAGGGAAAAGCACGTCTGTCAGGCAGTCTTCCGCGCATTGTGTAAGACACAAATTTGCTGTCATGTTAATTATTACATGTTGCATTTTGAGTTACCTGTCAACAGTAAAAACTTTGTCGTGAATATTGTGACAGAGTACCTGAGCATCTGCTGCCACGATGCTCTGCAAACTATCACAGCTGATTTGATTTTTCTTGAAACTGTAATTTCTTCTGTGACGTTTTATGCATCTAATATACCACTGTCGTTTCCCCTGTTTATGGGGCGTCCGTATAGCAATGCTTCGAAAATCACACTCTATGAGACAATAAGGCGCTTTTAATAGAAAAAAAAAAATGTTCTCTCAATTCCACTTCATTATATGGTAGTGACTTGCAACCAGCAGCCTTCACCACCATTCGGGGATCGTGCTGTTTCATGTCGTATAGAGGGAGTTTTGTTTTAATCTGCACAGATAGTAAAAAAAAAAAAAAAGGGGGGGGGGGGGGTGAGGGTTAGACGAGTGCCGTATTTATCATGTATTGATCAGACTCGGCGGACATTAGATGCGGAAATAATCGTCCTGCTAATTTGGCTAGCTGTCTAAATCTCGTTGGTTAACTTTTAAATTATTGGATTTAGGGGCCACGCTAGAACTGCAGTATTGACGGCAATTACTATGAGAGGCCACTTCGATTTAAAACATTTTCGAAAAGATAATCGTTTTCGTGATATGAATCGATCGATCTCGGCTTTCTTTCGCACGATAAACTCGGACCCCGTCCGTCCGTCCGTCCGTCCGGCGTCCGAGTTTACATAAAACGAACAAATTTTTGCGCAGTCGACAGGATTCGAACCTGTGCGGGGAAACCCCAATGGATTTCTAGTCAATCGCCTTAACCACTCGGCCACGACTGCGGGACGAGCAGGGGGCCCTGAGATGTGGTAGTAACTCAAGAGCTGGGGTTTCTGTCATAGATGAAACGTTGCATGTAGCCGCTCAACGTCTATACAGTAGAGGGCGCTTCGATCAAATGCGTATATAATCGCGTTACACTTTGCATGCATTGGCTCAACGTTTATAGACGAGAGGGCGCTGCTGTCAAATGCTCAAATGCGTATATAACCACGTTCCATACCACACATTCTCTTTCTGACACGGGCCGTTGACTTAAGCGGTGGAAATCCGTTCCCACGGCTTCTAGCGGATCCAAGCTAATCCGCTAGAAGAACCACTGGCTCTGCATTTCACCGACCATAAAGCAGTAATAATGAAGTCGAAACGCAACCCGGAACTCAGCACTACCTATGAGCAATAAAAAAAATCAGCACTATCAGCACTACCTATGATCAATAAAATCAGTATCATCAGCACCACCAGAGCTTCGCCCCAATCAACATCAATCATCACGTGGAGATGCGGTCTTTTTTTGTGCTTTTTTGTGACAACTATACCATTTTGTTTCTGCGTGTTCGCGTGCCCTTAAGCACACTTGAAAGGTGTTATGTAAATTCTCAGATAAATGATTGCTTTGTACCGGCTTCTAGGCCGTGGCTTACCTGCAGTCGATGTTGGCGATTCTGTTGAATTTGTTCACCGATCCAAGCGACGGCGCGTCGAAGATGACGCCGAAGTGCACTCCGAGAGTGGTGCCGGTGTCGGTGCGACCGCGGGCCACGCCACCTCGAGGCTCTCCGAGAAAGAAAGAGTTGGCGCACTCCAAGAAGCGAACCACCGCCACCCGAATGTCGCACACCGTGCTCATGTCGGTTAGAACTGCGAGGTAACGCAAATATGGCGTTTAAGGTCACCCATTTCAAGGGCTGCTCCATACAACGGTATACTACACTGAGTACATGCGATGACCAAAACACGTGAAGATATATATAAAAATTTTTTTTTTTTCAGTTCTAGTCGTATTGTACAGGTTTCTCAAGACACCGAGGTGAGTTTCGGTCACACGTTTAATGAGTTCAAAAACAGCCAGTTACTGGTTCAGTATTAGTAATATAAGTTATACCCCTAGTATTAAAAAAAATGGTGACCAAAGCTTTTTTTTTTTCAGCATTTACATCTATACTTCGTTCCACCCCAAGTCCGGGCACTGTGTCAAAGCCAAGAAGACGCACAAAGGCATACAGAAAGACTATAAATTCAAGGTAACGGCGCACTCTCAGCGCTTGATTGATTTAGCCGACGGATTACCCCCGCAGAAAAATGCCGGCGAGCTTCATGAAGCTCTGCATTCTGCGTGGCTTCATTTGCCCCTTGGCCCTCAATGGCGGTGGCACTCGGACCTAATGTGTAACGAAGTACATCTCTCGGTCCCGTTTCACCCGCGTAAATGTAACTGTGGTCACGGTGGCCTTCTTTTCTTTTTTCTTTCAATACCACGCATGCTGCGTCTCAAATAGGGTGTGTTGTGCAGCACTGCGCAGCATACTGCGGTACCTAGAAGGGGCAATATAATGACCTCTTCGAGTACGGGCCCACTCCTTTTCGACTCGCGATTACTTTAATGTTTTTTTTCTCCTTCCTTTGTCATCGCCGCTGTGGTAAATATCTGACATCCTCCAACCCTATAACAAGGGCTGGGCGTTGATTAAAATTTGTAACCCAATTATTCGCCACCCTCTAATTGATTAATTAATCGATTAATTGGTTTCGTTCATTCCCATGCATAATAGTTCTAAATTTTCAAATTACATGTTTTTTTGTTTGCTTTATTTGCTTTCGTTGAATACGTGATAAGCGGCAAAAGTACAATTTTGGATTTCAAATCAACATTGAAGTGTAGTTGAGAAAATTTAAAAGGTGGACCACACTTATAAATCCTTACTGCAGCCGCAGAAGCAGAGGCTCGTTGATATTCTCAGGCAACAGCGAACTCCTTTGTTTCTTCACAATAGTCTCTGCGGCGCTAAACAGACAGCCGCACGGTGTTGGAGCGGCTGGGACATACGCAACCTTCACATGTTTGTGGAGTTACAGTTTACTTCAAGTTCAAAATTTCACCTAAAGTTTCACCTCATACAGGTGTACTCGTCCGCGTCTGCGCGGCGACAGCCTTGAATTTTTACTTCTCTTGTTGATCAAGATTTTGCCGATTCACCGGTTGAAATTAATCACGTATAAATCATTATTCGATTAATCGGTAGGTTAATCGAGCAAGTGCCGTACCCTACCTATGGTGGTATATCTCAACTGTACTTTCTTTCATATTTAGTGTGGAACGCTGTCAAAGTTACTGGCGCGAGCATGGGGCTTGATCTCGTTGATCCTTTGCACGCGTTCTCGCGCAAACAAAACCATAGATAAAGCCACGCGCTCGCGCCAATAGCTTTGACAGCGTTGCACGCTAAGTATGAAACAGAGTATAGAGCTGTGTGCTTCAAAATTCTAACCCTCCAGAGTTCAAGCACAAACCTTTTTTGTGTCTGTGCTGTAAAGGCCACAAGTAACGTGATGGTTATATTAGGATTATTATTTACACTCGTTTCATGTCATTTGTGTCTGGTGACGAGTGTCATCTGGTGATGCGAGTAATTGTTAACCTTTTGGTTTTTTATCATAATGATATTACAGATAAGCTCTCCCGTAACTTCCGACTCGGCCACATTGCCACATTGGCTCGTCACTTCCCCTAAACATCGATGAAACTTAACAGCAAGTGAATTGGGATGCTGATTTTTCAGTAGATGTTTATAGGTAACATGAACTGCAAACTTCGCCTCCATCATTAGTTAGATACCACTCAAAATATGAGCGTGTAACAAATGACATTATAGGTAAAAATATTTATTGCCTTACCGGAACTAACGGCTTCCCCAGGACTGCAACTCTCTTTGTACATCTCATTGACGAGCGATGCAATATGTTGAAGGTGAAAGCTAAACTCGGAGCCTCTTGTACAGCGCGTTGCACGCATCGACTCTTGGAAACATGGCTCGAATGCTTGCGCCTTTCTGAAATAACAACAAAAGGGACACTTTAAGATGCTTTTGCAAGCACTGTTAAGTAAAAGTCTGGAATTGTAAAATTTCATCGTTCCGTCACTTCCCCACATGACGGGCATCTAAAAAGACGAACATCCTGGTTTAGCCTTAAAATCTCCAGCAGTATTCAAATCGGCGAATGGAAGGACATCTACGAAATCCAAATTTCCCCGACTATGATAATTTAAAAACGGTTAACCCCAAGCGGAGGTCAGTCGTGACATCTTACATGCAGGTTGCGTTGTGGTTTGGATTCTCCAGAAGGCTCTTCTCCCTGGCGGCTTGACCGACCACTGTTCCACACGCGCTGAACCGCTTGAGTGCGTGGTATCTTCGACACTTGTTCTTCGGGGCATCCTTCGGCTTAAGGAAAACTGGAACGAGGAGGTTTCCATACGTTTGGTTACCAAAGGAATGCCGCAAACATTTCGGGAGTGGAAAACCTACCCCTGCCAGTAGCCAACGCGCACAGGATTCCCGAGATGACGAGAAACTGCAGTAAACGCGCCATCGTGCCTACGCAATATGAGTGAATTGATGCCTGAAAGTAACATAGCGGTTTAGTCAATTTTCCGGTTAGGTAAAACATTTTCGTTTGTTATTATTCGCAGCGGAAAAATGGCTTTGTCGCTGGAGATATTTACTCACTTTTGAAGGATTGTCGTTGCGGATCGCACGAGGCAGAACCGCATGACTCAATTTAGTCCGTGTTTCTTCCTTTGGTGTTTGTTTCTTTTTATCTGGAAATGCATAGATTGTACGACCTCTCACACGGTTGTGTTGCCCGTGTAGACATTCTGAAGATAAGAAAAGAAACGCGCTTTTTGAGATTGGACGTAAATTCTAATTCGAGTAAGGTGAATCGCTTTATTACTCACCATCGTGCGGGTAAATTTAGGGCTCAAGCAGCATTGCACCCATCTGGAATACTACGGTCGAGCACTTGCGTTGGCGCGAGAACCGGCACGGCCTTGCACTTACCTTCTTCTTCTAGTGTATGTCATCTTCTAATGCTCCGGCATCGTGAATCCTCACTTCATCGTCTTCGCCACTACGACTGCAATACGAACTAGTGCCCGGTCGTAGATTTGGAGCGTGAGGATCTGGTAGCACAGAGCATTTCTCGGGAGTCTGGTAGTCAGCGCACAGTTTTTGCAGCGACGAGGACCCGAAACATCGTTTTCAAACCAGACAAGAAAAGAAACGGTAGCCCGAGGAACGCGAGAAGCACGAGCGGACATTTCATCGTTTGGGGCAAGTGTGTTTCGGTTTATCGCCGCAGATCGGCGCCCGTTACATGACTCTTGTCTGCTGCTCTACCTTTTCACTTTCGGCGGCCGCGTCACGTGACGATCTGCCAGGCTTTGTCACTATAGAAGAGGCTATGACAGTGTGCATCAAAATGACCAACTATGTCCCTGCTGTAGAGATGTAATTTGCCCAGTGCCGCTAACCTGTGGTCTGTAACACTCGTCACGCCGTAGTGATGGCATTTCATATACACTTGTACAGATGCAATTGACTTTGAACTCCGTAGGGGTAGGATTGAAAGAAAATTCCGAAGGTGTTTGAGTCTGCAGTGTCAACCGATCCTTCGCCTTGGCATCAATGGTCATAGTCAATAGCGTGGACACGTATTTTGGTTTGTTTGTCCATGGCTTTCTTTAAGCTATTTGGCAATTGGATCGTCCCCCAAGCAGTTGGGGACCAAGCAACGATAATAATAATTTGGAATAAAGAGAATTCTAAGGGCACGGGAGATTTTGAAGCCGCCTGACCAGCACACAGATTGTATACTTGGGGTGTCGTTTTCCAGCACTCCAATCCTCTGAATCGGATCTGCAAGATCCGGTAGCGTCTCCAGATCGGAGCTAGAGGAAGGGCGTGCCAGCCGAATGCTCGGCAACTTTTCCAATCGGTCAGAGCACCTACATGGAAATGGATACCGAGGGCAACTATTGCAACGGCTCCACTTCCCAGGCACAAGCTACTGCCCGATACGAAGGGTTTAGCCAGAGCCGGGTGGATCGGTGGTAGAGTTGGCTAGCGCACACCAGCTCGGAGCACGTGGAGCGAAAGCTCGCGCTGCAGAACCCAGGGATCCTGGGCTCAATCCCCCTCTACCCCCCCCCCCCTTCCCCCCCCCCCCCCCCCCGTTTCGATATGAATGAGCATCGTATTGGCGTACGGTCGTGTATCACTACTCGGTGATAAACGCTAAAGACCCCAGACTAGCGGTTGTAATGCACTGGCGACATTTCTCATCTACGGCTGGGAGACAAGTGGCCCGTTGAAGCAGACTAAGTTCTAGGCAGTATAAACATACACACACGCCACTTTTTTAGCCAGAGCCGGGTTGGGCCACTGATCTCCGCGACAATTTGCTGGATCTCGCATTCCCCCTTGGTCGCTTCAGCGCAAGTGCGGCCCAAGGAAATTCCGAATCGGCCATAGTGGGCCTGTGTGGATCTACTACGTGAAGCGTTGCTTAGGCTGGGGGCTGCGTGCTGACAGACGCGCTTTCTGCTTGTTCGCCGTCATTCGCCGAAGAAGTCTTTGAAAATCCTGCGTAAACAGCCGTAGCTGCCTTTGAGAACCCGTGGAAATTTTTACGAAAGCGCGGCACCGTAGGAAAAAGGTACAACTCGTCAAACGCAAGTCTCGCGGTTAGGCCGCGTGATCAAGGGACATACCTTGGTGCGACGAAGGGCTACGTCTCTGTGCCTTCGCACGCTTGGATAGCGATCAAGAATTGACGTCGTGTAAATCTTGCGGAAAACATTCGCTGGTGCAACATGTGTGAAGGTGTATGTGCCTCTGGAGCAAAGTTTTACTTAACTTCGACGGCTGTATGAGCAACTTGTGGCACAAGCGGGCCAAAAATGAGTTTGATAAAGTGGTGTTTGAAAACCTACCTCCTGTCCAGCGCTGCTCCACTGCGATGCTCTATCTGTGTTGCCATGCGACGTGAGTAATTCGAATCCATTCGGGTTGATTTCGAACATATTTATGGTTAATAATGCAGAATAGCCGCCACCATTTTTTTTTTACTGATATCAATTACTTATTAATAATAACAACTCGCCAGAGTAGGTGGACGACCAGAACTCCGCGATCGATATGTACGCAGCAAAGTCATGTACGCGCGACACAACTTGAAACGTTTCTCGGTGATTTGCCACATTCACATGGCGTCGATTCTTCATCGGTATCCAAGCGTGCGAAGGCACAAGGACGCAGCACCTCGACATTCCAAGGCATGTCTTTTGATCACCCCGCCCGACCGGGAGACTTGTATTAGACAAATTGTGCCTTTTTCGTTCGGTGCTGCACTTTCATAATAACATTAAACGGGTTTTCAAAGGCAGCTACGACCGTATACACAGATTTTTCAACAAATGGTTTGGAGTATGTCACCGAACGAGGAGAAAACGTCTTTCAGTACGCGGCCGCCCAGCCTCAACAACGCTTCACCCGGCAGATTTGCACAGAAAAAAGATGGCCGATTCCGATCATCCGGTGGCCGCGTTCGAGCAAATTCGAGGAGCAGTGAAGCGCGATCTAATAAATTGTCATAGAGAGCAGTGATGACCGCGTAAGAGTGACGTAACCGCTCCAAACAAACCGTTGCTAGGGGCGTTGTTATGGGCGAATATCTTGGACTGTATTTCGCTCCGAAAGAACGATCGGTCAAAAATCAGACGTAGAATTTAAGTGTCCAAAAAGAGTAGGTATAGAAAGATTATATGTCACACTCACCACGACAGAAGTTTGCCGAGGATCGGCTGTTTCTTAAACATTTGCGACGACAACTTCCGGTCCTCGAGACTGCTGCATACGACAAACGCATGACGAACGCACAGGAAATGGCTGAAGTATGCCATCTTCAAGAGTTTGAATCGTTTTCACAATGATCCGATTTTGATTCTGTGATCATTTGGAACATGGTAGGCGTAAGGAAAATCACGAGGGTCGCTAAACTCGTCAAACACACAGATTGTCCGTGTTATGAAAGAGCAGGGGGAGAAGCCGGAGGATTGCCGCGAAGTCTTCTTTTTTCACAAATCCGCAGATCCGTTTATCTTCCTGATCTTTTTCATTGAAGGGGCGAAATATCCCTACTACTCCCTAGGCGCCGAACAAGAGCAGCACGAGGAAGTGCGCGGAGACGACCGTGATTCATACGTGTGACGTCCTGACAAAAATTATCAGCTGCGACCAGCAACTGTCTCTGAAAATCACGGAAAGGCGCTTGGGGTAATTAAATTCTAAAATTAACACCGTCGAAAATGACAGTCTGATATCGTTCAAGTTTCTGGCGATAATGCAGAATTTACTGAAAAACATCTCTATTTTGATCATATTCAAAAGTCCGAGAGAAAGGAAAGTAACTTTCGTTTTTCTCGGACTTTTGATTATGATCAAAGTGCAGCCTGACGTGGCTAGGTCGGAACCAGTCGAGTAGCGTTGTACGCTTTCGGGCGGATTTCGCCTCCGGTCAGTTGTCCTCCCATCGCGGAATAAACTCATTTGACTCTTTTTTTCTAGGCATTTGCCATGTATAGACTACCAAAAACAACGGTGTGGTCGGCTTGCCAAGATTAGCCAAACTGGGAATAATTCTGCTTTCATCAACGAAAATAAGAGTAACCTCTGGTTGTCAGCATCGACGGTGATGCTCTAAAAGCGCGATGGGTTCAAGCTTTCATCGTACACAATCAAACTTGTCAACATAGATTCGAACACGCACCATCGAATTTGTCGTTCACAACTGACAAGCCTGACTCTGACGTCAAGGGTAGGAACCATGAAAGGACGTCACTGAACGCGCCTGCACACAACGAGACCTGGCACGAGCCTCTCGCTTGTAAGTCTCTCATGGCCTCTCGCGAGTTCATATAACGCGAATAGTCTTAAAGGGCCCATGAAACGACTTTAACATCGAGAGAACGTGCACCTGATTGCCCCTTTTTTTTTTTGTTTGCTTTAGCACAAGGACCATAAAACACGACCACTTCTCTCAAAATGTCGCGAGTGTGCTGCGTAACCGCGAAAACAAAAAGGAACTATTTTTTTACTTGACTTCACGTACGGCGACCATAGGAACTAACTTTGTGACTTCACGGCGGGTGCGGTTATTGAGATCGCTTTTGAAGAAGTATATTCTCAGTTTGATGGAAACGTGTAGAAATGATTTCGTTCCAACATAAACAAATGAATCGAAAGTTTTATATTTTTGTTCAGTACACGACTAAAGCCCCTCGATATGTTTGCGTTTGTCGTGCAAGTAGCGCCAAATGCGCGAGTGCACGAGACCCACGTCTCGAGCGGCCCTTGGAAGCGGATGGCGGCGCAGCACTGAAATGAGCGGCCCTAGGAAGCAAATGGCGGCGGAGCACCCGCTCGTGGCACGTGTCTCGCGCGTTTCCACAACAATGGTTGGCGGTACTTGTAAAAAAACGCCTTTATCAAGGGGCTTTATACACGACGTTTTCACAGCGCCATCTATCTGGAGTAAGTCAAAGTATCCCCTCCCCGCTGCTCCGCTGCCTGGCAACGTTGGCTGGCTCCTACCGGACGAGGGGTGTGATCAACGCGATATAAAAACCACGTTTCGGCAGCTGCGTGGTTCGTTTTCTTTCTCGTGCGCCTGGTTCGCCTGCCTGCAACTATAGGAAGTATTCACTGGCGGCCATCGCTGTTTGCGGGACGAGCACGTGCTGATGGCTAGCTTCCAGGGTTCTTCTGCAACGTGCATTCCACACCGTCAAAATGGCCGGTCTTAGCAGCCTATTAATGGCGAGAGAGGGGAGAGTCTGCTCTCGCTGTAGCAACATATACTTTACTGGGGGGAATACATTTCGCTCCACTCATTTGCATTAGACAGAACGCCTACAGCGCCGAATCCAGCCCTGACGGAGTGGAGGTCCGCATCAGTCCACGCGCATGTGCACGTGGATGTTCGCGGTGGCCGCAGCGGTGTCGTCTCCGATTCACGAGGCACGTGCAACGTGCAGCCCTTGGGAAGATCATGGCGGCACAGCGCAGCAAAGTATTTGGCGCAGCACTGAGCTAGATTTTAGACGCCCTGTTCTTCCCTGAAGTGGCGCGCGGGACGTGTCTCGAGCATTTCCACAACGATAAATGTTGTGTGTAGAACAAACATCATCATCATCATCATTTACCGCCTGATAGCCGAGACCTCCCCGGCGATAGATGGCTCTCTCCAAGCCCGGAAAACCTGTCCGCGCTGAGGTTATTGTATTTGAGAGGAGTGGAATGTATTTCCCCTAGTAAAAGTATTTGGTAGCAACGTCCACAGTGCTAAGGAGAGGACAAGACCGCGTCATGCACACGTGACCCGGGAAACATTGTATGAGTTGAGGGGCATCCCCAAACGCCATCTTATTTGGCCGGAAGTCCGAAAATCGTTTCATGGGTCCTTTAATTTCAGAAGCTCTAGAACAATTATTTCGAAAATTGCACGCTGTGCTGTTACTCGTCGTCACCCAGTTGGAACACCTCTAAGCAGGGGCGTCGAAAAAGGATGACGTGGAGTGGGGCGATTCATCCCCCCTCCCCCTACCCAAGTGGCGTCGAGAAAGGGGCCAAGGAGCAAAAAGATTGAGTGGGGGAGGTGATCGCCCCAGCCCCAGACCATAGCCTCCTACATAATGCCCGGACATTTCAGAAAGGTATAATACAAAATTCGGAGGGAAGGGATATCCACTTTCTTCACTACTATCACCCCCCCCCCCCCCCTTCTATCTCTCTCCCGACGTTTTTTACTGCACTCCGTGAACCCCATTTTTGTTTGTGTTGTTCCTACCCATTTTTAATTCCCTTCCACCGCTTTTTCTCGTCGTCCCCCGTCGCCCCCTCATCTTTCAAACACTACCGACGTCACTACTCACACCCAGAGTTCCGCGTCTGTTTTCCACGTGCCACCGCGCCGCTAGTTCGGCACCAACATTGTGTTTGACGAGTTTAGCAACCCTGGTTTACGAAAACGAATTGTATTTGCGTGCGTTACAACACTGTCTGACGAAAATCATCACACGCATGTAGATCTGCTAAAAATACAGCAAGAAAAAGCATCTGTTTGGGTCATGATATCAAAGCAGCGTCGGGACGTATTTTTTTATATTGCAGTTGACGTACGCTTAATGAAGGAGCAATTATTTTGGCTCTAAGATGACTGGTTTGAGACCTCGAAGTTTGTTTTTCAGGCTCGCAATATGGGTGTGTGTTTTGTACCTGCTTGAAATCATCAGATAGCGAAAAACTCCTACTTATTCTTCAGATTTAAGTAAGACCCTAGATAGCGAAGGAGCTGAATAATAATATCGGGTAAGTTATATTGCCGCTTGCATGGCCAAGAAGGAACGCTTCTCCTTACATCTAGAAGATTCGTGTTTATTTTTACCCCGAGTGTAAACGGTAACAAGGCCAGAATGACTTTGCCTAATCAGTCTCGAACATTCTGGGTCGAATGTTCGACATGCCAAGTCTAATAGATAAGGAGTTGAGCATGAGGTATGTCGACTCACTCAGATTCTCCCTACGACGAGACACATTCACTCTCGCTCCAGCCAGCCGTCACGCCAACGCCGCGACGTAGGCTGCTGCTGCTTCGACGCATTCCTTCTTCTGCTTGTGGCACAAGTCCGCCGATTAATCCTTCATTTTCAGTTTACGCTCGTCGGGCTTTTTCTGTCCGGGATATTTCTGGTGGAGGTTCGGGATAAAAGGAAGGTGCTCCTTCTCGGTTATCCACACGTGCACTGAACAACTTTGCTGTCAGAAATCCTTGAAACGTGTGCTGGACCGCACTTCGACCTTGATAAACTTCACATCGTTGTCGTGCGTGATTCGGCTTCACAGTGTTTTCACCTTCTAAAATACGAGCTCCACAGGAAGGTGTTCGTGCACTCGCGCATTTTGAGCGTCAATCAAAGCTGTGCACGGGCACTCTTCGCTTCCAAAATCCGACGGAAATTTGACCCCGAGAATATGTGTTTCGTCGATCGTCACCAACTTCATTCAACGCAGTCGCGTATTCTGTCAGAGAGAACCACCGAACCCGCGAAGCCATGGTGTCGTCTGCTAGCAAGACGAAATCGGTTGTGAAACTTCAATACCAGCTTTTGTCAACCATTTAGGCTTTTGAGACGGTAGAAAAAGTCTTCATAATTAGATATTAAGAAAAAACAATGCTTACAAAAAAAGTATTTACTTTTTTATCAGACGATTTCTAACCTCACGCCGAGCCCCCATGCAATTGTTCATAACAGCCATAGCAACATTGTGTATTTGAAGCACAGCTCCATGTTGTGACGTCATCACTACCAGGGTCAATTCAGATTCAGTATTCCTAGACGTCGCACCACCAGCCGATGTCCGCATGCGCGCATAGAAAAGTGCCAGCCCTTAATGCGGACGCTGGGTTTTGCTGGGAAAGTCCCCCTCAAGCGCCGAGCCCATCCTGTACTCACTGCACAGCACAGCGGGATTGGTGCGGTTTTCAAACGCGGCAGCGTCCAATACTAAGCCTTTTGGCCGCATCGACTCCTTTCTCTTTCAACCCAACAACGGAAGTGACTAGAGTAACGTGGCTGGTCCTCTGACACGCGTTCCCACCGCTCTCACACTACGAGTCAGAGCACGGCGCGATCTGAAAAATTGAGAGGGCTCTGAAAGAACCTGCCAAATATACGTAGAGCCCCCGACTTTGACCAGCTGAATGGGCATCGGCATTTCAGAGCGCTCCAGAACACTGGAAAGCGACCACCTGAGTCTATCACTCTAAGAAATACCTGCGCGTCTACTTACCCGCAAAACACTCGAAGAGCCAGTCTCTGCTATCTACGGAATCAGCTGAGCGAATGATGAGGCGGAACATCTGTTTAGACCTCAAAATTAGGAGTGCACTGCGGCATTACGCAATGCAAGCATGACGCTTAGCATTGCGTAATGCCACTGCGCAGATTTCATTTTAGGTCTAAACGGATGTTCCGCATCAGCATTCGCTGAGCTGATTTCGTAAATCGCAGAGATTGGCTCTCTGAGTGTTTTGCGGATAAGTAGACGCGCAGGCATTTCTTAGATGGATGAATGAAGGCTTTCCAGCGGCTCTTTCCCGAATTTAGGACATTTTCCCCAAAACGACCAATGGAAAGCACAATTGCACAGTCTAGAGACGCTGTTCTTCGTGGGTAAAATATTTCCAAGCCAATCATTTAGTCAATCAGTCAATCGTTTTTTATCGGCCATATGGTAATATTCTTCTGTTTACATAGCCACAGGAAGTTAATCATTCAGAGTGCCAAGGAGTGCGAGTTCTTATCTATTGAAGCTGCTTTTACTACAGGACCTAGTACGCAGGACCAGCGCCTTCGAAAGTCTGACCACCACTCGAGTAACATTCATTCTAAAAAACGCCCGTGCGTCTACTTTCCCGCACAACACTCGTAGAGCCAAGCAGTGCAACTGATGGAGGCAGCTCAGCGAATGACGATGCCGAAACATGTTTAGTCCAAAAAACGCAGTCTGAGTTGTGACATTAAGCAATGCAAAACGTCACGCTTGCATTGCTTAATGTCACAACTGAGACTGCGTTTTTTGGTCTAAAAATATGTTTCGGCATCGTCATTCGCTGAGCTGCCTCCGTAAGTTGCGCTGATTGGCTCTCCGAGTGTTGTGCGGGAAAGTAGACGCACGGGTTTTTTTTTTTTTTTTTTTTTTTTGCAGTGTTTGCTGTGGAGAACTCGGAAGCCGAACTGCACAGCTCGTCGACTGCCGACCAACAAAAGTTGATCCAGCGGGCGAAGCTGACAGCTGACAGCACTAGGGCCCTGGATTAAGGAAACCACCCAGTCTCCAGAGACTCATATATAGGTACAATAAAGTCTATTCGCCCTTCTTCCAGGCTACGGTAAATACATGGCGTGCAAGCTTGCCGGTACGTGGAATCTAAAATGTCTGCAGTGCAAACCGAGGCACAGACACGTGGGCCTAGCCCAATCGAATGTTTTAGTTTGTACAAAACCTCGAGCATAGAACGTACTTTTCAAGTGCACGCTTTCGCGCCCTTGCCTTTGTCAGCACTCGCTGCACGTTCGCTCATGAATCCACCGAGGCATCATCCAAAGCAACAATTTCGCACTTTTGGCATGTGCGGCTAACAAGACAAGAGCCCATGCTAAAGTGAGACGAAGTATAGCAGTTCTACCCTGCACCACAGCGCGCATAGCGATTGAAGCTCACGGAGAATACCTAATTAGTTAGGAAGGTGGACAACGTTGTAAAAACTGCTGTAGCGCACTTGTGGAGAACGAGCGCCACGCTTTCAGCTTGCCATGCCGTGCACGCGTGATCATGGCATGGTCCCAATGACTGTCCAATTTTCAGGGAGACACGATAGACCGATCTCACCAGCCAGTTTGGCCACCGCTGCCGCAATGCATCGAGTGAGCGTTAGTTTTTCTGCACGTGCAACAACCTCGCTGGAGCTTTGCGCGTGTATAGCACGAGAAGGGACGAGCCCTCGCATGCACGGCCGTCTGCCTCCTGTGAACTAAAGTTATTGCGGCGACACGCATGCGCCGAACACATAGTGAGATCGGTCTATTCTGTTGGTGGCTTCCTTCAAGTGTAACCCAGATATGTTGGTCGAGATTGTTGTTTTAAGATTTAGTACCTCCCTGGTTATGCAACAGCCACCGCTTCTTATGAGGAAATCATGTTGTGACAAACCGAACCGAAAAATTATAGAGACAGCACCAAACTTCGGGAACAATATGTTTATTGTCTTTCATATTCATTAGGTTCATTCGGATATCCGAGCATGCTTATCCTAGGTTTGAAGAGCGTAGCGCACTAGCAGAGTGAGTGGTAGCAGCATCATCGTCCACATCGAGACCTTTGAGGCTGAAGCAGCGCAGAATGCGACTCCGAGCTTCTTCATCTGTTCCTCAACGACGATGGCCACCTTGCCCGCAATTTCCCCACAGTGCATTCGTTTGGCGGTGTCGAGCAGGCAGGTTCGGTAGATAAGGAGAGAACTGGGACAGGGTAAGTTACAAAACGGAAAAACGAAGTCTGTCTTTATAAAAACAGCATCCTGACAAACTTATGAAATTTCTTTGCAGGAAAGGTACCCCAAAATAACACAGGGATGAAGCTGTTTCTGGTGTTTGCATAGGATGGTCAAAACGTTTCTCACCATGGCATATCGGATCTGAGAAGCACCTACGTTATAAAGGACTTGGGGTCACTAAAGCAGTTTTTTGAGATTGCCCTTTAACGGTCATACTCAGTCTACGTGCCGTAAGAATCCAACAAACCACAAAATTTCAATTTTGAGTGGTTTTTGTTCCTATTAAAACGCCACCAAATATCGCGAGTTGCCCCTTTTTCTGAGGTTAATGTAGAAATGATATCTAACGCGATGTTCGATGTGTTACAGCACGCAGAAAGTTGAATCAGCCAGTACGGATTCAAGGTTAAGAAAGCGACAAATGCAAACGCGACAAATAGCGATGAAACACACAAACCAAACACAACTTCTGTAGTTTGTGAGTCTCTATCGTCCACGTTTTTTGTGCACGATATTTACCAGACAAGGAAATAACTTATCCCACACTGGATTGGGATGAGCTGAGTTGTAAAATATCAAGAAACAGCAGAGGATGATGCTTCACTTCCGAATTATTGGTGAACTTAACTTCAATATATGACACTCTTCAATCGAAAGTTTCTCACAGTTGGCACGGGACATTTGAAAGGGGTCAATACGCCGGCCCTCATTGTTTTTATGAATCTGGGCGTATGTTAAGACTAGCTCAATTTTAAATGGTCTTGAACCTTTCTTCTTTTATATGTAACAAAACGTTTAATGTCTCCACAGGACCTGACTAAACATCCTTCAGGGAAGTTTAAAAGGCACCAAATGCCACGACATGTCGCGCACACGTTGGGGACGCATGGCGATGCCGGCCAACGGCCAACTGTAGGATTCCAGTTTGTCTGTTCAGTCTTTCGAAGCAATATTCTTTCGTCCGTTTTCCTTTTGAGCTAATAGGAAGCGACAAACACAACGTGACCGACGGTATGAGTGTTTGAGACATACTTGCAGAGTTTGTCCTGAACTTCTTTTACAGGTGAGGTCGAGGACGATCCGGGCCAGTCTTTACTCCAGGATACTTTTATGCTGTCCGAGAAAGTTCGATCGCAAGTCTCAGATTGACGCTTCAATTGTTTTAAGTTGCATTCTGAAACGAAATCAGTGGAAGGTGTATACGGACGCCCCGTGGCTTTTTTGCTAAATTTGTGTGCATATTTCCGTTTTAGTTAGACCGGGCTCCTTGTGACGATTGAAAATATAAGCACTCAATAACAAACAATGGTTTTAGTTTCTTTCATTCTCTTTAAAAATCACATAAGGAGGTCCAATAAATTGGTACGCCATTTGAGCGCCATAAAATTTCGTGTTCAAAATTATGTCTATTGAGATTTGTTGTTGGCCCCACTGCCTAGGTGTGAGATACTAGGTTCGTTCGGTTTACCTACACCACTTGCACCGGTGCAGAAAAGTGTAGTGCAGTGTACTTCCGGGATGTGTATTGAGGTACGACCGGGAGTACAACGCTGCACCTCCTGCATCGGTGCAGGTAAACCTAACGTGACTAATCTCTAGGTGAGGGCAGGCAGCAGGGAGAACGCTGCGACGTGATCGACCAGATAAAGTCCCATTGGCGCGCACCCCAGTAACCTACTTACAAGAAGAAAAAAAAAAGTGTCTGATTGACATTGCACAAGGACGCATGTGCTTTCCGCTCGGCGCTTCTGCTCTGACTTCGACGAACGCTGGCTTGAACACCGCGCCAGAGATCTCACCACTTCAACACGTTTATAAAACTGTTCTTGTCGCACTTGAAGAACGAAGCTAGGGTCAACGACGAAGCTGTGTCAAAGCAACGCGCGTAGCGCAATTGCAAAGTTATACAAAGTATTTGGTTACTTATAACGCGGCTCACCCAGAAAACAAAAAAAAAATTTATTTGCTCTGTACGTTTATACAACCTTGATGGAGATGCGCCTCAACGGGTAATCGGTCTTTTAGCTGAAGATGAGAAATTTAGCCAGTGCAGTACAGCCACTAACCTGGTGTTTTTAACGCGCATCACGCACTAGTGATCACACGAACGCGTGCCGGTACGAAACTCATCCAGATCGAAACGGGCGGGGCGGCGGGGATCGAGCCCAGGAGGTTCCCAGCGCAAGCTTTCGCTCCACGCTCCGAGCTGAGACGCGTTAGCCCACTCGGCCACTTCCGCCCACCCCCACCCAGAAAACAACTGTAAAAAGAAGTATATCTCCCACAGAGAAACCTCCGCGACAGGCTACCACTAGCCTCTTATCGAACGTCATCTGGTGGCGCCGCTTACAAGCAAGGCAAGGAGATGACTATCTGGCAGCTGCAACGCCGCGTGGTGTCGACACGTATATATAAATTACACCGTGCCCGCTGTACACGATCAACGTTGAAAACAATCACCACGCAACAAAAAAAATAAACAACGTAATTATCATTTTTAAATTAGTGCGTTGAAGTACCATCTCCAGAGATGTGAGTTTCTCTGTCCGTGAGGATGTCGTCGTCCTCGCCGTCGTCGTCGTAGTCAAGTTGTTTCTTGACCTGGAGGTCTTTGCCCAGTTTGCGTACCGTCTCGCTCCCCATGCGCTTGCGCTTTCGACGCATCAAACCCATGATGTCGTCGTCCTCCTGTTGTTCTTCGTCGTCTAGGATCTTCATGGCCCTTCGGTTGTTTACCCAGACGTTGGGGTCGCCCCGCCTCTGCTGTGTCCGGGAGCGAAGCCTGCAGGGGAATGCGCAATTGCTGTCGCGTTAAATGAAGCAGAGGCATCTTACGCGAAGCTGTGCAAACTGGCTAAAGCGCAGACGAGGCATTGTTAATTTTCCTGATTAAAACTGCAACACCAAGAGAGCTTAACGCGACAGAAATAAAGCACTGAAAGCGGTTGTGTTTCAGATATGGTATCATTCGTTAAATGGCGCTTCCATTAAATCTTAGGTCCCGAGTTTTAATTACGTAGTGCAAGGCGTCAATCGATTTCGTCACCATAAGTATGATCTTACCCGATTCGTTTATTAGATGTTCTCGCAAAGGAGCTGTCTCCGTAGTCGTCCTTGTAGTCGGATCCAAAGCCGTATGAAGCCATGGCAGCTGGAGAATCATCTAAGTATTCCTTTTCAATTTGAACTTTTCGCTTAAGGTTTGTAGGACCAGAGGAAAGCTTCTTAGGGTCCTTTCCAAGGAATGAAGCAAGTTCCATCTCATTCGAGATCGTTGCGTTGTTTGACAGTGAACCGACCTGAGCAGCGAGGGACGAGAGGTCAAATATAAACTGACTAAACGCAATATGATACGTACCTGTTGTCTGAGTGTGTCTGGTTTCATGGCGGCCTGAAAATATTGAAGTATATTAGCTCGAATTTGTTAATAGCAGGTCAAAAACAATAAGAACTTTGTAGCCATTAAAACTTGACTACAACACAGTACGTAGTGCCCAGAACATACCATCATAACCAATATTTAAGACCTTTTTAGTGAAGCCAAACAAAGAAGAAGGCAAAAAAAAGCACACAAATCATCCGCTTGAATCGCTTAAAACGTACCTGAATTTAAACATAAAATAAAACCTGGGGGTCTAACAATTTGTTGCAAAAAGGCAGAGTGTCGAATAGAAATAAGAATGCAACAATTTAGGTTTTCTTTATTTATTAACTGATAGTAGCTAGTCATAAGCAATTCGTGGCTTTTCCGTGCGATTTATGCTTTACCTTTAAACTGTGCGTTCGCAAGTGCAACCATATAATTGTTTAATACAGTACTATGACTTTCGGGAGCTCGAGTCACCCCAATATTGAAGAAAGTGTATCACTCGTGCTCCGCGGGCCCAGAATGGATGTGTAATTTATGTTTGAAAGAAATGCGGTTGTTTATTCGGTCTGAAAGCTCGACCCTGCGATAATATTTACTACGTTTCTTTTGAAGAATGTAGAAGATATTTTATAGCTTGCTTTAAACAACTGTAGTTTCACATTGCGAGCACGTTTGAAAATCAATTACGTTGCGGGTAATTTTCGGTAGAGATGTGACTAAAACTCAGTACGTTCTTAGCTCCGTCAACCATAGAATTATGTTTCGCCTTCACATTTTAATGGTTATTGCAGAAACGTAGCATATAAATTTACCGAATAGCTATGCATTAACGTTATTTGGTAGCGAGACATTTGATTTTCAAAATCTGGCCTATTATAAATTAAGGAGAAAATCTTGTTTCTGTTATGGGTCAATAAATTTGACTCGCGTTTCCTTGGAATGGGGTCAGTTTCGGCTTATAATAATAAGGGCTAAACAATAAACTATAAGAGTGTTACATTAGCCGCTTTGAAAGCAGCTTTCGATGAATGGGGGCGGGCGAAGCGGGGCCACTCATGAACGTTGTAGCGCCTTATCTCTCATTTTTATCACAAAACCGCATGAAGTATCAGGTGTTGATGAGGCTATTAAGCTGCTTATTTATATACCCAGATAGGTTAAAAGCCTGCTGACGCA
This sequence comes from Ixodes scapularis, assembly GCF_016920785.2. Classification (NCBI taxonomy): domain Eukaryota; kingdom Metazoa; phylum Arthropoda; class Arachnida; order Ixodida; family Ixodidae; genus Ixodes; species Ixodes scapularis. Next base: position 25,587,311 of record NW_024609884.1, on the reverse strand, counting down.
TACAGCTTAGCGCTAACCCAGTGCTGTACAGCAGCGCTGATTTAACACATGCATGTCAGCGCTGCACGAGCGCTCCACTCCACGATGCTCTTTTTTGCTTACACGCACAATGCAGCACTTGTTACACGGGCGATACGGCCCTTGTAACAAAGGTATTAGTGCTGCATTGTGTCGTTAGGCCAACGGCAGTGAGCAGCCCGAACTACGATTCTACTCAACTGAATTCAGGGTGTTACACTGTTATTTCGATCTAAATAAAAACCAAAACGAAAAGAAATCTGCTGGCACATGAACTTTATAAATAGGGAAGTAAATAATTATGGACGCACTCTTTTGTGTTGATGAGCTTTGGTACGAGATATAATATGCCTTTCTTATTTTTGGGAGCGAAGAAAACAAAAGTCGAAACGCACGAACGCAAAAAGGAGAGGCGTATATGTGAAGCCGCGACACGATTGTATCAGCAATATGGATGCGCCATAGGGTCGCCCTTTGCGGAGGTGCAGTGGGAGACGGAGGTGCAGTGGGAGACTACCCCCCCCCCCCCCTTCCCTACCCCCGCTTAGCGGTGAAAGCCTGCGGCGGATCATTAAAATAATATTAAGCCGCCTGGCCCTCCCGTCTTCGCGGCGCACCGACGGCGGCCGAAGCCCCGCATGTCCCCCACTGCACCTCCGGATAGGGCGACCCGCGCCATGTTAGTATAATAATCATGAGAGAAAGGTCCCATGCATTGGGGAAGCTTGAAAACAGTGGTGCATAGACACTAACATCGGCGGTCCCAGTCGGCGGTACCGATTGGCCCATAACGCTGGCGACACCTTAATGTGCACAAAGAAGCACTAGAATAACACCTGTAAGTATGATGTACCAATTCCAGATTCGCGCATTGTGTATGATCAAATGAAGTTGACAAGGGCTCGAGCAACTTCGACTAGTCGCGGCAAAACGAACACGCCTAACCTTTCTTGTGCTTTCTTTCTCCGCTCTTCTGTTGGTCTCGTTCTCGTTCTTATAAGGAGTATTCACTGGGCGACATATTTGTGGGTGATGTCTAGAGCGCATGCTCTGAACGAGCCCACATTAATAGGCTGCTAAGACCGGCAATCTTGAGGGTGCGAAATGCACGATACAAAAGAACTGTGGAAGCTCGCCATCAGCACGCGCTCAGCAGTCGTGCACACAGCTATGGCCGCCAGTGAATACTTCCTATTCTCGGGACCGCCGATGTCAGCGCCTATACTCCGTTTCACGATAACTTCGCGAACTGTGGAGGCTGCAGCCCCCGCGACCTATAAATAAGGGTGCCGGTGCAAAGCACGTGATAATACTCTAAGGTCGGCGCCACCGGAGCGGAGCCTCGTTACCACCAGAGCAACAGAGCCATCCGCGACAAAAAGTAGTTCTAGGCTTCTTTTTTCTTTTAACGGCAATTGAACTCTCGCGATTCCATCTATAACGAAACTGTATGAAGAATAAAGCATAAATTATCACAAATTTATAAGTTTCAGATCTATTTAAATAAAATTAAAGTGACGCCACATCCCTATCCGCTCGTTTTTTTTTTTTGTTTTTATCGCCTTGTTGCGCTATGGTTGTTGGCAATTGCCGGCGATCGCAGCCGTGTAATCGACAGTTTCAGCTCAAAGCATCGCACTGTGCCCTGGCATTAGCACCCTACACAGATTCGCGGCTAAATTGAGCGTATGGTTGTCTCATGAACTGTTCCCGAAGTGCTCGCTATTCTAGTGGACGGATATGTTGCTGCGGTGGACGTTCATCCGAAGTTGGTTGGTTTCGGAGCAGACGACTCTTGGCTAGCAGACGACAGCCGGTTCCTCCGGGCCTCGTGCCTCGCATTTGTCGTAGTGACACAAATGCTCCCGTGACGTCGGGTCACGTACCTCGCCCCGACGCTCTTATTGGGCCGCGGGGCCCTAGCTTCACCAGTTCGCCAAATTATCGTACAAAAAAGGTTGCCTTTTTTTTTCTTTCGGGGGGGGGAGGGGGGGGGGGGAAGGAGGGCGGGCGGGGGCGGGCGGGAGAGAGAGGGGATTTTTCGCGTTTTGGTCCCCTCTTTACCCCTTTGGGATGCTGGGGTGGTTATAAATGCAGCTCCGACACCTAAACATTCCCTCTCCTATATTATATGTGGCTACGAGTGTGTCCGGATACCTCCCTCTGCGTTTTGAAAGAGTGAGATTGTTGTCAACGCTGCCCGTCATTAGCAATGCCGCAGACGCTGCCATCTTGAACTCAGTGAACTCAGCGCTGCATCGGAAGTCATAGAGCGCTGATAGAGCGCTGCATTAGCGCTGTATCTAGTGCTGATTTAGCGCAGCGATGTACTTGTGAACTGGCCTTTAAGGAGTTGCGTTTTGTCAGCAATGTTCACGCTGAGATGTCTCAGAAAGTAAAGTTCACAGGATAACGCTCATCCGCTCGTTCATGATCCGATCACTCATTAGGAGTGCTTTGCATGATGACACTTTTCTACGCGCCCGGATGTGTGTCACCCACTGCCAAGGTAAAGCGCCGTATGAATCACACTACGAAATCTGCGCCTTACGCTGAGAATCCTCTCTTTGGCGGGTCCTCGCTGCTGGTCGTTGGATGATCCATGGTTCAGAGGGGGGCTCGCCGCGTTGCCCTTGTCCGGTATGTTCCCGAACGGATCCTCCCGGTCCCGATTCATCGGAGCGCTGGCTTTGCGCGCCTTACTTGCAGCATGCGCTTCGGAATTTTCTTTCGAGTCGTACCAGTAGGGGTCACTGTCAGCCCAGTCTTCTTCGTAATCCTCGAATGCCTCGGGTGCCTCTGGGGAGTTCTTGTACACCATGTTGGGACAGGAGTCTTTGTACTCGTCGCGCATGATGTCCGAAAAGGACATGATTTGAACTCGCATTTCGGCGTCTTCGTCGCAGCCCGTGCCGCGAGAAGCCTTGGCGATGCACTGCTCGTAGTCGATAAGAAGTCTGAAAGTGCACCCAACTAACACGGTAAGCGAACATCAGGGAGTACGCAATACTCAAGGAAAACAGTGTGTGTTTCTACTTTCCCACATTGCACCGCTGGGTCAAGAGCTGAGATCTACGTAGTGCATTCAGTGAATAACAAAGTTCATAAAGCGATCTGGTTCGAAACCTTAATACGCACGGAGGCAATGAGAGGGAGATTTCGGTTGCTCGTCTGTTTCAGCGTAGATCGCGTTTTAGAGCTAATCTGTATTCTACGCTTTGTTACTCCCGTGGCGCACTCAGACATTATGAGGTATGCTGCATCGCGAGGTTACACTGAACAAACACGTAAACTATAAGACGATGTGGTAGACACACAAAAAAAAAACACGAAGTACATGTGAAAGCATACCTTATAATGGCAAACCAACTGTGCCAAATCCAAACATTGTTACTCGGCAAACCTTAGTGATTGGCCCATCGCGAGCCCTAAAGAAATATGCACGCAGGCATTTTTAGGTTGACGAGGCGACCCTATCAGCGCAATTACAATAAAATTTAAGCATAGGCAAATTTCAATTATCTAGGTTTTGAGGGTAATACGTTTTTTCTGGATCCGAGTGAAACCTCGCCCTGTTATTTTTACTTACTTGCATTTGACAGGGTTGCTTCCTACGGCACGGGGTTCCATTTCGTCGAAAAGATTGCTGAAGCTCAGTCCGCACACGAACATTTTCTTCAATACACGTTGGCGTATGCACGTGTCTTGGGATTTTAATTGGACGAAAGACATCCGGAAACTATCTGTAAACACGGGAGCACTAACTGGAGTAAATTTCACAAAACCGAATTTCTATTATTTACGAACGTTACGCCTTACTTGTGACATTTCTGCATGCCCGATCGTATTCGTGTGTCAATGAATGCAAAATTGGGGACACGTGATTAAAGATCTCCCCGTCGCGGTCGCATCCTGTGCTCTTCTTCACGATATCCACGCAGCTATTCATATCTTCCAGGTATCTGGGAGCCACGTGGAAGATTTGTGTATGGTGACACTACTGGGAACAACGAACAGGGAAACAGTTGCTTCCACAACAAACTTACTTGCACACTTTATCAGCAGTCGCTTCTCGTTTAACCTTCAGGTCCTCTACCAAATGCTCGAAGGTCATGGCGCAGAGAAACGAATTTTTGACGGCTAGATTCTTGGAGCACCGTGTCGATATAATTCCAGCATCTGCGACCAAGACGCATGTATTACAACTGCCCTCGTCGCTCATGGGAAAAAGTGACTTACCTAAGACGGGCCTCGGCTCTTCGCAATTGTAATCAATCCCCTTGGTCTCGAGTTCCATAAGGTATAGCATTGTATCGGTGACTGCCGACTTGGAATGGCACTCGGATGTGTCAACAGCCCGTCGGAAGCACTCGTTGTAGGAATTCATTGTCCTGTAAATACATCGCGATTTGAATATTGCACATGCCCAGGTCTACAAACGCACGTAAGCATGCAAACATGTGCTCACGAATAATGCATCGAGCTTCGACATTACTTTCATAACTCACGTGCATCTTTCTTTTCCGGTGTCGTCCCTTACGAAGTTATTGTGCATTTCTAGCTCCTTCTGGAAAGACAGTCCGCACGTGAAGTACTCCTTATAGAGCACCGTTTTGGCGCAGCGCTTATCCCGCTGCTGGATTTGCCGTGAGTATTCTGCTGAAAAAAAAAAAAAGTTTATTTTTAATTCGTTATCTTCATGTGTCATTTTAAAAAAAGTAGAGGAAGAAAAAGAAAGGGGTTTGGCACCTCCGTTGTTTTCGTTGCATGTAACCCTGGGCATCGTAATGACGTCGGTTAAATACTTGAGATGATGCATAATTTTCATCCTTTCGTGGAGACAGCTTGATTCACGCATTGCTTGTGCCACGCACATTTCAAACTTTTGGTTGGATCTGCAATGTTTCAAAGTAGAATGATTTCTTCACATGTGTTCTCTGCGCACAACAGCCTAACCCTAATCTACGATGAGGGTGTCAGAGCATTCGTTGTGGTTTCGTAAAACACGAAGGAAATGCAGTGGAGCGCTCTGTGTAGCATGCTATGTAGATACGTAGTAAGCTAAAATGTATACATATATTGATTTTTCTGCTTTGTCTCCCTTGTAAGTACCGTAGGCTACTTGTTCGATGAGGTCAAAGCAAAGTTCACATTTGCTACACGGAGGGGTGACACACTGCCTTGATGTGTGTAGGTGTAAAACAGATAAGTTCAATATAGTTAAATACACATTTACTGAAAACCAAAGCTTTGCCTGATGTCATCTTGACTTAAGGTGTGTCGCTCAGAATTTATTAACGGCTAGGATTTTCTAGAACTTAGCCGTATTTCCTTTATATATCTCTAGTGTCTGTGATCTGGAAACCAGCGTTATAAGCGAATTGAGCTGGTAACCGACTACCAATTAGGCTTAAACAGTGTACGCGCTCGTCTAGATGTATTCACAAATATCTTACGGGCACACAGCTTCAGGCTTAATTTGCAGCGATAGCGGGATTCCTTTCCTCTCGACGTTGTAGTTGATGGCACAGATGAAGAAATTGTTAAGCATGGGCTTCTCTTGGCAGTCCAATGTGTCCGAGCTTGCCAGGGCTTGAACTGTAAGTTTAAAAAGCACAAGTCAAACTTTATGGCCACGACAAGGTTATGTTTTAAAAGGTGAATTTATATCTTACATTGGGTGTTTACACAATTGAATTCGTCAACCATCACTTGATATATTGACTGTGATCGTTTATACAACTCGGAATCCGTTGAGCAGTTCAATTTGACCAAGTCGTCATAATAGCAGTTAAGCCAAGACTTGACGGCCCTGTTAAGAAAATGCGACATCATCAAAAGTGTATTATTAACGCCACTCATAACTTAGAAGGAAGGACACCATCGTGGCGCCTAGAAGATCTACTTGGATACTCGCGTATTGTGCGTACATCGCAGTCTGAAGTGACATAGCTACAGCCTGGGTTGCGCAGATGAAGAAAAACAACTCACGTGCAAGGGTCAACTCTTAGTTCTTCTGGGGGATCTGGTTTCAATGTAGAGTCCAACATGCGACGAACGTCGTCACTCGTAATTTGATACTTTGATTTCGACTTGACCGAGAATTTTGCCAGGTTGCGGAGCTCTTCCGAATCCACGTTCTCGAAGAACTTTTTCGCGCACATAAGGTAGGTGTCAATGGCTTTGTCTTCGTTGCATGTCTTCGATCCTGGTTGTAAATAAAGTTTAAAGCACCTCTCAATAACAGATGGTCAAGATTCTATACCGTTTAATTTAAAAAAAAGGTAACTATATTGGGTTTTAAATATAATAACTATCTCTTGTTTAAAAGGAAAAACACATACCGAGAGATAAGGCTATCAAGACAAACTATTAATTTCCGCTCTGACTACTATTACGTTTAATCCCTCGTTTCTGCAGCTTAGTGCGGCTAGCATATAGGACGCTGGCATCGATCTAGTGTTTGGCTTACCTCGGTTGCAATCAATAAACTTTTTGGCATATTGTTGTTTAACCCCGATACAGCCTCGCGTGCCAGCTGCGAAGCACGTTTTTTAGTTGCAGAAAGCTGTATTCTAACAATGTCTGATGCCCCAACGAATACTGGGGTTTAGGTGCAAGTGTAAGCGCTTTGGTAACTCAACTCGCCAAGCTCTTACACTGTCTGGGCCACAACGCGCGCCTTGTGTGATGCCAACCAAAAGTGTGTCAGTACCGAACACCGCCAGGTTAAAACACACGCGGCTGCTACGCAAAGGTTAACAAATTTTTATTTTCCTTCAGTTTTATTTGCATTCAGTTTTGTTTCCTTCAGCTTTATTTCCCTGCAGCTAGTACATGCGGCTAAATTGACAAAAGAACAGCAACAGCAAAAAAACTGATGAGCAGAATGTACGTAAATATTAGTAATTATTTTCATCAAACTTAATTTCTCACCTGCAGCGTTGCTGTTAGGTGAGTTTTTCTCACTTCGGCAGGATTTTGCAAGTGCAGATATGTCATTTCTCATGAAGTAAAGCACGTGTTCAGCGAATTCTTTGTCATCCGCGCAGTCGGAATGCTTTAGACCCAGTAGGACACAATCCTTGTAACCGGTGGCAACGCTGCGATGTTGTTAATAGAAGTAAAGAGTCAAATTGTGCATCGGGTTAGGTCAGCATTTAATCATGAGGAAACACAAATCGGTGTTTACTAGATGCAATAATTTTTATAATTAAATTTATCTATGATGAGTGATGTCTAAAATAAAGGTTTTAGGAAGTTTCTAGCATATCACATTTTGTTATTTATATTAATCGTTACCGACTGCATTATCCACACACTCGTTACTCTTAGAATTATCCCTATGCTTTACCTGCAGTCGCCGCCATTTCCAATTGTGGAAACGTCATCCTTGTTTTTCACGTAATAGTGAAAGGTTGAAGAACATGCGAAGAACTTTTTAAGAGCTAGAGGTCGCAGGCAGGACATCATTTGACGCATGTTTTGAGGTGCTGAAATGTGAGCCAAGCAATAGTTGTTTTTTATTACAAATCATGGCGAAAAAGGCAATAAAAATGGCAGGATTATTTTGTTCTCGAGTCTTTTTATGTGTGACTCTGAAGGAGATTATTGTTGACTGAATGATTTCACGTTAATGAGAACAGACTGAACCGTCATAGACCATTCATTTTAGACTATACGCAACCGATGCTACGTGCTGATGTGACCAATCAGACAGCGTCAAAAGCGCGTCATCATGGTGTTCGTCATATTCATTTACATGTTCTATCATCGCTTGACCAATCATGTACAGGAACGGCCTAGTGACTTGCACTTTTGACGCTGTGCGATTGGTTCAATTTAGCTCGTAGCGTCGGCTGCGTCTAGACTTAAGCTAGAACGAAGTGTAACCATTTTCTTTCTCTCTGAGGCAAGCAGGTGAACGTTAAGTGCAGCACAATATTTTTGATCCCTTAGCAAGAGAAATGAAGTAAGCACCGGCTTTTGGGATGCAGGTTACGTTCTTCTTTCTCACGTTCATCATGATGCGGGCATTTTCATTTTCTTTAATCGTATCATTCGCGCTGCACAGCGTCCGACGCATCGCATCTTTGACGCATGCTATGTAAATCTGGACATCGCTGTAAGGAAGAGAAGGTGTGTTGGGAGCGGAAGACTTCCGCATTCGAAATTGAGCTAAACCTCGGAGGCGCTCATCATTACCTGCAGGTGTTGTTGCCAGATGTGATTACGCTCACGTTCGAGAACATCTTTTCGCAATTGTTTCGGTCGGCTACGTAGGAGTTAAAGTTGCAGCCTTTAGAAAAAAGGGGGAATAAGACAATCATCAAGTAAACTAGATGCCAAAAAAGCTAATCGAAACGGTTTAACGTAAATTTTCCTTCGCGTTTGTACCGTCTCCTTCCATTTCTTGTTTGGACAGGACCCAGACTTTGTTGGTGGTGGAGGCCGGCTCGAATGCCAGGAGGAGCAGCAACGCGCTGGCAAGGAACGTTGTTCTGGTGGTCATGGTTCTGGCTGCCATTCTCAAGCCTCTCTGGTATTCTGATTTAACTCAGTAGCACCAACAGGCTGCAGGGCCTTGAAGCCCCTACGCAAAGAGAAGTTGGATTTGGATTATGAATTTAGTTGTAAATGTCTTGGGCGTTATCTCAATACCGTTTTATACGCGTGTATGACGTTAGTCTATGCCAAGAGCTGTAAGATTAGAATTGTGAATCGGGTTGTAAATGTCTTGCTTTGCTTCAGAATCCTTTTATAAAGGCAAATATGTTAACTTCTTCTGTATTTTTTTATTTAAAAAAGTTGTCGGTCGAGAATGGTTAAAAGCAAATATAATGCATATGACAGATTTGGAAAACGAAAAATTAGACCAAAACCCCCATCCCAATTGCACAACTTTTCGGACTTCCCCGTTCCTTCCCTGAACCTCAAAACAAAGTCACCCCATCATGTGATTTTAAAAGATAAGAAATCAGAAGAAACAATTGTATTCCTAGACAGCAACGTTTAATGGCAGAAAAAATATGGGATAATGTACTTATCAAAAACACATTTAAATTGGACTTATTTTTCTTCGATCCTCTCGGGTTGCAACCGTAGTGCGTGTGGTGCACCTGAAACGTTAACGGGCGATGGGCGCTTTACCGCCCATTACTCCTACAGAGAACTTTCAAGACGCAACCGTTGCCCCAGAAGTTAACGTTGCGTGAACGCCCATTACGTAGCATTCCTAACTGTGCTGAGTACTCTTTATAGCAATCATCGCGTTACGAGACAACAGAAAATACCCAGTCGCTCTCCTTGCGGATTTATATCTGTCGGTAAAGGCTCATTCCCAAAGCCCACTTCACTCAAATTACGTTACGTTACACTACATTACGTTTCGTTACGAACGCTTGCGTCTGCTGACGACGAGATGCGACGGTGAGTTATCATGGCAAACAAAGCGACGCAAGGTCCACACTTGTGTCTGCCGACTGCGCCACAACCGGTTTTTAAGCCTGTTGCGACTGCTTCACGGGAAGCTTAAAAACGGGTTGTTGCGCAGTCGGTTGTAGTCAAACGTAAATGTGTTAAGCAGCCTTAAAACTGAAAGTGAAACACCAACCAATTGATGAAATATGAGGGCGTGTGCAGGGCTGGTGAAGCCCGATCATACTTAAACCTCGTGACAATGGAAGGTAAAAAGGTGGGCGCACAACTAACACCATCTTAGAAACAGTGCTCCGTTTGGGTAAAGTTCTTTATTATTTTTTTCATTGTGGCTTATAAGCTCCGCTCATTATGAAAAAAAGCACCCTATCAAATTTTAAAGGTTTGTCGTTCACATCGAATATTCGTTTACGGTGCTTACCCAGAGCTGGTGATACGGTTGTTCGTCAAAGACGAACTGCACAGTGTCACGACCGAATGAAAGATCCCACAAAAAGTACACATGGATTGCACGTGACGCCATCGCATTACGCTAGCGCTAATTTGTATTTGTTCTTGACAAACAAAAAAAACAGATTCAATGGTGCGAAATATATGCGGCAGAAGTTCAGCGGTAAGGCTACTACAATCGCCATATATGGCACGTCAGTGCAAGCCACGTCTAGTGCATGTGAAGGTGCCCCGAAGGAGCGAAAAATTATTGCAGATGGCCGTGATGTCAAGAAAAATGTGAAAACGAGAAAGGACAGCTGGCCCACATTTCCTTAGACGCACAGGCATGAGCCTCTAGCATTGAGGAGTACTGGCTCTCGCTCTCTGTCGACAGTGAACGTTCTACGATCACTCGACTGAGTCAACACAACAGCGGTCTTTCTTTTGTTTAGATGAAAAGACCGATGCAAACATCATTTTATCATTAAACGGGGCTTTTTGACAAAAACAAAAAACACTCGTCAATTTTTTTAAAGAAATACCTTAGCTTTCAGTATTTTCTAGAAATCGCAGCAACATTCATACGAAAACGCTCGAAATTCTCTTCAGCGCCTCATTTAAAGTAATAGATGTGCCCAGCAGAACATATAAAAATTTCGCAGTAGTATGAACCAGTAAAAACGCCTTACGGTTGGTTGCTCATCGCTTACACGGCCGACACCTGCCGGAAAGAGTGTGTCTCGCAACGTTGGGTGAGTGCCGTGTAGCCTTTTGCTAGCGAGCTGGTCAAGACCTCTTGGTCTGAGCTAGACAAGCGAATGCCCCCTGTGATGTTAGTCGCGATCAATCGTTTGTTTTCACTTTAGTTCTGACGGTTCAACGACCTCCCCGACTTCATTATGACGAGACGCGGTCATAAGTATAAAAAAATGGCATTCACGGCCGTTCATTCCGCCACACAGAAGAAATGAGACGCCCTCAAGAAGTGACCCACCTGGATGGCAAAGGGCGAGCCCTGCGCTAGTTCATCGCCGTCCTGCTCCTGCCAGCCCGCGCGCTCCGTGTTCCAACGTCCGAGCTTGCCCTGCCACTCGCGCCTGGCGCTACTTCTTCGTCGGACAACCGAACCCGTCTTGTTTTTGTTGACCAACGGTATTGGCCAAAGCGCGCCTCTACTCAAAAGAAGATCTGAGCAGGATTTATGATTATAGAAAACATATTTCAAAAATTATAGTACAGTTAAATGTTACAAAATGTTTATCATCGAAGACACGGGTCATAACAAAAAATGACGAACAGTGACGCACGACCATTTTGGCTACACGAAACACGCCAGGGTCGAGTGACCAATCCTCACTTTGACAGGCAAGTGTACTTACCACAGCTGTTCAGTGCCTTTACACAACGGTGTATACCTCACTGTCGTCTGTTGCTTGCTCGAAACGGTCCAAGGGGTTCTTGAAATTAAACGAAGTGCGGATTAAACGAAACTCGCCATGGACAAATTACTTCATCTTCCTCGGCTCCCCCGCTAAAAACTGCACACCATTCTAATATTTACAAGTTGTCGGCCCAGCGAGCGATCTCCTCAGCCCCGCACGCGCATGTTTGACGCTTCGCAACGCGAGCAAATCACGCGCCATACACACGAACACTGAAAATGAAACCGGCCAGCAGCCCTTTTATGGAAAGATGTATACGTAAAGCTTTTTATTTGTTCAAATTTGACAAGAAGCGTTAAATAAGCCAATGCAGGAGGCCCGTGCCCCGTGCGGCCCTTGCAAGCGAATGGCTGCGCAGCACTGAAATGAGCGGCCCTTGGAAGCGAACGGCGGCGGATCACTCGATCGCACATAGGACGTGACTTGGGTGTTCGCGCAACAAAGGTTGGCTGTACTTGGATTTCATCAAGGGGCTTGAACTATACCTAGAGTAACTGTATTTACCGCATTTGACGGGAGTTGGCACCACGAGGGCGCCACAGTATTTGGTGCCCCAGTACAACGTTACCGGAGCAAGCTCAGTTTCACAGCTCCGCCTGCGACGTGGGCTCAGTGGCGGTCACAAAAACTAGCAGCGCTGCAGTCGAGTTTTGATTTCGGAATGTCTAGCCCGCCAAGTTTTAATAGCAATACTTGAGCTTGGGCGAGCTTTTGATTCATACTAACACTTCACAGCGCAAGGAAACAGACGCACACAAAAATAAATTTCAAACACTCAAAGAAAGAACACTCACAATCAGACTTGTGCCCGTTACTTGTAAAAAGTAATTAATTACAATTACAATTACTTGGCCATCAAAGTAACGAATTACCGTTACAAATTACTGGCTTTAAAATATAATCGATTAATTACTTCGTTACTTTACGGGATTACTTTTCAATTACTTTAAGAAATACATGCAAAAACGTAATGAGGTAATCAGGTAATTTATTAGCTATAAGTAGACAAATATTAGTATTACTAGCAGCGAATAATGTACGAAGTCGTTTAAGTTTTGTGTTAGTTTTTATTGCACATCAAGAGCAGTTGCCGTTGAAAGTTAAGGTCGTTCATCTCTCCTCTCTTTCGGGAGAAAGAGAGGAAAAATGAACGGCCCTGAACAACTTGATTTCACTGCACGAGCGCGCGTGCTTGGCAGTGACACTGAAGGCCCGGAGCTCACTTTTGTAGCTTCTGCTACGCCCACACTTAAAGTCGAAACAGATTATGGTTCGTTTTAGAAGACCAAATATTTTCCCGAATCGAAAACACATATCGCTCATGTCGCAATGGTATGCTTGGAAGCAGCATTATGACCTGCCGATATCTGACAATACAATTTGCGTAAACTCTCAGAGGGAGTTGCTGAGAGCAACTCGCCGCGGCTCCCCTGAGCTCAAATCAATATCAATGTCTTTATCAACTGTTCGAAGCGTACTTTACGACGTACGTCAGCGGATACACTAGGGCTGAAAAACATAACCAAAGGCAATGTTGCGAGTGTAAAATTGGGATGCAAACGCCAAATTATGAACTATACACAAAAATCTTAAATTTTCTAAAGCACTGGTTTCTACAAAAAAAAAAATTAAAAAGCGCTTACCTTTACGCGTTTTCGTAGGTTCGAATTCTGGACTTAACAGGTGAAAGAAGCTTTCTTTCGGGGAGGCAGAGTAAGCACTGAAACTCTAAATTCGCATTTCCCTTGGTGCCTTTTAGTTTGAACATTGGGTCCAAGGAGGGCCATGGCGACAGTGCAAGAGACATGCTAAATGCTCACTGCTGGGACCTCTCGCATATTTTGTAGCCGTGTATCAGCGAGCTAGAGGCGGGACCTCAGTAGAAAATATTTAACAGGAGAAAAAAACTGTTCATATGGATAAAAGATTCCTACATAAGTAAGAGGAGAAACAGAGAATTAAGAGAAAGGCAGGATTTGACAAGGGCTACACCCTACTAAGACGACGATAACGCGAGGCTACTGAAAAAAAAAAAAAAGCTAAGGAAGAGAAACGGAAAGAATTCGCAGAAAACTCATCAGCGGATGTGGTGGCTATTTTGAGTATCGTTCTCCAAGACGGCACTAGGTTCGCTTGTAGGCTCAGCTAGGGCTCTGGTGTTTGTCTCTAGTCTACTTGACCGGAAAGCTGGAAAACTTGAGTCTCCATCACGGGAAGGAAACGACATGCTTTCTTTGCCGTGTAACAAGAAAATGTAAAAAAAAAAGTCACGTGAAAATGTCAGAAGGCGCTGGAGTCCTAAAATTGTTCTTAGAACGGGACGGCGTCTGGCCTTTTGTCCCGTAAAGCCCCGTATTCGGAACTCACAGCGACTCCGACTCCTCCCCCGCACAAAACGCAAACAAGCAAAAATAGGAGAGAGGCTGACTCCCCACCGTCCTCGGTGCACACGAAATTGTGTAGTGGCTACTGTTTTTGTTTAAAGAAAAAGACGCGAAAGAAAGCTATTAGTTCAACTTCGAGCTTGTTCTCGGGGTGTTGCTTATGTCTTTATTCACGAACTTCCGCTTCTGAAATCTGAGCGCGGGCTGGGACTGGATCGCACGAGCTTGCCGATAATGATCTTAGCAAAAAGAAAGAACAGACGCAGCAGACCCACCCCACAGTTCCAGTTTTGGAGATCCATGCCATGTGGCATTTGTATGGGCCATTCTATTCTTCTTTCGCCCCACTCCGAATCAAGTGCCCAAGGCTCAGAAGGGGCTTCTCTTTCTGAGAAAAAGCGACCGAAACGCGGCGGTTTTGCATCGTGTAAGCGACCCTTCGGCTGTCTTAAGAAACCTCCTAGATAGCTATGTGAAAACTCCCGTTTTCTTTCTTTGTCTACTTTTGTTGGGGCCCTCCTCTTGTTATCGTGCTGAGGGTATACCAGATTCAACTCCCCCCTCTGTTTCCCTCTTTCCACCTTCTTTTTTTATTCGTCGAGACCCCGTCACAAGCTTTTGACTTCAGTCTATGTGCCCCCCCCCCCCCCCCCCCCCCGGCCCCATCTCGGAGACGCTACTCAAAAATCATATTTCTACAATTATGCTTGAAATATTGAAAAAAAAAAATCGAAGTAACAAAAGAATGTAACGAGTAACTTGTGGTAATCCGCTACTAAAACAGTCATGAAATTACGTTAGAAATTACATTTGTAGAAAAGTAACGGATTAATTACAAAATTACTCAAAAAGTAACTAATTACAAGTAATCCCGTTACTTGTAACGGATTACTTCCAAGTCTGCTCACAATGCGCTGTCTCTGATCTCTGTGGTGCATTACACTTCAACTTCATCATCTTTTTTTTTTTTTTTGCTATTATACAAATGAAAGTAAAAAAAAAAGGAAGAAAAGAAAACGAAAAGGAAGCTCTCAACGCAATGGTAGCAGACAATGCGCGAGACAGGGAAGCAAGATCCGACTGCAGCGCCGCTAGTTCTCGTGACCGCCACCTGGGCCACTCGCCTCTGCAGGCGAGAATAGGGAGCCGCGAAACTGAGCTTGCTCCAGTAACGTTGCCCCAGTAGACTTCCGGTAGTGTCTTTATTTGTTCTTTAGCAACACACAGCGACCGGGTAAGGAGAGTTTCTTTCAGAGAAGTACCTGTGATGCCTCTGTAAGAACCTGCGCACTTTATAGAATGCAGTAAAAATAACAAAAAGGTGTGAGACAAAAGGAAAAAAAATAAAGGAAAACCGGAAGCGCGCAGGGGTCCGCCGATTGCGGGCGGCAGGGAGCTTATTTGCAAACAAACATCGGTGAATAGGCTCGGCTTGCAGAGCCAGCGTATCGTGTTCCTTTTCCTTGCGCCGCAGCTTCGTACAACGTTACTAGATCAGCCCAGTTGACAAGCTGCGCATTAGCCGCGCTTAGGAAAGCCGGGCCCTCCGTTGGCGCCAGCGTGTGGCGCTGTCGTCGCAGCTCGCCCGGTCCGCAAAGCCAAGCTCTGAGCAAGCTCGGGACGCTGGCTTTTCGTTCCGAAATCAGGCGGTCGGTGGCCCTTGCGCACTTTTTTTTAAGAACTGGACTCTGCAAGTAGATTCTGCTGCAGTCACGATTGTAATTATGCATGCTAATGATTTCTTCGATTTTTACTCTATAATTCATCGGATAGTAGCATGGGTGCCTAGCTTTGCGTGTGACTTCCGAGGGCGATTCTATGTTCCTGTAATGTCAAAGTATAACAGGATTTATGTCATAGTTGATGTCTCTCATATTCGTCTATGACCAACATCCACAAGCAGGGGCTCGCGTGCGCTGTCAGCACCGTATGCAGTTCTTGATAAACGCTCCCACTTGCCACAAAAAAAAAAAAAAAAAAAATGCGTTTTCTGCCTTTTATTTGTAACCACAACAAATCTTCGGCAAGGGTAAAACTGCAGTTCAATACTGTGCAACGTTCTCAACAGCTATCATGTTTCTGCCGTGTTGGAAGATTTCCTACGGATTGAGAGTCGCACTGGTGCATAACATTAACTGAAAAAAAAAAGTCTTCAAACTTAATTATGATCGTCGACCACTCGTCGACAGTCATCCCAAGGCTAAACCGTCCCATAGTGGCTCGAGTTATGGTCGTTGGTTACCTGCTCTGCTCCCTTCACTTCGTTAACGTAGCAAAGCAAACTTGATTGGATTTGGTACAAGCAAACTCCTTTGTAGCAGGGTCGCCCGGGGGGAAAGCTTTTTTTTTTTATCGCTTACTGCCTACATCGCTGTTAGCGCTTGCAACTTGTAGATGGTTATACTTTGTTCGGCACCTTCTCTTGGCGCGCTTCCTTTTATTTGTTGCAGGGCAGCACACACACGGGGGCAAGTTGAGAGTAACCTTCCAACATAGCATGATGATTATCGCTCACAAGAATGTGTGGCTTATTTAAACATCATAATACCGCAATGCTGTCCTGGGCACGCTTCCCGACTGTGTGCGAGAAGCAAGCCTTCAAGACAAATTTTAGTGAACTTGTCTTCATCCTCATGCCTCATCACCCCTTCATTTCGCAAAAGGTTTATGAGCCGGTAGCAAAGGCAATCTTCCAGGATTAAAACCATATCTTTCATCAATTGATGAAGTAAAGTCTTCTTTCCGCACGGTTAAAGAGCATCTTCTACAGTCATTTGACTGTATTTAAGTTTGAAACACACGACATGATTGTATTGCCGAGATTCGAAAGAAAAAAAAACAATGATTGCAAACAAAAGACACTCACACAAAAAGAAACAAAAAAACCTTAAAGCAAGGTGAAGTGAGAGGGCACGGACATATTCTAGAATTTATATTCTTTTTACGAGTTGTCATTTATTAATTCTAAAAGGACACGTTCGACGAATGCATTCAGATCTCGTGTGACCAGTTTTTTTATTTTTTTTTATTTAGTTGTTTAATTCCAACAAACAAGGACGCTGTCATTGCAGATTTTTCCCCTTCATATAACGAGGAGTACTGCTTCGGTGCTATAGGAAAATGATTCCTCCACCTTTTTACCCCACAATAAATACATCTTGGAGAGAGAGTTAGGAACAACAGATATAGCATTTCTAAGGTACTGTACCCATAATAGGCCAGAAAGCCAGTTTGCAATAACACTAAGCGACTGGCAAGTCATACGAATATGTGCGTCAAGTTAAAAGGAACGCCCCTAAAATCAACAAAAACAAGTCACGTGATTAGTGCGCGTATGTGTGCACGGAGCGAGAGACACGAGGGAGTCGGAACTAGTTCCAATGGTTTCTGTGGCTGTGCCTTTTAATTTAAGGCCTTAAACTTCCAACATATGCCCACGATAAGAACCAGTGTCAGACGAGAAGTACTCCGACGCAAAGAGGAGCCCGAATCGGTGGCGGTCGAACTGCAGAAAGCCAGTCCAACTTTCGCGAGACTTTTCTCCACTTTTCGGGGAGTTCTGGCAAGCATGATCAGACATCGGTGCCGCTCTGCCACGTCGCTCAGACACACCCGGTAGTGCTCGGCCATTCTGGAAAGTATATTAGGATGACATGTCGTACGTTGTTTTGGTTGTTCTCAAGCCACATTCGATACTTGTCCCATGAGCGATAGTTTACAGAGCTCCTACATTTTTTTACACAAAGGTAAACGTCACATGGAGCTCGAATAGGCGCGAGGTGCAAACACACAAGCAGACCCTGGAACCAGCCGACATAAGAATACCAGTTGAATAAAGAGCCAACCTTCAGTCTAAGCGTCTTGTGTTACTTTAATTACATGTGTTTAGATAAAATCGTTTGCTCGTTAATAACACCTCGACGAGTGGTAGCGAAAAGTCTGAGTTATGAAACGGCTGTTTACACTTTGACGTCAGGTCACGGGACCTGACGTCAGGAGACCTACAGACAAATTCAGGTTCCCCGCTAAATTTAGCGGAAAAATTTACTTCACGTGACCTAAGCACCAATTTTATTTCCCCGTTAAATTTGACGGGAAAGTTGGTGTCACATGACCTGACGTCACGGGACCCACAAACAAATTCCGGTTCCCCGCTAAATTTAGCGGAAAAGTATACTTCATGTGGCCTGTGCACCAATTCTGTTTCCCCACTAAATTTATCGGAAAAATTTACGTCACTTGACCTATGCACCAATTCCGTTTCCCAGCTAAATTTGGCGAGAAGACACATTACGACGTTAAAATCGTTTTCTCATCAACAACCTTATCGACGCTAAATGAACTCAACGTCATTTCGATATCAAATCACCATATGACGCACGATCGGCGCAATGAAAATCGATCGTCATCGTCGAATAAGTAGTAGAGCTGCCGCTGCCTAAACGCATCAGGTCGTGTGATCGTCGTGCAGTCTTTTCTGTGCCTCGCAAGTCAAAATTTGAGAAACTGGAAAAAGCCATGGAGATTTGACAGTATTGTTATTCGAGTCGAGGTTTTTCTTAACAAAGTACAGTTATTAAAAATACACTTATTAGAATCTATGGAGTGGTTTCAAAGTAGCCTGCTGTGCAAACCTAAATCGTCTCGTCTACAAAATCGAGCCCGGTCGTATGGTGCGGTATTGCGCTTGCTCGGGAAACGAAGACTTTAGGTTTTATTTGGTTTTAAACTAGAACGTGCACATATCAGGCTCCAAATATTAAAAAAAAAAAAGAAGATTCGTACGTACGTGGATGGGGGCGCTTCCAATCAATGTGGGCAAAAAGAACAAATGGTGGGGGTCAGGGGCAGACGATGTGCGTCATCCCAATACTCACTAGCATCGACACTAAACTAATAAATAGCTGAACTCGACACAGCTAATTCTTCCACTTTTGGAAACCGACATGAGACATATTACGTTATTGACGTCTACTACTCGTTCAAAGTGTACAAAACAGCAGGACTTTATATTATTTAGGGCAAGGGGCACGTTTGCAAGAATTGTACGAGGCACAATAACGATAGCCCTTTGTTATCACTGTGGCTGCCATTGTTTTTAGCGGCCATCTAAAAAATTAAACGAAGACACCTAAGACTGTTTACGTGTAGGAATACGAAAGCACTCCTACACGCAGCGCATTCCTACAAGCAGCGCGCCACGTCTTCCTTTTTCACACGGCGCCCCGGCGGTGGCATCACGCTCCCGCACTGCGCAGGCGTGGCGAACACCGCCGGCTCCACGGCTTCCGTGACGATGCATCTGCGGTGCTGTGCTTTTCTTTGTGTGTATTTCTCAGGTGCGTCCGCTTTGACCTTGAGCGCCCCACAGGCTTCCGTGACGAAGCAGTTGCGTTGCTGTGCGTTTGGCCAATAGGAATTCAGGTGCCGTTTTCGTTTCTACAGACAACGGCTGCAGACAACGCGGGTTGAGCTCCATGGGACAGTTAATGTTTTCGCATCAAAACGAGTCTTCGTACAGCTTCACATAATATGATTATAGCCATCGCTATTGTTTAGAAACACCTCAAGAGTGCAGAAGGACGACGAGGGATGCGTCAAAATGCAGGTTTCGTCGCATTTCGTACACAATTAATTTGAGCAGGCTCGAAATAGTACCCTGCGTCCGCACAAGAGTATGACGGTATAACCTTACTTGCAGACGCTCTCTGTGAGACCCTTGGAGTTGGCCGATGGAACGTATTTCAAGTTCTTCCGATAACTTTTCGCTTGTTCCGAAATGTAGCGATTGCATCGCTGACTTTCTTTTTCGTACGCGGTCATGTCACACACTGCAAAAGAGGCAGGCAGACCTGATCGTCTTACCCTGGCTCAAAACATTATCGCGCGTGTTTTAGATGGATAAGCTATCAGTTAAGACAAGCCTTACGTGAGTCGTCGTTCTCCACAACAGGAACCACGATGACGGACGATGGCGTAGAACTGATCTCGTTACTTGAATTGCTGCTGTTTGATTGAACTGGCGTTGAAGTCAAAACCTCAGTCAAGCCTATCAGTCTCTTTTTCGCAATATTCATAACGTTCTTGAATCCCAGCGTTTTAATTTTGTCCCGAAGGGGCCGGCTGAAAAAAAATGACGTTCGTTTGAGAAGTCGTTCAGAAGCACCACTGTCTTCACAAGAATGCGGGAGCATGCGCTTACTTACTGAGTGACTAATTACTTAACTTCAGAAACATCCTGAACTAATTTCGTATTTGGCTTCACGGATGGCGCTCTGAACCCCTCTCTGCTCAAATGTCTGAGTGAAGTTCCGTAAACTTTCAATTATATGCGACCATAGCGACCCAAGGTGTGAAAACAAGGGACCAAAATTGTTTCAGGGGCAGTCGGTCGTGATGTTGTATCACAATGTTATGACCGATTACAATATCTCCTCGTTACAGTAACGTAGTCTGTGCTCCGGCTGACACAATAGGCGGCACGCTTTCATGTGAAACTGAAGGTTCTACACATTTCAAAGTCAAAAGACGAACCTTGCTTGGAATCATTGGACATACTGCTTTTATTGTGTTAGTTTCTCCCTCTCAAGTTTGGGGATACTGAAGTTCGCAGGCTGGTGTTCATTTCGCGAGATAACTTCCTCTTACAGGTGGAACTCGCAAATTAAATTAAACTTTTTAAGAGGAATAAACTGGTTAGCTTACCCAATCTATGTCTAAATGTACAGAATGCGCGCACTTTTTACATTGAACTCGCAACCACTAACCGGAGAACGTATTTCCACAACTTGCTGACGCGGTCTCCTAACATCACTCTGCCTTTCCTTTCTCGTGTTCCCTTCTTTGTTTCGCCGTCTTAGGATCAAACCGCAATTTTGGGAACCGCTCACCTGCTCGATTGAATAGCTGCACATTCTATGTATTTGTTCCCAAGTAGGGAACTCGCATGTGTCCTCGTAATTTTGAATTAAAAATTGTACTGCGCGTGTGCATAGCACGCACTGTGATAAAAGAACGCAGCGAACACGAAACTGATTCGAGCACAATACCTTAGGTCACAATAAGCTATACTATAACCTCACTAAAACATTAAGGTCCTCTGAAACGAGTGTCAACATCTTAAGCATATGCGTCACTCAAGAACTGTTTAGATTACACATTCGAAACAGATAAAGACATAGAAGACGGGACACGGGGAAGGAGGAGGAGGAGGAGTAGAGCGCGTGCGGCGACGTCTTAGCCCCAAGCGTTGATTGGATGGATTAGTGGGTAGGTGCAAAGGCTAGCTGCCTTTATCTCTACGCCCTCGCTCCCTCCAATCAGAGCAAGCAAGAGCGTGCGGTGACATCAGAACTCGGCACTCTGACCTCTCGTCTCCTCCTCCCCTTCAGATTCTCTCCGCATATGCCAGCTTCTGCCCGACTCCTTTGAAGTCCCGTTCATGCGTACGCTAGTTCAGTCAGGATTTAGAGCTTATCTTATTCACGTCAAACTCTTGTTCTATATGGTAGAAGAACAGAGAGTGCATGACTAAAAACCGTGCACGAAAATTTTATAGACTCACGCCAGTTTGTCCATGAGGTGAGAGCGTGCCCGCTTTGCAAATGGAATTCCGCGTCTCCTGGCGTCATCTTCGGCGAAACCTTCAATGTGTTTATCAGTGACCTCAGTTCGGGCTATTTCTTCTCCAAAGTAGTAGTTGTAGTCGCTCAAGAGGTACTCGTCCGAACGCTCGCCAGGCGGTCCGGGGGCGGACTGATACATGTTTGTGCAGCTTATTTTATATTCTGACCGCAGCATCGATTTGATTAGAGAGATTTGCGTTTGAGCTCCGAGGCTATGCTTGCACTGGCGGACTTCCAGTGCTCGTTGTAAACACTTGTCGAACGTTTCCAGGGACCTGCATTGGTTCATAACGGGCGTGTGAGTGTGCCTTTGCTTCATGCGTAAGAAGGGCGGAAATGGAAAACGGCAGCCGCTATAGACATCGTTCGAAATGTTTAAAGGAGCTATGCAACGTTTTTTGTACTTTGCGCAAATACCGCTTGAAACGGATCCCTAACGTTAATGACCTATGAAACACGCGTTCGTTTTTCACCCCACGCAATAGTAGTCCCAAAAAAAAAATAAAGAAAAACGAGCACCGTTCACCCCCTCAACTCGCAGCCAGAACAAGCGGCCACGTGATCTGGAGCAGATTATATGCCGCCAGTGTTGATCATAGCCACGCGCTGGGGTTGGCAAAGCGCAGGACACGCGCTGAGTTCCAGACATTGTTATGGCTCGGCTGTTGTCGTCGTTGCAGCGATTGGACACGGGTCACTACCCGAATGCTTCTCGAGCTAGCAATT
This sequence comes from Ixodes scapularis, assembly GCF_016920785.2. Lineage (NCBI taxonomy): Eukaryota > Metazoa > Arthropoda > Arachnida > Ixodida > Ixodidae > Ixodes > Ixodes scapularis. The sequence continues at coordinate 25,565,246 of NW_024609884.1, read as the reverse complement.
ATCACGAGCCCAAGTCGAGTGCCCACGCAATGCTCGGGTCCAATCTATGAACCGCATTCAAATATCGTCACTTGGGTGTACTGCGATCCCCACGTTACGTCATCAAATTTTGCAAAGGAGAGATTGAATGAAAGTGATCACTTTTGTCCTTGAAATTACACCGCAACAAAGGAGTTTCTTGGCCAATGGCGTTGCGTGTGAGTATCCTTGAGTCCCATGTGTGCCAGTAAGCTCGTGTCTAATGAGAAACATTCCAATTGAATATCGTTGCACAGCTACTTTAAGTTTGAAGGGGTAAAAAAAGGTACGTTTGAAGGATTGATAAATTTTCCAAGGTAACAGGGAGACATTAGATGATTCTTTAATACGCAGTCAGTACCTATCAGCCACACACGTTACCCAAAAAGGTAAATAAATACCGTTACTCGCTACTCGCTCATAAAGTAACTCGTTCCCGATTCTCAAAAAGAAACGCGTTATGTTACCCCCGAAGTAACGAGTTACTTTTTCCGATACTTTGACGACCAAATACATAACTGCTTTTGTTTCATGATTTATTGTTTTCTTGTCAGTAGTCGCTGCACTTAATGGCCGATTCCCACGACGGACTGATTCGCGGACTTGTTAATCACGTGACGACATGTCCGCGGTTCGTCCGTCGCCCAAGTGCATCCACATGAATGAGACGACGAGCAGACGCCAGCGAAGACGGACCGAACTTGTTTGCCACCCCACAGTGCCACGAAACTCCAACATCGTACCGTGGCACCGTTGTCCAAGAGAGAAATCGACGTTTGCTACCGCGATAAAGAATCGTACGCCGCTGTTGCGTACCGATCGCGACAGAGCACCGTTGATAGGCTTCGCGCGTAGCGCCGCTAGCTTTAGTAACCCAAGGCATGACAGTGACAGAGGCATGGTCCTGCTCGAGAAGGCTTCGGCGTAGAAGCGACGAAGTTCTGGGCTCGCTGAGGGGCGTTTGGAGATGCCTTCACGCACTCCGCGCTCGTGCACAATATTTAAGTATACCACAGCCACAAAAAAGGTCTTGCTCGGTGAAAGGCTGACTGGACGTGCGAGAATTATAGCGTCGTGCAAGACGAGTTTTGACGGAAGCTTCTTGACAGTGACCCGGAGGAGTACTGGAACCTGCTCCGCGTCAGCCGGACAAAGCTTCTGCAGTTTCTTTGACGCGTGGAACCAAGAATCGCGCGACAGATTAACCAGCGAACGCACAAAACACAACGATGCGCCATTTTTGTTTTAATCGTCCCCCCCCTCCCCCCCCCCCCCCCCCAAAAAAAAAAAAAAGACATTGTACTTTTTTCAGTCTACCTCCTTTTCAAGTCAATCTCCCGCCAAAAATCCGCAAGTAAAAAGGCGCTCGACTTTATCTGTCCCCTCGCGTCCGCGGACGAGGCGCGGATCGCAGGAGTCGGTGACGTGACGATCACGTGGTACACGCTTCGTGGATGAAAAGCGCGATTCGGTCCGTCGTGTGAATCGGCTATTCGCGACTGTAATTCATTATAGGTGGCGCCACTCGCTTTGCAAAATGGCGGTTATAGTGAGAGTCGGAGGTGCGCGCCGGTACGCCAGTTGCTGAGACTGTCTAGTGTGCTGGCTTCACTGACCGACACAAATTATTGCCGCTTATACGATCAAATTAGGGTGTTATGAGCGCAGGACACTTCTTTATCCTGAAAACAAAAACGGTGTTTAGCGTAATATTTACGCCAGGAGGCACGTTTTAATTCTGGAATGAAACCGAAAATAACCTCTATTGTTTATTTAATTTCTCGGTATAGGTGTGAATTTTGATTATTTCATATCTACGTCTCACAACGTTGTTATTGAGCTAAAGAAGCTGTTCAGGAAAACTTTCTTTTGTGACATACGTGTCCGATCCAGGCACTTCAAAATATTTTGAAGAGTTCAGTGCCCCTTTAAAGACAGGATTTTTCATACACCTTAGTAATGACGTAGAACATTATATATTTGTAGAAAAATTAAAGTGCTGATATTTGTGTGTTCTTGCGGCTTTTCTCGCTCAGATGATTGTCATGTGAAATAATGAACTCAGGACCTTTTAATGAGTTTTTTGTATGTTTAAATGACTAATTGCTTTAGCATTATTTCTAGCACAAAAACAACAGAATCAATCCAAATGTTACAAAATATCCTCACGGGTGATGAGTTCAGAATATCTTTACAAAATGTATAAATTAAGAAACGCTGTTTTCACTACAAAATCCCAAAGACGGAATCCGAATCAGACAACAGAAGTGTGTATGCTTTTTAAAGCAACGCATATCGGACTATATATTACATGCCGCGTTTCACTGTTTTTCTGTCTTGATAACGATGTCAGTGTTTCGTATGCTAAAAAGAGAACAAAATAAAACCTTTTTGGAAAGAGTGTTATGGTTGGGCGCAGGGGTTTCCCCACGAATTGAAAGTAGGGGGGTGTCTAAATTTTTAGGTTGGGGGGAAGGGGGAGGGCTAGGGGGGGGGGGGGGCATTGGGAATAGAGGAGTCGTTGCGAATTAAGGGGGTGCCTTCAAAAAAACAAGGGGGGGGGGGAGTGTACATATTTTCTAGGGGGTGTGTAGGGAAATCACTGGTTAGGCGTATTTTTGTGACCGTGGCGTTTATTGAGGGCCTACATTCCCGCAATTTGTATGAATGATAATAATAATACAATCAATATCTTTTATTACAGAGTTTTTCAAGCTCTACTATAATTTGTTGCTTTTGGACGCGCGAACAAGTATGCCAATCAAAAGTGTGTAAATTATCATCACTGGTGCCTATTGCAGCATTTTTAATTAACAAGTTATAAAATAAAAATAGTCTACAATCAGTAGTGTTGACGGTTGGGCTAGTTCAGCGCTGTGTGTGTCTACCGCCTTCTACTCTGTCCTTGTCCTTGCGCTGTTTGTTTTCCGCTAATAGTCTACAATCAATGAAACATTCTAGCCAATTTGAGAAATCCATGTAAAACTGCAGTAATTGTGGGTAAAGCCTATGGTGCTTTCAAATTTGAAAGTTTTTACAATCGGCAGAACTTCCGAAATTGCCTTCAAAACATTCCGACCCAAATGCCCCCCCCCCCCCCCCCCCCCCCAAACCCCCAAAAACAACAAAGAAAGTAATTTTTTTTTTTCACTGCCAACTTTTTCAGAACATTTAGCTTCTTTAATTGTTACGCGCCGTCATTTCGCCAATTTCAGCCCACTTGCACGTCTGTTCACTGCAGCACGCGTTTCGTTGGCGTTGGACACCGATGAAACAGAAGGGAGTTTTAGTATTGCGTATACGAGCGAACGTAAGCACTGTGTTGACTTTATCGTTCCGTGTTCCACAATGCGTGTGCGCAGAGCCCAATACTGCGGTCTTGGATTGACGTATGGCGACGACGCTCACGCGCTGCGCTGCCGCGGCGCAGAGCACACAACTCCAACACAAACGCACAGCGTTTGCCCTTTGCTTCTATACGCAATACTAAACCTCCCTAGTAAGGTACAATCCCATAATGACTGCAGCGCTACGTTCGAACAGTAAAGAGTGTTGTTTTCAGTCGGAAATGATATTTTGCGAGCCATGATCGGGAGCAGTTCCGCCGTGCCCGATGACCAGGAGAACCGGGGGACCCTCACTAGAGCGCTTCCTGTTTCCGCCGCGAACGGGTGAGCAACGTGCTGGAGGCGCGAATAAGGGCACAGGGTTCATCCTATACTCCCCATTTATTTTAGGCCATGTTGTGGAACATTTTACTTAATAACTATTAGGAGTATTCATGTCATGTACATATCACTTTGCTTGAAATTTTGTTTTTTCCACTGAACTAGAATTATTTACACCAAGTGAAAATTAATTTTTTTTATATAATTTTTATTTACTAGTATTGAAATTTTAGCTCTCTTAGGGTATTACAAAATGTACACCACAAAGACTGTTAGGTGAATATTTCTAATTCTATATTAGAACTTTTCAACATCTATGTAGGTAGCAGGAATAAAAATTCAACCATCTATAATGGCGAGTAGGAAAATAAGGCTACCTGCGTTCTGAAAGACACTGTTTTGAGATAAGTGAGTTTAAGGTAAAAAAACATCAGGTTAATAAAAAAATTCTATTGGCGCCATCCCCCTCAAAGTCATTTCTTATATAGCCGCCAGCTTGGTAGTCCTCGTTGATGTCATGTATTCTCTTTTCGGCTTATCGCCTTGCTTGCCGGGCCTCTTTTTTGAACTGTCGTGTCGCTCGGTCCGCAAAGTATATTTGAGCGCGGTCAACTTCCTTCAGCCACTTGATGATGTTCCACGCAGGGTTCAATGCACAAGACTTCAAAATATTGGCACGTGCGATGCTACAACCATTGAACGAAAGAACAGCATCCAATGTCGCCCTTTTGTCGTTCAAAAACACAGGCGTTTGAAAGCACACACGTGGAAATAACGTGCACAGCGTCTCGACATTGTCTTGGTTTAAAAAAAAGGTACGCAATAGTTGCCAGATCATTTTTAAGATGTAGCTCATTCCGAAGATATTTAGATCGGGCTTTGATTTTTTTTTTTTTTTTTTGTTTTCTTTAATGAACAGGGTGCATATTAAAAAAGGGGTCGTGTTCACCCGCTGCTTGCTTTCGGAAACAGTGTTCTTCAGCCCGAAATATGACTTTTTAAAAACAGTGTGACAATAGAAAATGATGTATAAGGAAATAAGCTTTTCAAATTGCAAAAAAAAGTAATATCGATTTTTTTTTCTTTCGTACCCTGTGCCTTTAAGGAGTGGCTGCCCTTCCGATTTTTTATGAGTTCTGTTTCCCTGCTTCATTGAAAATACATCTCCGGCGACGCTGAGTTTTACTGACGCGCTCGAAGGAACGGCCGTATTTTGCTCCAGGAAGAGCTGATGAACCTGGGATTCCCCCCCCCCCCCCCCACACACACACACACACTCCCTCGTTTGTTTTCTCTGCTTCTAAAGTTCTAAGTTGACAATAGGTTCTGTGCCTTCCCGCGTAGGCAAGCTCAGGGTTTACGTTGGGTCTCTACACGATTCTAGAGGTTCAAACAGCGAACCTTGCTGTGTTCTCTGGCTAAAGGACATTCCCAGCTGCAGCGTTCGACTGACGTGGTCAGCGATAAACAATGCTATACTGTCATACTGTTTAGTTGTTTCTCGGGTTGCCCATCTGCCTTTGACACAATACACACATACTCAGGTTAGAATTAAAACAAGGCTGTTTAAACGTTGTTGTACACGACACTCCTCAAAACTAACGAAATACCGTTACTCGTTACCGGAAAACGTAACTAGGTAGAAGTAACTCCTTACTAGTAACGCGTTACGTAGATGTCTAGTAGATATGCACTGCCTGATCTTACAATGCGAGGTGAACATATTGCAAAGAGCTTCTGTGAGTGTTCAAGTTTCTTTAAAATATTCGTCCTTAAAGCAAATTTTGTGAGGTGAATCAGTCTGTCTAAATGACATTTAAAATTACTCGCTGCTCAGGCAATCTCACGAGAGCACCGAATTGGTCTACAATAGCTTACTCACGAACATGACTGTGAGAAGGTCATACTCTCCCACGTTGCCTGTTCAGCGTACTCTTGAAATTCCTTTCCACACATCAGCGCTTTGTGAATGCTCTTCGGAAAGTCACATTTGGGATCAACGTCGTTTAACAGCAGGGCTACAGCAAATGTAAAACATCAAAAACAAGAGTTTATTAAAGTCAGTAAGAAACGAAAATTGGTATACCTGAAATCTTCCAATAATGACTGAAGTTCTGCGCAAAACGTCCAGCATGCTACAGGTGCTATGCAAAGTTGTCAGGAACCAACCAGCCTCTCATCTTGCAGTGTTTGTCTCGGTCTGTGTTCAGCGTGCACGTTGCATCTTAAGGTCACCGGTAGAAGGTTCGCCAAGTTTTGGAATAATACCTCATCTAGCATTCACCTCTTTCATCGGATTATCCATTGCTTCCCAGCTGTCTTCCTTTAGCATTTGATTTGCACGTGCTCCCCTACAAATTAGTCACTAGGTGGAGTCACGCTGCCGTGTTGCGTAAAGCCCCTTTATGTTTCAAAAGAAGCGCAAGGTGCGTCGTTGCACGACGCACGTGCAACGTGCAGTCCTTGGAAAGATCATGGCGGCACAGCGCAGCAATGGGCTCGATTTCAGACGCCATGTTCTTCCCAGAAGTGGCGCGCGGCACGTGTCTCGAGCTTTTCCACAACAATGAATGGCGCCACTTTAGTGTTGTGGAGGAAACTGCGCGAGCGTGTGACTTTAAAAACTGCGCTACTTGACCGTGTCAAATAGGTATCTAGTGTGTCCAATGGCGGCCAGAGTTGTGTGCGCGAGTGCTGAGCGCGTGCTGACGGCGAGCTTCCACAGTTCTTTTTCAACGTTCAATCCGCACCATCAAGATTGCTGGTCTTGGCAGCCTATTAATGTGAGCTCGCTCTGAGCATGCGCTAGAGACCTCAAATATGGCGTCCACTGTCTAGTGCAGGGTTCGCGCTCTCGTACCTGTGCCGTCTCTATCTGATTGAAAATAGAATAGAATATCAAGCGCTTTATACCTACCGCCCATCTGACACCATCACAGACCTTGTTTCCTTTCTTATCGTTGCCGCCTACGGTTGTCCTTGCCTTTCTCCTTTTAGCTGAACAAACCGTCGAGATCGGAAACACGCAATGGACCTCTTCTACGCGTAAAGACGGCATCGATGGAGAAAGCTGTAAGTGCGATTGGCATCCGAAAAAAAGAGTTGTGCTACCATGCAGAGGTACTCCCCCCCCCCCCCCCCCCCTTTCTTCCTGACGTTAATCGTAGTTCAAGCTTTACACACTGAATGAGGAGGGCACAGGAATGCGCAACAATCTTTTTCTTTTTTGAAGTTCATTCATTCGTGCTTTTTGCCGTATACCCCACCCTACCCAAAGCGAAGCAAGATCACTACTTTCATAACTGTGCAATCTATACTCTCGCGTCTGACATCAAACTATGTTGGTTTTTTTACTCACACGCGGCGCTTTCGCATAATGGAGCCACATTCCACGTCCAGAAGTTGAGTACCGTAGACGTGTGCAAATGAAGCTCCGATTTTGTGCAGCCGGTTGATCTCTCCACTTCGATCATGCAGTGCTGGAATTCCGCAAGGTAACTGAAGTATTGAAGAAAAAAAAAAGGCACAATGGGTGCAGCTTTGTAAGGTTTCGGTAGCCAATTTCAGCGGAGCTTTTTACACTTTATTGTATTTACCTGCATGTGGTCGGTGTGACGTAAAATTCGCCTTGTTTCTTTTGGTCCTCCAGAAGCTTGTTATAAGAGAGACCGCAGAGCAACATTTTTTTTAGGGCTTCGGCTTGTGAGCACTTGAGCAGAACGTTCAGATCGACTGAAACAAATAACCAAATGTAGGTACATGTGTTAGGTTCAACTGGGATGTCCAAAGTTTCGTTAGAGCCATTGGGACTGATTTTAATTTTATGACTTTTCAAGCTTGATCTCACTAGGATTAGTATTCTTATTGGCCGTACTTGATTTTTGTGAGCAGCGTGAACGGACGGAGTCTGTCATAAGCTCAGTATGCATCTGCATCAGGGAGATGAAGCTGCTATCCGTGTAGGTGCACTCCGTCTCCGCCCGAGCTTCCATGAAGCCGTTGGAAAACGAATTCAGGGCACTATAAAAATGGAAGTAGAAAGGGAATGCACTTGTTAAAAGATTCTCTTAAACAATGGTACAAATATTATGACACTACGTAATGTCTGCTCACGGGAGATGGAGGCATTCAATACGTGTTTATCAAGAATGCTTGGCGACTACAAAGTAGCATGTGCGCCAGAATAATGTAAATTAATAAGGGCCCGTTCACACACATGCGACTTCTTAGGACCGAAGAAGCTAAAAACTGTTTTTAAGCCTTTCGTGACGCCTTACGACCAGCGCCGCAAAAGAGGCTTAAAAACCGGTCGTGCCGAAGTCGATTGTAGTCAAACGCAAGTGTGTGAACGGGCCTTTATTCCCTCCACATGAAAGTTGGAAGGAAAAATAAAATTGGTTCTCCCTGAAAAGCGTTTTATTTTTGTAATTATACTATTGTGCTTTGACGATATGAGACCGCCATGTGGTTCCCATTAACATTCGAAAATGCTTGTGAGCTGTATGTTACTTTTTTTTTTTTACACGGCTTCAAAACTACGATGAGTCTATAGCCTTCCTTTATCTTAGGATGAACACTCAGTGTTTTTTTTTTTCTGTTTTTTTTTTTTGCCAAAGCCTTAAGCGCCAAATATAAGTGATTGAACTGATCGTTGTGCTTGAAAGGTAGATATGGAACATCGTTTGCGATACATATCAGCGCATGTCCCCATTATTCTGAGCGTTGAGTCGGTGACACTACCTGGATGCGTATGTCCACCCTCATAGCCTTACGTTGTTCACGCAAGCACCCAGGAAAGTTTTTTTTTTTTTTTAAACGAAGCGCATGTTATCGAGGACTGTAACAGTTGTGCCAATGCTCACAGGCACTCGTCAGCCTTGTCCAACAGCTTGCCCTGAAAGTCAAGGCTTAGCATGAGGTAGTGCTGAAGTAGGGTCTTCTTCCTGCACAGCGAGGGAACCCCAGCCATGGCTTTGGGGTGAGAGGAAACACGCGGATCATTTTGCTGGGCTCATAAGTATTTCACTTACTCCCAGTATGCAGACAAAAGCGCACAAAACAAAAATGCGTTCCACCAACCTTTTTTCTCGTCAAGTTTACTTGTCTCTGAAGAGAGAACAGAAAACAGAGGGAATTTTCAATAGGAATTAGTACACAAAAACAAGCATGATGCGGTGCGTTACTGTCTAAGGCTGTTCGCCAACTTTATACACAATCAAATGCATACTATATGGCCTAGAATACCTGTTGCTAAGTGTACAGTTTTTAATTTTTTAATCTAAAAATTGTTTAAAGGAGGCAACCAGAATTGGTCTTCAAACACTTCTCTTGTCGTTTTAACTGGTCTAGTAAAAAATGCGTACCTAACGTGATATCGAAAGAGGAAAGGTTCTTTCACATTAACCTGTCCGATGCCCCCTTTTGCTAGAATCTCCTAACTCTGAATATTACTAGACTCGCGAAGAGCAGGTAATGTGGCTACGGGCTTTTTGCAAGACTAATTTATACTGTGTTACCCTCTCCTTCATTTAATTTGTTTAAGGTAATGAATAAATTGTTTCGCATTATTAAGCGTAAAGTTGAATATATTGCAGAGCACACTAAAGTTACAACATTATAATTAACGTGTGAGCATATTTAAACACGCATCATCTCATTATACACACCGCGGAACCCCCTTAAACGCCCTTTTAATTACGAGAACGCTAAAGCTAATGCACTTCAATTTAGTCAGTTTTTCTTTAACGTTTACCTTGACCTTTACATCGAGATGCATACTTGTCCTGCACCACGTTCGTCAAGTAAACGAAGTCGCCAAGTTCCTTGACTTCCATATTGCATCTGGTGGCCTCGCGAGCTTGCGCCACGCATGAGCTATGCCTTCCCAGAAACCTGCATTCGGATGTTTCGGGGTGCTTATCACCACTACGATCGAAAAGAAAGAAGCTGCATTACACACAGATGTATATGTTTTATCTAAAGTAGACTGAAGGTGACTCTGACTTCGTCTTTTGGGAGCCCTAACTGGTCGACGCATGCCCAGGATTCTAAAGCAGAACGCATACTGTTTTCACGCCGGCCCGCTGCGGACGATTGTGTTTTGTATCGCAATATAACCGAGCAGAACAACGACTAAGTTTTGAAATCGTCAATAAATGATATATCAAAATGGCGCCTGGAAAGGGGAATGAATGTTTACCACCAAAAATCGGTGGAAATGATAAAACTCACAAATAAGAAGTACTTGAAGTTTCGTCCGAGATTTGTTCTACCCCCTTAATAAAAACAGACCAAATTAAACACCTAGTAATTCAAATATCACGTGACTGGAAGTGGGACGCACATGTTAATTACATATGCATTACCACTCGCCGAAAATTGGACTTTTTGAGGAGACAGGTAAACAAAAACACAGCTATACAATGCAAGCTAACCGCCTATAAGTCCTTTTTTCGGCCTACATTAGAGTACGCGAGCCTTGTTTAGGACCCTCACCAACTATATATATCAAATGGCATCGATAAAAGGCAAAATTAGGACTTAGGATTTACCTTTTAAAATATAGGTGCGCGAAGAGCACGATCTATTTGCTTGAATAATCGAAATTGCAATGTCTTGGTGCTAAACTAAATATTCCACGCTTGAAGTTCGTGCGTCAACTTTTTTAGGGTCACCTTAAATTGAACTTTGAGTATTATTTGAAAAAACCGTATGGTCACTCTTATAAAACTAACCACGCCAAGATGATCATGCCGCATATCAACAATAATGACACGTCCAAATGTTAGTTCTTCGTTCATAGCATTGAATATAGGATTTTTTGCCAGAAGAATGACAGTGTAGTTAATCAACAATACTGTCATTCATTTTGTTCCAGGTGGGATATTCCAAAACAATTTACCTTTTGTGTATAGCAGCTTTTTTAATGTGGTGAAAACTGTCAGTATTTTAATCGCGAATTATGTCATTCTCTTTTTTTTCCCTTAACACAGACTGAATTTTTACATACATGCCATAATAATGTATTGTGTACTCCGTCGTTATGTATTCATATATTGTGTCAGATATTTTTATTGCGCCCTGTGTTGTTATATTGTTGCGTCGTGCTTTTATACAAACTATTGTTGCCTGCAACCTGCCGGGGCTTTGATGATGTCTGCAGTATTTCAAATAAAAAAAATGGGATTAACATGGATGACTATACTTCGTTTCAGCTTCGGGCCGAGCGCGGCCGATGTTATGAGCTGAAGGGCCAATCAAACAGCGAAAGAGGCACAGCGTCATAAGGTGCTCTCCCCAGTTGATAGGACCAGCCGGTATTCGCCGCCTCTCTGTGCGCGCTCCTCTGCCGGCTAGTCCTTTCAAGCGCAGAGAGCACACCATGACGCTGCGCTTTTTGCGCTGTTTGATTGTCCCTTTGGCTCATAACATCGGCCGCGCTCGGACCGAAGCTGAAACGAAGTATAAGGGCACCTGAAACGCTGGAATAAGGAAAGGACTAGCGCTCGGTTAAACAGCATCGGTCACGTATGCGTCCATGGCGAATGACGACGACACCGTCAAATCTCGACCGCAGCAGACACGTTCACAAGGTTCGCACTCCTGCCGCAAGATGGAATAAGAGGTGATCGGCTCTACAGTAGTGAGTATCGTTGTTTGATCCGTCACTACGTCAAATTACAAAGGTAAAAATTAACGTACGCGTTATTATGGAATATTCAGTCGTGATGAGATACGCGGAAGGTGACCACGATTCCTGAGAAATACATACATACATGCATTCTTGCATCGCATCCTTGGCCATTTCGAAGCTCGAGAAAAAGTTGACGGTGCAGTATGAAAATAGCTTCACCAGTCTTCTGTAGGAACAGCCAGGAGGGGGCAGGCTGTCTGGAAGTGTTGAAATTTGGTACTCCGTTTCATTTTAATGGGGTCATGAAACGATTTTTCTACTTATTTCTCCTTAGCTTTAATCCTCAACTCAAATGCGAATTGTAAAATAACGTCGCCGTGACATTCTGCGGCACCGGTGCGAGGACTCCTATAGGAAGTATTCACTGGCGGCCATAGTTGTGTGCGCGACTGCTGAGCGCGTGCTGATGGCGAGCTTCTACAGTTGTTTTGTAACGTGCATTCCACACCCTCAAGATTGCCGGTCTTAGCAGCTTATTAATGTGGGCTCGTTCTGAGCATGCGCTCTAGACAGCACTTACAAATACGGCGCCCGGTGAATACACCTTTTACTCTGTTTCACCTCATGATGTACCGCAGGAAAGGCTACAAGCGCGAGCTTCTTGCTCAGGGCGCAGTCTCGGCGGCAGAAGCTCCCGTGCATTAAGGGCAGCTGCCAACATTATGAGCTCGCGCTTCTAACCTTCGCTGCGGTACAACATAAGGAGAAACGGAGTATAGCTTCCAGCGTGCTTTTTATGCACACTATAGAATTTGTCATTCGCCAGTGACGATAAGTTCCGTCAGGGCACTCATTGACCACGAACACGAATCCAAATATTCGTTGACGGATAGACCGATCTCACCGAGCATTCGACGCATGCGCGAGGCAGCCATAACTTTAGTTCACAGGAGGCAACCGGCAGTGCACGAGACTTTTCGTACCCTGCACGCGCAGAGCTCCAGCCAGGTTGTGGCACGCGCAGAAAGACTAAAGTTCCCTCGATGCATTGCGGCAGCGGTGGCGTAGTCAAACTGGCTGGTGAAATCGGTCTATTGATGGTTGACGAGCGCATATGACCGAGTGACGCAGTTCTCGTGTCCAATGCGTGAGCTGGGCTCGGCTGATGTCAGGTTGGCACCGCTGACGCGCTTTGGGAACCGCGGATGTATCATAGTGAAAAGGCGGAGAGCTTTCGGAGGAAAGAAGGTACAAAATAGTTCTCTATATTTTCCAATGTTCGTACCGAAAAGCTGGATTTTGACTTTCTACCGTCGATCTTTCCTTTGGCCAACTAAACTATATCCGATTAGTAAAGTCCCAATTTAAAATCATTTATCCCAGCCAAAAATTCGTTTCATGGCCGCTTTAAGTTCGACTGCAGCCGTCGCTATATGGTACATTGGTTCCAATTATAAGCAGCTCCAAAAGTTCATTGTCACGGTGCTCGCTCTCTTCGCGGGTTCGCCATCCCCAACCAAACCAATCACACGCAGAAAGGAGCGCAGGATTGCGCAGCGTTCCCTCTGTGCGTGATTGATTGATTGTTGGTGATAGAAAACGTACAGACAGGACGAGTGCTGCGATGACGCACCTTTAGCGCTGCCTGATTAGGGAGCTTTTGTAGATCGTTTTCGCCGTCCCGCAATGGCTATTGCTACCTGCTACGATCTGTAGCAGGTAGCTGTTGCTACTTGCTACAGCCAAGGCCATCGGCGCACAGGCCCAGTAGCGGCTTCTTCGTTGCGAAGGGTTTAGCGGAGGGGGTAACGCGGTCTACGAAAACTTTCTATTGGAAGTGAAAAGGAGCGTAGCAAAGCCCGGTCTCATTTCATAAGTCCAAATCCCCTGCTTACGCTGGCATATGAATACCTTGGACCCATGTTGTGAAAAAAAAACAAAAAAACTACAAATTTCAATCCACAAACATGCTTTTCGTGTAAGGCTTGTCAAATTATTAAGCGCTGGAGAAAGCCAGCCTTCTGCGTTAAGTTCTTATTTCGAACACTTTTTGCTCGCGTTCCGTCCATTGAAAAGCATGCGAAAAGGGCCTCAGCACGCACCTCGTATCGCTGCGCCGCAATGTTCTTCCGCAGCATAAAGGCGGTCTGCTTTCATCACCGTGCACCATGGCAACGGACGCCTATTTTCCAAACGCTCTCTGCTAGCCAAAGTTTAATAGTTCTGTAATGAGCAGCCAGCAGACTGTCGCAGCTAAGCGGCGTGAACGCGAGCGGGGAGGGGGGGGGGGGGGGGGGGGGAGTTAACACACTATCCAATGATACACGCGCCGTCCGAAAAGGTCATTCGGCGTTCGTTGCCATGGTGACGGCAATTAAAGCAGATGGCATTTTTGCTGCAGAAGAACACTGCGGTGCAGCGATACGAGGTGCGTGCTGAGGCGCTTCCCGCATACTTTTCAATGGGCGGAACGCGAACAAAAAGAGTTCGAAATAGGGACTTAACGCGGAAGGCTGGTTTTCTCCAGCGCCTCGTAATTTCACGACCGTTACATAAAAAACATGCTTTCTTTCTTTTTTCTTTTTTTCTTGCCATCCCGCGCCGTTTTTCTTTTTTTTTTTAAATTGGATTTAAAGTATTAAACTTCCTTTACGCTTGCTAGCGGCAGGGTAGACGATGTCCGTGGTTTTCGCGGTGAACTTGCAGTCCCGCTTGATCGGCTCGCCTATGAGCATTGCTTGCATCGTGATCATTGCCTTGGAGAGGCCTCGCAGGTTTTGACACTCGTTGTGGGAAGTTATTTCGGTAGTGCATTCTTGAAATTCCTTTATCACCCTGATCCGAAAACAGGTAGTTGTATGAGTCGCTGGGATGTCGTATTCTGTGGTCACGCAAGTTAAAACAGATATAGAAGGTTCCTCAACGTTTACCTTCGTACCTTCGTCTGATCAACGCATTTCTGAACTGACTCTCGTTGACTTAGACGAAACCTAATAGCTCATCTTCCTTTCGCGCGACTCTTAGCTTACTTTGAGAGCCGTTTTCTTAGAACTGGAGACCGTATAAATGTCAGAGTAGTACCGTTTCGTAAAATAACAATTCGGAGACCTCATGCACGGTATCTTTAATTATTTTCAGTTTAGATTGACTGTCGTGCTTAGCTGTTATTCACACTTTACTGCCTCTATGTCCTTAAAGGAACACTGACAAGGTATTTATGCTCTCCAAGGTTTTTATTTGCACATGACATATAGGAGAACCTAACTACGAACAACACAATTTGTGGCTCGAAATTAGGTTTCTTTCCGCCCGAAAACCACCGATCGAGAATTGGCTGGTTTGAGCTACGCTCACTCTCTCCTCCGTGGTCACGTGCCATTTTCAATGGTTGAAACAACCACCAAATATAATGAACGTCCTGGATCATCGAAAGCACATACTAAATATTAAAAATATAAATAAAATATTATACCCATTTTTTGTGGCTTGTAAAAAGCTCCAAATACGTTGATTGAGAAAAAAAGAGTTGTACAGCCACGTGACTTTCGATAGCTCTCTCCTCCTCTATATTTCTTCTTCCTCCCCAGTCCAGTTTCGGTTTCGGTTTCGGTTTCGAGCAGTTGCTTTTTTTTTTTTACATTATTAAAAATATATGTGACGCTGTAGCAAAATATTCATTGGGTAGTCCAGTGGTTCTCAACTATTGGTGTTTAGCGGACCCCTTGTAGATCGGCGAAGATGATGGAGGACCCCGTTCGTAGTGAGGAGAAGGGAAAGGCAGAGGTTAATTATGGTATTGATTTGATAAATGAAGAACAAAGCGCTGTGTGAAGTAGAATTCTTTCATTGACGTACACACGAGAAAACTCACCCGAAAATTGTAACGTTTCTTCTCAATTTGAAAAAAAAAAAAAAAAGACCACTTTTATTGTCGGGTTTTACTCATGAGGCAGCGCTTCGCGGACCCCTAGAATGCCTTCGCGGACCGCCAAAGGTCCGCGAAGGCATTTTAGGGGTCTGCGGACCCCCATTTGAGAACTACTGGGGTAGTCTTTTGACACCATAAAGAATCGTCTAAAAAAAAATAAAACCTTTTTTTTTCTTGGGGGGGGGGGGGGTGTTTGTGTTCCTTTAAGAACAAGTATAGCCGTTATACCCTATTAAAAAAATATCGCATGCATGCGCACTGTTTTTTATTAAAAAAAACCAGGCATAGCAAGAGCCAAGGAATCGGGAAGCTCGCGATAATATTGCATGTTTAGGCCTAACGATGTTTCAGTAACGCATCTTGCGAAGACTTACGTGCAGACTTCGTCATTCTGATTTCGTCGATTGGAAGATGCTTTTGGAGAAAGTTGAGGGACGTGAGCGGTGCTGCCATTTAAACCGTAATCGTCCTTGTGTTTTGCGAAGTGTCGCTTCCAGATTACCATCTTCCAGAGAAAGTTTGATCCACATGTGAAGTATCTCCGTAAAGCATCCTCCATTAGACATTCCTTCACTTGCCGCATTATGAGCACTGCCATGCGTTGAAGGAAAAAAAACAGCGTAAATCACTTTTATTTAAGACTGCAACAGTTAATGCCTCGAAAACAAGGCCACAGTTTGTTTTTTTCACCATATAAATAGTGCGAACATGTTGTCATTCATAACTGAATGTAGCTGATCCTATGAACACCTGCTTTAAACGCAAAATCAGAAACATAATTGCTGCACTAGCCTAGATTTCGCCACTGTCAGCTTATTCCTGAGCAAAACATGTAATGCGTCTTTCATCTCTTACGCGAAATCTTCAGAGGCCTGATCTACCGCAGACAAGAGACTACATCTTCATATTCCCCTAGCGTAAGTAGCGCGATTTTTAAACACTGCCTAACTGCTTCACCATGTCATGAGCAGTAATCATGACCTGGTCACAGCTACCGTTTATGGCCGATTCACACGTCGGACTGATCCGCGGATAAATTGATCACGTGACGACATGACCGAGGTTTCGACCGTCTCCCAAGCGCATCCACACGAGGGAGACGACGAGCAGACGCCAGCGAGGACGAACCGAACCTGTTCGCCACCCCACAGTGCCGCGAAACTACAGCATTGCACCGTGACAGCGGTTTCCAAAAAAGAAATCGACGTTTGCTACCGCGATAAAGAATCGTACGCCGCTATTACGTACAGATCGAGACAGAACACCGGGATAGGCTCGCGCGAAGCGCTACTAGCTTTATCAACCCTAGGCATAACAGTGATACGGGCATGGTCCTGCTCAAAAAGGCTCCGCCGAAATGAGTGACGAAGTCCTGGGCTCGCGGAGGAGCGTCTGGAGATGACTTCACGCATTCCCCGCTCGTGCACAACGCTTAAGTACACCACAGCCACAAGAAATGTCCTGCTCGGTGGAAGGCTGATTGGACGTGCACGATTTACCGCGGTGTGCTAGACGAGTTGTGACAGAAGCTTGGGCCCTGAGGAGTACCGGAACCTGCGTCGCGTCATCCGGGTCAAGTTTCTCCAGTTTCTGTCGCAAGTGAAACCAAGAATCACGCGAGAAAAACGAACCAGCGAGAGTGCAAAACACTACGATGCGCCATTTCTGTTTCAATCGTCAAAAACAAAAATTTTTTTAATTGTATTGTTTTTAGATAAAACGCTTTTCGAGTCAACCCCCTTCCAAGAATCCGGGAGTGCATCCGTGGACGAGGCGCGGATCGGCAGGAATCGGTGATGTGACGATCACGTGGTACACGGTGCGCGGACGCAACTCGCGATTCGGTCCGTCGTGTGAGTCGGCTATCACCGCCGCTGGCCGCTTTGGTCCTTGACGCTGTTGGGGCTTAAACAGTATCGCGCTTTGAGACCACGGGCGATTACTTCCAGAGGTGACACTTGCCTATCAATTGGGCCGTGATCAAGGTGCTCTAAGCTAGACAGTATTACATCATACATTAGAAAAAACAGTACGCTACTGATCGCTGTTACAATATTCGGCAAATCGGAAGCAGAGGAATTGGCATCAGATGGAAGCGGTTAATTGATTTTTGATTGTAATTTGTACACCTGTCTTATTGCCAAAGACGGCTTCTAGTATTCCAGACGTTCCATTTATGTAGTATAGAGCATGGTTTGGAGGTTCGAAAATAGCGAGGATGACTGCAAAAAAGCAGGAAAAATCGGCGCTTGGACGTAGCGAGCTCAGTTTCCTCAATGGGAATTTCAGGGGTCTATGTTACGTTGTGAAATTTAGGGCCATAGCTCTGTTTTTCTGAAACATGAGAACAACCTCCCTTGATTCTTCAACTAGTCATGCCGACGCAGACGACCGTGTCATGTCGAGGGTTGTGTTTGGCGCCCCTATCAAGAGATGGTGCAACAAGGCAATTTAGCTCCATAGAGTTCATATAGACAACCTAGAGAGAAGGTCCGTCATGTTTCCATGCATACCGGTAGCCTCGCAACGGCGGAAAATAGCTGTCGCCATCGATGATCTTGGAGGCCCGAGATTTCTAACAAGACTCCCATAAGCACAGAGTAGCAAAATATCACTTTAAGTTGTCCCCCGTCTTTTAACTTTATTCTGTATGAAAACGTCGGCGGAGTGCATTGTATAATGTAAATCTTTAGTGTATAAGCATCTTAACCACTTAACTCGTAGCGACCGAACAAACACGCCTAACTCGTCTGCTTTTCCAACCCTTTTTTGCGTATGCTTTTTGGGGGGATTATAGATGTCAGTGCCTGCAATTTTCTACGCACCACTCCCGAATTTACCGCCTGGTTTGCTCAATCTCGGTGGTTTTTAGTACATATTTTAGTTCCGTGATTAACCTCAATCCATTTTTTAGAGGGAAGTGAAACTGCACAATGATTATCTTCGACCTAATCAACCGCTGCGGTGTTGATGTTTCCCAAATGCGGCATGATGCGCCATCTTTTGATCGGAGCACCAGCCACTACACTAGGCACGGCCAACGCAAGACTCGGTAGCCAGCGTCGACGCCTGTGGTTAAAATTTGCAAAGATGTTGCTCTGATTTCTCACAACAAAGGGACTACTCCCTGAAGTTTTATATAGTAGCATGCCCTGCTAAACTACGTCTTCGATTAGGATTTAAGCTACTCTACGCTCAGGCGCCAATCTCTCCGGCTTGTTTTACAGCCAGCATCGCTTTTCCGCACACCCTATATTTCCTTGGACCCGTATTTTGAATTGCGTTTACGCACCTATGTGTGTAATTTATAGCAATTGACTCCAAAGCGATTCTACCTTTAGATAGTGCAGGCTGGTACCTCAAACTTGTAAAGTTGGGGCAAGACGCGACGTGCCTGTTCAAGGACGCATCGAGGAAATAGTTGAGGTGCGTCTTGAGAGTATCGTCGTCCGAACAGTTGGCTTTCTTGAGAGCTTCCTCTCCACACTCTCGATACGCCCTCAGCAACCTGCGAACCGAAGCAGATATTCCTGCTATGTGCATACCGTCTTCTAGCAACCACTTAAGCAAAGATGAAGAGCTCTTACCTGCACAGCGTGGCATTATTGGATGACTGGCTTTCTGTGCGAAAGTGGTACGCGCTGCCACACCTAAAGAATAATTTCACTGCACGAACTCGAAGGCAGGCATAGTTCTTGGGACCTTCAATTTTCAGAATTTCTGTAAAATAAAACTGTCTTGAAATTTAAAGTTTCCACCTCTCCGAACCTGCCCAGCGTTAATTTCACATTTCTAAAATACGGTCATGTTTCGTTAATGTTAGCCCCAGTATTATGGGAAACATAAAAGCCTCGCTATATAGACAAACGTTTCGGGGACGAACTTGGTTTGCACATGTAGTGGTCATTCCTCTGATAGAAAGCGTATTATTTCAGGGGTCCCACAGGGAAGTATTTTAGGGCCCCTTCTTTTTAACCTGTATATAAACGATATTGTGAATATAGACCCTGTTGCTAAATTTGTAATTTATGCAGACGACACTAGTATATTTATTTCCTCTTTAAATAGTGATGAAATTGCGGATGATGTTAATTTTACTTTGTCAAGGTTGGCGGCGTGGGCAAAGGAAAATGGATTAAGTATTAACACTGCAAAGACAAAGGCTATTTTCTTTCGTCGAAAAAATAAACAAATTTTTATGCCAAGGCCTATAGTATTTAGCTCAAGTCCAATAGAGATCGTGGAAAATTTTGAAACACTAGGTGTCTTCTTTTCTGACAACTCACAGTAACGATTTTAGGGTGAACATAGGCGTCCATGTAAACGATGCATGACTTTAATCACTGAATCAGTGCTCCATCTCGGCGTTCATATTTTTCTTTTTTGTGATTTCTTAGCACGAAAAGTTAAAAGATGGAATTATCCAGCCCGTGATGAGGGCCTGATCAACAACTGGAAAACGCGCTGTGTAACGCTGGAAAGACTCTGTACTGCATTTCACATAATCACTCTTATAGTTTTCAGCAGACGATGAAATACTATATCCGAATCTTAGACAGGTAGTCACCTCTTTTAATACAGTAAGGACAAACTTCGCGCTATGTCCAGTCACTAACTAAAAGAAGGCCTTGAACAAATAACGACATGCTCAGCGTACGTTATAATCTAAATGTGATATTTTACTTTTCGCTCTTATTTCAGCCTGAATATTGCCGGTCGAGCCACTAAGAAGCTTCGACCTTCTGGTGGGAACAGCACACGTATTTTACAAGTTTCAGCTTGTCAGAAAAGTATGCCTCACCACTGCGAAGGTTGCAATCTACACCTCTGTCTCTCATCTTCTTCTGTACAGCGTTGGACTCTGATCCCATAAAAAATGGATTAGAAGTGCACTCCGTGCTTTTCAAAGCCATGGAGATGCAGTCCACATAAATCTGCAAAATACTGCATTATCCAGAACCCGCCCCAATTAATGCAAGACTAAGCGAAACCCTTCCGAGCATTTCCTATAGCTTATAAGGCGGCACGTAGTACATTACTGAAGTTCAGTCACCGCTGGACTGAAAGCATCAGGAAACTAAGTAAGAAACCAGTGCGGACGAAATTCACTTCGCGGACATGTGTGGTTTTATTGTGAATAACGAACTTAAAGCAGTTCTAAAAATGAAATTGAGAGTCACTTTTTAGTAGGAGACAGACAAAAAAGGGCTATAAAAGCCAAACACAATTATGAACGTTCTGCTTTCAAGAGATCCTTCTTCGGGCATGCACTAAACATCTTGAATTATTATATTTCTTTTTTTTTCGTAATACCCTCGACTCGCGAAGCTGATATATGACTTATTGTTAGTATTATTATTTGTTCTGTTCAAAATATTATTCAGCTCCATTTTACGTTTCTATTTTTAGTATAGCCGTGTTCGGTAGTAAGTTTAGCAATGAACTACGTTTTGTCAAGGTTGTTTTTGTCGCACATATTGTTGTGCATGCGTGTAAAATACGACAAAACGCATTTTTACAAATTTGGTGCTGAACGTTTGGATGTCTCAGAATAGAAAAAAAAACATAAAACGGACGAGTGTTTTTGGCAATTACTGAGCAGTTATCAGACGATTCATTTTTGTTATTCGCGCAGTGTTCAGACAGGTGTGGTTCAGACAGTTATGTCAGTTCCAAAACGACAGGAGGGTGATTCCTCGAGAGATCGAACCTGCAGGTCCACTCAACATTTTTATTTTTTTCTGTTTTTCGTTTTATATATGATTTACAGACAAATGAATCGCACGAAACTGAACTTTTTTTCTCGAAAGCGCGTTTTCACTGCGAGAAAAAAAAAATGTTTCAAGATTGCGCGACGGCCCTGCTCTCACCGCGGACTGCATTAGTTGCCACCTTTGCGGTCCTATGGAAAGCAGGCAAAGAGTGGTAGGCCAAATATGTTTCCTGTTTCGTGTAGTACACCAAAGTTTACGTTAACCGCATGCAATTATTATGTCCTTTATGAATTAAAATTATGTATAAAAATGTATAACTTCAGACGTGGCGCTACAAATACACTAACTTTCAGGCCTTCTACCTCAATATGTATGGCATTAGCGACTTTAAAAACTCTAAATAATAAAGGCCAGGGCATCTAAATTGTACCTGCAAAATATGAACACCCAAGAAAAATAGAAACATAGAAAATATGTTTTGAAAAAAAACACATTTTCAACAAATTACCCCAATTGAAAAAACAAAATAAAAAAAACCCGGTCTCGATTTTATTAAAACTCTGGGGTACAACTCTCCTTAGGCCAGGCAACAAGAATGTACCAAAACATGTTGCATCATTTGCTTGGTACAAAAGTTCTGAGCGGTCAAAGTGGCGGTTGCGAGGCGTCTTGACTCCGGCGTTTTTCGCTGCACCTTAACAAGTTTTTTTTTTTAATTTTGTTTTGGTTTTTTAGGAAAAGTAATTTTTTTGCTACAAAGAAGAAATTTGTGTTGTAGCTTGCTGTAATAAAAACCTATTTCCAGATTTTTTTATTTTTTTACTTGTGGTTGTTTACGCCGCAACATAAGCGTCCCGTAGCCCTGTACCGAGGCGTCGTTCTTTTATTCCCTGCAGTTTTAATAAACGAGACATGCGAAGTCCAAGCGCGATTAAGGAGCGTAAACTTTCATGAGTGCACGTAAGCAACCATAAGAAGAAAAAAAAAATCTGGAAATATGTTTTTTTTTTATTACAGCAAGCTACAACACATCAATTTCTTCTTTGCGGCAAAAAAAAAAAAAAAAGATTACTTTTTCTTAAAAAAAGAACAAAGAAAATCTTAGCGGGGTGCAGCGAAAAACGCCGGAGTTAAGACGCCTCGCAACCGCCACTTTGACCGCTCAGAACGTTTGTACCAAGCAAATGATGCAACATGTTTTTTGTACATTCTTGTTGCCTGGGCGAAGGAGAGTTGTACCCCAGAGTTTTAATAAAATCGCGACCGTTTTTTGTTTTTTTTAATTTATTTTGTTTTTTCAATATGGGTATTTTTTTTGAAAATGTGTTCGTAAAGCTTCGTAAAGCAACGGTAAGTCACGGTTGCCCCAGTGTCACGGTCGTTGTATTCGTTATGGTTGCTGTGGACGCAACCGACCCATATCTGTAAACCAGTTTTTTCACGTTATCTCAGTCCACTTGGCTATTGGGTACCTTCACGTATTATTGGCTTTGAGAACCATCTCTACGGTGTCAAACTTGCTGGATGCACGGGACGCTGCTGGCAGTTTTGAAAAGCTGCACAGAGGCGTATGAAAAAGTCACCATTAAGCTAACATACCTTTCGCTTATATAACATAGTCGCGAAACACCTTCTGTTGCACTCCAGAAATAGTGAAGAGTGCACGTGCAAAGCTTTGATGGGTGCCGAAGTTGAAAAAGCGCACGTGAGCCCATAGCTTTCATTGCATAGCCCCATAATGTTGTTCGCGAGTAAAGTTACCTTAAAGCAACTGTATGAAGTTATAGAAGGGCACGTTTTCCAGAGCTGCCATTTTCGCTATATTGCAGGATTCTCAGTTTCAAGAAGAAGCGCGACACTCTACAACAAGATGGCGCCGATATTCACAGCTCTTAAAATCCCTGCAGTATGACGGAACATGCAACGCCGCAAAACATGCATTTCTATACTAACATACAAAAGCGTAACTTTTGCACACGCTGCTGTGCAGTATTTCGATATCTACCTGAAAAGAGTGTAATCTTGAAAGAGGTCTATAAGGATGTCAATGTGAAGAATCATTATTCTTTCTTACTTGCACCCGCTGTCACTTCTGGTGAAAAGGAAGCTGTAGTTACGACTGCATTCTTCCCGTTTTTGAATGAACTCATCATGCTGGCAGGTCTCCACTGCAAAACAATAAAGCCAAGTGTCATTTGCTGGACAAGCAGCGAGTGACGCAAATAATAATCTGACCAGGCCCTTACTGCGTTGCGGAATTTTTTTCGCTACAAAATCCGCTTCGGTGAACTTGGAGCTCACTACTGCAGTGATGCAGGCCAAGAAGCAAGTAGCCGACATCGGGTCTGTGGTGAACGTGTCAATGGGAGGACGACATTCCAGAACGCTCAACGCCATAAATAACACGGGAACTTACCTTAATACTTCGTTCCGTTTGCCCCGTTTGATGAAAAGACGCACAAGATGTCGACCACAAAAGCTCAAGCTCGGTTTTTGTGTTTATGCGTGTCGGCTTCCAAACCGCGGCTACCGGCGACCCCGCGCACACGCGCTTTGGACTCCAGACGGCAGTGTTGGCTACTTTGTTTTCTTCCCTCGCGCGTCGCGTCTCTGGGGCTTTGTAAACTGATCACAGACCACACTCCACAAAAATTATTAAGACTGCGTACTGTCAGTGGCTTCGCACCCCTGTAGCCGCTGTAATCCCAGTTCCATGTCTACTGAGAGAGTTGTTTATTCGTGAAAAGACGGTGAGAGTGCAGGCGAGCTGGTGGTAGCTAATCATGTCGTATTACACCTGAGACTGCGGTGGAAGAAATCGGAAGAACTTTCAGTAGAAGGAACAGACACAGAGAACGTCTCAAACTCAGCTTACTGGTTTATTTCTCAAACAGCCTTTAAGTACCCACGGAACTTTTTCCCAACCACACTCTACAGATAAACTCCTTTGTTGCAGACATTTCAAACCGGATGGATACAAAACAACCCACACATGGGACGAGGACTTAACAATGGGACACTGCGGATCATCGCAGTGACCTTGACAGAGATATGTCCCGAATTATCCTAACAGTCGCGTCAAAGCGCACAAAAAAAAACAAAAAAAACCCACACACAGGTGGTCTCTAAACCGTGGCAACGCATCCAGACAAAAAAAAAAAAAAAAAAACCACAACTAACATTCTTTTTTGTCCTTTTTTGTCCCTTTTTTTTTTTTTTTTTCCCCTTTTTCCCCTTTCCTTTCTTTGGGAAAACACACCCAAGTGATCTCAAAATCGCGATCACAAGCACTTTAAAAAAAAAAATAAAAAAAAAAATTTTTTTTAGATGTATATACACATATACATTGTCTCTCCCCCACCTTCTTCTCGTAAACCGAATGCGTTCGTTCAAAGTCTGAGAAACTTTTTGGAGTTGCGTCCAAGTTGCATCGATGCTTGGCTTATGCAGTTTCCGATAGAACTTATTCTTATTGTTTCTTTAACGACCCTCTTAATGTCATTTCGCTCTTTATGCAGAACTTCTGTCTCTGACCAATGCGCATTACAATTATTGCATTCCTCTATGTGCTTTGCTATTTCGGAGTTCGGCGCATGCGTGCGTACATTTCTCTGGTGTTCTAGTAACCTGTCATTAAGGCATCTTGAAGTTTGTCCCACGTACTTAAATCCACATGTCAACGGAATCTCATATACTACACTCTCTTTGCAAGGAACTGAAGGTTCCCGATGGGCCTTCTGACAACCCTTGTGGTCCGACAGAAAGGGCGTCAACCTGCTCAAGGAACAGACACAGACGTTCTCTGTGTCTGTTCCTTCTACTGAAAGTTCTTCCGATTTCTTCCACCGCAGTCTCAGGTGTAATACGACATGTTTATTCGTGTCAAGATGTGAGGGGCCTTGCAACCATGACTAGGGTGCTGACGAGCCTGGACATCTGGAAACAGCGCAACTATACTTGAAAAAGGGGGGGGGGGGGGGGGGGGGTTGGCAATGAAGTCAAAGCTCGGGTTACCCGGGCGCTGGCGCAGTTTAAACGCCGATCAAAGCTGCGCACGCGTGTCCTTCACTCCTTCTGAAATGCCAGTAAACGTTATTTCCTAGTATAAAACGACCCGGCCGTCACATTGCGCAATCGCGCACTTGATTAGCCAAAAGTCAGATTTGTCGTTAGATGTTTGTACAATGGCAGGATGGCCTTGCAGAGTTTTAGTGACATTGCTACAAGCTGTGGATAACATATTTCGCCAGCGCAGTGTTACTGCTGGCCTGGGGCCTTTAACGCGCATCAAGCAGCAGTGCTGCACGACCGCCCGCCGGCACGAAGCCCATCCTGCATGATCGAAACGGGCAGTGGTAATCATAGAGACCAGGATCCCTGGGCCGTGCGAGCACGGGCTTGGGTTCCCCGTGCTCCAAGCTGCGGTGTATTAACACGCTCTGCCACCGATCCCCACCCCGCACTTGATTAGATTAAAACCTTTTAAAGAAAAGTTCTACTATGCCTGCGGATTCTACTCCTCGGACACGTGCAACCCGGAGCTTCCCCGCTGCTCACCAAAAACGATCTCGGTGGCGCGGCCCATTGCCTAGAAGACAAAGTAAAGGCCGGCTACTCCTGAGTCCGTCGTGGTATCCTGGTGGTTGCTGTTGATATCCTTGAGATGTAGGTGCATATTCAAGGAGGGAAATATCTAAGAATCCGCATGATATTAAAACTGAAAGGCAATAAAACGCTAGAATATTTCAGAAAATGTGTCATTAAACTGAATGGCCCTTAAAATCTAATCGTTTAGAAGCCACAATGCAATGGTGAAGGGGCCAGTATGTAGCGTTATATGGGGAACCAAAACAAATTGCTAGAAAGATAATTTTATTGACGATAAACACGAAAGTGCAAGATGCAAAGATATACCAATGGCACAAACAAGGACAAAAGAAATTGCTAGAAAGAGAAATTTATTAACGAGAACCACGAAAGTACAAGGTACAAAAATATACAAATGGCACAAACAAGGACAAAATTATACACAGGACAGTTAATACGAGACTAGAACTGAGCCCGGCCGCAGGAGCCGCGGCGCCGCCAGGACGCCGACCCCCACCCGGCCCCGACCGAAGGCCAGCGAGCAGACCCCGAGGCCCACCCACCACCCCCCAACCACTGCCGACCAGGGCCCGACGCCCCAGCGCCACCGCAACCCCGTAAAAGCAACAGGCGAATCCACACTGCAGGTTAGAAGGATGTATCGGCGGAAACGTGCATCAGCACGAATGGAAGAGAAGGGATAGCGTCAACAGGGTGTGCCACACCTCTCGTATTACCAAAGAATGATAGGATCTACTTTGTATGTACGCGCGTTATTGGAGCATTTTACTGCTAAAAATCCATTTTCAGCATGCTTCTCATATCTCGCCGATATCGTGGTCATCGCCAGGCAAAAGGCTATGCTGTTACGTAGATCGAAGCTTGTGTAAGTTTGTTTTGCCTATCACACCTCAAAAGTTAAGGACATTTTAGGGTACGTGTACCTCAATTTCAAAATCAGTCGCCCCAATTGAATCATAGGTCTACTCGGTCAGCGAGTAATATATCCATCTTACCAGCAAGGTGGACTGCACCGCCACTGACGCATTGCATCGAGGTAACTTAAAGGAGCGATGCAACAATTTTTGTACTTTGCGCAAATACCGCTTAAAACGGACCCCTAACGTTAATGACCTATGAAACACGCGTTCGTTTTTCACCCCACGCAATAGAAGTCCCAGAAACAAATTTAAGAAAAACGAGCAACGTTCACCCCCTCAACTCACAGCCAGAACAAGCGGCCACGTGATCTGGAGCCCAGTATATGCCGCCAGTGTTGATCATAGCCACGCGCTGGGGTTGGCAAAGCGCAGGACACGCGCTGAGTTCCACACATTGTTATGGCTCGGCTATTGTCGTCGTTGCAGCGATTTGACACGGGTCACTACCCGAATGCTTCTCGAGCTAGCAATTATCACGAGCCCAAGTCGAGTGCCAACGCAATGCTCGGGTCCAATCTATGAACCGCATTCAAATATCGTCACTTGGGTGTACCGCGATCCCCACGTTACGTCATCAAATTTTGCAAAGGAGAGATTGAATGAAAATGATCGCCTTGGTCCTTGAAATTGCACCGCAACAAAGGAGTTTCTTGGCCAGTGGCGTTGCGTGTGGGTATCCTTGAGTCCCAGGTGTGCCAGCAAGCTCGTGTAGAGTGAAAAACATTCCGACTGAATATCGTTGCACCGGTCCTTTAAGGCCACGGTCCCACTGAATGTGGCAGTTTAGGTACTTTTTGGCAGGTCATTACTCATCTCCTTTTAAATACTGTTTTGTGGGATTGATGTCATTCGAAAGGCAATGTAATCCTCTTTCATTTGATATTTTGTATGTGTTGGTTTTTACTGCACATGCGCATTTGTAGCGTTGCGAATATGATGGCGCGGACCCTTACTTGCTCCGCTAGTTCATGTTTTATGAACGATCAATTAAAGATAGCACGGTTCCAATATAGCAGTTTTGTTAAGATGATGTAGGAGCAGAATGTAACGATACACTTTTTTGGTATTTGCACTGCTTTGTTTTTTTCATCCCTCCAAATAATGCCCTAAAATTGACATTTTTCAGCACAAATATGTTTTTAATGACAAGCGCTAGGGCAATGAAATTAGCTACAGTTTTAGTGCTTATAATTGGTAATATGCAGTAAAAAATATAATGTTGTGTAAAAACTTTTTGTTTGAATATTTTATATCAAACGTAGCACTTTTTTGTGCTTCGAGTCATGGTACTTCAAATGCCGCTAAGGAAATAATTAAACTATGATAAAATCTTTTATAACATTTAGGGCTACAATGGTTGCCCAAGAGGTGGACGATGGCTTTTTATCATTTTCAAAGTCAAAACGCTCCAGGAGCCTTTCAAACTTACCTGTTTTTGACGCATATCTTTTTTGTACATCAAACAGATTTATTGGCATCTAATAACATTTATTGTTTGGAATAGATATACATTGCGATGTATTAAATTTTCACAATGATCTTGCTTTGGTTTTTTAATAGGTGTAGAGCTTAGCTAATTTTAAAACCAATTAAAAACTGTTTGGGTGTTTTGTTGCGCTACCTGGCGGATGGCAGACAAACTGCTGATTTCTAATGTTCAAAAAATTTCCGAGGGCGGCGTTGGCGTCTGTATCATCATCAATCTCCGTGTCTTTTTACCTTCACATTTAAAAAATATATTGGGAGATTTACTGTCGATAAATGAAGGGTTTCAGTACTGGGTCAGGTTAATAAATCTAAGACAAATAATTACACAAGCGTAGCGTGATATAGTGTGTTCATTATTCGATATGATTGAAATCAATCAACGAGGTAGAGGGGCTTAGAGCGATAAACCGGGGTTCCGGTCTGCACTCGAAAGTGACCCCCATAAGGAGGCTGCCATTGTACGCAAATTTGACCACACGTCACATGACCAAACCAAATACGTGACGTCACAGGAAAGATGGCAGCGCCCATGCAGCTGCTGGCCCCAGCTGGGCCGGAGCTTGTCGGATGCTTTGTTGGTTGTCGTTCGTCTCGGCGAGTTGATTTCAGACGCGGAAGCCGTCATATGAGGCCGGTCGAAAGCGAGTTCAGAGTTCAGCGTGGTGTTTGACGTAGGTATAACGTGAAAATACGGAGAAACGGTGTGCATTTCGCTGGTGACCGACCGGGATATTGCCACGGAAGAGACAATCTGACCTACGTTGCTCGGACCTCGGATTGATTCGGATACCGCTAGGATAAAATTTAAGGCGACGTTTCTGTGCTCTCGTTGACCATCGGAATCTTCGAGGTTGGCAGTGAAGCGTGTGCAATATATTTGGATACACAGTTTAGCGACGGAAATTGCGTGAGTCGTGCTTGGCGGTGTGCAATCGTGGTGCAGCTTCGATCAAATGACCGAGGGCTCACTTCGGTTGTGCGGCGCACCGGAAGGCTGCCTTGAAGCTGGTAGTTCCCGTGCCGTGCTGAATGATGCTGTGCTGCTTACAAATTGTTCCGGCGTAGAAGTGCACTTTCACGGAGCACAGGTGTGCGGCGCACCGAAGAGCTGCCTTCAAGCTGGCAGTTCCTGTGCCATGCTTTAGGTGATGCTGTGCTGCTTCCGAAATTGTTCCGGCGTAGACGTGCACTTTCACGGAGCACAGGTGTTGCAGTTGGCATTGATCCCGCTGGTCTGTCGCACGTTTCGTCAACACAAACGTTTCATCCACACTCGTTACGCGAATCGCAAGCTGTCCGGACATTTCACCGAGCGTGTTACGTACCCAGCTCACGCCGCTTTGTGGCAACAGTCTGCAGTGGCTCATTACCAGAAAAGTGGTCCCACATCCATTTCAGTTCAGTTCGTCCATGGCAGTCACCAAACCCCGAAGGAGAGGATTTATTCGGACAGAATGCCACTAAAGCGCAATGCAGCTTCTTCAGTGGTTAGGATAGATTCTCTTCTGCTAGTTTTGTTATACTGTCACGGATCCTTGTTCCAGTCCTATCTTCTATCAATATTCACTATTTTGGGACACTGCAGGTCATGCTCAGCTGTAATCGTGTGTTCAGGTGGAGGTACTGGGCACTTTACCCGTAGCCCTTCACTCTGTGTGAACCCGGCGGCTCTTCAGCCGAGTTACCGTATAATGGGACACGGCTGGCGGACTATTCTGCGTCTTATACCCCTGTCGAGCCGTAGGCAAAGTCCTGACCCGAGCCTGGCAGAACAACCGCAAGACGACCGAGTACCACAAGGAGTAACCTCGGAAATACACCACGAAGCACCTGAAATCCGAGCCAGTTGCTGCTACCAGGAAAAACCACCGGAATTCGGTCTCCTGTCAGAAAATCCGAAGCTGACTAAGCCAACAATGACAAACCTGTAGCAGCAAACCGTGTCCCCTCCCACCATTGTTTGCATGCCTGTCGCAAATCACACTCCGACGCTTTTTCACGCAAGCTGTATGAAGACGTCAAGGACTGGATTGAACAATATGACAGTGTCGCCTGCCACATTGGGTGGACAGACAACCAGCTCCTGCAGAACCTATACTTCTCGTGGAAGCAACTGCCGGCGCTGGTCTGAGAACCATGGATCCTCCTTAACGTCATGGGAAGTTTGCAAGATCAAGCTGAAGCGCGCATCCGTCAGCCAACATCAACGAAAGAGAGCCGCATTCTTGATTCTGTCCAGGACACTGCCCCAATGAGAGCGCCACCGCACTCGTGGAGGATGTTTTGCGCTTGATCGAGCGCCCACGCCCACGCCCACGCCGACCTTGATGCTACAGAAGACAAGAACCTAAGAATCCCATGCGCCTCAACGTGAGGGACACCACCTTCGGCAGCCTTGTCCGCAACCCCCCAACAACAGTCAAAGTGTTCATATCACTGAGGCTTCCAACATAGAATGTGCACTGCATGCCCGAGCCTGCCACTATGAACAACTTCCCGGCGTCTCGACACTCGAGTTGTCCAGCTACTACTTCGACGCCAGCCTCCCAGGCATCCACGACATCACCCACGACGTTGTCTGGGAGGAGATCAGGAAGCTACTTCCTGCCATCAGTTGCCTGGCTTTTATTTTGATTGCCGAGATTGTTTCGGAACAAGTTTGACAGGTATTTCAACCGAGACTTCTGCGAGCGAAGCGGCATCTGACAAACCAAGGGCAACTTACACCACAATGGCACGACGACCGCCACCGGCTGCCCCTTAGTATTCAATGCCAATTCAATGAGACACTCTAACGCCGAAGCATTCCCGACATCGTGTGTAGGACTGTGCTCAACAAAGTACACCGAGGAAAACGTAGGTGATGCGAATGTGCGACCGAAAACCACTTTGCTACCACTGCATGAAGCCGACCATGTCTACCAAAGCAGCCCGTACCAATGAATTGGTCGGCGAGGGTTCGTGCCAAACGACCCTGAATTACGTCTCGAGGAGCGACCACGGGAGATTAAGGATTACCTTCGGCGACCTTTGTCCCTGATGCCGAAGGTGCTGAATCGAAGATTCTGAATCCCTGATTACCCCAAAGCTCCTCATGTCCATCACCTCAACAAGAGGTAAGCACGACAAAGCAGGTGAGCGGCGATGCAGTGACAGTGGATTTGGTGTCGGTTGTCGTCCAAGGACAATACCTAAAAATTTGCTGACGCCAATTTTCTGTGTCCACTGCACGAAGCACACAATTTCGAACTTTGAGGGAGAATGCCCCTGAGTGACTTGAAGGAATAGAATGGTTGGTTGCTCTCAAAAGTGAACTGCAAGCATCACCAGACTTGGATAGCAAACAAAAATTGTTGCCAGCTTTCAAGTCAACGGTACAGCAAAAGGCACAGCCACGTAAGCAATACATGCCCGAGCTTGCTACATTAATGCCGAAAACTACCAGGAAAATTTTTGGATTAGAAGCCAGCCCTGCAGCTTCAGTGCACATGACGTATGATTACAAGACAGCATCAGTCGGTAAAAGTTGCCACTCGACCAAACTGAACACCGACGTGCCAGGAGCGTCATCCGACAACAAGGTCCACAGGTACTACGACTGAACGCCTGACACGAGACTGTTGCAGAAAGAACTCGTTATGGAACCATTTACTAAGAATCAATAATTATGTAATCAAGTGGAAATAAACATATTTGATACACTAACCAGATAAACATATTTCCGCTTGCCTTCATGCATTGAGAGTCTACACACCAAGAATTGTGTCCATTGCACGCTCTGGACCTTACGAGAACACTCGCTTCTCTGACCCTTCAATATTAATTAAAAGGTCATACCAGACTGGCAGACTTCTTGCAAGGGGCTGCACTCGTTCAACCTTTCCTGAACATGTGGTGCATCCGAAAACCAACTCCAGTGATGTGAAAATGTTATTTATTAATTTATTCCTCCCAGGGGCCTTCGTAGGCATTGCAGAGAGAATACTTAAAACTACACACATGATAATAGCATTAAAGCACACTGCTGTAACTTGTTAATTGGAGAAACAAACACACCTCTGAGCATATAGTTTAATAGTATGTGTTGATGCATTGTTATATAGCATGACACTTCCTATATGTATGACACAATAGACCCTTTGCAGGACCTTATCAAGCAACACAACCGTCACCATTTTTTTCGGCGCAAAGCACACGAATGGGCCCCAGTTCACGTCGAACGCCAATGCAGCATTCGAGTCCAATAGGTGCTGAGCCGAATTCACAGGGATGGCGGACATAACATTCTTGTCGAACAAATACCCAAAGTATGAAAGCCTGGGGTAATTACAGTAGTAGCTACTGTAATTTGTTTCATCAGAATTTGGCAGACGGCAAAGGCTACGGTCTCGGTGAGTCAATACACACATTGGAGAGAGGCACATGACAGCATATCACCAGAGTGCTCGTCTGCACAGATTTGTCACACACCTTTGCTCCGTCTCTCTGATTGGCTCGAGGGGGCTGTGGCGGTTGGCCTTTTCCAAGTTACGGTGATGCGAAGTATAGACAGCCCACACTTTTAAAAAGAGTCTATTGAAGAGACCGAAAGGAATGGTAGTCAACATTTTTCAACAAGACTGCTCTCCAGGCAAGGGATGAACACAAATATGAATCATCTTATCCAGGTAATTAGAACAATTAAATATTTGACCGACTAATACAATGCACTCTTGATGGAAAAGAGTATAGCTGCAATAAATCCTACAAAACAGAAAAAATGCGCAGTTAATCTACGCATGCAACAAAACAGTTGTTCTTATAGCAAGTCGAATAGCTTTGAAGCAGGTGCCTGCAACGATTTATTCTTCCCCATACTCAATAAAACGCCAACCTAGTAGCTGAAAATAAGGGTGCACTTCGCACTCACACACACACACAAAAAAAAAGGAAGAAAAGCGATCGAATGTAGAATCGTGGATTAGCACAAAAGGTTAAAATCGCAGGAGCTTCCTCGCTAAAAGTTGCTAAGGTTGTTCGGTGACGGAGGGCTGAAACAACTTCCCTTAGGCCCTAACGCGACGTATACATTTCGCGTAGATTCTCAGATATTTCAACGTTCAAACAAAGCTAAGAGAATGCGAAAATTTCATGTTAAAAGCACTCAAAGTTCTATCGATCCTCAGACACATCCCGGAATCCAAGCACCGGTACGGCGATGCAGAGCTGATGCTGTCTCACAGGCGTTAATATCCAGATGATCCAGAGCGATCTTGCGCAAAAACGGTATAAAGTCTCATTCCTTCATATTTTCACATTATACCTGCGTCAGCGAGCACGAAGAAGCCCGAAGTCGTCGGAAAGCAGCTGCACATCACGGCTACCGCGCGCCGAACAAACCCGCATCCGCCAGCTCTGGGCGCTGCCATCTTACCTGTGACGTCACGGCTCTTGGGAGGTCACGTGACGAGTGGTCACATTTGCGTAAAATATGGCGGCAACCGGGGGGGTGCCACTTCCGAACTTCCGGTTTATCACTCTAAGCCCCTCTACCTCGTTGAAATCAATAAACAATAAAGACGAAGAGGAAAAGAATACACCCGAGTTCACTTCATGCCTAGAGTGACTAAATGAGCTTTAAAGTATCGGCACTCCGTTCCCCAAAATTGTTTTGGGCGCTACCATTTTGGGTCTTGTTCAGAGCAAACGCAACTGCCGATCGTCACGATCCAAAAGTACGACTTCCTCAGCATTAGATGCGGTGCTAGGAAGCTGATGCAATATTGCAATGCTCTGTCGCGGGTTGTTTAAAGATTTGTGGGGGACGGAAAAGCGTTTTCTGTGATTTTAGGTAAAGCTTCAGAAAACTGGCAACCATGATTTTAAGCCACAATATGGCCAAGTGTGGTTACTCTGAACCGTAGCTAATTTACTGGCACAAGCGGAAACAATGAGGAAGAGGCAGGTGTCCAAAGGTAGTGGCTTGTGGAATCCATGGGGCTTACGTCATGGCCCCTCCAGGTATTACAAGCCTCTTGAGCAAGAGCATGAATAGTGTCATTAAATAAGCTACGTTTCAGAGTAGCGACACTTGGCCATATTGTGGCTTAAAATTATGGTTGCCAGTTATTTGAAGCTTTATCTGAAATCACAAGAAACGCTTTTCCGTCCTCCACTTTAAACAGTTTGCGACAAAGCAAAGCAACATTACATGAGCTTCCTAACACCGAATCTAATGCTGAGGATGTCGCACTTTTGGATCATGACGATCGGTAGTTGCGCCTGCTTTGCACAAGCACCAAAATGGCGGCGTTCACAACACTGTCGGGGAAGAGAGTGCCGATACTCTAACCGCAGCTCATTTATTGGCTCTAGTCCCCGCGAAACTCCTTTACCCTGACTGAAACTGAAAGTAAATATGAATAATACACCATTATTATAGCTTATTTAGTTATAACCAACCACACATAATGAGAGGAGGAAGCGGCCTGGTAGGAGAAACGCGGGTTTTATGTGCGACCATTCTAACCGTCTCAATAAAGAAAGAACGCGCGAGCTTTCGCTGGTTTAAAAAAGACATCCAAAGAAAAGAGGCGGCACGCTGTGTTCTTTGTTATTATGCGTCTAATTGCAAATGGTTATGTGTATGTTTATACAGCAGGAAGTTAGTCTGCCTTAGTGGGGGTCTAGTGTCTCAGCTGTAGATGAGTAATTTAGCTAGAGCCACTTTATATGGCAGCGTAGCTGCCAGAGTAGCGCCACGCTTTTCCCTGTGCCGCCTCTCACCGTGATTGGTCACACGCGGTACCATAGCAACGAGCTGAGCTGGCTCGGTTTCCTTAGCAACCGAGTGACGACTCGTCACGTGACCTCGCAAGATCTGTGATGCCACCGGTAAGATGGCAGCGCCCAGAGCTGGTGGATACGAGTTTGTTCGGTGCGCGGAAGTCGTAATGTGCCGCTGCTTGCCGACGATTGCGGACTTCTTCGTGCTCTCTGAAGCAGGTATAACGTGAAGATCTGAAAGAATGTGACTTTATACCTTTTCTGTGCAAGATCGCTTTGAATATTAATACCTGTGCGACTGCATCAGTCATATCGCCGTAGCGGTGCTCGGATTCCTGGAATTTGTTCGAGGATCGATAAAACATTTTGCATGCAATTTTTGCATACTCCTAGCCCTGTTTGAACGTTGGAATGTCTGACAATCAATGCGAATTGTATGCGTCGCATGTTTGACCTTGGGGAAGTTGTTTCAGCCCCAGGTAACCGCGTAATCACGAACTTTTAGCGAGGAAGCTCCTGCGATCTTTACGTTTTGTACTAATCAACGATCTTACGATACAGCTTTCAGGATAACATTTTCGAATTTTCTAGCTTCCTTCAAAAGTTTTAATTTCTGAGAATCGAAACGAAAGGTATACGTCGCGTGTAGGGCTTCGGGGAAGTTGTTTCAGCCCAGGGTCACCGAATAATCGCAGCAAGGAAGCGCCTGCGACCTTTAACCTTTTGTACTAATCGGCAATTTTACGAATTGACAGTTCTGAAAACTTTGACAAACGTCCTTTCGTTGCAATAGCTTGCATTTGATCTCAGTATTTTTTGTTTGCTTTTTTCAAGTGACAGGCTGGCGTTTGCTCAAATGACGTTTATGAAATGACCTGCTCTATAAGAATGCATCAACACATACTATTAAATTTATATGCTCAGAGGTGTGTTCGTCTTAATAATTAACAGGTTACAGACAATTATTTTTTACGAGTGTAATATTTATTTTCTGTAGCTGGGCCCGTTTTGTACTTATTAATGTCCGTGTGCTATGATGCTGTCATCATGTGTGTATGGTTCTAAATATCCTGTTTGCAATGCCTACAAAAGCCAAAATGACGTCAGCCGACCCCAGCTCACGCATTTGACACGAAAACTGCTTCACTCGGACGTATGCGCTCGTCAACAATATATTCGTCGATGAACATTTGAATTCGCGTTCGTGGCCAATGAGTGCACATGAGTGCACTTGCCAATGACAAGTTCTATGGTGTGCTTAAAAAGCACGGTGGAAGTTCGGGGTCATCCCACCGGTGCCCTTGCATGTCACGACCGCGTGATTCCACTGTTCTCTTTTGAGTTGAGGATTAAAGCTAAAGAAGAAGAAGTTAAAGAATCCTTTCATGGCCCCTTTAACACTGGTATGCGTGCACACCAGATAAAAATATTGACATTTTGCATGCCGGTAAACTTCCGGACGACCACTTGGCCTGTCGGCAAGAACATTGCATATCCGGCGTCCGTCTCTTTTGATCCCGTTAACAATCCTCTGTAGACCACCGTGCTGTCCTTCTTGGTTTAACCCCGTCGACTGTTCATCGCCCAAAACGAGGGTGATACCGTCATCCGCGATGTTGCTCCTCGCCAGCCGGTGAGATAATCTCATCTTGAATGAATGATTGAGTCTTGAAGAAGTATGGTGCTAAGCATACATTCTCTTACTATGGGGCAGTCGAGCAGCAGTCATGTCCCAAGGCAATCCTCCTGTCGTGGCCGGCGTAATTGGATTTTGTTCCATAGGAGCGAAGTCCGAAAGTACGAGGACGGTTCGTTTGTCCCACGAAGCGGCCGCCATCCCGGCGGCGCGGAAAACCACTCGCCTTGTCCGTGAACGCTGCAAATCGTCTCATTTCCCAGAAGAAACAGGCACCGCTCCTCCAGAGGCCCGTGCCGTACCGCCATGCAAAGTTTCTTTTAGGTCTGTCACCACTTTTCAATTAACGAATGAAGATATCAACTAGATAAAGGTTGCCACCCGGCGACGCTAGCAGTATGGTTACCATAGAAACCTCCCAGGCCCAAAATGGAGATCACTATAGGCGCTTCTGACGTCGTGCATCTAGATAATTTTGCGTCGTGTCGCTACTCTGGCAGCTACGCTGCCATATAGAGTGGCTCTAAATTTAGCTAGTCCGGTACAACCGCAAACCTGGGGTCTTTAACGTGCACCACGCAGTAGGGATACACGACCGCACGCCGGTATGATGCTCTTCCAAATCGAAACGGGCAGGGGCGGGGTCGGTTCTGCAGCGCGAGCTTTCGCTCCAAGTGCTCCGAGCTGGTGTGCGCTAGACCATGCACTCGGCCACTGACCCCCCCCCCCCCCCCCCCCTTGTGCGTCTAGTTTATATACAGGTATAAGTATTTGAAGATCGACGATGGACGTCGATCGTCTCGAGGTAATGTAACGTAATAACTTATATAAATAATAAATTTGTTGAAGGAGTGAACAACTCAGCTTTTCAATTCTTGGATTGTAATATGGCGGTAGCCTAATGTACTTACTGTTGATGAAGAGCTATATGAGGTGACGAGGTAATGATTAAATGATGAGGCTCTATAAGGACGACGACATTAGTGGGTTTCGAACCACAACGTACAGTGCCAGATTTGTTTCAAGTATTGTGTACCCAAAGACTTTCTTCGCCCGCAACAGAATATGGTAGAATCAATGAGGATGCTGCTCTACAACTGTACGTGGAACAGGAAAACTGCACTGTGCAGTAGTGCGGCTTATTCGTTAATATGAGGGATGGATTTCTAGCAGCATTCCCTGATTGACTACTTGGAACAAATGGCCTCGTTGACGTAAAGTGTCCCGGTTCCAAAAGATTCTTGAAGCATACTTAAACCGCAAAGGAGTATTAAACCAAAAATAAGAAAAAGGAGCCTGGTGTGAAAGGTCCAAATCACCACCATAGCTTCTACTATCAAATACAAGGGCAGTTACACAATACTCAAAGAGAGTTTTGTGAATTCGTTATATTTACACTCAAGGGCATTGATATCCAACGTATTCAGAGGGATGACACCTTCTGGTCAACCAACATAGATGGATGGCCCGACTTCCGCTGAAATTCCTCACGTCGACGAGTTGTCCGACCGAATAAACTGCCATTACTCCCGATCTGGGAATCTCTCGATCTTCGTTCGTAGGCCATAGTATCATGAGATTGAGGGGTGTGGCTTTTTGTCCGCCGAATATTGCTTCGGCGGGTCTTTTTACCGTGTAATGTGAGACCGTCGCGTGCTGCTGGAACAAGAACCTGGCGATTCTTCACTGAACTGCTTCTTCCATAAGCTTGAAAAGGACTTTTTTTCGTTTCGCACACCATCTGTTCTGCTTGCCCGTTAGTTGCAGGATGGTATGGTGCACTAATCTGATGCCTGATGCCGGTATTTTTTTTTTCTTGAAAAACTTGTTAGTTTATTTGAAGCAAGATTTGGCGCGTTATCAGAGAAAAGTATTTTCGGTAGGGCAAAAGTAGGCAAAAGAGACCGTAGAATGTCAATGACGTGTTTGGACGTCGTGGCAGGCATCGTGTAAACTTCCAGCCATTTAGAGAACGCATCGACCATGACTCCGCAGATGCGGATACGTTTCGCCACCCACCGACTGAATAGTGGATCGTTTTCAGTTACTGTTCATGATGGCGTTGGACTCAAGGAAGACTTCGAGTCTTTCCAGAAAGTTTCTGGGAACCTATTATGTAACAACCTTTACAACATCTTCCGGACCCCGTGAAACGCAATATTTCGTGACGTTATTTTAGTCGTCATTAAAATGGTGAGGTAAGTACCGAAAATCGCGAAGCAGTTTACTTGACGTCCGCTTCCACTGGTGTCTTGGAAGATTGAGTCTACTGAGCGTGCATTCCTGCAGAGGAAATTTTCATTGATAGAATATTAACAGGTCAATCAACATTTGATTCCTTCTTGGTAAGATTTATTGCGAAAGCCCGTTACAACCGCCGAACCGCATATCCCTATATCAGAGAACAATTTATACCCAGCCTGACACATCTGTTTGCTGGGCCACGCTACTTGAGCAAGCTGAGCACAACTGGCAGCGGCGCGAGCAAGGCCACGAGGGGAACGTGATGGTGCTCGAGGTATCCCAGTATGATCCAATGTTTCGGCCACCCCACTAAAGCCCCTCGATATGTTTCTGTTTGTCTTGCAAGTAGCGTCAAACGCGCGAGCGCACGTGGCCCGTGTCTCGAGCGGCCCTTGGAAGCAAATGGCGGCGCAGCACTGAAATGAGCGGCCCTAGGAAGCGAATGGCGGCGGAGCACCCGCTCGTGGCACGTGTCTCGCGCATTTCCACAACAATGGTTGGCGGTACTTGTAAAAAACGCCTTTATCAAGGGGCTTTACACCCCACGGGTGCGTGTCGCCATCTATTGGTTGAACTAACGCCTTGTTCAAGATGGCTGCCGTGGGACCGCAGCCTAAGCACTCGAAACAACCTCGCTGGAGCCCTGCGCGTGCAGAGCACGAGACGGCATGCGCCGTTGCTTGCACTGACTTCTGCCTCCTAGAGACTAAACTTATGGTGGCGTCACGCATGCGCCGAACGCTTGCTGTGGTCCGTCTATGACCCTCAATACTTCGAGTACAGGCCGCTGCTAGGTCCTTCCTGCTTTACCACCCCTACGCTGTCAGTCAATCAATCCTTTCCACCAACCTACGCTCTCAGGCAATCAATCCTTTCTACCAACCCAAGCCCTGAAACCCGACTCGGCCACGCGCAAACACTGCGCGCAAAGCAGAGCTGCCTAGAAGGTCGACCAACGGTGGAATCAGGATGATGACGCTTCATTTGACCTCTTTTGTGCATTGTATGAGCTGCTCCAGTGACTGGGCGGACGAAGATGGATGACACCTTACCTCAGAAAAATGCGGCCGGGAATTGATCGGATTTATCGTTTGCTGCGTTGCTCACCCGTGATGGCAAAGACGGGGCTGAGAGGCGCCAATCATCCCGTCTGGCTGCCCAGCTTTCGCGTAGCACTAGTCACTCTGACCGGAGAGATGGTTTTGGAAACATAAACGGGTGCAGAACTAGAAGCCCATTCACACGACCAATAAAGGTACATCTATAGTCGGTTGCAAGCTAAGAAAAAACCGGAAATGCCTCTCAGAGGGAAATGTAATCCTACGGCGAGAAACGCCAGCCAATCGTTTTCATGACGTCACGTCCGTGGACCAATCGCGATCCTTTTGAAAAAAAAAAAAGCTCAACATGGCTGCTGGCCTTAGCAACGCGACGCTAGTTTCTCGTGACAATTATTCTGCTTTTTTGCACCGTGTTTTACGTGCCCGAGGTTACGCCACGAAATCTTAATGGTATCGGCTTGCGTTTGCAGCAGTTTTTGCGCGACAACGTGAGAATCCAGCGACGCTATCGCCAACGAAAATTTCGAAGCGGGCGCGAGGCTTAGCACTGCTGACAGGTGAGAAGCTACGCCGGACGTTGTCTTTTTCGTTGGATTTCTGTCGCCTCTGCACCACGTTGCTACTTAGCATAGTACCGGCACCGCTGCTTCAATTCGCTGTGGTTTCCGCGGGGTGAGCTGAGATTTCTGTGCTTATCAGTCGCAGGTGAGGCGCTGGAGGACGGTATGTTAGACAGTATCTTGGACAGAAAAGGAACTGGGAAGACGGTACATTGGACATGACTTTCTTTCTTTACTAAACAACTATTTCGTTGACAAAAACGTATTCTAACTTATTTAAATGTCCTGAATGAATTAAATAAATATTGTAGTAGTTTAAGACACGTTTCCTGGAGGAAGACAAAGCAACGTTGCTAGCGAACTACTTTCTCGACGGCGGAGGCACTTCAGATGGGCGCAATGCGCTTGTGGGTGGAGCTAAAAGATTGTTCTCAGGTTGCATCCGACTATAGACGCTTTACACACGCGTCAGATTACAGACGCCATTGTCGACCTTCTATTGTCTTACCGAGATATCGAACCACTGAAGCGGGCTTTGGCGAGCCTCGACAAAGGCAAATGCTGGGGGAAAAGACACCGTCGTATCTAAAATGCCAGTAAACTGTCCTTCTGTGGTAATGATGGAGCAGAGTGAAAAGTATAAGCGAAAACAAAAACTGAAGGTCAGTTATGGTGGCGCCCATGCACAGCTGCTGTAAAGCGTCTATAGCTATGGGTCCTATATGGTCGGCGCTGGATTAGTTCACGATCCCTCGCGCGTGGCATGAGCTCGCGACCCAAGAGATTCGCCGGCCGCAAAAGAACCTATATTAAGGGTACCTTTATGCTGGCCGTGTGAATGAGGTGTAATACCTTCTAAAAAAAAAAAAAAAACCTCAAGTCACTTCATTGACACCCAGCTACATTGGATTAGGCCTTAAAAAATACAAGAGTGTCAGTTTAATAAACATTTTTCAAAAGTCCGCGCCAACGCCTGTACGCCATTCCTTCGTCACATGCTCCGAGCATGTACTGGACACGAGGCCTACGTCATTGTTCGGCGTGAACTCGGCTCGGCTCCTATTGAGAACGAGCGCTGCGTCAGCGTTCAGCGACGACTCGGATCCAATCACGCGCTTCGTGTCCATGAATGGATGGATGGATATTAATGCCTATACCCTTTGTAACTGGCGTTAGCTTGCGCCACCTAGCCAACGTCTCCAAGCACTGGAGACTGCCAATGGTGCTCGATGGACTCTTGAAAAGGGTGTATCGAAGATCGATCGGTTTATACCATAGAGTTATTACAATAAACGCTAGAGGCTCAGCTGGCGCTAGTGTGCTGTTGCAAATTGAAGCAGACAGCAAGCAGTCAGAAATTGACTTCCG
This sequence comes from Ixodes scapularis, assembly GCF_016920785.2. Taxonomy (NCBI): domain Eukaryota; kingdom Metazoa; phylum Arthropoda; class Arachnida; order Ixodida; family Ixodidae; genus Ixodes; species Ixodes scapularis. The sequence continues at coordinate 25,523,635 of NW_024609884.1, read as the reverse complement.
GTAATGCATGTCTATGGGAAAAAGCGAGTGCATTTTCTCTCTGCGCTCGATTATAAGAGCAAATATCACGAATAATTTGTACGTACTAGGCACATTGGAACATTTCTCAGTCACGCAGACGAAATAATTGGCCAGTTACAGCATTTTTATTTGAAATTCGCGGCATTAAAAACGGTGTTAAAACCGCTTCGTACGTGTATTTATGTGCACTGTCGGACACTGTTAGCGCGAACACGGCGTCGACGCTTTCCAGTATGGGGGATTTACGTGCCAAACGAACGAACGACATGTGGAAAACCAAGAGAGACGGCAAGAACTACGCAGTAACACTGGGTAAGTAACTCCTTGTGCTTGCAGACGATCAAAATAAGTTAAAAGTCACGTAATATAGTCCGATTTGCAATAAATAAGTACTGCTTTATTCTTTCTGCTCAGCGAAGATGCTTGTTCTGTGTTCAAATCATCACCCGCACGCTCCAAATCTTTGCAAATAGGGGAAAGCCAGTGGACAGGTGCGCGATAAAAACTGCCCAACATAGGAAATAATAAGAAAACACACCTTTCGTAGCCCACGTACTTTATTCTTTACGTTTCGAACGTTTTTTTTAACCGCTCGTAGAGATGCACAACGGGGTCATTTTCATATAGTGAGAGGTCAGGCATTTAGCAATATATAAGCACCAACGGAATGCTGGCTAACTTTGAACACACTCTACATTCCTTTCGATCGTTGTTTTGCTTAGGATCGTCGCTCGTTTCTACATACCTGCCATGGAACAGAGGTTTGGGTCTTCGTTCATTGGTAAAGGAAAAATGATGTAACTAAAGCGATTACACTTTCACAATATTAATAAAGGTACATACTACCCGGTACAACCGAAATAACAAAAGTTATTAATGTTATTTTCCGGCGACGAGACAAAATTCACGCGCGTTTTCCCATAGGAATACACAGGAAGACTGGAAAAGTAGACTGGATGCTGTCTGCTTCAATTTGCAACCGGAAGTCCCATAGACACTAGCGCCAGCTGAGCCTCTAGCGTTTATTGTAATAACTCTATGGTTTATACGTATATGTGTATACTATTCTTTGTTCAGATCATTTTCATTTGTGGTCCCTAAAGCAATCAAAGTATTTCACCGGTAATGAGACCCCGGTTTCGATTTTCGGCATCGCCAGAGATCTAGTCTTTCCGTGGCTTTGTGTAGCATATCCATCGCATTCGATCAGCACGGTTCATTTACTGCATATTTCTACTGTCTTTCTTATTAGAGAAGTCTTCAGTAAGTTGCCGTTGTTTAAGTAGGAAATAAAAAAAAAATAAAAAAGTTACCGAAAGTATCGCACGAAATGAAAATGCGTCACGAAAGAAATCCCAAGCTGAATAAATTCTTGTACCACAAAGAGTTAACCCACTACTGTTTGACCGACTACTGTTTCAGCAAGCGCTCGTTGTTTTTCGTTGTTTATTGGCTGCGGGTGGGCACGCTCGGAGCTCACGAGGCGCCGAAGTTTTGCTGAAGGAAGGAAGCTTGCGCTGGAGGGGGGACAAGTGGAAGACCTCGCTGCCCCTCTTCCCGCCTTTGACTAGGGTATCAGCCAGTGAACCACCTTCGTAGCCACAGCCATCACTGCATACTTGTTCAAATTATATTCTTACACACGCGAACAACGTAAGTTGAGAACTTCAGTTTTTTTTATTATTTAAAATGCTTGGTCAATGGTAGTCCAGAGTCACTACGAAAGGTAGCTCTGAGTAGTTTAATTTTTTTTTCGGTGGCTTATAAATGTTTCGCCATTAGGGTTGTTAAGAAGCCAATAAGAGTTATTTGGAACGAGAAGTGGCAGAAGTGTGCGGACGAGGTGCAGAACGGTAGACGGATCTTTTTTCTGTACACTTCGAAAATCTTGTTGATGGTGTCGCCGCGGTCGCAGTTGTACGACTTTAAAACTGCGGTTAGGCAGCCTTTGTAAGTATTCAGGTCACTGAAACGAAACATAAACATGTCACGTTTTATAAATATCACAAGCCTTGGGAGTCAACGCGCACGCCATAGTTGAAGCAAGTCTACCTAATCGAGGCAGAGTGTAGCCAAACGTGACAGTAAAGTATATCGTCGCAGTTGGTGATAAACTGAAATCTACTGTTTTCGGTATTTTGGCGGATTCAGTTTATAACACTGCCCTCCTAAAACGCATGAACGAAAATCCGTCCGAAAATCATTTCATTCTAGTTTCGAGAAACGAGCCTATATTTGCCGTACTCCAAGTGAAAATATGAATTCGCGAGAAACATTTGCAATTTTCCTATCGCATAAAACACTCCTGTGTTTAATTTTTTTTTATGATGTTAGTTTTTTATGTTCTTTTTGGATAGTTTTTCGTAAGTGTGCTCCAGCCTTAAAGGGGAAATTCAACAATATCTGTACTCTCAGTAAATACCACTTAGAATTATTCCGTGTCATGTATACTGACCTATAAAGCATCCGCCTGGTCCTGGTATCGAACCAGGGACCTCTCCATTTCAAGTGGAGCGCTCTACCAACTGGTCTAACCAGGAGTTAGCTCGGTTGACGTCAGTACAGCAAACGGGTTTTAACAGCCGCCACCAGACTAATACCAACAAGGGTGAACAGCATGCATTTTAAGGTTATGATGATAATGCAATTAATGCAAGGCTGCAAGTGAGCTGGACAACAATAGAGATCCCTGGAGATGGGGAAAAGCGGGACAAATGACAAGCACTCCAGAAACCTATCTACTGCAAATGGAGAGGTCCCTGGTTCGATACCAGGACCAGGCGGAGTTTTTCAGTCCCGCACCAGTCACCTAACTATAAAACATATTAATTATTTTTATGCAAGGGCAGTGGCAGAAAAAAATTTAGAAAAACGAGGAGCGTTTACCCCTCATCTTGCAGCAAGAGCAAACGGCCACGTGACCTAGAGCCGATTGTATGCCGCCGACGTTAAAGGGCAACTCCACTACATTTTTACGATTTTTTGATTATGATCAGTTTATTCGAGGTCGGCGACCCTGAATCATGAGATATAATTTGTTCTTCGGTAGCATGTATAGTTTTGTAGATGTCGCGCATCCAAGCCGGCGGCACGGCGAAACCAGAACTACGGGCTTACCGGCCCAAGCAGCTTGGCGACTCTGATAATCAGCTACGCGTCGATAGCATGACGTAGATCTCGTCCCGCGCTCCTAAAGGGGCATTCACACGAGGGAGAAATCCCGGGGATTTCTCCCTCGTGTGAATACCCCTTAAGCTGACGCGCCGACACGGCGCGTCAGCTGAGGATTGCGTCAGCACATTTTCTTTTTTACCGCTCCACTTAGTAAATATGCACCGAATGTAGTAAGTGTTATATTCCCTGTCAGACGGGAAAGTAAATAAAACTTTGGTTGGGGCTAGTAGGGAAATTAGATGTTATTTTGATCGAATGTCATTCACCACTCGGCGAATCAGCTCGCGAGCCTGGTTCTGCACGTGGAGCGTGCACGCGCTACGTGGCGTATTAAACACGCCGATTGGCCGAGCTGTAATGTCATTTTGCTTAAATGCCATTAAACGTGCCCGTCTGACAGGGGAATTATACCCCTGTCAGACAGGAACGTTAAATGAGATTGAAGGAAAATGACATTACAGCTCGGCCAATCCGTGTGTTTAATACACCACATTGCGCGTTCAACCGCCACGTGCAGAACCATCAAGCTGATTCACCGAGCGGTGAATGAGATTCGATCAAAATGACGTTTACTGCCCTGTCTGACAGGGGTATTAGTGTGCCTCTATAAATTTGCGTGCCGAAAAGCGAATCCGGCTGCTATAAATATAACACGGTCAGCGCAGTCGCAGCGTTACTGTATTCTTTTCTTGCTCGCGGACCATAATAGAAAGAAGTAATGGGACGACAGATGGTATCCCCAAGCGGTCTAGGTTGTTAAAGCTAAGGTGCCTTGATATGTACGCTAGTTAGTGCTGCTGCGGCCCATGCTGCGACCGGCCGCTCGTGCTGGAGCAGCCGGTGGACGGTACGCGAACAGCGACGGCACAGCGTCGTTCTTCAAAAACCCGTGTATAGTGGAAAAACTCGCAGCAGTCAGCAGTGGCGTACCGCACACAGCTATGGCCGCAAGTGAATACTGAAGTATTCACTGGCGGCCATAGCTGTGTGCGCTACTGCTGAGCGCGTGCTGATTGCGAGCTTCCAGTTATTTTTTAACGTGCATTCCGCACCCTCAAGATTGCCGGTCTTAGCAGCCGATTAATATGGGCTCGTTCTGAGCATGCACTTTAAACAGCACCCACAAATATGGCGCCCAGTGAATACTCCTTATACGCCTGTCGCTTTCAATTTTTTAAGCTGCACCACCACCGAACAAAGTCGAGTATTTTTGGTATATAATCATGCGTCATGGGGCTCCCTCGCTTTACTCATGGACGCAGAGCTCACAACCACATCGGTCAATATAAATAAAAAAAAATAATAAAGGTAAACAAAAACCGAAGGCCCACGTCTTTTTTTTTTTTTAATTGATTTGTTAGCGCCCATGAACAGACGCTGACAGGATCATTTTCACGACTCTGGCTGGTGCACGATTGGAGGTTATAGGGCTACTGTAAGGACTTGAACTGCTGATTAGCTGATCCGCAGTTCAAGCGCTACATTATGAGCAAAAGGAATTTATCAGCTTCGAAATAAACAAGCAATAAAGCCCCCACAACTACTACTCATACTCAACTCAGAATTAGATTTGAAGACAGTTAATCATTCATGTTTTAAAATAAAAATACACAACATTGAAACTGTGCTTTTTGAATAGAAACGACGATCTAAATAATTCCTAAATGCAAGCTGTATGTCTGAATTCTTCCGATTATTCTTCATCTACGATATTCGTGGTAAGTCACATCTGCCCATGCAAAGTACCTGCAAAACTGCTTGACACCCGAGCTGCTTCCGTCGAGGGGAAGTCCAATGTCGCTGACATTTGGCCATCTAATCAGCAGTCCCCTTAGCGTAGCGTTGCAGAGACCAAGTGCAAGTTTCACCTTGGCGGGCGGACATTCTGCGAGCAGCCGCATCATGCAAGTTTATCATCCAGCTAACACAAGTAACGAATTATCATTAAAACTCACCATTGCCGTTGTAGTCAGACGCGTTCCCTCCCATCACACTCTCCATCTTCATCATGGCGTCTCCCCTAAAATGCCGGAACATGTCCAGTCCATTGGGAAACATCGCCAGTTCCGAATTCTCCACGTCATTTCCAAAAAAGTAATCATCTTCGCCCTTCCTCTTCGGGCGCTTCACATCTGTGTCTCTCGAACTAGCCGCCATCATCTGAGCCTCTGGGAAATGTCCGGCCGTTGGCACCTGTTCTTTTGTCTCTTCGTTGGACTGCATGAACTGGAGCAAAGGTTGGGGACCCGTGCTATCATTAGAAGCAGCACTGCCGTTCCCGCCTGCGGCCAGCTTTCCCTGCTGCCGATCCGTTAGCGGACGCCAACCGCCGACCTTCTCCTGGTTCGACTGCACCTTCTGGTAAAGTGTGTCGGAATTCAGTTTTTCGTATTCGACATCATCCTCGGCGTCATCTGGGTGCACTGAGATGATGCGGGGTCCCGCAAACACTGGTTTCTGGCCGTCTGAAGAGTCGTCATAGTAGTAGCCAGAGTTCTCGTCCCCGGTACTTTCATACAAGCCCAAATCCTTTCTCCAGGAGCGGTAGCCATGTCCTCGACGAGACTGTTTAGAATGCTTAAAAGGGCAGATAGTTTGAGAACATTAACGCAACTTGCATTAGATTCAGCCGCTAGGCACTATTGACTTACTTTGTTGGCGTGAGACCTCATCAGAAACTGTTTTCCTTGAGCGTGTGGACTGAGGGCGGAGTTCATCCGGTCATCGACGAGGCAGTGAGCGTCATAAGCATCTTCGAGTACCTTTTTGTAAACCTTAATTTCGGAGTGGATAGAAATGTCGCCGTAGCAACCGGTTCCTTCAACTGAATCTTCAAGGCATGTGTGAAGCCTCGAAACGTGCCTGCAAAACATGGATTGCATTCATAAAGAAATTGCATTAATCGAACGCGCATTTAACGGCGTGTTCGAGTACTTTTTCTAAGTATACCGATCGTATCTCCAATAATGTTTTTTTTTTCAGAATTTTGAGAAATTTGGCACAAAATGCAAATCTTGAAGAAAGCCCAAAGTGTCTGTGTCGCTGTACATTCACGGGATTGGAACAATTGACTCAGGGCTCACCCGCAGGGCACAGGTGAGGGGGGTTTGAAATTGCGCTCAACATCGGCAAGGTCCTGAAAGCTGAGAGCACACTTCAAGGCCCTCTGCAAAGCCTTGCTGCGCTGGCATCCGGGATTTGAAGAGGGGCCAGATGGCTGGTTGTTTTTAAAACCTGGGAGTTATGTATGGGCGAGATATGTGAGCTGGAACATTACTCACAATGAGGTCAAGTCATATTTTACCTGCATCTAACGGGCATTCCTGCAGTTTGTCCGAAGTGATCACTTTCAGGAACAGCCTTGAATGTGTGGTGAAGGGAAACGTCGTGCAGTTGGTATTTCTTTGGGCCGAGATAAGACAGCGATTTACATCGTTCACGGCACTGAAAGACCATGAAAGGCAGTGTGTCAGAGATCTTTCGGAGTCACATGCAATCACCTTTATGTTCCTATCTAACCTCGTCGCTCACGCTTGTGAGGCTAGTATTCAACGTACCAGAGACATTGAACTAAGTCAACAACATAAGTTAAACAAAATTTACTTAAAAATTACTACCTGCAGGAATCACTGGTACTTGTCCAGGGTGCTGGAGTCTTAAGCTCAGACATTGCGAAGTAGGTAGCGTAGCAGACGACAGATGAAACAGCGGCATGGGTTCTATTGCAGCCGTCCGAACGGTCTAAAAACAAAACAAAAATCGACGTCTGATTTTTTTCTTAGTCTAGTTGTAGAATGCCTACCTCGATCTTTGTCGACATCACCATAAATGGCGCAAGGGTTCTGATACCAGCTCATCAACAATCCTTCGAGAAGTTTCACTGTAGCAACAACAGGATCATTTGGTGCCGATGTATTTACGCAGCCGAGCTCATCCTTCGCTTTTAATACGCACTGCTGGTAACCCATAAAACAGCTGAAAAGAAGAACAGTAACTTATAAGCAACGCTCGGCGTTTAGTGCAGATGTGTTAGCTATGGTCTTACCAACATCAAGGCACAACTCAAGACGCCAAGGCGGTGTCGCTTTACTTACGTGCAAATGTCTTGCTTCATCATAATAAAATTATGCATGGAAACTCCGCAGGTAAACATACGTCGTAGCAGATTGGACGTATCACAGTTCTTCGGGAAGGTGTAGTTCACGTCAATACAGGGCGAACAGGCGGCGGGTTGCATACGCATTCGCTCATTGGGATCATTAACTAGATTCGTTGAACTGTTCGCTGTCACATTTGTGGCATCTGAGCGAGGCCCCGGACTCGGCTTTACCAATCGCGCTTCCACTGAACTTGCTTCTTTCAAACTCGCTTCTGTGCTCGTATTCAAAAAATAATCTGCTGGTGCTGAGTCTTTTTTGCTGGACTTCTTGGTCGATCCTTTATCCAGGTTTAACTCATTGGCACTACGTTTTTTAAGTGAATCTGTCGAATTATATTTTACCGCTTTTTTTCCTTCAGAAGTTACAGCGGTTCCTAATACCGTTGTGTTTAATTCCTTTGGCGGATTCACCGAAACTTTGCTGCTCTCGTCACCAGGGCCCCGAATAGGACTTGGTCGGTTCCCGTGGTTACTCTCTGTGGCACTGTTGTTTGTGACAGAACCCTGGGACGATGGATGTTTTTCCGTCAAACTCCGGTTGATTGTCGAAGATGTTAGATCCGTGGTAGTGACCAGGCCGATACTATCGAAATCACTGCTAAGATTGCATCGCTTCGTATAAGAGTGCAGGACGCTGCTTGTAAAAAACTTGAGCGTGGGAGTTAGAGGATTTCTGGTGTTCGAACAATGCGTATTTTTTAAACCATCTTCCAGGCAGAGATAAAAAGCATGAACGGGGCTGAAAATGGAAACAAACAAACAAATAATGTCGGGGAGTTTGAGCAGCAAGGCGTTTTTACTTTACCTCGGTTCGCTAATCCTCAATTTTTTTTTTTTTTTTTATTGTTAAGTTAGTCATTATGTCTGATAGCGGACATAGCGTGTGTGTAGTCACCTGCAGGATTTTGAGGCGGTGAGGTTTCTTGTTTCTCCCACCAGATCTATGTACAAGGGAAGCGAACAGTGTGTGTATATTTTGGCAAGCTGCAGACTTTCACATTCCGTCACGTTTTCTGTCGTTTGCGCCAGGGGTGCAGCCTGGATTCGAAACCGATGTCTACGAAGCCCATCTGCGATTCATAAATGGATTGAGACTTAATTCGTTTATTACCTTAATATTTTCTCAGCAAACTGATCAGTCTAGAAGAAAGGTTACCTCTTGAAATGTGTCCACTGCGAGCGCCGCATAGATCACGGTTCAGGAAAAGTAGGAGGGACACTACGAGCACCTTGAATGCCATTTTCGTTTGCAGCAGGCTTGTTTGCTCTTAGTTATTACCTCTGTAGGGGAAAGACAAGCGATTGGTTAGCTTATAGTCGCTGGATATATGTTTCCGCAGTATCGCGTTTTTTTTGTTTGTTTTTTTCTTTGCCGACAACCTTTCCTGTTCGTGTTTTGTTGCGCAGCGCATTCGCCATATTGGGTAATTCGGACCCACACTGAATTAGCCACCCTAAGAACCGCGGTGGCGCGTCAGTGCACTCAGGTTTTCATTGCTTATGTTATCGAGTGGTTCTGTGTTTTCATGACGCCCATATTGTATAAAACTGATTAGCGCCGACTAGGCCCACAACTGTTTTGCGGGGCCTTAACAAAGCCGTAGTGCAGGACTTTGTGTACGCCACCGACCGGGAGCAAATGAGGAGGCACAGATCTGAAACCAGTTTTGCGGCAGCGTTAGGTTAGGTTAGGTTAGGTTAGGTTAGGTTAGGCTAGGCTAGGCTAGGTTAGGCTAGGCTAGGCTAGGCTAGGCTAGGCTAGGCTAGGCTAGATACAACGCATTACTGCGTTAAAAATCATAACCGGTGTCGTTTTTGCTGACACTCCTTCCGTTACACTCTAAGAAATCTGGAGTGCCTACTTACTTTCCTACAAAGCCCTTGGGTGAGCCAATCGCTGTAATTTACGGATGAAGCTCAGCAAATGCATTTAGACATAATAGAAAGCAGAGCATAAGGTTTCACGTGCTTATGTTGTCCTCAGTGTTACAGTAGGGACCTTTCTTCTGGATCTAAACGTACTTTCAGCTTGTCCATTTGCTTATCTCCAGCCGTAGATTGCAGCGATTGGCTCTCCGCAGTGCTTTGCCGGAAAGTAGATACTCCAGATTTCTTAAAGTGTAAAAGTGCTCTTGCTTTTTTTCTTCTCCACTTTTTTAATCATTAAAATTGCCCGTAATTTTATTTTACCGTTCTAGCCCACACAATCTCTATTACAATCGCTTTCTGTAATTACGTAACTAAAGCAATAATGAAGTATCAGCTGTACATCGGGCTTGATTTTCATTAAATAAATTGTTAGTTAAAATATATATATATATAAAAAGAAACAGGTTACTTGCCGCACACTCTACTATCTAAACTGTGTTGTCCTATTGCTTGCACGAAATCCGCTCAGCCACCGAACCAACGAATCGCTCTCGGGGGAGATCGTCTTCTACTGCTGGAGTATGGAGCGCAACTCCTACTACTGGATTGCGTGCCCCGTTTCAATTTCAGTCATTTCCCCAAAACGACCAGTGAAAATTGCCATTAGAGTGCTCACAGTTTAAATTGGCCACATAATAAAACGGAGCAGAATTTAGCTGGCGGAATACTGACAACCGCTATGGCATATTTTCACGACGAGCCGCAAATCTCTATACTTCGTTTCAGCGTAAGTGCAGATGCAGCCGACGCTACGAGCTGATGGGACCAATCGGAGAGCGTCATAAGGGCACCATCGTGGTTGTTCCTCGTATTACGAGTTCTATCATCGCTGAACCAATCATAAACGGAAAGGGCCTAGTGACTTGCACTTCTGGTGCGGCTTGATCGGTCCCATTACCTCGTAGCGTCGGCTGCGTCTTGACTTAAAGGGGCACTGACACCCCAAAGGTAGTATTTGTTTTTGTTGTAAAAAAAAATGACATTTGTACTTAGATACACGCAAAAAAAAAAAAAAAAAGAATCCCGAGAGCGCACGGTTTTTTCATTTTTTTATTATTGGCGCTTCTTTCTCCCGCTCCTCACCTCCTCGCTTCTTTTCATTTGTGACGTAATCGATTACGAAACTTAGAAGTTTTCCAAGCGACATTTTTTTTTATAATGTTTAATAGCGACATTCGTAAAACATTTTTTTTTTTTACAGAATCGCTAACGCACTACGGTCCTTCTTTTTGAAATGCCGAAAATCGGAGTCCGGAGTGATGTCGCCTCTTGGCTTTTTTATCCGCCCCCGGAAAACATGGCGGCGCTCGACGCATGTAGCACTGAGGGTGATCGGTGAGTGGAGGATCGGACCAAGCTCCCCTCTTTTTTAGGTGCCCGACGACCTCTCAGATTTCGAAAAGGAAATAATCACACGGTCAAAACAACTCGGTTTGGTGTCGGTACATCGTAGTGTCGGTTGTGACTCCACCGGGGCAGCCGTCCACGCGAAACCGGCGCGACGTGGCCCCGCACGTCGCTCACAAAAGTCCACTGCGCGTTCTCTTTAACCTCACACCGTTTCAAAGAATTTACGATCAGTAAAAGAGCCCTAAAAAAACTTCAAACTCGAAAGTGACAGGTCCTCTGCTCACAGCAATAGGCGGCACGCACGGAGCGGTTAATCGCGGACGCGGGCGAACACGACACGGGGCGTGAGATAATAGACCTATTGCTATATTACACAAGCAAGCATCAAGGAGACTCCAGGAATTGGTGTTTCACGCGCCGCACGTGCTGGCCTCAGCATTAGTAGCTTTTCTAAAGCAAATACCTAGAAAAAATGTCATTTTGCTCGCGTGTTCGTCAAGCCTTTATTTTGGTTATTTACTCCGAATCTTTTACACGGGGAAGGTGTGCGCGTGTGGCGCGTGGAACACCAATCACTGCATTCTCATTGATGCTTGGGTAATACAGCAAATGGTATATTGTGATGGTTTGCTGCGCTGCAGAGATGCAAGAGACACGCACTTAATAAAATTAAATCCAAAACAGAGAATTCAAGAAAAACAACATATGTAAATTGCGTGAGAGTACATGTAGTTACAGGACGACTCAATCTGTGACGTCACTGCACTGGTGCGGATCGCGCTAAAACTTCAAATTCGACTTTTGGAAATTGTTATTTTTTTTTACTTCCCAAATACGGAATTCCCAAGTTTCGAATTTTGGCGGTAATGTCCAGGCATCGTTTTCATATGATACATATGATACAAAAACCCGGGGCTGCAGGTAACGACACGCACACTTTTGGTTATGACTCCGCCGGGGCAGCCGTTCACGCAGAGTGTGTGTGTCGTTAGCTGTAGTCTCGGGGTTCTTGAATTATGTTTAATGTACATCAGATCGCTTAAGCCCTTACATTAATTTAATCTTTTTCAATCGTGTCGGATAAAAAAAGATTATTTTGACCTGTCAGTGCCCATTTAGGCTGAAAAGAAGAATAGTTTGAATATGGCAGCAAGGTCAATAGTTCAAACGTTAAGTAGTGTATTTTAGGTCATTAATTTTTCTAATCACCACATTGATCTAATAACCCTACGTCCGTATTGATCAATAATGTTGAGTATTGCGGATTCTTGGGCGAGTTGGTACTGAAACTTTGAGGACATGATAGTGCTTCAAGACAGGGACGAGAGTATGAACGAGACAACACAATGCGCTAACTTCAACTGTCATTTGTCAATGCACTGACATGACTGTGGGTGCAAACTTCAATTTAATTAGAAAACATAGAAATAGACAGTAATGGAAAGCATAGGGGCAGACCTGATAAAGAAGAACTACGGGGATCGATTTGGGCGACAAAGAGACACAGTTCTTGCGAGCATTGGCGTGGCATGGGTTTGGTCGAATGGCGCGATGATGCAGAGTATTTACACACTTGCTTTTCTGCCGATTGAACAGTTGAAGTTAGCGCATTGTGTTGTCTCGTTCTTATTTTGTGTCCCTGTTTTGAAGCGCTATTGGCGACGTGAGCGCTCGGAAACGTAGCTGTGATCGGCCTTCTACGATTGGCCGAATGCTGCACTCTAATAAAAGTCTGTGCGTCTGCTTTCACGCACAACACTCGGAGAACCAATCAGCGCAACTTACGGAGGCAGCTCAGCGAATGACGATGCCGAAACTGCGTTTTTTGGTTCAGACTGCGTTTTTTGGTTTAGACCAAAAAAACGCACTCTGAGTTGTGACATTAAGCAATGCAAGCGTGACGTTTTGTATTGCTTAATGTCACAACTCAGACTACGTTTACTGGTCTAAACATATGGTTCGGCATCGTCATTGGCTGAACTGCCTCCGTAAGTTGCGCTGATTGGCTCTCCGAGTGTTGCGCGTGAAAGTAGACGCACAGACGTTTTTTAGAGTGTGACTACGACGTCAGCAAAGGACTTCTTTTCGACGGAAATAAGAGTAATTGAAGACCCTCAATTTTGACTGTGTTGACAGTGTTGCTTTGAAAGCGCAGTGATTTCAAGCTTTGACCATGCTAATTACGAACACCATCGAACTTGCTGTTCGCAAGGTACTGACGTCACGAAAGGGAACCATAGGAGGGCGCCACCAAAACATCTCGCCGCTAATCTTGTTCTCAAAGGTCAATAATGCTATCCCGAAGGATTTTTTCTATTTCAAGAGTTTCTTTTTTTTTTTTGAAGGCATAGAGGAGCGTCCGTAACGTAAATCGGCAGAGAGTAAGCAATGAGAAATCAGAATGCAACTAAAACAAATTAAATAAAAATCGCCCTCCCGGAAAAACAAAAAAAAAAACGTGTTACCACGACCTCTGTTACACGGTAAAATTATCGTCATTTCCATTGAATTGTATTATCTGATCGGCCCATCAGCGCGTGCCAGTCCTGGCGCCACGCATTGCGCGGACACGCTCGTAGTCAGAATCGCGAGCTGATATGCCGATCACTTAATGGAACTCGATAAATATTGCATTCAGTTTTGCCGTGTGGCAGCTGTATAAAACTGAAAAATTGTTCAGATGACCCACCTCCGAATTCAAAAAGCCACCTTTCCTTAGATCAGCGCCTTTCCTTTCGTAAGTGGGCGCAGTTATGCGAATCATGAACCAACTCTACCTTATATTGACTCCTTCAATGTAACGTTTCCTTACTCGATCCTTTACAAATCGATGGAAGCGACGTAGCTACCTTAGACGCTCCCTTTCCTTTACGCTTTCAAGATGGCGACGGTCTGGGTTAATGGCGATTTTTCCCACGTCTTCGATTACCGTAACAGTGTTCAGGAATATGACCAGTAGAGTACATAAGCGGAGCGCGCGCTTGATGGCTGTCACCACCAGCGGCAAAAGAAGCGACCCCGTTGCTTGCGTCTAGCCGTCCGCTGCGGGTATGGTTATTGGGAAGTGCATTTTGGTCTCGGGTCAAGTTGGGTTTTGGGGCCTCGTTGCGTGAATAAATAAGCTTTTAATCTGCGCATCAACCCTTTTTCGCATCAGCGAATTGCAGGAAACGTCTACCTTGGAGCAAAATTGCAAAGGAGTCTGATCTTGTAGTAGCATACACACAGAATTAACGGTGAGTAAGTTCAGGAATGACAAAATTTAACCTGGATGTTGTCGGCCTAGAGTACCTCAATGGCCTTCTGTTTAGGGCGATGCCATCGTTTGTAGTAACCGACGCCGACAGCACGCGCTCACAGGAAAAATGCAAAGAAATCGCCGGAAACAAAATGTCGCCGTAGCACATACCAGCGCCACGAGCGCGTGCAGGGACACGCTCTTTCACGTGCTTTAGAACAAAAAATAAAAATAAGCGTTCGAAACAAAATGGCAAGATGTCATCACCCCAAGCAATGCGCACATGAAGGCACCCTATGTCCGCCAAATTTACCGAAGCTCATAGAAGCGCGTGTCTTTTTCAAGAAATCGAGGGAAAAAAGAATGAAACTGTCATTCCAGCGGGGAAGGTACCATTATTGACAGCAGATAAACCTGATGTAGACTGTGGGTGAGCGGTCGCAAGCGCCGCCGCGTTGAGGGAGACCACTCAGCGTAACAAGAATTGGACGCTTTCTGACGCCGACGGAGTGTATTTTACTCGGTGTTCCCCGACCGCTCTATTAGCACAGGAGAAGTGAATGTGAAAAAGGCAGTGTTTTTCACCGAATGTTGGCCTTTCATACTCTGAAGATGCTCATGACAGGTAAGCTGGTGGCAAACGTGGTAGAGCCAAGCAAACAAGATTCAGAAAACGTATAGCAGGAGGGCGCGGCAGCACTCAACGAGGTCTCCTGATGAACACAACCTCACAAAGAGCTTGCAAGGAAACAAAATTAGGTAAGTTTTGAGCTGCTTTAAGCATTAACTGCGAAGAAAGGACAAGGAAGGGAACACTTTGCATTAGTTACATAGATCTAAGAAAACCCTCTTTATATGACAATCACGCCCTAAACGACGTAACAAAAGCGCGTAATAAACTTTTATCAAATATCAAACGCCCTTTTTTTTAAATTTGACCTCTTCTGTGATCTTTTTACAGGTTGGACATCTTGGCTCATCGTCGATTTCTTAACTCGGTTAAATTCTTAATCGGACTTCCCGGCCCACATTTGATTTCTTGAACACGTTGAACAAGTCAAGAGGTATTACAAGTCAGGAGGTTTAATATTACCTCTCAACTCCTCTTCACTTTTAAAACGCAGCTTATATTGGCTTCACGATTATATTCCAGGACTCGTGATGACAGAGTACAGAGCTACTATGTTGTATACATTATAGGAACACTGCACTCTGTCATCACAAGCACCGTTTTACTACAAACCTTTTTTTTTTCTAAATAAAAAAAATGATAAATAATAGTTTCTGACTAGCCCCTTACCTAATAGTGAGCTTGTTTTAGGTAAACCAAATACGCTGTGGATTTCACTTTTAACTAAGTTGTCTTCAGCAGTTGATCTTTTGAGTCGTGTATATCTTGACTCGTTGAAACTTTATTTTTTGGACCTCGACCTATATTGAATCCCTTGAGTCGTTGAATCTCTTGACCCGATCCCATCCATGGAATTGAAACCGATGGCATCTTTGATTTAAACTTAGTTTCACTCTGGGTGTAAAGGCCCCTACGCGCAGTTCCGTGTGAGAGCGTGTTGTTGCCAGACCATGACGCGACGCACGTAATACCCGGTCAAAACACGCGCGTTAGCAATGCCTTTGAACTCAGCATTCTTAATTTTAGATGGTTGATTTCATAAATCACTTTAGATGTCAAATTAATTGCTAAAATACTTTTGTTGAGTTTTTGTTGAGCAGTGCTGAGACTAAATTGTAGGATAATCTCTACCCCAGATGCTTTCACCTTTTCCTTACTCAACAAAGAAGCCCTTCGTCTGATCCTTAGCTAAGGAAAGGAAGAGGTGGGTTTCTGAAACAAAATGGCGCCTTTCCTTAAGGGAAATCAGTTTCTTTCGTTACGTAAGGTGAGGAAACGCAGAAAGGAAAGGCCCGTTCTTGAATTCGGAGGTAAGGTTCATTATTTCGCCATGCGGCTGGGAGGGGTTGGTGGAGTATGTCAAGAGGAAAAATCCTAATAGTGAGAAATCGACCTATTTCGAGGACGCCGTGAGTAGCAGCTCAACATTAACGCACACAGCTATTCTGCGTCCTCTGCGTGACCATTTCTTTTATAAAAAAAATTAATTACATAAATAAACTACGTAGAGATGCTCACTGTTGCAATTATATATCCTCGCGCGCGCCCTCATTCCAAGGAATGAGGTTCTCTTAAATCTACGAATATCTCAAGTGGGGAACTTCAAAACGGCAAACTTCTCATCCTTGTAAAAAAACATCCCTTAATTGATCTCGCCTCGGTTTAAAAAAAAAAAAAAAAAATCGCACCGGTTGATGGGATCGAATACGAGCCGAAGTGCGCGCAATCTGACGGAGGATTATCGCGCCGTGCAACCGAGATTATGGCTGCACGACAAAAGATCCACAGGTAGTCGAAAATAATCCTCAGTCCTCCGGTGCGGCGTGACAGACGCCCTTCGTTAGCTTGGTACGTAAACCCCCCAAAGTTTGCTTTTCTTTTTCCTTCGATGGGAACCACGGGACGCCTCGGGTACCGCGCAGCGCAGAAGTCGAAGTCGCGAATAGGTCCAACGAGTCCAAGCGGCGTTCTTTACCCCGACGTTCCGCGCCACGGCGTTCGGCGCCCTACCCGTCTTTCCAGCGACACTCGGTCATATGGAGGTGCGAAGTACAATACCTCGGGTGGACGATTTCCTGGACCGGGCCGCAGTGGGGCTTCGCTGCAGAGCGCGTTAACGGACGAGGAATTGCTCCCCGGGACGCTGAGCTGCCCTACACCGCCGAGGCCTCCTCAGTGTCGACTGCCTGGAACACCGGCCACTGGCTCGTGTCCCCCACGCGATGCGTGGAGCGTGGGGCGGTGGCTGCGCTGAGCCCGCGTGGCGCTTCTTTTTCTTCACCAGAGTGGTTGCGTGGACGTCAGTGATTGGTCGTTGTGGTTGCCGCTATTGTCGTCCCATGGCGTGTTGGTACATCTCTAAGGAGGTGAACCATGGATCCGTTTGTTATTGTACGACGGAATATCATAACAGCGACGTTACTTATCCCTTTCTTGCTTGCTTCCCTTTTTTTTTTTCTTCCTCGTTGGTCACGTGCCAGCAACCGGTGCTATCACTGACGTAGTTATGACCGCGAAGAAGCGAGCAATCGTCACGCCTCCCCTTCTAGCCCACCCTAACGTAGTTTTGTCCACCATTTTGCTGTTATCAGCTGTTTGGCGCATGCCGAAGGCAAGCACTCCAAAAATTAGTTTCATGTAATGAAATACGTAGTGCATAAAGGCTTAAAGGTTCATCGCATTGACTTCTAACAACAATATGGAAAGTTGACATCACGCAAAAACGCCCTACCCCAAACAACACGGTCACCGCAGTGGAAAGCCCTCGAAAGTGGCAACACTCGTACACTACACTCGCGAACAAGTTTCCGTGGCTATAAGGAGTATTCACTGGGTGCCATATTTGTGGGTGCTGTTTAGGGCGCATGCTCAGAACGAGCCCACATTAATAGGCTGCTAAGATCGGCAATCTTGATGGTGCGGAATGCACGTTGCAAAAGAACTGTGGAAGCTCGCCATCAGCACGCTCTTAGCATTCGCGCACACAGCTATGGCCGCCAGTGAATACTTCCTATGCAGTCAAAGCTCACATGTGCGTTTGCGCATCTTGAGCGCCCATCAAAGCTGTGCCCGCGCATTCTTCACTTCTGAAATGCCACAGAATGTTGTTCGCGAGTGTAGAGAGCCGCAAGGGGAAGGAAGGAAGAACCTCAGAAAAGAAAGAAAAAGAGATTAACCTGGGTCGCTAAACTCGTCGCTAAACTCGTCGTTAACATCTCTGATTTCCTTTCTCTACATTAAATTAAAAAAAGAAAAAACTCGTCAAGCACAACTTTGTGCCCGAAGTTTGCGGAACGCGCTAATTGGACTCTCGCGACGCTGACGTCGCGCCGAGCGAGGCGTCAATCATTCGAACCCTCATTTCTTTGAGAGAGGCAGAGTGTAGTAAAGTTCGTCGAGGCGCGCGTGCAGCGCGTGAGGGGCGCGAGGAGCCCGCTGATTGAACGGCTTCGCCGATGACGTAGCGCCCGTTTATCCCTACATCCCTACGTCAAGCTAAAATTAATGCTTTGCAGATTGTCCCTAGGCGGCCTGCTGACGCTCCAAATCCCGCCCGAAGTTCGTGTACAAAAAAAAAAGTGATTAGAAACCTCGTTTGTCGAAGTGGTCGCTGACGTCAAAGCGCCGTTTCCGAACTTTGCGACAGCCGTGGTTTGAGCTCGAGATCTTCGCTTCGGATCGAGGCGAAGTTAAACTTTGTCCACATGGCGGTGCAGTACGCTGCGGCCAAGCTTATCCTCCGCCACCGTCGGCGTCGCTACCGAGACCACCGGGGACGCCTTTCAACCCCCCGACGACGACTTTCGGCAACAGTACCAGCTATCGAAAGCTTTGTGCGTTGACTCTGCGACGAGATTCGCTCGGCGCCCGGACTTCGAGGCGGCGGACAATTACGTCTATCATGACCACAAGTTCTCTGCGCAGACCGGTTCTTCGGAACCGGTAGCTTTCAAGGAATGGTGGCAACTGACGAGCCCCTGTCAGTCTCCCGCATGACTGTGAGCCGGGCTGTCAGAGTTTTTGCGGTTGCCATCGTTTTTTTCTGTAACATCCGAAGAGGTACTAATAAGCTCATATACAATTCAGAACGTTGGAAAACAAACAAGAACCGGGGTAATTCCTGGGTAGGGTCGAGTCTCCCGGCAGCCGGCAGAATTATTTCCCCAAAATTCTACTGGCAGTCGTCACTCATTGGCGGTCAAATCAGTTCATCGAACGACGTGTCATCGACAGATCGTTTCACCGGCACGTGATGTAATCGCATGAAAGAGATTTTCTTCCCTTAGAGGTATATACACATTAAACATTTTCACACCTTTATACATGTAAGTGGGGTGTCCCATAACTAACACCCTAATAAGTGTAGCAATAGACCTTATTAAAAAAATGTAAACGTCACACCTTTAAAAATGTGTGATTTTTTAAACACGCTTCTTAAAACGTGTAATAATGCACTATTCCTTTTTATAAAGGTGTAAAACTACATTACCCCTTCTTGTCAGGCACGTAGCCAGAGAAGGGGGGGGGGGGGGGCATAAGGCCCCCCCCCCCCCCCGAGATCTTCCAGTTTGCTGGGGCCTCCTCTCCCCCCTCCCCCTCATAGAGCACATTGTCACGGGCGCTCCCCCCCCCCCCCCCCCCCTCCGAAACAAAATCCTGGCTACGTGCCTGCTTCTTGTCAAGGTGTAATTACCACAGTAAATTTCTTTTTTGGGGTGTACACAGTGGCCCGGGACCCAATAAAATGACTGAACAAATAAATTACACAAACGAGTCGCCGAAACAGCACGTTGCTTCTTGTCTTGGCGGGTGTCGAGGCAATTTCGGCCGAAAACCGGCTTCAATATTGGCCGTATGTACGGTTTTGCGCCTCGTCCCGACATCCGGCAGGAAGCGGTGTACCGATGCAAATAAACGATTCATGTCTAAAGGCACCGGCACCACTGATCTCTTAGTAGGCTGGATCGCGGATAGAGGCCTGTATTGCTGAGGTCGAGCGGCACCACCGGCAGTCATCGCTTGACACGATGTAATGCATGCTATAGGAGAAACGGGAAAACTCAATTTTATTACATTAGTAGTTTGTTCTCGATCATGAAACTTCTATCGTGTTTCCGCAAATAACAGTTAATATTGTGGGCAAGAATATTAAACGCGTTAGAATACCGATCTTGTTTAAATAAATGTTGTGTGGTTGAGGGTCGAGGACGACTTTGTTGGGCGTTAACTGTGATGTGTTTAATGAGACAAGGGCTACCGATAGTTATTGTGGAGTCATCCGTGATCTCGGAGTCATCAGAGCTCAGCAAACGATAAGTTAGAAGGCCTTTACTAGGGACATTCGCATCGTTTTAACCGCATGTACATAGTACTTCTGGGGAAAGCTTTTTCTTTGAATTGCTGTGAGGGCTTCCGTGACAAACTGAAACTCGGAGCGTGCCGTTCAGTCGCTAAACGTGTCATTTATTTAGACCCCGAAGCAAGCGACGTCGGTAAAATCGGTAACCTTCCGGCCCATTTTTTTTTTTTTTTTTGAAATCGATGTTTTAACGTTTGACGAATGTCTATTGGATCTCCAAGCACCCGATATAATCATCGCAGCACGTCTTTAAATACTCGCCCTCGAGCACCGCGTACAAGCTTCCCATTTTTGCGTATTTATCCCTTAGACTAGCGTGTATTGCCTCATGGTGTAATACGCCAAAACAACAAAGACGAAAACGAAGGGAGAACTAGACAGGACGCGGCGTACCGCCTGTTGTCAAGCAATGGCCGCCGGTGAGGCCAGTGACGGGCTCCCGATCCGCGATCCAGACTTGCACTGTGAGAGTTCTAATGCATTGCACCCGCGGAGTGCTGCACGGAGAACAGGCCCCGAACGAACTTGCCGAATGCACCGAGTGCAGACTGATGCTGTCGCCATAGACGTTGTAGCAAAGTACCGACCTCAAACCGAAACTAGCGCCTTTTTGTTCGACGTGATGGGTGGGAATGCGAGAGCGCCAGTCGCTGCCATCGTTTATCTATAAACGTTGGTTGCTGCAACGTGGAACTTACATTTGCGACGACTTCCAATTAAGCAACTCGGCTGTCAGAGATATCTACAGACGGCGTAAGTTTCCGAAACCAGCTGACTATAAAACAGCATACACTTGAGGAAATTGATGGCACTGTACGCGCAAGAGCTTGCTTCGTTTTAAGTATAGTATTATGAGTGAACCACTAAAAGATACGGCTTAAATCTAGTTCTTTGGAACATCTAGCAATACGTTTCGTAAGTCTTTTTATTTCCCTAATGAGGGAATTGAGAACGAGAGCTTTCTCAAGACAAAATATGACGGGGCAAAATAGCTGCCTTTCAATTATGACTTTGCTTGAGTCTCGGGCAACGGCTCCATGTTTAGCCTTCCCGGACGCTCAGTGAATGCGTCACAGGTTTCTGCTGTGGGAGCTTTGTCGAAAAATTTTCCATTTTTCACCCATACAAATGATGCTAGATCTCGCGGCCTCTGTGGTTGTCCTGGGCCTTTCATTACACACTGGTAGGTTTCAGCGTTTGTACGGCAACAAAGCGACTCAAATTTTGCAAATAAAACACGGGTCGTCGATTCCTCCCTTCGTGAAATATCAGACGCTTACAATTCAAGCTCGTGTTTGAGTTTGTGGCCCGCGGGACGCGATTTCGAGCGGAAAACCAACTTCTTCTTTCAGTTCCGCTGTGCGAATTCCGCATCGTAGCAGACGAACTCTCGTCGTCTGCTCTCGCTCTTCGCCTGGGCGAGGCATGACGAGATTGTCGGCGCAACGAACGCCGCCAGCGAACGAGCATACGGCGCCGAGAGCCAGCGTCTTTAGCAGACAATCTTTTCGACCCAAAAGCGGCGCGCGTTCCGCAGGCGGCGACAGTTGCAGAAACAAAAACAGGCGCGGTAACAACAAGGAACTGCAGTTGCTTGTCTGCTAAATACGCCGGCTCTCGGCGTCGTCTGCTCGTTCGTTGGCGGCAGTTGGCGTCGCGACCGCTTGCGCCATCTCTTGTCTCCCGTGCGAAACGGCGCCGTGTTGTTTGCAGACCGGTGGCTTCGCTGCGTTTCCATAGGAGCTAAGCCTTTTTCATTCTTTACTTTTTTCTCAAATAAGTTCGCTCTTTGAAAATTTTACAAAAAAAAAAAGTACCATCTGTGGGCAACGCTACACAAAGTCGTAGCGCGATAGGTTAAGAAACCGAATTTTCCGGTCGATTTAAAGAGCCTGGCGTCTCCTTGTTTCACCCTGTATATTAGATGCTTTAAGGCTAATAGAGATCCCTGTTAACGACAGCTCATATGGTGAATTCCAGATACCGGGGTATAGAGCTTACTTTTTTTTCCACGGCAGATCGGGCGAGGAGAAGGAATCGCCATTTATGTTAAAGATGTATGGTGTACTAAAAAAAAAAATCAAAGCCGTTTACAACTCCCTGTAACGCCGAATTAGAGCGCAGCTCTTGAGGAAGAGGAGGGAAAGGTACTGAGGGGAGCGTATACCGCTCCTCTACCCTTCCTCACCTCCTCATCCTGCCTGCTGCTCCTCCCTCCGAGCGGCGTCGGCGTCGCCGTAGCCGTCGGCGTAACCGTGAGGTCACGTGACCCTCATAACGTCGCGTGACCCACGTGACCTCGGGGGGTCACGTGACGTCCCGAGGGTCACGTGACCCCCCTCAGGACTCCCCTAAGGGGTCACGTGACCCTCGTGATGTCACGTGACCCCGCGAGAATGTTTCGGCATGGTGCCGAAACGTCACTATGCCGAAACGTCGCCGCGGTTACGCAGACGCCGACGGCGACGGCGACGGCAACGGCGCTCAAGTCGGAAACGGGCGCCTAAGAGCTCCCTCACTGCGAATCATTACCAATAAGGATATGGAACTTTATTTGGGCCGTGGTTTTGCTAGCTTGCTACAAACCTTCGTCAAATAATCTTTTGAAGTTTTTAGAGGAACTGAAAGATACTATTTGCAACTTTCAGTCCATTGATATCTGTCTAGTAGGTGACTTCAATATTGACATGCGTGTTGTTTTGTCGCTGTGTTGTTTTGACTCCGAGCTGTTTTGGCACGTGCTCTTCTGTCGCTGCCCCGTTTTGACGCTGTGCTGTTTTGTCGCGTGCTATTTTCTTGTCGCCGTGCTGTTCTGTCGCGTTCCCCAATTCAGGTCTTTCAGGGAACAAGCTAAAAATGTTATTACTGTAACACGCCGTCGTATCTAACATAAGTGGTTAACAGGGAATATTTTGGCAGCTATAAAGTCTAAAGACGCTCTTTGGGTCCCGTGTCAGCGTTCTACAACAAATGCCCAGTTAAAGGCAGAACTTCGTGGTACACGTAATCGTGTAAATGCGCTTATCCGTTGTTCGGCCAAAAGAAAATATTGCCCAGATCAGTCTCTTAAAGCACGGTTAAATATTTCAGAGACATGGTGTTTGATAAATCAACTTTGAGGCGAGGAGATCAATTGACGATTTGCTTGAGAAAGCGTTCAGTCATAATACGACAAAAACCGTTGAATACTTTAAAAGGCCCTTGAAACGAAGTTTGGGCTGGGATGTATGACGTTAGATTGGGATTTTACTAATAGCATATCGTTCGGTGGGCCAAAATTAAGAAGGTAGAAAGACAAAAGCCTGACCTTCAGTGCGAAATTTTGAAAACACAGTGGTCTATTTCGTACCTCCTTCCCTTGGAAACGCTCTGCCTTTTCACTGATACATCCGCGGTACCCAAAGCGCGTCACCAGATCCAAACGCACGTCACACGACACCGGACCTCATTTATTCTAAAAGGGTAAAAAAGCGCAAAAAGACACGCACAGGAAGAAGTCCACAAACGGAGCGCTGACTTTCAACTGTTTTTGTTTTGTTTTTTGAAAAAGACGCTCACCGCCGTGCCCACATATATCCAATCAAATTACATCATGTACGTCATATCACCAGACCATTGTGTCGAAACTGCTGATGAACGCAAGTTCACTGTTAAATAAACGAATAGGGAGTAGTGACACACCTATCTTTGTACTTAGAAATAAAAAAAACGCTTCCGCAATCTCTCTAGTTA
The DNA here is from genome assembly GCF_016920785.2 of Ixodes scapularis. NCBI lineage: Eukaryota > Metazoa > Arthropoda > Arachnida > Ixodida > Ixodidae > Ixodes > Ixodes scapularis. Next base: position 25,500,042 of record NW_024609884.1, on the reverse strand, counting down.
TCTTTTGACGATGCTTGGCCAGAATCTGAGTATTCATTAAAACAGGAGTGCACCCGCACCTATCACTGTGCACCGCCAAGTTTCCTGACGGTGAATACGTCATCGAAATGCAATTTCCCGTAATCTGTCGTTTACACAACGTCCTGTTTGGCCGATGTATGCCTTCTTACACGTTAGCGGAATACAATAAACCACTCCTCTCACACAAGGCACAAACTTGTTCTTATGCTGCTTAACACAACCGGGGATGGGTTCGACTTCCGTCCACTCTCGCACATAAACGACCCAGCTTACCAGGAGCCGAAAAAACCACAGGAATGCCGTGCCGTTGTGCCACTTTCTTCAACCTGTGCGCAACCTTGTGGATATAAATAAGGTACCACAACAGGTCTCTGCGTGGGCGTCTTACCCGAGCTAACCCCCGTATTGCGCACTTTTTCCAAGAGGCTGTCGGCCACACCTACCAGAAGACTGCTAGGGTACCCACCGTCCAAAAATGTATTAGCCTGCCCACAAAAACTCGTGATCATCTTTTGCGGACACAACCTCGTAAGTGACCCCAACAAACTACTAGTTATAGTCCTCCTTTTTATTATGTTAGAGTGGTTTGAGTCGTACGAACGAACAGCCTTCTTCGACCAAGGTGAGTAGCTCCATCACATATGAGACGCGGGGAAGGAAAGCTTAATTAATGTCTAAAACTGCAACACTTCCTCCTTCGGATCCTCCCTGGTGAACTTCAATCTGTTAAAATTCACTTTATACACATTCAACAAATCAGCTATCACAACCTGCCTGTCTTGGGTAAAGCCAACCCGGAACAAAACCAAAAAATCATCAACGTATCTGAATACCTTTATTACGTTATTGCCGAGGTCATCCGCAATTCTTCTATCACACCTGGACAAACAAACTTCACTCAAAACGGGCGCGACACTGGTCCCAATACACACTACTTGATTCTGTACTAACAAAGACCCCTTGTACTCCACCATCGTGGAACTTAAATAAAAACAGAACAATTCTAAAAATTGCTCAACGCCTCACCCCGCTAGCATTCCGAAATATAACCTCCCCACTGGCATCAATGCACTCCCTAACAGCTATCAAGAGATCTCGTGGGGGAAATATTATCAAACAGGTCCTCTACGTCAAAAGACACCGCGTCACACTTCTCAGGGTTTTCCACTCTTAAAAACCCGACCACTTTAATTGATACTGTAATGCTGGCCAAGCATCGTCAAAAGATAACTGGAGAAATAGCGGAAGCGTTTTTATTTCGAAGTACAAAGATAGGCGTGTCAGCACTCCCTCTATTTGTTTATTTTACAGTGAACTTGCGTTGATCAGCAGTTTCGACACAATGGTCACGTGATATGACGTACGTGATGTAATTTGATTGGATATATGTGGGCACGGCGGTGGGCGTCTTTTTTTTAAAATATACAGTTCAAAGTCAGCGCTCCGTTTGTGTACTTCTTCTGTCCCTGGTCCTTTTGCGCTGTTTTACAATTTACTCGCCCAACTCACCACCGTACAACTCACGTATTCCCTTCAGCCCAAAGCTGACAGTGCGGTGGAAGCTATGCGCGTGCCGGACCAATCAGCCGCCTCCGTTACATCACCTCCCTCATTCTCTGCGCGTGGGTATGCGCGAGAGAGCGGGATCACGTGGCAAAAAGCAACTTTTGTTCGAGTTTTGAGCGACAGAAAAATCTTCTAGGAAGAAAATGGCTGTGTCCCCGGGTACACAAACGAGGGTCTGAGCAAGAGGGGACTTCCTCCTTTCCGTCTTCTTGAACTGTTTGGTACAATGCGCGATTTGTGAGTTGGGGACGAAAGCTAAACAGAAGAAAGCTGAAATATTTTTTCATGACCCCTTTAACAGTTTCTTCGCCACATTCTCTGGGGTATCCCGTAACAATGCTCAATTTCCAATAAAGCTTCAAGATTCCAATTTTTCCTCTGCTTTCCTTCCTCTAATGACAGGGCATGATCTACACACATGGCTTTGTAGTTTCAAATCGAACAAGGCGCCTGGCATAGATGGTATTACCGCGGAAGATCTTCGGAGAAATTATGTCTCCATAAACCAAGTGCTTTTTCATCTGTTAAATGGTTTTATTCAAAGCGGAAGGATCCCGAATGATTTAAAGATTGCACTAGTGGGAACTCTATATAAAGGCGGAGTGCAAAGTAAAGTTGATAATTATTGCCCAATTTCAAGCTTACCTTGTATAGTACAAATTTTAGAAAAACACATTTTTCAAACTATGACGTCGTTCCTTGAGAAGTTCGAGATCTTCTTACCCAATCAATACGGTTTCATTGGTGGTCGCGGGACACAGCCACTTCTAGAAGATTTATCAGATGAGTTGCATCTGGTTTTTGAGAGAAATAACACTGCTTGCGACCTCTTCGTTGATGTGGCAAAGGCGTTTGATACTGTTAGTCATAACATCTTAGTAAAAAAATCTAACAATGTTGGTTTTCGCGGTCAATTCCTTTCTTTGCTTCAGAACATTTTGACTGGGCTTACTAAAATTGTTTCTATAGACCGACACGCGGGCTTGACGTCATGGAGCTGCGGCGGCGCTGCGATCGCGCCGGAGCCGGGGGGTGTGGGCAAAAGCGCGCACGTTTCGCATGGGCGTCATAGCATTTCAGCATGCCGCGAAGCTGTGTTGCCGTTAATTGCGCCAAAATGTACAAGAAAAGCAGCAGAGTGAGTTGCCACAAGTTCCCGGCAGACTCTGAAAGGCGTAGAAGGCGGATAATATCCGTGGATCGAAAAGTATGGTCGCCTCGCGCGAACGACCGTATGTGTGGCAAACACTTTCTTGAAGGCAAGTGCGGCTTCTATTGCAATCTCCGTCCCGAGGCTTGCTTATGTGCAGGGAAACAATTGTCTGATCGAGACCACCCGGATTTTGTTCCCATGGCGTTCGCGCACAAAGCACCGGCCAAGCGCTCGTCGGAGGCTCGTTACGCCCGTGCTACCCAGCAGAAGGGGAACGGCGACAGAACGGCAGTGTTGTAGGCGTTACCGAAAAAAAGTAACGAAATACGTTACTCGTTACTTGCAAATAAAAGTTACGCGTTACTGAGCTACGTTAACTAATATAAAAGGAACGCGTTACCGCTACCGATAAAAAATAACGCACGTTACTTCTGATTCTGCGTTACTTTTTTAACTTATGATTTAACACATTTTTCGGTTTTGACGATACAGGTAATATATCAAGAAACATTATGTTCATGCAGAAACCGAACATAATTACTTTATCTCTTTTTACGGTTTCACCTAAATACTTACGAGAAAAAACGCACAGAAAATCATGGCTTAACGCGTAAAACACGTAAAAAATTGAAGTGTAATTTCTTTAAGACTTAGGAAGTAGTAACGAGTAACGTAACTACGTTACTTGAAATAGTAACACAAGTACATTACCCGTTACTGTGTCGAAAATGTAACGAGTGGGTTACTACGTTACTGAAAAAAGTAACGCGTTGCCAACAACGCTGTTACTTGTAACCTGTTACCGCCAAGACTGCAGAACGAACAAAGCGTTACTGCTTGTCATGCCTTGTGGTCATGAGGGCAGGGAAAATATCATACCTTGACGTGAAGACGCTGTGTGTATTTAATCAATTAATGAATACACACACTTCCGCGGACCCACAGGCTGCTGATATCCCGCCGGCAGTGCGGAAACCAACTCGAAGTAATCGTAGACCTCGTGAGACCTGTACGCCTGCACCGTGTCGGCCGTGAACTGGCTTGGCGAAAAAACTAAATAAACGGCGACGCGAGCCATCGACGTCGGTGGCAGCAACTTTACGTCGGAAGTCCAGCAGGTCTTGTTTATACGGCGTACGGATCCTCGTATTCAACGCCGTCCGCACATAGTTTGTTTCGATATATATATATACTGCTGCCGTTCAGGCTCGGGCAACGAACTCAAATAGTCGGGCATAGCATACGACATACGTTGTGAGGAAATACGACGCACAAATAAAAATACAAGCGTCCCTACAACGTCAACAACGAGCGCACGCCATAGAGCGCAATGGCGAAAACACGGAGAGCCGGGCTGCTTTTGCCCACATAGCTACCGCGCATGCGCGGCCTTCCGGCCGTGTTGGTAAACAGAGCCGCTCCGCGTGTCGGTCTATAGGAAATAGCCTAAGCTCTCAAGTTCCCTAGAAGCGGGGATTCCCCAAGGTTCTACTTTGTCCGCTCTACTTTTTAAAATGTTCGTGAACAATATGTCCAGGTCTATATTTCCACATGCAAGCAATACCAATACGCGAATGACACGGTGTTGATCTCTATTCATCTTAATTATGGTGCAGCAATCACGTTGCTTCAAGACGATACGTGCCACTTACATGAATGGTTTAAAACAAATTGTCTGCCGATAAACATATCTAAAACTAAGCTCATTTGCTTTCGAAGTCCTCTGAAAGTTTTAACTCCCGATGTTCCAGTTTATATGCATACATCTGAGTGCATTACATGTAGTTGTTCTTCTGTGGCTTACGTCGATAATGTTAAATATTAGGTATACAGTTTGATAGCGATTTGTCATATATTTGTGCAAGACTGAGAAATGTCTCTTGTTTACTGTATGATGCCCACATCTTTAATACATAGTTCAACAAAAAAGACAATAGTTACCTTTTGAATCGCTCACAGCTTGTAATTGCAACTGAGTCCCGCAGTCTGCAAACAGTGTTAAGAGCAGGGGTACCCCAGGGCTCAATTTGGTCTCCACTTCTATTTAATTTGTTTGTTAATAACATTTCAACATCTCTCTCTGAAGCCAAGCTTTATCAATATGCGGACGACACCGTAATAGTCACTCGACATCTTAATTTTGAAAATGCCGCCCGCGCTCACTAAAGTGTGCTGCGACTACAGTCATGGACTGGTTTCAGCGAAACCTTATGGACGTTCACGTAAATAAGACTTAACTAATTTGTTCCATAATACCCTTAAATACGTGCGTCTGGATTTCCATTTTGTTTTACATCACTCAAAATGTGAACCATGCAAGTGTGTTTCATTGGAATATGTTGAATTTGTCAAGTACCTTGGAATTTTATTTGGCTGCGGCCTAACTTGGAATGCTCAGTCCATGTCACTTTGTGAAAAAGCTAAGGAGTGTAAGTTGCCTTTTATATAACACCAAATCGCTTATGCCTTTTTTGGTATGTAAAATAATCGCCCACACGCTTGCATATAGCGTGTTAAGGTATGGGATTACAGTGTTTGGAAACTGTTCTGCCCAGTGGCAAGGTAAAATATATAGCATTTTAAAAAATGCATTGAAAAGTGTATCTTGTGGCTTGCAAGTATTTGATGACAGTGACCCGTTTAACTTTCTGCAATTCCCATGTCTCAGAAGTCTGTTTACTCGAACTGTTGTCCAACTTTACTTCTGGTCTGATGATTTCAAAAGAGAAAACGTACCCACTAATTCGCTTCGTATTCAAGAAACATTTAAAATCCCTTTTGTCCGTACTCGATATGGTAGGAATACGCGCGAATATTATCTGCCTAACCACCGAATTCATAGATGTGACTTCAACTGAAGTCGAACTTCGACTTGCACTCTGAAATTCTACAGGCTAATTCTTTGACCCAGCTGAAGAAAAGTATGAAACTTTATCTTTCTGGAAGAGAGATTACATAACAATGCTTATATTTAGTGCATCTGTATTTGTGTACGTATTATTGATGCTTTGTGCACTCCTAACTGCTTTATTCTCATTTTTTCACGTCCACATTGCTTTATTTTTGCGAATTTTTGTACGGACTTTGTTTTTGGTCGTTTCAACAATTGTGTCTATATTTACTACATTTGCATTTGTGTATATATTAGTCATCTTGTCTTGTGCACTCCTAACTGTTTTATGATCGCTTTCTTTCCCGTTCTCCGCTTTATTTGTGCTAATTTTTTACTGACTGTGTTCTTGGACATTCCACCTGTTTCTTTTTTTTTTCTTTTTTTTGGGGGGCGGTGTCACACAAGCCACTGTTGGCTTTGATTGCCCCCGCACTCTTGTATGCTTTCATGAATGTGTCGTGAACACAATTTTATTATTATTATTATTATATAAGAAGTTTGTAGTGATAAGCATGATCGATAATTGTTGATTGCATACGCAGCGCCAAAAAGGCTTATAGCGGCGAGGATCGCTTTCATTACGACGGCGCTGTTTAGCGATCTCGACGTGGCTGGTTCAGAACAGACTTGGAAAGTAATCCGTTACAAGTAACGGATTACTTGTAATCAGGGATCAGCAAAATACATGCCGATATGTATCGAAATACAAATACAAAATACTTCGTCAAAAATGTATTTAATTAGAAATCTAATTACATTTCCAAAAAAGCGTTTAAATACAAGATAGAAATACAACCAAATGTATTTGGTCTCCTCCAAATACCTTTCCAAATACATTCCTCAAAATTTGCGTCAGCGACTTCAGGGCACCTGCAACGGGTTTCTGGGTATCTCATTTTAATTTTGCATCGCACACTCGGCAGTTAGTGTGCGAGGCTCTAGTAACGTAATAGAAATATAATCACAAAAAAAATGTAATCAGCTTGGACGTAATAGGTTAAAAAAGTACAAAGCTTCAAGCAGCTTTTTTGTTGATTACATTTTGGTATAGACCAACAAAGAACCGAGACGACCAAGACGCGCAGCACTAGCTAGAGAATATTTTATTGTTGCAACTCGCACCAGTTACGAAAATCTGGACGAGCCGCGCATGTAGAATGTTCCAGGCGAACATATGGATGGAAATCAGGCTGTAAAGCATCACAAGTTGTCACAGGCACTTAATTATTTAGGCAGTCTGCCTGTGAACGTCGATTTCGTCACTATTCTTGCTTTAGACTAGCACCGTAATCACAAAGTTACTAAACGCCTGTGCTTGATTGAGAGACACTGCATTCAGTGCAGAACGCAGTTTTCTTCCTGCTCTGGACAGTGACAATAAATTTGAGGGATGTATTTTCGCCCACAAAATTGTATTTAATTACAATTGTACTTGAAATACCCACGTTTTAGTATTTAAATACACACGTCAAATACATTACCTAATTTATAATTAAATACAAATGCAAAATACACAAAGTATTTGAAATACGCATTTCAAATACTTGTATTTGAAATACTGCCCATCCCTGCTTGTAATCCGTTACTGTTTTAAGTAATTTTGTAATTGCCACGTTACTTTTTTCGGAAGTAATTTGTAATGTACTTTTGTTACAAAATATTGATAAGGGATTACTTTAATTACCCGTTACTGTTTAAAAATATGAGCATAATACAGTAACTGGAGCAATACGAGAGGAACATTCAGCCGCATAACAACAGCAAGTTCAACAAAATAAAATATATCAGGAAGGGGAGGGTAGCCGAAAGAAAACACGATTTTTTGCCTGACCGGTCACTAGAATTACTGGAAAAACGGGCAAGGCATGTACAAATATACGAAAGACAAAAATCAACTAAGACAACGCCGAGTAGGCTCTCCGTCGCCTTCCATCGTGTTTCTCTTCTTCTCCCGGGCAAAAAGAAAGTTTGGCTGGCAACAGAAAGAATAAAACAAACTCCGGACAAGGAACAACGTTGTCCCTTGTCCGGAGTTTGTCCCTCTCGAACTTCTTCGACGTCTCCCGCCACCTGCACAGACATCAAACGCGGGTCCGTACCCCCTCGATTCGCGGGTTCCCAACTCGCGTAACAGACGATGTAGCCTCGCGCGAGGCGGTTGAATTCTCCTTGTCTTTGATGTGCGCTACTGTATTCTAGCACGTTCTTGAGGCACGGCTGAAAAGCGCCCGGCGCGAGGCTAAGAGCATCGTCTTCGAGGGTACGGACAGTACTTCTTTTGGTTTACTTGTCTGGGCATGGTGGTCGAGCCCACTCCTTACTTAGTCAACTGTCAACATAAAGGGGGGGGGGGGGGGGGGGGGTTGAGGCCATCTATGGAGTGCTGACGGAGAGAGAGAGTACGTAAAAATGGTGTGATCCTCTATTGTTTTGTGAGACCGATGGCCACAGCAGCCACAGCTTCTTTCGCTCTCTATTCGCTCCCCTCCCCAGGCCTCCACGAATATTTGTATGTGAGTGAGAACCGATGAACGATCGATAACCCGTAACCGCCACTTTTTCTCTGACTGGTCATGGGGCGCACATTGTCATCAGCAAGAACAACAAACTCTAATCTACGGAAATACATCAAGGTGCGCTGGGACACCTGCATTCTGCATGGATATACATTGTAACGTTACAAACAAGTTTTTCTTTTCTTGTGAATAATAGGCGAAACACCCGAGTCGAAAGAATCTCGTAGCGGAGGTAGTCGCTGCTATTGAGCATGCGCACCGCTAGCTTTGTTTATACAATTCCAGGGATCATTTCCGGAGGCCTTAAGCAAGCAAGATGGCGGGTGTGGTTGCAGCTTTCGGTGCCTTGTTACCTTAAAAATGAACGGAGTGCACCTACACTCTTTCTCTTAAAGACAATATTTTATTTTTACAAGAACTACCATAATACGGGCGTATGAGAAATGAACAGTATAGTGGTTGCAGAACATTTTTGGAAAATATATAAATTGTTTCTATTGTTTTCTGGATGAGCGTACGGAAAAAGTAGGGTGAAAGTAGTTTGTAACGTAACGAGTAAAGTAATCCGTTACTTTTCAACAAAGTAATTCGTAACGGGAATCCATTACAGTTGAAGCTTGGTTGTTTGTAACTGTAATTAATTGCATTTAACGTAACGTAACGAGCACATGTCTGGCGCTATCCCCCTTGGCCACAACAACAAAAGAGTATAAAGCTGCACAGGGCTCCAGCGGTACTGAAGTCATGGGGATGGTTAAACGTTTATTGAACGATGGAATGCTGGGTGGCGACTATTTAGTATGGCCCAGGGGTGACGGTGGTGAGATATGATTGATAAAGTGTTATAAAATGTGACTGCGGCCCGTAAGCCTGGTTCGCACAGCCCCGATTCCTTACGTTACGTAAGCTAACTTACAAGCCACCAGGATATATGTGCTTCATATCAAGCGTGGCTACCAATTCGAGGAGGTACACCTGGCACACGACATTCGGTGACTTAGAGGTAGCGTAAGAAGACGGTGCTGTGTGAAAAGTTGAACGGAGCTCAACTCCTTACGTTACGTTACGACAAGCCTTGTGTCCTTGGTTGCCACGGTAACTCAACGTCCTAGCTCGTCGTCACCGAAACATTCGTGTTTAGAATGTAGCGTGCCAGGTTATCTCCTTGAATTAATAGCCACGCTTAATACGAAGCACAGATTTCCCGGTGACTTGGACATAAGCTTTCGTCACGTAACGTAAGAAAACTTGCCCGTGTGAACCAGCTTACTCTCCGCATAGGAGACCATGCACGCTTCTCGGTACCCTAAAGGCCTGTTCACACATGCAGCGGAGCGCTACAAGCATAGCGCTGACCTCGCGCTAAGCGCGTGCTTACGGCAGCGTTCACCAGCTTTGTATCGCACTGTCAAAACTGTTGCTCATGGCAAATTATAAGTAGCAGATGACACGTGAGTAGCGCTTCATCAGCGCTTCGCTGCATGTGAGAACCGACCTTAAGACGGACGCTGAAGGTGCTAGCATCGCCTCCTGGCTGGCTGGCACATGGGTGCACGCTTGGGGAGTTTGGAAAAGCTTTCTTGGAGCAAGTGCTCCCGCGAAGAACGCATCGGGCACGGCTACGCTCTCTCACCTGTAGCTTCGATAGCACACAGCTTGTGAGATGGAGATACGGAATTGTCCATGCTCGGTATCAAAAGTTGTTTGTAGTGATATCCAACGCACGTGCGCAAGCGTTTAATTGTAAGATTACCTCGCGTTGGTTTCGTGCAACTTTCGAAAGCACTTCAAAAGTTACTGTTGAAATCGTATACCTTTCCCGTCTAGGACAGTTGTATGCCAGCTTTCCAAAAACAACCAGGAAATCACAAACTTGAGATACGAGATTAATAGTCACAGGACATACCGACAATTTTAGGGGGGAAAAGAGAGCACATTTTTTTAAGTGTAACAATTTTTTTCTATTGTTTTCTTGACAAGTGCACGAAAAAAGTAACGTGAAAGTAATTTGTAACGTAACGAGTAAAGTAATCCGTTACTTTTCAGCGAGCCTAATTTGTAACTGTAATCCATTCCAATTGAGGCTCGGTAATTTGTAGTTGTAATCCATTACATGTTTCAAGTAACGAGCGCAGGCCTGCTTCAGAACTACACTTTCGAAGCAATTAAGATCTGAAAGTACTGAAATGGCGATTCCTATGGAAACGAAGACCGATCAGCCAATCGTCTAGCAATGTTTTGGCCGTCTGCATGTTAGTATATGTTTGTGTCCTGCTAGCAGGCAGGAAAGGCAATGGCGCTACTATCCCAGGATCCAGAGACTTCAGTTTAACCTATGTCCTCCTTTTTGAGAGAGTCCTCTAAACGCTCTGTGACAGGAGTATTAGTCAAAATAGCCAAGTGGATGTCCCTACACCCCTCCTACGGGGGTGTGAACCCTCCCTTGTTTTTCCGAAGACACCCCCTTAATTCACACTGACTCCTCTATTCTCAATGCCCCCCCCCCCCCCCCACTCCTAAAAATTTAGACCCCCCTCCCCCCCCGCCCCCTCTAATTTCGATTCCTGGGCAGTGTTGTACGGAACGGCGTTCCAAGGAACGGCGTTCCTGGAACGCGTTCCTTTTAGGAGGAACAAAGGAACGCCGTCGTTCCATTTTGCATCGCTGGAACTGGAACGGGAACGCGTTACATTTTTACTGGAACGGAAAGAGTAACGGCGTTCCTTTTTTTCGTCCAGTGGGGTGATTTTTAATTTATTTCTAGCAGGGAAAATATGAAAGTACAAAAACAATGCCTTTACAAGGTGCAGGATCTCTTTAACTTTTTGGCTACTAATCTTATGGATTATTTAGTGTGGTCCTCGCTTGCTAAGAGTTTCGGGTGCAGGAGAGCTGGTGGGTATTGATACTTTTTTGAGTGCCTGAAACTGCGGTACAAAAAGCAAAACTTTTAGTCGTAGGAAAAGACAAAGAAAGAGGGTTGTTTCAAACTCAGCTACTTTCTTTGGTTCACATGAATCCTCATACACCCAGAAATCTTATTCCGACTACAGCCATTTTTGAACTTCAATACCGAGACCTCCAATTACAACAAGATCATAGATTGCTATATATCGGACTCACCCTTGTATCCCGAACATTATTTACTTAAAAGATGCACACAAAAAAAACAACCTTTTTTCCTTCTCTTGTCCTCCACCTTCAAACTGAACTACATATCCAACCTTCACAACGAAGTATTTATAGCTTTCAAGACTGACTTTCCAAAAGCCCTACCCTCTCCTTCACTTGCTCGTCTTACGGACAGCAACATCGAGAAGTAACTGTTGTTAACTTCTAACACGGGACTCTGTTCAATTGAAACGTGTGAGGCTGTTGTAAAACGCTCGTGCAATCTCGGTAAAAGTACATTCGGCTCGTCTGTATTGTGCACTACAAACATGGACATGGTTAATAGCTGAGATTTTTAACATGAATATATCAACAAATGAAACCCTGCTTCCGCGTGTTTTCTTCTCCTGGTGCCCTTCCATCACGACATACGAACTCGTATGCTGACTATTAATGGGATAAATAAAAAAATAAAACTCTGCTTGATTTAACTAAATATAGTAATTAGCGAAAAATACAAATGTAACGTATATGTAACGATAGGTTCCATTTTTTAAAGTGTAACGGGAACGAGTTCCTTTTTCACATATGGAACTTGTAACGGGAACGCGTTCCAAAAATCGGAAGGAACGAGGAACGAGTTTTCGTTCCTTTTTTTGAGGAACGTGTACAACACTGTTCCTGGGGAAAACCTTGGAATAACCTCTGATATGTGACTAATAAGAAAATATTCTTTGGGCCTTAGATACACAATAACCAAGATGGACGATTCAAATACTGCATTGAAATACTTTGCATGTAATTGAAAGTGATTAGAAAGTGATGCATCAGCTCGTGTGCCCCACCACGAACAGCATGATATCGAGGGTGTGTAACGTGAAGATTTTTTTTGTGCCACTGGTAAAGCGAACAGACTGGTAGGGCCAAATCACTCCGAGGCTACGAGCTTCTTACCAACCCACGCATATACCCCCCCCCCTCCCCCCCCCCCCCCCCAAGCAAACCTCCGAACTGAAAATAATAATAATAATAATAATTCTATGCTTGGTAACTGCGATCGATCGAAAGAGAGGACCGTCACTTTTCAGAACTGTGATTTTACGTACCGCCATTGATTGGTACGCCCCGAACGTCGCGGCCCATGACGCGATTGAATATAAGAAAGCTTGACGTGAGCTCGCATTAAAAAAAAAAAAAATGTCTTTGTACCTGTACACTTCCCCGTTTTCATATTTATTGGTTTGTTTACTTTTTCCACGCTATTCTGTTTTCGTTGCTGTTTATTCCGAAGAGGTCCTTACTGTATTTAAACAAAATTAATAAATCCGTGCATTCTGCAAGCGAATTTTGGCAGGAATCAAAGTGGCTAGCGCGCGGACTCCAAATCCACATAAATATGACGTACGCTTGATTTTTGTTTTGTTTTTATCATAAAATGGCAAATTTCAGATCAATCAGCCGATCGGTTGCTCCCGTACAATGCAGTCGGCTCGTTAAAACAAACTTTATTGAGTACACACTTCACTTCCTTCCAAAGGCAACAGTCAGAAGCGCGAGCACCATGGAAAACAATGTACACGTGGAGTAGCTCAGCTGCGAGCCACTCCTGCAAATACCGAGTCCGAGAACGCGCTCCTGTTCCTGCATGATCCCTCGCAGTGTCGGCAGCCGATCACCACATCCGGTTGCTTGCATTGCGAACGTCAAGCAGGCATTGTAGCTTCTCACGTCACTGTATGGTGAAGGAGAGAAAAAAAAAACAGGTAGGTTCATCGGTTGTAGAGCGGGATGGAGAATAACATGCTTAACCATATGACAACTTCGAATCATCGATGGTGGATGAATTTTCGACTCGTTTTGGTGTATAACGAAAGCTTAAAATAAATTAAATGAAGTACGCATGTTTCTTACAAATAAAGCACATTTGACTCGCCCCGAAGAAAAAATGTGGTTTTGTGTTGACAACCTCGGGAGTTTTAATTTGCAGCAAGGATACGAGTTACACAAAAACGAGCAAAACTGAGGCTGCATAACAGACTCTAAAAAATATTGCGAGGCCCCTAAGACGGCCATTTTGACCCTGTCTGAATGCGCAGTTTTTCGTTTGTCTATTTTTTTATTTAAATTGAGGCACTTACGAATCTGCTGATTGGTCTCTAATATGATGCCCGTTGTGAGACAAAGCAAAACGTTTTTGTTGTCGCTAAAATATTAGTGCACAAGCTAACGAAGAAGTTCACACGTGAAATTCGCTCGCCCTGTTCTTTTTTCTTTAATATTTACGTCAAGGCACATTAATGCTGTTTCCAAAAATACTTAACCTCATGGCTCATGGAAATTCAGTTTGTAGTTTTTGTGATTGGAATTTTTTCTGTCTTCGAGAGTTATTACAATCATTGTACAAAAAAATGATCCATTTAAAAAAAAGTTTCTTTTCTTCTTTTTTTTTTCTTTTAGAAAGAGGGTTAAATATGCAGGCGACAATATTTCCGTTAATTCCTGCGAAAGTACTTATTTCTTGCGTTGAACTCAAACAGTGGTGCATTTGCGCTACGAAATGATCCTTCCGTAGTGCATATGCACCATGCACTGGTGTTACTAGTGGACGCACGTGGTCAAGACGTTTACTAGACAGAATTGAAAACATTTTCGTTTGCATGTTACAACTCGTTTTAGAGTGGTTATTTCAAATGTGTTATAAAAATAGGGTGTTTTCCAACAAAACGTTTTCGCATAAACAAACACTGATAATCAAGATGCAATGTTTCATAAAGACACACACGGGGAAACGAATCACACTCTGTATTTTTCTTATTTTTTTATTCTAAAGGTTTTCCAAAGGGCAATTCTCTTAGTGACCAAGCGACAGATCTGGAAGGAGCCTCGTGAAAATTAATAAAAGCAAAGACTGGACGTTCAAAAAAAAATAAATACGGCTGCCGTGATGCTTCCATTTTCATTGTTGTGGATCCAGTCAGGCAAGCGATGCGGCGAGAAAGTGAGGGGGAGAAGGAGACGAGAGCTATGCTGTATGCTGTATGAGGGGGAGGGAAGAGGGGAGGTACCAGCAAAATGGCAGATTTTGGGGGGGGGGGGGAGGGAAAACCGGGCCCCATGCCCCCCCCCCCCCCCCCCCCCCCCCCCCACGGCTACGTGCCTGGCTTGAGGCCTTCGCTTCTATCGGCCTACAATGAGAGGGCGATATAGTCAGACTATAGGTCTAATCTGACTGAGCGGGAACAAATATCAACGCAAGTCTGGCGGCCATAGCTGGGGTGGTGGCTGCTGAGCTCGAGCTGACGGTGAGTTTTCACAGTGCTTTTGCATCGTGCAGTCCAAACACTTTAAAGAAATCTGGAGCGTCTGCTCTCTTACAAATCACTTGGAAGAGCTAATCGCGGTAGTCTACGCTAAACCACGGTGCGCTAAACGCATGACGAGGCTCGGAAAAAAAAAGAAAAAAAGGACAGTGTACGCTGTGACACTGAATATGACGTTTCCGTGCTTACGTCATGTTTAGTGTCACAAAGCAGACAATTGTTTTTTATGTCTAATGGTATTTTTAGCCTCTTCATTCGCCGAGCACCCTCCGTAGATCGCCGCGATCGGCTCTCCCAGGTGCTTTGTGGAAAAGGAGACGAACCCGATTTCTCAGTGTCTATACTACCTGCAAGTGTGCCGGTCTTAGCAGCCTATATAAGTGTGAGGAGCTCCTTTTGAGCATGCGCTGTGAACAGCGCACTCTAATATGATGTCCGTAGGTAGCATATAGAGGAACTCTAGTCTATAGTAGAGCACTGCACGGGCCCGGGCCAGCCCGAAGGCCTGAGCCCGGCCCGGCCCGCGGGCCGGGCTCGGGCCGGATAGCACGCATTTTCTCGGGCCCGGGCCGGGCTCGGGCTTGAAAAAAAACAATATTCGGGCCGCGCCGGCCCGGGCCGGCCCGTGCCTTGACTGGGCCATGGCTGGGCAGTCGCGTGCCGTAAATTCTAAAGTGGTGATAACAAGTGTGCTCATTGATCTTTTAGGTGGAATGAAAACAAACAAGCGAAATGCAAGATCACTAGGACGCCGCTCAAAACACACACACACACACACACAAAAAAAAAAGAAAGACATCTTGCATTCGAAATGTGTTTACGTTGATAAAAGGAAACGTATGGATTTCATTAGCATAGTGGGAAAGTGCGATCAAGAAAATGAGGGCACTACAGTCGCAGGGTACAACATGGTGTCTTTTTCTTCTGCCTTTCAATCGAATAAAAATCAACGTCAGCTTGACTTTGCACTATGTGCCGGGGGCCTTACTATGCAACCAAAGATAAGTTAGCTACCATAGATAATTTTATGTTTATACAGCCTTTTGAAGATGCACTAGCGTGATCCTATGATTGTTTCTTTACAAATAATCTAGAGAGGAAATTTCTCAGTGGAAACGAATTGAACAACAAAGAGTACAATATCTCTTCAAGAAATGCATAAATAAAATATTCCCCACTTTTGTTATGCTCAAACTCACTTATGAAATACATGTTTTGCCCATATTCTCAAAAACAAGTTAAAATATTTGTCGTGCAAAAAAAAAGGAAAACTCGGTCCAAGTTTAAAAGAAATTGAAACCAAATGTGATCGCTTTATGCTTAGACAGTTTTTACGTTAAAACCTGAAAACTTGTTCGGGCTCATGTATATAATCTGTCGAGCTCGGGCCGGGCTCAGGCTTATATATAAAAAAATTTGTCGGGCTCGGGCCGGGCTCGGGCCGGGCTCGGGCTTCTGTCTAAACATTCTGTCAGGCTCGGGCCGGGCCCGGGCAGTCTCTTTACCGGGCCGGGGCGGGCCAGGCCTAAAAATAAATATTCTGTCGGGCTCGGGCGGGGCCCGGGCCGTGCCTTTAGTAGGCCGGGTCGGGCTGGGCCTAGAAATTCCGGCCCGTGCAGTGCTCTAGTCTATAGAACACACAGTTTTAAAAACGAAAATCTAGATGGCGCTTCAAACGACGGGAGGCGGACTGAAAGGTGTGATGGGTTTACCACTCTCCGAAGGAGCTCCACAGCTGGGGTAATCTAGTAACGTTGGTACAAACGCATCGTCCGACGTCTCGGAAGGGATGGAGCATGGGTCAGCGCCCTTGTAAGATTCAAAACAAAAACTTCGCCCAAGGCCCAGTGCTTCGAAACGCGTTGAACGCTAAGCATGCCTGTGTGTGCGTGTATGTTTCCTTTTTGTGTTTTCTTTTTTTTTTTTCTCGAGCGAAGGCTGAAATATTTATGTTTTAAAAAACCTTTGTGTCTCGGGCGCTATGCACGGCAGTGTGAGAGGAGCGTGTTCAATTACCTGCAGATAGTATTTGCGTAAACCTCCTTGCTGAAGGGTGCACTTTCTTTGGTCAGTGTTTTTGGCCACAAAGCGATCAGCTTCGTAAGCGTTACGTTGCATTTGTTGACCTCTCCCTGAAGATCCGCACCGTTACAGGACGGGCCCTTTTCTGAAACAAGATATAATGCCAGGTTCATTGATTAAATTTCATCCGCCGACAACGCGAAGCGCCTTGTCCTACAAGAGGGAACTACACAAGTCTGTTTGCCGAAGTATCAAATACATCTTGGCAGCCACTCGTTCTACAGTTGGGCGTATAAATGAACGCTAATTAACTTGCGTTTTCAGCAAAATTCACGAGAATCGGTTAAAGAAAAGGCCAAGTGATTCCGGAATAAAAAAAAAATAGCTGACATACTTTTTAATCTTAAATATAAAATTGCGGACCCAATTTGTCTTCTCATTGTGTAAGCTGCTGAAAATCGGTATAAAACTTATTTATCCGAAAAATTTAAAATTATCAACACTTCGCCGGCTATAATCAGTGGAAGTAATAACACAATCAATAAATCAGTACGTTTGGTTAAGGACTGGGTCGCTCGGCTTACACAATTTAAACTCATGTCGTCAAGAATAGGAAGATGGGAGTCGAACATTTAGGCTGACAGAGTGCGTTCCCTTCAGAAAAAAATATGATGCTTTGAGGGACATCCTTTAAAAGCCACACCAACGACACACAAATGTTTTCACGTGGCTTATTTTTTTTTTAATTGCGGTACCTGTCACGTGTGCATATTGCAGAAACGTTTTCTTAGTTTAGTATTTAACTGCCCCTTCTCGGAACGGCCCACAATTCTGCTTAAACGTTTAGGTTTCATTTTTTCATTCTTGCTCTTATCCTGAAAGACAAAATCGCCCTTTTTCTTTTAACTTGTCCTACTGCCCTGTTTACTAACATGAAATAAGCAACATAAACGAAACCAAAAATCGAAGAATAAAAGCAATTTGCGACCCCTTTCGTGCCTTGGCAGCTTCTCGACTATTGAGCCGTTGCGTGGCAACTAAGCGTCACTACATCAGGAACCTCCATATACTCACGGAAAGCCGCTTTGGCTCTAGGAGCCGCGGATGCCGAAGTAGCCGCGGAGACGTTTCCTCCGAGTAAGCGCTCCACGTTGAGCTCCGGCCTGTGCCTGATATGCTGGAACATGGCCATGTTATCCGGGAGTGCCGAGAGCACCGACTCTTCATCGGGTTCGTTATCAAAAAAGTACTCATCCTCGTAGGCCAACTTGCGCCGCTTTTCCCGCTTGGCGCGCCTCGCCTCCCTGTCTGTGCGACCGGCACCTTGAGGTTTTCCGACAAGCTTGTTCACGTCTGCTCGGCCCAACGCATCTTTGCTCCTGAGCTTTCGGTGACGGCGCCGCTGCTTCCGACCCGCCCTCGGGCGCATGTCTGGTTCCAGATCCGCGAAGTCCTCGTAGTCTTCCAGCTCCCTTTGGTTTCTGCGGCTCATGTCGCGGTACTGGTAGTTATCGGGCTTCAGGATGTCGTAGCTGTCGTCTTCGCGAAACCCGTCGGGCTCTTCGACCAACTTTCCACTCGGACTCGCGAACATGGGCTTCTGCCTCTTGGAAATCAGCTCATAGTCTTCGTCGTCATCGTAGGAGCCAATGTGGGTCGCGACCTGTTTGGACATGTGGGTATTCTTGCCCAGGTAACGCCTCAGAGCGCTTGATTTGAGTCTCTTCATTGCATTCCTGTTTCGTACGAGTTGACCCTTCTCTCTGGATCTGGCCGATACCGGTTCGCCAACCGAGTGAGAACTCGGTGCGTCGCACCGAACTTTGTACTGGTCTTCAAGGACTTTCCTGTACAGCTTCAACTGAGCGCGGATAGAAAGATCTGCAAGACACTTCGTGCCGTCCACCGAAGTTTTGAGACAGTTATGAAGTCGCACGGCGTGCCTTAGAGAAAGAATAAATGAATTTAATAAAAATATATTTGCATATATTGGTCACTATACTCAGATATACTATAAAAACTCTAGGACTAAGAGCCTAAGAGCTCCTTTCATTCGACTTAGCTAATAAATAACTTAACCGAAACATTTCAATGACTACTCACATCAGTCTTCTTTTTTTTTCTTTTTGTGCTTCCGATTAAATATAGTGGCAGCTGCGACTTAGTGTTTGGGGTTTACAGACGTTATGACCTGTCAGTTGACTGCCTCCTTGAAAGAAATTCAGCCGGCTTTGTAAGTACTATATGGTACCAAAGTGAGCCATCATTTTTTTTTTATTTTGAGTGAAAACACTGTACTCTCGTGTAATACATAATTTATTTTTATTCAAAAATGTTTTTCATAAGAGAGAGCCAGTACCAACATAAAACTGGAAATCAATAAAACACATCCTGATGTCGATCAGACGGCGGTAACACTGAATAGCACTGCCAAAGTAATCATTGCTAAATTGCTTTTCAGCGCATTAGAGTCGCAGCTGCCCTTCGCCATAAGACTCACTTTAATCAATCAATCAATCAAGTTGCTTCTTCATCAATTTCTAATCTGATATATGCAGCGTACTCAGAAACGTCCCAGCAATTTATCTTGCTTAAATCTAAGTCTAAAATCCGTCAGGCTGTTCTTCACAAAGACACCTGTGCCAATAATAAAGTCACTGAAGTCCATTTCATTCGTTTTGTTATTACGAAAAGGATGACGGAGGCTGAATATTTTTAATCAGTATTTAAAAGAATGTTTTGTGTTTAAAAGGTGCTTTCAACTAAAAAAGTGCAAACACAAACACATTTTGCATCATTCTCTTCTTAATCGCCCACCGAATGGTTTTGCATCAATCACTGGAGTATCGTAGAATGGGAAGATTATATTAATAGAACTACTAGAAATTATACAGACGGATAAGAAAAATAGTCTGCCTAGTGATTCGGCAATCCACAGTCTTGAGTAAGTTACTTTTAAAAAGTTATTCGTTACAGTTAGAGTTACTTTCAGAAAAAAGTAGCGAAGTTACCGTTACAGTTATGGCAACAAAAGAGTAACTCGTTACAGTTACAGTTACTTTTAAAAAGTAACGACGTTACTTTTCAGTTACTTTTCTATAACCATAAAAAAATTGGAAAAAACTAGAAAACGACCCTCCACAACGTTTTATTGCATAAAATTAAAAAGTACGCTTTTTATTTCATACTGTAACTTAGCAGCAGTTGCTTCTCGAAGTTAGTGTTTGAAAGTTTCCACGCCAGCGTAGTGGCGCAAATCAAAATACGTAACATGCGCAGTGCGGAGTAGTGGCGCTAATCAAAATACAAGACATGCGCAGTGCCCTCCACGTGTATTATTGTTTCCTGGTTGATTCACCCGATTAAGACGCGCTTGCACAGACAAAAGAAAAAACACAACATAGATAGCGCTTCAAGACACTAAGATGTAAGTGTTTAGTCACAAAGTATTAGCGCGTGCGTAAAGATAACTAGATATTTTTTTCATAAAGTCTACAGGAGGGTATATTCGGGTCGTGACTCGCGAGAAAGAACGTATTCACAACTTTGTACAAGGCCAACTTGACACTCGAAATGTCGAAATAGACGATTTGGAAAGTGCAAGGAATGACTAAATTGCACCCCTTCGTTCAGTGATATATTATTAATAAAACATTGGAAAGTAACTACAAAAGTAACGTCCTTACTTTCATCGTTACCTCAAAAAAGTAATAGAACTACAGTTACTAGTTATATTTTAAAAAGTAACTCGTTACAGTTACAAGTTACCAAAAAAGTAACGAAAATACAGTAACGCGTTACTAGTAACGCGTTACTACCCAAGACTGGCAATCCATTGTTATTATTTGTTTTCTTGTACTATCCTTGGTTAAAGCGCTGAATATACTGACTTATCCATGTACCGCCATCGTTTCATCGTGCCGCGGGTCCTCCTATTGGATGCAGGCGATGCTTCGCCAGTTTTGACTCATGGCGCATTAGTCTGCTGTGGCTGCTGGTGACGCGCTGCCGTTTGCGAGCACGCACCTATTGGACTATACTGTAGATGCTAACTCCGCGCCGCTGCGACGACCTAGATTGGCGTCGACACTTCGCCATTTTTGGCCCAAGTGCGCCCCAGCATGCACCACCATGGCGGTACTTGTTTATAAAATCCAAATTCATCCAGCGCTTTATCCTTGGCGATCGGGAGGCGCCATATGTTAAGGGCTGAAGAACCCTCCTGCAATAATGTTGGCTTCTAATATCCCTGTGGCACTGCCACAGACACGGAAGCGATGGTTATGAAACCAAAGTTCGCAACCAAAGACTAGCGAAGGATGTAATAAAAGGCATTGTACACGTAGTAAAAAGAGTTTTCGTGTCATTTTAGACGTACCCGCATAGCATGGTCCCGTTAATGCCTTCTTCAGCGATATTTTGGAACTGAAGTGCGCACGTGAGCGCCCGTTTCAATACAGTGGAGTGTTGGCAGTTGCTTCGCAGGTTGGGTCCCATTGCTTGGATGCTCATAGAGGCTGCCATTGAATAGAAGATGAAATCACTGTTTTGTGGCATTTTACCCTCCTCGTTGCGTTGTCCCGAACTCGCAAAACCGTAGCTACCCATCTAGGCGTGCGCCATTACAGCTTGCTATGGTGTACTTACTTATGTTGAACTTGCAGCTCTCCCGCTTGTTCTGTGTAGCATGTTTGACGAATTTCTGAGCGTGCTCGAACAGTTGATGGTTGATGCAATTCATTTTGTGCTCGGCATTTAGAATGCACCGGTGGGCGTCCTCCACAAAACTTAAAGAAAAAAGACGGGAACACTTTCATTTTGGCAGTTTACGCGCACTTTCAAAACAAGTCACCCACCATGGAAAAAAAAAACTGCAAGACAGTTCGATTCATTCATTCTAAATGCCCTATTCCGCCGCAAATTTTTGAATGATCCTATCCGTCGTATAAACCATTTAGGAACGCCTAGAGAAAGTCTCAGCACTAAATAGGAAATTCACCTCGCGTCATACGCTCGTTTCTCTCGGCTAGGGTGCGCGAGCGCATTCGCAAGACTAAAATCCCTTACGTAAGACGCGACCATGCATTCATCGAGCATAAAGCGCGACTGCAGCGTATGATCATGCACGAGCCACGATCGTTTACAAGCGTGAGTCACCATCTGCCCACACGTGGTGACAGAGCGTTTGAAAGACCTAAAGAAATGTTTTAAAAAAAATGCAGCTCGCGCCTTTAGTGTTTTATCAAAACGATAAAAATGTTTTTCTTTCGTTTTTTTTTTTGTTATTGTTATTTTCTTTCACAAATTTATATCCCCAATTAAATTCGGTCAATTTAGCGTCAGCGAGCAAACTGAAAAAGCGTAATGACGCACAATGGAAACGCGACAGATAAATATTCGATTTTGCTCACAAGAGGCGCTGCCGAAACTAGAAAGCTACACGCCTACTAGGGTACCTTGCCTTGCTCCAACTGCAACGTAACTACTATTAAGAGCGAGCTTCGGGCTTCCAGCGTTTCTGGTAAGCACGCGCGCTCGTGCAGTGCAAGCTTCGTTCAGGACAACATACCCGTGCTTGAAGTTCTAGCTTCGCTCACACATCAAGTGAAATAAAAACTTCAATGATGCTTAAGCTTCGAGGGCTGTGGAAGCAGGGAAGGCTCAAGGCGTCTTGGACTAAGGACTCCTCCCCATCGCTTTCGCATAATAAATATGTTTATTCTCTCTCTCGCCTTTCAGAGTGGAACGCGATAGCATTATCGGGCCCCGTTCGCATCGCCTTCTCATTCGCTTCTCGTGCTCTTCCTGCCAGTGAGCAGAAAGTGCGGCGGACATGGCCTAGTTTGTATTCCCTGGTCAAGACAGATAATAGAAAATTTTAAAAAGCGGACATAGCCTAGTCAGTAGCCTGTCTGGCACGCAACCGAAGGGTCGTGGGTTCAAATCCCGTCTTAATTCTTCAACATTTGTTTTAAGGCAAATGACTTACTTTATAAAATAAAATTATCTGATACATGCGGCGACCTTCAATTCGCATTACATGTCATGTTTTTAATCACTTTCACTTTACGCGTAACGCCACGTTTTACGGGAGCGTTGTGGGTTGTTTGAAATTTCCGCGCGAGGTAATGCGGTTGTGATGTCATGGCCCTACCGACCAATCAAGATTTTCCCGTCAAAACGCCACCGATGCCGGCTTTTCTGCGAAACGAGCGCCTTAACGCTATCGCGTTAATAGATTGATCTTGCCAGCTAGTTTCGTTATGCCACCGCTGCCGGCATGCATCGTGGGAACTGTAGTCTTTCTGCACGCGCGACGACCTCCCTGCTATGCCACTGCGGGTCTACGCGAGCGGAGCACGAGACGGCAGGACTTCACTTGTTCACTGGCACATGCCTTCTGTCATAGCCTCCTCTATACTGACAAAGCCTAGCAGATCGCCACCAGACGCGGCCGCCGAAATCGAAAAGGTAGAGCGACAGACAACAAATGAGAGGAGAGCCACCTGACGGGCGCCCCGCTGCGGTGAGACGCCGAAACACACTTCTCCCGAGTGATGGAATGTCCGCTCGTGCTCCTCGCGTTCCTCGCACTACCGCTTCTTTTCTCGTCGGGTTTGAAAACCATATTTCGGGTCCTCGCCGCTGTAAAAGCTGTGCGCTGACGACCAGGTTCCCCGAGAAATGCACTCTGCTACCAGATCCTCGCGCCCCAAATCTGCGACCGGGCACTTTCTGGCTCCGCCGTCGAACTGCCAGGCTCTGTAAGTGTAGAGAAGGCTATGCTACTGTCGACTGAGGTGATGGCGTCGTCACGCATGCATGGAACACTTATGCTGGATTCACACTGGCGTTCGAATCGCGACCGCGAAGCGGATCTACTCACTTTCTTCATCAAATTCGCGTGAATTTGGACTGTTTGCTTTCAGCAACCGCTTTGCGAATGCGGTTCAGCGGTGATGGCGCGTTCACACCGGAAGCGGATCCGCATCCGCAAAGCGGATCCGCGCGTTCTCAACCGCAAAGCGGCTATAATCGAGCGGTTGGGGCGCGTTTTTGCCAACCGCTTTCTCCCAACCGCTTTCGTGAACCGTGAAGTGGCAACCAATCGCAACGCGGCGCTGACGTGACGTCAGTGGCTTTTGAAACAAGATGGCATCTGTCGCTGGTGAGGCGTCCAAGGCACTGTAGTCCTAGCGTTGAAGCAGACAAATCAACGAAGAAACGTGATGTTCACGTTTTTTACCTGAATCCGTCGCGAAAAGAATGGACCCGTAATCTTAGAGGGCTTCGTTCCGGACATTTGGTTCGGGTAAGAGTTTGATTATTATTCGGGGTGCCAAAGCCCCTCGCTCTCTGCCTTGTTCTTCGCCCGTAGAAGATCGGAAACCACTAAGATAGCCGCGTGAACTACTGGAAGCTTTCGACACCGTGCATGACCACCATAAAGGCCGATAGAGACGTCGTGAGCCCTATTGCGTAGCTTACACACTACCACGGAGCTGGCAGGGTACCTGCGCTAGCTCGACCTGTAACGGTTATTGCTACCAAAAGGAATAAAGGGAGCATACACAAGAAATGAAGTGTACGTACCAGACGATGATAGATAATCCATACAGCGTTTATTTGAGCTTAATGTCAAACAAAAAGTTAACTCGATCGACGTGCCTGTGACGACAGGAGAGTCCCCCACCAACGAAGCCACGAGCGGCTAGCACCGAACACATTCCGCCGTACCAGGGCCAACCAGTGCCGCTCAGAACTCCGAAAATGATAACAGCGAACAACGCGGGGGGAAAACGGAGGCCAGGTTCAGGAAACGATCTTGTGCCACAAATGTGCGTACGATAAAATGTAAGAACAAATTGCACGAAACGAAATTATCGTAACTTTTGTGCAGGTTATAATGGAATCCTACGACAGTTCCGGAGCTGTCTTACGCACAGTGCTACCAGTTCAGCTATTTTGTAGCTAGATTTGGCTACTTTTGGAGTATACTAGCTACCAAAAACTCTCTTCAAGAACGAGTAACTAAGCTGGTTTTTCTTATGGCATCTAGCTCCAAATTTAGCTATTTTCACGGATTTTAGCTCGTATCGAACGAATTGCGTTCGAGGTTGCCAACGTGGTGTCGCCGCATTTGGAAATCTTCCAAAACTTCCAATTTCGAACTAAACTCGGTTCCCCTCTTTCTCCCCAACTTCTTTAACTAGATGATCGGGCCGCAGAAGCCTTTACCCGCGGCGGCTTATCTTCGCAATAGTAGTTCAGAGAGCAATCGCTACACGCATAAAAAATAGCACTTCGATAAATTAGTCACTGGCCGGCGAAGTGTCAAAGGAGGCGGAAGGCTCAGTTGATTCAGCTGATGTATAGCTGCTCTCCTTACTGACCTCATCTACCGCTCGAGTCGTAGCCTCCTGCCTCCTCTCCATCGGAGCCACTAATCGACTAATCCGCGTCGTCGTTCGCTTCACGGCACCGAAGTTTGAATATTCAAGACCGGTTCTCCCGTTTTCAACTGGCTCTCTCCATAGGGCTCTAACAACTCTCTGCCCTAGCACCGGTCCTAACCTCCTTTCGATCACTAACGACGCCGAGGTTTGAACAGCAAACAACGGTTCTCAGAGCATGCTGACGCTACTAAGCTTGCGAACCTTTCGGATTCATTTCCTGTAGATCGCACGCGACTGCGCTTGCTCCTTTTGTAGTCGCAGACGGCAGTAAAATAATCGAGATGGCAAGTACAAGCAAAGATTGAGGCACTGCTGGCTCAAGGACGAAGGCTACAAGCCGTGGCTTATGGCACTGTCAGGTGACCCATTCAAGGCATTTTGCAAGTTTTGCAAGTGCGCTATCGGATCAAAGAGAGCTAGCCTCGAAAAGCACGGGACGTCAGCGAAGCACAAGGCGAGAACGCAAAGTAGAGGAACTCAACAGCCAACTCTGCTTGATCTGGCAACACCAGTAAAGCCGTCCCCTCTAAAGCAGGAAGAGTATACGCTCGCTCTGTATGTCTCCGAACATTTCGTGTTAAACTCTGTGGACCATTCGGGAGAAGCTTGTAGCGTAATGTTTGAGGACAGTTAGACCGCTTCCAACATTAAAATGCATCGAACAAAATGCACCAATGTGGTGAAGAACGTTCTTGGGCCGCACTTTGAGGCACTCTTGCGTGAAGACGTCGGCGATCAGAAGTACAGTTTCCTGATCGACGAATCAACCGACATAGCGTTATTAATGTGCTGGGAATTCTGATTAGGTACTTTTTCCTCTCAAGCTTCGAGATCGTGTCCACATTGCTGGCCCTGCAAGAGCTACAGCAGTGCAATGCTGAAGCCATTGCATCGGCACTCCTCGATGGCTTGCGAGCCAAAGGTTCAAAACCTGAAAACCTTGTAAGCGTTGGTGTTGACAACGCCAGTGTGATGACGGGCGTTATTAGCTGCGTCTACACCAGGCTACGACAGGACCTCTCTCACCTCGTGATGGTGCAGTGCGTCTGCCACTCGGTGCAGCTTGCTCTATCTCTCCCCTCGTCGTGCCTGCTCCGGAATGTGGAATTCCTTGTGTGAGAAACCTACCCGTGGTTCTCACACTCCGCAGCAGGAAAGCTGGAGTACCGGAACCTGTACCGTGAAATGAATGACGGCGAGACCCCGCTAAGAATACCTCAAGCTTGTGACACCCGTTGGTTATCCATCTACGCTGCAGTCAATAGGATAGGTTCTCAGTGGGACACGCTCAAGGAGACCTTCAGGAAGGCTCAGAAGGACGAGAACTGGTATACAGCTCTGGTGCTGTCTGAGATGTACAGCGATCCCATCAACAAGTGCTACGTGTTGCTGCTCGACTGGGTTTTAGCCGAAGCCCAGCGGGTGAACGAGGCTTACCAAACAACGAACCAGGACCCTACGAAGCTGTTGGAGGATTTGGTTGCCCTTCTGAAGTCGATGGCGTCGTCGGTATCGCTGCCAACGTCGTTGTATGACATGCTCAGTGTGAACATAGACGAACATCTGGACCCGAACCCGTATTTTGGTCATCGGTATGAAACCTCAGTCAAAGATACCGCTTGTCCCGGGATGCCGGTAAGGAGCTTCGTCTTCGATCACGACGCTTCATTGTTGACCTCTTCAGCCAGTTCCGTCAACGACTGCCTGAGAACATCCAGCACCTGGAAAAGGCGTCCGTGTTTTCCGTGGAGAACGCTTTGAAGATGGTTCAGGGGTCCATCACACAACTCGCAGCACAGTTTCTTTCGGACGAAGCTGTGTCTGCCTGTGAAGCCCAATGGAGGAACTTGCGCCACGTGAAATGGTGCTCCACTAAGTCAACCGAGAAGCTTTGGGCGGACGTGGGTACTTACAAAGGTGCGCAGTGGGAAAACCCCTTCCCGGAGCTGTCCTCTCTTGCCATGACCGTGCTCTCCCTGCCATTCTCCAACGCTAGCACGGAGAAGTGCTTCAGCGACATGAACATTGTAAAGAGCGAACTGAGAAACCGACTGGACTTCGACACGCTCAACGCCATTCTCTCCGCAGTCCGTAACAGCCTGCGGAGAATGAGAAAAAAGTGCCACGAGTACCGGCTTCAGAGTCCCGTTCTAGCAAAGGATGGAACGATGTCCTCGTACACCACAACAGAAGACCAAGCGCAGCATGCAGCAGACGTAATTGAAGAACTTCTGCAAGGCTGAGTTCTTACTGAGAGGAGAAGTTGGAGCAGATATACATCAGCGTTGTTAACGTGCTTCACTAATTGTAAGTAGTTTTCTAGTCCACAATCGCAAAAAGTCTGCGCCTTCTAGACCCAAAGGCATGTTCCTTTATTTATATCTTCACATATATTGTTATAATCTACATTTGTTTTCAAGCACCTTGGTCCTACTCGTGATTTATGTTTAAAACAACCCCAAGGGGTCAATAAAGATTTACTTAAACTTAACGGTTTTATTATGTTTGGCACTCTCTTCCTGTCGGCATGAAGTATGATGTGTTGGAAAACACCGCTGCATTTTTATATATAGGTTACGGCAATGAGCCTACAATTAGCGACGCGCTGCACCCCATTCACAGGACAGGAGCAAATGAGAAAACGACACTTGCGAAAGTGACATGAATGGCGGTGTAACATGACCCATTCGCCGATCATTAAACGGGCCATCCACGCAATTCGCCGACGAGGCGAGCGTCGGAGTTTTTGGAGTTCCTGCACGGAGTAGCACGATTCTTGCATGCGCCCTGATACTTTTGTAGGAGACGATTTTCTCGTCGCAGCGGTCGGTGCAGTCGGGGCAGCCGATTGGGGCAGCCCCTGCTCGCGAAGTGGTCTGCTACAACCCCGGTCCTTCCTGAATAAACCGGGTAGGGTAAGCGGTTAAACTGGATAAGCCACTGCCTGCAGCAACCGCGGCGCGTTATTATTATTATTGTTTTAATAATTGAAGTTTTCGTTTACAACTGCCCCACTTCAGTATATTTTTTTTAAGTGCACCAAAAATGTACAGTGGATAACCTTAGTTTAATTTCAGGCCCGAAATTCGATTGGGTCAACTTTATCGGACCATTGGAAGCTAAAAAATAGGTTTCGAAAGGACCCGGGACATTTCGCTATTTTTAACTCCTTCCGTGAGGATGTAGCTACCTTTAGCAACTTTAGGAAAGCCGTTCAGCTATTTTTCTCCTTTATTACTTGGCAACACTGCTTACGCACTTTTTAGCAATCAAATCAACATGGCCCACAGCGTCGCTCAAGCAGTTACTTGGTCGCAACGACCAACATACATTTATTTTTTCTACATGCTCTTCTCGCGCATTCCGACTTCGAGCACCAAGAAAAAGGAAAAAAGTGCCTGAAACCGACCACGACGGACATGAATGTTGCATCCACAAACACCCGGGAAAAGCTACAACAATAACGATCCCACCGACCAAGCGACCGCCAAGAGCGAGCTCGGCAGAATATAGGCGTAGCAAGTCACTCCGACCTGCTCCGATGCTGCGTTCCTCCGACTGTCCCTGGCCAAAACCGTCTGCCCATGACCGGCTGGCTTGTCGACTAGAATATTCCCACGCGGCTCTTGTAGATCGTTCCTTTATTAGTAGTTTGATCGCTGACCTCAATTTTAGATTGAGATGTCATTATCTTCCTCTTGTCGTCCCCTTGTTTTCCGAAGCACTAGTGACGAACGTTGTCATTGAAAAATGACTCTCATCGATTCTATCTCCTTGTTTTGTTTGATATATAGCTCAAATGAACGCCGTATGGATTACCTTCGCAACATTGCATGTAGACTTCATTATTAGCATGCCATTTCTATTCTGATATGACGGTACGTGAACATTGTCAAGCAAGAACAGTTCGTGGGAACTACGCGATGCCGCTCCAAGCTTTCTTTGCCGAGTGTCACGTCAGCATTGAGTTGCAATCGTAAAATATTGGTCCCGAAGCGCTTACCAAGGCGCGATTCATTAGCGCGAATCCAGCACTTCGATCAAACGCGCGCGCCCGCTCCAAGTGTGAACAGGTATTTGCGTGGCTCATGCTGACACTTTCGTAGTTTAAACGTATCTTTTTTAACGTCGGCTCGCTCCTGCACCTCCGAGGCCACGAAAAACTCCCTGGCGATTTGTCTCTATCTACGCCGCTTTCCAAACGACCGGCACGGGCAGTCTTCTTTTAGCAACGATGACAGTTCTGTTGACTTCGTAGCGATCAAGTTTGCAGCAGTCGATGAATGCGGTTATCCCGGCCTTGGCATTCGTGCCCGTTTAAATCGTATTAGCGTCTACATTTCACAGCACGGATACGAACCCCAGACAAACGTTGGGGAAAGGCCTCCTGTGTTTGTTATTCAAATCCCACGTGCTCCAAACTGCTCCGAACCATGCCGAGCTCTCCGTTTGGTTGGTTGTGTTGCAGAAGACGCCGTCGCCATAGCAACAGCCCGCTGTCGCGGGGATCGGGAGCTTGCGGCACACCCGAAGTTCTACTTTTTCCGTACGAGAACGTCGCTTTCCTCCTCTCACTTTAGAATGGGTTCGTGAATACCAGTTTCTCCTCTTCTAACGATGTTCTTAGCTTACGAACATCTTAGCTAAGTTGTCGATACCTAAGAAACTCTTCGTGAATCTGGCCTCTGGCCCTCTATCTTGAGAGCAATGTCAGATATTCATGCGGGAAGGGTCCACCGCGAACGAAAGGGTCGGGGCCATCCTCTTCTGAGTCAGCAAGGCGCGCCTACGCCTGGAGGGGCTCTGCTTGTGTACGAAGTCGATGGAATCGCAGGTGGGTTTTGCGGGTCCATGACTCTTTTCTCGCTGCCCGAAACTCGTAATGCATGCGAACGGCCTGGAGAAAAATCTTCAGAGTGCCAAAATACCTACATTTTCACTTATTAAACTGGATTTTGGATTGTAAAACAGGGTTGTCGAATGCAAGTCTCAAAAGATCACGCCTGATCGCCAGGAAACTGCCAGTGTGAATGCGCCATGAATGCGACGTTAGTGAGGTCGGTTCATGCGCCGAGAAACTGAGGGAAAGGAGGTGACGAGAGCTCGTAGCGACGTCAGAACGCCGAGCTCTGGTTGGAATGATTAGTGGGTAGACCTAAAGCTGCCTTCGTCTCCATCGCACTTGTCGAACGCGTTAAAAGCCGAAGACCAGACTCGAGATTCTGCAAGGCAGAAGATCCTCCTCACCATGGGGGAGGAGAAAACGGGCAGCGGTGGACAGGGTAGAAGGAGGGAGAGGAATAAAAGTGGAAAGCGCGAACTGGTCGTCGGCAAACTGGCGCTGTGGTCCGTGAACGTTTCACCGCTGAATCAAGAAAGCTGGACTCTCTTTCCGTCTTTCAGTTTGAACTTTGAACACGACAGCGAGTCGTTGCAAGACGTGTTCAGTCGGAGAGGGAGAAGTGTTGTCACTGACCCACCCTCTGTCCACATGCTCGGTGTGTTTCGCTGCATCCGGGAGTCGGACCGGTCGCCCCGCCGTGACGCCCGTATCCACGCAAGCCTTGCCGAACCAAGCATTAACCACCTCTCCACCCCACACGGGAACGTGATTGGTAGCTTGCAGTGGCTTTGTTATGCAACACGTCACGGGGCGAAACGCCGTGGCTTGCCGTGATCTGTCGTGGTGAGGAGTGAAGTGTCCCCGGCTTTTTTTTGACAAAGGAGGAGGAGGAGTAAACTTTTATTGATTGCAAGAGACTTTTGGTCTAGGTGGGGCCCTTAGTCCAGGGCTTTAGCGCTCTCTGCCGCAGCCTTCGCCCATTGTAGCGGTGAAACCTTCACGGACCACGGCGCCAATTGGCACAACCCTTTAGACGCGGAACGCCAGCGTCCCGCGTTTGGCTCTCGCATTCCAAAGCGTTCAACGAAAACAGTGGAGACAAAAGCTTTAGATCTACCCACTAATCAATCCAACCAGAGCTCAGCGTTCTGAAGTCCCCGCTCGCTCTTGCCTCCTTCTCTCCCTCACTTTCTGGGCGCGTTGACCGTGGGATATTCCCACGAAAGTGGGAATGTCCCACTGTCCCATTTTAGGCAGAGGGACGTATTCGAAATTCCTTAAAAACATTTTCAAAAATAAAAACGAAAGCCAAATATTTAGCGTATACGCCATGAGACTGCAGAGTCCTCAGCTTTCACAAGTACCGAAAATCTACGCATCGTAAGTACCGGCATGACGTTAAAGGTTTTAACCATAGCATAGTGATGTAGCTGTACAAAAAAAAATCGGCAGACACACTTAAGATGGCTTACGTGTAGGAATGCGAAAGCATTCCGCACAAAGCATTCCTACAAGCAGGTCGCCACGTCTTCCTTTCGCACATGGCACTCCGGCGGTGAGATCACTTTCCGCAGGCGCGGCGAACACTGCCGGCTTCACGACGGCTTCCGTGACAAAGCATTGTGTTGCTGTGCTTTTCTTTGTGTTTTATTGGGAATGCGAATTTAGGTGTCATTTCGTTCATCCAATGGAAATTTAGGTGCCGTTTTTCGCTGCTACAGACAACAAAAACGCCGGCTTCACTTAGATAACGCCGGCTTCGCTCCATGGGACAGTTAATGCCTTCGCACTAAAACGAGAAAACATTAGTGTGATTTAAAGATAATCGTGATGTTTCCGGTTTCACGTAAAATAGAGTGGCCATCGTTTGATTAGAAAAATCTCCGAACCCGGCGTGTGTTTTCAGCCGCGCACCTGTCGCCAGTTCTCCCCAGTTCTCGAAGTGGAGTGGCAAGGCAAGTTTTTTGCACCCCCCCCCCCCCCCCCCCCCCCCCCCTGAAACAGCCGACACTGGGCAGCGCAGACTCTGGCCGGCGGCGCCCAAGGGATACCAAGGACACAGCTTCCCGGCTCTGGGGGGGGGGGGGGGGCTGGGCTGGGCTGGTTTGCCTACTAGTCGAAAACAAGTTGGTACGCCACGGGTGGTGCGTCACAATCGATCTATGAACGTTGTCCCATCTCGTACCTTCTGAAAGCTCCATTGACTGGCCGGCTGCAGAGCAACCTACGCCACAACAGGCGTTTGCCGTATCCATTGGTGTTGCTCTACCACCGCAAGAATGGCGGCAAACGCCAACGTTACGCAGTTATGACATCACCAGTCGGGAATCGATGGGACAAAAAAAAAATTAAACGCACGTTAAACACATCAGTCTGACAGGCTGACACAGGTTCCAAGCATACTTTGGCTTCTTGCTTTCGTCTCATGATTCTAATTCGGCTCAGGTAAAAAGGCAGTGGTGTCTTGCCGGAGTATCATATAAAATGCAACCCCAAGTTGTGCTTATTGTGTGCCGTTCAGAGCCGGCTAAGCGCAGCAGCGCGCTGTTCAAGATCATAAAGGAAGAGGATTTTTGAGCTAGCCACGAAGATCGACGGGATATTTTACTCGCTGCTGAACACAAGGACATGGCGGTTCACATAAGGTTATTATAGAACAAACAAAAAAAATAAAATATACCTTTACAGAAGTATTCGTGTTTTATTCTGGCGAGTATCGAGTTGTGCCCGCGCATGCCATAGAAGTGAAAACAAATACTCGTTTCAGGCATGTTTGCATTCATCTTGTGAAAACAAAAGGTAAACTCGTATCAAAATTTGTTACTGCGGTACCACGTCTTTAGGCATGCTACCATACTGAGCTTATTTAAACAAAGCCCAACAAAATGTATCGGAGCACCCCATTGTTTTCATAAATGACAGACACTCGGCGCAAAGAACGCAGCGCCGTTCGACGAGGCCCAACTACAATTGTTCAGAGCAGGTAAAGACGTTCTCCGAGACAACGCCGAAACTTACCTGCAAGCATCCTGGTACCCGGACCATAACGACTTCGACCTATCGTCCGCCAGCGAGAAGTATGTTACACAACACATCATAATTTTCTTCAGAGCCATCAATTCATTACACTCACTGAGGAGGAGCGGACCTGCAGAATACGATGTTGCGATTACACGCATGAATAAGCTATAGAAGCTATACTTTTTTTTTCTATTTTATTGTAATGGTCGGGGTTAACCAGAAGTAGACACAGACTAACGCCACGATTCCTTGACGATAGATTCTTCTACCTTGGCAGGTATTTGCCGGTCGAGAACATGAATAATTCCGTAAGCATAACTCCGTAAGGTTAAATTCAGATATGATCCGCTTGTGAATAACTTGATGAAGAGTAAGCGATACGTTACCCTCGAAGCCCACAGAGTGACAGAGGGAAGCACGCGACAGCTCTCTGCAGAAGATGTGCGCTCCGACAAGGCGTTGTCACATGCATTGACAGACAGAGCTCTTAACAAAGAGATTTTTCAATACATTGACACGTTTGAAGCCTTAAAGTTGTTTCTTGTGGTTTGTTTGGAAATCCGAAGACAGTCATTTTGTCTGTGTAAGATCGAAGGGTGATATCTCGCATGCATAAATGTCAGACTTGTAGCTTTGCAAATCTGTATTGGCCCGATGGATGGATGAGTCTGAACCCTTTGAATAGGGCGGGAAATTGCGCCACCTAGCCAGTGTCTTTTTTTTTACATTTATTTAACCATATAGTTATATATCTAGAGATTTATTTTTAAAAGCTGTGTACGATCCGTACCACGGAGGCGTCTCTATACAACCGGGTGCCCACACACTCCACCGTATACGGGTCGCCCGGAAGGGAATAGGAAGATATTAATCCTTCCCTCGACTTATGCCACCTGTCAGATAATCTCTTCTTGGTTGTCTCCGCCTTCCCGTGTCTATTTTTCCCTCACTATCCCTAAATCCCACTGTGTTTGTTAAAGCAGTCGCCTCCTCGGCTACTACAGACCCCGAGTAGATGGAGTGGCGCCACCATCGGGTTCTTGTCGTGACGTAGTTTCAAGTATCACGTGACCGCGTCTGCACTTCGTTGGTATCATGTAGGTTGAGGTGTATCATTCACAATTCATGTTTGATCCGTTAATTTCAACGAGAGTTTGGGGTTGCGTGTAACTTAATTGTTTTGGTTGTACCACAGACTCCTCTATGGTAGAAAGCCTGTCCGAACCCAAAGAAAAGCAGCCACGAAAAAGGGTCAGGAAAGGCGAAGAAGGGGGATGCCCAAAGCGTTCTGGAGGGGATCTCTTGGTGGCGCCA
Organism: Ixodes scapularis; assembly: GCF_016920785.2. Lineage (NCBI taxonomy): Eukaryota > Metazoa > Arthropoda > Arachnida > Ixodida > Ixodidae > Ixodes > Ixodes scapularis. The sequence goes on along the minus strand of NW_024609884.1, from coordinate 25,465,806 downwards.
CTATAGCACGAGCGGTCACGTCCAAAAACACACCTCTTCTTTCTTTTTGTTTTCTCTTTTTAGAGGAGAAATATGACGTCAGCTTACATGGAGAAAGAGAAGGGTTCCTCTTTTATTCCATGCAACGGTAACCGCATCCTTTCCGCGTTTCCTCGCTGCCACTGCGTTTGAAACAAACAAAAAAAGGCGAAGAAAAAAATACAAATGCGTTTTGCGGAGAGGCCGCTAGGTCCGCTGGCGCTGATGAGAGATCGCCTCCTGCGCTACTATTGCGCTCGCCCTTCTGCCGTTTCTCCTCTCTTTTCCGGCCTCCGGGTGCTCTATTGTTCTGTCGTCAATTCGACGGGCTTTCCGGTATACACTCCGTGCGACGCGACTGGCGCGTCGCCGCGCGGCCCTTACCGAAGTGTAGGCAGTGAGAACCCCAGAGAAAACAAAACCGAAACCACGCCACGTATACTTTGGTACGCATTGAAGTCGGAGCGGTGCGGTTGCGCTGAGTTCACAGCATGAAGTGCTGCCGGTGCTGCGTCGTTAAGTGCTTAAATAGTTATGCGTCGTATCTCGTGGGGACAAAGTTTCACAGTTTTTCACCTCGCCGATATTTTGTGGGACAGCGACAACGATAAACCTGTGCCGTACTACGCGAGAAATTTAGTCTCCCGATCATGTCTGCCACTGTGTCGGCACGGCTGACATATTCTACACTGCCGCTTTGCGCTCTGCGTTTGTTTTCGTACCAGTGACGCCTACATGTGTTAGCGCCGACAGGACGAACTGGAATGCCACCCCACACTCGCGGGTATGCAGTGCCAATTTCGTTGGAGGAATGCCCTCCAAAGATGTTTCGTCCCAACGTACATGTTGATGATATTTCCGGACAACAATGGTACGCAATCTGTACTTCATTTAGAAAAATTCGAACGGTAAAAAACAAAAGTGACAAATTTGAATCTAAGGAAAACTACAATGAAACTCGGAATCACTGCAGTATCGACGATTGAGTATGGAAGTTTATGTGGTGTGCTTTCTTTTTTGATCAGCCTCCTTTTGGATCTGGAAACGCTGACACCCCGAGTTCTATAGACAACGATTTTTTTCTCTCGGCTTTAGAGCCACCTATCATGACGGTTGTTCCAATCGGAAGTACCATCCACTGGTTCCTTCCTACCTGTAAAGTGTACACCTCCCACGATGAGTGGTATTATCTTGACAGCCTTTGACGGTCAAAACTGGTTCCCATTTAGTTACGCCGCCCAAACTAAATTTCCACTTGGTTTCGCTATGCCAACTCTTTTTGCTATAATAAGTGTTGCGTCAAGTTACGGTCATGTCAAAGTACCTGTGTGCCGAAAATTAGCACCTCGCACAACAGGTTATTACACAACAGCTGACCGCAAAAGCCTTTGACGGCCAAACCATGTGTTGGCCGACAACTTTGTTTTCTCGGCTTTAGAACCACCTTTCGTAAAGTTATCCAATTGGGAGTACAGTCCACTAGTCCCTTCCTACCTGTAAAGTCTCCACCTCCCACGACGAGTGGTATTCTCTTAACAGCTTTTTCATGGTCAAAACCGGTTACCATTGAGTTACGCCGCCCAAACCAAATTGCCACCTGGTTTCGCTATGCCACCCCTTTTTCGTATAATAAGTGCTGTATCATGTTACTGTCAAGTCCAAGCACCTGTGTGCCCAAATCTGCACTTCGCACAGCCCGGTTATGACACATTTTGGTCCAATATTGCTTTATATTTTTATTCGTTATAGAAACATAACTTTCACGCCTGCTGTCTTAATGAAACATTTGGCACACTTCGTGCACAAACTTAGTGAACATCTCACTCGCCTCCAAATAGCATCGTTCCAGCAGTCCCGTTTACAGCGACGAGCGAAACAAACTTCACTCAGAGCAGTTATGGTGGCGGTCGTCTTGCTTTTCGGAAAATTGCTCCAACCCCTTTTTCGGCCGCAACTAGAGAAATTACCCCTAATAACGACTCACTCTATATATAAGAAGTAGAGAACAACTAAATGCCCTTCTTAGGTCTGCGCCAGCACTCACGTAACGTCACCCTCAACGCATCGGCTCAAAAAGCAAAAGTTTCGTCCGTGCGCGCTTCCGCCGCCACAGCTTGGCATGCGAAAAGGCGCCGCAGGCTGCCGGACGCGCCTCACTGTCGAACGCCAGCGCCTCCGCTAGCGGCGCTACGCGCGTTTTTCAACGGGGGGTCACGTGACCCCATGAGGTCACGTGACCCCCTTTGATTTCACGTGACCTCAAGGAGTCACCTATCCCTCAGTACGCTTCCATCTTCCTCCTCAAGAGCTGCGCTCTGACCGGCGTTACAGGGAAGTGTAAATTTTCTCTGTTTTAAACTCGCAAACTTGATTAGAGGTACGGGTTTCGATGGCGACAGTGCCCCGGTCATCGGGACACTGTTGCTTGGTCATAAGGCGCACGAATATCGACAGTTGGAGTCGAATACTGTCCGAGGACGTATGTAGCTTGCAAGGAATCCGGCACGGCGAGAGCGACTGCAATGTCTTTAAGCTCCATCGCTTTCCACATGACCCCGGTCTTTGACGGCAGCGAATGGCGTCCGTAAACCGAAAAGACGTATCCTCAACGTCATTCTCTCGAGTGTGCTCG